>NC_135899.1:42093925-43388925 GCF_964194155.1 Cetorhinus maximus
CACTCTCCATCTCCCACACGCACTCACTCTCCCTCGCCCACCCTCACTCACTGTCCCACTCCCACCGGCACTCACTCCCCCTCTCCCACCCGCACTCACTCTCCCTCTCCCACCCGCACTCACTCCCCCTCTCCCACACACACTCACTCTCCCTCTCCCACACGCACTCACTCTTCCTCTCCCACCCGCACTTACTCTCCCTCGCCCACAAGCACTTACTCTATATCTACCACACTCACTCACTCTCCCTCTCCCACCGACACTCACTCTGCATCTCCCACCTGCAACCACTCTCCCTCTGCCACCCGCACTCACTCTCCCTCTCCAACACGCACTCACTCTCCCTCTCCTGCCCGCACTCATTCTCTATCACCCACCCGCACTCACTGACCCTCTCCCACCCGCAATCACTCTTCCTCTCCCACACGCACTCACTCTCCCTCTCCCACACGCACTCACTCTCCCTCTCCCACACTCACTCCCTCTCGC
The DNA here is from genome assembly GCF_964194155.1 of Cetorhinus maximus. NCBI lineage: Eukaryota > Metazoa > Chordata > Chondrichthyes > Lamniformes > Cetorhinidae > Cetorhinus > Cetorhinus maximus. The sequence goes on from NC_135899.1 coordinate 42,094,415, forward strand.
TCTCCTACACGCACTCACTCTCCCTCTCCCACCCGCGCTCACTCTCCCTCTCCCACACGCATTCACTCTCCCTCTCCCACAAACTCTCACTCTCCATCTCCCACAAACACTCACTCTTGCTCTCAAGCTCCCACACGCACTCACTCACTCACTCTCCCACTACCAAACGCACTGACTCTTCCTCTCCCACCGACACTCACTCTCCCTCTCCCACCCGCAACCACTCTCCCTCTCCCACGCTCACTGACTCTCCCTCTCCCAACCGCACTCACTCTCGCTCTCCAACACGCACTCACTCTCCCTCTCCTGCCCGCACTCATTCTCTATCACCCACCCGCACTCACTGACCCTCTCCCACCCGCAATCCCTCTCCTTCTACCACACGCACTCACTCGCCCTCTCCTACACGCACTCCCTCTCCTTCTCCCATACGCTCTCAAACTCCCTCTCCCACCCGCACTCACTCTCCCTCTCCCACAAGCACACCCTCTCACTCTCCCACCCGCACTCACTACGCCTCTTCCACCCGCACTCACTCCCTCTCCCACCCGCACTCACTCTCCCTCTCCCACACTCACTCCCTCTCGCTCTCCTACACGCACTCACTCTCCCTCTCCCACCCGCACTCACTCTCCCTCCCCCACCCGCACTCACTCTCCCTCTCCCACCCGCACTCACTCTCCCTCTCCCACATGCACTCACTCTCCCTCTCCCACACACACTCACTCTCGCTCTCCAACTCGCACACTCACCCACTCACTCGCCCTCTCCCAAACACTCTCACTCACTCTCCCTCTCCTACCCGCACTCACCCTACCCCCCTCCGACACTCGCTCACTCTCCCTCGCCCACCCTCACTCACTGTCCCTCTCCCACCCGCACTCACTCTCCCTCTCACACCAGCTCTCAATCTCCCTCACCCACCCTCACTCCCCCTCTCCGACACTCACTCTCCCTCTCCCACCCGCACTCACTCTCCCCCTCCGACACTCAACTCACTCTCCCTCTCCCACACGCACTCACTCTCGCTCTCCCTCACCCACACTCACCCACTCACTCTCCCTCTCCCACCCACAATCACTCTACCTCTCCTGCGCACAATCACTCTCCGTCTCGCACACGCACTCACTCACTCTCCCTCGCCCACCCGCACTCACTCTGCCTCTCCCACGCACAATCACTCTTGCTACCCCCTCTCCCACATGCACTCATTCACTCTCCCTCTCCCACCAGCACTAACTCTCCCTCTGTCACACGCATTCACTCACTCTCCCTCTCCCAAACTCACTCATTCTCCCTCCCCCACACGCACTCACTCTCACTCTCCCTCTCCCTCTCCCACACGCACTCACTCTTGCTCTCCCTCTCCCACACGCACTCACTCTCCCTCTCCCAAACTCATTCATTCTCCCTCTCCCACACACACTCACTCTTGCTCTCCCTCTACCACACGCACTCACTCTCCCTCTCCCAAACTCACTCATTCTCCCTCTCCCACACACACTCACTCTTGCTCTCCCTCTCCCATAAGCACTCACTCACTCTCCATCTCCCACCTACAATCACTCTCTCTCTCCTACGCACAATCACTCTCCGTCTCGCACACGCACTCACTCTACTGCTCCCACACACTCTCACTCATTCTCCCTCGCCCACCCGCACTCACTCTGCCTCTCCGACACTCAGTCACTCTCCCTCTCCCACACACACTCACTCTCGCTCTCCAACTCCCACACTCACCCACTCACTCTCCCTCTCCCACACGCACTCACTCTCCCTCTCCCACACTCACTCACTCTCCCACTACTACACGCACTCACTCTCCCTCTCCCACCCGCACTCACTCTCCCTCTCCCACATGCACTCACTCTTCCTCTCCCACCCGCACTTACTCTCCCTCTCCCACCCGCACTCACTACGCCTCTCCCACACGCACTCACTCTTCCTCTCCCACCCGCATTTACTCTCCCTCTCCCACACGCACTCACTCTTCCTCTCCCACCTGCATTTACTCTCCCTCGCCCACAAGCACTCACTCTATATCTACCACACTCACTCACTCTCCCTCTCCCACCGACACTCACTCTGCATCTCCCACCTGCAACCACTCTCCCTCTCCCACGCTCACTCACTCTCCCTCTCCCAACCGCACTCACTCTCCCTCTCCCACGCTCACTCACTCTCCCTCTGCCAACCGCACTCACTCTCCCTCTCCCACCCGCACTCACTCTCCCTCTCCACTCGCACTCACTCTCCCTCTCCCACCCGCACTCACTCTCCCTCTCCCACCCGCACTCACTCTCCCACTCCCACCCGCACTCACTCTCCCTCTCCCACCCGCACTCACTCTCCCTCTCCCACCCGCACTCATTCTCTCTCTCCCACCCGCACTCACTCTCCCTCTCCCACCCACACTCACTCTCTCCCTCTCCCACCCGCACTCACTCTCCCTCTTCCACACTCACTCACGCTCCCTCTCCCACACTCCCTCACTCTCCCTCTCCCACCCGCACTCCATCTCTCGCCGGGTTTCTCCGTGCCCACCAGCTTTGAGCGTGTTTGGTAGTGTAAGCGGACAATGTGTCGTGAACGGTTTCAAAATGGCGTGAACCAGTTTGCGATCATCCACTCTGCCCATCAGTGGCACGTTTCCCATTATCAGACTTTGGGATCCTCATTGTAATGCATCAGCGTTTCATTGTAAGCCCAGCCCACCAGAACCATCCTCCACACTGGATCGTCCGGCTCTCCCGCAGACCTGTTTCACAGCAGCACATGAAAGGTGAACACTTGGCACTTGCAGTTTGATGGGAGCTGGGGAGCGAGTGCACGGTAACGTTGTGAAGTGCTCGTGAGGGATCCCTGTTAGACTTCAAGCTTGAGGAGCATTGGGCGGGTGGGAAGGGGAAAGGGGAGCCCTGTGGTTCAAGTGATTTGGGGGCGGGAGGGTCTTGGGGCTGCCCTGTGGTTGAATGTAGCACACAAGGATTCGGGGTTGGGGGGTCGGGTGGGTGAGGGACGTGGCCACTCATTAGGGAAACCTTGTAGAAAGTGACCATTCCTCTGCAACTGAGACAGTTCAGGTGCAGCCACAGTGATATGATTGGAGTCGGTAGCTTCTCTGCCCATTCAAGCAACGTAGAGGCATCAATTTGACACCAAGTCCTCCAGAGCTTTTCACCCCTCGGGAACAGGCTGCAAACTAATGAGCGTTTTAGTGGCCTGCAGAACAGTTGGACAACTGCACACGTTGTACAATCTCCTCACTAAAGCTGGCCGTGGAGCAGTCACTGGTGGAGGCGTTCACAGCCCCTTTGCAATCTCAGCATCCTGGTTTGGACCAGTCTCCCCCATGGTTCAAGCTAACAGGGCAGCCTTGCAGTGCGGGTTAGGAGAATGTCTGTGCCTGAGCTGAGAGCACAGCATGCAGTCTAATGGGCGAAGCAGAGTGGAGCGGGGCTGAGGTGGGTGGGGTTTCGGGCAGCCATGCAGCGCACTACACCCTGGCCATCCAAGTGGTGGCCAGCACTCTCCTGGATGTGTAAGGGGCCTTTGACTTAACCAGGACAGATTCTTAGTACACCCAAGCCAACCCACGTGTCTCTCTCTTTCATCCTGCAGGAGGAGTACATCAGGATCATGGAGACCGGTGAACTAGCTGTACGCCTGATGGCCTACAGAGCAGGAAGAAGATGGAGGGGAGAGTGACTGAGGCTCCTGGCTGAGCAGAGGCAGAAGCAACAACCTCTGGCTGAGGCTCCCACATACGCTGCTGAAGAGCCACAGTGAGCCATCACTGGTCGGCCCCTAGCTAGACCCAGGGTCTTTAGATGCCGCCTTTCATTCCTGCAGATGACCGAGAACCAGTGTCACCGAGGACTGAGCATGTCTAGGGAACTAGTCGGTCATATCTGCCACTTACTGCAGGATTTGGCACCAAGGGGACATGGGGGGTAGACACTGCCAGTGGCTGTGTAAGTGACAGTGACGCTCAATTTCTACACCAGTGGCTCCTTTCAGGGCTCCACAGGTGACCTCTGTGGGATCTCTCAATCTTCCACCCACAAATGCATCCATGAGGTCACGGATGCAATCTCTACGAGGGACAACTTTGTGCATTTCGCCCGGGACCAGGAAAGCCAGGATGTAAGAGCGATTGGATTCTCCCAGATCTCGGATTTCCCACAGATGCAGGGTGTGTTCGGCTGCGCTTGTGTCACTCAGATCTCCATCGCAACACATGGTGAACTATATCAACCACAAGGGCTTCCATTTGCTGAATGTGTAGCTGGTGTGCGACCACCAGAAACACATCCTGCAGGTGCGCGCACGGTTTCCAGGGTGTGTGCATGATTCCTACATCCTCAGTTGGTCACAGATCCCTGGAGTCTTCCAGGATCCACAGAAGCTGCAGGGATGGCTCCTCGAGGACAAGGGCTACCCTCAGAGGCCGTGGCTGATGACACCCGTGCGGCGGCCTCAGACTGCAGCAGAGCGACGCTATAATGAGGCTCATGCTGCAGCTCACAACCTGGTGGAGCAGACCATCGGGATGCTGAAGATGAGGTTCCAGTGTCTGGACTGCCCTGGTGGGGCCCTGCAATACAGTCCACAGAGGGTGTCACACATTCTCATCGTCTGCTGCACCCTTTACAACCTGGCGCTGCAACAGGGAAAGGAGCTGGCTGAGGAGGAGATGGAGGAGCTGCACATCTCCTCTAATGAGGAGGACGCCAATGGGGATGAGGGTGAGGAGTTCCTCAAAGGTGATGATGGGGATGAGGCTCTCACACTGGCTAGACGAGGCAGGCGCACTCGGGAGGCCCTCATAACTCCTAGATTTGTGGAGGATGATGACGAAATGCAGTGAGGAGACACCATAGATCTTCACACAGCCTTTGAGAATGTCTGACCCCTCTCTGGCCAAGGGCAACTCGCTTGCATTCATGATCAGTGTCATATGATAGAGACGCAGCCATGAAACTTTAGAAGCATCTGATGCTGTATCCGCCTTCAGCACCTGACCCCTTCAGGAGCTGGTGCACAGCATCACTGGTCGCAGATGCTGGTGTGATGGGGACCAGCCCCAACTTAAAGGTCCTGACAGCCCACAGAGAGAATGAGAGAACTCTGTTGCACCTGCCCACTACATTCTGGCAGCAATGACCAGCACCGTCGAGGTGCAGACATCAGTAAAGTGTCCAGGGAGTGTGAGGCTGGGCCATCACTTTGGTCTGAAGGCTGTACAGAGCACAGGGAAGAGGCCCTGAACTGAGACACCTGCCTTTATCTTGTGCAGAAAGATTTCACATCTGAGTGACATGAACACTGCTCATCAGAACAAGGAGCCATAGGCAGGGAGACATTCTTGGCAGTTTATTAACAATAGTGAAAGTGTCTACAAGTGATTAACACCCATGCCCAGGCCATGTAACTAATTCTCCTTAACTGTCCTAACCCTGCCGCTACATCTTGGTGCTCCCTGGACATCCACAGCAGAGGTGGAGGCAGCCTGCTGACTGCGACGCCCTGTCTGTGTAGACCTTGGCGGGCATCCTCTGGAGGGCTGAGACTTGGAGGGCCCCAGCCAGCTTTCGGGGTCCTGCTGTGTGACAGGGTCACCCTCCTCGGCCTGTGGAGCTGGAGCTGCTGAGACCATAGGAAGAGGGGAGTCGGATGGGCCGGACACTCTCGGAGTCACTGAGATGGATGGGCTCGGAGTGTGCACCTGCTGATCCTCGTCCTTATGGGTGGGCACACCTCTTGCATACACACTGCTGAAGGCCAACAATGACATCAGCGATGGAGTTCAGCCCGTGCCGCAGTGCAGGCGCGATGTCCTGGACCAAGGTCTCCATGGCGGCTGCCATCCAGCCAGTGTTGACCTCGGTGCGTTGCAATGCCGGCGCTATCACCTCAGCCTGAAGGCAGACGGACTCCTCCATTGTGCCCTGCAATCTGAGGAGTGCAGCGGACATCCCTTCCTGAGCTTGCCTTTGTAGCTCCAGCAACTGTGACATGACTGAGTCCAGAGGCTCATCACCTGACTCGGACTCAGCAACGTTCTGGCCTCCAGCAGTCCTCCGAGTGCCGGGGACCTGGGAAGTCCCTGCCTCCGCCTGCTGTGGATCAGACAGTGCGATGTGCTCACCAGATTGTGATCCTGGGCTACTCTAAAGCTCGGTCCCATCGAGGTGTGTGTCTCTGTGCTGGTGGAGGGTGTGGGTGAGCGCTGTGATGGGACTTCAGGGAGGGTGTCATCAGATTCCTCTTCAGAGGTTTCTTTGGGGCTTGTTTGGAGGCCCTGGGTCATGGACTCTGTTGGTTGTTTGGAAGATGTGCCTGTGAAAGCAAGGGGAGATAATTAGTGCATGGCAGTGGCCTGTGAAACAGGACACATCACGCACAGCATGGTTATCTGATGGATGTTGAACTGCTGGATCCTCACTTGGTAAAGCAGCACCGACCTCACCGTCAGCACAGGACCGGTCCCGGTCATCGCCAGCCAGCTGGATGGCTCTGTTTTCAAAGTCCATATGGACCTTGATTTTGGACATTCCTCCACCGATCTGCAACCTCTCCCTCTTGTTGTGAGCCAGTTTGTCCTGCATGGATAGAGCTGGGGAGAGTGTATCAGGACACCTGCCGGGCCAGATGATAAGTATGCCTGGCCTGTGTGGGTGGTGAGTGATCCCATGGATGGGATGGGGACAATGAAGGTGTGTGTGAGAGTGAATGATGATGTCCCTTGCACTGGCAGTGAGTGAGGGCCCTGTGGATGTGTGATGGGTTTGTGAGTGTGTGAGTTGAGAGTGATGAAAAGAGTGACTTACCCTGGAGGAACGGAGGAGATCATTCATCCTCTAGCGGCACTGGGTGGCTGTCCTCTTTTGAAGGGCGTTGGTGCTGACCACCACTGCCACCGCCTCCCAAGCCGGGTTGGTGATGCTACTGCCCATCCAGTGGCCAGAGCGGGGATAGAGGACACCCCAGCAAGCCTCCACGGCATCCAAAAGGCGTTCCAGTGATGCGTCGCTGAACCTGGGGGCTGCAGTCTTTTTGCCTTTCATGGATATCTTCCCTGCAGCAGTCGTGGGCTGGAAACGCTGAGAGGTGGGGCACACAGCTGGACTTTAAACAAGGCGCCCGGCGTGATGAAGCGACAAGGTGATGGCAGGTGTGTGAACAAGAGCCCGCCTGCCATGGAAACGCCATATTTCCCAGGAATGCATAATTAAGGAGAATATCACAGCTGTACAACAGGAGGACACTTCGGAGGGCTCATGCAGCGAGGCAATATGGGCAAAGCTCCGGAATAGGAAGGGTGCAGTCACAATGTTGGGGGTTTACTATAGGCCTCCCAATTGCCGGTGGGAGATTGAGGAACAGTTATGTAGGCAGATTTTGGAAAGATGTAAAAGCAATAGGATTGTTGTGGTGGGTGATTTTATCTTTCCCTATATTGACTGGGAATCACTTAGTGCTAGGGGTTTGGATGGTGCAGAATTTGTAAGGTGCATCCAGGAGGGCTTCCTGAGACAATATGTAGATACTCCAACTAAGGAAGGAGCAATACTGGACCTGGTGTTAGGGAATGAACCCGGCCAGGTGGTCGAAGTTTCAGTAGGGGAGCATTTCGGGAAAAGTGACCCTAATTCAGTAAGTTTCAAGGTACTGGTGGATAAGGATAACAGGAGTCCTCGGGTTAAGGTGCTTAATTGGGGGAAGGCTAATTATAACAATATTAGGCAGGAACTGAGGAATCTAGACTGGAGGCTGATGTTTGAGGGCAAATCAACAACTGACATGTGGGGGGCTTTCAAACGTCAGTTGATAAGAATTCAGGACCGACATGTTCCTGCTAGGATGAAGGATAAGTATGGCAAGTTTCAGGAACCTTGGATAATGAAGGATATTGTGAGATTAGTCAAAAAGAAAAGGGAAGCACTTGTAAGGGCTAGAAGGCTGGGAACAGATGAAGCCCATGGAGAATATAAAGAAAGTAGGAAGAAGCTTAAGCAAGGAGTCAGGAGGGCTAAAAGGGGTCATGAAAAATCATTGGCAACCAGGATTAAGGAAAATCCCAAGGCCTTTTATACATATGTAAAAAGCAAGAGGATAGCCAGGGAAAGGGTAGGCCCACTCAGGGACAGAGGTGGGAATCTGGGTGTGGAGGCAGAAGAAATGGGAGAGATACTAAATGAGTACTTCTCATCAGTATTCACCAAAGAGAAGGACTTAGCGGTCGATTTGTCTAGGGAAGAGTGTGTAGATAGCCTGGATCATGTTGAGATCAAAGAAGAGGAGGTGTTAGGCGTCTTGAAGAATATTAAGGTGGATAAGTCCCCAGGGCCAGATGGGATCTACCCCAGAGTACTGAGGGAGGCAAGGGAGGAGATTGCTGGGGCCTTGACAGAAATCTTTGTATCCTCACTGGCTACGGGTGAGGTCCCAGAGGACTGGAGAATGGCCGATGTTGTTCCATTGTTTAAGAAGGGTAGCAGGGATAATCCAGGAAATTACAGGCCGGTGAGCCTTACGCCAGTGGTAGGGAAATTATTGGAGAAGATTCTTCGTGACAGGATTTACTACCATTTGGAAGAAAATGGGCATATTAGTGAGAGGCAGCATGGTTTTGTGAAGGGGAGGTCGTGTTTCACTAACTTGATCGAGTTTTTCGAGGAAGTGACAAAGATGATCGACGATAGAAAGGCGGTGGATGTTATCTACATGGATTTCAGTAAGGCCTTTGACAAGGTCCCTCATGGCAGACTGGTACAGAAGGTAAAGTCGCACAGGATCAGAGGTGAGCTGGCAAGATGGATACAGAATTGGCTTGGTCATAGAAGACAAAGGGTAGCAGTGGAAGGGTGCTTTTCTGAATGGAGAGCTGTGACTAGTGGTGTTCAGAAGGGATCAGTGCTGGGACCTTTGCTGTTTGTATTATACATAAATGATTTGGAGGAAAATGTAACTGGGCTAATTAGTAAGTTTGCAGACGACACTAAGGTTGGAGGAGTTGCAGATAGTAAAGAGGATTGTCAAAGGTTACAATGGGATATAGATCGGTTGGAGACTTGGGCGGAGAAATGGCAGATGGAGTTTAATCCACACAAATGCGAGGTAATGCATTTTGGAAGGTCTAATACAGTTAGGCATTATACAGTAAATGGCAGAACCCTTATGTGCATCTACAGGCAGCGGGACCTGGGTGTACAGGTCCACAGGTCACTGAAAGTGGCAACGCAGGTGGATAAGGTAGTCAGGAAGGCATATGGCATGCTTGCCTTCATCGGCAGGGGTATTGAGTATAAAAGCTGGGAAGTCATGCTACAGCTGTATAGAACCTTGGTTAGGCCACACTTGGAATATTGCGTGCAATTCTGGTCGCCACATTACCAGAAGGATATGGAGGCGTTGGAGAGGGTGCAGAGGAGGTTTACCAGGATGCTGCCTGGTCTGGAGGTTATTAGCTATGAGGAGAGGTTGGAGAAACTCGGATTGTTCTCACTAGAGTGACGGACATTGAGGGGTAACTTGATAGAAGTTTACAAAATTATGAATGGCATGGACAGAGTAGATAGTCAGAAGCTTTTTCCCAGGGAGGAAGAGTCAATTACTAGGGGACATAGATTTAAGGTGAGAGGAGAAAACTATAGAGGAGATGTGTGGAGCAAGTTTATTACGCAGAGGGTAGTGAGTGTCTGGAATTCGCTGCCAGAGGAGGTGGTAGAAGCAGGTACGATAGTGGTGTTTAAGAGGCAGCTTGACAAATACATGAATAGGATGGGAATAGAGGGATACAGACCCCGGAAGTGCAAAATGTTTTACTTGATGGGCGATATGATCGGCGCAGGCTTGGAGGGCCGAAGGGCCTGTTCCTGTGCTGTACTCTTCTTTGTTCTTTGTTCTTTCTTTGTAATGTGCTGGGTTTGGGATGATACAGAGTGAAAACCCAGTAACAGAGCCAGTGGGTAAAATGTTGTTTCACCCGCCCACTACCACATTTAAGCGGAAACCTGGAAGGGTTCCACCCTCCATCACCCACAAGCCCACCCTCTCCCTCTCCCTCCCCCGTGCTCACCCACCCACCCTCTCCCACACTCAGTCACTCTCCCTCCACACTCACTCATTCACTCCCCCTCCACACTCACTCATTCACTCTCCCTCCACACTCACTCACTCTCCCTCCACACTCACTCATTCACTCTCCCTCCACACTCACTCATTCACTCTCCCTCCACAGTCACTCATTCACTCTCCCTCCACACTCACTCATTCACTCTCCCTCCACACTCACTAATTCACTCTCCCTCCACACTCACTCATTCACTCTCCCTCCACACTCACTCATTCACTCTCCCTCCACACTCACTCATTCACTCTCCCTCCACACTCACTCATTCACTCTCCCTCCACACTCACTCATTCACTCTCCCTCCATACTCACTCATTCACTCCCCCTCCACACTCACTCATTCACTCTCCCTCCACACTCATTTATTCACTCTCCCTCCACACTCACTCATTCACTCTCCCTCCACACTCACTCACTCTCCCCCACACTCACTCACTCTTCCTCCACACTCACTCACTCTTCCTCCACACTCATTCACTCTTCCCCACATTCACTCACTCTCCCCCTACACTCACTCACTCACTCTCCCCCCACACTCACTCTCTCCCACACTCACTCACTCTCTCCCACACTCACTCATTCCCACACTCACTCACACTCTCCCACACTCACTCACTCATTCCCACACTCACTCACTCTCTCCCACACTCACGTACACATTCCCACACTCACTCACTCTCTCCCACACTCACTTACACATTCCCACACTCACTCACACTCTCCCCACACTCACTCACATCCTCCCCCAGACACACTCACTAACTCATTTCCACACTCACCCACTCTCTCCCACACTCACTCACTTTTTCCCACGCTCACTCACACTCTCCCCACACTCACTCACTCATTCCCACGCTCACTCACACTCTCCCCACTCTCACTCACATCACATCCTCCCCCAGGCACACTCGCTCACTCATTCCCACACTCACTCACACTCTCCCACACTCATTCATTCCCACGCTCACTCACACCCTCCCACACTCACTCACTCATTCCCACACTCACTCACTCTCTCCCACACTCACTCACTCATTCCCACACTCACTCACACTCTCCCACACTCACTCACTCATTCCCACACTCACTCACACTCTCACACATTCACTCACTCATTCCCACACTCACTCACACTCTCACACATTCACTCACTCATTCCCACACTCACTCACACTCTCCCCACACACACTCACTCATTCCCACACTCACTCACACTCTCCCCACACTCACTCACTCATTCCCACACTCACTCACACTTTCCCACACTCACTCACACTCTCCCACACTCATTCATTCCCACACTCACTCACTCATTCCCACACTCACTCACACCCTCCCACACTCACTCACTCATTCCCACACTCACTCACTCTCTCCCACACTCACTCACTCATTCCCACACTGTCACACTCTCCCACACTCACTCACTCATTCCCACACTCACTCACACTCTCACACATTCACTCACTCATTCCCACACTCACTCACACTCTCCCCACACTCACTCACTCATTCCCACACTCACTCACACTTTTCCACACTCACTCGCTCATTCCCACACTCACTCACACTCTCCCCACACTCACTCACTCATTCCCACACTCACTCACACTTTTCCACACTCACTCACTCATTCCCACACTCACTCACTCTCCCCACACTCACTCACTCATTCCCACACTCACTCACACTCTCCCACACTCACTCACTCATTCCCACACTCACTCACACTCTCCCCACACTCACTCACTCATTCCCACACTCACTCACACTCTCCCCACACTCACTCACTCATTCCCACACTCACTCACACTCTCCCCACACTCACTCACTCATTCCCACACTCACTCACACTTTCCCACACTCACTCACTCATTCCCACACTCACTCACACTCTCCCCACACTCACTCACTCACTCACACTCTCACTCCCACTCCCACTCCCCTGGGCAGCAGGTTTTTTCATCCTCACCACTCACCCCAAAGCAACCCCCCCCACCCTGGCCCTCCGCGATCACGCCATTGCATCCAGCCTCTCCCAGCCCAGCAGCGAGTCTCTCCCTCTCCTACCCAGCCCAGCATGGCAGTCTCTCTCTCTCTCTCTCTCTCCCTGCCACCCCCTCTGTCCAGAGCACACTCGCTGCAGCCAGTGCAATCACAGACTGCTTCCCTCCCACGCTTGCTGCTGATAGGCTCATTCGTGAGTGTACATTGCGGGCCTTACTGGTCACATGCAGCTTGTGGGCTGGTTGTTGTACAAGCCTGGGTTAGGGGTTATTGGCTAGGGTTAGAAATTGGTGTTAGGGTTAGGGTTAGAGTATTAGGGTTAGTGGTTAGTGTTAACAGCTAGTAGTTAAGGGGAAGGGTTAGAGTTAGGAACTGCTATTGAGAACACGGCTGTCACTGGATAACTTCTGTATGTAAATGAGATCATTTGGGACTCGTGGAGGGTCAGTCAGCAGGGAATTCGAGCTTCACAGCTGTTATTCCACCAAATATGTTATTTGACTCTATTTTACACTGAAAATGAGGTCGAGAATCACGACCATTTCAAATCTGAAAGTAAAAGCAGTTGGAGGGTCTTGCATTCAACTTTCCAGTTTATCTCATTGGGAATCTAACCCCAGATCTTTAAGCTCCCAAGTTATCTGTCCCTATCTGACAGGCACCGGGGGCAGAATGTTTCCCTTGTCGGGTGGACACGGTGAGCGGGTCAGGGAGAGACCATGAAACTGATGGCCGCCCGCGATGGGGCTCCGACTGTGATTTCACACTGGCCAATCAACAAGCAGCCAGCGTGAAAGGCATGCTGGGAGCCTCAGTGCTGCCGGGGCAGAGGCAAGAGGAGGGCCAGCACTGAGGTGTGCACATACACAGGGGAGCGCACACTGACAGCTCCCTGGAGGCACAGAGCCTTCAGCGTACGAGATAAACAAGTCCCACTTATGACTCAGTCACATGAAGAGGGACATGTGAAAAGGATGTTAAAACAATTATATTGTTTTTTTAGTAAACGCTGGGAATCTCATCCCGCCCATGGGATGAGGCCTCAACCTGACATCGTTGAACCTGACCTGCATATTTGAACTGCTTCCCCCAGAGTGCCCCTACATTATCCACTTTCAGCAGCTGAGTGAGCATCCATGAGAAGGAATCCATTTTCAATATGTGGATTATACAATGATTACATAAGGATTGCCTGACTGGGGGAGTGGGCTGGGGCAATATTGACTCCTCCCATTAGTCAAAATCTGCAGACGAATCCAGTGCTAGAATTAGCCGAGTAGATACATTTATTTTAGTTTTTCAAGTGGGCCAGAAGGAGCAGAAGTGCCACTCTTGGTGTTACTTGTCCCAAGATCCACCATCCTACTCACTGGCAGATCACCCCAAATCCAAGCAAACTCTCCTCTCCTCCAATCCTCCAATCGCTGCCAGACCCACCCTTCCCCTCCTCCAATCACTGCAAGACCCACCCTTCCCCTCCTCCAATCACTGCCAGATCCACCCTTCCTCTCCTCCAATCACTGCAAGACCCACCCTCTCCCCTCCTCCAATCACTGCCAGACCCACCCTTCCCCTCCTCCAATCACTGCCAGACCCACCCTTCCCCTCCTCCAATCACTGCCAGACCCACCCTCTCCCCTCCTCCAATCACTGCCAGACCCACCCTTCCCCTCCTCCAATCACTGCCAGATCCACCCTTCCCCTCCTCCAATCACTGCCAGATCCACCCTTCCCCTCCTCCAATCACTGCCAGATCCACCCTTCCTCTCCTCCAATCACTGCCAGACCCACCCTTGCCCCTCCTCCAATCACTGCCAGACCCACCCTTCCCCTCCTCCAATCACTGCCAGACCCATCCTTCCCCTCCTCCAATCACTGCCAGACGCACCCTTCCCCTTCTCCAATCACTGCCAGACCCACCCTTCCCCTCCTCCAATCACTGCCAGATCCACCCTTCCCCTCCTCCAATCACTGCCAGATCCACCCTTCCCCTCCTCCAATCACTGCAAGACCCACCCTTCCCCTCCTCCAATCACTGCCAGACCCACCCTTCCTCTCCTCCAATCACTGCCAGACCCACCCTTGCCCCTCCTCCAATCACTGCCAGACCCACCCTTCCCCTCCTCCAATCACTGCCAGACCCACCCTTCCCCTCCTCCAATCACAGCCAGATCCACCCTTCCCCTCCTCCAATCACTGCCAGATCCACCCTTCCCCTCCTCCAATCACTGCCATACCCATCCTTCCCCTCCTCCAATCACTGCCAGATCTACCCTCCCCAATGGCGTCCATACCCTCCTCTCCCAAATAATGGTCCCTCTAATTTTCCTTTGCTCTGCACGGCCCAGTTGTTGCAATGTGCAGTTCCTTTAAGATTGGCCCATGGCCATCCATGCATGCATCTTAAAGAGATGGTACACAGATTGCTCCCTGCCCTGTAGAATCCTGCTTGTCGAGCAGCCGGATGTCTCAACCCATTGCAACCAAACTGCCATCCCCCAACAACCCCCTCCCCCAATCGCAGCCAGACCCTGTCCCCACAATCACAGCCAGAAACCCCCTCCTCAACTGAGATCAGAACTCTTCTCCCTGCATTTGCACCCAGTGCTCTCTCCCACTGGAAAGAGAATTCACTCAGGAATTAGATAGTCAAGGATGTGGACAGATGTTTCTGCAATGCTTTGTGAGTCGCTCATAGTGCATCACCTCCCTGTGCTTGGGTGAAGGGCATTACTGAGAGGGTGCTGGACATTGACAGGTGATGGGGAAACAGCTCGAGGACATGGTCCACATGGAAACAGTGACATTGGAAGGAAAAGGGTGAAGGTCCAGCAGTCAGAATTTCAGGAACTGTGGAAATTAAAAAGCAGGAACTAAGATAATAATCGCTGGATTACTCCCAGTGCCAAGTGCTACTGAGCATAACAGTAGTAAGGTAAGAGAATTAAAGTGTGGCTGGGGACATGGAGCAGGAGGGAGGGCTCCAGATTCCTGGGGCATTGAGACCACTTATGGGGCAGAAGGGACCTGGTCAAGGTGGACAGGTTGCAGGGAGAAGTGAACCTCTGTCGGAGAACTGAGAGTGACTGTAATGCTACATATCTTCCAGAAGTCTGACGCAGTGCGAAAGGGTTACTTAAGACATATTTTGGTGTGTTAGTTAATGCGAAGATACCTATTCTTTAATTTGGTATATTAGTTGCCTGGCAATTAACATTTGATCCATGTTGATTTTAGTGTGTTTGTTACAGTCTTAAAAAGTGAAATATTGTCCTTCAGTTGTTTCCATAGGTTTTGGGAAATTCATCTCTTTTTAAAAGTTATCAGTCCCTATGCGGATGATAACACAATATAATCTAAATGGATAAAAGCAAAAAACTGCGGATGCTGGAAATCCAAAACAAAAACAAAAATACCTGGAAAAACTCAGCAGGTCTGGCAGCATCTGTGGAGAGGAGCACAGTTAACATTTCGAGTCCACATGACTCTTCAACAGAACTAAGGAAAAATAGAAAAGGGGTGAAATATAAGCTAGTTAAAGGGGCGGGGTGGTATGGTACAAGAAGAGCTGGATAGAGGGCCAGTGATAGGTGGAGATAACCAAAAGATGTCACAGACAAAAAGACAAAGAGGTGTTGAAGGTGGTGATATTATCTAAGGAATGTGCTAATTAAGGGTAGAAAGCAGGACAAGCAAGGTACAGATAGCCCTAGTGGGGGTGGAGTGGGGTGAAGGAATCGAAAAAGGCTAAAAGGTAGAGGTAAAACAATGGATGGAAATACATTTAAAAATAATGGAAATAGGTGGGAAAAGAAAAATCTATATAAATTATTGGAAAAAACAAAAAGGAGGGGGAAAATCGGAAAGAGGGTGGGGATGGAGGAGAGAGCTCATGATCTAAAATTGTTGAACTCAATGTTCAGCATGAAAGGCTGTAAAGTGCCTAGTCGGAAGATGAGGTGCTGTTCCTCCAGTTTGCGTTGAGCTTCACTGGAATATTGCAGCAGGCCAAGGACGGACATGTGGGCATGAGAGCAGGGTGGAGTGTTAAAATGGCAAGCGACAGGGAGGTCTGGGTAATGCTTGCGGACAGACCGAAGGTGTTCTGCAAAGCGGTCACCCAGTCTGCGTTTGGTCTCTCCAATGTAGAGGAAACCGAATTGGAAGCAACGAATGCAGTAGACGAAATTTAGGGAAGTGCAAGTGAAATGCTGCTTCACTTGAAATGAGTGTTTGGGCCCTTGGACGGTGAGGAGACGGGAAGTGAAGGGGCAGGTGTTGCATCTTCTGCGGTTGCATGGGAAGGTGCCGTGGGAGGGGGTTGAGGTGTAGGGGGTGATGGAGGAGTGGACCAGGGTGTCACGGAGGGAACGATCCCTACGGAATGCCGTCAGGGTGGGTGAAGGGAAGATGTGTTTGGTGGTGGCATTATGCTGGAGTTGGCGGAAATGGCGGAGGATGATCCTTTGAATGCGGAGGCTGGTGGGGTGATAAGTGAGGACAAGGGGGACCCTATCATGTTCCTGGGAGGGAGAAGAAGGTGTGAGGGCGGATGCGCGGGAGATGGGCCAGACACGGTTGAGGGCCCTGTCAACTACCGTGGGTGGAAAACCTCGGTTAAGGAAGAAGGAGGACATGTCAGAGGAATTGTTTTTGAAAGTGGCATCATCAGAACAGATGAGACGGAGGTGAAGGAACTGAGAGAATGGGATGGAGTCCTTACAGGAAACGGGGTGTGAGGAGCTATAGTCGAGGTAGCTGTGGGAGTTGGTAGGCTTGTAATGGATATTGGTGGACAGTCTATCACCAGAAATTGAGACAGAGAGGTCAAGGAAGGGAAGGGAAGTATCAGAGATGGACCATGTGAAAATGATGGAGGGGTGGAAATTGGAAGCAAAATTAATAAATTTTTCCAGGTCCAGACGAGAGCATGAAGCAGCAACGAAGTAATCATTGATGTACTGAAGAAAGAGTTGTGGGAGGGGCCCGGAGTAGGACTGGAACAAGGAATGTTCCACATACCCCATAAAGAGACAGACATAACTGGGGCCCATGCGGGTACCCATAGCCACACCTTTTATTTGGAGGAAGTGAGAGGAGTTTAAGGAGAAATTATTCAATGTGAGAACAAGTTCAGCCAGGTGGAGGAGAGTAGTGGTGGATAGGGATTGTTCGGGCCTCTGTTCGAGGAAGAAGCTGAGAGCCATCAGACCATCCCGGTGGGGGATGGAGGTGTAGAGGGATTGGACGTCCATGATGAAGAGGAGGCGGTTTGGGCCAGGGAACTGGAAATTGTTGATATGATGTAGGGTGTCAGAGGAATCACGGATGTAGGTGGGAAGGGACTGGACAAGGGGAGAGAGATAGCAAGAAATGAGTTCCGTGGGGCAGGAACAGGCTGACACGATCGGTCTGCCAGGACAGTCATGTTTGTGGATTTTGGGTATGAGGTAGAAGCGGGCCGTCCGAGGTTGGGCGACTATCAGGTTGGAAGCTGTGGGAGGAAGATCTCCAGAGGAGATGAGGTCAGTGACAGTCCTGAAAACAATGGCTTGATGTTCAGTGGTGGGGTCATGGTCCAGGGAGAGGTAGGAGGAAGTGTCTGCGAGTTGACGCTCAGCCTCCGTGAGGTAGAGGTCAGTGCGCCAGACAACAACAGCACCACCCTTGTCAGCGGGTTTGATGACAATGTTGGGGTTGGGCCTGAGAGAACGGACTGCAGTAAGTTCAGAGAGAGACAGGTTAGAATGGTTGAGAGGAGCAGAGAATTTGAGATGACTAATGTCACGCCGACAGTTCTCAATGAAAAGATCAAGAGAAGGTAAGAGTCCAGAGGGCGGGTCCAGGTGGAGGGAGAATATTGGAGGTGGGTAAAAGGATCCGTTGAACGGGGAGAGGACTCCTGCCCAAAGAAGTGAGCACAGAGACGAAGGCGGCGGAAGAAGAGTTCAGCATCATGCCGAGCCCGAAATTCATTGAGATGAGGGCGTAAGGGTATGAAACTAAATCCTTTGCTGAGCACTGAACATTCAGTGTCGGAGAGGGGAAGGTCAGGGCGTATAGTGAATACCCGGCTGGGGCTGGGATTGGAAGACCCTCTAAATGGTACAATTCCAATATGGGTGCAGGAACAGAGAGACTTGAGATTTCAAATACACAAGTTGATTTGGTTGTTCAAAAGGCTTACAGGACCCTGGACTTTATAAATAGAGGCATATAGTACTAAGCAAGGAAGGTAAACTAGGGTTTTATAAAATATTGGTTAGGCTGCAGCTGGAGTCTTGTGTTCAATTCTGCACACCCCACTTTAGGAAGGATATCACGTCTTTGAAGAAGGTACAGGGGACATTTACTAGGATGAGTTATTTGGAGAGACTGGAGAAGTTGGGATAATTCTCCTCAGAACAGTAAAGGTTTAGGGGAGATTGAATCGAGGCGTTCAGGATCATGAATGGGTTTATAGAACAAACCAGGAGAAACTGATTCCAGTGACAGATTGGTCCATAATGAGAGGGACACAGATTGAAAATAGTTAACAGAATATCCAGCAGGGAAATGAAAGATTTCTTTCTTTTTATTCATTCATGAGATGTGGGCTTTGCTGGCTGGGCCAGTATTTATTGCCCATCCCTAGTTGCCCTTGTGAAGGTGGTGGTGAGCTGCCTTCTTGAACCGCTGCAGTCCATGTGGTGTAAGTACACCCACAGTGCTGTTAGGGAGGGAGTTCCAGGATTTTGACCCAGCAACAGTGAAGGAACAGTGATATATTTACAAGTCAGGATAGTGAGTGACTTGGGGGGGAACTTGCAGGCGGTGGTGTTCCCATCCATCTGCTGCCCTTGTCCTTCTAGATGTTTGTGATCGTGGGTCTGGAAGGTGCTGTTGAAGGAGCCTTGGTGAATTCCTGCAGTGCATCTTGTAGATGATACACACTGCTGCCACTGTGCATCAGTGGTCGGGGGAGTGAATATTTGTGGATAGGGTGCCAATCAAGCGGCCTGCTTTATCCTGGACAATGTCAATCTTCTTGAGTGTTGTGTTTACACAGCAAGTTGTTGTGATCTGGAATGTGTTGCCTGTAAAAGCAAATTCAATAGTAACTTTCAAAAGAGAATTGAATAAATACTTCAAATGGAGAAATTTGCAGGACTATTGGAAAACAGCAGGGGGGGGTGGGGGGGATTCTAATTGGATAGCTCCTACAAAGAGCCAGGACAGGCACAATGGGCTGAATGGCTCCCATCTCTGCTGCATCATTCTATGATTGGTTGATCGTTTTGATGAGTTGGGCAGCCTTGTGATGTGCCGTGATTAGTTTTAAAACACAGTTTCCTAATTCAGCAAATCAGCTGCAGAATGTTTCCTGTGTGTGGAAACTAGTGGCTGCAGGAAAAGAACAAGGGAGAAACCGTCAATCTCACGTGGGAGTATTTCAAAACTCAATGAGGGTTACTCAGCAACAGTCCGCAGCTGGGTGAGTTACTTTGGAAAAATGTATTCCCATCAGTTGTGATACTTTTGTTGTTTCCCATTGCTTTAGGTATCAGCCAGGACTCATTGAGTAACACGGTTATCTCTGAGTCTGAAGATTACGGGTTCAAGAACTCCTCACGCTCATACTTAAGGCTCAAACGCTAGTCTGGCTCTGAGGGAGTGTTGGAAGTGCCATCTTTTGGCTAAGACATCAAACTGAGGTCCTGCCTGCCCTCTCAGGTGGATGTGAAAGATCCCATGGCACTACTTTGAATAAGAGCAGGGAAACTAATCCTAGCGCCTTGACCAATATTTATCACTCAACCAAAATCACTAGAGCAGATTATCCAGGTATTTCTCCCACTGCCGTTTGTGGGATCATACTGTGCACATTTCCCTGAACTACAACAGTGATATACTTCTATAATAATTCACTGGCATTTAAGTTGTATCGGGATTATGAAAAGTAGCTATATAAATGAAAGCTCTTACTTCTTTATAAACTGTTTCATTGATTAGAATTGAATTAGTAACTTTATGATCTTTAGTATTCATGCCCTTTGTCCCCAAATATCCTCTGAATTCCCTCTCAGAGCTGTAAATGTTCTCAGCTGAATTAGCAACTTTCTTGCTGATGAGGCTAAATATTGTGGATTCAAAACTCTGTTAGTCTTTAAGCATTTAATGTAAATTGAGAGTTCAGTACAATACTGAGGGAGTATTACATTGCTGGAGGTACCACCACTGAGTGAGACGTTAACAGCCAGTTTGTTCTAAGTGTTTCATGTTTACATTTGAAGAGCAAGGGGCATAAAACTCAAAGTGTCCCAACTGGTCAGGATGGAATCACTTGCTTGGCCTGAGAGAGTAGACCACCTGCCCCGATTCAGCAGTGAAGCAGCTCAGTGCTACTCCCTTGAAGACCCTGAACTCTTCCATGGCTGAAGTCAAGAAGTCTTTCAAAAATCTTTGACTATGGAAAGAGTATCTATTCCATTGAGTAAGCACTCCCCTTTGGAATCAGTTACTGTCATCTTAGGGGGAGGCAATGGTGTAGTGGTATTGTTGCTGCACTAGTTAATCCTGCAACCCAGGCACGGCAGATGGTGGAATTTGAATTCAACACAAATCTGGAATTAATAATCTAATGATGACCATGGCCAGGACCTTGCAGGGTCATGACCCACTCTCCAACATTGGATGATGTCAGGCGGAACTCCCCGCCTCATTTCAATTTTCAGGTTGGTGGGGGCTCAGCTGAATCAGCTGTGCGCCCGCCGACCTGACAACGGCCAACTGAGGCCATTGAAAAAGTAACTAGCATTATTATGGACCTGTCCATCCAACCTTAAGGTTGGTGGGCAGGCTGGGAGCCCTGGCGGGCTTCAGAAAAAACATCAAACCTCATCCACGGGCGGGATGAGGTTTCATGTAGGCTTTTAAAAATTCAATAAAAGTTTGATTTAAAGTGATGGACATGTCCCAACTCATGTGACAGTGTCAGGGAAATTTTGTTTGTGCACCTTTACCATTTTTAAATTTGGCACCGATGGCCCTGAAGCAGCAGCATTTACTCCCCATCCCTAATTGGCCTACATGCGACTCCAGACCCACAGCAATGTGGTTGGCTCTTAAATGCCCTCTGAACAAGGGCAATTAGGGATGGGCAATAAATGCTGGCCTAGCCAGCGATACCCACGTCCCATAAATAAATCATAAAAAATAAAATCTGTACCTTCCTTGGGGATTCCACAAAACTCTCGCCAGCTCCGTCCAGAAGTTATAAGGGGATGCGGGGAGCAGAGGAATTCCATGGAATAACTCACTTAACAGGGATGAAGATTCCATCTCCTCCCCTCACTGTCCACTGGAATTTCACTGGCCTTAGTGACCGGGGGAGAGTCATGTTTTAACCACAAACTCCAGCCCTGGGTGGCTGATTTGCACCAATTGTCTTCATATGGGGTGATGAGCTCTGGCCTAAAATCCTTCCTTAACCAATACCACTAAAACCTGGTCAATCATCTGTTTGGTGTCTGTAAAAATCTCATCGTCTGTAAAATGGCTGCTGTGTCCACCTGTGTAATAATGCTTGCTGCGCCTGACTGTGAGTCACTCCTGGGAAATAGCAAGCTGCCATTCTAATTCTATCATCAGCCCCAGGGAAGAATAAAGCAATATTTATATCTCTCCCCAATGCATGATCATTCCCTGCAAGAGAGAGCTTCAGCTGCCTGTCAGGAGGAATAATGAAACTGTTCTATCTCACTTCCTGTGAGGCTGAGAGGATCTCGAAATCAGTCTGTGGTCTGGGAAGTAGGGTATGCACAGGCCTGAGGGTTAACCTGTCAACCTCAGCAACATTGTGGTAGAAGGGATAAGGAGGCTGCATACTCCTTGGAAACTCCTGGGAGTTACCATTAATCACAAACTGAACTGGACCAGCCATATAAATACTGTGGCTACAAGAGCAGGTCAGAGGCTGGGAATCCTGCAACGAGTAACTCACCTCCTGACTCCACAAAGCCTGTCCAAGGCACAAGTCAGGAGTGTGATGGAATACTCCCCACTTGCCTGGACGAGTGCAGCTCCAACAACACTCAAGAAGCTCGATACCGTCCAGGATAAAGTAGCCCACTTGATTGGCACCACATCCACCACCTTAAACATTCACTGGAATTCCTGGAACTCCCTCCCTAACAGCACTGTGGGTGTACCTACACCACATGGACTGCAGCAGTTCAAGAAGGCAGCTCACCACCCCCTTCTCAAGGGCAGTTAGGGATGGGCAATAAAAGTGCTGGGCTAGCCAGTGATACTCACATCACACGAATGAATAAAAAATACATATAGTAGGGGGTCAAGGATAGATCATAGAAACATAGAAACTAGGAGCATGAATAGGCCATTCGGCCCTTCGAGCCTGCTCCGCCATTCATTGTGATCATGGCTGATCATCCAACTCAATAGCCTGCTCCCGCTTTCTCCCCATATCCTTTGATCCCTTTCGCCCCAAGAGCTATATCTAACTCCTTCTTGAAAACATACAATGTTTTGGCCTCAACTACTTTCTGTGGCAGCAAATTCCACAGACTCACCACTCTCTGGGTGAAGAAATTTCTCCTCATTTCAGTCCCTAAATGGTCTACCCCGTATTCTCAAACTGTGACCCCTTGTTCTGGATTCCCCCACCATCAGGAACATCCTTCCTGCATCTACCCTGTCTAGTCCTGTTAGAATTTTATTGGTTTCTATGAGATCCCTCCTCATTCTTCTGAACTCCAGCGAATATAATCCTAATCGACTCAATCTCTCCTCGTATGTCGGTCCCGCCATCCCAGGAATCTGTTGGGTAAACCTTCGCTGCACTCCCTCTATAGCAAGAACATCCTTCCTCAGATAAGGAGACCAAAACTGCACACAGTATTCCAGGTGTGGTCTTACCAATGCCCTGTACAATTGCAGCAAGACATCCCTGTTCCTGTACTTGAATCCTCTGGCTATGAAGGCCAACATACCATTTGCCTTCTTTACCGCCTGCTGCACCTGCATGCTTAAATCCTTGGGGGACATAAGAGGTAAAGCTGAGATAAAGAAGCAAACCATTGCAGATGATACTCTAGCTACGATTAGAGAGATAACAATAGCCATACCAACCATTCCTAACCTCCAGTCCTACCTCCCACCCCCTCAACTACCACCCCCCATTCCCATCTCCCACTCTTAATCATTCCATGCTTCGGCACTTCAGGTCCTGGTATTCAGATACCGAGCTTTGAGTTACATCTTGCACTCATTGTTTATATGGATTTTTAACCTTTCGAACAATTTAAAATGAGATCCCAGCTGGGGACAATTACCTCAAGATGGTCTGATTGGGTAAATAACATAATCAACAAAGAATGTATAAAATGAAGCTTAGTCCCAGTCTCCTGGGAGAAACCACGAACAAACAAATCCACAATAAGTACCAGCACTCACTAGCCCTGCTCCTGATGGTTGTAATGTTGCCTATTCCCAGCTGCCTGACCTGAGAGTGTGTGTAAATACTGAGACTGGAGTCATGTGTAGCCCAGAGTGAGGAGGATGTGGGGCTGCACTGGTTCCTTTCCCAGAGGGGATTTGGGTGAGCTGATGACAATCACATACCTGCCAGTGCTAAAGATTCATTGAATTTAGTTTTGATTTGAGAACGTGAATACTGCAGGGGGGGTAACATGGCTAGTGAGTACCGCCTGGTAACATTCCACAGTTAACAGAAGCTGTGACTCCCACAGACTCTGTTCCCCAATTCAAGGACTCAACCTTGATCTGGAGGAGATACAAGGAGCTGAGAACAATCTCTCCAATAATAATAAGTTCAATGACCCTGTGCTCAATTATCTTTCATTCACCCAAGTGTGTGCAGGAAATTTTAAACTGTTTGATTTCTCTGTTTTGGGTTTTTGATGCAATTGACTGTCATTCACCCAGGAGATAACCCACAAAGTTCCCCTCTAAGCATGCAACCCCCCAGAAGCCCCTCTAACTCCACATCAACCACTCTAATACCCCTAGATCCCCTCTAACCCTACAACAACCCCTCTAACCCCCTGGATCCCCACCAACCCTACAACAACCCCTCTAACCCCCCTGGATCCCCACTAACCCTACAACAACCCCTCTGATCCCCACTAACCCTACAACAGCTCCTCTAACCCCCCCTGGATCCCCACTAACCCTACAATAACCCCTCTGATCCCCACTAACCCTACAACAGCCCCTCTAACCCCCCCTGGATCCCCACTAACCCTACAACAGCTCCTCTAACCCCCCTGGATCCCCACTAACCCTACAACAGCCCCTCTAACCCCCCTGGATCCCCACTAACCCTACAATAGCCCCATTAACCCCCCTGGATCCCCACTAACCCTACAACAGCCCCTCTAACCCCCCTGGATCCCCACTAACCCTACAACAGCCCTTCTAACCCCCCCTGGATCCCCACTAACCCTACAACAGCCCCTCTAACCCCCCTGGATCCCCACCATCCCTACAACAGCCCCTCTAACCCCCCCTGGATCCCCACTAACCCTACAACAGCTCCTCTAACCCCCCTGGATCCCCACTAACCCTACAACAACCCCTCTGATCCCCACTAACCCTACAACAGCTCCTCTAACACCCCTGGATCTCCACTAACCCTACAACAGTCCCTCTAACCCCTTCTGATCCCCACTAACCCTACAACAGCCCCCCTGTATCCCCACTAACCCTACAACAGCCCCTCTAACCCCCCTGGATCCCCACCATCCCTACAGCAACCCCTCTAAACCCCCCCCCCGGATCCCCACTAACCCTACAACAGCTCCTCTAACCGCACCACCTGGGCAGTGGTCAATGGCAGCTGTACAATCAGGGAAGATGAGTAGAATTTGGCTTCCTCTTCACCTTGTGTACTGTCCAGATGCACAGACATGGAGGTAGACACAGACACAATATCACACCCCCAGAGACACAAGAAGACAGACATAGATAAAGACACAGAGAGATGTACAGATGCATGCAGACTCAGACATAGGCAGACGCAGGCAACAGGATGACTGAAGTTGGGGGTATTCCTGGGAGCTTGATCATGTGACATTCTGACCACAACATCTGACCATGTGATGCTTGAACACACACCTGATCACATCACAGTTGTGTTGTGTCTCAGAGATATGCAGATGACTCTCACCAGGTTCTTTATTTCAACAGGACAAGAACTTATTTCAACGTTTTTAAAATGTCTGCTTTCTCAGACTTACTTTCAGTTTCTCTGTAGCCACACCCACAGGCTTGACCAACAGCACACAGCACAGTGAGCAGGCAACAGACACACACAATCAAACAACAAACAACTGAACACATCTCCGCGCCCCGCCCCCACCCCCACCCCACATTCCATCGTAAAACTGAGGAAGCTTATTTTAAACATCAATGGGGAGTGACACTGAGATGCCTATTGTGTAACCCTTAAACTGACCAGCCTGTGATGATGTACATGTTCTATTCCACACTGAGGAATAGACGCCGCCATGTGTCGAACTGAAGAAGTAGTCTTCGGCGTGCTGCATGCCTTTGCAAAGTGATTCATTTTTGAGCATGAATTCGACACTTTCCCCCAAGCTGGACATGCTGTTGGGACTTTTTTGGGGCATTAATGAGTTTAATAGGCTTTTTGGAAATCAATTATTTGGAATTAATGGGCACCTCCACAATTTGGGCACATGTTTGAGGGTATCTGACCATGATGGAGCAAGTGTTGATGGGGCTGCTGAGGTCTCTTTTGCCACAATTCTTGCACTTGAGCTGGTTGGACAAGCTGTATCTATGACCCGGAGCCTGAAGGTGCATTTCAGTCTAACCTCTTGGAATCTAACATGGCAGATTCCATCTGGACTGCCAAGGTTGTGCTTTTCCCATGGTCAAATCATCATCCTCCAGGAGATGTTCCCTAATTCGTGGAATTGAAGTTTTTTCAAGAAGTTGGTCATGAATTAGTTTGCTGCTTAGTGTACCAAATGTACAGGTGGAAGTCAATTGCCACAACACTGCCACATATTGTTTAATGGGCTCACCATTTCACACACAGACGCACAGAGATACACACACAGATACACACACACACACACACAAGTGCTGCACACAGAAAACTTACACACACACACACTCAGACACACAGACACAAGTGATACACTCACAAAACTTACAAACACACACACACACACACACACACACAGAATGAAAAAATACTGGCACATTGCACCTACCCAACGATCTCCCTAAGATGTGTGTCCACTGAAGGCTTCCATGCAGGGTTTATACAGGGTAGCCCTTTAAGTAACTGTGCATGTGCAGCCTTGCCAAAGAATTTAAGGAATAAAATGAGAGGGTTCTCTGCCCTTGACCAGAATGAATGCGGTCTCCTCTACATTGGAGAGACCAAACGCAAACTGGGCGACCGTTTTGCAGAACACCTGCGGTCTGTCCGCAAGAAAGACCCAAACCTCCCTGTCGCTTGCCATTTTAACACTCCACCCTGTTCTCTTGCCCACATGTCTGTCCTTGGCTTGCTGCATTGTTCCAGTGAAGCCCAACGCAAACTGGAGGAACAGCACCTCATCTTCCGACTAGGCACTTTACAGCCTTCCGGGCTGAATATTGAATTCAACAACTTTAGATCTTAAACTCCCCCTTCCCCCATCCCCACCCCGTTTCTCCCCCCTCCCTTTTTTTTTCCAATAATTTATATGGATTCTTCTTTCCCCACCTGTTTCCATTATTTTTAAATCTAAAACTAAAACTTTGTTAGTCTTTCCACCCCACCCCTACTAGAGCTGTACTTTGAGTGTCCTGTCTTCCATTCTTAATTAGCACTTTTCTTAGACAAATATCACCACCTTCAACACCTCTTTGATCCTTTTGTCTGTAACATCTTTTGATTATCTGCTCCTATCACTGCTTGCTTATCTCCACAATCATCACACCCTCAACTTCTCTCTCTCCCCCCACCCCCCCACCTTAAACCAGCTTATATTTCATCTTTCTCCTAACTATGCTTCAGTTCTGCCGAAGGGTCGTGAAGGCTCGAAACGTTGACTGATTTCTTCTCCACCGATGCTGCCAGACCTGCTGAGTTTTTCCAGGTAATTCTGTTTTTGTTATGGATGCACATGGCCCGTTTTAAACCATTGACAAGGTTTAGTTCCAACATCTGCACACACTCTGTAGGTACAACCAGCTCTGTCCAATCAAAGCAACCCACAGAGTTAAGGCTACAGAATAAAGTGGATTGTGTGTCTGGGATACAGTTGGCAGGCAGGCTGTCCTACTGGTGATATAATTCAGTAATTATCTTCTCCTTCATGTGGAGTTTACACCATCATTCCAAAGCACAAAGTAATCGTCAGTAAACAGAATGACTGTCATTCGGGGGAATTCAGAGCTCCCCAGCACAGTCAGATCCTCCTGAGTCCCTGAGTGTTCATTGGCTGGATGTAGATGGATTTAGTGAGCAGGGGAATACCACTAAAAATAACCAAATCATCAGTTTGTGAAGTTAAAGGAATATTTATCAGGATTCACTTTGAACTGAGTTACTTCAAAGGGTCCAGAGAGATGTTGGGCTGAATCTTAATGCTTGGTGCATAGTACAGTATAACAGATACGCACACCCAGTGGGAATGCTAAGATGGGTAACTGGATTGTCGCCTGGTGTCCGCACACTTCACAAGTCAGTAGAAGCAGATGTTGGAGTCAAGAACAGCAGGGAAGAGTTCACCGTGTGGGTGCAGAACCCTGTGAGTTCAGCCCAGCTTTTTTTATTCATTCACGGGATGTGGGCTTCACTGGCTGGGCCAGCATTTATTGCCCATCCCTGGTTGCAGATGTGAACCTCTCAGTCATCAGTTAAGAGGACAATTCTGGAACATCAATGGACAATGTGTGAGGTATCAGCATTTCCAGCCACACTAAAAAGATTGGAGTGAGACTGGAGGAAACAAATTCTAGCCTGAGTACCATGATGTCTCAGGCCTTTACATTGAGGTCTGTCCCCATGAAAAGAGGGGTCACCTGCATGGAGTGTCACATGCAGCTGGGAACCGGGTGCATGACCAATGCCACTTTAAAGAGGATGGAGAGAGCCTCACATTTCAGCTACTTCGCTGCAATGCAGCAAAGTGTTCTCCAGCTTTGTGTTAGCAGAAGGGAAGATGGAGAAGTGAACATGGATGTGAGCACTCTGCTCAAAGCACTCCCACCCCTCCATCCCCTGCAGCCAAAATCCCACATGTTGGCAGTGGCTGAATCTGTTGTTGCACAGGTTAAAAAGTTTGATGTGGGGTGGGTAGGGAGGGCACCAGAGGCTTCAAAACCCAAAGAACATCAGCCAAAACCATCAGAATAGTCAGCAATTGTGGGTCATTCTTTCCTCCTGGTACATTGGTGTTTTCTCTGAAATTTGTTTGTTCTGATTTCGCACAGCTTGGTTCATTGAAGACTTCAGCTTATCGTGTGTTTTCAACAGTATATACTCAGCTGGAATCTTGCTCTTCAAATCTTACAGTTCAGCTCTGATGTGAACATTTCCCTGTCGAACTGCTTCATTTACCTTCTGTTCGTGCATTTCATTGCACTAACATGGTCAGCAACCATCTTGTGGTTTCCTTGAATATTGTCTCCCTCTCTCTGGAGTCTTTTGTTTCCCTCTCTCTGTTGGCACGTTTAGGGTTATCAGTCCAAGCTTTAGACTTGCTTCAGCTGAGGGGAGTGGATATCACGTCCCATTTAGATCTAGAACTCTAGATCTTCCATCTAGCCATTGCATTGGGCTCTCAGGTTAATTTGTCCTCTCGGTATAAGTATCGTGCCATCATAAAGTTTCGAGGTTTCATTTTTGGATCCCCATGTTGAACCACTTTGCACAGGTCTGTGAAGATCATTATGTTACATGATGCACCAGTTCTATCTGACACTTAGTGTTCATTGATTCTCTCCTCTGCAGTCATCATTGTAACAGTCACAAACCATTTGTCACCTATAGGGCAGAATTTTACAGCCTCGTTTCGGTGGGGACGGGGCCGTAAAATGCGGTGAGACATTCTAAATCCCATTGATGACAGCGGGAACGTAAAATCCTGTTGTCGTAAAATTCTGCCCATAAACTTGATGGAACCAACCTGCTTTATCATGTATGGTTCCTCATCAGACTCTTCAGCTGATAACTCTGCAGCGGCCATCAGTATAGGCTTGTTTTGCATCTGTCTAGCCAAATACTTGTATGTGAAATGATACAACTTCTTGCAGTCAAAACACTGCCCTTCCCATGCTGGGCAATCCTTCTTTTCCTGTGCATGCTGTCCTCTGCAGTATCCTGCCCTGGCTCTGTGATTGTTCTGCTCTTTCAGCCTGCACTGTCTCTCAGTGTAATGTATCTCCTGGTCTGCTCTGCCATACATATGCCTTAGCTGATGCTTCACAACTTCCACATTTCGACACATGCCTATCGCTTTCCTTAACATCAATTTCTCATCTCTATATTTTTAATCAGAACATCTTTTAGCTGTCAAAATTCACATGATTCTGCAGGCTGCATTACTGCAGTCACATACCATTCAATGATCTCGTTTTCACTCTGAACTCTAGTGTTGAATACATAACGTTCATATGTAACATTCACTCAGGGTACAAAATGTGCTTTCAAGGCATTCAAAATCTCTGTCATTCTTTTCAGTGTTCATCTGTTATATTTAGGGTGGTATACACTTTGTAACAGTCCCTCCCCAGCAGTGTTAAAAGTGTGGCTACTCTTAACAGTTCAGGCTTGTTAATTAAGTCTGTTGCAATCTCATAGTTTTGCCACTGTGAGTAGTAAAACTGCCAATGTTGCCACGAATCACTGTCCAATGTTACTGGAGATGGGGTTGTTAAGTTTACTGCAGCCATTTTACTCACTCAGTAATTTACTTGCATCCTTTATCTGTGTTTCCTTTGTCCTTTTCTGGAGCCCTTGCTTTTCCTTTACCCCGTTTTTAGGAGCTTGCTGAAGGTTTGAACCTTCCTGTGTGCTTTTCTTAGCTCACTCTTCTCTGTAGCCAGTATTGTACCTGCAGCTTTGTCCTTTTATCAGCAGCTTGTTTTTTGTTTGCAGATTTGAACCTTCGTGTTCCTGGGTTCCCAGTATCTTCCCTGCATGATCTCCAAGGTTCAAAAATACATTTGTGCTTCACTTCCTGATGCCATGCTTCATGTATAAGGACAGCAGTCTTCACCAGGGCCTGTCTGAGTGAGAGGCTTTACTGAGCTGCTCTAAGACATCTGCCTCCAGAGACAGCCTCATAGTGTAGTCACATGACCATGGAAAGCCTGATGTGACAATCACACTGGTTACATTTTAAAGCCAAAACAGGTTCCATGCTCCCTCAGTGCTAAGTGAGTGACTACAGCTTCTCCCTCTTCCCCCTCCTCCTCCCACTTTGCCTAATCCCCATTCCCTACCCCTTTCCCTCTCCTCCTCCGCCTCCCCCTCCTCCTGTTATCACCACCCTCCTCCTCCACACTCTACCTTCCTTGAGTTCCGATGAAGAGTCATACAGACTCGATACGTTAACTCTGTCTTTCTCTCCCTCTCCACAGATGCTGTCAGACCTGCTGAGTTTTTCCAGCTATTTTTGTTTTTGTTTCGCTCTCTACCTTCCTCCTGCCAGAACTCCAGCCCTCAGTGCTGCACCATGGCACAGCAGGCCGCCTCCACTCCCGATATCTGGGCTGGTACATCCTGACCCTGCGCCAGGTCCGAATCGCACTTATTCTGGTGCCAGGCGTCTGATTGCTTCCTGGACATTGTTGCCTGATCCCCTAACACGTTTCATCAGCCATGTCTCCAAGGAGCCCTCAGCTTAAGAAGCAGAAAATTAGCGCTTTCCTTATTTAACTAACCAGCCAGTCTGGCCCGTGGTAGTTTGGATTGTACTCAGGTTAAAGGTAGACATCAGTTACTACATGCTGCCCTCTCTCAAACCCACCCCATCCAGACAGCTTCATTGGCCAGGATTTTCCCCTCAGCGATTTGGGGGTGGGGCCCGCTCGCCGAGGGGAAAATGAAGCGGGATGATGTCGGGAGGAATTCCCGATGTCATCCCGGTCTATTTAAATCTTAAGGAAGGTGGGCGGACAGCGAAATCAGCTGTCCACCCGCTGACCTGTCAATGGCCAATTGAGGCCATTGACAGGCTCATTAACATTATTAAAGACCTGCCCGTCCAAGCTTAAGGCAGGCGGGCAGGCCAGGAGCCCCAGCGGGCTCCGGATTATTCATGAAACTTCATCCACTGGCGGGATGAAGTTTCATGTCCGTTTTGTAAAAAATTAATAAAGTTTACGTGTTTTTTATTAACATGTCCCATCTCGTGTGACATTGTCACATGAGGGGGAAATGTTAATAATTTGTTAATGTTTCTGACACTGTCAGTACTCTCTCTGAGACAGGACTTTGCCTCAGGGAGCAGTGCGCTCTTTCGCGCACATGCGGGATTCCCTCCCCCCCCACCCCGCACCGTAACCGCATAGCGCTTCCTGTCGTGCTGGCTGCTGGGCGGCCCTTAATTGGCCCGCCCACTCAAAATGGCAGCGGGCCCCGTTTCAGTGGCGGGGGTTGGCTGCCCGCCCGCTGCTGAGCCAGTGGGGCCCACACACCACATCCAGGGGCTAAATTCTGCCCATTGACTCCGGAAGGCAGCACCTAACATTGGCTCACGTGCACCTTCTAGTGACTGAGTCAAGAACAACACCAGCTGAGGACTGGTAGCTGCTCCCAGTTTGAGCTGAACAAATTTCAAACTTTCAATTGAACAAATTTCAAACTTTCAATTGAACAAATTTCAAACTTTCAATTGAACAATCTGACAATTGGAAAGATTGATCCATCTGCCATTGGGCTGAATTAATCGCCCATTAAAACAGCCACACAGGTCAGTCCCCAACCCTGAAATAAAAACAGAAAATGTTGAAAATCCTCAGCTAATCTGGCAGTATCAGTGTGGAGAGAAAGAAGAGTTAATGAGCAGAATATTCAGCGTTAAGTCCGGCTGCTGAGGTCAAAAGTGGGAACCAAACCCGCTCAGGACAGTGGGATTCTGGGACAGCATTTGCCAGGGGGACGATCAAACAACAGGTCATTCCAGGACCACTGTCCAATTCAGGATGGTGACCCCCCCCCTTCCAGAGTTACTGGCTCCTGCTAATGGGGCCAGTGCTACCAGTCACAAAGCCCCTTTAAATCCTTGTGCTTTTTTCTAATGATCAATGTGGGTGAACAGACAGAATGGCTTGAAAAGGTAAACGTTATATAATTTTTAAATACCTTGTTGCTTAAACATTTCCCACCTTGTCTTTTTTATATTATTCATTCATGGGATGTGGGCAGCACTGGCTAGGACTGCATTTATTGCCCATCCCTAATTGGCCTTGTTTAGAGGACATTTTTAAGATTGCTGTGGGTCTGGAGTCACATGTAGGCCAGGCCAGGTAAGGACGGCAGATTTCCTTCCCTAAAGGGCATTAGTCAACCAGATGGGTTTTTATAACAGTCGACAATGATTTCATGGTCATCATTAGACTTTTAATTCCAGATTTTTATTGAGTTCAAATTCCACCATCTGCCGTGGTGGGATTCACACCCGGCTCCCCAGAGCATTGCCCTGGGTCTCTGGATTACTAGTCCATTGACAATACCACTACACCATCACCTCCTCCATTCAACCTCATTGCCACTCCCACCCCCCCCCACCTCCCTCCCCATGCACCCGCTCAGCAGCTGAAGTTCACTCTGACCCCTTCAACAACTCCTGTAGCCTCCAAATTTTCAGTCTGGAATCATTTGAAGACTGGGGCATTAAAATGGGGTCACACCAGGAAAAGGTTTGGGAAGCGCTGTGATAAGGTAATTTTTTTGGAAAGTCAGTGGATCTGCAGTTTACCCAGTCAGGGCGTTATTGTACCTGCTTAACAAAACCTAACGTTTCTCATCAGAATGTTAGACAAGTATTAATGGTATCAGGAGATAAGAATCAAAGAAAAAAACAACTTGTCTTAAAGTTGGAACGACAATTTTCTCATCTGAATTTTCAAGGGTTGCTAAAACTGCAGATGTGGTTGATGAAGAGTATACGAGGTTAGTAGAAGGGATTAGTGAGGAGTGTGAAAGCTGTAAAAAGAATCAGAGAATGCTATCATGTTCTATGGTAAACCTTCCATTGGCATGTGTCTTTGATAAGGTGGATTCCATGGATTTAAAGACGTGGAACAAAGCCAGAAATAGAGTCATACTCGCTACAGCACAAAAGGAGGTCATTCAGCCCATTGGCTTCATGCTGGCTCTCTGTAGAGCAATCCCACGTTCCCATTCCCCTGCTCTATCCCCGTAGCCCTGCAAGTTTATTTCCCTCAAGGGCACATTCAATTTCCTTTTGAAATCATTCATTATTTCTGCTTCCACTAGCCTCATAGACAGAGAGTTCCAGGTCATTATCACTCACTGTGGAAATAAAGTTCTTCCTCATATCCCGACATTATCTCTTGCCCAAAACTTTAAATCTGTGGTCCTTGTACCATCAGCTAATTGAAAAAACTTTGCTTTTTCTAAATTTGTCATCATCTTGTACATCTCTATCAAATCTCCCCTCAATCTCATTTGCTCCAAGGAGAACAACCCCAGCTTCTCTAACCTAACCTTATAGCTAAAATCCCTCATCCCTGGAACACTCTGGTAAATCTCCATCTCAAGGGCCCTCACAAAAGCGAGGTAACCAGAACTGGACACAATACTTGAGTTGTGACCTAACCAGAGATGTATGAGCTTCACACGTTCAATGCCTCTCCTGCTATCTCTGTTAAAAACCTAGAATGTAAACCACCAGGTCTTGGGGTATTTGCCAGCTTTTAGCCCCATTAATTTCACCAGTACTTTTTCTTTACTAATATTAATGACTTTAAGTTTCTCACTCCCTTTGACTCTTGTGACCCCTGGTTTTCTAGGTGGTAGAGGTGATGGTGGGGGTGATGGAAGAGGTGATGGTAGAGGTGATGGTGTGGGTGATGGTGGGAGTGATGGAAGAGGTGATGGTGAGGGTGATGGAAGAGGTGATGGAAGGTGCTGTTGAAGAAGTTTCAGTGAGCGTGGATGGTACACTCTGTACTCACAGGCACTGGTTTACTGGAATAAAAATGATGGATTCCAGCATTTCTCAATGAATGTCGTTGGACTAACGTATCTGAGGTTCCTTGTTTTCTCTCTCCCTCCTTTCTGGAATAGCTGTACGACATTTTCTAATTTTGAATCCACTAGGACCATTCTAGAATCCAGAGAATTCTGAAAGACCAAAACTCATGCATCCACCATCACTGTTGCATCCAGTCTTTAAAACCCTAGAATGTGGGCCTCAAGGTCCAGGTGACTTGTTGGTTTTATCCCATTAGCTTCTCAAGTACTTTCCTCTTCTGATATAGGGACATAGGAACTTGAGTAGGCCATTCAGCCCATCAAGCCTGCTCTGCCATTTAAATAGATCATGGCTGATCATCTACCTCAACACCATTTTTCCCCACTCTCCCCATATCCCTCGATGTCATTGGTCTCCAGAAATCTATTGATTTCTGTCTTGAACATACTCAATGACTAAGTCTCCACAGTCCTCTGGGGTAGAGAACTCCAAAGATTCACCACCCTCTGAGTGAAGAAATTTCTCCTAATCTCAGTCCTAAATGGTCTGCCCCTTATTCTGAGACTGTGTCCCTGGTTCTAGACCCCTCCAGCCAGAGGAAACATCCTCCCTGTCACATTCTCTAAGAATTTAGAAAGTTTCAATCACCTCTCATTCTTCAAAACTGTCATGAATACAGGCCCAGTCTCCTCAGTCTCTCCTCCTAGGACAATCCTGCCATCCCAGGAACCAGTTTGGTGAACCTTCGTTACACTCCCTCTATGACAAATAAATCCTTCCTTAAATAAGAAGACCAAAACTGTACACAATACTCCAGGTGCAGTCTCACCAAGGCTCTATATGATTGCAGCAAGACATCTTTACTCCTGTACTCAAATCCTCTTGTGATAAAGGCCATCATTCTATTTGCCTTCCTAATTGCTTGCTGCACCTGCATGCTAGCTTTTAGTGATTCATGAACAAGGACACCCAGGTTCCTTTGGACATCAACACTTTCCAAACTCTCACCATTTAGGAAATACTCTGCCTTTCTGTTTTTTTATGAAAGTGGATAGCTTCACACATTTTCACATTATATTCCATTTCCTCACTCACTTAGTCTGTCCAAATGCCCTTGAAGCCTCCTTGCATCCTCCTCACAACTCACATTCCCACCTAGTTTTGTGACGTCAGCAAATTTGGAAATATTACATTTGGTCTCTACATCCAAATCATTTATATAGGTTGTGAACAGCTGGCCCCAGCACTGATCCTTGGGATACCCCACTAGTAATAGCCTACCATCATGAGAATGACCCATTTATTCCTACTCTTTGTTTTCTGTCTGTTAACCAATCTTCAATCCATGTCAGTGTATTACTTCCAATCCCATGTGCTCTAATTTTATTTACTAACCTCCTATGTGGGACCTTATCAAAAGCCTTCTGAAAATCCAAATACACCACATCTACTGATTCTCCTTTATCTATGCTACACATAACATCCTCTAAAAACTCCAACAGGTTGTCAAACATGATTTCCTTTTCATAAATCCATGTTAACTCTTCACAATCCTATCATTATTTTCCAAATGTCCAGTTATTTCAACTTTTATAATAGATTCTAACATTTTCCCTACTACTGATGTCAAACTAGCTGGTCTGTAGTTCTCTGTTTTCTCTCTCCCTCCTTTCTTAAATAGTAGGGTGACAGGAAACTTTCCAGAATTTGGAAAGATAACCACCAATGTATCCACTACCTCTATAGCCAACTCCTTCAACGCTCTGGGATGTAGATCATTTGATACAGGGAATTTATTAACATTCAATCCCATTAATTTAAGTTCCTCACTCTCACTAGTTCTTCGGTTCCCACAATTTTTGATGTTTTGCTTCTTTTATTGTGTAGAGGGATACAAAATATTTTAACATTGCTGTCATTTCTTTATTTCCCATTATTATTTCTCCTGTCTCTGCCTCTAAGGGACCAATGTTTACTTTTACTACATTCCTTTTTACTTACAATTTGCTTTTATATCCCTGACTAGTTTACTCTCATATTCATTTTCATCTTTTAGTAATTTTTGGTCATCCTTTGTTGGTTTCTAAATTCCTCCCAATCCTCAGGCTTACTACTATTTTTCATATTTTAAGCCTCATCTTTTGATATAATACCATCCATAAATTCTTTAATTAGCCATGGATGAATCACTTTTCCCATGGAATTTTTGTTTCTCAATGGAACGTATTTTTCTTGACAATTTTGATTTATTCCTTTAAATGTTAGCCAACTGGACCCTCATAACTATGTTTTGCTTAAGTTTATGATTTTTGTTTTGGATGTAATTGTCATTCTCAAACTTAACGTTAAATTCGTCATATTATGATCACTCTGCTCCGTAGGTTCCTTTACTATGCCAATACTAATTTACAAAATCCACCAATAGGAACCGTGCAGTCTGGGGAGTTGAGTGTGTCCTTGTGCTTATCTCTGACAGGCAGGTCCAGGGGTTAAAGCCAGAGATCATTATTCATGAGGTGATAGACTGAGTGCTCATAGAAAATGTGACATGGAATCAGAGGAGGGTAGCAGACGTGTGAGGGGTCAGCATGTGAGGGTCAGTGTGTGTGCACGCGGTCAGTTTGTGTGTGTGAAATGTCTGAGTGGTTATTGTGGGCAAGGAGTATCTGAGAGGTCAGTGTGTGTGGGCAGGGAGCGTCCGAGAGGTCAGTGTGTGTGGGCAGGGAGCATCCGAGAGGTCAGTGTGTGTGGGCAGGGAGCGTCCGAGAGGTCAGTGTGTGTGGGCAGGGAGCGTCCGAGAGGTCAGTGTGTGTGGGCAGGGAGCGTCCGAGAGGTCAGTGTGTGTGGGCAGGGAGCGTCCGAGAGGTCAGTGTGTGTGGGCAGGGAGCGTCCGAGAGGTCAGTGTGTGTGGGCATGGAGTGTCCGAGAGGTCAGTGTGTGTGGGCAGGGAGCATCCGAGAGGTCAGTGTGTGTGGGCAGGGAGCGTCCGAGAGGTCAGTGTGTGTGGGCAGGGAGCGTCCGAGAGGTCAGTGTGTGTGGGCAGGAAGTGTCCGAGAGGGAAGTGCATAAGCCAAGTGCCTATGGGCATGGTGCGTTAAGCAGGGGGTGTGTCATCAGCCTGTGCGGAGGATGTATGAGAATGTGATGGGTTTACCAGGTGTGTGAACCAGGAGTATGCAAACAGAGGGGCAGATTTTGCCTGTATGACAGGGTAATAGCCAGCCAAGGCCCTCCTGGCTTCAATGGAAATCATAATTGGCAGAGATGTAAAATGGACTGCTGTTTCACCATCACAATCTAGCCCAGGGGGAGTGTGAGTGAGGAGTCTGTGAGTGGGGCGTGTCTGAGGGTGCATTGTCTGAGTAGTGAGTCTGTGGTGAACAGGGAGTGTGTGCACTGTCTGGTTTGCTTGAGTACAGTGAGCATAAAGTCTGGTGTGTGTGTGTACAGTGAATTGTGCAATGTCTTGTATGTGTGTATGTGTGCATATGTGTTTGTGCAGGGAGAGTGTGCAGTGTCTGGCTCTGCTTGTGTACAAGGAGTGTAATGTCTGTGTATAGGGAATTTGTTCAATGCCTGGTGAGTGTGTATAGAGGGAGTTTGTTTGGTATGTGTGCATGTGTGCAATGTCTTGTATATGTGCGAGTGTGTGTTTGCTGTTAGAATCATAGCTGTGAAGGCTCTGTGGAGCAGACCGGTTTTGTCATGAAACAGTTAAATTTTATTACAGAGACATTTTCAGTGCTTGCACACTCGACCAGATCTCTCATTGGAAGAAACCCCTCCCCGGATTGCCTGCACTAAAAGCTCACTGGTCAGAAACCCCACAGTATGACCCGTGATTGGCAGGAGGGAGTGGTTGTATATCCAGTTACCACATTTCCTCCCCTTTAGTTTTTTTACAATTATTTTTTACAGAAGAACATTTCAACAATCCAACAAACATATATACTATTTCAGGTGATTTATAAATCAAATCTTTAGGGTGCTTTTCTTATACAGCCAGAGTGGCGTAGCTCTACCACTGGAGGTTCCTGAACAGGATCTGGAGCTGCACTATGAGACACATCATTGGAACTAGACAGTTCAGGATTTGGCAACTCTTCTGAAACATCTGGAATGTCTGTTCTAGGTCGATCACACACCTCGGAAACCAATGGTTCAACGTTAATCACCGGTTGATCAGTTAATTGTTGGGATGTCTCTCTGGCATGGATGTGATCTACATGTTTACAGACGATTCTATCTCCCACTTGTACTTGGAAAGATAATGGGCCGGTCTCTGAAACAATGGCTCCTGGAGCCCAGCAGGTTCCACGGCTGAAATTTCACACGTGTACCGTGTCCCCTACACTGAATGTGCGAGCTTTACTACGTATGTCACGGTTACATTTCTGATTACTCTGGTTCTGCACTACCTTCCCCTCTAAATTCAGAAACAGCAGGGGCAGGGTTTTCAGGTGATCGGGCGGGAGCAGCCGGGAAACGGTCCATCATCCGCGATCGGCCCCTGACCACGTTTTCATGCTGCCTGGCCAATTAATACCCAGCCAGCGTGAAAGGCGCACTGAAAGTTTCAGCATTGCCGGGGTGGGGGCGGGAGGAGAGCAAGCACAAAGTCTGCGCATGTGCAGGGGAGCGCGCAATGAAAGCTCGCTGAAGGCAGGGCGCTGAACAATTTTAAAATCAAAAGTAAAGATTTTTAAAATCTGAAAAAAATGTCCCCACATCAGACTAACTCACAATGACATGAACAGGATAAAAATTCTGACCAAAAATTTATATATATATTTTTTATTTAATTGTAGAAACCTCATCCCACCCGTGGATGAAGTTTGCTAAAAAATCAAAAGGCTGCCTGGCCGATTTGCCCGCCCACCGGCCGTAAGGTTGAACGGGGAGCGAAAAATATGTTTAAACTAATTGATTAAAGGTCTTAACAGGCCTCTTAATTGTCAGCGGGCGCACTGCTGACTCTCGCGCACACTCGCCAACAAAATATCGCCTGAGTGCGCGATGGTGTTGGGACGCTCGCTGGCATCATTGCGCACTATTTTACATCCAATTGGGTCGGGCCTGTGCCCGCCCGCAGGGTGTAAAACCCTGCCCCAAGTGTAAACATGTATGTAAATGACATTTCATGAATAACTTTGACGGTGTTGAACCTGTAGTCGAATGTGGTGTTGTACAATAGCTGAAGATAAACAGGGAAAGCTGAGATTCCAGAGTGCCTTCCGATAATTTTTTCATACCAGATTTAAAAGTGTGTACTGCCCTCTCGGCCGGACCATTCGATGAGGGATGGTAAGGAGCTGTTTTAATATGTCGCATTCCATTCAGATCCATAAATTTCTGAAACTCGGGGCTGGTAAAGGTTGTTCCATTATCAGAAACGATAACTTCAGGTGGGCCGTGAATGCTGAAACAGTGACGCGGTTTCTCCTTACTTGCGTTCGACAATGGTGATTTGACTTCATATACATCTGTCCATTTAGAATGTGCATCTACAATTAACTAGAACATGATACCTAAGAACGGACCTATATTATCAATATGTAGTCTAACCCAGGGTCAACCAGGCCACTCCCACGGATGCAGTGGAGCTGAAACGAGCAACTTCTGTTGTTGCTGACGGTGGAGACAGTGCTCGACCATTCTTTCAATGTCACTGTAAATGCCTGGCCACCAGACATAGCTTCGCGCAAGCATTTTCATCTTTGATATGCCTGGCTGCGCATTGTGAAGCTCTATCAAGTGCGGCTGTCTACCTCGTGATGGGACGACAACTCTTGAACCCCACAACACAATTCGGTCCTGACAGCTTAATTCCGTGTTTCTGACATGGAATGGTCATAATTCTTCAGGTACAGGCGAGTTTGACCGTCCTTGCAAACAAAGTCTCTTTTGACAATATTGGATTTCTGTTCGTCCAATTTCTAATTTGTTTTGCACACACAGGCGGAGAATCTAATTAATTCAATAGTAGCACTAATTCTTGTAGAATGGGAGCATTTACAGTACTATCTGGTAATGGGAGACGACTGAGAGCATCTGCATGTGCAGTGTTTAGGCCAGGGCAGTACATAAAAGTTTATTCATACACGGATAATGTCAGAGCCCAGTGTTGTATTCTTACTGATGCTATTGACTGAATGGCCTTATCCTCACTGAATAAACCCATTAATGGTTTATGGTCTGACACAATGGCGAAATGTTGCCCATGTAGGTACCGTTGAAACTTTTTCACACCGATACTACTGATAATCCTTTTTCTAACTGCAAATACCCCTTCTCCGCTTGGGGAAGGGTTCTCAAGACATAGCCAATGGGCCTTTCTAATCCATTTTCCAATTTATGTGATAACACGGCTCCTGCACCATAAGATGCATCACATGTTAAATACCAACTCTTTCAATGGGTTTTCATTACCAATAAACACAACAAATTGAGCAATTTCTTTGCTTTCACAAAGGATTCTTCCTATTGTGAACCCCATGGCCAACGGTGATTCTTTTTTAGCAGCGAGTGTAATGATGCTTACACAGCTGACAGGTTAAGTAGGAAGTGACTATAGTAGTTGATCATACCCGTCATGCTGAATTCAGTTACATTGGATGGTGATGGTGCATCTTTTATTGCCTGAATTTTATCTTCTACAGGATGCAAACCCATGGTATCCACCTTGTGACCCAGGTAAGTAACTTCTGGAGTTTGAAATGTGCATTTTTCCTTCTTTAACTGTACACCGGCTTCCATGAACCTTCTCAGCACCTCCTCCGGGTTGGCCAAGTGTTCGGTCTCGATTGACCCAGTGATGAGAGCATCATCCAAGTATACTACCACTCGTGGGAGTCCTTGCCAAAGACACGTATTCTCTCGATGTGCTATCCAGTTCTAATTGTTGGTAAGTGTAGCACATATCCAATTTCGTATAGGATTTGCCTCCAGCTAGCTTTGCATATAAGTCGTCTATCCTTGGAATGGGGAACTTATCTAATTTTACTGCCTATTTACAGTCAACTTATAGTCTCCATAGATGTGTATGGTTTGATCAGACTTAACCACTGGAAATATGGGTGCTGCCCACTCTGAGAATTGGACAGGTTGGATGATGCCCAGCTTTTCTAAACAACACAGGTCTGCATACACCTTCTCCTCGACGCATAAGACACAGGTCTCGCCTTAAAGAAATGGGGTGTCACCGGAGGATCAACATGTATCTTGGCCTGTACACCTTTTAACTTCCCTAATTCATCCCGAAAAACAATGTTGTATGTCCTTCGAGGTTCTGGGATTCCATCTGATTTTAGGTGAAATATCCCAGACCAGTCGAGTTTGATCTTCTGTAGCCAATCCTGACCTAAAAGACTGGGTCCCTCTCCTTTCACTATTATCATAGGCAGGAAGAGACTGGGACAGTGGCAATGCCCTTTACTTGAATAGATTCTCCCGTGTAAGTTCTTAATTTAGCAGTTGTCTGCTCCAAGTTTATTGGCTGTCTTCCTTCATTAAGGTACCTGAATGTGTGTTCTCCTACCACCGTGGTTGAGGCACCAGTATCCACTTCCATTGTCAGTGGCTTCTCATTCACTTGTACTGTCACCGTAATAGGCTCAGTCTCCACAGCAGCCACATTGTATAAGGAGTAAACATCAGGAGCAGCAGCTTCAGCCTTTGTTGTACCCGTTACTTCTCTCATGTTTGTTTGCTGTCGTGCAGACTGCTTCAATTTCTCCGCCATTGCCTAACCATGTGACCTTTCTTATGACAGTAATGACATATGGCCTCTTTGAATTTAGAGGTATCTGCTCCGTGGTCACCTCCACATCTATGGTAATTTTGTCTTGAAGCTGATGATGAAGTGTTTCTGTTGGGCTTTTTAAAGTTTCTCAAATGGCCATTGAATTGCGCTTTAATTCTGCAGGTCTGGCTTTCGTGCCACGCTCAGCGGCGGGTTCCTGCCCAACATGAAGTACGGCGCCATTATCCATGTGCCTCAAAGCCTGCGAGTCTCTCACAGCACTTTCCATGGCCAGGGAGATTTCTACGGTGCATTTAAAATGGATATCGAACACAGCAAGCAACCAGTGCTCTATACCCCACATACCAATCGATCCCACAGCATATTGTTTAAAACGTCCCTGAAGTCGCAGTGTTCTGTTAACTGCCTGTGATTTTCAGTGCTTGCACATTCGACCAGATCTCTCATCGGAAAAAGCCCCACCCTCCAGACTGCCCGTACTAAAGGCTCATTGGTCAGAGCCCCACCACAGTATATCACATGACCTGTGATTGGCGGGAGGGAGTGACTGTACATCCAGTTACCACAATATCTCTCCAGACTGAAGTTTTTTTTACAAAATGGAAGGGCCTGGTATGATCTGGTCATCTGGATGCTAACCTGAGATTTATTTTAAAAGAAGGTCATAAGTTCACCCTGGATCTGTCAGCAAGCAGGCCTCTTCCAAGAAATCGGCTGACCTTCATGGTACTTGAGGAAGATCTGGCTGTTTGTTTTGAACTGCATTCACTTTAATTGATGGAGGAAAGAAAATGAAAAGTAAAGTTGGTAACTTGCTGGAAACCACACGGGAGAGAGAAAAAAATTTAAATTGTGAACCTGCTTGTTTTTGGAAGCAGTCCTGCTGGAGAACAAGCTGAGAAAGGAAGGCTCTCTCTCTCCCTTGCCTGAAATTGTGTGAGGCTATCAACCTGTAGTCAGAGAACCCTCATCTGAGTGTAACTGGTCTGCATTTGGACCTGCAAAGCTGGACAGTTGGTGGAAACTTCCAGGCATCTACCAGGACCACATGAGATTTTCTCATGAGAGAAAAAAGGCGACTTAATATTTAAATGGAGAGAAACTTCAGAATGCTTCAGTGCAGAGGGATCTGGGTGTCCTTATGCATGAATCGCTGAAAGCTAGTATGCAGGTACAGCAGGTAATAAGGAAGGCAAATGGAATTTCGGCATTTATTGCTAAAGGAATAGAATATAAAAATAGGGAAGCGTTGTTGCAACTGTACAAGGCATTGGTGAGACTGCACCTGGAGTACTGTGCACTCAGTTTTGGTCCCCTTACTTGAGGAAGGATGTAGTTGCATTGGAGGCGATTCAGAGGAGGTTCACTAGATTGATTCCAGAGATGTAGGGCTTGTCTTATGAGGAGAGATTGAGCAGTTTAGGCCTGTACTCACTAGAGTTTAGAAGGATGAGAGGAGATCTAATTGAGGTATATAAGATGCTAAAGGGGATAGACAAAGTAGACGTGGAGCAGATGTTTCCCTTGTGGAGCATTCTAGAAAGAGAGGCCATAGTTTTAAGCTAAGGGTGGTAGATTTAAATCAGAGATGAGGAGAAGTTACTTTTCTCAAAGGGTCATGAATCAGTGGAATTCACTACCTCAGAGTGCAGTGGATGCCAGGACGCTGAATAAATTTAAGGAGCTACACGGATTTTTAATCAGTGACGGGTTGAAAGCTATTGGGGAGAGGACGGGAAATTGGAGTTGAGGCCGAAATGAGATCAGCCATGATCGTATTGAATGGCGGGGCAGGCTCGAGGGGCTGAATTGCCTACTCCTGCTCCTAGTTCTTATATTCTTATGTTCTAACTCCAGGTGGACAGTGTCAAGACCCTGTGGACTTTATCCTTTATTTTATAATGCCCATCCTCCAAAGCCCACCTCTGTTTGTTTGTCCTTTGTTTGGCTGTGTATATGCGTGTATGTGTGCGCTGGGGAATTCTTTAGGAAGAGAGAGAGAATTATACTTCCCAATTACAATTGTGTGTTAACCAGTACTTACAACTTGTTAAAAGAAGTTTTGTTTCAAAATAAATTAATCATTCTGAGTTTTTGAAAGAAGCCTGGTCAGAATCTCTTTTTTTCTGGGTACTAGAGGTATAAGTACACAATTGGCTATTTTGGTGAGAAAATTAAACATTTAAATTAATGGTACAGCCTACGGAGTAGTGGGGCTGGATAATTCACAAACTCCTCCCATCCCGGTTATAGCATAAATTGGGGGCTCGTCTGGGATTTGAAACACGGTCAGGGGTGATTAGATGCGGAATAATAATTGGTAAGTGATTAAAGGACAGAGACCAGGTTTCTTGTACATTGTTAAACCAAATTGGCATTGGAAATTGTTAAGGCTTTTTTACAGATGAAGACGTAACCCTGACTGGTTTACAGAAATTAATCAAGAGTGAGCTAATGGAATTGGAGGATAAGCTGGAGTTAGAATTACCTAAAGAGGCGAAGAAAGCAGAGATAGTTGAGATAATAGTGCAGCATTTGAAATTGGAAGGGATACCAGTGAGGTCATGCTCTCCAGGGGGTGAGTCAATTGAGTTAGTCAAGGTCCAGTTGCGAATGAAGCAACTTGAACATAAAAAGGAACTGAAAAAAAGTTGAATTAAAGGCAAAAGGAAAAGAAAAGGAAAGAGAAAGAGCATTTAGGAGGCTGGAACTGGAATTTCAGGCAAGGGAGAAGTGTAAAGGAAGAGAAGGAA
Source organism: Cetorhinus maximus (assembly GCF_964194155.1). Classification (NCBI taxonomy): domain Eukaryota; kingdom Metazoa; phylum Chordata; class Chondrichthyes; order Lamniformes; family Cetorhinidae; genus Cetorhinus; species Cetorhinus maximus. Next base: position 42,139,289 of record NC_135899.1, read on the forward strand.
AAGAAAGAGAGAAGGAACGAGAAAGGGAAAATCAGCTTAAAAGTCTGGACCTTAAAAAAGAAGCCTCAGATGCTGAGGAAGGTTTTGATGATGAAAAAACCTCCAACCCAAAGCCTAGTGGGGAGATGTTTAAGTTTATGCAAGCTATCCCAAAGTTTGAGGAAAGAGGTGTAGAGACATTCTTCGTTTGAGAAGGTGGCTAAGCAAATGAAGTGGCCAAACAAGATCTGGACATTACAGAATAGGTTGGTGGGTAGAGATTACGAGGTTTATGCTTCACTTTCAGAAGAGGTATAGGTGGATTATGATGCAGTAAAAATGATATTCTTAGTGCATAAGAGTTGGTCCCTGAGGCATACAGACAGAAATTTCAGAATATAAGGAAACAGCCTGGGCATACCTAAACTGAGTTTGAGATGGTAAAGCAAAGTGATTTTGACCATTGGATATGGGAACTAAAGGTAGAGACAACGTATGAAGCTCTTAGAGAAATAGTTCTCTTGGAAGAATTTAAAAATTCACTTCATCCAGCAGTTAGAGCTCATGTTGAAGACCAGAGGGTTAAAACAGCTAGACAGACAGCGGAGATGGCTGATGATTATGAGCTCGTATATAAATCTAAATCCTTTTTTCATCATCCCTACAACCTGAGAAGGATAAAGATGGGATTGTGAAAGGAAGGCTAATAGCCAGGGAAGAGAAGGGACAGTTGGAAATTCCCTGGAAACTCCTCCTCAGGCCAGAAAGGAAAGTGCTGAGGGTGGAAGTGATATTCAAAGGCCTAAGTGTTTTCATTGTAACAAGGTGGGACAATGTGAGTAATACATGGGGCTTATTGTGGTACGTAAAAGAGATTCAGGAATAGGAGCCCTGACTGAAAGTACAACAGATCAAGTTGTAGCGTCAACTGCAGCTGTGAAACCGAGCGTGAACACTGCTGTGAGATCAGGAGAGGTGAATAAGATACATGAGAGTTATAAAGAATTTTTGTCAAGGAGAAAAGATACAGGAGCCACTCAAACATTCTTGCTTGGGAAAGGTATAACTTTTCCACCAGAGGGCGCATTAAAAGCCAAAGTTTTAGTCAGTTGTATTGGTGGGGAGTATATACCCGTACCTTTGTAACGGGTGCACCTGGAGTGTGACCTATTGTCTGGGACAGTGACGGTAGGGGTTGTTCAGCAGTTACCCATAGATGGAGTTGATTTACTCCGGGAAATGATTTAGCTGGAGTGAAGGTAGTAGCTTCTACCGTAATTACAGGAAGCCCATGTAAGGTTAAAGAGGGAGAGCAGTTACAGGAAACAGTTCCAGGGATTTTTCCTTCATGTGTGATGACTCGAGCAATGGCGAAGCAAAATCCATCATCAAAGGTCAAAGTGACACCACAGACAGATATAAGGCTGGCTGAAACTTTCTTTGCAGTCTTAGATAACCCAAAAGAGATGTTTAACAAATCTTCTCTAGTTGAGGCTCAAGCCGATCCAGAGTTAAGTAAGATAGCACAATAAACCCAAACTGAAGCTGAGGCTGAGGCAACTCCAGAATGTTATTATATTAGAAATGGAATTCTAATGAGGAAGTGGAAACCTCCTTACAGACCTGCAGATTAGGCGTGGACACTTGTTCATCAGGCAGTAGGAAAAAGAATAGGCTGTGTCATATCAATATGTCAAAATGATACCATCGTAGGGAGGAGTATAAGAAGGAGCAGGTATGTCAGGTTGCAAGCATAGTGGAGGATGAGAGAGACAGTGAGAGTGAGGCAGAAGGAGACTTAGACTTAGTTCACAAATTGAACCTCCTACTATCCGGTTAGCAAACAGTGAAGTATTAGGACAGATAGACACTGTATTTTCATACTTAGAGGGAGGACAACAAGAGGATCTAGTGAGGTTATTTACAGAAGTTAAAGGGATCTGTAGGGATAAACCAGGGTGTACAACTCTAGCCATGCATGATGTGGATGTAGGAGAATTTTCTCCTATAAAGCAATATCCTTATTGCTTAAGTCCAGAGAAACATGCACAAGTGACAGCAGAAATTCAGTATATGTTAGAAAATCGCCTAATTGAGACTAGTGAAAGCAGTTGGTGTTCTCCAGTTGTGTTACTGCCTAAACCTGATGGGTCAACCAGATTCTGCATAGATTATAGAAAGGTTAATGCGGTAACAAAAATGGATTCCTACCCAATCCCTCGTCTAGAAGCTTGTATTGACCGCATTCTCTACTAAGATAGATTTGTTGAAAGGATATTGGCAAGTACCTTTAACATCGCAAGCTAAGGATTTATTGGCTTTTGTTACGCCTATATCAATGGGCTAAACCAATGTCAAGTAATGCTATTTGGACTAAGAAATGCTCTAGCCATTTTCCAAAGACTAAGGAATGAGGTGACCACTAATGTTCCTAACTGTGTGGTTTACTTGGCTAATGTATTGGTTTATAGCAACACGTGGCAAGACTATTTAAAACACCTGGAAGCCTGATTTAAACAATTACAATTGGCAGATCTAGTAATAAACCTTGCAAAAAGAGAGTTCGCGAAAGTGTGAATAACTTATTTAGGGCATATCGTAGGGCAGGGACAAGTCTTGCCAAGAACAGCAAAGGCAAGGCTTTGATGGAATTCCCTGTCCCTAAAACTAAATGGGAAATCATGAGATTTTTAGGGATATGCAGTTTCTATCATAAATTTGTGCCAAACTTCAGCACAATAGCGGCTCCACTAATGGATTTATTACAAAAGGAAGCAAAGGCGGTTTGGTCAAGGGAATGCCAGATAGCTTTTGAGAAGCTGAAGGTGATCCTAACTAATGAACCAGCATTGGACGTCCCTCATTTTGCTAAACCCTTTGAGCTGGCAAATGATGCTAGTGATTTGGGGGTGGGTGCAGTCTTTTTGCAAGAAGGTGAATCAGGCACAGAGAAGCTAGTGGGTACTTTTCTAAAAAATTAAATCGGCATCAAAAGAGATGCTCTATGGTAGAAAGGGAAACCCTGGTAAAAATTTTCCCCCGTTGTGGGGGTGGGGGGGAAATGCTGGAGCGGGTACAGGCGGGAGCACCTCCGATCAGTGCCCCCGATCAGGGGCACGCTGCCATTTTACGTGGGCGGGCCAATTAAGGCCCCCCAGCGTGATGTCCCCCTGTGCTATGCACCCCCTGTGCGGGCGGGTGGGTAGGGGATTCCTTTAGCCGGGAGTGTGCTCTTTTGAGCATGCGTGCGATAGAGCGCACAGGTCTCCGTGAGGCTAAGTGCTGCCTCAGGGAGATTGGCTCGGAATGAATGTTTTTAATAGAAATGATAAAAAAATTTCCCTGCCATGTCCCCTCATGTGACACTGTCACATGAGTTAGGACATGTCCATAACTTTTATTGAAACATTTGATAAAAATTTAAATACCCTCATGAAACCTCATCCCGCCCGTGGATGAGGTTTGATGCTTTTTCCAATGCCCACCAGGGCTCCCGGCCTGCCCAACAACCTTAAGGTTGGACGGGCAGATCCATTAATGACCTTAATTAGTTTCTCAATGGCCTCAATAGGCCGTTGACAGGTCGGCGGGTGCACAGCTGACTCAGCTGCACCACCACCGACCTGAAAATGGAAATGACGCGGGGTAACATCAGGAGTTCCACCCAACGTCATCCCGTGTCATTTTACACATCGGCGAGTGGGCCCCACCCCTGCTCGCCGACCAGAAGATCCTGCCCGCTGGGATTGTCACTGGCTCTTAAGCATTTTGAGATATATATTCGTATTGGCTGTAAAGAAGCACTAGGGTATACTAACTATAACCCTTTGGCCTTTATGGAAAAATTTAAGACTCAGAATGACAGACTGCTCCGATGGAGCTTGCTTATAACTTGAAGCTTGTTCATATTGCTGGAAAAGATAATATAATTGCTGATGCATTATTAAGAATGTAAATTGTTTATAGTTGTCTGCAAAGCAAGAAAGTCAGAAAACTGAACAGATTCTGTGTAAGGAGCTAATGGCTGAGTGAGTGCATGTTGGAATCCTGTTTATATGTTATACATATCTGTATACTTTGCGATGAAACACATTTGGAAATAGTGTTTCATCTCTTAAGGGCGGAGACATGTTTGAATCATATAGAGTCATAGAACCTACAGCGCAGAAAAAGGTCTTCCGGCCCATCGAGTCTGTGCCGGTCAAACAAGTAGCTAACTATTCTAATCCCATTTTCCAGCACAAGGCCCATAGCCTTGTAGCCCTGGCATCACTAGTGCACATCCAAATACTTCTTAAATATTATGAGGGTTTCTGCCTCTACCACCCTTTCAGGCAGTGAGTTCCAGATTCCCACCACCCTCTGGGTGAAAAAATTCTTCCTCACATCCCCTCTAAGCCTCCTGCTCCTTACCTTAAATCTATGCCCCCTGGTTACTGATCCCTCCACCAAGGGGAAAAATTCCTTCCTGTCTACCCTATCTATGCCCCTCATAATTTTATACACCTCAATCATGTCCCTCCTCAATCTCCTCTGCTCTGAGGAAAAAAAACCCAGTCTATCCAATCTGTCCTCATAACTGAAACTCTCCAGCCCAGGCCACATCCTGGTAAATCTCCTCTGCACTCTCTCTAGTGCAATCACATCCTTCCTATAATGTGGATTCCAAAACTGCACGCAATACTCTAGCTGTGGCCTAAACAGTGTTTTATACAGTTCCAGCATAACCTCCCTGCTCTTATATTCTATGCCTCGGCTAATAAAGGCAAGCATCCCATATGACTTCTTAACCACCTTATCTACCTGTCCCGCTACCTTAAGGGACCGGTAGACATGCACACCAAGGTCCCTCTGATCCTCGGTACTTCTCAGGGTCCTACTATTCATCATGTATTCCAATACCTTGTTCATCCTGCCCAAGTGCATAACCTCACACTTATCCGGATTAAATTCTATTTACCACTGATCAGCCCATCTGACCAGCCCATCTATATCCTCCTGTAATCTAAGGCTATCCTCCTCACTATTTACCACCCCACCAATTTTCGTGTAATCCGTGAACTTACTGATCACCCCTCCTACATTCAAGTCTAAATCGTTTATATATACCACAAACAGCAAGGGACCCAACACCGATCCCTGTGGAACCCCACTGGACACGGGCATCCAGTCACAAAAACACCCCTTGACCATCATCCTCTGCTTCCTGCCGCTCAGCCAATTCTGGATCCAATTTGCCAAATTGCCTTGGAACCCATGGGCTCTTACCTTCGTTATCAGTCTGCCATGCGGGACCTTATCAAAAGCCTTGCTGAAGTTCAAGTAGACTACGTCAAATGCATTGCCCTCATCTACACACCTGGTCACCTCTTCGAAAAATTCAATCAACTTGATCAGACATGACCTTCCCTTAACAAAACCATGCTGACTGTCCTTGATTAATCCCTGCCTCTCCAAGTGTAGATTAATTCTGTCCTTCAGAATTGCTTCCAATAGTTTCCCCACCACTGAGGTTAGACTGACTGGCCTGTAGTTCCCTAGTTTATCCCTTCCTCCCTTCTTGAATAACGGTACCACATTGGCTGTCCTGCAGTCCTCTGGCACCTCTCCTGTGGCCAGAGAGGTATTGAAAATTATTGCCAGCGCCCCTGCTATCTCCTCCCTTGCCTCACTCAACAGCCTGGGATACATTTCTTCCAGGCCTGGAGATTTATCTACTTTTAAACCTGCCAGTCCACTTAGAACCTCCTCCCTTTCTATACTAATTTCATTAATTATATCACAGTCCTTCTGCCTGATTTCCATACCCACGTCGTCCCTCTCACTTGTGAACACCGACACGGAATATTCATTTAGAACCCTACCTACATCTTCCAGCTCCACACACAAATTACCACTATGGTCCTTAATGGGCCCTAATATTTCTCTAGTTATCCTCTTACTCTTAATGTACTTGTAAAATAACTTTGGATTTTCCTTTATTTTACCTGCCAATGATTCTTCATGCCCCCTTTTTGCTCTCCTAATTTCCTTTTCAAGTTCCCCCCTCCACATTCTATACTCCTCTGGGGCTTCTGCTGTTTTGAGCCCTCGATATCTGCCATAAGCCTCCCTTTTTCTCTTTATCCAATCCTGTATATCCCTCGACATCCAGGGTTCCCTGGATTTGTTGGTCCCACCCTTTGTCTTTACTGGAATATGTTGGCCCTGTACTCTCCCTATTTCCTTCTTGAATGAGTCCCACTGCTCTGACAGAGATTTACCTAAAAGTAGCTGCTCCCAGTCCACTCTGGCCAAATCATATCTGATCTTATTAAAATTGGCCTTCCCACAATTTAGAACTCTGATTTCTGGCCCATCCCTGTCCTTTTCCATAACAACCTTGAGCAGAATTTTACGTTCGTCGATCGGCCGTGCGGCCGATTGCCGCTGGAGAAACGGGCCGCGCCGCCATTTTCCACGGGCGGGCCAATTAAGGCCCGCCCAGCGGGTTAGCAACACGGGAAAATAGTCGTGGGGGCGGACGTGCTCAGACTGCCGGTTCCAATGGGGAGCCAGCAGCCTGTATAAAGAGTGGCCAGGCAGCCTGCTTGAGGCAGTGCACCATGGCCACTCAGAGAGAGGTAAAAATGCTCCAAGGAGGGCAGAGGAGGAGGAGGTGGAGGTGGAGGAGGAGTGGGGCAGGCTGCAGGAGAGGCCAGCGGGGGGCCACAGTGCACCCAGATTCTTGGACGCATACCTTGCTGTCCTCCTGGAAGAGGTGGGCCAGCAACGTGATGTTCTGTATCCTGAGGCTGGGAGGAGGAGGGCCCCCCATGTTACCAGCCAGGCGTGGGAGGAGGTGGGTGAGGCTGTAAGTGCCCATGATGACGTCAGACGCACTGGCACACAGTGCCGAAAACGCTTCAATGATTTGCTGCGCTCTGGACAGGTGAGTACCATGTCTGTCTGGGCTATTTGAGGCAGAAGGCAGCCTTAGCCTTTGACCAACCCCCCTCACCATCATGTCTTGCTGTCATTGCTGCATAGGGCATCTGGCGCACGCTGGGTGGGCAAATGGGTACTGACAATGCATCAGCCTTAGTGGTTGAGGAGAAGAAGGGCTTTCCCCACAGCATATGTTGGTTTCTGTGGCATTTGAGTAGTTTGGGGGCAACCTGCAGGGGAGGCCGGTAGACACATACTCAGAACTCCAACACATGCCATATTGATGGTAATGAGATGGTCCAGGGGGTGCCTCAAGGTCTTTTGGGCAAGTCCCATCTGCTGGCATCGGTGCTGCACCTATTTGATCCTCCTTTCCATGGGCGCTAGGACCCTTGTGCTATTCAAAATGATGGACGCCGAATGTGTCCAAGCAGACCGTTGGGGGAGGGGGTTGGGACCAGCCGTACTATCTTCTGGGGACTGAGCACCAGTAGTGTGGACAGGAGCTGCTGGAGGCCTCAGATGGCCCACCGTGGTTGGGGTGCGGCGTGTGCGTGCAGAGTACATAAGCGACCTGCCCCAATAAATCCTCTTATGTGTTTTGCAGTCAAAAAGTAACCACAATGCCCGGGAGCACCAGAGGACTGGTGGTGGGCGCGCCCTCCTCCAGCGTCTCACACCCTTTGAGGAGCAGGCCATAGAGCTGGGCAGCAGTCAGGAGGCCAGGGCGGCTGGGGGTATTTGAGGTCCACAGTCCCATCCACTCTGTCTGCCCACCATCCAAACCACTGATGGTTGCTGCAATCGTTAATGCTGCTACAATGCTCATTCACAGACTGAGACACTCTGACATCTGGGTCATACAGGAGGGACCCTCGTCCCCTTGAGGAATAGCCTCTCCACCACCTTCCAAAGTCACCTTATCCCATTTGTGACCACTATTACCATGGTCTCACATGCCATCGGAACTCTGCTGCACAGCCAAAGAGTTATTTCATCTTAGGGGGTTTGGGACCTCCAGCACCCTTTCAGCCAGTGCGGCCCACATTATATTGTCCAGAAGGTCCTCAGCACCTCAGCTGTGAACCTCATGGCACTCAGCTTAGATGTACGCCACCACATTACTTATCCCTGCACCAAGGGGAAATGTTGCCTTCTGGCCACCCAATCTATGCCCCTCCTTACAGAATGAAGGGCAATAATATGACCTCTCAATCTCCTGTGTTTGGCGGAAAACGACACAACTGTTTGAAATGTTTCCTCAGTCGCGCAACTATCCAGGCAACAATGCATCCACATCAGATACCTCTGCACTCTCCCCACTCCTCTGCTTCTTTACAAGCCATGTGCCATTCATGAGACCATCTAACCAGCCTGTCTGCATGTGCATTTAATGCTTGGGGCCCGTCTTGACTCATTTGGACCTCACCAATGTTCTTCTTTTAAGGGTCTTTAAGGATGAGCTACTTATGAGTGTGGGGGGGAAAGGGATGAATGTTTGAACTGAATGAACGCTAACTGATGCAGTGTCCTTGTTGTTAATTTCAGCAACACCACCAAAGCGACCCGCACGTCCTCAATGCAGCGCCCCCCCTCCACACCTGAGGGGCAACATGTGCAACTTGCGGCACATCATTTCAGCCAGCCAGGCACCAGCGCAGACACACACATCTCGGTAGGGACTTTACCGTTGGCTAGTGTCCCGGGTCACAGTGGAGAGGGCACATCACAATCGCTGGAGGAGATGGTAGGGGCAGAGAGTGCCGATGGCTCCAGCAGCCGGAGGGCTGCAGGGGACGAGGCACATGCTGAGTCCGGCACTGATGATGTGCCTCTGGAGTTGTCCCCATTGCAGCAGCTGCAGGACAGGCAGCAGGAAGTGCGTTTGCATCTGGCAGGGTTGCATGAGGGAATGGTTCAGTTGCTCTCTGCGATGGAGGAGTCTAGGTAGAGTGCATGTGAAGAATCTGCCCTTCGGGCTTCCTTCAATGAGAGATCGGCGACTCTCAGAGAGAGGGGCTTCCACCAAATGGATCAAAATACGATTGGGTTACACTCTGACCTGCAAGCCTTCACAGCGGTTCTGGCCTCAGGTAGTGTTTTGCATTGTGGGAGATGTTGTGGACACCAAGCTCCAGGCACTCGGTGCCCATGCATCTGCTGTGAGCATGGAGGTAGGTTTGGACCTCACATTGGTGCAGCAGCTCCCTGTCATCGCTGCGATCTCCTCTCAGGGCGCTCCGGATGAGGGCAGCAGCTCCTCCGCCCCTCTGCCAGTCAACGTTTCTTCCATTGAGGCTGCGACAACTGGGGAGGTGCCAGTTCTGGAACTGGCCACTCCCTCCCAGGCGGGGCCATCACAGGCTCCATGGGCCAGAGGACGCCTGCCAAGGTCATCGAGCCCAATAGGACAGCAGAGTCAGCAGGCTGTCTCACAAGCCACTCCGAGCGATGGGGCGGCACCTAGACGTAGCACCCGCAAACATAAGCATAAGGCACATTAGGTACCCAACGGGTATGTCACTGGTGATTTTGTGTTGGCCTTAGAATAGGGACCCCTTTTTGTAACATTGTTGAACAATCATGTGGGCTTTAATTGTGGACAGAATAAAGTCCACCTTTGTTACCATGGCTGAGGGTCTTTCCATTGTGGTGCTTTTTTCATTTTCACATAATTATCATGAGTGTTAGAGTGGAGATTGATGTTTCTGTACTAAGCCCTTAGTTGCAGTTGATGAGGTGGAATATGTAGCACCTAAGTGCCACGTGTGGAAGCGCCAGGCAAGGCTGGTCCTGCAGATCCATGTGTGTGGACCTAGCTGAAGGTTCGTTGGATTAAAGTGTCCCGGGTGTCCCTGCCTCCTTGGTGTAGTAGCGGGTCAGCGTGCTGCCCCTCATCATCGCCCTGTGCTTCCTCATCTCTGAGCCACTGCTGGATTCATCATGTGCAGCCTCATCCAAGGCATCAAGGTCTTCATCGTCAACTGCATCCCCCCTTTCCAGTGCAAGATTGTGCAGAGCGCAGCAGACTACCACTATCACAGAGACACGATCTGGGGGGTACTGGAGTGCGCCCCCTGAGCGATCCAGGCAACGGAAGCGCATTTTGAGGAGACCAATGGCTGTCTCCACCACAGCCCTTGTGGAGCCGTGGCTCCTATTGTAGCGCTGCTCAGCTTCTGTTCTTGGATAGCGGAGAGGCGTCATGAGCCACCTTCTGAGGGGGTAGCCCTGGTCACCCAGCAGCCAACCATCCAGCCGAGCCAGAGCACTGAAGAGCCCCGGCACCTGGGAGTGTCTGAGGATGTAGGCGTCGTGGGAGCTGCCTGGGTACCTTGCATAGACTTGCAGAATCTGCATCCTGTGATCACACACTATCTGCACTTTCATGGAGTGGAAGCCCTTCCTGCTGACGAAGGCACCGGGCTCACCTGCTGGCGCCTTGATGGCCAAATGTGTACAGTCTATTGCACCCTGGACGCGGGGGAAGCCAGCAATGGCCGTGAAGCCTCTGGCTCGCTGTGCCTGACTTGCCTGGTCATAGCGGAAGTGGATGAAGGTCAATGCCCGTCTGAACAGAGTGCCTGTGACCTGCTTGACACAAGTGTGGACAACTGATTGGGAGACGGCGCAAAGATCACCGACCGAGCCCTGGAAGGAGCCAGATGCATAGAAATGGAGGGAAACTGTGACCTTCAGAGTCGCTGGCTTGGGGTATCCACCCACACAGTTAGGGGGGATCTCAGGGCCAATCATCTGACAGATATAGTTGACTGTCTCCCTTGAGAGTCAGAGCCTCCTTCGGCACTGCACCTCAGTCATATTGAGGTCGCTGCTTCGCCGCCTGTATACCCTGGCAGCAGGATAGTGGTGTCTTCTGTGGCTCCTTCCGCCTTGGACAACCTCTTGGCCCTGCGCCCCGTGTGCCTGCGCCTGTCCTCCCAAAGGTGCCTCGCTTGGTGGCTGATTGTCCAGTCCTGGCCTCCTCCTTATTCTATCCCTCCCTTCCTCCTCAGGGGAGCTGCCTCCAGTGGAGAGGTCAGAACCCATATCCCCAGGCTAAATGGAGGCCTCCGGAAAGCTGCAAGGCCAAAAAAGAATGCTGTCTGTAGACTGGTTTCACTTTACACAAAAACCTCTTAGAAATCGATGAGAACTACTAACAATCACACAGGTATGTTTTAAACACTTTCATCAATTATAACTTTGTGAAAAACATGAACAACCCCTCTGAGTCCACATATCCCGACATTGCAAAAGTTTTCTTAAATAATCTCCTACCCGCCTGCCCGTTGGGTCCGTGCGCCGACCTGAAGTTCACACGGGCCCCTCAAAATCGTACACAATTAGCAAGCTAAGGGGCTTAACGAGCCCTTCAATTAATGGCGGGTGAACTGATCGCGCCCGCCCACTGAAATATCGCGATGGCGTGTGCTGACGTCGGCACGCGTTATTTTACGCACTGACATGCGGGCTCCGCCACCAACATGTCAACCGGAAAATTCTGGCCCTTGAATCTAACGGAGTTATGATCACTATCTGCAAAATGCTCCCCCACTGATAACTCTACTATTTGCTCGGCTTCATTCCCTAAAATTAAGTCGAGGACCGCCCCCTCTCTTGTAGGACTTTCTACGTACTGACTTAAATAGCTCTCCTGGGTGCATTTTAAGAATTCCACTCCCTCTAAACCTATCACACTATGACTAACCCAGTTATTGTTGGGGAAGTTGAAATCCCCCATTATTACTACCCTATTATCTTTACACTGCTCTGAAATTTGCCTATGTATCTGCTCTTCTATCTCTCTCTGAATGTTTTGGGGCCTATAGTACACTCCCAGCAATGTGATTGCTTCTTTTTTGTTTTAAAGTTCTACCCATATGGCTTCATTTGAGGAGCCTTCTAAGATGTCATCCTTCCCTACTGCTGTAATTGATTCCTTGATCAATATTGCGATACACCCCCCCCACCCCCTCTTTTACCTCCTTCCCTGTCTCGCCTGAAGACCCTATATCCTGGAATATTGAGCTGTCAATCCTGCCCCTCTCTCAACCATGTCTCTGTGACAGCAACGACATCATACTTCCATGTGTTAATTTGTGCCCTCAACTCATCTCCCTTATTCGTCAGACTCCTTGCATTAAAATAAATATCATCCAACCTTGCCAAACTCCCTTGTGCCTTAACTGGCCTATAGTTTCTATGCCTTCCAGACTCACTTGCTCTCTCTTCTAATTTTGGCTGTGCATCTCCCCCTGCTGAATCTCCTCTCAGGATGCCATCCCCCTGCCAAGTTAATTTAAATCCTCCCCAACAGCACTAGCAAACCACCCCGCAAGGATGTTGGCCCCATTCCGCCTTGTACAGGTCCCACTGCCCCCAGAAACGGTCCCAATGTCCCAGAAATCTAAAGCCCTCCCTCCTGCACCATCTCTCCAGCCACGCATTCATCTGGTCTAACCTATTTCTATAATCACTAGTGTGTGGCACCAGAAGTGATCCAGAGATTACTACCTTTGAGGTCCTGTTTTTTAATCTGTTTCCTAGCTCCCTAAATTCTGCTTTCAGGACCTCATCCCTTTATCTACTTATGTGGTTGGTATCAATATGTACCACGATCTCTGTCTGTTTGCCTTCCCTCTTTAGAATGCCCTGCAGCCGTTCAGTGACATCCTTGACCCTGGCACCAGGGATGCAACATACCATCCTGGAGTCACGTCTATGGCCGCAGAAACGCCTGTCTGTTCCCCTTACTATCGAGTCTCTGATCACTATTGCTCTTCCCCTCTCTTTCCTCCCCCCACCCCTGTGCAGTTGAGCCACTCACAGTGCCATGAGTGTGGCTGCACTCCCAGAGGAACCGTCACTCTCACTGTTTTCCAACACAGAAAAACAGTTCTCGAGCGAGATGCACCCTGGGGATTTCCTGACACTTTTCTTCTGACTGATGGTCACCCATTCCCTCTCTGTCTGCACTTCTGTAAGCTGTGGGATAGCTACGTCTAAAAAGGTGCTTTCCACAAAACTCTCAGCCTCACGGATGCACCTCAGTGCCTCCAGCTGCTGCTCAAGCTCAGAAACTCAGCTCAAGTAGCTGCAGCTGGTGGCACTTCCTGCACATGTGGTCGGTCAGAGTGCAAGGAGCGTCTAGGACTTCCCACATGTTGCAGGTGGTACATAACACAGGACTGAGCTGCCCTGTCATGCCTCTAGTTGAAAAAAAAGCCTTACTTTAAGTTAAATACAGTAAAAAAAATTAAATTATTTATGTACTTTAAATGAAAACCAGAACCCTTACCTTTCCTTAGCTTAATCTATTTTAAACTGGAGAAAAAAACTAGAGAAAAACACTTACCCACTACTCACCAATCAGCTCTCACCTTTGTGCTGACATCACTTTTTGAAGCTTCCCCGCACTCGCGCTGGTTCTGATCTCTCCGCCATTCTCTCGCGCTGTCTTGTGATGTCACTCTTGTTATTTTCAACAAGAACTGACTGCAGGACACTCTTCCCAGACTCTCAAGATATCTCTCAAGACTGAAGTTTTCTTTTACAAAATGGGTGGACCTGGTATGATCTGGTCATCTGGATGCTAACCTGGGATTTTTTTAATAGGTCATAAATTCACTCTGGATCTGTCAGCAAGCAGGCCTCTTCCAAGAAATCAGCTGACCTTTATGGTTCTTGAGGAAGATCTGGTTGTTTATTTTGAACTGCAATCATTTTAATTGATGGGGCTGGGGGGACAAGAGTGGTGGGGAAACCGAAAAGTAAGGTTGGTAACTTGCTGGAAATCACATGGGAGATAGAAAAAAACTTAAGTTGTGAACCTGCTTGTTTTTGGAAGCAGTTCTGTTGGAGAACAAGCTGAGAAAGGAAGGCTCTCTCTCTCTCCCTTGCCTGAAATTGTGTGAGGCTATCAACCTGCAGCCAGAGAACCCTCATCTGAGCGTAACTGGTCTGCATTTGGACCTGCAAAGCTGGACAGTTGGTGGAAACTTGCAGGTATCTACCAGGATCAGTGGCCTGACTTCACACGAGAGAACTCCAGTTCGACAGCATCGAGACCCTGCGGACCTTTATTTTATAATGCCGATCCTCCAAAGCCCATCTCTGCAGAGAGACTCTATCTATTTGTCCTGTTTGTCTGTGTGCGTGTGTGTGTATGCTGGGGGGATTTCTTTAGGAAGAGATATATAGTTATGCTTCCCAATTACAATTGTGTGTTAACCAGTACTTGTTTTATTTTAAAAATAAATTGATCATTCTGAGTTTTTGGAAGAAGCCTGGTCAGAGTCTCTTTACTTCAGGGTACTAGTGATATAGGTACACAACTGGCCATTTTGGTGAGAAAATTAAACATTTAAATTAATGGTATGGCCTGTGGAGTAGTGGGGCTTGATAATTTGTGGCATTTCTCTCATCCTGGTTGTAACATTGTGCACAGAGAGTGTCTGCCTGATGTGCTTACGTTTAGGGAGTGCATGTACTGTTTGGTATGCTTGTGTACAGAGAGTGTGTGCAGAGTCCGGCATGCTTGTGTACAGGGAGTGTGTGCAGAGTCTGGCATGCTTGTGTAAAGGGAGTGTGTGCAGAGTCTGGCATGCTTGTGTACAGGGAGTGCATGCACTCTTTGGTATGCTTGTGTACAGGGAGTGTGTGCAGAGTCTGGCATGCTTGTGTATAGGGAGTGCATGCACTGTTTGGTATGCTTGTGTTCAGGGAATGTGTGCACTGTTTGGTATGCTTGCGTACAGGGAGTGTGTGCAGAGTCTGGCATGCTTGTGTACAGGGAATGTGTGCAGAGTCTGGCATGCTTGTGTACAGGGAGTGTGTGCAGAGTCTGGCATGCTTGTGTACAGGGAGTGTGTGTAGAGTCTGGCATGCTTGTGTACAGGGAGTGTGTGCAGAGTCTGGCATGCTTGTGTACAGGGAGTGTGTGCAGAGTCTGGCATGCTTGTGTACAGGGAGTGTGTGTAGAGTCTGGCATGCTTGTGTACAAGGAGTGCGTGCACTGTTTCGTATGCTTGTGTACAGGAGTGTGTGCAGAGTCTGGCATGCTTGTGTACAGGGAATGTTTGTGCCCAAATATGAAAAATATTAGGCAATATTGGAGAGTTTTTGTAATAAAGACACAGTAATGAACAATGGGTGAATCACAACAAACTGGCAAATTCTTCATAAAAGTTTATTGTAATAAATAACATTTCATTATCCGAGTGAGGTACTCTTTTCTCTGTTAAGCAAAACTGATTAGAAGCTGGTTAGGATTGTCTTTTTACTAATGTATATTCATGGGTTCTTAACTCTGATTTTAAGAGGACATTGCATTATTGGAGATTACTGGAAATTAAACAAACTTACATCTAAATGGCATTTTGAAAAACTTCTCCCCTAATTCTGTTAACTGACATGCCTTGTGCCAATAATATTTGCTTAGCACTGGGTGGAGGGACATGCATCTCATGCAGTTGGTGTCAGTGAGACAAAATGTGCAACCCTTCCATGACATGCAGTTTCTATGTGTGATTGGTGTGATGGTTGGATATAGTACACCTTTTTCATATACCCTACGTTCCAGCCCAGCTTAAGGTCATCTAATGGAGCCAGGCCTAGTTAGAATTGGGATAATGAGACTAGCATGTTGGTACCTGGCTTACTAATTAGTATTATTATTAATTAGCAATCATTAATAATAATATAACAATAATATGTTTCAAATTGTTGAAGGGGCAATTTTCCTCAGGTGGAAAGGCCCTGTTTGATGCCATGTTTGAAGATGGTTAAACATGCAATGACATCATCAAGATCCAACAGAGATCCTCTCCAGGAGAAACTGGAAAGGGTTTCCATTCAGTTACTAATTACTCATTTCTTAATACCAACAGAGTAAAATTTGAACAGCAGGAGAAGAGAGTGCCAACACCATGTGCCCTATCTCCACAGTTCCAGTGCATGTCAATGCAGAGAATTCAGATTCGTCACAAGATTGTACACCCAATAGAGCAGTAAAACATCCACATGAATCAGCACCTAGGGGATGGCTTTTGTGGAAACAGTGAAGCAACGAGAAGGTCACATATTTAATACCAGGGTTTGGCAAGAGAATGCCAAGCGGGGCTGGGGAGAAGGGGAGTGGGGGTTGTTTATAAAATATTGCACCCAAAGTACATCCACCACACCAAGGCTCACAGTCTAAAACAATGTTAAATGACATGCAGTCAACTATGGGAGACAAACTCAGTCATTGACCTGCTGCCTGGAAGTTACACTGTTCGCTGATTGGCCCCAGAAGTTTCTATGCAACTATAATTCCTTGCGAATTTGCATAATCAGAGAATGGATCTGAAAGGATAGGTTTATAGCTGAAAATCACAACTGTACTTGATACCTTAGATTTCTATTATGTAAATGTGAAAATAGGCATAAATTTTCTGTGTCAGCACTGTCGTCCCCCAACATATTTATCCCAGGTTTGTCAGGTTACATTTAGGGTTTCTTCTGAAGCCCTGTTCTCAGTAAACGGGAAGTTTGTGGATTATTAAAGTCACAAACCACACCAAATGAGTAAATTATTGCTCTGTACAGTTTTAATGAGCTGGGTTTTCATCTTCCTTCCATCTTTAACATGAACTGTAGGTAAAGGAACACAATATCATCCTGTTCCTCCATGTGGTGACATACCTGAGGACAAGGGAAAATAACACTTAAATCAAAGGACCAGGGATTTTGAAGGCTGTTTATCTGTGTGTTTTGAGGAAACACTCTTTTATGAGATGTTGGACACAGAAGCAATGATTTAAATTGGGTAACTCCCATAACAATATAGGAGATCTCCAGCACAATGTGGGGGTTTTCAGCCTGATTACTGGGGATTCCGTCTGAAAAATAAGTTCACCCTCCCAATTTCAATTTGTTTCCACTGTCCTGTGATCTCTGTATCATCTTGGAAAAGTGGAACATGTGGAGGGCAGAGGAACTGAATTCAGTTAAATTCTGGCTGCTTCCTGTTTCTTCCTAATTTGAGTTTATTTCTAACCTGCCTCAGTACAACATAACCTGTCCTGTCAGAACATAAGAAAGAGAACAAGAGACCATAAATACTCAGCCCATTCCTTTAACAGACTGTATGTAGTCAATAGTGTCATAGATTCTTTACAATATATTAAAAGGATCATTTCATGATGTTACACGCCTGAGGCTCACCCTCCAGGTGTGCGTATTAGTGATTTGGGTGTTCGTCACAAGGCTATTAGGAGTTCAAAGCTGGAGATTGGTCCCTTTACTCAGTTGAATAACTCTGCTAAAACAGCTCAGAGATCTGGAAAATTGCTCCCAGGACTCTACCATTTAGAACAAAAACAGCTGGAAAAACTCAGCAGGTCTGACAGCATCTGCGGAGAGGAATACAGTTAATGTTTCGAGTCTGTATGGCTCTTCAGATTTCCAGCATCCACGGTATTTTGCTTTTATCTTAGCCTCTACCATTTAGAGCCTGTTGAAGTATCTGACAGGGAATAATTGCAGTCTATGTTTACCCATCCAGGTCTCAGACTAGCTATGCAGAGGGTAGTGAGTATCTGGAATTCGCTGCCAGAGGAGGTGGTGGAAGCAGGTACGATAGTGGTGTTTAAGAGGCAGCTTGACAAATACATGAATAGGATGGGAATAGAGGGATACGGACCCTGGAAGTGCAAAATGTTTTAGTTTGACAGGCAATATGATCGGCACAGGCTTGGAGGGCCGAAGGGCCTGTTCCTGTGCTGTACTTTTCTTTGTTCTTGTTCTTATGCAGAGGGTAACAATTCAACACAAACAGTGCGACCTTGAGGAGTAAAATTTCTCAGCAATGCAAACACCTTGCATTTATCCAATATGTGCAAGGCCCCTCCAATACAGTGGAGTCTGGCAAAATCTACTGTTAACTATCATTTCAGAGCAAGTGGGTATGGAGGGAGGGGCGGCAGTAATGTTGGCAGGAGGGGGTAGGTTCTGTCAGGACTACGACAAAACCAGCTGCAAATCATTTAGTCATCCACTTCTAAATTCCTGATTATTATTGCACCACTGTTTTGGCTCTGACATCATTGAAGAACACAGTTGTCACTGTGATGTGCCAAATCAGGCAAATATACATTTCAACCCACTCCAGTCCTTTGGCCTTACCTTTTTTCTTGTAAATGATCTTTCAATCAGATTATGTGACCATAGCTGGAATTTTTTGAAAAGGTAGGCAGTCGCATCGCTTGGACTGAAAGTGGGACCCAACCCCGCACCGGCAGGCTGTGGGACCCTGGGCAGTCTTTTACCTGTGGTGGCCAATTAAGAAGCTGCTGCCTGCACTGCCGTCCAATTGAGGATGGCAGCCAACCTCCTGGAGCTGCTGGCCTAATCAGCAAGCTGTTAGCTCTGCTGCATCACTGCCTCAAAGTTCAGGTAAGTTTTTTCTAACCAGGCTAAGATCCAGCAATTGGTGGGATGCAGTTCACCTTCTGGTGGCAGCATCATAGCCGCAAGGATGCCACTGCCCCCAGGGGCCCCTCTATTAGGCATGGAGCAGTCATAAGGGAGGTCACCCCCTCAGGAACCCATTGGGTTTACCTAGGTGGCCTGCCCATGTGGTGGTGCCCCTCCCAATGCTGGAAAAATGCCTGCGAGGGCAGGATGTGGCCGATAATTGGTTAATTAATTGGTTGCGGGTGGCCATGCTGCTGAGCTTTGTACCATTGGTAATAATTCGTGGTGGTGGAAAGATATCAGACTGTCCTCCCAAAGCCTTCTGCAGTCACTTTACCAGACCCCTTGCTTCCCAGTCCCATCTCCAGAGGACGGGTACAATTCAATCTCACTTGTGCTGCTCCATTTTTAAATTGAAAATCTCATTAAAAAATATGGTTCAAACCATACCCTATAAAAAAACTGCAACCAGTGAGGAGATTCTCAGCTCTCCCCAGTTTGTGTGGAGCTAAACATCAGCAAAGCAACAATGAATCAATTCAATTAGCCAATCACTGTCAGGGTTGATGCTCCTGACTATTATCAGACGGCTCTGCTGGAAACAATAAGGGAAGGGATATGTGTGAATATCTTATTAAAAATCTTACTTCTATGCGGTTCTGCTTTGTGTTAACACTGTTGTTGTCAACTGGTACATTATAAATTCTGATGCACTAATTTAATTTCAACCCCCACCCGTGGTTAGAATATTGGGACAGATTTTGTTTGCCATCTCGACACAAAACTGGCCCATGTTAGATATCAAGTTCGCAATCAGGCAGCTGATCCACAATAGCAGTTTGATGTCCTGGTGGCAAATTGAAAATGCACCCCACAATGTGTCCAGCTTTGGGCACCTTAGTTTTGGAAGAACGCAAGACCATGGAGAAGGTACAGAAGAGATATACGAAAATTATCCTGGGGATGAGAGAATGAACTTATAAGGAGAGAATATAGAAACTTAGAAATTTAAGGATAACACTAAAGACAAGGTTAGAGAATTATTTTTACGCAAAGGGGTATTAGGTGCAAATACAGGTGAATAGATTATTTGAAAATGTATACATTTTAAATTATGGTGAAAGGACAAGAGATTGGGACTAAATAGATACTTCTTTCAGAGGACCAGCACAGGGATGCCAAATTTAATGAATAAAGGGTATGAGACTGGAACTGAGTGAATGAATAAAGGGTATGAGACTGGGACTGAGTGAATGAATAAAGGGTAAGAGACTGGGACTGAGTGAATGAATAAAGGGAATGAAACTGGGACTGAGTGAATGAATAAAGGGTGTGAGACTGGGACTGAGTGAATGAATAAAGGGTATGAGACTGGGACTGAGTGAATGAATAAAGAGTGTGAGACTGGGACTGAGTGAATGAATAAAGGGTATGAGACTGGGACTGAGTGAATGAATAAAGGGTGTGAGACTGGGACTGAGTGAATGAATAAAGGGTGTGAGACTGGGACTGAGTGAATGAATAAAGGGTATGAGACTGGCACTGAGTGAATGAATAAAGGGTGTGAGACTGGGACTGAGTGAATGAATAAAGGGTATGAGACTGGCACTGAGTGAATGAATAAAGGGTATGAGACTGGCACTGAGTGAATGAATAAAGGGAATGAGACTGGGACTAAGTGAATGAATAAAGGGTATGAGACTGGGACTGAGTGAATGAATAAAGGGAATGAGACTGGGACTAAGTGAATGAATAAAGGGTGTGAGACTGGGACTGAGTGAATGAATAAAGGGTATGAGACTGGCACTGAGTGAATGAATAAAGGGAATGAGACTGGGACTAAGTGAATGAATAAAGGGTGTGAGACTGGGACTGAGTGAATGAATAAAGGGTATGAGACTGGGACTGAGTGAATGAATAAAGGGAATGAGACTGGGACTGAGTGGATGAATAAAGGGTGTGAGACTGGGACTGAGTGAATGAATAAAGGGTATGAGACTGGCACTGAGTGAATGAATAAAGGGTATGAGACTGGCACTGAGTGAATGAATAAAGGGTATGAGACTGGCACTGAGTGAATGAATAAAGGGTATGAGACTGGGGCTAAATATTCTGGCTGAAGATGGTTATTTTGATATATTGCTGCTCTTTTCAGCTGAGTATATCCCAGCACCAATGAATTTATCTCCGAAGCCCAGCATTGTGAATCCACTACCAACAGGTTGTTATATATATATACTTGTGTGATTCAGGTGCATTTTGACCAGGGGTAGGGGGATAAGACCAGCAGAAAAGGTTAGATATCTTTCGGGAGATGTGAACCCACTGGTACTTCTTTTTCCTCTGGAATAAAAATGGGTTGGACGCTATTGGAATTCTTCACTGGGGAGAAAGGGGCAGAGACCCAACCAAACTGGGTCCTGTCTCAAGTTCCAACCCCAAGCTTTCTCCTGACCAAGAATTTTAAATCCACGTAAGTCACGAATAATGATTGAAACAGAAGGGTCTCAACCGTGACACTCCTCACAATTGAACACTATGCTAATAATATGGGCGATCTGAAGCTATATCCCAGCAAGGAATCAGCACCTGATGAGATGAAATGGAAAAACTTGGGAAAAGGAAGCAACCAGAAGAAGATTCCAAAATCAAAACAAATTTCTGCAAAATCAGTAAAGTATTTCTCCTTTCAATTTCCCTGAAGAATGGTTAATATTTGAGAAAACAGCTGCATGAGTGGAGAGAATGCTAAAAAGAACAGACACAGTCCTGAGACTCAGCCTCAAGAGTTTGACACAATTCAGCGTTATGTGACCTTATATTGATTCGGATCAGTCACTGAAACAAAGAAACACTACTGCAATTTCCAACTGTGGAGAGGAGGGAGAGGGAATATACTCTTAGTTTTTTAAAATCAGAGAATGGCTAGAATTCGTTTCTACAAAGAATAGCATAGATGCATTAGTGGGGGAGCTAGATAAACACATGAGGATAAAGGAATAGAAG
Source organism: Cetorhinus maximus (assembly GCF_964194155.1). Lineage (NCBI taxonomy): Eukaryota > Metazoa > Chordata > Chondrichthyes > Lamniformes > Cetorhinidae > Cetorhinus > Cetorhinus maximus. The sequence goes on from NC_135899.1 coordinate 42,160,661, forward strand.
GAAACGCTGATGGGTTGAGATGAAGTTGGGTGGGAGAAAACTCATTAACATTCATCACTGGGTAGTTGGATTGAATGGGAAAGTTAATAGAATGTTATTGCTTATTGTGTCGGGAATTGAATACAAAGGTAGGGAGGTTATGCTTCAGTTATACAGAGCATTGGTGAGACCACATCTGGAGTACTGTGTACAGTACTGGTCACCTTATTTAAGGGAAGATGTAAATGCATTAGAAGCAGTTCAGAGAAGGTTTACTAGATTAATACCAGGAAGGGGTGGACTGTCTTATGAGGAAAGGCTGGATATGTTAGACTTGTGTCCACTGGAATTTAGAAGAGTAAAAGGTGACTTGATCGAAACTTTTAAGATCCTGAGGGGTCTTGACAGAATAGACGTGGAAAGGAAGTTTCCTCTTGTGGGAGAATCTAGAACTAGGGGTCATGGTTTAAAAATAAGGAGTCGCTCATTTAAGACAGATGAGAAGAAATTTTTTCTCTCAGGGGGTCGTGAGGTTTTGGAACTCTCTTCCTCAAAAGGCAGTGAAAGCAGGGTCTTTGAATATTTTTAAGGCAAAGCTAGATAGATTCTTGATTAACAAGAAGGTGAAAGGTTATTGGGGGTAGGCGGGAGGTTACAATCAGATCAGCCATGATCTTATTGAGTGGCAGAGCAGACGTGAAGGGCCAAGTGGCCTCCTCCTGCTCCTAATTGGTATGTTTCTGTGTTGTAAATTCTATGAAACACTGAGACCAGTCAGGATACAGTTTCCTGTTCTCAGAAAGACAAAGCTCTATTTTATTTTTCAGGATGCTCAGGATGTGGGTGTGCTGGCAAGGTCAGCATTAATCGTTTGCTGGGCCATTTCAGAGGGCAATTAAAACTTAGCCAAATCGGTGTGAGACTGGAGTCACAAAAGAGCAGGCTGAGTAGAAGCTTTAGACTTCCTTCCCTAAAGGACATCAATAAAACTGATTTTTACCAGTGGATTTATGACAATCCAATAGCTTCATCATCATGTTTGCTAGTTCCAGCTCTTCAAAAAAATCCAGGGGTAGAATTTTCCCCCCGTTGGGGGGGTTTTGCGGGGGCGAGCACAGGTGGGCGCGGACCCAATTGGCCATTTTACATGGGCGGGCCAATTAAGGGAATGCAATGGAGGTTCACTAAATTAATTCCTGGGATGGAGGGATTGTCTCTGGAGTTTAGAAGAACGATGTCATTCAAACATACAAAGGGTCGACAGGAAGGATGGATGTTTCCCCTAGCTGGAGGGGTCTAGAACCAGGGGGCACAGTCTCAGAATAAGGGTTAGGTCATGTAGGACTGAGATGAGGAGGAATTTGAGGAATTTTTTCACTCTGAGGTGGTGAATCTTTGGAATTCTCTACCCCAGAGGGCTGTGGAGGCTCAGTCATCAAGACTGAGATTGATAGATTTTTTTTATTCGTTCATGGGATGTGGGCGTCGCTGGCTAGGCCAGCATTTATTGTCCATCCCTAATTGCCCTTGTTTAGAGGGCATTTAAGTGTCAACCCTGGAGTCACATGTAGGCCAGACCATGATTTCATGGTCATCATCCAACTTTTAGATTTTTCAGATTTTTACTGAATTCAGGGGACAGGGGAATTCAAATCCTGTCCCCAGAGCGTTACCCTGGGTCTCTGGGTTGTCAGTCCAGTGACAATACCACTGTGCCACCACCTTCCCATATTTTCTCCCCATACTTTCTACATATTAAAAATATAATGGGGATAGTGCAGGAAAATGGTGTTGAAGTAGAATATCAGCCATGATTTTATTGAATGGTGGAGCAGGCTCGAAGGCCTGAATGGTCTACTCCTGCTCCTATTTCTTATGTTCTTAACAGGCCTCAAGTTCTCTTTGTAATGAGTTAACCATAAACCCTTTATCATTTTTCTGGTACAAAATCTACATGAAGTCTGGAGATGGTAATTGATTACTCACAATGCATTATTGTAAGTACATATTCCCTTCCCAAAAAGGTAAACCAGGATTTTCAAAAAATGGATTCCTAACCATGTGTGGCTGCCTACTTTCACAGACAGCTTCAGAACAATAAAGTCTGTGGTATCTCAGAAGTACAAGACTAAGTCTTGAAAACCTTCTCTCCTATCAGCCTATAACCCTTGGAGTTATATCTGAGTGAGTGATTTTAATTAATTATGGGTCCCTTTATCTAGCCTTGACACCACTCTTGTGTAGCAGTTTAATTGGGCTGGGCACCTTGGCAAGTGCTTTGTTAGCAACTGCTCAACTGTTGTTTGGTGATATATCTTTTGGCAATTGGTCCAATCACTCTTTAGACAAGGACTCTTTGACAATCTTGGTGGCTCATATTTCATGAAATAGACACAAAAGTCAAATCAACATGCTGGGCAATCAACTGATATTAAACTAAGCCATACGAGTGTGACTTTTTTTACAGCAACTGAAATACAACAGAATTGTATTATTGGCTGATGCACCTACTGAGCTCAGGCTGAAGTCCCACTTTATACCATGGCTGTAGGCCCAGCACAAGTGTGACAAGATCATCTGTGACACCGTCATCAATAATACCATTATCAGTAACACTGCCATCAGTAACACTACTGTCAGTAACACTGCCATCAGTAATGCTGCCATCAGTAACCCTGCCATCAGTAATGCTGCCATCAGTAACCCTGCCATCAGTAATGCTGCCATCAGTAACCCTGCCATCAGTAATGCTGCCATCAGTAACACTGCCATCAGTAACACTGCCATCAGTAACACCACCATCAGTAATGCTGCCATCAGTAATGCTGCCATCAATGTGGCACCACCATCAGTAACAACACCATCCATAACATTGCCATTGTGACACCACCAACAATGCCAAAAACATCAATGTCATACCACTAACTATATACTCAAAACAGTATTTTAACATTAGCAGTGTGGCATCTCCAGTGTTGTGGTACCATTGTTAGTGTGGTATAACCAACAAGATGACACCATCAACAAGATCTATGTCTCTGAGTTTCTGGCTGATACCAACATTTGGGCTGACATTATGAATGTACTGTCCCCAGGTGGAGAGCCATACCAGTTGAGTGCATATATTAGAGCACACTGCCCATGATTTTTCAATGTCCCTAGCTAGTGGGCATGGCTCCATCCTGTACAGCACATTTGTGAGAATGATCTTTGTACAAAACAGCCTAAACTGTCCAACAGGTCAATGTTTCTCAGTAACACCTTCACATTAGATGGTAAATAAATAAAAATAAAGCCTGCAAGACTCGACTCAGCTAGTATTCTAGCCAAGCATGCAAAACATGATGTAGGTAACCTTGCCACACCTTACTAAGTGGTGTTAGGAGAACACAGAGGCTTCTTGTATTCAATAGTTAAATAGTAAAAGAGAAGCACTGCAGCTTTGAATTTCCCAAGAAAAGAATTTGTGTCTTTAGTATTGAATGATAGTTGCTAGAAAAGGAAAATGGTTTAAGGGTTCTTTCAAAAGTTAGGACTTCAGATTATACTGCAAATCTCTCTGTGTAGCTCAGGATTTCCTCTGACTGCGGGATAGACTTCAGTGAATCATTTGCAACAACTGATTGTCAGAGTGGTTGCCAATTTATTCAACTTACTTAAAAGGGGGAAATTGAGATTTCTGAATTGGTGAATTGTGACTGTTATAAAATGCAGCTGCCTGTAAACTTTCTAATCTCTTAGTTACTCCTTGTGCGATGTTTTATGCAATAGGACACTAGTCATTTGGAAGCTTCCTGGGAGCAGACATTTTGTCTACAATTTCCCTTCCATACAATATCTGAGAGTTTGGTTCCACTGGCCTCATGAATAGGCACTAAATCCGCGATCAACGGTTTCCATTCATGATGTCACTGGGGTAGTTCTTCATATTTCAGCACAAAGGCTCAGTTGATGCCACTCAGTCAGAAGGCGTGGGTTTATATCTCATATTAGTGATAGTGACAGTGCAGTGCAATACTAAGGGAGAAAACTGCCCTTTCCAGTGGTTTACATGGACATTAAAGATCCCAAGGCACAATTTGAAGAGCAGGGAGTTCACCCAGTTTCCTGACCAATATGGTTCTCTCAGCCAACACCACCACAAAAACAGATTAACATCTTATTGCTGTTTGAGTTTTTTTTGCTATGATCTAAATGCCTGTCAGATTTGCCTGCATGACAGTCATTGTACCTGAAAGCAAGTGTGAAGCAACCTGAGACATTTCAGAGAGATGGTGATAAAGTCCTTCTTTGTGTGCCCAGTCTGCTTCTAACCAACAGTTCAAAAGCAGAAAACACTAACAGGACATAACCAAGAGGCACAATATAATCCAGCACTCTTCATAATGTTTAAAATGATTGATGATTCAGTATATGCTCCCCCTTAAACTCTTTCATGATTTCTAAGCTAGCAATACAAAGGCAGGAAGACCTTTATAATGATTAGCTAGTGATGTTCTAACAGTAGCACTGCCAATTTTTGAAAACTTCATAAATAATGTGTTGGTTTGACGCCGGCAAGTTACAAGGATAGAGAGAAGATCAGTCTTCTTGCTGTCATTTCCTTTCTATCTGTTTTCCTTCTTCTATCACATACATTAAAAAAATCACAGATCTGTGAGCATTGGTCTCGCTGTGAGATGAGTTTGTATGTGATATATGAAGGCTAGCAATGCCCATGAGCATGTGCTTTAATGGGATGCCACCATTACATTGCTTCGGTGTTTAGCTTGGGTTTCTAGTTAGCTAGCTTTTCAGCTGTAGGTGAGGTTACAGCTGTAACCTGAATCATATATATATAGGCTAACAGATGGACAGGGGGCTGGTAGTAATGGTTCTCAAATACTGCATTTCTAAGTATAGTCACTGGGGTCCTTATTTCTTTCACTTGACATGAGCCAAACACAGGACTAGGTTCGATTTCTCTTACATTTTATACTCCACTTGCTATCTAAGGGCATCACTGAGAAATGTTGTCCTGCTCTGAAGTCTTATGTGAAGATTGCACTTGGGTTTTGTGCGTTTGTGTTTGACAGCATTTCATTTTACAGCCCTTCATTTTGATGGGAAGACAATCACAGGCTAACACAGACAGCAGTAGAAAATCACAGCCATAATGCATCGGAGCATTCCCATCTTTATATCTCCAACCTTCCAATAACGCCCTTCCCAAAACAGGATTTGATTCAATTGTTCCTCAAGGATCTTTAGAATTTTCCCAGCTGTTTCTTTAATATCCTGCTTCAGAGACAGATGTTTCCAATGCCGTCTAGGAAGGTCACTAAAATACTGATGACCACAGGTATATGGTCACACTCTAACAGAATATTGACATTGGCCAGAGTCCTGAGAATATAATCGAAATCTGTCTGCAATCCAGCTTCTATTGATATGGTGCTAGATTGAGTTCAGCCTGACCTTTCGCATGATTCCTTTAATGCAGAAAGCTAAGCAAAAATCAGGAATCTCAGACACACCTGGAATATGATAAACCATTTCATTGGAATGTTCTGAATAGAAAATAGGAATTCCTCCTTAATCTGGAAAACCTATTAGTTTTTTTTGGCCAACTTTACATCTTTTACTATGGATTGCTTTGTGCAGATGCACTATTGAATTTAGGATTGGAAGATGGCTACAAGGCTTCTGTAAAAGCATTCACAGGCCATACTGATGAATTACGTTGTCTGTAGTTTTGGAATCACAGGATACATCATCCAACTTTGTTCTCATTTTGGGCTCGTGATGGTCCTAGAGGTCACCGAAGATATTCCTTTAAGTGTTGAGATCTGTTCTTCAAAAGTTGATCATTGGTACAGAAAAGACATAATTAAATTAAAATGAAAAACAATAATGATGGTTTTTAAATGTCTTCTTCGATCTGTCAGTGCCAATCCACATTAACTACATTCAGTCAGGTTACAGATCAGCCTGGGTCACCTGGACCTTCTAATCACCTTACTCTAGATTTGTAGAGGCAGATATGTTCAACGTCTGGGTAGACATGGAGATATCTGTAGTGTCCACAGGGCTGTGATAGTCAGAGGTCAGGTCCTGGTCAATTAGGGGAATGTTCATTGCAGCCAGAGTCAATGCTGTCACCGAACCTTTGCTTAAACTCTGGCTGTAGATCATTAACAGCATATCCAGCTTTTGTTCTATGGACTGCACCTGGAATATACAGAGAAAATACTTAGTGTAAATAACCAGAAATTGAATGAAACAAGGATACAGCTAAATAAAACTACAATGTCCATGGTATTCAAGTTATATTAAAGTGTGGTCAAATGTCAAAATGGAGATGTAGTCAGTGGTGTGATTGGTGATGTAGTGATCTCTCATCACATCTTTGCTCTCCTTTCTTGAGGGAGATACTAGGAAAATAAGAACAGATGTTATCCTATAACCCCCTTGAGCTGTTCCACCATTGACTAAGATCATGGCTGATCTATGGGGCTAAATCTTTGCCCCATATCTTTTAATACCTTGGGTTAACAAAAATCTATCAATCCCAGATTTAAAATTAACAAATAACATCAACTGCCCTTTGTGGAAGAGAATGCCATACTTCTAATACCCTTTGTCTGTAAAAATGTTTCTTAACTTTACTTCTAAAGATTTGGTTCTAATTTTTAGCCATGTCCTCTAGTCCTAGACCCTCAACCAGTGAAAATAGTTTTTCTTCAGCTACCCTATCAACTCCGCTTAATATTTTGAAAAATTTGATCAAAGCACATTTTACCTTCCAAATTCCAGAGTATACTATACCATGTTATCTAATATCTACTTTTAATTTTGTCATTGAAGACCAGGTATTAATGTGGATTCTACTGTTGCTTTGACAATGGGTGTTCAGCAAGGACAGTGTTCAGTTGCTCACCAGCTTGGTTGGTGGTGTCACATAAATTATCTTAAACCAAATCTTGATTTATAGATCTAATTGCAAGTAGTGCATAGGAAGTCACTCTTGAAGGGTGAAACGCACCGGCGTTTCAGTGTGCTCTCTTGCCATGTAGGGAGCTCACTGTTCTCCTCAAATGTTGAGATTACTTAATGACAGAGATTTCTTCATATGAAACTGTCCAGCTCTTTTTTTCCAAGTAGCAGGATCCAACTTATAGACTCTTGAGATTGGTTTTCAGAATGTCTTTGTATCTAAGTTTAGGACATACTATGTTGTGGGTTCCCATGCTTGCCTGCCCATCCCCCCTTTTTCAACAGCATAAAACCCATCACATCCCTACCTTCCTTCAGTGCTGAAGAAGAGTTATATTGGACTCGAAACATTAACGCTAACCCAGATTTTCGCTCTTGGGGAGGTGCACAGAGACAAGAGAATTCCTGGCTCTGCAAACCCAACCTTTAATTATGGCTGCCCACAGATGGGATTTTCGTTCCAGGGAGTGGGCTGGATTAGAAGTCAGGTTCATTGCTGCCAGTACGAGTGCGGAGGCTGCCGGGTGTGGAGATGGACTAGGTGGAAGGCTTGCCTCTGTGCCCTGGAACTTTGTTGATTTAAATTTTTAAAAAAAGATTAAAATAAAAGATAGCCCTTTTGCCCTCACCCTTCACCCACCATCAAACCCCCATAAACTCCCCATGCCTCATCAATGCCAACCCATGCCCCCTTACCCACCCTCATGGCCCCTCATACCCCCATGCCAATGCATGACCCTCTACCCGTCCCTCCATGACCCCTCATACTCTCCATGCAACTGATATCCCCATGGACCTATATAACCCTTTATGCCAACTTAGTGCCAACTCATGCAAACTCATCTTAAGCTGCTTCATCAATGACTTTCCTCCCATCATAAGGTCAGAAGTGGGAATGTTCGCTGATGATTGCACAATGTTCAGCACCATTCGCAACTCCTCAGATACTGAAGCAGTCCATGTCGAAATGCAGAAGACCTGGACAATGTCCTTGAAAATAACTTATAAAGTGCAATGATATTGGGAAATGATGGTGTAGTTGTAATGTCACTGAACTAGTAATCTAGAGGCCCAGGCTAATGCCCTGGGGACATGGATTCAAATCCCACCATCATAGCTGGTGAAATTTGAATTCAATTAATAAATCTGAAATTTAAAGCTAGTCTCAATAATGGTGACCATGAAACTACCATCGATTGTCATAAAAATCTATCTGCTTCACGAATCACTAATTCCCTTAAGGGAAGGAAATTTGCTGTCCTTACCTGGTCTGGCCTCCATGCGATTCCAGACCCACCAGCAATGTGGTTGAATGCCCTTCAAAATGGGCTAGCAAGCCACTCAGTTCAAGGGCAATTAGGGATGGGCAACAAATACTGGCCTTGCCAGTGGTGCTTTTATCCCATGAAAGAATAAAGAAAGAAATACAGGGTCAAACAACAAAGGAAGCATGATGTAACTATCCTAAAAGACTCAGCCAAGAGACAGGAACTGGAACAACATTAGCTGCTGAGCTTGTCGGTATTCCAGAAGATAATAGAGACATTAACAATTCTTGGAAGAAGCTGAGTGATGTCACTCATAGCATGGCATCTGGGGTCTTTGGATTAGTCACACGGAAGCACCAAGATTGGTTCCACAAGAGTGACCAAGATATAGGTAAGCTAACAGATGATATGCACAATGCTCAGATCCTACACAACTGACAAAAATTATCAGCAAGAAAAGCCAGATACCATCAAGTAAAATACATAATGCGGGACAAACCAAGAGAGATGAAGAACTGATGATGGGAGGACAAGGCTCCACCATCTTCATCAATGACCTTCCTTCCAAGATAAGGGCAGAAGTGGGGATGTTCGCTGAGGATTGTACAATGTTCAGAACCATTTGCGACTCCTTAGATACACGAAGCAGTCCATGTCCAAATGCAAATGAAAATATCCAGGCTTGGGCTGACAAGTGGCAAATAGCATTCACGCCACACAAGTGCCAGGCAATGACCATCTCCAACAAGAGAGAATCTAACCATCGCCCCCTGACATTCAATGGCATTACCATCACTGAATCCCCCACTATCAACAACCTGGGGGTTACCATTGACCAGAAACTGAACTGGACTAGCCATATAAATACTGTGGCTACAAGAGCAGGTCAGAGGCTAGGAATCCTGTGGCAAGTAATTCACCTCCTGACTCCCCAAATCCTGTCCACCATTTACAAGGCACAAGTCAGGAGTGTGATGGAATACTCCCCACTTGCCTGGATGAGTGCAGCTCCCACAACACTCAAGAAGCTTGACACCATCCAGGACAAAGCAGCCTGCTTGATTGACGCCCAATCCACAAACATTCACTCCCTCCACCACTGACACACAGTGGCAGCAGTGTGTACCATCTACCAGATGCACTTCAGGAATTCACCAATCTTCCTTAGACAGCACCTTCCAAGCCCATGACTGCTACCATCCAGAAGGACAAGGGCAGCAGATGCAAGGGGAACACCACCACCTGGGAGTTCCCCTCCAAGCCACTCACCATCCTGACTTGGAGAAATATCGCTGTTCCTTCACTGTCGCTGGGTCAAAATCCTGGAACTCCCTCCCTAACAGCACTGTGGGTGGACCTACACCACATGGACTGCAGCGGTTCAAGAAGGCAGCTCACCACCACCTTCTGATGGGCAATTAGAGATGGGCAATAAATGCTGGCCGAGCCAGCGATGACCACATCCCATCAATGTTTAAAATAAAGCTGCCAAAATGTACGACCTAAAGGCTCTCACTGAAGGTCTCTGATCTGCCTATGGGCCCAAAACCAATGGTACCACACCTGTCCTCTCAGCAGGTGGCAATGAACTCTTCACGAACAAACATCAGGGGCTGCATCTTCCGGACGGTGAGCGGGGGGCAGGGCCTGCTCGCCAACGCGTAAAATGATGTGGGGTGATGTCAGGCGTGCATCCCAACATCAACCCCGCGTCACTTAGATTTTCGATTCAATTCGGCTGCGCACCCGCTGAACTGTCAAAGGCCTATTAAGGCCATCAAAAAAGTAACTAATGTGATTAATGGACCTGCCCATCCAACCTTAAGGTTGAGATTTCATGAGGTTATTAAAATTTGCATGAAATCTCTAAATCAAAGAAACTGACATGTCCCATCTCAGGTGACAATGGCACATGAGAGGGCCTGTCAGTAATTTTTTTCCTCATCTTTATTTAATGTTTCAAACCTGAGCCGATCTTCCTGAGGCTTTGCCTCAGGGAGATCTGTGTGCTCTTTCGCATATTCCGGCTCATGGAATCCCCCCTCACCCGCACATGGAGCGCATGGCGCTTCTGGCAGACGTCATGTTGGGCGGGCCTTAATTGGCCCGCCCACATAAAATGGCGCCGCGCCCCTGACAGGGTGCACTGATCAGGAAAGCCCACGCCCGCTCCCGCACATACCCCCGACGGGGGGGAAAATGTCGCCCCAAATTCCCTCTCAGAGCACTTTAATAATCTCCTGAACCAAGAATCTACAGAGTGCAATGATCCCATTGAATCACTTCCAAAGCATTGCATTCTGGGCGAGCTTGCACTTGTTCTAACTTAAGCCAAAGTCACCAAGGTCATAAAACAACGAAGGGTAGGACTCGGGGAGCTGACTACATTCCACCTGAAGTATTCAAGTACAGAGGAGCTCATATGTTAGGAAGCTCACTAGCCTCTTCTGCTTAATCTGGAATCAGGGCAACGTGCTCCAAGATTACAAGGATGGTTCCATAACTCACCTGTACAAATGGAATTCCCTTTCAAGGCCACCTACCATCATGTTGTTTCACTTCTCTCCCCAGCAGGAAAATTTTTACAGGGGTTATTCTCAACAGCAGAGCAGGTATCATTCTGGTAAATCTATGCTGTACTCCCTCCAAGGCCAATAAGATTCATTCCCCGAATTACTCACATTACTCCAGGTGTGGATTTGAATAGCTGCAGCATAATTTCTACCCCCGTGTATTTTAGTCCTCTAGATATAAAGGCCAGCAACGCATTAGCCTTTCTGATTATTTTCTGTATGCATTTAATGTTCTGTGTATCTGGACTGCCCCCCATCTCTTTGAATCTCCACTGTTTCTAGCTTGTTACCATTTAGAAAGACCCCTGTTTTATTCTTTTTAAGATCCAAAGTGGATGACCTCAAACTTGCCTACACTGCAGTCCACGTGCCAGTGTTTTGCTCATTCACTAAATCTATCAGTTTCTCTTCGTGATTTTATGTTTTCATCTGCACTGCTTTCAATGCCGCTTACTTTTGTGGCGCTGTGTTTTCATCCCACAGAGTTGCAGGGCTGGATTTTACACTTCCCTGCCATCGGGTGTGAAGGTTGGGGGGCAGTCAGGGGGAGGGCTGAGAGCTCGTTAAGTCAAGCAGGCAGCCTACCCGCCACCTTTTTTTTTATTCTTTCATGGGATCTGGGCATCGCTGGCAAGGCCAGCATTTATTGCCCATCCCTAATTGCCCTTGAGATGGAGTGGCTTGCTAGGCCATTTCAGAGAGCAGTTAAGAGTCACCCTCATTGCTGTGGCTCTGGAATCACATGTAGGCCAGAACCAGGTAAGGACAGCAGGTTAATAAAAACAGAAAATGCTCAAAAAACTCAGCAGGTCTGGCAGCATCTGTGCAGAGAGAAACAGAGTTAACGTTTCGAGTCTGAATGACTCCTCTTCAGAGTCAGTATTTTCCCACTACCTGCACCTCTGGTCTCTTGCCTGCTCTTGATCTTTTCATTGAGAATTGTTAGTGTGACATCGGCCATCTTAATTTCTCTGCTCCTGTCACCCACTCTAACCTGTCTCCTTCTGAATTTGCTGCACTCCGTTCTCTCAGGTCCAACCCTAACTTTATAAACATGCCGACAAGGGTGGTGCTGTTGTTGTCTGGTGTACTGACTTCTACTTTGCAGAGGCTAAGCACCAACTCTCAGACACTTCTTCCTACCTCCCCCTGGACCATGACCACACCACCAAACATCAAACCATTGTTTCCAGGACTGTCACTGACCTCATCTCCTCTGGAGATCTTCCCTCCACAGCTTCCAGCCTCATAGTCTCCCAACCTCGGACAACCCGCTTCTACCTCCTTCCCAAAATCCAGAAACAGGACTGTCCTTTAGACCCATCAGGTCAGCCTGTTCCTGCCCCACAAAACTCATTTCTTCCTATCTTGACCCCATTCTCTCCCCTCTTCCAGTCTCTTCCCATCTACATTCGTGATTCCTCTTACGCCCTACGTCATATCAACAATTTCCAGTTCCCTGGCCCTAACTACCTCCTCTTCACTATGGACGTCCAGTCCCTCTACACCTCCATCCCCCACTAGGATGGCCTGAGGGCTTTCCACTTCTTCCCTGAACAGAGGCCCAAACAATCCTCATCCTCCACCTGGCTGAACTTGTTCCCTCACTGAACAATTTTTCCTTTAACTTGTCTCACTTCCTCCAAATAAAAAAGGTCTGAAGAACAAACTTGAAACATTAACTCTGTTCCTCTCTCCACAGATGCTGTCTGTTTTTCCCGCATTTTTTTGTTTTTATTTCAGATTTCCAGCATCTGCAGTATTTTGCTTTTATCTTAAGGACAGCAGGTTTCCCTCCATCAATGGAATTTGTGAATCAGATGGGTTTTACAACAATCAACAATGGTTTCATAGTCACCATCCATTTCAAGTTTATTAACCGAATTTAAATTCCACCAGCTGTTGTGGCAGGATTTGAATCCATGTCCCCAGAGCATTTGTCTAGCCCATGGTTACTATAGTCCAGTGACATTACCACTATACAACACATAAATGCAAGCGATCCTGTAAACATTGTAACATCATTCGACAAGGAGAGAAAATCTAGATAAAGGGAATTAAATTTACACATATAGAAGTAGCTCTTTAGTAACAATCAGCTCTGCCACACAGCTTGGTGGAGAATGAAGAATGAAAATTTGGTTGTCACTTTCTTAAGCTTTCTGTTTTTAGTCTTCCTCTAAAGCACCACTCTCTGGCCTAATGCTTGCTTGATCATTGCAGGTAAAGGCTGAATTGATTCTTCTCTCTCAACTATTTTACGATTTTGTTCAAAACATTGGAGCAAAAATGTGGGGTGGGCTGGGGGGAAGGTGCACTCCAATACATTTAACGGAGCTGTTTCTGTCCAGGACTACCTGCCGCAGGCCCCCAAAGTTGGTGGAGTCAGGGTGAAGTTCACTGATTTGCATGACAATGGTGGGTGCCTGCTCCACGGATTCCAGTGTAGGTAACAAGTAGACTATCATGATACAAGCAAGCTGTAAGCCTATGCTCTTTCCCCAAGGGAAATTACCTGTTTTTCCACTTTTATTACCCGCCCCATCATGCTCATCTCATCAAAGGGTTCCAGTTCTGGTGGAACTTTCTCTCCTTTCTCACGCAACTTCTTGTCCACCGGCATCTGGCCTTTGCCAATGATTTGGTCAACTCTACGGAAACGTAAAACATCAAAGTCAATGAAAACTAATAATTATATTGTGTCCTGTATTCCTGCCTTTTATGCAAAAGAAATTAAAAAGAAACCAGGGCAGGTCGCAGAAATGGGGCATCGCTGTTGAGCCTTGCAGTGGACGGTTTATTGGAAATTAGTGAATGCTGTACATACTATTCTCCATTCATTGACATTATTGGTCAGAAAATGCAGGCAATTTTCTCGTGAGCTGCCTGCTGCATGCTGAGCAACACTGGTTCTGTGGGGCTTGGAAAGTTCCACCCCTTGTCTTGATCAAGCAATCTATATAAAAACAGTGGGAGGCAAAGATTTAGGGAGGGAATTCCAGAGCTTTGGGCCTAAGTAGTTGAAGACATAGCCACCAATGGTGGAATGATAAAAATTGGGAATGTGGAAGAGGCCAGAATTGGAGGAGTGCAGAGATATCGGAGGGCATCAGTATGGGCTCTGCAAACCAATGTGTTTGGAACCTAGGCTTCTTCTTAAAATACAGGAGATTGGGTGACCAAACTCAAGATTTGAAAATTAGAAGATTAATGACTGGCAGAGCCAGTCCGGACAAATGGCTAGGATGTACAAGATAAAAATGAGGTTCTTATAAAGAGAACTTTTATAAAAGGGAACTTTTTGTCCAAAGGGTAACCTAATTCTGGAATAAGTTACCAGAAAAGGGCATTGGAGCTAATGGTATAAATGAACTGAAAAGACAAGAAACAATAGAACTGTTGCCCTTTTCATGCACATAAATATACCAGTCCTCAATTTTCATTCTTCCCACAGGCACATCGGAGTTAGCAGTAATAGTGTCTCATTTGACATTCGCTTTAATTGCTCACCATTTCTTTATTTAGCATAAGTACCATAAAACTAGCAGTTTTGTACAAATAGTTCTGCAAACCTGGTGGATTAGTTTCACAGAGTCAACATCAAAAACTCCCAGGGTAGCTTCAGTTTGGGTTAGATATTGTAACTGGGACTGTCCAGTGAGACATCGCACTGTAACTGAGACTGTCCAGGGATTAATTTTAATCCTCTAGGATGGTGGTGGTTGGGGGGATGGGATGGTGTCGGGGGGGGTAACATGACAGCAATAAGGGAGTTAGTGGAGAAGATAGCAGGGTATTAAAAATTCAAAAATCTGCTGAGGCAGATCCCTCTTTAAATGATTTGAAGATACATACCCTAATTGTAACCTCTTTCTCAGGTTTAATGCTGTCTGGAACAAAAACAAAAATAGCTGGAAAAACTCAGCAGATCTGACAGCATCTGCGGAGAGGAATACAGTTAACGTTTCGAGTCCATATGACTCTTCATTAGAACTAAGGAAATATAGAAATAAGGTGAAATATAAGCTGGTTGAGGGGGGTGGGACAGGTAACGTTTCCTTAATTCTGATGAAGAGTCATATGGACTCGAAACATTAACTGTGTTCCTCTCCGCAGATGCTGTCAGACCTGCTGAGTTTTTCCAGCTATTTTTGTTTTTGTTTCAGATTTCCAGCATCTGCAGTATTTTGCTTTTATCTTAATGCTGTCTGGCTTGGTTTGCCAGGCCTCGGTCAAACCCTGCAGCTGAAGGGACACATAAGAGGCTTGTTTCAAGAGGTAAATGCCTTTCCAGCATTACTTATGGGCCAGCAAGAGCAGGAGTGCTTCTCCCTGGCTGTCCTAAGCAAACCAGTTAATGATCAGACTCCTCCATAATTGGACATTTCCTCCATGCACTCTTTAAAGCCCATTCCACATCTTAGGTCCCTCCAGATGTGTCTGACCCCCTCCAATGTCATTGCCCATGAATAATCTTTCAAGTCCATTTGACCAAGTCCACCCCAACCTGTGATCTTCTCAGGCCTGTCCCCAACAGCCAATCAGTTTAACCTCAATGGTAGGAAAGCTTTTAGAAATAATAATCCAGGACAAAATTAGTAGTCACTTGGACAAATGTAGATTAATTAAGGGAGATCAACATGGGTTTGTTCATGGCAAACACTTGATTTGAGTTTTTAATAAAGTAAAAGAGAGGACTGACGAGGTTAATGTGTTGTGTGTACATGGACCACCAAAAGGCGTTTCATATAGCACCACATAGGCTTACCAGCAAAGTTTGACCTCATGGAATAAAAACGACAAAGGCAGTATGAATTTAAAGTTGGCTGAGTGACAGGAAACCATGAGTAGTAGTGAACAGTTGTTTTTTGGACTGGAGGAAACACAGTGGTGTTCCCCAGGGGCCATCAGTCGGTCACTGCTTTTCTTAATATATGTTAATGATCTAGACTTGGCTATACAGGACACAATTTCAAAATTTACAGATGACACAACATTTGGAAGGTGACAAGGTAGGTTAAAAAATGATTTAAAAAGTCATTCAGGTTCTTGGACTTTATAAAAGAGACATAAAGTACCAAAGTAAGGAAGTTATTGTGAACCTTCATTAATCTCTGGTTTGGCCTCAACAGGAATATTGTGTCCAGTTCTGGGCACCACACTTTAGGAAGGATGTGAAGGCTTTCAAGAGGATGCAGAAAAGATTTACAAGAATAGCTCCAGGGATGAGGGACTTCAGTTACATAAATAGATTGGAGAAGCTGGGACTGTTCTCCTTGGAGAAGAGAAGGTTAAGAGGAGATTTGAAAGTGCTGTTTAAAATCTTGAGGGGTCTGGACAGTGTAGGTAGAGAGAAACTGTTCCTTTTGGCAGAAGGGTCAAGAGTGAGAGGACATCAATTTGAGGTTAATGGCAAAAGAACAAGCAATGACAGGAGGAAAAGCTTTTTCACACAGCGAGCGGTTAGGATCTGGAAGGCACTGCCTGAGAGTGCGTTGGAGGCAGATTCAATCATGGCATTCAACAGGGAATCAGATAGGCCGCAGAATAGAAAAGAAAGGCTACGGAAAAAGGGCGGGGAGTGGGTCTGGCTGAGTTGCTGTTGCAGAGAGCTGGCAACGGGCGGAATGGTTCCTTCTATGCTGTTACCATTCTATGATTCTAATCATTTTCACACATTCCCTAATCAACCATTAGAGGAACGGGGTATTGCTTGACCTGCTCCATGGTACCAGACACATTGGCTCAGGTGCGAGCAGACATACCGTGACTGGAGGCTCTTGATTCGGCCGAGCATGTCCAGATGTCCAGCAGAATATTGCTCTATCACATCTTTCACATCGTATGGTCTCAAGGTTTCTTTAAATTTCCTCTTCGCTACAAGAAATTTCAGGATCCTGCAGAGAAGAGGAGTAAAAAAGCATTTAGGAAATTCAGTATTGGGTGGGTTTCAGATCGTTCAATGGCTGTGGGTTAGTGTATAATATGAACTATAGAAAACAAGTTTGTGAGCTGAGAGACCAGGAAAGTCGCTGTTAAATATCTAGGACAAAGCATTCCACACCAGGATGTTCCACCCATTGATTGCTTTGCCCACAGCTTCTGGGATTTCCTGTTGGACTGAGTTGTTCAGCATAGACTGTCAAATCAATACTGAGCCACTGTGGGAGTGGATTTGAGTGTTTCACTATAGAAGGAAAATGTTCTGTGACAAGACAACAGCACGTGACTGAGAACCGCAATCATTGTTGCCAGGGGCTAATGTTCAAAACCATGGAGTTATTACATGCCTTGACTGCACTAGAATGTTGCTTTGGGCTGCATTAAAGTGCTTAAATTGGAGTTTGATGAGTGAGGGAGTTCAGTGAAGAGGGAAGGTGATCTTTTCATTTTCCACCTTTCCTCAGAAGGAAGAGTGGTGGCCTTGGTAAGTAGGACCTGGTGAATATTTCTACTATCTTTAATGTTCTCTAAACTAGATGAAGTAAAAGTAAAGTGAGTAATTTGAGGGTAAGTCATGGCAGGGCAGCTCAGCCACGTGGAATGCTCCTCCTGTGCAATGTGAGAATTCAGGGGCACTTCCAGTGTCCAAGATGACCATGTGCGCAGGAAGTTTCACCAGCTGCAGGTACTCTAAATCCATGTTTCGTAGCTGGAGTTGTGCCTGGAGTCACTGTGGAGCACCTTCGTAGATAGCACCTACAGTGAGGTGGTCACACATCAGGTAAAGAGTGCACAGGCAGAAAGGGAATGGGTGACTGCCAGACAGAGTAAAAGCACTAGGCAGGTAGTGCAGGTGTGTCCTGGGTCCATCTCCATCTCCAACAGATTTTACGTTTTGGTTGCTGCTGGGGGGGATAGTTTCTCAGGAGGATGCAGCAAAAGCCAAGACCGTGACACCACGAGTGGCTCAGCTGTATGGGGTTGGGGGGGGTGGAGAAGGGCCAAATGACCTACTCCTGCTCCTAGTTTCTATGTTTTTTAAGAATGTAACTGATGGGTTCACATAACATCGGAAATAGTGAGAGAATGGCTTACCTAGTTTATAACTAGAACATCAAGAGCATATTACTGATCTGGGATCACCCAGTGCATCAGTTATCTAGAAAAAGCAATCTATTCATTGATCAAGCTGAATTTATTTAATTTTAGGTCTTCTGGGATATCGTTAGCTAATTGTTGCAGTGTACTCTATGGTCTATCAGAAATGATGGTTCCTACATTACAGGGGTTAAGGAGGGAAGTGACCAGGAGGACATCAGGTGAAAGAATATTTGTGGAGATAGAGTAATAGATTATTCTCTTGGTCCATCAACCCTGTGCTGATCTTTTTCCTCCTTATGGGTCTCCTCATCACACTCCTGCTCACTCTCCATACAATTTAATATTCCTCTTTGTAGCCAATTATCTAATACTATGGGCAAGATATTGAGGTTGGCGAGCGGGAGGGGGGCAGGGCCCGCTCACCGACGAGTAAAATGACGCGGGATGACATCAGGCGGAACTCCCGACGTCATCCCGCGTCATTTCGATTTTCAGGTCGGCGGGGGCGCAGCCTAATCAGCTGTGCACCCGCCGACCTGTCAACGGCCAACTGAGGCCATTTAAAAAGTAATTAGACTAGTTAATGGACCTACTGTCCAACTTTAAGGTTGGCGGGCAGGCCGGGACCCCTGGCGGGCTTCAGAAAAAGCATGAAACCTCGTCCATGGGCAGGATGAGGTTTCATGTAGGTCTTTAAAAATTTAATAAAAGTTTACTTAAAAGTGATGGACATGTCCCAACTCATGTGACAGTGTCACATGAGGGGACATGTCAGGGAAATTTCATTTCTCTACATGTACCATTTTTAAATTTGGCACCGATCTCCTTGAGGCAGCACTTAGCCTCAGGGAGATGAGTGCACTCTATCGAACGCATGCGCGAAAGGGCACACTCCGGGCTTAGGGAATCCCCTCCCCCACCTGCACATGGAGCGCACAGCCTTAATTGGCCCGTCCACGTAAAATTGTGGCGCGCACTCACAAGCTCCTGAACTTCCCCCCAACAGAGGGAAAATTCTTCCCCATGTTTAAAAAAATGGTCTTTGCTTCAACAGCTTTGTGGCAAAGCATTCTATATTCTAATCTCTGTGTTAAATAAATTTGCTCTGAAATCCAGCTTTTTCTTTTTTATGACTATTTTAAATCTATGCTCTCTCATTACCATCTCATGTACCAATGGAAACACTTTAACATAATTCATCTTCTTAGACTCTTCACAATTATGATGACTTCCATTAGGACAAGTTTTAATCTCTTTAGATATGGTGAAAAAGCCCTATAACAAACATCACAAGTCTCCCTTCATAATTGCAACTCCTCATCCCTGCAAATCTTCACAGCTTGTAATATTCTAGTCAATCTACACTGTGCTTTTTCCACTGCTTTCACATTTACCCTGTCATAAGGGTCCAAAAACTGTACACAATACTCCAGCTGCAACCTTTGGTCTTAAACAAATTTAACATTATCTCAGAAAATGCTGGAAATGTTCAGTAGGTCTTGGTGGAATCTATGGAAAGAGAAACCGAGTTAATGTTTCAGCTCAATGACCCCCTCATCAGAATCCTTCTGATGAAAAGTCATTGGTCTGAAAACATTGAGCTAAATTTTACAGCCCCTGAATGGTGGGCTGCGAGGTGGGAGAAGGGCAGTAAAATAGTGGGGGGCTGTGTTGGTATAGCTCCCTGGTGCAGTCCAATCGCCGGGGCATTTTCCCAGTGGTAGCCAGTTAGGAGGCCTGACCCGGTCCCGCTGCTGGCAAATGTGGGCTCAGAATCCACCTTTTGCCTCAACATTGGGTCCCAAAGTTCATGGTAAAAGTCAGCCGGTTAACTCTGTTTCTCTCTCTCCAGAGATGCCGCCAGACCTCCTGGGCATTTCCAGCATTTTCTTTTTTAATCTCAAATTTCTAGTATCTCCGGTATTTTGCCTTTTACTTTTGTTTTCTATGCTTCAAGAAACAAAACTCCAGATTTCTATTGCCTTTTTTGTAGATTTACCTAATTGTGCTAACATCTCTGCTCTGTTAATTCATTTAAGATTTTACAATATAAGGCATATTCTTCTACCTTTTCTTATGTCCAAAATATATTAGTTCACATTTTCTACAGTGAAGTGCACCTACCACCAAAATCTAATAGCTTACCCTGTGTCCTCCTGCAGTCTTTCATCATTCTTACCACAATCTGATATACAGCCCAACTTCAGAAAACCTCACTATCATAAGAATGCATGAATATTCTGAAGGTTTACTTTACTAACCTGGATAATCAGGCATGCACGATCAGAGGGACCTGGGGATATATGTGTACAAATCATAAAAGCTGACAGGGCAGGTTGAGAGCACGATTAATAAAGCATATGGGGTCCTTGGCTTTACAAATAGGGGCAGAGAGTACAAAAGCCACGAACTTTATGGTAAACCTGTATAAACCATTGGTTTGTCCTCAACTGGAGTACTGTGTTCAGCTCTGGGCACCATACTTTAGAAAGGATTTGAGAGGGTGCAGAAAAGATTGAGGAGAATGGTACCAGGGATGAGGAACTTCAGTTACGTAGATAGACTGGAGAGGTTTGGGCTGTTTTCCTTGAAGAAGGGAAGGTTAACAGGAGATTTGATGGTGGTATTCAAAATCATGAGGGGTCTGGACAGTGTAGATAGGGAGAAACTGTTCCCACTCATGAAAGGATTGAGAATCAGAGGACAGCAATTTAAGGTGACTGGCAAAAAAAGCAACCCTGACATGAGGAAAAGCTTTTTGTAAGCAGCGAGTGGTTAGGATCTGGAATGCACTGCCTGAGAGAGTGGTGGAGGCAGATTCAATCATGGCTTTCAAAAGGGAATTGGACAATTATCTGAAGAGAAAATATTTACAGGGCTACGGGAAAAAGGCAGGGGAGTAGCACTTGGTGAATTGCTTTTGCAGAGGGCCAGCACAGACATGGTAGGCTGAATGGCCTCCTTCTGTGCTGTAACCATTCTATGATTCTAACTGAGGACGATTCACACAAAATTTTCCTTTGGATTTAAGTGGGTGGGGGAAAAGTTTGTGCTTGGGTAGAATGTCTCTGATCTGTGACTGGTACACGGTTAACGAGCCCAATGGCCTTTCTTTATTCATGCCTTAGATCTGATGACATCAAAAGGCCATGTTTAAAAATGACAATCAAAGCACCAGCTGGTTAGCATTTGACAAACAAAATCTACTTTCTTCATCTGGATTACAGAATATCAACCAATTAGATCAAGCCACAAGGAATAACTCAAACCTGTCAGGACCACAGATTTGTCAGAAGCTGGACTAAACACTGTCAGAACCAACTGAGACACTCTTTCCTCCTATTATTGGCTGCACATTAATTGTAAAGGTAAAATAGTTTTAAGATGTTTCAAGACATTTCACACATGTCTATTTAATGTTTGTCTCTAAGTATTAACAAAATAGCTTAAATGCAGTTTTTGGAAACTGCCTTTCTTAAAAGGAATTTCTGTTGTCTTATATAAAAGGTTTTTCAAGATTGGTTATGCTTTGAAATAAGAAGGGTACCCTCTGCTGTGATTGAATTAAGTGCCTCAATTTCAGAATTTATCTTCCAATATTCAATCACCAGGAGCTGGAAATAAAACAAGGAGTGGGGCAGTGTTTCATTTAATTTAAACTATTCATGTTCTTAGAATATCATTACTGTTAGTGAGATGGGATTTGGGGCATTCAGTCAGCTCCACCCAAGACAAGAACATTCAGCGCCTCAGACTAATCCTGCAGATCATATGGGCCTAGACCTTCTGTTCTCTAAGGGTCGAAGCTGGGAGGTACCCCGGGAGATGCGCTTGGAAGTTTCCACGCAAGGACTGCATGGGGGTTGCCTGGGAAGTTTCAATTTCCATTGGGCAATTACCCTGCAACTGGAACCCTCTGATACTCCGATTTAAAGGTGGAGGCTTCAGATGGTTCCAACTTATTTAGCATAATAGCTCCCCAGGAAAAGTTAGAAGGCTTAAAACCAGTTGTAACTCCTGAGTAACGATACTACTGATCCCCCTGACACCCCCGCTCTACACCCCCCAACTAATACCCCCACACCCCCAACTATCCCCTGACCCCCGACTATCCCCACAACCCGACTAACCTCCCACCCCGACTACCCCTCTACTCCGATTAACCTCGCTCCTCATGACCCCCTGACTAACCCTCCATCTTCCAACTAACCCCCCACCCCAGACTAACTCCCCAACTAGCCTCTAACTAACCACCCCGACCCCCCAATTATCCCCCAACCGACTAACCCCACACCTACTTACCTTACTTACTTACCTTCTCTCCGAGCTTGTCAAAGTGGTTGGGACATTTCAACTTACCAGAATATGGCATCTAGTGCTGTGATAGGGGGGCATGGTTTCACTGCCTCTAGGCCATGAAGAGATTTGTAAACAGGGAGGAGAATTCTAAAATTGAAGCATTGCTGGACCAGGAACCAATGTTAGTCAGTAAGCACAGGGATGAACAAGAATTGCTGAACGTTAGCATCGATGTTTTGAATTACCTCATCTTTATGGTGGGGGTGAGTGGGATGGTTTTAAGGTTGCTGCCCAGCAGGGGAGCAAGGAAAGTATTGAAGTAGTTGAGTCCTGTGGTAACAAAGGCTTGGATGAATATTACAACAGCAGGTGAGCTTAGGTAGTGGCAGAGAGGGTAGTGTTAAGGAGGTGGAAGTAGGTACTCTTGGTGATGGAGAGGATATGGGATCAGAAGCTCAGCTCAGGGTCCACTAGGATGCCAAGACTGCGAACCATCCAGTTCGGCCTTAGAGAGTGAACAGGGAAAGGGACGGAGTCTATGGCTGAGTTCAGGGACATGGCTTTGGCCTTCCCAAGGTATTGCTCTCCCCTGCTTCCTAGTGGATTCTATGCAGCCAGGACAATGGCTTCTCCTTCTTTGCTTGTACAGTCAATTCTAGTGTATTCAAAGGTCCATTCTTCCGTCAAATGTCTACTTGCTATCTCTTAGTGACATTACACTGAAACAGGCAGAGCTAGCTTGACACGTATGCTGATGACACTCAGCTCTACCTCTCTGTCTCCTCAATAACCGAAGGTTACTGCTGCACCCTAAAATAGCTTGTACATTAATAACTGAACAGGATAAATGTTTCTCGAACTCCATGTTGGCAAGACCGAGGCTATCCTCTGGCTCTATTCAGCATTAATGGGATTAGACAAAGTCAGCATGGGTTTATGAAAGGGAAATCATGCTTAACTAATCTACTAGAGTTCTTTGAGGATGTAACTAGTAGAATAGATAAGGGAGAACCAGTGGATGTAGTGTCTTTGGATTTCAAGAAGGCTTTTGATAAGGTCCCACGTAAGAGGCCAGTGGGCAAAATTAAAGCACATGGGATCGGGGGTAATATACTGGCTTGATTGAGAATTGGTTGACAGACCGGAAACAGAGAGTGGGAATAAATGGGTCTTTTTCCAGATGGCAGGCGGTGACTAGTGGTGCACCGCAGGGATCAGTGCTTGGGCCCCAGCTATTCATAATATATATAAATGACTTGGATGAGGAAACCAAATGCAATATTTCCAAGTTTGCTGATGACACAAAACTGGGCGGGGTTGTGAGTTTTGAGGCTTCAGGGTGATTTAGACTAGTTGTGTGTGTGGGCAAACACATGGCAGATGCAGTATAACGTGGATAAATGTAAAGTTATACGCTTCGGTGTGAAAAACAGAAAGGCAGAGTATTATTTAAATGGTGATGTATTGGGAAATGTGGATGGACAAAGGGATCTGGGTGTCCTTGTATACCAGTCAATGAAAGCAGACAGGCAGGTAAAGCAAGCAATTAGGAAGGCAAATGGTATGTTGGCCTTCATTGCAAGAGGATTTGAGTACAGAAGTAGGGATGTCTTACTGCAGTTATACAAGGCCTTGGTGAGACCACACCTGGAGTACTGCATGCAGTTTTGGTCTCCCTACCTAAGAAAGGATATACTCGCCATAGAGGGAGTGCAGCGAAGGTTCATTACGCTGAAACCGGAGATGGCAGGACTGTCGTATGAGGAGAAATTGGTTCGACTGGGCCTGTATTCACTAGAGTTTAGAAGAATGAGAGGGAATTAGATTGAAACGTATAAAATTCTAACAGGGCTAGACAGACTAGATGCAGAGAGGATGTCTCCCCTGGCTGGGGAGTCTAGAACCAAGGGCACAGTCTCAACATATGGGGCCAGCCATTTAAGACTGAGATGGGGGAAAATTGCTTCACTCAGAGGGTGCTCAACCTGTGAATTTCTCTACCACAGAAGTCTGTGGAGGCCGGGTCACTGAGTATATTCAAGAAAGAAATTGATAATTTTTTGGATATTGGGGCATCAAGGGGTATGGAGAGAAAGCGGGAATATGGCGCTGAGATAGAGGATCAGCCATGATCGTATTGAATGGCGGAGCAAGCTCGAAGGGCCAAATGGCCTACTCCTGCTCCTAGTTTCTATGTTTCTACCTCTAAGTGTTTGGCCTTGAGTTCAGCTGCCATCTCAATCAGACTCAGAAAGTACGGAACTATGACATTCTTTTTGATCCTGAACTCTGTTTCTCCTTCACATCACCTCCATTATCAAAGTGATCTTCTGAAATGTTATCAATCACTCCTGCTACTGAAATCTAATCTTCACCTTTATCACCTTCAACAGCATTCTAGCTGAAATTCCTGCCTCAACCCTCCAGAAACTTTGCCTCATCCAGAGTAGTGACTCTAACACCTCAGTCCTCTCTGAACTCCAATAGTCACCCAGTGCCTCGGAGTGCTGATTTCAAAGTTCTAGTCCTTGCTTTCAAATCCCCCATGGTCTCAATTCAATCGATCCTAACAATTCTCACATCCTTCATTTGTCTTCTGCTACTCCAACATGGGACCTCTTGTCTCCTCTGCTCTTCCAGCACTTGGCCTTTTTCCACTTTGCTCTCTCTGGTGTCATAATATTGCCTCTTTGTCCCACTTCTCCTCTAACACCAGACTTTAATCCCTCATCCTGTCACTCCCTCTATTTAGCCACTGATCTCCTATTCACTGGAATCCCTACCTTATCTCCGCATTTTTCCACCTTCCACCACTGCTTTCCAAAGCACCCTAAATAGATTTTTCCATTGCCCAGTCTTTCCATTTCCCACCTTGCCCTTTCCTCAAAATCAGTGCTCAGTATATATCTCCTATCTCTACGTAATATGTGCTCTTTGATGATGCCTTATGCAAAGATTGCTCTAAAAAAGCCAGTTACATATTTGCCAAGTTCCCAAAGAATGAGCACTTTGATAAGGTACCAGAGAATTGCAATGCCTGGGTAACCTGCATTTCCAGAATGTGTTAAGACCATTAGAAAAACAGAACAGAAATGAAGGGCAGAATCTTCTATTTTTGAAACTAAGTGCCGTGGCAGGCGGGCTCCACAGCGCATTTCCTGTTGGTTGGAATGGTGGGAACTCGCGCCCGATTCCGTGCTTGGAAGCTCATTAATTATGCACAGGCGAATATCAGACCGAATCACTGGTGGGTCGGGAACTGATTAGTCCGCTCCGCTGTTAGCTGATGAGGTTGAAGGTTCGGGTGCCGTATTTAAATGCCACCTGAGCACACACATCTTACTCTCTCCAGCCTAGCTGTCTCCAGGAGACCCACAGAGATGGCTGCCAATCAGAAGAAGGCTGCAAGCCAAAAGAAGAATGCTGCACTCTGCTTCTGCCCCAACACTCTCAAGGCCTTGATCAGAGAGGTGCGGCAGCAGGGAGGTGTCTTTTACTCCTGGGATGGCTCCAAGAAGCACACCAGCTTCACCTCTCCAGCCTGGGAGGCCATAGCAGAGGAGGTCAGCGTGGCTGGCCATCACACTCTCAATGCCGTCCAGTGCAGGAAAAGGATGAATGACCTCATCCGTTCCACTAAGGTAAGTCATCCTTCAACTCCCTCCAATGTCGAACTCTCATTATGACATCATGTACTCAAAGGGCTGCTCTCTTCAGGGATCTAGCACAAAAATTAGTGAGAGACATATATCACCACTGATTGTCTCATGAAAACTGTCACATCACCACCATCTCATCTATCATGCTGCTCATACTCCATCCTCAGCCCTTTCTGCTCATCACACACAGGGAGCGTGCATGTTTCACAAACTCTGCTCCATCCCTTCTCATCAAATGACTTTCATTTGCCTTCATCTAGGGCAAGCTTGCCCACAACAGACGAAAAAGATCGCAGACTGGGGAGGGGGCATCATGTCCCTCACCAAGCTGGAGGAGGATACCGCTAAGCTGGCTGGGGAGGGCAGAATTCATTCCTGTAGGGAAGGGGAGATCAGCTTGTCTCAGCAATCTATTACGGATGACACCTTCATGAGTTCATCACATCCTGACATTCACAGTGAGTGAAATGCAACCTTCTAATCTGTCTGCGCATGAACTAAAACTCTCTTCTCTCTCTTATAGGCACCAGTAGATCTAGGCAAACAGTCCCAGTCCCCAGACCACATTGGATGAGGGAGTTGAGGAAGCCACTGAGGAAGAACTGTTACTGCACTCACCCACACCCTTTACTAGCACAGAGACTCACACCACAGTGGGTCATAGCTGTAGATTAGGTACAGGGTCACCCACTGGAGAACTCCTCACTGGCACATCCCCGCAGCAGTCGGAGGCAGGGACAGCCCAGGTCTCCAGCGCTTGGAGGGCTGCTGGAGACCAGCTGTATGCTGAGTCCAAGTCAGATGTTGAGCCTCTACGAGCGATCGTCAACACAATGCTGAAGATGCAATGGCAGGCAGTAAAACATCAGGCAGAGATGCGGCAGTCATTCAGCAGATTGGAGTGAAGGATGGAGGAGTCTGTCCACATTCTGCCGTCTGAATTTGAGGCTCTGACATCCAATGCCTTGAGGTCATGATGGGAAGGTTGAAGACCATCATGGAGACCTTGGTCCAGCAGGTTTTGCCGGATTTGCACTCGGCCCTGGGCTCCATGGCCACACACACTGGTGGGTACCATCAGTGACTAGGTGAGAGGGGTGTGAGCCACCTTTACCTCCCTCCAGGTGCCTCTTCTTCTCAAGGAGTCAGGGAGGGCCCTCAGGCACCCACAGGGAGAATGAGCATCAGCCAGACATGCCGGGGACCTCCACTCAGGACATTCCAAAGGTGTCCAGCTGCTCTAAATCCCCTCTGCCTGTGGCCCCATCCACTCCAGCTGCTCAGACTGAGGAGGATGCGTCTGCCCTGAGCAGGTGACCCTTATCAGGCTGGGGCCCTCTCAGCCTTGGGCCACCAGAGGACGTCTGCCAAGGTCATCACAGATATCAGGATGTAGCAGTCAGCAGGCTGCCTCCCCCTCTGCTGCCGATGTCAGGGCTACACTCAGACGTAGTGGTAGGGTTAGGAATATTTAAATAACTTTTGGGTTACGGGTGTGCAACCGGTGTAAAAATATTGCATAAAAAAAGGAGAAAATGCTGGAAAACTCAGCAGGTCTGGTAGCATCTGTGGAGAGAGAAACAGAGTTAACATTTCGAGTCCATATGACTCTTCCTCAGAGCTCTTCAGAGCACTTCAGCTCTGAGGAAGATGCTACCAGACCTGCTGAGTTTTTCCAGCATTTTCTCTTTTTATTTCAGATTTCCAGCATCCACAGTATTTTGCTATCATTGTAAAAATATTGCACTTTTGTTAATACATTTGATTTTTATGTGAGTGGCTTGGTCAGCTGAAGGCGTTGTGATTATGTACATATGAATCCTTTTATTTCGAGCTTTAGCTATCCTCCCACTCAGTGATAGTCTGCCTCTGAGAGATTCACATTCATTTGATGTTAGCCTCAGTGAAGGTAGTTTCCGCACCCTTGTGTGATGTCATGGAGATGTGTTAAAATCTTAATTGGAAGTGTGTGATTAATGCACTTGTAACCCCTTTTCCTCACAACACACCATTGTGTGAGAGCAGCTCAGCAGCGTTGAGGGATCAGCCGCAGTTGTGTCTCTTCAGTGGTAGTGCCAAAGGACAAGACCTGGAAGGGAGGATGATATTTCCAATCATGTCCTCATCTCACTGACTGCTGTCATTTCTCATTAATATGTTGATGACTGCATCAAGTTAGGTTGCTGCAGCGTTCTCGCTCTGGTGTTGATTTTCACTTCCCAGAGCAATCGCATACAGGGTGCACCATAGACCTTCTTAGAGATCATGGCCTGGTGAACCATGAGACTGGAAAGTGAAAGTCTGAATGCTGAACTTGCTCTCAATGTGACTGGTTGGACATGCCTTTCAATGCAATGGAATGCCATTAAGGGACAGGAGAAATGTGGCCATTTGCCGTTGCCTTCACTTTACTCCCCCTAGAATCTGGTAGCAATTAAAGTGGCATGGGCATGTCTTCTTCATCGTGCTTCCTCGATAGCTTCATCCCGTGGAAGCTGACCCTCATCACTCTCTTCAGGATCCTTGCCCTCCTGCTCTTCATCTTCCGAGGAGCTCCCATCCTCCTCCATTCCTCTCTCTGGCAAGGGATCACCCCTTTACAGTGCCAGGTTATAATGGGTACAACACAAAATGATAACGCAAGAGACCCTATCTGGAGTGTACTGCAGTGCCCCACCTGACTGGTCCAAACATTGGAAGCATATCTTCAGAATGCCAATGGTCTACTTGATTAGGGACCGTGTGGAGCTATGAGCTGCATTCTATGGGTGTCATGAGCCAGTGTTTTAGTGGGCATTCCTTATCCCCAAGCAGCCATCCCTGTAGAGGCTCAGGCCCTTCAAAAATCTGAAGCACCTGGGAGTGACTCAGAGTGTAGGAATACCCAGGGTATCGTGTACAAACATGCATTATGTGCTTCCGGTGTTCACAGACCTTGAACATTGATGGAATGAAAGCCTTTACAGTTGATAAACATTAGGGGCTGCTGCCATGGAGCCCTTAAAATCACATGGGTACAGTCGATTGCACCCTGTTTTCTTAGGAAGCCTGAGATAGCTGCAAATCCATTCAATCTCACAGCCTGGCTATATTCATTGAGTGATGTGCCTCATGTAGTGATGTGCCTTGCTTTAGAGGGCATCTGTGACCTCCTTGATGCATCTATGTGTGGCAGACTGAGAGATGCCGCACAAGTCCCCTGGAATGATCCGCAGGCAAATAAATTGAGTGTGGCGATCACCTTCAAGGCCACTGGCAGGGGATAGCCTCCGACTCCACAGGGCGTTAATTCCTCCTGAAGAATGTGGTAGATGTGATCCAACAGAGCTTGGAACAAGTGCAGATGTGCATGGCATTGTCTCTCACTCATCTGCAAATAAGAGAGTCTTCTTAGTAGCGAGTCGCCTCCATGGTCTGGGTCTATCCTCCTGATCCTCATGATCCTCATGTTCTTGCTGTGGCTGCCCTGCACCCTGGACCTCTGGCGGGGCCTCCTCCTGAAGCTGTGCTCAGCACCGCCTGTCCCTTCTTCTCCTCCTCCATTGTACTGGGACCCTCATAAAGGCAACGTTGAGCCATGGATCCATAACTGTTTTGTCCTTCTCCCTGAAATGATAGGATGAATAGATCAATGAATAATGGGTGAAAATAGTGAAGTTCACAACCTTGAACCAAGAACAACTGCAATGGCCTATAGTGGCTTCTGCCCTACTAGCCTTGTCGCTGATACAGCCTTGTATCTGAAGCGCTAACAGACACATCAAGGTGACCAAGATGCCATCCCTGAGACTTGACATCTGAATCCCTCAGTAGTTGGAGAAGGTTTGAATGGCATGCGCGATCTGACCGAGCTCAGTGCTCCAGCCTCAGGTCTGACATACTAATTGACAATAAGTTGCTCATGATTAATGACTGGATGCCCTTTGGCCTGCTATGAAGGCCAATTCTGGAAAGCACATGAAAATCTTTCATTGATGGGATGCCATATATTCAGCACCTGTGCCTCCTTAATGGTTGCCTGCATTCCCAAATTTCACATTCCTGTGTTGAAATACAGCGACTGTGATGCTGAGTCAGTGACACCTACATTTCCCTGTTATAGTGCGGCAAATGCACGGATGCCAATGGTTAGCATCTCAAGGAGGTCTGCCTCCATTCTCTCAGCTCTGACTCAATTTTATTCTTGTGGCACCAACAAGTTAGAGGGTGCCCCCAAAAAGGGCCCCTGAGTCTAGCAGTGCACACCTCCCAGACTGCCTCAGACGCCTCCCATGCAGATTTGCTTCTATTTTTGATTTATAACTGCACCATTAGTTCGAGAGTGCAAGAAGGTGGTTCTGTGCTATTACTTCGACACCAGCTTCGACACTCGCCCTCTCACTTTCCACATCCCAGAAATTTACTTGGAACCTCACAATGTGAAGGTAGAGTCCCATCCTGTTATTCTCCAGTCTCTCCCAGTAATACTGGATCCCATTGTTGCTGTGGTCAACATTTCTACCCTCCCCACTGAGCCCATCACTGCTGACGTGCCCATGTCCCATGTGGACCTTACACCGCCCCTTCTAGGGGCCGTGTGCACAGTCACCTACAGAGGCAATCCCCCCACGAAAGTTTCACATACCCCTCCCCCTTATTATGTTTTCCCCAACTACAGGCTGCAGGTGCCTCCCAAAACCACTATCATCCCATTTGCAGACCAGTACAGAGACAGACAAGCCAATGGACACAGACTGTGAAAAGGCCCTGCACACCAAGCTGTGCATTATCCCAGTTGATCACACAGCCCTTGCCCCTCGCTGGAGCGGGAGAACAATGGACGTACCATGCACAGCCCTGTAACATGGCCCGCTACACCCCAGTACCGTCTGTATTCTCTCACTCCTGTCTGTGAGCCCAAAGAGTGTCTCTACATCCTCACTCCAATCTGCTGTCACCAGACCAAGGGCTTTGACTTTCAATGGGTTTCCCATTGCCCTCATGAGTGAACATTAAACTGTCTCCCTTCCATTTCCCGCCACCCCCACCACCCCCCACCCCTATCAGTCTCAGTGCGACTCATCCCTCTTGTGCCACACTAACACACACCCCCATCCTATTCCAGAGGCTGCGTGCATCCCTTCCCACTGATACATGTGATATCCCATCCATTCTCTTGTTTGTCAGCATTTCAGTTTCCCTTGTCAGATTCCCACCCCTTGGTCTCCCCTCTGTCTGCCATCGTTCCCCCTTCCATCCCTCCCCCTTGCAATACCTTCCTGCCCCCTTGCACCCACCCCCCCCACCCGGTGTGTCAGTTATCTTTAATGAGCATTCATGAGATGGTAGTGAATGCAAACGCCATTAGTCAACGGGATACTTGACCTGCCATTAACCCACCACTGGAAGAATTGCAAACTGTTTTCACGCCGGCAGGATTCCGATTTTTGGCTCCTGTTAGATTCTCTGCTCCCGCTCGCTACGAAACCCGCCACGAACAGGATGGGAAAATTCCACCCATAATCCTTGATTCCCATACCATGTCCCCAAATGCACATACAGTCAACTTGCAAACATTGCTCTACTAGCTTCTGTGCGAATCACCAGGAGGTGGCGATCTCTGCCAGCAACTCTTGTGTTTGGGCACTTCAAAACACAGACTGTGAGTGCTGACCTACATTCTTCAGCAGAGAGCAGGTGTGAAGCAGAGTATTTATAAGTGACTTTGACAATAATGATCAGTACACTAGTTCCAGCTAACAGGCAAAAGGCAAAAAAAAAGAACAGTTCTGGGAAAAAGCCAACACAGCAAAACATGGCAGTAGACAGCTCTCTGCTCCCAACAACATTATAAATGACTTTACAAATTATTGTCAGCAAAGACCAAATTCCATTCTATTGAACGCATAATCTTGTCTAGCACTGTACTGAGACTCTTATCACAGAACACTTAATCCCAGCTTTGTCCTGATGGAACTTACACTTCTTTTCAGGCAGTACTTAATTTTTCCAATTACCCAAGGAGCTGTACAGTGTGGTTCTGCAGGCTATTCCACTACAGTGAGCCACAAGGCTGAACTCAGTACCAATATCTAACATCAACACATGCAACTTCTAATACAGCGCACAGCATGAAGACATATTTCTAGTGAAGTTTAGCTTTGCCCAACCAGGGCAAGTGGTAGCACAGTACAATGGTCAATCACATGTCTGGTTCCGATTTGAAAGGTGAGACTAACACTCATCCTTCAACTGTGAATCGGAGCTGCACTGCCTGTGTAGCCATCAAAGGCCATTGTGGCCAGGGAAAGACTGAAAGGAAAAATTGGTGGCATTGTTACTTCCAGGACACTGGCTAATCCCTCTATTAGGTGTGTAGATTTGTCCTCTGCCCTTCTCAGCTACAACTGCCTCAAGGACAGTGAAACTGGACACTGAAAAATTATGGAAAAAAGACTGGACAAGTTCCTTCCACGAATGTTTCTTTTTTGAAGTTAATTCAGTGACTTCTGTAGTATTTGTGTTTTGTTCCTTCCATGCTCTCTTCTAACCCTGAGAACCACATCCTTCTCAGGCTGGAGATTTAGCTCGAAGCTCAATTTTGAGACCACATCTAGAGTACTGTGTACAGTTTTGGTCTCCTTATTTAAGAAAGGACATAATTGCATTAGAAGCAGTTCAGAGAAGGTTCACTCGACTGATTCCTGGGATGAGGGTTATCTCATGAGGAAAGGTAGGACAGGTTAGGCCTGTATCCATTGGAGTTTAGAAGATTGAGAGGTGATCTTATTGAAACATATAAGATCCTGAGGGGACTTGACAGGGTGGATGCCAAGGGAGTGTTTCCCCTTGTAGGAGAGACTAGAACAGGGGACAATGTTTAAAAATTCGGGGTCTCCCATTTAACACAGAGATGAGAATTTAATTCTCTCAGAGGGTTGTGAGTCTGGAACTCTCTTCCCCAGAGAGCAGTGGAAGCAGGGTCATTGAATATTTTTAAGGTTGAGTTTAGATAGATTCTTGCCTTATGAAGGAAGTCAAAGGGTATCGGGGGTAGGCAGGAAAGTGGGGTTAAGACCACAATCAGACCAGCCAAGGGGCCGAATGGCCTACTCCTGCTCCTAATTCTTATGTTCATATGTTAAGTAGTCCACTGCTGGGAGACTGAAAGTGTAGCTGTCTCTGTATTGTCCTCATTTGGTGGGGACCACAATATGTGCACATAACTCCTCCTTGCAATAGGCAGCTGACACAGGCACAGGACCCCATCCAGCCACTCTGCCCCATGGCAGGTCAGACCTCTGTTCCAACTCTCCATGCCAGGATTTTATGGCCTCTCCCGCCCAGTGGGATATCACAGTTCTGCCGCGCTGAATGGAGATTTAAATGGATCGCCGCATCCACTGGGGGGAGACATGCGACGGGGCCATAAAATCCTGGCCTATGTGTTTACCTGCTCTGTGCGTGGTGAATACCAATCACTAGTGCAGTGTGTTTATGTCACAGGAAGTACAAGTTATCTGGGGATACAAGTCGCAAATGGACTAACGTTTAAAAAAAATCCACACTTTCTCCTCTTTATTGTCTGCATATTACAATTCTATAAACCTTGTGTCCTATAGTACTCTCTTGTTCCATCCTGTCCTTTCAAGCTCCAGAACTGCCTTGATGAATTTCAGAATTAAATTCAGACGGTTAAATTTTGAGGTTTGTATTCCTTTGAGTTTAGATGGTCGAAGTGCTTAAAATGTTAAAAGGATTTAATAGGGAAGGCACAGAGAAACAGTTTCCTCTTGTGGGGAATTAAGAACAAAAGGATATAAGGCTTGATTTCCAAGAACCCCGTTCCCCACCCCAGTGGATAACAGGGCCCTTGACCTGCACTTCTTTCCTCATCCATTCCCCTCCATCCCAGAATTATGATAGGGTTCCCCTTGTCCTCACCTTCCACTCCCCAAGCCTCCCCATTCAACTGAATTTTCTCCACCATTTCTGTCAAGTGCAGCACAATGCTATCACCAAACACAACTTCTCCTTCCCTCCCCTTTCAGCATTCCTCTTTTCTCTCTGCAACACCCTGGTCACTCCTCAATCACATTCAACACCCCCTCTCCTTCCCATCACCCTTCCTCTGGAAGTGCAGGAGATTCGATTGAGTAGAATGGGTCTGTGCTCTGGTGTTAGAAGAATGATAGGTGATCTTATTGAAACACTTAAGTATGGTGGCTTGACAGGGTAGATGCTGAGAGGCTGTTTTTCCCTGGCTGGAGAGCCTAGAATTAGGGGTCATAGTTTCAGGATAAGCAGCCATTTAGGACTGGGATGTGGATAAGTTTCTTCACTTGTGGTTGTGAATTTTTGAGATTTTCAAGGAAGCTGTGGATGCACAGACGATGAATGTATTCAAGGCTGGGATTGATAGATTTCTGGATGCAAAGGGAATCAAAGAGTATGGGGATCTTATTGTCTGGTGGAACAGGAACAGGCTTGAGGGGCCATATGGCTGATCTCTGCTCCTATTTCGAATATTCTCATGAAACCTCTGCCTTTCATTTCCTCCCTTCCCACTTTCCAGGGTTCCAAACACACCTTCTGGGTGAATTTTCAATTTAGTGTACTGTATTGACTGCTCATGATGTGTTTCCCCCTGTATCGGGAGACCAAACATAGATTGGATCACTTTGCTAAACACTCCGTTCAGTCCAATGGCATGACCCTTATCCCACATGATGTTCCAAACAACCATCTCTTCCGCCCAACGAAAAACCCTCAGCGATTCTCCAACACTCCCCCACCCACCTCGATGAATACCCACCCCTCTGTGATCCTCTCCCCGGCGATTCTCCCACCTCCCTCATGGTTTTCTGTCTCCCCAAGATCTTCTGACATTTTCAATGTGGCCAAATCTTTCCCTCCCTCATTCTTCAGTGCCACGTTTCAAGTGCCCCACACCCACTTTTGTCCTTTGCTGGAGACCTTTCCTAACGGTCCTGGCTGCAGCCTCCTACTGCTGGTTTCCCCATCCAGCAGCCAGCCAGCCTCTCATAGCCAGTCACTGGGCAGAAAACAAAAAAAAAAACGCTAATGAAGTCCTGCTGTCAAATTCAGCAGAACATCCGCATTATCAGCTTTTCTGGTTTTCCCTGCCTTCAAATATGCTCCTGTTCCCTCCTCATCTCAACTGCAACAACTTGTATTTATATAATGCCTATAATGTAATAAATGTTCCAACGCATCATTGGAATAGGAGCATTATGAAGCAAATGTTGACACCAAACCACATAAGGAGAGATTAGGACAGATGGTCAAAAGCTTGGTCAAAGAGGTTAAAACAGCAAAGACAGTCAGAGAGGTTTAGGGAGCGAATTCCAGATTTTAGGGCCCTGACAGCTGAAGGCACAGCCACATGTAGCAGGAATCATGCAGCGGGAATGTTCAAGAGACCCAAATTAGATGAGCAGAGATATCTTGGAGAGTTGTGGGAACGGAAGAGAGGGAGGGGCATGACCATGGAGGGTTTTTAAAACAAGGATGAAAATTTTCAAATTGAGGTGTTGCTTAAACAGAAGCCAATGTAGGTCAGCGAGCACAATAATGATAAGTGGAAGGTACTTGCTATGAGTTAAAACATAGGCAGCAGAATTTTGGATGACCTCAAATTTATGGATGGTAGAATGTGCAAGACCAGCCAGGAGTGGAATAGGGGAATCTAGAGGGTTTCATCAATAAATGAGCTGACACAGGGGCAAAGTTGGGTAGAAATAGACAGTCTTAGTGATGTCACAAATATGAAGTTGGAAGCTCATCTCAGAATCAAATATGACACCAAGGTTGTGAACAGTTTGGTTCAGTGTCAGTTGCCAGCAAGAGGAGTGTAGTCATTGGTTAGAGAACGAAGTTAGTAGCGGGGACTAAATACAATAGCTTTAGTCTTCGCAATGTTTCATTGGAGGAATTTTCAACTGTATTAGATGTTGGACAAACAACCTGATAATCTAGCAACAGTGGAGGAGTTGAAAGAGGTGGTGGTGAGATAGTGCTGGATGTTGGCAGTGTACATGTGGGAATTATTTGAATGTCATTGGTGAGCGCAGTATGCAGTTGAGAAGAAGGAAGACCAAGGATAAATCCTTGGGCAACAGCAGAGGGAGCAGTGTGGGAACAGGAAGAGAAGACATTGCAAGTGATTCTTTGGCTATGATTCTCTGGTGCGGACCCACCCAGTGGGAAAACGGTAGAGAGGGATTAGAGGACGATGGTGTGATAAGTGTCAAAGGCTGCAGAACAAGGAGGGAAAGTTTACTTTTGTCACAACCACATTGAATGTCATTTGTGACTTTGATAAGAGCCGTTTCAGTACTGTTGCAGGGACGGAAACCTGTTTGGACGGATTCAAACAGTGTGTTCTGGAAAAGATAGGTACAGATTTTGGAGGCGTCAACATATTCAAGGACTTTGGAAAAGAAAGGGAAGTTAGAGATGGGCAGTAATTTGCAAGGACGGCGAGATCAAGAGTTGGTTATTTGAGGAGAGTGTGATGACAGCAGATTTGAAAGAGCGAGGGATAATAGCTGAAGAGAGAGAGAAAGCCATTAACAATATCCTGATAAATATTGGAATTTGTGTCTCATTGCTCACCTTGATGAAGAAATACAGTCTGGTTATGAACAATGATCAAAAGCACCCCTAACAGTTTGTACTATACCTTTTCCAGATACTCATATATTGTCTTAAATTTCCCTTTTTGCATGGCGTTTTCCTGTCTGCTTCCTGTGATAGCTGTACCAGAGAAGATGGGGCCCACTGTGAGGTTGCACAGGTCCACTCTAATGTTCTCTCTGGCCCTCAGGAAGTGCTGCAGCCTCTTTCTGCTGGATTTGCACTGCATGCAGCTGAAATAAGGATCTGAAAGTCACTGTTCCACTGAGTAAGATTCATCAGAACCACCAATAAGGTCATTCCTTTTACCATCCACCAGTCTGTGTGCAGAGTCTCACAGAGAAGGGGAAGGTGCTATTGCCCTATCACTCCTCATAATGGTGTCATACAGTTTCCATTATCATAGGCTGGGCAATGAAATGGTTAATATTTGGATGCTGGACACTTACTGTACTGTGTGTACATTGTTTCAAAGAAAGTTCTGTTGTCTTTCCTTACATATCTTGTCTCAGTTATGACTTGCTAGTTACTATGCTGATGAATCTACAAGGGACACACATAATATTCTCTGCTCACAGATGGATGGTGAACATTGCAGATTTTGATTTTGATGTTAAAGCTGTTTTTCCAGGTAATAGCACATTGCTACTGCTCCCCCATCAGGTATATGCCTGCATGAAGTTTGGGTACCAAATACCAAACCATCTATTTCTGTCAGCTTGTTCCAGAAATATGCTGGATGAGCAGAAAAATTATAAACATGCTCTGCTCCATTAAGTGTGTTCGTTTCCAGTGTTCTCTCCCGAAAGTGCAGACTCTTGCAGTGTACAGGTTCTACAGGGAGACATTACTTCACTCAATGTCTGTCTTCAGGTGTAAACCAAGACACAAACAGTCAGCTATTCAACTGCGGAAGGTGTCACTGTTGAGCCCAATCCTCTCCTCATCTGATCTTCACACACATGCATTTCCTAGGAGGGGGTCATGCTGAATGATTATCTCCTTTCTAGCATGGGGCACTGATGCCAACATAATAGCCACAACTCCTGACCCCAGGGTGAGATCAGCAGATTGCAGATCCAATTTGGGGCAGCAGCACATTTATCCTCTGACCCATTGAGGGGCTTTGTTCTGTTACATCGGTAACACATTAGGTTTCTCTTTCATTTCAGGGATACTGATTGACAGTAGGCTGAGAGCAGGGAGCGTTTGCTTGGAGTTAGGCACTTACAAGTTCGTGCTTGTGATCTTGCCGTCATGGAGTGTGCTCTTCACTCCAGTTATCATCTGAAAATGTTGGACATGGTTGAGTATCTGATGACTGGCAGTGTAATGGTAGATGAAAGAAAACAGGGCAGAAAACAGCTCAATCCAGTCCTCAACTGATGCTCACACACAAGATCTTTGATAGTGATCAGGAACAGGAACCCCATTTGGTTACATTCCTCTAATCCTACCTGCATTGTCAGATTTAGCACTGGCAGCATTTCAGTAGTAGTTGAGTGAGGTGATTCTGAAAATTCCACCTCATATAGTCACCTACTATTTCATGCAATGACTGATTTTCAATCTTTGGTGTCTCAGGGGTGGCTGCACATTACAGCAAACAGAATGAGGGGAGTAAGGGGTCTTGCTGAACTTCCAACAAGTGTTTAAGTTGTACAATTAGATAAATTTCAACATGCTAAAAGCATCAGGAAATGTAGGGCAAATTTAATATGGCCCGAGCAAGGCAGGGGATGAGCTGTAGAATTGGGATGGGTTGCGCTGGAGAGGAACCCCAAGGCTTGTTGTCAGGCTGTGTTCTACCTTTTGCAGGAAATCTCCAAGGCTGCATTAACTCTACTCCGTGGCAGGAAGCCAATTGTGTTCAACGTGTAGGTAATTAACTGTCATTTAAATGCTGCTGAATGTGATTCAGTGCAGGGTCCAGAATTAAACAAGCAGCACATGGGGATCACAGACTGTCCCCAACCACTTAAAGCTGGTGGCACCGAGCTGAAACTTCAGGTTCACCTGTGGAAATAGGACATACTATGGCTGGCTTCAGTTGTCTTTCACATTGGTGGACGAAAGGGGAGAGGAGGTCATTGCCACAGTGGGACAGGAGGCAGTTAAGAGGTGGGCAAGAACCTGTTGTTGTGCTCAAAGGAGCTGAGAAACAAATTGGGATTCTGGCCTCTCAGCAGGATACGCAGTGGGTTATTGTTACTGGGTCAAACGGGGAATGACAAGAGCAGTGTTCCTTACTGCCTCCAGGGGCAATGCACAAGAAAAGGAGAGACCAACGGCCTCATCTACTGGGTGGACTCCCCTGTGGCGAAGGAGTGGCGCAGCGGGAAGGAGGACCAAGCTCTGGAGACACTGGTGTAGCCACAGCAGCAGAAGCCTCTGGCTGGGAAAGCCACAGTGGATTGCAGAATGGACTGGCAGTAGAATGCCAGGCCAACTAAAATATCTATATATGTCAGCGCAACAGTGTCAATGAAGACTATGACAGTCAAGGGAAGCTACCACAGACCTGTGCGCCATGCTGCAGGATGAGCTGCAACCCATAAAACTCAGTGAGCACCCACTGCCTATGCACTGAATTTTTACTATTCAAGCTCTTTCCAGGAATTCACCGGAGACATGTGTGTGGTCTCCCTGGCATTAGTTCACATCTGCATTAAATCACAGAATCACAGTGCAGAAGAGGCCCTTCGGCCCATTGAGTCTGCACCGACACGTGAGAAACACCTGACCTACCTACCTAATCCCATTTACCAGCACTTGGCCCATAGCCTTGAATGTTATGACGTGCCATGTGCTCATCCAGGTACTTTTTAAAGGATGTGAGGCAACCCGCCTCTACCACCCTCCCAGGCAATGCATTCCAGACCGTCACCACCCCCTGGGTAAAAAAAT
This sequence comes from Cetorhinus maximus, assembly GCF_964194155.1. Classification (NCBI taxonomy): domain Eukaryota; kingdom Metazoa; phylum Chordata; class Chondrichthyes; order Lamniformes; family Cetorhinidae; genus Cetorhinus; species Cetorhinus maximus. Next base: position 42,200,003 of record NC_135899.1, read on the forward strand.
TTTTCCTCACATCCCCCCTAAACTTCCTGCCCCTCACCTTGAACTTATGGCCCCTTGTGACTGACCCTTCAACTAAGGGGAACAGCTGCTCCCTATCCAACCTGTCCATGCCCTCATAATCTTGTACACCTCAATCAGGTCGGCCCTCAGTCTTCTCTGCTCCAACGAAAACAACCCAAGTCTATCCAACCTCTCTTCATAACTTAAATGTCTCTTCCCAGGCAACATCCTGGTGAATCTCCTCTGCATCCCCTCCAGTGCAATTACATCCTTCCTATAATGTGGTAACCAGAACTGCACACAGTACTCCAGCTGTGGCCTCACCAAGGTTCTATACAACTCCATCATGACCTCCCTACTTTTGTAATCTATGCCTCGATTGATAAAGGCAAGTGTCCCATATGCCTTTTTCACCACCCCACTAACATGCCCCTCTGCCTTCAGAGATCTATGGACACACACGCCAAGGTCCCTTTGTTCCTCAGAACTTCCTAGTGCCATTCCGTTCATTGAATACTTCCTTGTCAAATTACTCCTTCCAAAGTGCATCACCTCAAACTTTTAAATTCCATCTGCCACTTATCTGCCCATTTGACCATCCCGTCTATATCTTCCTGTAGCCCAAGATACTCAACCTCAGTGTTAACCACCCAGCCAATCTTTGTGTCATCCGCAAACTTACTAATCCTACCCCCCACACAGTTAAGGGGTTCCTGCATAGGTGGAGGCACTGGTGTCACAGAGGGGCTGAGGAGTTGCTGTTCACACCAGGGGTGCTTTGAGACGAGTCCCCAGATGTAGAAGGCAGTCGCGTTTCCTCCCTTGCAAGGTATAATGGCACCCTTCCTGCTCACCGGAGATGGAACGGCACCTGGAGGAGACTGCAGTTGCCTCAGCTCCCTCTTGTCTTACCACTGCTGCGTTGAGCTCAGGGATGAAATGATGTTATGCAGGTCTGCATGCATATGAGGCGTCCACTGAGTAGTCTGATGGATCCATGAGGATCGCATACCTCTTGTTGGAGGAAGCCATGTGCGCAAATGCCTGAGACACAGCAGCAGTCATGGCCTGAATGGGTTCCTCCGTTGTGCACACATGGCTGCACATGGACTCTGGCAGCTCCGCCAGATGTTCTCCTGTCTGTCACTTCAGCTCCAGGAGGTTCCATGTGGCTGACACCAGAGAACTGTCACCAGCCAGGGGCTCAGCATGGACCTGGTCTCGCATAGCCCTCCAACTGTCAGTGGCGTCAGCTGTCACAGACGCCGTCAGCTGCTCACCAGCTTGTGACCCTGAATCTAATTATGAATGCATACCCACTGATGTAAGAGTATCTGCACCGGTGGAGGGTGCAGCAGAATAATGAGATGGTGCACCCTGTGAAAATCCCTCCTCCTCCTCCTAAGAAGTGGACTGCAGGCTCTGCAGTCTCTGTGGCTGACCATCCTTCTCGGGTGCGGTGACATGCATGAGAGAACACAGATGGAAGTTCGGGCTTCACATCTCCTCCTCCCTCCATGCCTGCTGTGAATTTCCATTTATCCGGTGGTGCACACTTGAGCTTGATGTCTCCTCATGCTCTTCATTTGTGACTCCAGTCTCACCATCCGTGATCACCCTGTGATCTAGTGAGTTCAAGGTCAGTCTCCTCTGTGGGTATCAGTACTCTAACGTCAGGCAGTCCGCCTCTGCTGGCCTTGGTTCTCTCCTTGCTTTTGTGGGCCCATTTCTCATGTAGGCAGTGTGAGCAACAATGCGAATTTCCACACAAAGACCAGCACAATACTTATGCTGCTGGCATCCCACTGGCCCATGATGGGGGTTCCCGAAAGTCTTTTCCATACACTTATCCCCAAGGGATATGGACAGGGTGAGCTAAGATAGACTGTTGGCATCCAGTTGTGGCCATGCGTCATCAGGCAGCTATCGCTGGCGCTCCCCACTGCCAATGTCTGGGTGGTCACTCCTTCCCTATGTGATGATCCATCCCACGTTGCCAACTCCAAGCCCCAAGAAGGAGAATGCTATGTAAGACTCATCCTGGCAGAACAATTCCCTACTAAAAACAATCAGTAGCATATTAAGATTTTCATCAACACAGGCCTTGGAACTGAAACCCCATTGAACAGTGTGGAAGGAGTTTTCCTCCATATCTAACCTTTGCTGTATTTGCTCACCTCCTCCTTCAGGTACCATATCCTAAGAGGGCCTTGACAACCATGGATACCAACTGAATTGATCCACGATTATGCTTGGCAAAGTACTAAGGTGGTTTGCCATTGCCTTCTGCAGTATGGCTGACCAGGAAACACTTCTGCTCTATACGCATGCCATCAGGCATATTGGAACAATTTACAGGCTGTTACTTATTTCGTTGTATGGTAGGGGTCTAGACGGGGGTTTTGGGGGCAGTCTATTCTCCCACAGTATGCTGTTCGAGTCTGTAGTTTCTCAGAACCATTACTCTTTATTTACAACAACTAATTACACATTTGGACCTCTACACGTGGTTGGAGCTATTCCTCCTTCCAGATCTCGCTTACTTCTCAGTCATGTGACCTGACATTATTATTACTACATCAGCATCACGTGCGCTTCTGATGTTAACCCTTTACTCTATATCTCTCCCCATCATATTCACATCCTCCTACATCTCCCCCAAAAGTCTCAGACTTCACAGGATTAGTCTATGAGGGTCAAACAGAAAATGCTGGAAAAGCTCAGCAGGTCTGGCAGCATCTGTGGAGAGAGAAACAGAGTTAACGTTTCAAGTCCGTATGACTTCTTCAGAGCTAAAGTCTCTGAGGTGCCTTGACCAATCCCCTTGATCTTATTCTGATCTCTTTTTGAGGTCGGGGATATTCCGTACTCTCCCTTTTGTCGGTGTGAGTGTTCTTTTCCTGGTGGCTGTGTAGCTGGTAGCAAGTCTTCCCTCTTCTCCAGGATCTGAGTAGTAAGCCCAAGTTTCAATTTGTTTTCTTTTCAAAGATATTAAGGTGCTACAGTTTCTTCTATGATACTCTGGTCTGTCTCAATCCTGTACGATCTTGATTGTGGGGTTTTTTCAATGTTTGTGCCTTCCTTCTGTTGGTCTTGGACCCATACTCTCTCTCTGAACTTCAGCACTGGTAACTCTATGTCTGTGATTAAAGTTCCGAGCTTGGCTGCTTCTCTGTTTTTCCTCACACTGTTTTACTCTCTTGCAGTCATTTGTGGTGATTTCAGGTTTGAGTTTTTGTTCTCAATCACCTTCCCTTAGTAACTCCATTTTGTAATGGTGAGGTTCGATAACTCAGGAGAGCTAGATTAAGGTCTTTGTTTATCTTCAATAAATCTCTGACAGTTCATACCCCTTTCTCAGCTTCTCCATTTGCTTGAGGATAGTGAAGTGAACTGGTTACATGAACGTACTATAGTAATTTGTGAAATTGTGGAGTAGTGCATTAGTAAGTTGCGGCCCATTGTTGGACATTACGATGATTGGGATACCATGTGTTGCATAAATTCTCTTGAGGGATTGGATGACTGCTTCAGCTGTGAAACCACTCAATCAGTTTACTTCAATCCACCGAGATTAAAAGTTGTTTGATCCTTTCAAAAGCATTTTGCTGGTCCACATTCCAGCACCACTGTTGACCCTGTCATAACAGCTGTCTCAAGGGCCCATTGATCTCTGCTAAACTCAGTGGGAACTTGCCTACTTGGTTGACCATCCCGAGGAATCTTTGAAGCTCAGTTATGTTCCTGGGTTGTGGAAATTCTCTGATTACTTTCGTTTTTTGTGGATCAACTGTGATTCCAGTGTCTTGTATTATGTGACCTAGAAACTTGACCAGAGGTTTGGTGAACTCACATTTTTCATTTAATGTTAGGTCTGCATCTTGTAAGACTCTCAGGATTGCTCTGACTCTGTGATCATGCTCTCCTCTCGTGAAGCCATGTACAAGTATGTCGTCCATTTGGCATATTACCCCTTCCATGTCTTCAGCAGTATGAGACATTGTTCTCTGAAAAATTTCTACAGTGGACACTATTCCAAAGGACAAACTAATGAAACAATAATGACCGAATGATATTCAAAATGTGGTCAGCAATCTAACATCTTTATCTAGAGGCAACTGCCAAAATCCACTGTTCACCTCCAATTTGGTAAATGAAGTGCTCTTGGCTAGTTTTGCTAGGCTCTCATCCACAGAGGCCATTGGGTGGATCTCACATTCCACTGATTTGTTTAGCTTAGTTAAATCCACACAGATTCTTATAAAGCCGTTTGGCTTTGGGACCATTCCTGAACACCATGGTGACCGGTGAGATAACCCCTTGTTACTGCATCTTCTCAATTTCACCCTTGACTTTGTCCAAGAGTGGGTGAGGGACTTTTCTGGCTGTAAAGAGGCATCAGCTCATAGGGTGATATGGTACTCAGTCTTTAACTTCCCCAGCCCTGTAAACAATGTTGGAAATTCATTTTGAAATGTACTGCTGTAGTTCTCATCAGCAACTTCATCCATTTAATAGATCATTTCAGTTTTAGGTATGCCTTTCTTTGTAGAGAACATTCTCAATTTTGAATGACGTAGAGAGGTTCGAGGATTTTTCAGTCTTTATATTTCAGTTTTGCCATGAGCTGGCCTTTCACTTTTAAAGTTGTCCCACCAGGGCCTTGTAATTTAATAGATGGGGGTTGCAATATAATCTGTTTGAGCTATTTGACTTCATCTGATAAAACAGAAACCCCAGCTCCTGTGTCTAGTTTTAAACTCTGTGGGCTGTCCATCCACTTCGAGTTTAATGCTCCAATACTTGTTTTCAGTGCCATTTACCTCTTCCCAGGTGGGTTAGTTTCCTTTGCTTGTGGTTCTTCCACTTTTTGTATGTGGCTCTGTTTTAAAATGTTCTCCCTCTTTTTATAGGTTGTCAGCATTTTCGAGCCACAAACATTTTGAAATCACTTGTTTTTCCACAGTTGTGGCAGTCTGCCCCCCCACCACCGTGGGGCATTCTTCTCGATTGTGCGCTTTGTTCCCGCCACACTAAAGACATTTCAAAATAGCTCACCCTTTAAGGTTCAGGAGAGGCAGTGATATAGTCTCTTGACTAGTAATCCAGGGACCCAGGGTAATGCTCTGGGAACCCGGGTTCGAATCCCACCATGGCAGATGCGAAATTGACTTCAATAAAAATCTGGAATTAAAAGTCTAATGATGATCATGAAACCATTGTCGATTGTTGTAAAAAACCCATCTGGTTCCCTAATGCCATTTAGGGAAGGAGATCTGCCATCCTTACCTGGCCTACATTTGACTCCAAGCCCACAGCAATGTGGTTGACTCTTAAGTGCCCTCTGAAATGGCCTAGCAAGCCACTCAGTTGTGTGAAATCACTAAAAGGCCCACAAAAAGGAATGAAACTGCATGGATCACCTGCCATCGATCCAGGCACTGGAAACGACAGCGACAAACTCAGCCCTGTCAACCCTGCAAAGTACTGCTTACTAACATCTGGGGGCTGGTGCCAAAATTGGGAGAGCTGACTCACAGGCTAGTCAAGCAACAGTCTGACTTAGTCACACTCACGGAATCATACCTTACAGATAATGTCCCAGACACCACAATTACTATCACTGGGTACATCCGGAGGACCCCAGCATTTCAGATGCCAGTCTTCAACCAATTCGATTCACTCCATGTGATATCAAGGAACGGCTGAAGGCACTGGATACTGCAAAGGCTATGGGCCCTGACAATATTCCGGAAATAATACTGAAGACTTGTGCTCCAGAACTTGCTGCACCCCTAGCCAAGCCGTTCCAGTAAAGACACAACACTGGCATCTATCAGTGGAAACTTGCCCAGGTATGTCCTGTACACAAAAAGCAGGACAAATCCAACCCAGTCAATTACCGTCCCATTAGTCTACTCTCGATCATCAGGAAAGTGATGGAAGGGATCATCAACAGCGCTATCAAGTGGCTCTTGCCTAGCAATAACCTGCTCACTGACGCTCAGTTTGGTTCCACCAGGGCCAGTCAGCTCCTGACCTCATACAGCCTTGGTTCAAAAGAGTTGAACTCTCAAGGTGAGATGAGAGTGACTGCCCTTGACATCAAGGCAGCATTTGACCGAGTGTGGCATCAAGGAGCCCTAGCAAAACTGGAGTCAATGGGAATCAGGGGGAAAACTCTCCGCTGGCTGGAGTCATACCTAGCACAAAGGAAGATGGTTGTGACTGTTGAAGGTCAATCATTTCAGTTCCAGGACATCACTGCAGCAGATCCTCAGGCTACTGTCTTAGGTCCAACCAAGTTCAGCTGCTTCATCAATGACATTCCTCCCATCATAAGGTCAAAAGTGAGATGTTCGCTGATGATTGCACAATGTTCAGCACCAGACATGAGCTACTGAAGCAGTCCACGTCCAAATGCAGCAAGACCTGGACAATATCCAGGCTTGGGCTGACAGGTGGTAAGTAACATTTGCACGCACACAAGTAACTCAAGAAGCTTGATACCATCCAGGACAAAGCAGCCCACTTGATTGGCACCCCCTCCACAACCATTCACTCCCTCCACCACCAATGCACAATGCCAGCAGTGTGTACCATCTACAAGATGCACTGCAGGCCAAGCCTCCTTAGATAGCACCTTTTAAACCCATGACCACGACCATCGAGAAGGACAAGGGCAGCAGACACATGGGAACACCACCACCTGGAAGTTTCCCTCCGAGTCTCACACCACCTGGAAATATGTCGCCGTTCCTTCACTGTCATTGGGTCAAAATCCTGAAACTCCTTCTCAAAGAGCACTGAGGATGTACCTACACCACATGGACTGCAGCAGTTCAAGAAGGCAGCTCACCACCATCTTCTCAAGGGCAATTAAGTGATGGGCAATAAATGCTAGCCTAGCCAATGACGCCCACATCCCATGAACGAATTGTTGGGAAATAGCAATAGTTTAAGTAAGTTATATTCGTACTTGTAGGTGTTAGGAATGAGTTTTAGCTTTAGTGTTTAAGTTTGATTTGTATTTCTGCATGTGTGCGTAAACAAATGGTCAAGTTGAGTTTTAGTTTCACTTTAAAAGATGCTTGCATTTCTAATAAAAGCTTTACGACTATTGCAGCTAAGTTAAACATACAAGAGTAGAAAAAACAGGGCTGTTGTCCAGCAACAGAAAGGCAGGTCCCTCCCACAGACACACACACAAGAAACTAGAAACAGCAATTTTGAGGTCTATTTTAAAGGCAGCTGCCAGGCAGACGCAACCTAGAAAGGGCAGATAGCCAGTTCCGAGCTAAAGTTGGTTGAAAGTAGCTGCCAGGGAGAGACTGGAGCAAAGGGGCAGATAGCCAGTCCCAAGCTAAAGAAGAAAGTCCCCATGAATTCAGGGGAGTGGAACAGGAGAAAGCCCCAAGCAGAGCTTCTAATAAAAGGAAGGACAGGAACCTGGATATGTTATTGTTAAGTGAAGTTAAGAGTGAGGGGCAGAGAAAGGCTCCAAGCTTCAAGCTACAGGAAGCAAAGTTAAAGTGATATAAAGTGATATGTGAGAAGTCAGAAAGTCCAAAGAAGCAAAGAAGCTATGGGCATGTAAAGCAGTGGTATACTATTGACAACTGAGTTGGTGGGAGAGAATTTCTTTTTATTCATTCACGGGATGTGGGCTTCGCTGGTTGGGCCAGCATTTATTGTCCATCCCTAGTTGGCCTTGAGAAGGTGGTGGTGAGCTGCATTTTTGAACCGCTGCAGTCCATGTCATATAGGTACAGCCATAGTGCTGTTAGGGAGGGAGCTCCAGGATTTTGACCCAGCAACAGTGAAGGAACGGCGATATATTTCCAAGTCAGGATGGTGAGTCACTTGGAGGGGAACTTCCAGGTGGTGGTGTTCCCATCTATCTGCTGCCCTTGGTCCTTCATGATGGTAGTGGACGTGGGTTTGGAAGGTGCTGTCAAAGGAGCCTTGGTGAGTTTCCTGCAATGCATCTTATAGATGGTACACACTGCTGCTACTGTACGTCGGTGGTGGAGGGAGTAAATGTTTGTGGATGTGGTGCCAATCAAGTGAGCTACCTTGTCCTGGATGGCATCAAGCTTCTTGAGTGTTGTGGGAGCTGCACTCACCCAGGCAAGTGGGGTGTATTCCATCACACTCCTGACTTGTGCCTTGTAGATGGTGGGCAGGCTTTGGTGAATCAGGAGGTGAGTTACTCATCACACGATTCCTAGCCTCTGACCTGCTTTTGAGGCCACAGTATTTGTATGGCTAGTCTAGTTCAGTTTCTGGTCAATGGTAACCCCCCAGGATATTGCTAGTGGGGGATTTAGTGATGGTAATGCCATTGAACATCAAAGGGTGATGGTTGGATTCTCTCTTGTTGGAGATGATCACTGCCTGGCACTTATGTGATGCAAATGTTACTTGCCACTCGTTAGCCCAAGCCTGGATATTGTCCAGGTCTTGCTGCATTTGGACATGGACTGCTTCAGTATCTGAGGAGTCGCAAATGGTGCTGAACATTGTGCAATCATCAGCGAACATCCCCACTTCTGACCTTATGATGGGAGGAAGGTAATTGATGAAGCAGCTGAAGATGGTTGGGCCGAGGACATTACCCTGAGGAACTCATGCAGTGTTGTCCTGGAGCTGAGATGACTGACCGCCAACAACCACAACCATCTTCCTTTGTGCTAGGTATGACTCCAACCAGTGGAGAGTTTTCCCCCTGATTCCCATTGACTCCAGTTTTGCTAGGGCTTCTTGTTGCCACACTCAGTCAAATGCTGCCTTGATGTCAAGGGCAGTCACTCTCATCTCACCTTGAGAGTTCAGCTCTTTTGAACCAAGGCTGTATGAGGTCAGGAGCTGAGTGGCCATGGCAGAATCCAAACTGAGCAGGTTATTGCTAAGCAAGTGCCGCTTAATAGCACTGTTGATGATCCCTTCCATTACTTTACTGATGATCGAGAGTAGACTGATGGGGCGGTAATTGGCCGGGTTGGATTTGTCCTGCTTTTTGTGTACAGGACATACCTGGGCAATTTTCCACATAGCCAGTCGATGCCAGTGTTGTAGCTATACTGGAATAGCATGGCTAGGGGCGCAGCAAGTTCTGGAGCACAAGTCTTCAGTACTATTGCCGGAATATTGTCAGGGCCCACAGCCTTTGCAGTATCCAGTACCTTTAGCCGTTTCTTGATATCATGTGGAGTGAATCGAATTGGCTGAAGACTGACATCTGTGATGCTGGGACCTCTGGAGGAGGCCGAGATGGATCATCCTTCTGGCTGAAGATTGTAGCAAATGCTTCAGCCTTATCTTTTGCACTGATGTGCTGAGCTCCTCCATCATTGAGGATGGGGATATTTGTGGGGCCTCCTCTTCCAGTGAGTGGTTTAATTGTCCACCACCATTCACAACTGAATGTGGCAGGACTGCAGAGCTTAGATCTGATCCGTTGGTTGTGGGATCGCTTCGATCTGTCTAACACTTGCTGTTTATGCTGTTTGGCACGCAAATAGCCATGTGCTATAGCTTCACCAGGTTGACACCTCATTTTTAGGTATGTCTGGTGCTGCTCCTGGCATGCCCTCCTACAGTCTTCATTGAACCAGGGTTGATCCCCAGGCTTGATAGTAATGATAGAGTGGGGGATATGCTGGGCCATGAGGTTATAGATTGTGTTTGAGTACAATTCTGCTGCTGCTGATGGCCCACAGCGCCTCATGGATGCCCAGCCTTGAGTTGTTGGATCTGTTCGAAATCTATCCTATTTTGCACGGTGGTAGTGCCACACAACACGGTGGAGGGTATCCTCAATGTGAAGGTGAGGCTTCGGCTCCACAATGACTGTGCGGTGGTTACTCCTACATTCTGCACCTTTGCCATCCTCAGTGCTTCCTCCAAGTGGTATCCAATATGGAGGAGCACTGCTTCATCAGCTGAGGGAGGGCAGTATGTGATAATCACCCTGGGATCAGGCTTGTCCAGGGGTAATCAAAGCTGGGATCATAACAGAATTCAATTAATTCCATAATTGCAATTTCCTGCCAGCCTATAAAGATTGTTGATGAACAAATCCATGCTTTCACCTAGTCTTTGCTTTCTTTTATTAAATTTAATCCTTTTATTAAATTCTGACGGATGCTGAAATAAAAGTCAAAAGCTTGCAGGACTTCTTCGAAAGAAGTTGAAGTCTTATCAACACCCTGCCTTGCTATCATGTGTGATAGGTCCTGCTTCGTAAAGTAGTGCACTGACCTGGTCTTTTTGATCTTGTTGAAGCAGCTCTGTACCTGGTGAGCCTTCTTTTCCAGTTGTCCCAGTTCTGGGCCTACTGCAAGCCTTCTGCACTCTGAAATCGTTCTAGGAATGGTAGTGGAATTGTTCCTGTTTCTGTACTGCTGCTTACTGCTTCAGGCCTGTGCTCACTGCTCTCTGGTCTCTGAGTTTGTGTCTCAGCTTGTATCTGCTGCTCCCGCAATGTTCCGATGTCTTGGTGAGTCTTGAATTTATTTTTTCTTTTTGTCTTTCCTTTGAGGAGCTCTTTCCTTATGCCTATCCTGTATCTTTTTAGGGTTGGTGGGGTCTTTTACTCACTGCCATCATGTTTCATTGTGTGGTTGGGGTCTCAATGGGAGTTTTGGGGATTGTATATTCTCCCAAAGTATTCTGCTCGTGCCTGTAGTTTCTCAAGACCATTGTTCTTTATTTACAACAAGTATTTATACATTTGGACCCCTACACGAGGTTGGAGCTTCTCCTCCTTCCAGATCTCTCTTACTTCTCAGTCATGAGAAGGCCAGAGGTAGGAACACCACAAGGCCTCCACTGTATCTTCTCTCCTAATGTTTAATGTTCACACTGGATAGAAAAATATTGAAATAGCACAAACAATAGATGCAAACGTAGGATGCAAAACAGACATACTACACACACTGGCACAATATACAACCACAGTGCCTCTGGGTATTTGCAGAGTCAAGCGACACCAACACTGGCACATCATCCTCTTCCAACACCTCTCCATTGTCATCCAGCTTGGTGGGACAGCTCTCATCTGGTTCTTACCTAACTAATTATAGCCAAAGAAACACTTGCAATGTCTTCTCTTCCCATTCAGCTTTATATCTGATGTCCCCCAAGGATATATCCTTCACCTCCTACTATTTCTCATCCATATACTGCTCCTTGGGACATCATCTGAAAACAATGCATCAATTTTTGCCGGTATGCGCTCAACAGCCAACCCCACCTTACCATCACCTCGCTTAAATCCTCTGCTGTTGCTAAATTTTCAGATTCCTTACGCAAGATCCTGTATTGGATGAGCAGAAATTTCCTCAGTGTTACTGTCTTCACCCTCCGCTACAAACACTGCCCCTTAGCTACTGATTCTATCACACTCCCTGGCAACTGCCTGAGACTGTTCACAACATTGGTGTCATTTTTGACCCCATGAGTTCCCAACTACATATTCACATCATCACTCAGACTGCCTACATCCACCTTAATAATATCACTCGACTCCATCCGTGCCTTAGCTCAACTGCTGCTGAAATCCTCATTCATGCCTTTGTTGCCTCGATATCTGACTATTCCAATGCACTCCTGGCTAGCCTCTCAGGTTCAAACTCCTAAAATTAGAGATCACTAAAATCTCTGCTGCCTGAATCCTAGCTTGCACCAAGTCCTGTTTACCAATCTCCCTTCTGCTTACTGATTTACACAGGCTTCTGGTTAATGCCTCGATTTTAAAATTCTCATCTGCTTTTAAATTCTTGCATGGTCTCATTCCTCCCTATTTCAGTTATCCCCTTCAACCTCACAACCCTCGGAGATATCTGCCTCTTGAGCATCCCCCAATTTTAATTGCTCCACCATTGATTGCTGTAACTTCAGCTGCCTAAGCTCTGGAATTCCCTCCCTAAACACTCTGCCTCTCTACCTTTCTTTGCTCCTTTAAGATGTTCCTAAAAGGCTACCTGTTTGACCAAAGTCATCTGACTTGATATCTTCCTACATGGCTCATAGTCATATTTAACTTCATAACACTCCTAGGGGATATTTTACTATGTTAAAGGTGCTATATAAATATAAGTTGTTGTTGACTGCAACGTTGGTATCAGGTACAAATACTATGACTGGGTAAAAACATGCTAGCACATATCTAGCACTGGCATTAAGTAAAAACCAGAGCATTGGATGAAAATACACTGCCACTGAGTTGCAAGCTATGCCACCCATGACTTAATGAGCACCAACATTAAAAGTAATTAACTGCAAAGTACAAAGGGCTGTAATCAGTGAATCCATCACTGTGGGTGTAGGGCTGGTTCTCCTTTCTAGTTCTAGTTCTTTCGATTCTAATTTCGCTGATTAAGTGCACCCATAAATTTGAAGATGACAATGTGAAATCTGATAACATTTCGTAAATCAGTGTGCAATTCAGGAATAAAAGTCCTGGCAGACAAACCCACTGCCTCACATTTCACTCCTCCTGTGAAATTTGAGATACAGTTGAATTCAATAAACTGATTTTAAAAATTCATCAGCTGCCTTAAAGAGGAATTGTATTTCTTGAACAGCCACACACTTCTCAACCTCATTAATGAGGATCTCTCTGCTAGCCTTTGAATTCTGCAAGTCCAACTTTTGACCTTTGCCCACTTTTCAGACAAACAGGGGGATTACCTTAGATCTATCTCACTATGTAGAACATTCTATATAAGTAGGTATTCAGGAGGTTTGCACTTGTGAGCAGCTCGGCCTTAAATTAATCAAGTGTGCTTTTTGTTCATATCTTTCCCAAGCAGGGAGGAAGCAAGGTTTGTTTGGGACATAGGAGGATGAGGAATAAAACAATCCCTGCCATCCTATCTCAGTGACTGTCTTTAACCCTTACAGTACACCTGATCAGGTTCCTTGCTGTTAGCAAATACATTCTGATTCCTTCCCAGTTTTTGCATTAGAGGATGGGCTGACTTGTGATATAAGTGTCTCAAACTTCTGATTAAAGGTTATCAATAGTTTGAAAATCCTACCCTTGGATATCAGTTCAACTAATAAAAAAACATTTTATAAAGCAGATAAAATTGCTTTGACTCCTAACAGCAGAGTAGCAACAGATCACAGGTATGTGCAAGATTAGTGAAATGATTCAACGAGCAAACAGGGATCAAAACAGGTAAAAAGAGAAAAAATACATTTGAAATGCGAGATTAAGAAGCAGGAAGGCTAAAGAACAGGTTTAGCAAAGGAATCGGTGGTTGCCAGGGAGTGGTGTGAGAGTAATCAGAGTACCCAATGGGAGATGACAGGAAGCATGGAGTGAGAGTAATCAAAGCACACAATGAAAGATTGATAGGGAGTGGTGTGAGAGTAATCAAAGTACATGATGAGAGATTGACAGGGAGTATGGAGTGAGGGCAATCGGAGTACACAATGGGAGATTGACAGGGAGTGGTGTGAAAGTAATCAGAGTACACAATGAAAGATTGATAGGGAGTGGTGTGAGAGTAATCAGAGTACACAAGTAAAGATTGATAGGGAGTGGTGTGAGAGTAATCAAAGTACATTATGGGAGATTGACAGGGAGTGAAGTGAGGGTAATCAGAGTACATCGATGGCTAATTAAACAGATCATGCAGTGTGCAGTCCAAACTTTACTCTCCATATAAGCTTTCTACAAAACCAGTATTTGTTTTTAATGAAACATTGATCCTGGTCTTCTGGAGTGCCAGTAATCAAAATAAAAAAAATCCTTGGTGTCTGGGAAGTAGGTATAAGTGAATGACCCCCAGATATCATGGAATAGTTAAGCCTTTTGGAATTTTCTTTGTATTCAGAGCACATCCCTCATTTTATAGAAGAAGAAATCATGCTCCTTAATTATTTCTCACTGACAGGCAGCCACAAGTTGGGCTCTCCTTACTGTTTGCTGGTTCTAGCAATGCCAACACCATGTGGTTCCACAGGAAATACTAGGGATGTCAGACTAGCCTGTGAGCTGCTTTGGATCCACATAATCAGTGCAATAGCTGATTTCCCAGGCTGAACTGTTGTTTCCAGCACATTGCTAAACACAGTGAGAAATCATCATTTATAGCTCTCACCACTGACAACACACTCCTCCCATTGCCACTATTGCATATTAAACCAGACAAATCGCAGCCTCAAACTCGTGTTCAATGCCAAGCTGAGCTTCTGATCCAATATCTCTCTGTCTCTTCCTCCATTCCTACCTCAGCTCATCTGTCACTGAATCCTTCTTCCATCCGTTTGTCAGCTGAAGACTGATGTCCTGGCCAGCCTCCCATCCTTCATTCTCCATAAACTTCAGTTTTATCCAAAACTTTTCTGGCATTATTGTAATCTTTACAAAGTTCCCATTTTAAGAAGGATGTGACTGTTCTTGAGACGGTGCAGAGGGGATTTACCAGAACGATTCCAGGGTTGGGGCATTTTAGTTACAAGGTTAGGTTGGAAAGGCTGGGCTTTTCTCCTTGCAGCAAAGGACATTGAGGGGAGGTTTGCTGGAAGTGTACAAGATTGTGACAGCCTTAGATAAGGCAGATCTGCAAGGGGAATGTGAGGATAAACCTTTTTTACACAGTGAGTGGTAATGACCTGGAACTTGCTGCCTACAATGACGGTGGAAGCTGAAACAATCAACAATTTCAAAAGTAAATTAGATGGACACTTAAAGGAAATAAACTTGCAGGGCTACGGGGTAGAATAGGGAAGTGGGTTTGACTGGATTGCTCTGCAGGGAGCTGGCATGGACTCAATGGGCCAGATGGCCTCCTTCTGTGCCAGAAATGACTCTATGTCAACACTTACGCAATGGTGGTCAATACGGTTAACTTAGCTCTGCAGGACAGAGTCCATGATGAAAAGCTGCATTAAAAAACACATCTACATCATAATGCAGCATCTAATAGTAACATTTGAAGGTGTCAAAACATTTTACACTTACCTTTCAGAATGTTGCCAACTCCTCAGCAGGCTTCCCCCAGTGATCACGAGCTCTCAAAGGAGGTACGTTTTTTACAGAGCTTCCAAAACCCACACCAGCACAAGAAAATAGTGTAGGGAGGAAATAAAACTTTCCTGTGGTCCTCAAAATGGGGACCTCGACCTCAGAAGAGGTGAGCGTGTATTTTGTACCCAAGGCCTTCCCAAGCCATGTAAAGGTCACATGGAAATGGTGTCAGGTCGAGAAGGCAAAGGAAAACTGTTTCTCCAACAACAAAAAACCAAGTTCAGTGTTTCGTGACCCGAATCCCACCTCCACTGGGAGACAAAAATCTGGCCCAAAGATTCACATTAGCAGTGTTTGATATTACATGGTATAATATATATATCAGCTGATTTATCTTTACGCCACACAAATGTTTTGAGACACATTAATGAATCTCCAGGTGCCACACATGTACATTTCTGAACCAAACTTTATAAAAATATAATTAAGAAAAAGAAGCAACCATTCCCCTCTGCCTTTTTCCCTGTGAACTTACAAAGGAACTTTGCTGACAATAGGAAGTACTTTCTAATCGACCACAAGATTTACTTAAAGGCAAATAATCTCCATTTGAACTCAGGAAGTATGTATTTACAGCAATTTTAGGACTTTGTGGCTTTAAAAAGACAATTTAACCACAGTTCCAGCTGAGCAACAGAACACAGTGTGTGTATCTAGCTAAGAGGTTTGTTAGCAATTGAGCAAATATCCTCCATCTCCCTGATGTACTGGATTTAATTTTACACCTGTTATGTTCGGTATGGTGAGAAAGAAAATCTCCCTATGATAAAATTATTCAACAGCTTTGCCCTCAGGTGAAAATATCCAGTGTGTGATGATCCAGGCGGGTCTCCCTGCTCATCCACTGTAACCTTAACCTCAGTGGACAAACCACAAAACCCTGTGGGCGAGCACAAGAGCTCCTCCTGTGGAGTCTCAATCCCCATGTATTTCACAAGGCGGACTCAGCTAATCACAGGCTTCAAGATGGTCTCAGTAATCTGATTTTTTTCATTGGCCAGGATGTGCTGGTGTACCTTGAGGAAGTGTTAAATCTCCACTTTGTAATGAAACACTGACCTAATGGCTCGGATGAGTGTTTTCACAACAGGCTTTACATCTTCCATACTGATGTCACAGTGAAATGCCTTTTCATCATAGTTGTCATCTCCCACATTCTCAGCTAAATGAAAAAGCAAAGAAAGAGTTATCACAGTATGCTGAAACAGAGAAAGGAAAAAGAGACTTGCATTTCCACAGTACCTTTCATGACCTCAGAACATCCAAGGCTCTTCATAGTCAAAGAAGCAATTAGTCACAAAACAATTAAAGGCTTTTAACATAAGACCCACTTCAAAAATAATTCCTGATCGAGTTCCCAACTTTCCTCTTCCTCCCCATAACAACTGTGTGAGCTTGGCCACTGAATATCAATAGACTTTTCCACCATGGGGAGAGCATTAGAGAGAGGTCTGCCTTTACCCAAAGTCCACAGCTTGTTTTAGTCAACAACAGCTAAATACCTGGAAGGGACACTCTTGCACATCATGTTGACGGTGCTTTGGGCCTCATAGGGGAAGTAAATCACATTTGGTTCATGACAGCCTCAGACCCGTGCACCCAGGTTAAAGGGGCACCCCAACATGGCTTTTATGTCTTGAGATTTTTTCAAAGAGATATGGGAGGTGAAATTGGTCTCAGCCAGCCATGTGAAATGAGCTCATAGTGATTCGGCAGCTGATTTTTTACCATACCAGTTTGTTATTTTCTATTGACTTGGAAAATATTGCCAGGATTTTTAAGTTCAAACCAAGTAAAAGCAACAGGGAGTCTAAGAAATGAGTTACAAAGAGTCCCAAAACCTATGGTTCTGTGAATTTCAGTGGAAAGAAGATCAGGTGCATTGAGAAATGGGCAGCCGATTTGCTATGAGTCCGTTTCATGCTGCTGGCTTAGAACAATTTCTCCACCATTGTCTTATGGTGAAATTAGTACAGTTTGACTTCAGTGTTCATGGAGAAAAATTGGTGGACTCCCTGCCTCAGGTAACTTTCCAGTGACCTGGAATGTAGGGTGTGAATATACTTTAAATAAGAGCAGGATTTGAGCTGAATGTGATGTTCTCCATATAGAATAATTGGCTAATATTCACTGTCTAGGCTAACCCTTGATGAATGGCCATTCGAGTGACAATTAATATCCAGGGTGCGCAGAACTCATCAAGACCCAAGATGAAGCAAATAAGGAGCTCTCCCCATAAAGCGTGAGGATCCTGAGCAGCAATCCAAACATGGTACTACTCAGAATCAAGGCTAAAGGAGTAAGCCTCCCATTTCCCCAACAACGTTTAAAACCATAGCAGCCTTCTCCTGAACCACCCTTTAGTTGTGGTTCTGTTGATTTGTCCTTTAACTGCCAAATAATTGCAAGGTGAATTGAGTCACCATTGGATCCCAAAAAATGGTTCAGGGAATCAAATAAGTACCTGTAAAAGAGCAAAAAAGTGAATGGGGAAAGGGCAGTAAGATGTGATTAAAGTTGGTAGCTCCAATAAGAGCTAGCATCAATAGGCATAATGGACTGAGTGGGCTTTTTTACACTGCAATTTCAATGATTCTATCAAGGTTTACACTGTGAAATGGAGACTTAGCATTTCAGGTAGTCAATGTTGCGGCAAACACTCCCAAGCCAGGTACAGCATGGCCAGCTGCAGAATAAAGATATATCTTCAATGCCCCAATGAAATCCCCTAGCTTCACTCTCAAAAATACCTTCTCTACACGTTCATTCAGTGGGACAGTTCAGTGTGATAGGTCCCATAATACCTGTGACCCAACGGAACAGGCCAGTGTCAAGGCTGCTTGGAGCCGGTCCATGAACTGTGCATGAAGCTAATTAGGGCTGTAAAAACTGTTTAAATGAAAGGACCTGGGTGGCCTAACCTCCATCTCTCTCAGGCCACATCACTTTTCTCTTATTCTGCACTATGGGCTTAAAAAGATGATGCTCTACTGTCCCTGGACCCCAACCTCCATGAATGGGTAATCAGCATCTCGAAGGGCTGCAGCACTATCAAATTCCAGCCTTTGCATTGTGTTCCTCCCCTCTTCTGCTGGCCATCCCAGCACATCAGGCCTGGGTAGGGCCAGCAAACAATGGCATTATGGAGTTTATTCTTACTCAGCTACAGAGTGCCTAGGTAGCAGTACAGCATGTTATTGGCTCTAAGGTCTAACTTGGTAACTCAGGTAGCATTTCCACACTGTCTTTGAGATTTCTCTCTTCTTACTTTCCACTGTCGTTCTTGGCTTTAATCGGAGTGATGCTCGGAAACGGGTTCTGTCGTTGAAACTCCAACTCTTTTGCACCTTAGTCGGGCTGACCTGTGTCGCATTCTCCGTACTGGGTGAGCGCTGGATACTTGGGGTTGACGCTTGCTTGCTCCTCATACTCTGAATCCTTGGACTATTCATCTTCATTCTATCTCTGAAGCCTAGCTTCTGGTTACTGAAACATGGTAGAAAAGCATGAAAATCCTTGTATCCATTAAAATTCCTTAACCATTACAAAGCCAATGTATTTAAAAATATATGTTTATATATTTAAAGTATATTTATACCACACATGTAAATATGAACAAAATAATTTAGAAACAGGGAAAGTTCATGACCATCAAGGAGTCTATTCTTATTGTGATTAATCACATCCACTTATCTTCTCAACGTAACTCTATTAAGTCCAGAAACATATCACATTGTCTGATAATTTATTTCAAAACTCAATCACTGTTTATGTGAAAAAGTTCCCCATGACTTCCCTTCTTATTCTTAGCATCCTCATTTTTAACCTGTCTCCACCTGAGAGTTTAACCCTTCACCACACTTTACTAGAATCATCTTCACAATCTTCAAATCTTCAGTTGGCTGAACTTCCAGGCTAATCCTTTCCAAGGAAGAGCTCCAATTTCCATAACCTTTCTTCTGGACTTAAAATTCCTAAAAAAAATGTTGAAGATAAATTTCCAGTCTTCATATTTATGATGCCAAAAACAGGTCAACTTGTTTAAAATATTTGAAATGTGTGGTATAAGTAGGATAGGATCTGAGCAGCAGTGAGCTAGAATGTTTATCTTTGCTATAATAAAAGAACTGAAGAAAAGTCATACGGACTTGAGACACTGACTCCGTTTCTCATTCCACAGATGCAGCCAGACCAGCTGAGTTTTTCCAGCGTTTTCTGTTTTTATTTCAGATTTCCAGCATCTGGAGTATTTTGCTTTCATTTTAGTGTATATCTTTGCTTTCATGTTTGTCCTTAATGCACTTGTTTACCAGTTTGTCTCACGTCCCAAGGTTTCTATCCTGGATCATCACTACCCAGGATATAGCCTTAGTTATGTTTCAAAATTACAATTTTATTCAAAGCTTTGGAAGCATAATTTAGTGTTTTACTTTGTTTACTTTATTGGAAATTGCTGAACAGAGAGACATGTTGCCGAGGCTTTTTGTCTTGCACTCATCAGGACAAATGCAAGAATGCCAAATTTCAAAGGATCACGACAATTACAGGAGAAAAGGGGTGCTGATTGATTGACAAGTCAACTCTGATTGGCCAATGGAGAAAGCAACAGGGACTATAGGCTCCCTATGCTTTGGGGTGATTTTTAAAAAAGTACAATGCTTGAACATATTCCTTTTGTTTGCAGAGAACGGGTAAGAATGCATGTCGCTTCTAGCAAGTGTTAATGACCCACGTTACGAGCTTGACTGATTATCTTAAATTGGTTGTGAGTGTCGTTATTATCGCATTCAGGATTTTTCAGCAAGTGCTGCCAATCGTGGTTCTCTGCAAACAAAAGGAATATATTCACACCTTGCGACTTTTCCTAAATTACCTGAAAGCATGGGGAGCCTACAGTTCCCATAGCTTTCTCTATGCAACGCCTTGGCCAATCAGAGTTAATCAGCACCCCTTTCTTCCTGTCCTATAAACTGTCTTGATTGCTTGAAATTTGGCATCCTTGAGTTTGTCCTGATGGCTGCAAGATGAAAAGCTTCAGCAACATGTCACCCTTTTCAGCAATATTCAAGTTCTCTACGACCAACCAGGAAAGACAATCTCAATCACATGCACCAACCAGGAGAGAGTCTCAATCACACAGGCCAACCAGGAAAGAGTCTCAATCACACCGGCCAACAAGGAGAGAGTCTCAATCACATGCATCAACCATGAGAGAGAGTCTCAATCACACACACCAACCACGAGAGTCTCAATTACAAGCGCCAACCATGAGAGTCTCAATCACAAGCGCCAACCATGAGAGTCTCAATCACAAGCGCCAACCAGGAGAGAGTCTCAATCACACAGGCCAACAAGATGAGAGTCTCAATCACATGCATCAACCATGAGAGTCTCAATCACACACGCCAACTAGGAGAGAGAGTCTCAATCACATACACAGCAACTAGGAGAGAGTCTCAATCACACACACCAACCAGGAGAGAGTCTCAATCACACACACCAACCAGGAGAGAGTCTCAATCACACACACCAACCAGGAGAGAGTCTCAGTCACACACACCAACTAGGAGAGAGAGTCTCAATCACACACACAGCAACTAGGAGAGAGTCTCAATCACACACACCAACCAGGAGAGAGTCTCAATCATACACACCAACCAGGAGAGAGTCTCAATCATACACACCAACCAGGAGAGAGTCTCAATCACACAACACCAACCAGGAGAGAGTCTCAATCACACACACCAACCAGGAGAGAGTCTCAATCACACACACCAACCACGAGAGAGTCTCAATCACACACACCAACCAGGAGAGAGTCTCAATCACAATACACCAACCAGGAGAGAGTCTGGCTCACACGCACCAACCAAGAGAGACAGTCTCAATCACACACACCAACCAGGATAGACAAAAACAGAAAATGCTGGAAAAACTCAGCAGGTCGAACAGCATCTCTAGAGAGAAAAAACAGAGTTAATGTTTCGCATCTGTATGACTCATCTTCAGAGCTAAAGAGAAGTAAAAATGCAATGAAATTTGTACTGTTTAAAGGGGGTGGAGCAGGTGAAGCTGGATAGAAGGCCAGCGATAGGTGGGGGCAAAGCGGAGATTGCCAAAGATATCATGAACAAAAGGACAAAGGGGTGTTAGTGCTAGCGGTACTGGCTAAAGGAGGTGCTGCTGGTGGCATTAAGGTCAAAAAGCAGAATGCGATAACAGCAGGACAAGTGTAAGCACTCTGGAAAAAACATCAACAAGTGACAGATGGCCCCCAGTGAGGGTGGGAGTGGGGGACGGTGGTGGGAAAAAGATTGAAAATAGGATAAAAAATGGGGATAAAACAATGGACTGAAGATGTTGAACTCAATGTTAAGTCCTGAAGGCTGTAAAGTGCCGAATCAGAAAATGAGGTACTATTCCTCCAGTTTGTGTTGGGCTTCACTGGAGCATTACAGGAGGCCAAGGATGGACATGTGGGCATGAGAGCAGGATGGTGTATTGAAATGGCAAGCGACAGGAAGGTCTGGGTCATGCTTGTGGACAGACCGAAGGTGTTCTGCAAAGCGGTCACCCAGTCTGCATTTGGTCTCTCCAATGTAGAGGAGATCGCATTGGGAACAGCATAAGCAGTAGACCAAACTGAAGGAGGTGCAAGTGAGGCGTTGCTTCACCTGAAAGGAGTGTTTGGGCCCTTGGATGGTGAGGAGGGAGGAGGTAAAGGGGGAGGTTTTCCACCATCTGCGATCGCATGGGGGGCGGGGGATGAGGTGTTGGGGGTGATGGAGGAGTGGACCAGGGTATCCCGGAGGGAACGGTCCCTACAGAATGCCAATGGTGGGGTGAAGGGAAGATGTGTTTGGTGGTAGCATCATTTGGTGGTGCTGGAGTTGACGGAAATGGTGGAGGATGATCCTTTGAATGCAGAGGCTTTTGGGGTGAAAAGTGAGGACAAGGGGACCCTATCATGGTTCTGGGAGGGAGAGGAAGGTGTGAGGGCAGAGGCGCCGGAGATTGGTCGGACATGGTTGAGGGTCCTGTCAACCACGGTGGATGGGAAGCCTCAGTTAAGGAAGAAGGAAGACATGTCAGAAGCACCGTTTTGGAAAGTGGCAGTATCGGAACAGATGCGAAGGAATTGAGAGAATGGAATGGAGTCCTTACAGGGTGTGAGGTGCTGTAGTTGAGGTAGCTGTGGGAGTCAGTGGGCTGACTAGGCTGGGTTTTGCTTTTATGCAACCAGGAGAGAGTCTGACTCACATGCACCAACCAGGAGAGAGTCTCAATGACATGCACCAGCCAGGAGAGAGTCTCAATCACATGCACCTACCAGGAGAGAGAGTCTCAATCATACAGCCACTAAACTGGAAACAGGATGAATCACACATGAGCAAAATGAAACAGGAAATGGATTTAATCAGCATGTGATAAAGAATTGAGTTTGATCACAAGTAATATTCAAAATGGCCTCATCACATGTGGACCAAACAAGAGAGAGGTTCAATCACCCTAGCCACAAATGGATAAACGCTTGATATGAGAAAACCAGCACTGGATTCCGTCATATATGCAGAACAGGAAATAGAATCGAACATGCTTGTGCAAAACAAGAAACGCAATATTTCATATTTAATTAAAATGGCAGGTGGGCTAAAACAGACAGATGCCAAATTGACTCAATTATATGACTGAAATAGGAAACAGGTTCAATCATAGATAGGAAACAGAATACAGGCTTATCAAATGTGGAATTCTCTGCCACTAAATGTTGCCGAATAAACTAATACATTATTTTAAAAGAAATGATAGTTTCTTGAAAAATATTTAAGGAAATGGGGAAGGAGAAGAGTGGGGTGAGACTGGGTGGCTTGTGGGAAATACCATACCAGATTCACTGGGTTAAAATGGCCAGTTCCTATGTTGAAATATTCTTTGACTCTATAGCATATAGATGGAGCCACTCTTGAGCACACAGGCAGCAACAGGCAAATACAGCTGGTAACGGAATAGTGCACTGCTGGTTCCATAATGGCATAAAGCCAGTCCCGGAATGGTGTAAAGCCAGGCCTGGAATGGTGCACTGCCAGTCCCGGAATAGTGCAGTGCCAGACCCGGAATGGTGCACTGCCAGGCCCAGAATGGTGCACTGCCAGGCCCAGAATGGTGCACTGCCAGGCCCAGAATGGTGCACTGCCGGTCCCAGAATGGTGCACTGCCGGTCCCAGAATGGTGCACTGCCGGTCCCAGAATGGTGCAGTGCCGGTCCCAGAATGGTGCACTGCCAGGCCCAGAATGGTTCACTGCCAGGCCCAGAATGGTTCACTGCCAGGCCCAGAATGGTGCAGTGCCGGTCCCAGAATGGTGCAGTGCCAGGCCCAAAATGGTGCCGTGCCAGTCCCAGAATGGTGCAAAGCCAGTCCAGGAATAGTGCACAGCTGGACCTGGAATGGTGCACAGCCAGTCAAGGAATGGTGCAAAGCCAGCCCTGGAATGGTGCAAAGCCAGACCCGGAATGGTGCACAGCCAGACCCGGAATGGTGCACAGCCAGACCCGGAATGGTGCACAGCTAGACCCGGAATGTTGCACAGCCAGACCCGGAATGGTGCACAGCCAGACCCGGAATGGTGCACTGTTGGTCCCGGAATGATGCACTGCCAGTCCCGGAATGGTGCATAGCCGGACCCCGAACGGTGCACTGCCGGACCCAGAATGGCACAGAGCCAGTTCCGGAACGGCGCATACCAAGTCCTGGGGTGGTGCACAGTCAAACCCAGAATGCTAGAGGTGAGATACTGGCAGATATTTGTAGAATGGTACATTAGCCAATATACAGTTATACATCCAGGCTTATAGATTACACTAAGTTAAGAGGGACAGTATGGGTAGAGTCATAGAGGTCTACAGCACAGAAAAAGGCCCTTCGGCCCATCGAGTCTGCACCGGCCAAACAAGTACCTAACTATTCTAATCCCATTTTCCAGCACTAGGCCCATAGCCTTGTATGCCATGGCATCATAAGTGCATATCCAAATACTTCTTAAGTGTTATGAGGGTTTCTGTCTCTACCAACCTTTCAGGCAGTGAGTTCCAGATTCCCACCACCCTCTGGGTGAAAAAATTCTTCCTCACATCCCCTCTAAACCTCCTGCCCTTTACCTTAAATCTATTGATCCCTCCACCAAGGGGAAAAGTTCCTTCCTGTTCTACCCTATCTATGCCCCTCATAATTTTATACACCTTAATCATGTCCCTCCTCAATCTCCTCTGCTCCAGGGAAAATAACCCCAGTCTATCCAATCTCTCCTCATAACTAAAACTCTCCAGCCCAGGCAACATCCTGGTAAATCTCCACTGCACTCTCTCTAGTGCAATCACATCCTTCCTATAATGTGGATTCCAGAACTGCACGCAATACTCTAGCTGTGGCCTAACCAGCGTTTTATACAGTTCCAGTATAGTTGTTCAGAGAAGGTTCACTGGGCTGATTCCAGGGATGAGGAGTTTGTCTTATGAAGGAAGATTGAACAGGTTGGAGTTTAGAAGAAAGAGAGGTAATCTTATTGAAACAAATAAGATTCCGAAGGGCCTTGACAGGTGAGATGCAGAGAGGATGATTCCTCTCTTGGGGAAATCTGGAACGGGGGGCACAGTTTGAAAATAAGGCATCTCTCATTTAAGATGGAGATCAGGAGGAATTTCTTCTCTCAGAAGGTTGTTAATCTTTAGAATTCTCTACCCCAGAGAGCAGTGGAGGCTGGGTCATTGAATATATTCAAGGTTGAGTTAAACAGATTTTTGATCTACAAGAATGTCAAGGATTATAGGGAGCAGGGAGAAAGTGCAGATAAAGCCATAATCAGGTCAACCATGATCTTAAGGAATGGCAACGCAGGCTCAAAAGGCTAAATAGCCTACTCCTGCTCTTATTTCTTATGTTCCGATGTTCTCTCCCTTGCCTCCTCCACCGTCACCTCCAACAACAGATGTGAAGAGCTCACAGACTTCTTTGTCACTAAAACTGAGACTATCCGATCATATGCCTCGGCCACTTCCCTCTCTTCCCCCAGCCCACTGGGTCAAACTTCCTCTAAGGTGCTCTGCCCTTGCTCTGAACTCACACCTTTCTCTAGTTTCTCTTCTATCTCCCCTCATGCCCTCGCCAAGTCCATCTTGTCCATGAGATCCACCTCCTGCTCCCTCAATCCTATCCCCACTAAATAGCTGACCACCTAACTTCCCTTCCTGGCTTCCATGTTAGCTGATATTGTTATTGGTTCTCTCTTCTCAGATATTGTCCTTCTCCCCTTCAAATCTTCCTTCAACACTCCTCTCATAAAAAAAAATCTCTTGACCCCTCTGTCCTTGCAATCCACTGCCCCACTTCCAACCAGCCTTTCCTCTCTAAAGTCCATGAACATGCTATTGTCTACTAACTCTGTGCCCATCTTTCCCAGAACTCCATGTTTGAATCCCTCCAATCAGGTTTCCACCCTTGTCACAGTACTGAAACTGTTCTTGTCAAAGTCACAAATGGCATCTATCACAGAGTGACAAAGGTAGACTATCCCTCCGCATCCTTCTTGACCTGTACTTTCAGCCTTTGAGACAGTTGACCACACTATCCTCCTCCATCGCATCTCCACCGTTACCCAGCTGGGTGGGTCTGCCCTCACCTTGTTCCATTCTTACTGTTCTAATCATAGCCAGAGAATTACCTGTAAAGGCTTCTCTTCCTGCTTCCATACTGTCACCTCCAGTATCCCTCAAGGATCTATCCTTGGTCCATCTTATTTCTCATCTACATGCTGCTCCTTGGTGACATCATCTGAAAACCTAGTGGCAGGTTCCACAAGTACATCGACAACACCCAGCGCTACCTCACGATCACCTCTCTGGACCCCTCCATTGTCTCTAAATTATCAGACTGTTTGTCTGACATCCAGTACTGAATGAGCAGAAACTTCCTCCAACGAAATATTGAGAAGACCTAAGTCATGGTCTTCAGTCCCTGCTTAAACTGCATTCCCTTGTCATTGATTCTATCCCTTTCCCTGACAACTGTCTGAGATTGAACCAGATTGTTTGTTTTTGGCGTACGTTACCCCTAGTTGAGTTCCTAACCACATATCCATGCCATCACTAAGAATGCCTCCTCCATAACATTGCCTGACTCCGCCCTACTCCAGCTCATCTACTACAGAAAACCTCATTGATGCCTTTGTTACCTATGTTACCTGTAGTTCACATCAACTCCTGTTCACCCATCACGTGTATGCTCTCTGACCCACAGTGGCTGGCGTTATTTTCTAATCTTTCTATTGCCTCATTCCCCGTCTCTGTAACTTCCTCCAGACTTAAGACCTTCTGAGATACCTGTGCTCCTTCAATTCTACCCTGTTACACATCCCTTTGTTTAATTGTTCTATCATTGGTGGCTGTGCCTTCAGCTGCCAAGGCTTTAAGTTCTGGAATTCCCTCACTCAACCTCACCTGCTCTCTACCTGGCTTTTATCCAAGACATTCCTTAAAACTGCTTTGATCAAACTTTTGGTTATCTGTCCTAATCTCTCATGTGGCTTGATGTAAAATTTTTGTTTGATAACGCTCTAGTGATGTACCTTGGAATGTTTTACTATGTTAAAGGTTCTACATAAATGCAATTTATTCTTGTTATGTTAAAGGTTCACAGGATTTACTTGCTTCAGAAGGCCAGTCGGTCCATCTCAGTTTAGCCATTCAACTTCCTACACAGCAATCAGCTCTTTCTTAAATGGGTTCTCTACTACCATTCTCCACTCTGACACTGTCACTCTCCAGACCCAAAAAACACACATTAAAGTGCACTGTAAACAGTGAATTTCATATAAAACTAGAGTCTGGATTTAATCCTGAAACTAAATAGTTGGCTCTTTGTTTTGTTTTGGTGAAGAGAAATTAGTTGGTTACAAAATGTAGAATTTTGACTGGTTGGGTGCAACCGTCCAACTCCGTCCTTTGATACTGAGTTAAATAATTTCCCAGTGTCTTTTGCTCCCATTGCATTATCAACAGATGTTTAAAAATAAACATACTTTCAGTGTCAGGTCACAAGAAAGGACATTTGGAAAGCCAGTAAATCAAACACTTGAGAGAAGAAAACTTCTCTTCAGGGATCTCCTGCTAGAGCCCATCTATCAATGTTCCAGGTCCCATCCATGATGCATGCTAAATTATCTAGCCACACTTGTTGTGATTGTGGAAGTATCACAATTGGCCTAAGTGTCTCCTACTGGAACCTGCAATTTGAATGGATATCAAGCGAGGATCAGGTGAAGATTGACTGTAATGCCTCCATATTTGAATAATCTGATGAAATTCATTGTTCAGATCAGACTCATACATGGAGAATGGTCCCTTCAGTGTGACACTGGGGGTCCCTGGCATTTGTACAGCTGTACCCACATCAACAATTTCAGCATGGAAGGAAATAGAAGCAAACAAATCTTCAACTATGTGCCGGTCACTCCTTTCAAAGCAGCACATTTATTGAATCAATCTCTAGTATGGACTCTGGAGAAGATGGTCAGCATTATACTAAGTTAAGTGTCATATCTTCCACCATTTGGAACCCACCGGAATGGGTTGAGAATCTCTGAGCATCATACAAAACAATATACCCACACCGACAGCAGCAAAGGCCATGTACATTCTGGAATTCCAGATTGATAGTAACTTATTTTGAAATTTCAGAAGGATTAATAAGATAGTACCTTTATTATCAAATAAATAAACCCATCAGCCCATGCAAGAACAGGCATAAAAAGTCATCTAACATCAAGCATTTAAGAGTCTACCTAATGGAGAGCAGGCTAGTTTCCAATGTGTGCTGAAGCAAGGAATTGTAGGACTGAGGGGAGCAAGGGTTCATGCAGATTCAGTTAGCTGGCATTCCAAAGGATCAGGTGACCTATCCAGGCGCTTGATACCTCTGTTTCCGTGTTGTCTGAATCCGGAAGAAATTCTTTTTACTATTAAAGAGATGACTAGGAGTCAAGAAGAAGATAAAAGCATAATGTTACTGTACATATTAGAGGATTAAAGAAGTAAAGCAGATGCAGTGTTACCTGAATTCGACTGCAGCCCAAAAGCAGACAAGTGAAACAAATGGAAGCACCTTCTTTGTGAATTGTTCCTTCATAGGGATAAATATGTGACTGCTTAGAGGGGACAGGTACTGAAGTCTTCTTGCTGAGGATAAGCCCATGATGGCTATTTACAAGCCATAGGTTACATTTTTACTAAAGTCACCTTTAATTAATTTAGAATTCCAGTTTATTTCAATACACAGTGGGTGAAAAGGGAAAAGATATAATCCGTCAGATAGTTAATTTAAGGGGCTGGCTAGCTTTTTGACACTGTAATGGAGACTGTGAATGGCCTTCCTTCTGCTGCTTAAAATGGGTAATGCAATCTATTGATTTGCTCTTCTTATCCAATGGCTATTGAACAATTTACTTTCTGTAGACATTGACTACAAACAAGCAAACGCTGAAGAAATGCCCCTGTTTGACAAACTGCAATTGAGAAAAATAAAACAGCCTTCTTTTTTATCAAAGTTTCTTACCCAATGTTCAGAAGTGTACATTTGGTTGTTTACAGTAAATAATAATTCTCATTTAAAATAGCTTGTTACTTCTTAGTTAATTCAGATGTCAAAGGTTTCAGGTTTTTCTGTGGTCCATCAGCACCCCAGATGTATTAACTCCAGTCTCTGAGGGGGCCCCTGACCTCTTACTGAAACACTGTGAATTTTCCCACTTCAGGATACTAACATCTTTGAATGGGAAAGTGGCGTTCCGGCCAAGATCAGATCAGCCAGGATCTTATTGAATGACAGAGCAGGCTTGAAGGGACATATGGCCTACTTCTACTCCCTGTGTTCTCTTCTCAAAGTATGGGAGATAGTAGCATTGTATTAATGTTACTGGACCAGTAAGCTAGGTGCATGAGCTAATATGCTGGAGGCATGAGTTCAAATCCCACCATGGCAGCTGGGGGAACGTATATGCAATTAATTAATAAAAAGTCCGAAATAAAAAGCAAGACTTCGTGATGATCATGAAATGACAGGATTGTCATAAAAACCCAGCCAGTTCACTAATGTCCTTTAGGGAAAGAAATCTGCTGCCCTTACTTGGTCTCGGCGACTTCAGACCCACAGCAATGTAGTTGTCTCTTAAATGCCCTCTGAAATAGCCTAGCAAGCCACTACAGAAAAGTTGAATAAGAATAAAACCCAACAAACCACATGACATTGTCCTATTCACCAGAGGCAAAAATGGCACATGCTGTCCAGTTGACCCTGCAAAATCATCCTCATTAACATCTGGGGACTTGTGCCAAAATTGGAAGTGCTGTCCCACAGATTAGTCATGCAACAGCCTGACATAGTCATACTCATAGAATCATATCTTACAGACTCCTCCATTACCATCCAAGGGTACGTCCTGTCCCACCATCAGGCTAGATCCACCAGACGTGGTGGTACAGTACAGTGGTATACAGTCAGGAAGAAGTGGCCCTGGCAGTCCTCAACATTGACTCTGGATCCCATGAAGTTTCATGGCATCAGTCCAAAAATGGGGGAGGAAACCTCCTGCCCCACCCCACCCCACCTCAGCTGATGAATCAGTACTCCTCTATGTTGAACGTCGCTTGGACGAAGTACTGAGGATAGCAAGGACAGAATGGACTCTGGGTGGGGTCTTCAATCTCCATCACAAAGAGTGGCTCAGTAGCACCACTGCTGACTGAACTGGCTGAGTCCTGAAGGACATATCTACCAGCAGGGCCTTTGGCAAGTGGTGAGGGAACCAACAAGAGGGAAAAACCTACTCAATCTTGCTCTCAGCAATCTACCTGTCATAGATGAATGTGTCCATGATACTGTTCGTATCCAAATTTTACATTGAGGACATTGTTGTGTGGCACTGCCACCATGCTAAATGATATAACAAAGAACAAAGAACAAAGAAAAGTACAGCACAGGAACAGGCCCTTCGGCCCTCCAA
The DNA here is from genome assembly GCF_964194155.1 of Cetorhinus maximus. Classification (NCBI taxonomy): domain Eukaryota; kingdom Metazoa; phylum Chordata; class Chondrichthyes; order Lamniformes; family Cetorhinidae; genus Cetorhinus; species Cetorhinus maximus. The sequence goes on from NC_135899.1 coordinate 42,230,100, forward strand.
GCCTGCGCGAATCATATTGCTCGTCAACTAAAACATTTTGCACTTCCGGGGTCCGTATCCCTCTATTCCCATCCTATTCATGTATTTGTCATGCTGCCTCTTAAACACCACTATCGTACCTGCTTCCACCACCTCCTCTGGCAGCGAATTCCAGACACTCACTACCCTCTGCGTAAAAAACTTGCCCTGCACATCTCCTCTATAGTTTTCTCCTCTCACCTTAAATCTATGTCCCCTCGTAATTGACTCTTCCACTCTGGGAAAAAGCTTCTGATTATCTACTCTGTCCATGCCACTCATAATTTTGTAAACTTCTATCAAGTCACCCCTCAATTTCCGTCACTCTAGTGAGAACAATTTGAGTTTCTCCAACCTCTCCTCATAGCTAATAACCTCCAGACCAGGCAGCATCCTAATAAACCTCCTCTACACCCTCTCCAATGCCTCCATATCCTTCTGGTAATGTGGCGACCAGAATTGCACGCAATATTCTAAGTGTGGCCTAACCAAGGTTCTATACAGCTGCAGCATGACTTCCCAGCTTTTATACTCAATACCCCTGCCGATGAAGGCAAGCATGCCATATGCCTTCCTGACTACCTTATCCACCTGCGTTGCCACTTTCAGTGACCTGTGGACCTGTACACCCAGATCCCTCTGCCCGTCGATGCACTTAAGGGTTCTGCCATTTACTGTATAATTCCTGCCTGTATTAGACCTTCCAAAATGCATTACCTCGCATTTGTCCAGATTAAACTCCATCTGCCATTTCTCCGCCCAAAACTCTAACCGATCTATATCCCATTGTATCCTTTGACAATCCTCTTCACTATCTGCAACTCCTCCAACCTTAAGTGTCATCTGCAAACTTACTAATTAGCCCAGTTACATTTTCCTCCAAATCATTTACGTATACTGCAAACAGCGAAGGTCCCAGCACTGATCCCTGCGGAACTCCACTAGTCACAGCTCTCCATTCAGAAAAGCAGCCTCCCACTGCTACCCTCTGTCTTCTATGACCAAGCCAATTCTGTATCCATCTTGCCAGCTCACCTCTGATCCCATGCAACTTTACCTTCTGTACCCGTCTGCCATGAGGGACCTTGTCAAAGGCCTTAATGAAATCCATGTATATAACATCCACTGCCCTTCCATCGTCGATCATCTTTGTCACTTCCTCGAAAAACTCGATCAAGTTAGTGAGACACGACCTCCCCTTCACAAAACCATGCTGCCTCTCACTAATACGCCCATTTGCTTCCAAATGGTAGTAAATCCTGTCACGAAGAATCTTCTCCAATAATTTCCCTACCACTGACGTAAGGCTCACCGGCCTGTAATTTCCTGGATTATCCCTGCTACCCTTCTTAAACAATGGAACAACATTGGCCTTTCTCCAGTCCTCTGGGACCTCACCCGTAGCCAGTGAGGATACAAAGATTTCTGTCAAGGCCCCAGCAATGGGGCCTTGCCTCCATCAGTACTCTGGGGTAGATCCCATCTGGCCCTGGGGACTTATCCACCTTAATATTCTTCAAGAGACCTAACACGACCTCTTTTTTGATCTCAACATGATCCAGGCTATCTACACACTCTTCCCTAGACAAATCGACCGCTAAGTCCTTCTCTTTGGTGAATACTGATGAGAAGTATATATAGATTTAGAACAGATCTAGCAGCTCAAAACTGGGCACCCATGAGATACTGTGGCCTTCATGAGCAGCAGAATTGTATTCAACCACAATCTGTAACCTCAAGATCTGACATATCTCTCACTTTACCATTACCATCAAGCCAGAGGACCAATCCTGATTCAACAAGCAGTGTAGAGGAACATGCCAGGAGCACCAGGCATGCCAAAAAATGAGATGCTGACCTTGTGAAACTACAGCACAGGACTAATGCATGCCAAACAGTGGAAGCAACAGATCCAATAACTGGTGGATCATGTCTAAGCTCTGCAGTCTTACCACATCTGGATAATGGTGGTGCACAATTAAACAACTAACCAGAGAAGGAGTCTCCACAAATATCCCCATCCTCAATGATGGGGGAGCCTAGCACATCAGTGCAAAAGACAAGGCTGAAGCATTTGCAACCACCTTCAGCCAGAAGTGCTGAGTGGATGATCCATCTCTGCCTCTTCCTGAGATCCCCAGCATCACAGATGCTAGTTTTCAAGCAATTTGATTCACTCCATCAAGAAGGAGTTGGAGACACTGGGTACTGCAAAGGCTATAGGGCCGGACAACATACCAGCACTAGAACTGAAGACTTGTGCCTGAGAACTAGCTGTGTCCCTAGCCAAGCTGTTCAAGTACAGCTGAAGCATTGGTATATCTACCCAAAATGATGAAAACTGCCCAGTACGTTGTGTCTTTAAAAACCAGGACAAATCCATTCTGGAAAATTATTCCCCATTAGTCTGCTCTCAATCATCAGCAAAGTGATGAAAGGTATCATCAACAGTGCTTTCAAGTGGCACTTAGTCACCAATAACCTTTTTACTGATGCTCGGTCAGGATTCTGACAGGGCTACTCAGCTCCAGGCCTCATTATAGCCTTGGTCCAAACATGGACAAAAGAGCTGAATTCTAGAGATGAAGTGAGAGTGATTGTCCTTGACATCAAGGCAGCGTTTGACTGAGTGATTGAATCAATGAGAATCAGGGGGAAAACTCTCCATGGACTGGAGTCATACCTAGTGCAAAAGAAGCCCCAGGATATCACTGCATGAGTTCCTCAAGGTAGTGTCCTAGGCCCAACCATCTTTAGCTGCTTTATCAATGTCCTTCTCTATCATAAGGTCAGAAATGAGGATGTTCGCTGATGATTGCACAATGTTCAGCAGCATTCATGACTCCTCAGATCCTGAAGCAGTCCATTCCTGCATGCAGCAAGACCTGGACAATATCCAGGCTTGGACTGATAAGTGGTAAGTAACTTTCACGTCACACAATTGCCAGGCAACAACCATCTGCAAAGAGAGATAATTTAACCATCGCCCCATGACGTTCAATGGCATTACCATCACTGAATTCCCAATATTAACCATTGACCAGAAACTGAACTGGACTAGCCATATAAATCCTGTGGCTACAAGGGGAGCAGAGGCTGGGAATTCTGTGGTGAATAATTCGCCTCATGGCTCCCCAAAGCCTGTCCACCATCTGTTAGAGACAAGTCAGGAGTGTGATGGAATACTCTCTGCTTGCCAGGATAAGTGCTGCTTCAACAACATTCAAGAAACTCAACACCATACAGGACAAAGCAGTCCTTTGACCGGCACCCCATCCACCACCTTAAACATTCAATCCCACAATCCCCAACACACAGTGGCAGTAGTATGTACCATCTACAAGATGCACATAAACAACTCACCAAGGCTCCTTTGACAGCACCTTCCAAACCTGTGATCTCTGCCACCTAGAAGGACAAAGGCAACGGATGCATGGGAACATCACCACTTGCAAGTTCCCCTCTAAGTCACACACCATCCTGACTTGGAACTATATTGCCAGCTGTTCCTTTACCGTCACTGGGTCAAAATATTGGCAATCCCCCCCTTATAGCACTTCGGTGTACCGACATCACATGAAATACAGTGGTTTAGGAAGACAGCTCACCACCCAAGGGCAATTAGGGATGGTCAGCAACATTCACTTCCCTTGAACAACTAAAAAAATCTCAAAATGCGATTGTTGGTTTAATGTCAATTTGTTCTGAACTTGAACAACTTTGTGCTTTAAGCTCCTATCTTCTTTGTTTTGGGTTGAGATTACACGAGGTCATTTCACATAATATCCCAGCAGAGAAAGGAACCCTTCATTCCATCAGGTAAGGAAATAATGACACTGGGAAATAATTTGTTTTCAATACTTAAGCAGACTTAAGCCCAGTTACTACAATAAGAAAGAATAAGCATGTACATAATATCTTATTATTTCTCTTTAATTGCCAAAGAATTTCAGAACCAACGAATTAATATTGAAATGTTGTCACTTTTGATTTATCTCCAAATATAACAGCAAATTAGCATACAAATATACAAATTAGGAGCAGGCATAGGCCATTCGGCCAATTGAACCTACTCCACCATTTAATAAGATCATGCCTGATTTGATTGTGGCCTCAACACCACTATCCTGCCTTCCCCTGATACCCTTTGACTCCATTGTTAGTCAAGAATTTCGCTACCTCTGCCTTAAAAATATTCAATGGCCCTGCCTCTATCATTCTCTAAGAGAGTTCCACAGGCTCACTATCCTCTGAGAGAAAAAAATTCTCCTCATCTCCGTCTTAAATGGGAGACCCATTATTTTGAAGCTGTGCCCCCTAGTTCTAGTCTCTCCCACAAGGGGAAACATCCTTTCAGCATCCACTCTGTAAGGCTCCTCAGGAGTTTATATGTTTTAATAAGATCACCTCTCATTCTTCTAAACACCCATGGACACAGGCCCAACCTTTCCACATAAAATAACCCCCTCATCCCAGAAATCAGTTGAGTGAACCTTTCCTGAACAGCTTCTAATGCAATTATGTCCTTTCTTAAATAAGGAGACGAAAACTGTACATAACAAGATCCTACAAACAGGATGGAGATACGATGAATACCTATCTGATCTGTTCTGACAGTTTTTTGTTGGGGTAAAAATATTAACTAGTGTAGTGATCGTATGTAAAACCTTTCATACTGTTTTGGGATCACGTGACTGTACAGACAAATCAGCCCTAAGCACAGGTAATCTTAGGGGTGGAGCTTTCTAGTATGGACCTGGTTTAAGCATGTAGCTTCATCAGGAGCTCTGTAAATAAAGTTTACTGTTCCTGACAAGAAACCGGTCTGGTACACCTAGTTTATTACCATTGGTGACAAGGATAAATAGCTCCGACACTGCACCTCATCTCTTGAACATGAGTATTTCACTTTTTAAGGGAAGAAAGTGCTACTCTGCGGCAGAATCGACCCATACGACTTAACCATGGAAGATTGGAGTCAGTACATAGAGTGCCTAGGTTTCTACTTTGTGGTGAATGAAATAACAGAGTAGGAGAAGCAGAAAGCAATTCTTCCAAGTGTCTGCAGGAGCAAGATATGGAACCCTCACCCGTAGTCTGACAGCCCCGAACGTGCCCAATTCCAAATCTTTTAACCGGCTGGTAGACTTCAAGAAGACTCATTTTCAGCCTAAGTCATTGGTGATAATGCAAAGATTCATGTTCAGCTCTAGAGTAAGGGCCCTGGGGGGGTCAATCGCAACGTCTATCGCACAGTTAAAACAGTTGACTAAGCATTGCGACTTCGGAGATACTCTCAATGACATGTTGCGAGATCGTTTGGTTTAAGATGTATACGATGACGCCATTCAGTGCCATTTACTTGCAGAAGTTAATATTGATCTGAAGTGAGCCATGGAAATAGCGCTAGCAATGGAGAGTGCTGAGAGGGACCTCGCAGGCTTTGCAGAGTGTGCAACATGGCAGCGTCCTTCAGTTGGGGCAGGAACCTGCCGCCGGGCATGGCGTGAAAACCAGAGAGACAGCCGCGAAGCAGGAAACAATCTCTACCACTCAAAAAAACCAAAAATAAACACTGGAAGCATCTTGCCAGCAATTCAGAAATTAATTTGTTACCGATGTGGGGGTAACCATGTACTTGAAATCTGCAGAATTAAAGAGGCAGAATGCCACTACTGTCACAAAAAAAGGGCCTGTTATTAAACAATGCAGGGCAAGATCAAGACAGCCAATCAGACAGAAGACCAAGATGATTGAAGTGCACAATATAAGTGAACCAGAAGCTTCTGATACTGATATCTATTCCCTACACAATCTCAAAGCAGTGAAAATTGAACCAATCACCATCGCCCTTCAAGTAAATGGGAAGCCTCTAGTCATGGAGGTTGACACAAGGGCATTGACCACAGTGGTGGGAGAACACATCTTTAAATACCTAAGTGAAGGTACCCAGCCGCTGAATCTGGAGCAAACCACATCTCAGCTGAAGACATACAATGGAGAGGCAATGCAGGTGAAAGGCAACACCTCTGTACCTGTATCCTACAGGCAAAAAAAGACAGCCCAGCTTCCAGTGATTGTTGTAACAGGTGAAGGACCTAGTCTTCTGGGCCACGATTGGTCAAAAGAAATTAAGCTCAACTGGCCAGAAATTTTTCAAGTTAGAGCAGGAGGGATTCCTGAGCTGTTAAAAAAGTATGACAGTATTCCGTGATGAGTTGGGAAAGATAAAAGGCCTACAAGCAAAAATGTATGTAGATTCGGAGGCAACACCCCGGTTCTTTAATGCCAGACCTGTGCCTTACGCCTTAAAGAAGAAGGCGGATGCAGAATTGTGTTGCTTAGAGCAGTTGGGAATAATCCAGCCAGTCCAATTTTCAGAATGGGCAGTGCCCATCGTCCCTGTGATGAAACCAGACCATACCATTCGCATTTGCGGAGATTACAAATTAACTGTGCACAAAGCTGCTAAATTAGATAAATATCCAATCCCAAGAATTGAAGGTCTGTATGATAAGCTTGCTGGAAGAATATCCAACTCCAAACTGGACATGAGCAATGCATATCAACAGTTAGAGCTGCACAGCACATCTAGAGGCTATGTAACCATCAACACACACAAGGCCCTGTACCAATTTACATGCCTACCCTTTGGTGTACACATCTGTCTGTGCGGTTTTCCAAAGAACCATGGAAAGCCTACTACAAGGACTTCCCCGAGTTGTAGTGTACCTGGATGACATCCTGGTCACAGGATCAACAGAAGCCGAACATATGGCCATCCTAGAAGAGGTTTTAAGAAGATTTTTGGATGCTGGTGTACAATTGAAAAAAGAGAAGAGTACTTTCCAAGCAACTGAAGTCACTTATTTGGGTCATTGAGTGGATGCCCAAGGGTTGCATCCAGTAGAGGAGAAAGACGGGGCAATCAAGGAGGCACCCTCTCCTACCAGTGTCACTGAACTCAAGTAATATTTGGGCATGATGAATTATTATGGTCGCTTCTTGCCAAATTTGTCTACAGTGTTAGCTCCTTTACATTTATTATTGAAGAAAAACCATCGTCCCTTTGCAAGGAAGAGAACCACTCTTGACAGAGCTTCACAGTGCGCATCCAGGCATTTCAAAAATGAAGATGCCTTGCATGAAGCTATATCTAATGGCCAGGTATGGACAGTGATATAGAAAAAATGGTTAAACACTGTCTCCAGTGTCAGCAACAACAGAAGTTACCCGTTTCAGCCCCATTGCATCCGTGGGTGTGGCCTGGTCGACCCTGGGTTAGACTACATATAGACTATGTAGGTCCATGTTAGGTACCATGTTTTTAGTGATCATCAACGCGCATTCTAAGTGGATGGATGTGTTGAAGTGGGATCACCAACATCGTGTGTAACTATTGAAAATCTGCACCAATGTTTTAGTGTACAAGGCCTACCAGAAGTCGTTGTTTCGGATAACGGCGCTGCTTTCACTAGTACGGAATTCCATGGACTTAAATGGGATTAAACATATTAAAACAGCACCGTATCATCCCTCATCCAATGGGTTAGCAGAAAGAGCTGTATAAATTTTTAAAACGGGAATGAAGAAATTATCCGCAGGAATGTTAGAAACATGAATTTCACAATTGCTTAACTATTGCACGACTCCTCATGCAACTACAGGTTCAACACCATCTGAATTACTAATGAAACGCTGCCTTTGTACAAGATTGAGTCTGGTGTTCCATAGCTTAGAGGGGAAGGTAGAGAATAACCAGAATAGTCAGAAAGTGAATTATGATATTCACAGTAAAGCTCAAAAATTTACTGTGGGACAGACAGTTTTTGTGTGAAATTTTGGAACTGGACCTAGACGGGTTCCTGGTATAATTGTCTCTGAAATAGGACCATTGTCATACCAAAGGGAAGTGGAAAACTGGATTGTTCGAAAACATGTGGATCATCTAAGAAGTAGAGACACCCTCCAACAACCAGTCACTCCACCTGAAATTGAAGTCGAACCTTTGATCCCTGAGGTATCAGATTGACATAGAATAGACATACCTAATGTCTCTGTTGAAGTAAATAATTCTGAACTGCCATTGTCTAAGGATGTCCCTGATGCTGCAGTTCCTGATCAAGTCGATCCAGTGGAAGAATCTGAAGTCATAGAGCTACGACACACTAACTGAATTAGAAAATGACCTCAGAGACTTAATCTGTAATTGCATGAACTGTGCATATTTATGTTATGGATTAAGATATTCTTGTAAATAAGAGATATAAAACAAAATTAAAGGGGGAAGAATGTAGTGATTGTAATTAAAACCTTTCACATTGTTTTGAGGATCACGTGACTGTACAGACGAATGAGCCCTAAGCGTGGGTAACCTTAGGGGCGGAGCTTTCTAGTGTGGACCTGGTTCAAGCATGTACCTTCTTCAAGAGCTCTGTAAATAAAATTAACTGTTTCTAACAATAAACCTGTCTGGTATACAAAGTTTATTACAGCTAGAACATTGAATAAACTCCTTACTCTTCTAAAGTGGCCATGGGACTTTTATCTCCATCTGAATCAGCAGGCAGGAGCCTTGGCTTAGCATCTAACCTGAAAGACAGCAGCTTAGACAGCGTAGCACTCCTTCAGTACTTTCCTTTTATTCTTTCATAAGATTTGGGTGCTGCTTGCTAGGTCAGCAATTACTGCGCATCCCAATTGCCCTTGAGAAGGTGGTGGTGAGCTGCCATCTTCATTGGGGGAGGTGGTGGTGTAGCGGTAATGTCACTGGACTAGTAATTCAGAGGCCCAGGCTAATGCTCTGGGGGCAAAGGTTGAAATCCCACCATGGTATGTGGTGGAATTTAAATTCAATTAACAAATCTGGAATTAAAAGATAGTCTCGGTAATAGTGACCATAAAATTATTTTCTTAAAAATAACCTATATGGTTCACTAATGTCCTTTAGGGAAGGCAATCTGCCATCCTTACCCAGTCCAGCCTACATTTGACTCCAGTGTGCATTAGATGATTATTTGAATAGAAACAATGTGCAAGGGTACAGGGTAAAGGCAGGAGAATGGCATTAAGTCATAATGCTCATTCAGTGAGCCGGTGCAGACACGATAGGTCGAATGACCTTCTTCTGCGCTTTAACATTCTGTGATGTGTGTCAACTCTTAAAATGTCTTCTGAAATGGCCTAGAAAGCTGCTCAGTTGTATCAAGCTACTGTAAATTACTGTATGGAAGTGTTGGCCTAAGTTGTGTGTTCAAGTCCTTGAATGGGCTTTGAACTCGAAACTTTCCAACTCAGGGAAAGAATGGTACCACTCGGTTAAACTGACAGTAGAATAATACCATTATTCAAAACTTCACCTCTGGAATTGAATTGAATACTGGGGATTCCCATATCCAGGGCATCCGCCAAACTTCTGTCAACATTGTAGGCACCAATTGGGAGAATCTCCAAGGAAATTTCTGGTGTAGGTCTTCACAGAAAGGTAATCTCCCAGAACATATTCAAATTCCATTTACAAATCTGTAGTTCAATGCTGTCCTAGATACAGATTGTCTTCACAGAAGTCTATTCATTAAACTCATCAAGCCAAGTTTGAGATCAATTTCCGACATTACATTAAATTTAAAACACTTTTCTCTTAGTGTCATGTTATATTAAGCAGAATTAATTTGCATTTTAAAACAGAGATTGTGCCAATTTGAAATCCATTATAATTGAAAGGATTACTTTATCATCTACGTTAATTACTATTGCTCGGAAATTTCCAGGGTTCTCCTGATCTCTTTCTGTGACTTCCACAAAACCCCTGGAGAATTGGCACAAATGACTAGAACAGCCATTGGACCTGTTTCTCCAGGTAGTGGGGCAATTCTTGACTTTTCTAACGGCTGCAGATAAGGACAGCCCCAAGGAAATTCTCCTCCTTTGTATGAAGGCATATTTTAACACAGTTTGCAATGTAATCAATAGACTGTCAGCTGGTCAGGGCAACCCTGTGTCCCTTTCTTATTTTCAACTCACACTGACATTCTGAGACAGTAATGTGCCAAATCAGCCTACCATGGCTGTAGTACGTACCTCATATGCGCTCTAAGAATTTGCCAAGGCTTCTTCAACAGCACGTCCCAAACCTGAAACCTCCAACATCTAGAACACGGTTCCCAAACTGTGGGTCATGACCCCCAATAGAGATAGCGTTCTTCCCCTCCTCTGAAGCAGCAACAGCAACTGTGGAGAGAAGACTCTGGCAGGACAGCCCTGGACTCACCGGATCGAGCCAAATAGCAAAGGGGTGGGTGGTGAGCCCAAAGTGCTCCTTAATTTTAGGAAGCAATTCTGGCAGCAAGTGCCAAGTGGGTCCAGGACGTTTGTGAATGACAGCGTAGGCAGAGGCAGGCAAGCATAACTCAGTTAATGACTGAGTGCAGGAAATACCAGGAGACGATGAGCTGGGAAGATAAGTGGTGGCGGCTTCATACTTTACTGTGTTTCTGCTCCTGTCTGCCTGCTGTACAGGGTTCTTACCCTGGCTAGAGACTCTCCTTCATAGGCACCAGCAACTAACCAGAAGAGGAGAGGAAATGGCGATGGAAGAGAGGCTGATTAAAGTGTGTTTGTAGGGGGGGAGGGGCTGATTACTCAGTGTGGAGGAGAAGGGGAGTAGGGGGTTTCACTGAGTTTTCTGTCACCAGGTAATATGGAGAGCTTGCCTGAAAACTACACGAGTACCAATAATAACATTTTTACAAAGTACTTTAAAAACACTGGTTTTCATATTTATAGGTGTGTTACATGGTAATCTATCTTTAATAATTATATAGCAAATGTTACTGTTGAGGACATATAATAAGCTGCGTAAGCACACATAGAGCTACAGTAGAGGCTTTAGGGATACTTGACAAAGTGTAACTTGACATATTGCTGGAAATAGAAATCTGCCTCAGCAATGGCCGAAGCTAACTAAGTGGAACAGGATGTTCAGGCGGCTAGGCTTGAACGGCAGGTGTCAGACAATGTGAGGTACTAACAGTATGTGTTTTTTCTCTATAAGCACGACTATATCATTGACTTATTTACGAAATGTATAAACCTTGAACCCAACTGAGCCTCTGATCGGGGTGCTAGCCTTCATTGTACTTTGGTCTCTATGCATATGCCGTAATAGAGACTCCTGAGTGTGAGATGCTGACTCCATGTGTTGATTCTGCTGAATCCCCACAACATTACTCTGCTACTTTCTTGGTGTTTTGCTTTTGCTGGCATCTGGGGCCATGTTAATTTTCAAGTGTTAAAATGGAGTCACGTTGGAAAATAGTTTGAGAAGCACTGGCCTAGAAAGACAAGGACAGAAGGCTCATGGGAATACCACCACCTCCAGGGTCCGCTCCTAGTTAGACACCATCCCAACTTGAACATACATCAGTGCTGGGGCAAAATCCTGAAATTCCCTACCTAACAGCACTGGGGAGCACCATCACTGAAGCATTAATAAGAAGTTTCTATCTCAATCAATCTTAAAGCAGTATATGGTCTATCACTAGTAGCATGATAACACGGCCAACATATGCCCAATAACTGTCAAATTTTTAGCAGCTTGATCTCAATCTCCAATATCCTTATGGAAAATGTATCCTGTGACTGAACTTTGTCATTGGCAGTCTAATGCTGGTCCTTAGATTTCTGATGGTGATAGTTACCAAGAAGTTCAACTGGGAATTCAGAAGAAACTTCTTTACCCAAAAAGTGGTGAGAATGTAGAACTCACTACCACAGGGAACGGGATTGAAGCAAACAGTATAGATGCATTTCAGGGGAAGTTAGGCAAACATATGAGGAGAAGGGAATAGAGGGATACAATGACAGATTTGAATGAAGAAAGATGGGAGGAGGCCTGAATGAAGGATAAACACAGGCATGGACTGGTTGGGCCAAATGGCCTGTTACAGTGCTGTATATCCTATGTAATCCTATCTGATATCCCTCCTCAGCCTGGAGATATTAAAGCTAACCGTAGCATCGACCAACTGCCCAGCTATCTCAGCACAGACAAGGGCTCGAATCTGATAACTTATGAATATGGCTCAGGACCATCCGGGGCAAGCAAATAACATAGATTGTATTTTAAAAATACATTTTAAGATCTTAAATAAGAGTCTTAATGCTTTTAATATAAGTATATAAAAGGGGAAGTTGGTGGGTGATGGGGAATGGTACATGGTTGTGGAGCAAGTCTCAAGAGTGACGTGCACCATTTCTCGATTCTCATGTAGGCGAGGTGGTGACATAGTGGTATTGTCACTGGACTAGTAATCCAGAGACCCAGAATAACGCTCTTGGGACCCAGGTTCGGTGGTGGAAGATGGTGGAATTTGAATTCAATAAAAATCAGGAAATAAAAGTCAAATGAAATCTAATCAGTTCCAGAACATCGCTACAGGAGTTCCTCAGGGTAGTTTCCGAGGCCCAACCATCTTCAGCTGCTTTATCAATGACCTTCCTTCCATCATAAAGTTAGAAGTGGGGATGTTTGCTGATGATTGCACAATGTTCAGCACCATTCGCAACTCCTCAGATACTGAAGCTGTCTATGTCCAAATACAGCAAGACCTGGATAATACCCAGGCTTGGGCAAGTAACATTTGCACCACCAAGGTGGTGCCAGGCAAGAAGCTTGACACCATCCAGGACAAAGCAGCCCACTTGATTGGCACCCCTTCCACAAACATTCACTCTCTCCACCACCGACGCACAGTAGCAGCAGTGTGTACCATCTACAAGATGCACTGCAAGAACTCACCAAGGCTCCTTAGACAGCACCTTCCAAACCCACGACCGCTGCCATCTAGGAGAAGGGCAGCAGGTACATGGGAACACCACGACCTGGAAGTTCCCCTCTAAGCCAATCACTGACTTGGAAATATATCGCTGTTCCTTCACTGTCGCTGGGCCAAAATCCTGAAACTCCCTCCCTAACAGCACTGTGTACCTACACCACAGGGACTGCAGCGGTTCAAGGAAGCAGCTCATCACCACCTTCTCAAGGGCTTAGCCAGCGATGCCCACATCCCATGAATTAATAAAAAAACACAGTCGATGTAAAATTGTGATACCTCAAAGTGTGAAGAGGGTATTTTTGGGTCGGCAGAGTTCAAGTTGAGCACAATTAGCCGATGAAAGGGAGACCCTAATAATCATGAGGCAACTTGATGAGAACCATGCTCAATTGTGTTCTCTTCTCCATGGTGAATCCCACAAGGCAGCAGCTTTGCTCCCTGTTGCATGGGTCTCATTACATTGAGATCCCAGCAAGGTCAGGAGCTGCTGTTCATTCTGTGCAGTTTGCCATCTCCTGGTCATTCAATGCAATTTGCCAAATGCTGTCAGAGTCAGGGGTAAAGGGTGGGAGGGAGATGGATGCCTCCAAGGGGCATGGCTGGTAGATGGCTCCATCCTCCAGGGTCATGGCTGACAAGGACTCATGTGGTAAGTCTTTCTATGCTGCCAAGGCAATGGTCTCTCTATAGAGTTTCGAGGGTAATGGAGGCAAGCTGAATAATGTTAGGGGGAGAGATCTCGCACATGGCTCTTATCACCCTGGTCAAGAAGCAATGTCTCCATGCACAGTCATGTATGAACGGGAGGAACACTCATCTCTGTTCCTCCAGGATATCCTTCACCTGGAAGGAATGGTATGGGGATGCCATGTCTGGACGGAAGCCAAGCACAGGTCTTAGCACTGGCCTGGTGGCTCTGAGGTGGAGGCAAAGCCGAATAGAATATGCTCACTAGATTGATTACTACAATTCATTCGGAGATCCACTGAGGCCTGGATCATGCAGGCTCCAGGCAACCCTGCCTTTCTACCGGCTCTCAACTATATGAGGAGGAAGAGGGACAGGCACAAGTTGGCACAGGGCCAGGAGGAGTAACGACCTGAACAGGAAGACACAGCGGAGCCTCAAGAGGCTAAGGATGCTGGCGACCAGGTGCCAGTGCGACCTCGAGTACTGGCCCGACCATGGGTATATCTTAGGTGGTGCAGCTATCTACAGATGAGTGAAAGGCAATGACAGGGACGCATTATAAGGTTCTGGAATGTGGTTGCACACATGCCAGCTTGTCCACAATGACCTGCGGCTGCAAGGACTTGGAGACAATCCCATGCCAGTGGCATTAAAGGTCACCGCTGCCTTAAACTTCTTTGCCAGTGGCTCCTTCTAGGGCTCCACTGGGGACCTATGCAGCACCTCCCAGTCAGCAACACACAAGTGCATTTGGAAGGTTGCAGATGCCCTATTCAGGAGAGTGCATCAATTTGTCCAATTCCATAAGACCATAAGACATAGGAGCAGAAATTAGGCCATTTGGCCCATCAAGTCTGCTCCGCCATTCAATCATGGCTGATAAGTTTCTCAACCCCATTCTCCCGCATTCTCCCCGTAACCTTTGATCCCCATACCAATCAAGAACCTATCTATCTCGGTCTTAAATACACTCAATGTATTTCGTGTTAATCAAAAAGACAAATAACCAAGGCCATTAATTCAACCTGGATCCCAAAAGACTGTTGGGTTTTGCAGCAATCTCAGGTACCCACAAGTATAAGGAGCTATTGACTGCATACGTGTGGCCTTCAGAGCTCCCTGGCAACAGCTAGTCACATTCATCAATAGGAAAGATTTCAACTCTTTGAATGTACAGCTGAAATACAATCACAGAAGGCAAATGCTGCATGTTTATGCTCGGTTCCCAGGAACCTCTCATGACTCAATCCAAGGTGCCAGAGGTCTTTTAGGGGCATCAGCTATTTTAGGGCTGGCTCCTTGGGGGCAAGGGATACACCCCAAAAGACCTAGCTGATGCCACCAGTTCGCCATCCATGGAGTGCTGCTGAGGAGAGGTATAATACCGCACATGCCTCCACATGCGATTGGGCGGACGACAGTCTTCCTAAATATGAGGTTCAGATGTTTGGACTGCTCAGATGGGGCTCTCCAATATTTACCACAGAGTGTCCCAGATCATTGTTGTCTGCAGCACCCTGCACAACTTCGCCCTGCAAAGCGGGGGAATGTCTTGGCTGGGGGAGACATGAAGGACTGAGATGTCTCCTCTGACGATGAGAATAGTGAAGGGAATGGTGCTGTTGAGGGCCAGGATGTTGCTGAGCCACATGCAGAGGCCATTGCAAGGGTATGACGTGGCAGACAGGCCCGAGACAATTTGATAGCTAACAGATTCCAGACAGGGTAAGCTGCCGAGACATTTCCTTTAATATCTGGTTTTCTATCATCTGCTGGCTGGAAGACCCCAGCTCCTTTTTGGTTTCAGATTTTATACTTTGCTCTAGTGTACCTTGATTTATGATTGATGAATTAAATTGTACCAGTTACCATCTGCTCTGCTGGGGGTTTGATCCTTTGCATGCACCAAACTGTGCTGACGTACAGGGCCCTGGCACTAAATGCGCGCATTAGGACCTGCAAAACACTTTGTTCCCTTGTGATCTTGGGCACCCGTAAGTAAAATTGAGATCTTTCCCACGTCCTCACAAAGTCCATGTGCATGGCAACTTGGAAGCAATATCAAATTTTACCTTGGCAAGGTTGCAGTTATGTCACACTCACACCTTTCCCCTGTGGGGGCAGACCTGGCAGACATCTTTCAGATGGAACCAGACAGATGGGTCCACAGGGAAAAGCAGCATGAGAGACCATTTGGCCCCTCGAGATCACTCCTCCACAGATTGACCAGGGAAGATTGTGTTCCTTTCCCCCGATCGCTATTAACCTGTAGTAAACCCATATTCTTTGACATCTTTATCTTGCCAAAAGGTTTTGAGGCTACTTTTGAGTCCACTCACTGAGAGTGCCTCACCTGCACTGTGCCTTGCTGAGTAGCAAGCACTCTGGACCCTCAATCGCAGAGATTCCTACAAGTCTCAGTCCTAGATGGCCTTAGCATTAGCGTGAGACTGTGATCCATCATTCCGGACCACACAGTCAAGGTAAACGTCTTTCCTGCATGGACCCTGTAGAGCCCTGTTAGAGCTGCTGATGGTTCACATGGATAGCCTCACAGTCCTCGGTACGGTCCAGCACAAAGGCCCATTCTACTCTCTCTCTCACCTCATGGACTAAGATCCCAGCCCTGAGATCTGATGCACTTTAGTTGCAAACTTTTTATACCAGGTCTACTGCAACCCTTGATAAGGAGGCAAATAGGCGACACAAATCTCCATGTGCGGTCTTACAAAGGCTTCAGTCAACTGCACACACACCTCTTTAATCCCTCTTTCAGTCAAGGCTAACATGCCCGTTGCCTCCTTACTTGCAACCTTCACCTGCATGTTAGCTCGAAAAGGCAAATAACCAAGGCCATTAATGATTGGACATTCCCACGACAGCTTTCTGCTGACATGTAGGGCAGCCTCTGGCTTTCTACTGCTAATAAGTGCAGAGCTTCACTCTTCCAAGCCTGAAATTGCACCTACATTGTTCCTTGCCACTCACAAAACATGTTTAACTCCCCTGAGTACTCCTCGTATCCATCCACATTTCACATCAGGACAACAGCAGCAGGAGATGCAATGACTTCGCTGAACACATTCTCAGATCTCAGAACATGGTGAGCTGCAAGTAATGGCTTGTATGATGTTTGCCCAGGGTGCACACTCAAAAATGATAGCTGGTGCTTAATTATGCACGTGTGGGATTATTGAATAATGACAATGTTGATAATACGAGAGAATGCATAGGAGTTTATTATCAGACTTTGATGGGGGCCCACATTCCAGACCCTTAAATGCCTGCGACCATTGAAGCAACTAACAGCAAGATGGAATCCAGGAGACTTCCCAACTGTGCTAGTGAACATATATTTACAAGTGCCAAAGTATATACAATGGTTGTACACCTGTGCCACCTGTGTGCCTTCAAAACTTCTTTACCTTTCTTTTCCTATTACTACGTCTAGGTGCAGCTCCGACACCCACAACTGAGGTGGAGGCAGCCTGCTGACTGCTGTGCCTGTTGACTGCGATGACTTTGCAGGCATCCTTTGATGGCCAGAGGCCTATAGGGCCCCAGCCTGCAAGGGTCTCTAGCTCAGGTACAGGTGTACCTTCCTCAGCCTGATCTGCTGAGGCGATGGGGTCACTGGCAGAGGGGTGGAGTGACCGGGCACCTTTGGAGTGTCCTGGGATGTAGCTCCCTGGGTGTCTGGCTGGCACTCCTTCTCCTTGTAGGTTCCCTCCTTCTTTCCTTGAGGAGAAGGGGAGCCAGGAGGGAGGTGGAGGTGCCCATCCCCCTCTCGCCCAGCTACTGTTGCACTGCACCCAAGGCTAGAGCGGCGGAGTGCAGGTCCGAGCGCAAGTCCGACAGCCACTGTGCGTTCAGCTGGATGTGGGGCTCCAAGGCGGGCGCCACCCTTTTAATGGAGGCAGCCAAATGCTCACATGCTGAAGCCACAATGTCAGACAGAACTTGGACGGACTCCTCCAGCCTTTGACCCAGTCTGCGCATGGCCTCTGACATCTCTGCCTGATGTTCGCCTTTCTGTCTCTGCATCTCTGACAGGTCTCTTAGAGCTGAGTCCAGAGGCTCGTCATCTGCATGGGGATGAGCAGGGACCTGGTCTCCAGCAGTCTTCCAAGTGTCAAAGACCTCAGCAGTCACTTCCACCGTCATGTGTCAGTGATGTGCTCACCAGATTGTGACCCCAAGCCTACTCTAGAATGTGCGCCCACCAAGGCGAAGGTCTCTGAGCTGGTGGAGGGTGCAGGTGAAGGCCGTGATGGTGCATCCTCTGGGGCTTCTGAGGCATCCTCCTCAGAGGTGAGGATGAAGATGGTGCTGTGGCTGATACCCATGGTGGGTATCCCCTTTTCTCGCTGGTAGCTGAAATGAAGAAAAGAAAGATTTAGTGGATGTCTAAGCAGGCTCCTTAATTAAAGCAATGTCTCACTTTGTGAGTGCATCTTACAACTGCAGACTGGATGCATCCTCAGTGGGTTCTTGGGGGATTCCTACCTTGCCTTCAGCACAGGCACGGTCCTGCTCCTCTCTGGCTATCTCAGCGGCCTCCTTCTTGAAAGGGGTGAAGTCTTGAATGTCCAGAATGCTACCTCCAGTCTTGGCCCGCTGCCTTTAACCATGGGCATTTTTGTCCAACAGAAAGACAGAAGGATTGAATGTCATCCCAATAGGTGTACGAACAGTTTAGCAGGATGCATGTCTATGGCAGCTCCCCAGCCCTCCCCAATAAGTGATTAACAAGAGGATGAACTGCAACTGATAGAAGAACGGGAGCATGAATGGCTGGCACACAATCAGTGCATATGTCGCATCTGCTGCTGAGTCCCGCAACTCAAACTCCTGTCTGACATCCCTGCCCACTCGCACATTTACACTGCCTGAAGCCCTTATGAGTGTTAGTTTACAGTGAGTAGACAGTGCCACTGGCGGAGTGCAGCAGATTGTTTTTACTGCACTGCTGGGTCCTTTGGTGGGCCCCATGGGCACTAACCTCCACTGTGACCTCCTTCCCAGCCACCGTGGTCAGACAGGAGGGCCTCCAGTTGCCATCACTGAGAAAAAGCTTTTCCTAGATGGCCGAAAGGAGAATCTCCAGGAAAGCTTTGCTGAATTGTGGGGCCACATGTTGTTTGGTCTGCGACATTCTGGTCTTGGCAGAATCCGGAGCTCCTGGTTTGCAGAGAGTGAATGGCTGTCAGGGTGCCCTTTAAACATGGCAGCTGGACCTTTAACCCCATGAGGTAATAGTGGAGACGGTGACTTCCTGCCACCTCACAGTGGCAATCACTCCCATTTCTGCACTTGTCACCTAACTTAGACTCCAGAATAGAAGATTCCAACCAAAGTGTGGGTGTGAGGGATAGGATCATGCTCAGTTGTGATGATACCTGTTCAAATTAGCCTTCTACATTCACTGTCCAACTCGCATATGGTGAAGAACTGGAGAGTGACTGAAGCTTGTAAAATTTGGCACCTTCAGGAGAAGAAAGGTAGACAAGCAGAAAAGAGAAAAAGAACTGCCTCTGGGAAAGAAAATATTTGCTTCTGAAACAGGAATCCAATTAAAAAATCCGATTAAAAGGATTCTACAGTACTTCCTGAGTTTATACACATGTATTTAATATTTTATCAGCCTCTTACTACAAGGAAACTAACAGAATTATTTGAGATTCCATTGCCAATAACTGATGTTTTTAGTTTGTAAGTTGACACAGTAACTGATGAACCACTATAGTTCCTGACTGGCCCAGCTACCTTCTACCTGTTGTCAAATACCCAATAATCCCTTTCTTTTAGTTGCACTCCTGCCATGATGTAACATTCTGCCTTCTGCCCATTGAACCTATTTGTTTTCTCTCAGAATTTACATCCTCTGGCACTCCTTATACTCAGTTTCAAACAAAGCAAGTCCGAGGTACGGTAACATTTGCTGGAATCTGTGGTCAAACCTGTTTTGGCCTGTCTGTCCCTCCTGCCTTAGTCTCACTAAAATCAGAATCCTGTTCCATTGATCCATTTGTCAAGATTCAAGAACTTGCCCATTGAACTAACATTGATTTGGGAGCTGCAACCATCCTACACTCATATAGGCCTAGGGCCTCTATGGTCCCATTACAAATGTAGGAACTGATTTGCCATCTTAGTCCTTATACAACAGCAGGATCAGGCCTATCATCTTAATTGGATGTTTTACAAGTATAGGACCCAGTGTGTTAACTTGCCCTCTTTACAAGTGTAGGGGTGGGCCTGTTATCTTGACCCTTTTGCAGGTATTGGATTCAGTCTGTGATACTGGCCCCTGCTTAAATATGGTTTATGCTCCTGTTATGGAACTGGGCCATCCCTAGCCTCGATTGAAATCTGAAATATGAAGTGAAGTGATCCTGTTTCTGATCCTTTTACAGGAGCATATCTCCATGCTGTCTCCCTCATGTGGTTATCCAGGTAAGTGCAGTCATTATTGGAGAAGGACACAGCCAGATATGTGGCAAGAACCAACTTCCAGAGATTGACAAAAAGGAACCTCTTGAGTTGACAGAATCTTTGATTTATCACAAATAAATATAAGGCCAGAAAAGACTATGGACTATCATAGCCTTTTGTCAGATTATTTCATGTAATAGAAAGCAACCTAAGTTGGCTTTTTAAAGAAATCAACCCTATCCTGACTCAGATATTCAGAAACTGAAACTAATATTTTAATACAATGAATATTTATGATGATATCACTTTATGTATCACCCTTACAGATGTTGCTGCACTCTGTAAGGACAAAGTCTTCCAAAGATGGCATCCTTTAAGGATGCTACAATGACCTGAGTTAATTTGTGGACTCTTTTATTTTCCCCCTTTCTCTAATTTGCTTCTGTCTCATTCCTACCATCACTTCAAAGGTTTTTAAACCCAAACTTAGTCATTTATTCATTGCATCTTTATCAATTGTGTTTTCTTTCCTACTCTTATCACCTGAGTTTTGGCACTTGTTACCAGCCATTTGACAGTGTTGGCATTGAGCACACTGAATAATACCAATATAGTTTTTTTGTCTTTAATCCTTTCCTTTAACTTTTTCTGCTTCCGAAATTCTTAATGTTTGCAGATGCCCTGTTTCACTCTGTGTTCACTCACACATTCTAACAATTGTTGGTAAGGGTAAAGCCTTCTTTACTGTTCTAATTGTATTTCCTTTCATCAATTAAATTGTCAATTCCTGCCCTAGAGAGAAGCAGATTGAGATTTCAGCCATCTCCTTCATGGGAAGAAGGTTGGGATTCCTGCTGCCTAATATTACTGCACCAATATAGTAGAAACAGAGGATTACTAGTGACAATACCTAGGAGTTTAAAAGGTATGAATTTTAAAATGCAGCCATTCTTAAATTGCATTGGTTAAAGTGTTCTGACATAATGATGAATATCAGTTTGCAAATTTAACTTTACACCCTATAGACTATCTATCCTATTGGAGGTTCAACCATCAAGAAGCTTTGATCCTCCTCCTTCCTTCCCATGATTTATTTCCCAAATTTCCCACAAATGTCTTTCCTCCTCTGCCAAAAGTGTTGATTGATGCTGGACTCCTAAAGAGTAAGGAGTTCAAATGCTACTTTGCCCTTTCCAGATGCGCGTAGTAGCAGAAACTGGAACATAAAGCTTTAAATACTGTGCCACATAACTATTGATGATATCTGATCCAAAACTCCAGATTCAGGCACGAAATCAAAAACAATGGGGAGTTCAAAGGGAAACTTTGATATTGGCCAAAAAAGTCGAACACTATTGGCGCTCATGCACAAATTAACCAATAAGCTCAAGTACAGACACAATATTGGTGAAATTTCCAACAGCGTAAGAAAGGATATTATAACAGGGGTATGACCTCCTTAGATCAAGCGTAATAGAGGATTCTATGAGAATATGTTAGGGACAGCATTGCATGCTGGGGAATAGATTTTCTGCTTTTGAAAAAAAAATCATTTAAATGTCAATGAATGCTAGATTAAGCTATTTGTGTTAATTCCAGTTTTACTGTTCAATTGAGTTGCTAATAAATTTAAAATCAAAAGAATAACATCTCTGTTAAAATAGCAAAAGGAATTCATTTAAGCATTTTATATTCAAAGACCCGAATTTCATGGCACCAAGGTGAACATCAAACACTCCCCTGGGCAGGTACAGTAAAATTGGATATAGAGTAAAAGCCATTCTATATTATGACATCGGGCACTGCCAGGTCACTAACAGTGAGATTGTTCTCTGAAATTCTTGTAACATTTGAAACTCTCTTGCTGTTCTTTGAAACGCTCGTAACATTTAAGAAGTATTTAGGTATTCACTTGCATTGCCATAGCCTCCAGGGCTATGGACCAAATGCTGGAAAATGGGATTAGTGTAGTCAGATCTTTGTTGACCTGCGTGGAAATGATGGGCCAAATGGCCTCCTTCTGTGCTGTAAACATCTATGAGTCTATGAAAGCTGATTAATAGAGCAAACATTACAAGATTCCCTGCTAAAGGTACTCCTCCTGCTAAAGTAACAGCCGTGTCCCAAGTCCCTAAATCTGTGCATTGTGAAACTGAACATTTCCAGATCAATAATCTTCCAAGTTGCTCCAAAACATTTTTTCCACATGAATTACTCCAGTGCCAAGGGCCAGTATTCCAGCTATTGAGTTGTTAATGGAAAGTATTGACACTAACTAATCTTCTGTACAAAGTGCAGAAAATATCTTGCATGCAAAAACATTTCAAATAGCTGGAAATGTAAACTTCTTTTTACATTTCTTAATTATATGTTCAATATTTATACAGAATAAGGGTAGGACAGGATTTGAATTCTCGTGTTAAAGGATGTCAATGTTGGGGAACAGAACAACTAGGGCAAGGGCAACTTGGGATGGGCAATAAATGCTGGCTCAGCCAGCGAAGCCCACATCCCGTGAATGAATAAAAAAAACTGTTCTGTGGAGTGTTTACCCAGCTTTACTGTGCCCCATCAGAATTTGTTAACTCTAATCTCAGAAAAGAACCGTTTGATTTTTTTTCATTTTCCACACTTGCCTCCCTTCTGTTGTAACATCTTGTGCTAAAGTAAGATAGTTTTGTCAAGTGGGATTTTGCCACATGAATCTGAGTTGTCCCAAATTCATTTCACTTAAGACAGGGACTTTTGACTGTAAGGCAAGAGAATTCCCTCCCTTACGTCTGGATTGGATTCAGACCCAGTTTCCAGAAATGAAAGGTTAATGTTCCAAGTAATCCCTGCCTTCCCATCTCCTAAATAAAATGAGCAATGAGAAAAGGGAAAAAAAACCTTCTCTCTTGAAGCTAACAGTAGTTAATACTGAGCATTGTACTGATCAACATTGAAGGTTTTCACAGTAGCAGATTGCAGTGGGAATAACCATTAATTCACTGTTAGGAACAAGAGGTGACAATGCAGAAAATGTTGACAAGATATACTGAGTCTGTTTCTGTGTAAAATCAAAACTGAACTAAACACAGGAAACACTAAGCCTCAGTGTTTCGATTGGTCAGAGTGAATTCTATGCTAATACACACAAACCTGCCAGAGACCTGCTTTTTTTTTCACTAATGCAACTGCTGGAAGGAAATATGAGAATCATTAATAGGGAGAGAAATGTTCAAGTTCAGCATACACATTCGCTGCTATAACTTTTCCCTTTCTGTTAAATGCCCCACTTCACACATTATACCCTAGTAGTAGGTGCATTTGCTGCCAAATTCCTGCCAATGACACTCAGTAATTGGTCACCTGGAGGCATGCCAGGAGCTTGGCCCCATTTCAGTAGCAGTGTGCTCAGTAATGGAGCAAAAGTTGTCAACATGTCATACCCATCGGATTTTAATATGTCACAGGTTCTAAGATATATATGGTGTGAAACTGAGCACTTCCACCTCTAGTTCCAAGACATATTTTTCACTGTATTACTCCAAAAAATACCAAGGACATGGATTCTAGCTATTGATTTGCCAGTGGAAAGTATTGGACGCTAACCAATCTCCTGAACATACTCAAGAAAAGATTGTATTTTGCGGATGTTTTGCTTTA
The DNA here is from genome assembly GCF_964194155.1 of Cetorhinus maximus. Classification (NCBI taxonomy): domain Eukaryota; kingdom Metazoa; phylum Chordata; class Chondrichthyes; order Lamniformes; family Cetorhinidae; genus Cetorhinus; species Cetorhinus maximus. Next base: position 42,253,727 of record NC_135899.1, read on the forward strand.
CAATCAATTATATCTTGTAACACTATCTTTTAATTTATTCATGCACTTGTCTATGCCTTTATTGGAAAAAAAGGGAAGGTGTAAGGTATGTCTGTGCTGAAGTACAGAATACTACAACCTTTTTGACACTCATCGTTAGTACCCCAAGCTCAGGTACAACATAGGTTATATACAGGACACAACTCCCTTTACACTGTGCCATGAAATACTCCCAGGACAGGTACAGCCTGGGGTTAGATACAGAGCAAAGCTCCCTCTATGCTGTCTCCATCAAACACTCCCAGGGCAGTTACAGCACAGCGTTAGATACAGAGTAAAACTTCCTCTACACTGTCCCCCTCAAACACTCCCAGGGCAGGTACAGCATGGTGTTAGATACAGAGTAAAGCTCCCTCTACACTGTCCCCATCAAACACTTCCAGGACAGGTACAGCACGGTGTTAGATACAGAGTAAAGCTCCCTCTACACTGTCCCCATCAAACACTTCCAGGACAGGTACAGCATGGGTTTAGATAGAGAGTAAAGCTCCCTCTATACTATCCCCATCAAACATTCCCAGGACAGGTGCAGCATGGTGTTAGATACACAGTAAAGCTCCCTCTACACTATCACCATCAAACACTCTCAGGACAAGTACGGCACGGGGTTAGATACAGAGTAAAATTTCCTTTACACCAGTGGTTTTCAAACTGTTTTGACTAATAGATCAGTTTAAAATTTGATTAATAACCATGGATCTCCTATCTAAATTATAATACTACATAATAGTAGTATTATATTGTAGTACTGCATATATAGTGCTTTGATTATACTTTTAAGAAAATAGGTATTTATTTACAGATATCAATGAGATGGGTATGCCTGCTTCTCACTGCAGAGTCTGTAAATTCTTGCGTGCTCCCCTCCTAGGTGAGACAGCCAGCATTTGGTAGCTGCATTTCACTGCTGCCTTCTGACTTACATATCACATTGTTTCACTGATCCCCTGGAATCTATCTATGGACCCACCCCACAAAGGTCTGCAGACCCCAGTTTGAGAACTATTGCTCTGCACTGTCCCATCAAGGACTACAAAAGCAAGAGAAAAGAATACTCTATCCTGTCTCAGCTAACAGTACCTGATCTAACACCTTCAATCACATGATAAGGTTAGATAAGTAAATCTCTGCTTTAACCATTCCGTTAAACATAAGATCATAAGAAATAGGAGCAGGAGTAGGCCATTAGGCACATGGAGCCCTCTCTGCCATTCAATAAGATCATGGTTGACCCGATTGTGGCCATGCACCACTTTTCTGCCTGTCTCCCATAACCCTTGACTCCCTTGTGATTCAAAAATCTGTTTAACTCAGCCTTGGACATATTCAATGACCCAGCCTGCACTGCTCTTTATGGAAGAGAATTCCAAAGACTAACAACCCTCTTAGAGAAGACGTTTCTCCTTCTTCCCATTTTAAATGGGAGACCTCTTATTTTTAAACTGTGTCCCCTAGTTCTAGTTCCCCACAAGAGGAAAAATCCTTGCAGCATCTACCCTTACTCAGAATCTTATATGCTTCAATAGATCATTTCTCATTCTTCTAAACTCCAATGAGTATAGGCCCAACCTGCTCAACCATTCCTCATAAGACAATCCCTTCATCCCTGGAACCAGCCCAGTGAATCTTCTCTGAACTGCTTCCAATGCAAGTATATCCTACCTTAAGTAAGGAGACTAAAACTGTACACAGTACTCCAGATGTGGTCTCACAAATGCCCTGTACAGTTGTAGCAAGATTTCCCACTTCTATACTCCAAACCCCTTGCAATAAAGGCCAACATTCCATTTGCTTTCCTAATTACTTGCTGTACATGCATTCTAACTTGTTTGATTCATGTACTAGGACACCTAGATACCTCTGTACTGCAGCATTCTCCAGTCTCTCTCCATTTAAATAATGTTCTATTTTTCTATTCTTTCTGCCAAAGTGGACAGCCTCACATTTTCCCACATTATACTCCATCTTCCAAATTTTTGTCCACTCACTTACCCTATTTATATCCCTTTCCAAACTCTTTGTATCCTCCTCACAATTTGCTTTCCTACCTATCTTCATGTCATCTGCAAATCTGGCTACAATAGAATCAGTCCCTTCGTCCAAGTCATTAATATTGCTGGCAAGTGGACTCTGATTGGTAGAGGCATTGCCATGGAACATGCACCAGTTAATGGTGACTGACAGTTAACTGCCAAGCATTGTTTGAAATTTAAACCAGACAGCTTGACTCTGATTGGTCGAGGCATTGCTCTGAGGAATGAACCAGCGAATGGCTATCACAAATTTTGTTTAGCTGAAACAGACGCAATGTGTATACATGTTCTTTCTGTCTACAAAGAACAGGGCCCTGTGTGTTAATATATTTAGCTTTAAGTACATGCAAACGCGCCACACTGTGAGCTTGATGGACAATGTGAAGCTGGTTGTCAGCGTACTTTTTAGCACACTGAGGATTATTTAGCAAATACTGTCCAGTCGCGGAATCACATCTAATGGTGGACACTGTGTTTTAAGTTTTGCAAGCACAGGCTAGTTGGGTATGGTATGGACCTTGCCCGTTGCGAACAGCGGCTGGGACATGCTGTTTGATACAATCCATCAGTCTTTGGGATGTATGGCCTACATACCCAGCATCACACTGGCACTGAAATTCGTATACCACATTACTCATTTGTGTGATAGGTAGAGTGTCTTTTTGGTTTGATGGCAGCATCCTGTTATTGGCGAATACCATTTGCATTGCTACTACACCTGTTGCTCAAATTTTTGAGAGACTCTGCTTTCCAGGTAAACTGGGCACTTTTCAAGGCTGAAAGTGACAGCCTTAGGCAGTTCATGAGATTGCGTGATTTACAGCACAAAATAATCTGATCAGGGTAGCCACATTGTGCCTGTTTCAGCTAAACAAAATAAGTGATAGTCATTCACTGGTTCATTTTTCAAGGCAATGCCTTGACCAATCAGAGTCAAGCTGTCTGGTTTCAATTTCAAACAATGTTGGCAGTTAACTGTCAGTCACCATTAACCGGTGCATTCTCCATGGCAATGCCTCCACCAATTAGAGTCCACTTGCCAACCAATCAGCATTCTCTTCTCATACAGTATAAAGTTGTTGCTTCCACTGACATTGGTATTCTTGTGGTCATCCTGATGAGTACAAAATAAAAAGCCTCGACAAAATGGCTTTTTTCAGCAATACTCAAGTTCTGTACTACCAAATGACTAAAAGTTATTAATAACCTGCTATTCCTACTTAATAACAGATTTTAGCATTTTCCCAATGACAGATGTTGGACTAACTGGCCTATAGTTTCCTGTTTTCTGTCTCCCTCCTTTCTTGAATAGTGGTGTTATATTTGCGGCTTCCCAATCGACTGGAACTTCTCTAAAATCTGGGGAAATTTGGAAGATTACAACAAATGTATCCACTATCATTGAAGCCAGTTCCTTTAGGACCCTAGGATGTAGGCCGTCAGATCCAGGGGACCTGTCAGCTCCATTAGTTCCCATATAAACCCATTAGTTTTCCAGTTCACTCTTAAATGCTTTTAGGGTAGATGCAGCATGAGATAGATACAGAGTAAACTCCCTTTATACCATCTATGTCAAACACTCCAAGATCAGGTTCAGCATGCAATGAAGATTTTTATACATAGACCCATAAAGCAGTCTCAGGTCTGGGACAAGACAGATTAGATGGAGAATAAATCTCCTTTTACTCAATTTGCATAAGCCCCAACCTCAGAAGAGTGCACGCTACAAAATTCTCAACTGACTGCTTTATTTTCCACATCAGCCATCCTTGTGGATTCTCTTGATGAATCTGGCAATAGGACTATTTTATTATAGGAACTTTCACCGAACAGATATGAAGGGGCTAAAATTGGTAAACCCACTAAAATGGGTGTGGCATGCAATGTGTGGTTAGCTTTCATACTGTGAACGTATTACCATAAATATGTTGTGCAGCCAGCACTAAACTCACTGTTGAGTGGCTGCATGCCTCAGTCGGGGGCTCAGGTTCATGCAAAGCTAGCACCACTTAAAACTAGTCTGCACTACTTAAAGCCTGCAGGGTAGGGAGCCTGTTCCAAGGTTCTTCAATGCAGCATTGGAGGCCTTGGTGCAGGTGGTGGCGGATAGGCATAGAGGGGTCCTCTATTTACTGGGAACCAGGAGATTCTTCAGGCAGACACTGAGAAGGAAATGGGAGCAAAGTACCATTGCGATCCATGTCAGCAGCATAACCCAAGGACCTGGAAACAGTGCCTCAAGAAGTTCAATGCCCTCACAGGTCAATGAATGAAATCAGGTCAACTTCAAATGCAATATCCTTACAAATGAACCACTAGCCTAATTTCACCATTGCCCCTTCACTCACCTACCAACAATCTCTATCAGTCTCATTCGTCACATTCATAGCTTCACCTTACCCTCAAACACTTCACTGCTACAAGCCTCACACCTATATCTCGCAGCTTGCACACACTACCAGCATTTCAACCATGACAGGCACATCACCCAAACGTAATGCACCATTCTCACTGACACACATCCCTCTCTAGGACAAAGTGGCCCACAATTAGAGGCAGCAGCAGCTAAATGTTGGGATCTGGCATGATTGCACGTTCTCATCCTGTTGGAGGAAATGATGCTCACCATCACTGGGGAAACTATGGCTGAGGCCATGGCCAGAGGCAGGGCTGAAACCATTTAAAATGATGCTCTGCTCATACCTAATCCTACTTCTCACATCGGACTTCCTCCTCATCCTACAATCTGTTACAGTCACAGGTTGCAGATAGCAGCAAGAGGTGGAAGGGGAAGAAGAGACTACTTACAAAGATCTCAGCAGCTACCAGTTCAGACATTGACATTGTGGGTATTTTAGAGAAGAGCTTATAGGCAGGCATGTGGTGAGACAATGGGTACAAATGGCCTGCAGCCAGGGAAAGAGTCACACACAGGTGCCAGCTTGTTGGAGGCCAAGGTCACACCAAAGTTCTGCTGCAGAAGACTCAGATGAAGGCTTCGAGGGGGTAAATGGCTGATGGGTGTGTATACAAAAATGCTGGGTGCATTGTCAGGTCTGCCAGGAAGTCTGTGGTCACTGAAAAGGGATGTGGAGGAGCCTGACTCCAATCTTCTACAGGGCTTTGCACAAAACTTGAAGCATCACCTTTGCTATGTGGTGTTGGCGGAGAATACTTGCGGATGCAATTATGGTGCAGCATCTGATGGCTGACCTCTCAACGATTATTGCAGCACAAGCAGAAGCCACCCAACGTTGCCATGCAACGGCAACTTGCTGCTATGAATGCCCAGACTGTTACCGTCATGGTTGCTGATTACAGTGTTCAAAGGGGCTTGCAGGCTGGCACAGCAGAGTAGCAGTCTGTCCTCCAATACATTACCAGGATTGCTGAGGCCATGGCCTAGGGAAGTGGCTTTAACTGCATGGAGCACAAGCCTGCTGTACTCTCTCAGGATGACAGCATTCATCCTCCCACCACTGCCACTTTGACAGTGTCCTTGCTGTTGCCTGTCAGCCCAGGCTGCTGCTGTCCATGCTGAGGTGGTGCAGTCCAAAGCCAGGCCTTCTGCTCAAAGCTGCATGTGGTCATTCTTCAAGGCCACCTCTTCCACTGAAAGTCAGCAGTCTTTCATCAGCCATGTCACAGCCACTAGGGTAGTGCTATTAGGATATAGGAGACTAGTTGACTTCTGAATGGAATATTGGTGGGTTTGATTTATAAAGCTGGTTTGAAATGTTTGTTTTGGCGTGGTTCTAGTGGTTTTTATTTCAGCATTATGGCCAAGAGGACGCTATGATGGTGAGTAATAGAGGGAAGGTAAATGGGGAACTGGGATTGCATTCACTGCTATTGCAGCCAGATGAGCAAATCATGGACAGTCTGGCTGGAAAGATGTGTTGGCTTCCTCCTCCCATTCTCCCCCTCCTCAGCTGCATATTGTATAGCTGACAGCAGAGGCTGTGCCCTCATGAGGGCTCCTCCAATGTGGTCCAGACAAAGGACCATTGCTTAAGTTCCCCAATGGAATGCTCGCTCACATTTCATGTGGGAGCATAGCTTTCATTATGCACATGCTGCACATATGCGCATGGGTTGTGCACCGGAGTCACAGGCCAGAAGGTCAGTAGATATCCCTTGTCACCAGTAGCCACCCTGTGGTTTTTTTTAAGATGGCTCAAATGCTGATGGTACAGTGGACTGCTGCAAAATAAAGGCATCATGATTGCTGCCAGGATAAAGGGCATTGACCTGTATAATTCTTTGCCCATGTTCACACACTAGCTGGACATCCAGGAAGGAAAATCCCTTTTGATTGTGGTACATTTCTGAACTTACACATGGCACCTGCAAAGCAACGTGTGTTCAGCTAACGGCACTCTGGACCATGGGGAAGCCTGCAATTCTCATGAAGCTGCATGCTTGTTCTACCTGGTTCTCTCTGGCACAATAGAACAAAGTATATTCACTTCTCCTTGCATAGAGAACCTCAATGCCCTCTCTTATGCAACAGTGGACAGCAAAACTGGGATATTTTGGAAATATTGCCTGCTGCAGCTGGGAGGAAGCCAACCACAAAAACATTCAAAGCCACTGTCACCTTCCCAGCCACTGACAATGCCATCCTCACCCTGCTTTGAGACTGCAGTTCTGCCAACAGAAAGCAGATTTCAGTGAGCACCTCCTTGGCGAAGCTGAGGCATTCTACACACTGTTGCTCATTGAAGTTGAGAAAAGATAAATGCACCCTGAGACCCTGGGTGGGTAATGTTTCCTTCCCTTCCTCCCTCTTTGAGCAATTTGTCCTCCTTTGTGTCCCCTCTGCTCATCCTCACTGTCATGCTATAGGCCGAGGAGTTAGAAACTACTCAGAGCAAGTGGTCTGAGCAGAGCTCTTGAAGCCAGAACTAGCTTGACAATGGCTAATGATCTCTTGAAATTGCGCTGGTTGAGGATGAGGGTAAAGTTCTTTCTGCTGATGAACACATGTTCAGCTGTGCAAGATTAAGAGATGGTGTTAGCTGGAATGCTAGGTTGAAAATGGCATTGCTGACATCAAATTAACATAATACCCTGGCTGATGTCATGACTTACCCACTCTTCATAATTCCGGTGCATGCTCCCAACACCAGTGCTAATGACCTACCCAAAATGATGTCCAACATGGGCCGCACAGAAGTCTGCAAATGACGAGAATGCCATTTCAGTGCAAAAATGGCAATCATAATGCCGAAAATACAGGCACTGCACAACCAAATTTTGCAGCAGAAGTCTCTCACAAACTCATTTCAGCCTTCAGAGATAGACCTTCATCCCATCAGCCCCAATAGGATTGGAACCTGGTTTCCAGAGATAAAAGCCTGACACTAATTGCCCCAATTTCTCAAATATCTTCAATTTTAATTGAGTAAGAAAAACATATCTTGCTTCTCTCTTGAGAGGAAAAACCAAAATATGAAAGGTTCGGAACAGACAGAACAAAAAGCTCATAACAATTTTGGATGTAAAACTGCAAATACAATGTAAGGAGTACAAGGGAAACAGTTCAGAAAATGTTGACAGCAAGCTGTAATCAGTCTATCTTGTAATAACATTGATATTTTAAAAATAAATCACAATTTAATTCAACACAGCAAACATATTTTTCACTGGACTGAGAATTAGAAAATTCTGTCCTGATAGACACAAACCTGTCATCCGACTTTTTTTTCCCACTGATGTTAATGAATGGAAGGATGGAAAGATTAATAATGTGAGATGATAAAGACAAGAGCACAGCTTCTGGGATGAGTGACTACTTCCTCTTCCCCAGTATTTTTGAACTTCTTTACTTTTGTCTCCCACTTCATACACCAGCTCGCAGCCATGAGTGTGAGGAGGTGACCCTTTGCATGTTTGGAAGAACAAGATGTTACCTAGCCACTGCATGCATGTATCCTAAAGGACACCTCAGTCTGCTGGTTTAATTCCACACAGTGTCCTCCAGGAGCATACATTTGAAAACTGCAGCCTTCTCTTGGGCAATTTGCTTGTGTAGATAACTATCTTCACCAAATGTAAGGACTAAATGTCTTGTGAACAATAATCCAAATACACATAAAAATAACTAGCTTATAGTCGAGGAGAATCAGAACATGCACTCATGACAGGATCTTGCAGTAATCCTTGTCATTCACCATTGAATTTATTTTCTCTCTGGCTTCAACTCATCAGTCAAGGTTCCCCAACTGAGAATGAAGGCAGGCATTTTAATCTTAGATATCAAACCCAGCTGGTTGAGGAAATGTCACCCATCACCTGCTCTCTTCCCCCATGTTCTCCTAAAGACTGGAATTCATTGGGTAGGTAGCACACTGGCATTACCAAGATATCACAAACACCTTTTTTTGGATTCCTCTACCTTAAGGTTTACCAAATAAAAGAGATAATGTAGCCCCTCATCTCATGAGCTGACTTTAAAGTTACAGCTGAACAATGAAAATATACGACCGTGCTCAGAGAGAAGCATACACACACACACACACATATAAACACGTGAAATTTAGCTTAAGGTAAATTTATTTGTCACCTACCTCTCCCCCAAATTACAGGGGGGGACAATTAGTCTTTGACTTGAATGAAATGCATGTATCCGTGGGGATTCTTCTTGTAATTTTTTGCAGTCTGAATTTCTAAGTCCACCATTGCGCCAACGGCTCAGTGATTCAAGCATAACTGCCAGTTCTCTAGAGTTTGGTTTTAACAAATGAAAATGATCATTCCTTTCTGATGTGAAACAGTCTGATTCTCTTAAAGAGACAGTATCTTTCATTTCTTTTCATGGTTTGTGTTATAGTGTCCAGGGGAAAGCTGTTCAGGACTTTTGCGGAAGAAACTCAATTTCCTGACATTACCCTCCCTAAACAGGACCTAGGGACAGAGTGGAAACAACGCTGTTATGTGGGAACACCATCCAGCTTTAATTGAGGAGGAAATGCTACCAGCTCTGAAGGCAGCATTTTCATGTATTTTGGTAAAAGAAGGCCTCATGGCCAATATTTTGCACCACAGCAGGGGTCATCTCCAGATTGTCAGATAGCTTGCCTGACATCCAGTAGTGGATGAGCTGAAATTTTCTCTAGTGAAATTTTGAGAAGATTGAAGCCATTATCTTCAGTTCCCACCACAAACTCTGTTCCCTGGCCGCCAGCCCCATTACTCTCCCTGGCAAATGTCTGAGGCTGAACCAGTCTACTCATAACCTCAGTGTCATATCTGACCCAGAGGTGAGGATCCAACCACATATCAGCACCATCACTAAGGCTGTCTAATTCCACCACCGTAGCATAGCCCAACACTGCCCCATCTCAGCTCCTCTGCTGCTGAAACTCTCATCCATGCCTTTGTTACCTCTGGAGTTGACTATTCCAATGCACTCCTGGCCACAATTTTAAAATTCTCATCCTTATTTGCAATTTCCTCCATGGCCTCACCCCTCCCTATCTTTGTAATCTCCTCCAGCCCAATGACCCCCCAAATTTCTGCACTCCTTCAATTCAATACCCGATTTTAATTGCTTCACCACTGGAGGCCATGCCTTCAGCTGAGAAGAGCCTAAGCTCTTGAATTTCCTGCCGAAATCTCTCCACCTCTCAAACATTGTTTCCTCCTTTAAATTGCTCTTTACAACCAACCCCTTTGGCCAGACTCTGCCTTAATATCTTAGGTGACTTGGACTCAAATTCTGATTGCTGTGGCTCCTTGGGATGTTTTACTAGTTAAAACTGCTATATAAATGCAAGTTGTTAGTGTCACTGTTGTTGATGTCAAGAATCTCAACAACAGTAAACATTAGATATCAGATCCCATCACAGAACTGTAATGGGGACCAGACTCTATCTGCAGTTACGAGCATCTGAACTTAATGTTCTTTTCCGCAGGCTTCTTCCCTCTTCTTCTGGAGATGCTGACTTTTGCTATAGGATGGTTCCATAGGTGCCAGCTGCCTTTTAGTGCCTCACCTAAAGAGGCCAGTTCTCATATGAAAATCATCAACCACTGAGGGCTTCATAGCTGAGGCCAATTCTGGTGTTACTCATAGTTTCCAGCAAAGGTCCTTGAGTAGGCCATCAAGAGCTAGAATCCTGGTTGGGTTCCCCCCTCCTTAGCACAGGAATTTTTGGTCAGTTGCAGTCCCTACTGTGCCATCCCAACAGACAACCAGAAGTGGAACTTGCAATCTTCCTGGAGGTGCTCAGCACCAAACTCGCTGCATCCACTGAGACACTGAACAAGGAAGAAGTTCAAACTTGAACAAAAATCCATACACAAGATCAGAGAAAACAGAAAATTATTCCATTCCAAGAGCATCAGATTTTTCCAGTACAAATAAGCAAGCTCTATTTGAAAGTGGGCACAAAAAGTGTGTCCAGCCCCCCTGGGCAGATCTTTCTGTGTACCTCAAGGTTCCAGCTATTCAATAACAGGAGTAGGTTCCCTGGTATTGATGTACATTGGTATTAGGACCAGGTTGAGGATGCACCACTGGGGGGGGTTCTGACATTTTTTTTAACCCAGACCTACGATACAGAAAAAAATATCTGAACTGGACTGCTACAATCCAACAATCACTGCTGGTGAATGAGTTGCTGACAGGTAATACAAATAAAAAAAAACTTGGCAAGTTTAGAAAAGGATTTGGGTAAAGGAAAGCAGGCAAGACTATGGATGCTGAAAAGAGAATCTCATCTATCTTCTGACTTCAGCCACATTCATGACCTGATAACACTGTGGATCAGGGTACTGGTGCAGTCCTTGGATCAGAGAATGGATTTGCTCCTGCCTTTTCCTGAGTGGGGAATTTCTGGTCATGCTGACTTAATCATAGATGCTTCCAAATATATTCTCCCACAGAGGAGCAAGTCATGTACGTCTCCTTGTGTCTAGTTGTAGAGTGACACGGTTAAGAGTTATGGAAAGAAGTGACCTTACTGTCCTGGGTAAATTAGAAGGGTGATGAGGGGTCATGAAAACTCAGGGGGCTTTAAAAAGGAAAAGCATTATACAGCAATTTTGTGAACTAGAGGCATCCTCTTAACAACAAAGGAGAATTCTTATGGTGTCTCACCTAAACAGTTCTCACCCAAAGTTTGCAGAATCCATCGAGAAGATACTGTCACTTTAACCCGTAAAAAATGAAACAAAACTATAAACTGAATTATTAGCTTCTCAGATCCTGGGGTTTATGTGAGCATGTCAGTGAAAGCATTCAGAGTGAGTAATCCTTGTTTGGTGCTTTGCAAAGCATTTGGTGAAGTGGAGCCGATAGGTAGGAGACAAATACTATTTGACCTTTGTGAAGTGATCTAATTTGTGTAAAGGCATATTTTCCCTGTTTTTCCAGAAAAGTTTTGGAAAAACAAGGGAAAGAGCCAATAGATCATAAATTACCTTCCAATCATGCAGTAAAATGAGAACAGCCACAAGGTGAGGTAGAGCGAGAGAGAGAGAGAGAAATGGATAGAGAGAAAGATGGAGAGACAGGAAGATTGAGAACATTGAAGTCGATAAGTTCAGGAGGCCCATAAAGACAGAATAAAGTTTCAGGTGGAGTTATTTTAGTTTGTACCCTCTACACCACAAACCTTTCCACCCCAATGTAATTATTTGGCCATTTAACTGGCCACATGAGGTCACCACTAAATTGCTCCAGTCCCTAATTCTGCAATCTGGAGGCATACACTGCAACACCAGACTTGGGCATTGCACAATATGGTGCTATCCACCCTTCTCAATAAGTCAATTACTCTTCTATTCTTTCATGGGCCAAGATATTTAATCAGGAGGATGAAGAGGTAGTCTACTTGAGCTATCTATAAGACAATATCGAAAAGCAAAAATATACACATGCACCATTAATCAATTTTGAAATTGAAACTGTTGGGGCACATTTACATAGATTCTCCACCACCAAGAAAACGCTAGAGATTAGATATTTGTCGCCTGTAGACACTCATGTGCATTTTAGAACATATTAGTTTGGTTGAATTCTCTTCACCATCATCAACCTAATTTATTGTTGGAAAAAGTGATCCTTTCCTTATGCTCTTGTCTAAGGCTTAACCAACAGATGTAATTCCATGGAACAAGTCCCAAGACGACTGAATGGTTCCACTAAATATAGAGGCTGTCCTTCTCCCTAGGGAATGGAAAATGAAGTGCTCATCAAACGGTGCTATGTGCAATTTAGATTGATATTCAGTTCATTAAAAGTGACAGCTATAATAATGTCACATATGATGTTGCAGAATGGGCCTGAAGCAAGTTTAAAGTGGTCCTACAGAAAAATCAAAGCTAATGGGGAAAGTAAGGGAAGTTTGGAAATAGGGTGAGAGTGAAAAGGACTGTAGAAAAGGAAAGGTAGGAATTTCAGTTGAACAATTCATGAAGAAGCTTCTCATGCAGCAAAGGCTGGTACTGAAAGTAGAAAAAAAGTTTAGTCACACTGAGCGCATAACACAGGAGCAAGTGAAGGAGGCAGTAACACCAGGTAATTACTGGGATGGAGCTATGCAGTTGGCACAATGCAGCAAAGCCCCCAGTACAGTCTTACAAGTTGAGTATTGGGGCTCAATATCAACTTGTGGATCAAGTTACTCAGCATGATTACAGCCTTGAGTTAGAAAGTATTTTCCATTTAAACCACATGACCACTCAAAAATACACAAGAACTTTCTTTCTTTCATTGTTCCATAGCTTCCATAAGCTGTAAATTACTATAGATAACCCTGTAAAGTTTGTGGTAACTGATAATAGTTATATTCTTATGCAAATCAAATATGCACTTAGCTCTGGAATGTCAAAACATGTGGCTCCAGACTGTGTACAGCCCCTGAGCCCAAGACTCTGAAATTCAGGTCTTTTTGTACCTATATTTCCTACTTGTTGATTTAACCTACTTGAATTGTGTGTGCTTGGAGGTTTGGAAAAGGTTATTCTTATTGTTGTTGCCTTATTGGTGGATAAAATCTGAAACTGGATGCTAGCATCCATTAGTGTTGGTAAAAAAAAATAATAGTAAATGAATTTAAACTTTATATGTCTCTTTAAAGGCAAAAAGCTTGGGCACTGAACTAATCCTTTCCTGTTAGCTCCAGGATCTGAAATTCATGGCAGTTTTATATATTTGTTTGTGTGGTTAGAGAGTGACATATACATGATGACCTATAACAAGGACTGACTTTCTTGGAAGTTCAAATACTGTACAATTCAGACAGCTAGAATACTGGCTACAACATTAGAGTGTCAACAATCCATTGGGCCATAGGATCTGGCAGCAAACACCAGGTTTTGATGCTTCATGTGCAAAGAACATGGCTCCAAATTTCCTCTGATGTTGAAATGTAATATTGGCAGGAACAAGAGTTGAAGCTGGATCTGGTTATGCTGGTTTACCTGGTTTATTTGATAGTGGTATACAAAATCATGAAGAGTAGATAGGGAAAAACTGTTTCCATTGGTGGAAGGATTGAAAACAAGAGGGTACAGATTTAAGAGAATTGGCAAAAGAAGCAATGGAGAAATGAAGAAAATCTTCTTCATGCAAAGAATGCTCGGGATCTGGAATGCGCTGTCTGAGAGTGTGGTGGAGGCAGGGTCAACCAAGGCTTTCAAGAAGGAATTGGATTATTATCTGAAAAGGAAGAATGTGCAGGGCTATGGGGAAAAAGGCTGGGGAGTAGCACTATGTAAATTGCTCCTTCAGAGGGCCAGCACAGACACAACAGGCCAAATGGCTTCATTCTGTGCTGTAACTATTCTGCAATTCTGTACTGAAGCTTGGTCCCATTTCTCATCCATCAGAATTTCAATCTGCCTACAAAAAGGGAAGTATATGACATCATGTGAACAAGGAAGTTTTTGCCATATAATTTAATTTCCAATGCTCGCTCACTGGCAAAGCTGGGCGTAAGGGACGCTTGTATATCAGTCACAGTCAGTGATGTTCAGGGGTATCTGGATGATTTCAAATTTAAAAGGCCAGGGTTTCCTCAATGCAATTGATTGCTGAGAGAACCCCCCCTCCCCATTATCTACCAAGAAGAGGTGCTGAGCTGCTCCATAAACAGGTATCTGCTGGAAATATTTAACTGCAAAGGATCAGGAACTGAGAAAGGTTGGGGGTGCGAATAGGGTGCCATGCTATTGGCAGCAGAAGTGAATGAGAGGAAATTCAGTGCACATCTGTACAAATTACAGGATTCCATAGGGAAGACACTTAATTCTCAGAGAACATTTAGTCCCCAAAATTCCTGCAGCCAGAGAGGATGGAAAGACTGATTTTTGCTGAGAGATCCAGGAATTTCAACATGAGGTTCCATTTCATTTGTTGCAAGTCTTTAAGCTCTGCTAGGGGCACAGGGGTGGATCTACTTCTCGTTTCTTCACATCAATGGGCCGTGAACGGGAGAAGATAAACCCAGTGGAACTTGCACCGGCTGAGAGTGGGCATCATAGATTTCATTGTGGGCCTAGTGAAGGCCCCAATCCTTTCCTGATCCCAGTGTGAGACCACTGAAAATTTAGAGTGAAGTACTGTCAAAGAGGTTGATTATCCTGAAGGCAGCATGGATCTGCTGGGGGCAGAGAGTTTCTTTTCAGTTTTTTTCCTTAGCCCAGAGGAGATTGGCACATATCAGGCAACTGGTTGTAGATCACTTCATCTTCTGGCAGGTGTATTGGGGCAGGCATCACTGAAGCATCCTTGCAGGCACGATGCTTTCGCCTCAGTTAAGCAACTACACCTCTGACTTGAGACTTGGGCAATTGGGGTTCTGCTTTACTGGCTTGAGCCTGGAGGCGGATCCTAGGAATTTCAGGGCTTTAATTTTTAGCTGTGGGTGAGCATAGAAATATTGTGTGGACAGGGCCTTGATGTCCCCTCCATGCCTGAGGGTGCTGATTCATGGACACTGTCCCAAGCAGTGGGACAGGGGAATGGCAATCAAGCCCCAGCTGGTTCAAAAAACAAAAGTTGCATTTATACTATCCAATCAATAGCAGCCTCTACATCCTAAAGAATAAAGCCTACAAACAGGTTGTGTAATCAATTTAAGTATTTTAATATACTGTTAAAATAACAAAGTAACTTTATCCAAAGTGCTTCTCTGTGAATACTGCATAGTCAAATTTCCAGAATTGGAGTTTCTCTGTAGGACAGGATTTATCCCATGGGAATATTTAAACATAAGGCTGGATTGGTATAGTTACTTGTGACTCTGGAAATTGAAAAGGCTGCAAGTGAGACTAGGGAGGATGATTAATTTGTATATGAATGTGAATATTGGCAGTTAGAAAAACAAACTTTAAAGCCAATTGTTTTAAAAGAAAAGCACAGCTATAGCCATGATTGTGGCATCGGAGGAAACTTCAGCTACAGGCCGAGTATCCTTTATCCATAATTCTGAAAACCGAACACATCCAAAAACTACACTTTTTTTGAACCTCATTGACCTTTAGGACGGGAAGTCTGTGACCTAAGCCGACATGACCCAAGCTGACATGAATTTTGTCAACTGCGCCTGAATTTCAGCGTGGGACATTTGACCCGAGCCAACTCGAACCTCGCCGACTGCACCCTGTATTTATAACTCAGTGGTATATCTTACTTTTCTAGCCATTTTATTTACTTTAGACTATAGCTAGCCCAGGCTTTGGCCATTGTAATATAAGTAGGCCTAGTCCTATATGGGGTATCCGAAAACTGATATCATCCGAAATCCAAAACGCAATCGGCCCCAAAGGTTTTATATAAAGGATTCTCGACCAGTATTAGAATGATTATAAAATGATTATTTAATTTTCCAGTTATTTTTTTCTTGGCTGGTTTATTATCAGAAAATTAAAACTTTTTTGATGAATGAGTTCCAAATGAAAGCTATTTTGATTTCTCTCTGGCTTGCTTGCTTGAGCCTTGTTTTCAATTTCATGAAAATCAATTGTAATTTTTACCATTGAAACAAATATGAAATTGATGGCAAAAGAAATTTCAAAGAAGGTGCACATTGCCCTGACTTTGTGATCACCCATTCAGATTGTGAATTACAGTGGTGCCTTTAACAGCAGCCAGAGGGCTACAATAAGTGCCTACTTTAGCTTAGGGAATAAAAAGTGGAAGAGGCATTGTTTTAATTCTAATGTTACAAAGGGAATTTAATGAGCTGCTCCTTAGTGAGGGCAGCTCATTTCAGTATCTAAACATGGCTTCTGGCCAAATGCTCGTGACATGCTGGGATTTTGCTGAGTTCATGGGGGATGGTTTTCCTGCATCAGCAACACGCAAATAGCTGCAACCAGCTATTTATTTGGTGGTGGGGAGAAGGACATCATCCAAGGGAAATTGTTATTTACAAGGCCAACTGTCCTGCTGCATGTGTGCTGGCCAACTTCTGTGGAAGCCTGGAGCAATTCAGGAAAAAAAGGTAAGCATTTTCCTGCAGTCCTCCCTCATTGCGCACAGGCATTGAGTGATTGGAGCACTGCTCAAGCATTATGGAGAGAGGGCATCATTAAACTCAGTTCCAGGTCCATACTGAGTTGGTCAGAAGGCTGCCAGATGCAACAGTCAGCCCCTGGCATCCAAGCTCTCGGCCCCTGGCATCCAAACTCTCGGCCCCTGGCATCCAAACCCTCAGCCCCTGGCATCCAAGCTCTCGGCCCCTGGCATCCAAACCTTCGGTCCCTGGCATCCAAGCCCTCATCACCTGGCATCCAAGCCCTCAGCTCCTGGCGTCCAAACTCTTGGCCCCTGGCATCCAAGCTCTCTGCCCCGGCATCCAAACCTTCGGCCCCTGGCATCCAAGCTCTCAGCCCTTGGCATCCAAACCTTCGGCCCCTGGCATCCAAGCCCTCAGCCCCTGGCATCCAAACCCTCGGCCCCTGGCACCCAAACCCTCAGCCCCTGGGGTCCAAATGCTCGGTCCCTGGTGTTTAGCACCTGTCCTGGTGTCCTTTGATCCTTCAACATCATCACAGGACTACAGCAAGGTTGGTTATTAATCCTCTTGGTTATTGATTTCATCATGAAGAAGGCAATGGTGAGTGCCACTTTGGCATCCCGTGACAACACTAGCGGTCGAGGGACCTGGTTTTCACAGACAAAATTGTCTTGCTGACTGAAGAATCACGTGCACTCCAAGACATGACCACCAGTCTTGAAAGTAACAGCACCAAGGTTGGTCTACCCATCAGCTGTGAGAAGACCAAGACAATGGCGACTGGACAGCAAGAAGCCATTACAGGATGTTGACCGCTTTCCCTACCTAGGAAGCAACATCTGCAGGAAGGGTGATGTGGAGATCAACATCTTCACTCGGCAAAGCAGCATCGATCTTCCAGCGGCTCCACATGGTATGAGCATCCAACACCATCAACACGGCCATGAAGATGCGACTCTACATGTCCATAATACCAACTGCAGTCTATGCCAACGAAACATGGAACAGAACAGCAAAGGTGTCATGTAAGTTGCACATCTTTCACCAGTGCTGCCTACACAAGATCCTGGGTATCACATGGTGACAGAGCAACACCAATGCGGAAGTGCTACAGAGGACTGGTCAGAGAAGTCTGCAGGTGACATGATGGAGAGACAACTGATGTTGGTAGGGCACGTCCTTCGCCTCCCATATGTACACCCTGCCAGTCTGGCAGTAGAGTGGATACCAACAGGTGGAAGAAGAAGACAGGGCTAACCAAAGAAGATCTGGTGAAGTACATTTAAGGAGGACCTCCAAGAGCAGGAAGCCACCTGGGCTGAAGTGAAATAGATTGCCATGGGCTGGGGCCGGTGGCAAAGTCTTGCTGCCCATTGCCCTGCACGGAACCAGTGGAACTAGGTCTAAATTCTGATGTCCAGCCCTTGGCTTTGGTGTCTGGCCCTCAGGTGCTGGTGTCCAGCACTCAGTTGCTGGTGTCCAGCCTTTGAGTGCTGGTGTCCAGCCCTCGGGGTGCTGATATCCAGCCCTCGGGTCCTGGTGTCCAGCTCTCAGGGCGCTTGTGTCCAGCCCTCAGGGTGCTGGTGTCTAACCTTTGGGTGCTGGTGTCCAGCCCTTGGCTTGGTGTCCAGCCCTTTGGGTCCTGGTGTCCAACCCTTTGGGTCCTGGTGTCCAGCCCTTTGGGTTTTGGTGTCCAGTCCTTGGCCAAGGTGTCCAGCCCTTGGGGTGCTGGTGTCCAGCCCTTTGGGTGCTGGTGTCCAGCCTTTGGGTGCTGGTGTCCAGCCCTTGGCCAAGGTGTGCAACCCTCGGGGTGCTGGTATCCAGCCTTTGGGTGCTGGTGTCCAGCCCTCGGTTGCTGGTGTCCAGCCTTTGGCTGCTGGTGTCCAGCCCTCAGGTGCTTGTGTCCAGCCCTCAGGTCCTGGTGTCCAGCCCTCAGGTGCTTGTGTCCAGCCCTTGGCCCCTGGTATTGTGTTTCCAGGAGTTGAGTGGCTCTGAGTTGATTCCTGGGTTTGCTTTGATACTCATCCCCATTAAACCTAGTGAATGCTCTCAGAGTTTTCAGAAACCTCCCTTGTAACTGATGTCAGTAAAACGATAGAGGACACATGGGATGGGGAGATTTTATCAAAGCTATTGTATGTTTTTATAACTGTATATTTTTCCTCAAATGTACAATGCTTTTGGTTGGAAAAAAAACCCTCTCCCTAGAGGTTTCCTCCTCTTCAACTGACCAATTGAAGCTGAAATTCAGAGTTTGACTGGTTCCATCAATCTTGTGTGTGCAATAATAGGTAAACTGCAGCAATTTGAAAACCAGGTCACAACAAGTGAAAGGAAATTTGGAGTGCCTTGGGATAAAAGAATGAAATCTTTCAATCTGAACACATTTTGAATGTTTCAGTGCTCTACATGGATATGAAAACCACATTAAATCAAATCAACCTGATCTCTCCACTGTCCATCCATAGCCTGAGCAGTTAAATATAATATCCTACCACTGCACCACCCTGAGTAGTCATGGGTATTTCATGGAAAATAAATGGACAAAAAATAGATTTTACACAATATCAGGGCAACATTAGGTGGGGACGTTAAAACTGTGACACAGGCTGTTGCTGCCTCTTTTCCCATTGCAAGGAAATGAGAATACACAAGGCCTTCAATTACCAGTGAGTATGGCAGTAATATAACAGCAAAACGCACAACAAAGAGAAAAGACCCTTTATTCTTGGTCTGCCGATGGCCACAAGTCACATTCAGGAAACATTAAAAAGAATACTGTGATGCTTTTCCACTATTACAGAACCTGATATCACTCATGCTCAAGGGTTACACATTATAAATGGTCATCTGGGCAAAGTAATGGCTTGTGACTAGTATTTGCGGCATACTTGCAGTAAGCCAATAAGCAATATGAAAAAGGAGTAAATGCCAGAGGACCAGGGAACTAGAGAAAATTTTCCCTCCACATTTCTCTTAAGAGTACAGATTCATGCTAGTGTATGCTTCTGGTAACAGCTACCTTCAACCTGCTCCATGTGTGAGCCCAGAGAATGAGCATTCTTAAGCTAGGTCATTATAAGAAGAAGCACGTCAAGCCCTGACCTGTGTCCATCTACACCAGTGCATCCACAGCAGTGTACTGAGGAGCGGAAATTTGGGCTGATTTCCTCCCTTCTGGGACACTAAGGCCAATAGATCTTTTTAAGAATTCACTTGAGAGCTCAAATAAAACTATTCCTGGAATTTTCAGATTATATATATCAGGGATCAAATCCTCTGGAGTCCAGAAATGATATCAATCCTGCATCAATCGGCAGACCAATTAAACTGGTGCTTTCTCTTCGTTGGAAGCAGCACAGATTAAACAGAGTGAATACTGAAGTCAGGTAGATACTGAAAGGCAGGTTGATACAAAGTACTTCAGTGGTGTGTGGGTACATGCCTGAACGAAGGTAGAACACTGTCATAGTAATACCAGGTGGCCGTCAGGTAAGGCCGACTCACATCTGTAGAGTAGAGACGCCAAGCAGCCTGGGTAAATAAAAACAGAGAAAGACACACACCAACAGATCAAACCATCAAACAGGACAAGACAAGAGAAAGCAAAATAAAAAGTGGCACATAAACAGCATGTAAGATAATGGGAATTTTGCATGGAGGGGAATATCAGAGCTGAATTAAGCACTGCATCTTTGTTTGTGAAAAATACAGTAAATACAATTATTGGTATATGAGAATAAACACTTACTGATCTCTAGCACTCTGTGGAAATTCCAGAATTAATTTCAAATCTGTGATTAAAGGGGTTTAGATTCTTGGTATAAGTGCAGTGAATAGTGAATCCTCACCCTGAATGGGTTCCAAAGGCATTGATTTTTTTAAACTAAATAGTGGCTCCATCTAAACTTTCTCGTCTTGTCTAGACAACAGTACTTCCTGGTACAATGCTCTAAGAGTGCTGTTACTCTGCTCCTAAGTGCCTAAGCTTCATTTATGAGCAGAGCTAATGAGTGCTCAAAGACTAATCTTTAGAAGGGTTCACATTGTTCACAGCCAATGTTCAGCAGATCACAGCAGACAGCTTTTAAAATCATCCCTATAATCAGGCTCTCCACATAACCCTACATACACAGCATTTTGTCAGCCACACAGAAAAATTCCCACAAGGTATTCACAGTAAGGAGATTGGCCGCTGAGCAATATTGATAGGGATATGCCCACATCTGTTCCCAGTCTTTTTATGCAGCTTTGTAATATTTTACTAAATGGATACCCTAGCATATATCTTGTGTTAATATCAGTAATGCAAATACTCACCACTACAATTTCAGTACTTTTTTCCCTCATTAGGTTCCATCAGCTGCTACTCTCCTCCAGGACTTGAGCACCCGACCTAGGCTGACTCAATGCAGTACTGAAGGGAGTGCTGCTTTGTAAGAGTGTCGTACTTCAACTGGATATTAAGTCATGGCCCCTTCTTCCAGATCACGTACATGTTAAAGGTTTCATGGCACATGTTTGAAGAAGAAGGAATTCTCCAACTTTCCTCTCGCAATCATTTTTTTCTTTCCATAACTTTGAAGTTTTTACATCCCTATTATTTCCATTTAATTTTATACTATCTCACACTTCTTTTGCTGACCAAGATTGTTGAATTAAATATGTAAGGCTGTCATCCTTTAGGGATTTGTGCAGTTCTTGTGTTGTAGTAAATATTTCTTTGAATACCTCCTACTGTTGGTCTGGAGTTTTATACATCAATAGTTTCACTCAGTTTACTGTAGTCAATTTCTGTCTCACACCTCCAAAAGCAGCCTTACCTAAATTTGTAGCCTTGATTTGTGACTCACCCTTCTCCCTCTCAAACTTATTACTGAATTCAATCATGTTATGGTCACTATTAGCTAGGTGTTCCTTTACTGCTAGATTATTGACTAATTCAGACTCATCACTCAACATTAAAATTGAATAAATAGATTCATTTAAAATAATACTGGCATCAGAGTGAAGTGAGAAAAATCTGTTCTCAAAATAAGACTTTGGATGGAGATGTGATGCAAACTTTCCAAACAATGAAGGAATGAAATCTGCACAGAACTATGTATGGACCAGACAGCAAGAGACACGGGGCTTGATTTTCAATCTGGAATCAGGAAGCCAATGCCCAATCATTTCTGGGTTCTAACCTTGTGCCGCTCATGTGGCACGCTATCTTTAAATATAGGTGACTTAACTGGTCTAGAGGGCAAGCTTGGCACTCAATTAGTAACATCGAGTGCTGGCAGGGGATAGGAACTGACTCTGGAGTAGAACCCTCAAAGACAGACAGCAGCCAGGAGTGGGCTTGTCGCTCAGAAGAGATCAGAAGGCCAGCATCCTCACGGTGCAAAGCAGCCAATGAAAAGGTGGTAGCCACATTCTTACGTAATAACCCTTAATACCAAAAATCTTCTTCAGTATTAACATGATTTGATGGTTCCCCACATTGCACACAACAGTTGTACACTAATGTGCACCAGACTGTTTGGGTTTGCTGACCTGATTCCAAAATTGCCTTCTGGCCCTCCCCAGCCCATTAAAAAGTTCCTCAAGGAACTTCACCGAGGCGAGCAGCTTCCTGGCTTCCTGCCCTCACTTTGAAAATTGCATGGCATCCCAGAGGCATCGGGAGACTGACACGCCATCCAGGAAAGCTATTTTCAAAGCATGCTCCACCAATCTCACCCCCAATCAAATCAAACCCTTGATTACAAATGAAGGAAACTTTGAGCCAAAGGCAATTTAAGTACAACTACTTAAGATGTAATAGAGTGAGGCATGGCTTAAGCATTCAAAGAGGAAATAGACAAATTCCTGACGAGAGGGAATATATATTTAGTGATAAGGTGCAAAGAAGATGAAGATAGCGTGGACCCTCAGTGCAACCCCAAGTGACGCTGTGCACTAAATAAGCTCTGACAATTTAACATTCACAATCATGTGCAAAGTGACACGATGGAGATTTATTACAGGAACTGAGGTCTCCTCTAGTTGACCTGAGGAGCATCAGTGCAAATAATCAGCTAAAGTTCACCAAGGGGGGCATTCAGCCTTTCAATCCAAGTCAACGCTGTGATCAAATTCTGCTGCAATTTTTCTATGTTGAAAGTCACTTTTCTGTACAAAGGGAGCCAATAGCAACATTATCAATATAATGGGAGTGAATGGCAAGAGCCCAGTCACTATTCTACATGATAGGAGTGAATGGCTGGTGTCCGGTCACTATTCTAAATGACAGGAGTGAATGACTGGTGTCCGGTCATTATTCTATATGATAGGAGTGAATGACAGGGTCCAATCGTTATGCTCTACAGTGAGAGTGAATGACAAGGATCTGGTCACTATTCTATGTAATGGTATTGAATGGCAGGAGTCTGGTCATTTCTCTGTACAATGAGCGTGAAAGGCAGGGGTCCAATCACTATTCTGTACCATGGGAGCAAAATTGTAATTTCTTTGGTATAAGTAATCACCTCGAGGTCAGGATATAGTGCTATAGTGCTATGGTTTCTTCAATTAGACTGGTGTGTTCATTTCCTTGGGACAATGCAATCCTATTACTTAATCATATTACTTAAACAATAATTCACCTTTTGTGGCTCTTTGCAGCTTCCACCAATTCCTGACCGTGGCACAGGACTAGCCATTGCCACTGGTGTCTTGGAGATGGTGACTGGTGCCACCCTGCCATTGCGGCATTTCTTTGTCAGGTGATCCTCATGCAGAACTAAATGTCCTGGAATCAGCCAAAGAGAATTCTCTGGTTTTATTGGGACTGAATCCTGAATAAGCAATGAAAGAAATGTGCCTGGACAGCCGCAGGGAGTTCAAGATCAGCAAGGAGACTGAACAAAATCATGGGTGAACATGTGAGAAGAAGGGTGGGAAAAATCCATCATGTTCCATCAATCTCGTCCCATCATACATGGTGTAACCACTGACCCACACCCTAACCATGAATTCTTCTAAAAGGAAAAAATTAGAAAAAAATCTGCAGTCAATTCAGATAAAATCTGGGAATTTTTCTTTCAAACATCATGCTAAGCTCCAGGAATCTATGATAGCCCATAATTCTTGACATCACAATTCAAGAGCAACTTAGCCACTATAACTGAATATATCTCTCAGGAACCTTTAAGTAGTGAATCAATATTTATCAAATATTTAGGGAGTCTATTCCAGAGATTTTAACCATCCTCAAGATCTTGCCCTTAATATGGCTGACCAAGGCATTCTCTTCCAAAACATTTCCTTTACACTTCACTTCAATGAGATTGCCCCTGCTTGATTCCACTCTTATCTATCTAATTGTAGTTACAGCAAGTCCAACAATGGTTTTGATTCCAGGCCCTGCACCACTACCTCTGGAATCTCCCAAAAGCTGTCCTTAGCTGCACCCTCTTCCATATCTCCATGTTGTCTCTTGGCAACATTATATGAAGGCATTGGCCCAGATTTTTGGCATGACAGAGAGGCTCTCCACTGTGGCAGAAATACCTGAAAATCCTAAGTCCTGCCCCCGAACACGGCATTTCCCATTTTTGCATGGGCGGGATTGGGGATGGGGTGTGCTTCATGCAGAGGCAGCGGGCCATTTGAATCATCAGCTGCCTACAATGAAGTAGGATTTTGGTAAGCCAGGAGTGTGAAGTTGCCCATCTCAAGGACAATTAGCCAGCCAGCCTAGCCAGCAACATCTAGGTCTCATTAAAGAATAAAAAAATGTGTGCAGATTAGACCAGGTAAAAGCCGATCTGAACTTTGTGGATTTGTATGAATAGCCGAGGCACCACTTTGGAGAGCTAGGGTACCCCTTTGGATCTGGTCCCAGGACACTTTTGGGGAGGTAAGGTGCTCCTAGGTGGAGGTCAGGTGCCCTTCGGGGTAGGTCAGATGATGTTTGGAATTGTTAAAAGTAGGAATAAAATGTGTAAAATGTGCATAAACTCATTACTGTCATTGGACAGTAATGTCAAAACTGTCAGAAGCACCTGTCAAATGGGCCTGCCAAAACTATCAGAAGCACCTGTCAAAGGGAGCTGTCCAGCTGTCAAGGCATTTAAAAGTTCTCCCATTTAATCGTTGAAAAATGTCTTAAACTTAAACAAAGCCAATTACATAGGTATGGGGAAAGAACTGGCTAAGGTTAATCGGGTAAATAAACTAAACATTATGGAGGTAAACGAACATTTAAAAAAGCAATTCAAAATGTTCAGCACAAATACATCTCATTGAAAAACAAAAAATCAGCAAGAAAGACCCATTTGTGGCTCACTCAGGAAGTTCAGGATAGTATTAGGTTAAAAGAAGAAGTGGAAAATCTTGGAAAAAAATAATACCAAGTCTGAGGATTGAGGGTGTTTTAGAAACCAGCAAACAGTTGATAAAAAAGGAAAAAATAGAATATTAGAGTAAACGAGCCAGGACTATAAAAAACAGATTGTAAGAGGTTTTATAAGTATATAAAATGGAAAAGAATAACTGAAGTAAATGTTGGTCCCTTAGAAACACAGGCAGGAGAAATTATCATGGGGAATGAGGAAATGGCGTAGGTATTGAACAAATATTTTGTGTATGTCTTCACAGTAGGAAACACAAGTTCCATACCAGAAATAGACAGTAACCTAGGGGCTAAAAAGAGTGAGGAAATTAATATCAGCAGAGAAGTATTGGAAAAACTTAGGGAACTAAAATCTGATAAATCCCTAGGATCTGATGGCCTACATCTTATGGTTCTAAGAGAGATAGCTGCAGAGATAGTGGATGGGCTTGCAATGATTTTCCAAAACTCCTTAGGTCGGGAAAGGTCCCATCAGATTGAAAATTGGCAAATTTTACATTGCTTTTCAAGAAAGAAGGGAGAGAGAAAACAGTGAATTACAGGCCAGTTAGTCTAACATCAATTGTTGGGAAAATGCTGGAATCTATTGTTAAGGAAGTCTTAACAATGTGCTTAGAAAAACATTGTATGACTAGAATAATTTAACGTGGTTTTGACAAATTTGTTAAGAGTTTTTTGTAACTAGTAGGATAGATAAAGGAAAACCGGTAGATGTGGTACACCTCGATTTCCAAAAACTGGGTTTCCATTTGATAAGGTGCCACACAAAAGGTTAATAGGCAAGATAAGGGCTCATAGAGTGGGTGGTAATATATTAGCATGGATAGAGGATTGGTTAATGGACAAGAAGCAGAGAGTGGGCATAAATGAGGCACTTTTAAGTTGGCAGGCAGTGAATAGTGGAGTGCCTTAAGGATTAGTGCTGGGACCTCAGCTATTTACAATCTATTTTAATGACTTAGATGAGGGGACAGAGAGCAATGTATCTAAGTTTGCTGATGATACTAAGCTAGGTGTAAAGGTAAGCTGTGGGGAGGACACAGAGAGGCTGCAAAGAGATATAGACAGGTTAAGTGAGTTGGCCAAAAGATGAAAGATGGAGTACAACGTAGGGAATTGTGAAGTTATTCACTTTGGTTGTAAGATTAGAAAAGCAGAATATTTTTTAAAAGGTGTGAAACTTGTAAGTGTTGAAGTTCAAAGAGACTTGGGTGTCTCATACAAGGAATGCAGAAAGCTAACATGTAGGTGCAGCAAACAATTAGGAAGGTACATGGCATGTTCGTCTTTATTGCAAGGGGATTGGAGTACAGGAATAAAGAAGTCCTTCTACAATTGTATAGGATTTTGGTGAGACCACATCCAGAGTACTGTGTATAGTTTTGGTCTCCACATTTAAGAAAGGATATATTTGCATTGGAGGTGGTACAGTGAAGGTTCACTAAATTGGTCCCTGGGATGAGGGGGTTGACCTCTGATGAAAAACTGAGTAAATTGGGCTTATCTTTTCTGGAGTTTAGAATGAGAGGTGATCTCACTGAAACCTACAAAATTCTGAAAGGGCTTGATAGGGTAGACGCTGAGAGATTGTTTCCACTGGTCGGGGAATCTAAAACATGCGGGCACAGTCTCAGGATAAGGGAATGATCATTTAGGACTGAGATGAGGAGAAATTACTTCACTCAAAGGTTTGTGAATCTTTAGAATCCTCTTCCCCAGAAGGTCGTAGATACTCCATGGTTAAATATATTTAAGGCTGGGATAGACAGATTTTTGGTTTCTCAGGGAATTAAGGGATATGGGGAGCAGACAGGAAAGTGGAGTTGAAACCCAAGATCAGCCATATCATACTGAATAATGGGGCAGGCTCGACGAGCCATGTGGTCTACTCCTGCTCCTATTTCTTGTGTCTGGATAAAAAAATGATTGCTTGCTATTTCACTCTGTCTGTTGAGATAAACCTGAGGGCTTCCATTACTGGGTTGGTGCTGCATGACTGATTTCACAACCATTCATTATCATAGTAGGGTGCCTGCCATTTCACAGTTTGATTGATAGCTACCAGTGGTTAATGACTCTTTGATGTGGGACTATGAATTCCAATGCTTGTTGTTAAAGGGATTATGCACTTGAATGAAATGGCATTATTTAGTTGAAGGAATGCAAGTGTAGTAAATGGGATTTAATGAATGTTTCTTCAATATAGTGAAGAGTACAATAGACACTTAGAACCATAACCCTTGACATACTTACCAACCAAACTATTGGGAAGCTATAGGTTCAAAACTATTACAGAATTGCTATAATTCATAATTATGTCATGGAAACTATAATCTAAATAGCATGTGAGATCATCAGTCTTACAAGATTCATTACTATCACTAGATGGGGGCAGTGATACATGCATGTAGCATATTTTCATACAATAAAGAAGGATAGGAAAGGGTCATATGATTCATCAAGCCTGTCCCATTCTGGTCTGATGGTACCCCCTACCCCCATGCCTGCCAAGCCATGTAGTCTCCTAGAAGAGCCAAAAACAACAAAAAAATACTCTTCAGCCAGTTTAAGAAATCCCACTGCAAAATTATTCTCCAATGCCTGAATGCAATGAAGCAAGCGGCGGAACACTGCTTTAACTCATCTTTAGAACTATACTGCCTCCTTGGTTATCTCCTATAATTGGAGATGTCCTTGACTCAAAGGAACTTTTTCACTTCCCTCCTGACAGGCTGCAGTGAATGAACTTACTGCACATACTGGTAACCTATTCCAGGGATTGATGACTTCCTGTGAAAATAAATACTTCCTAAATCGAACATATAACTCTGTTTTTATATTTTGTACTCCCACACACTAGTTCTCCCATTCCAATCGAGCTCAAATAACCCATATATCCAGACACAATCCATTCCCTTCATCACTTTAAAACCTCAATTATATTACCTCAAAGACTATGCTTGTCCAATGAAAAAAGATCCAGTTGCTTGATCCTAGTCTGATAACCAAAGGCCCTAAGATCAGGTATATTATATAGATATATTGCGCCACCATTCAATAAGATCATGGCTGATCTGAATGTAACCTCAGCCCCACATTCCTGTCTACCCCCGAAAACCTTTCATCCCCTTGTTAATGAAGAATCTATCTGGATCTGCTGTAAAAATATTCAAAGACTCTGCTTCCACTGACTTTTGAGGAAGAGAGTTTCAAAGATTCACTACCCTCTGGGAGAAAAAAATTCTCTTCATCTCTGTCTTAAATGAGCGATCCCTTATTTTTAAACAGTGACCCCTAATTCTAGATTCTCCCACAAGAGGAAACATCCTTTCCACATCCACCCAGTCAAGACCCCTCAGGATCTTAAAGGTTTCAATTAAGTTGCCTTTTACTCTTCTAAATTTCAGTGGATACAAGCCTAACCTGTCCAGCCTTTCCTCATAAGACAACCTGCCCATTCCTGGTACTAGTCTTGTAAACCTTCTCTGAACTGTTTTAACACATTTACATCTTTCTTTAAATAAGAAGACCAGTACTGTACACAATACTCCAGATGTGGTCTTACCAATGTTCTGTACAACTGAAGCATAACCTCCCTACTTTTGTAATCAATTACCCTCACAATAAATGATAACATTTTACTAGCTTTCCTAATTACCTGCCGTACCTGAATATTAACCTTTTGTGATTCATGTACTAGGACACCCAGATCCCTCTGGATCTCAGAGCTTTGCAATCTCTCACCACTTAGATAATAAGCTTCCTTCTTATTCTTCCTGCCAAAATGAACAAATTCATATTTGCCCACATTATACTCCATTCTGATTGCTCTCCTCTGGACTTTCTACATGGCCTAACTATCCCGAGCATGTGAGAGGATGAAAACAAGACACAGAGTATGGGATCAGTTGACAATAGCCCGAATTTTCATAAAGACGGGGAGCGTCTCTGGCTTAACTAAAATGGAGTACCAATTCTGGAAGTCCCGCTCCTCCAAACCCGGCACCACCAATTTTGCTGGGGGGGAGGGGGGGGGGGTTGGTGGGGGTGGAGAGGAATTGGGGGTGGGTTGTATTTTGTGCATCTGTGGTTCATGGCAGCAGCTGCACAAAAGCTGGACAAAATCTACATTCCAATTTTCATAACTGAGATGTTCAAAACATGACTTCTGTGCTTTAGACCTTTTCAGGAAAAGATCTAAAGCTGCTGCCGTTCTTTGGAGAGGTAGGGTGCACTTTTGGAGAGGTAGGGTAGCCTTTTGAGGAAGGTAAGATGTCCTTTGGGAGAGGTAAGGTGCCTATTGGGGTTGTTAAAATTAGACATGAATGTGTGTAAAAAGTGCATACATTTATTGGAACTGTCAAGCTGATCGACACCGTCAAGCTGTCAAGGGAACTGTAAAGCTGTCAGGGTATTTAAATTATCTGGGCTTTAATTTAAAAAAACATGCTGCAGTTAAAAAAAAATTGTTTGCTATTTCACTGTCTGTTGATATAAACCTGAGGGCTGTCATTGGATTTGTGCTGCATGACTGACTTCACACTCTTTCATTGTCACATCTGTCAATTCACAGTTTGATTGATAGCTCCAAATATAAAGTCTTTGATGTGGGGCTATGATTGCAATTTTTTTTATTTTTAGAAAGGATTAGCACTTGAACGAAATGATAGTTTTTATAAGGGATTACGTAGTTGAAGGGGTGTAAATGTGGTGAATGGTTTTTTATGAATGACAGTGTTTTTGATCAGCGTGGCAGGTAGTGGGAGTCTGGAAAATTTCCGCTTCGGCCCGCCCTTCTCTGGAGAAAGTGCCTGCAAAGGCACAATCTTCGTTGTTGGGGTGGTGTGTGTGGGCTGCAGTCAAGCAGGCCAACCTGGGGAAGAGGTCAGAGGCAGCCACAGGGGCTGCTGGGTGCAGAGTCGGGCTGTTTAAAAGCCCCCCTTGGTGCTGTAGTACTTTGTCCCAGTTAAAATAACAACAGAAAGGCTCTCCAGCCTTCACCCCTCACACAATCCTCATGCCCCATCCATGCCACCTGTGCCTCCCTTGCCAGGCTATGACCCTCCACTCACCTTCCATAGCCCTTTGTGGCCCCAATGCCAAGTTATGACCTACCCATTCCCATGGCCTCTCATGCCCTCTATGCCAAAGTAAAAACCCCACCCTGCCTCCATGGCCTCTCATATCCCCTATGGCAAGATAAGACCTCACCCACCACAACTCCATGGCCCCTCATGCCAAGCTATGGCATCTCTGTGCCATTTACCCACTATGCACTGTATAAACAAATGAACCCTATGGTGACAATTGTATGTGTAAAAATAGCTTTAAAAAAAGCCACTCATTCATTACTTTCCACTACGTTAAAAAAATCTTCTTTAATGACAGCCCAATAAAAGCGTCAATCATCCAGACCCTTTGAAACTATCAAGAACAGAAACTGCAGACACTTGAAATCTCTTAAGTTTGTGTAAATAAATTTTGTCAATTGCCAAAGCTGTCAATCAAGCAATGTTTTTCCTGGGGCTCAGGCATTTCATCAGAGGAATGGAAGTCTGGGCTCTCAGCCTTTCTTTTAAAAAAATCCCTCATGCAAACTGAAGGAGTAGGAGATACCTATCCCCACAATGAAGCTGACCAGATTGGGAGTGCTGAGTGCCGGCTTGTGGCCCAAAGCAGCCTGCACCCTTAAAAGGCACTCCTGAAAATCACACAGCCCAGGAACACGGTCCAGAATCCCAGAATCAGTGCCCGGCCCATTTTTAAAGGGCTCCCGACTCAGCAAAGATCCAGACCTAAATCTGCAATAGACACTCAGAACTTTATTTTATTAAATTTCAGCATGGGTCCTGAAGTCTGTCCATACTGGATACTGGGTGAGTTGGCATGGAGGGTGTAAGGGCAAAGGATGGTGTGGGGAGGCATGGGTTGGTATGAGTTGGCACTAAGTTGGCACAGGGTTATAAAGGACCATGGGGGGGGGGGGTTAGAGGGACATAGGTTGGCATGTAAGGTTTGAGGTGGCATGGGAATTGTGTGGAGGAGTGACAGGGTGTGAGGGGTGAGGGCTGATTTTTTGTTTTATTGTTTTTTTTACAGATCACCGAGGCTGGTCCCCATATCTGGCAGCTCCTGTGGCTGGTTCTGAACTGTTTCTGGAGCGGTGGGCCTGGCTCTCATTAACACCCATTTCCCTCTAACAAAAATTAAATCATCCAGGGCACTTTCCCCCAAGTCGGGTTTGCAGAGCCGGGAATTTTCTTGACTCTCGGGAGCGAAAATTCAGGCCAATGAGTCAGCTGTGATCTGACTTGAGGCACACTGATATTGGTGAAAAGCAACACTCAGTGTCACAGAGCGAGGACAAGTTCAAGCTCTGGGAGAGGGATAGGGTCAGGGTTGGTGAGGGACAGCTGATTCAAGGTGAACGGATTGGAACAGATTTGGGATTTGCAGTCAAGGCAGATTGAGGATCCCAGAGTGGGAGCAGATTGTGAGTTGAGCTCAGTCAGCTCTACTTAGTTCCCAACCTGAGTCATCGAGAAGGAGACACTAATCAGGAGCTGTAGTACCTACAAACAAGGCAAAGGAACATTCATGGAGCAGAGCCAAGTCTGACAGTCCCTGAATGTGTGGCATATAAGAAATTGTTTAGGAGTAGGCCATATGTACGTCTCAAACCTGTCACAGAAGACAGGGAAATGAGGGGAGGAAAATGATGGTATGTGCGATAGTCAGGGAATGGTAACCAGAAAAGTACATCATAACAAAAAAAATGCTAAAGCATTGGTTAATCCAAACACAGGCCATAATCTAGAAAAGACTACTATCAGGTCGAGGATCCTTCTCTCATTCAGCCTTTCACCTCTTTCTAGCACAATGTTTCTCCTCATAATATTGTATTCCCAATACCTTAATCAATGCACCTCTGAATTTCCTTCACATATTTGTCCAGGTATTGCACCTGAGAGATGGGGAAATATCTTCCTTCACTAGATCCTCACTATCAAAATCAAATGTAATCTTCTTATTCAGGGATCTGAAAAAACTTTGAAGTCCTGTCCTCTATGATTCAAATATTAAAGGGTTCTGATAGGCTATATATAGAGAGGCCCAACCATCTAGGCCCAACCATCTTCAGCTGCTTGACCTTCCTTCCATCATAAGGTCAAAAATGGGGTTGTTCGCAATATTCAGCACCATTCGTGACTCCTTAGATACATGAAGCAGTCCATGTCCAAATGCAGCAAGACCTGGACAATATCCAGGCTTGGGCTGACAAGTGGCAAGTAACATTCACGTCACACAAGTGCCAGGCAATGATCATCTCCAACAAGAGAGAATCTAACCATCGCCCCTTAACATTCAACGGCATTACCATCACTGAACTCCCCATTATCAACATTCTGGGGGTTACCATTGACCAGAAACTGAACCGGACTAGCCATATAAATAGTGTAGCTACAAGAGCAGGTCAGAGGCTAGGAATCCTGTGGCGAGTAACTCCTGACTACCCAAAGCCTGTCCACCATCTACAAGGCACAAGTCAGGAGTGTGACGGAATACTCTCTGCTTGCCTGGCTGAGTGCAGTTCCAACAACACTCAATAAGCTTGACACCATCCAGGACAAAGCAGTCCGTTTGATTGGCACCCCATCCACAAACATTCACTCCCTCCATCTCTGATGAACAATGGCAGCAGTGTGTACCATCTACAAGATGCACTGCAGGAATTCACCAAGGCTCCTTCGACAGCACCTTCCAAACCCATGACCATTGCCATCTAGAAGGACCAGGCCAGCAGATAAGTGGAAACACCACTACCTGGAAGTTCCCCTCCAAACCACTCACCATCCTGACTTGGAAATATGTCGCTGTTCCTTCACTGTTGCTGGGTCAAACTCCTGGAACTCCCTCCCTAGCAGCACTGTGGGTGTACCTATACCACAGGGACTGCAATGGTTCAAGAAGTCAGCTCACCACCACATTCTCAAGGGCAATTAGGGATGGACAATAAATGCTGGCCCAGCCAGCGATGCCCGCATCCCATAAATTAATTAAAAAAATAACTTTCTCTAGTGAGAAAATCAAGAAGAAAGGGACATCATCTTAAAATTAGAGCTAAGAGTAAGTTTAAGAGTAAAATCAGGAAGCACTTTTCACACATCGGGTAGTAGAAATCTAAAACTCTCTCCCCCAAATGGCTGGGGATTCTGAGACAATTAGAGCTTCAAAAACTGAAACAGATAATTTTTTATTAGGTAAAGTATCAAGGGATAATGGAGCAAAGGGAGAAAAATGGAGTTAAGGCGTGGTTCAGCCCTGATCTGATTGAATGGTGGTGCAGGCTCAAGGAGCTGAGTAACCTCGGCCAGTTCCAAACGTTACGTTGGCTCTCTCTTTCCCCAAATGTTTTGCAGGTTTTTAAGTGTAATGTTCCTGATTTTCACTGTCTTTTTGCCTATTTTTCTCACTCTTTGCATTTGCTGTGATATAGGCCTTGACCCTAGGATCTCAAGAATGCAAAAGGATTTTAGCTACCCAAGATCAGTTATAGCTGGCAAGATTGAACTAAATTTAATTTTGCACACTTGTTCTTTAGAAGATATCTAGATGCCAATTCAATCAGATCCACAAGGATATCTCTGAACATCCTATTCATGTTCACATTTAAAAAAGCAGCAGATACCTTGGAACTGTACTTGCTGTCACAGAGGTTGGTCAGAGTAGCAACACTTAGATAAATATTAAACAATGGCTATTCCACAACAGTGAGCTGCAGATTTGGAATTCTTAATGTCATTACAGAGCTGATATTGCCATGGAGATGAACTTTAAACAGAAAGCTGGTTTGTGATTGGAAGATTTCAAGCTGTTGTGCCCTTTCACTTAAGATGACCACAGATGCTAAATCACTGAAAATCAAATAAAGCAGCTATTTTTATTTTCAGGAGGAAGACCTTCTGCATGCATTCCCTTGTAGTCAGTCCTGTCTTACTCCATAACTCCCAGCTCTCTTCTACTGCAGCTGCTTCCCATCCCAATCCTCCCAACTCTTTCCTATTCTATTACATAGGAACAGAGGGACAGGAGTAGGCTAATCAGCCCCTCAAGACTGTTCCATCATTCAACGAATCATGGCTGATCTGTGAGCTAACTCTATATATGTGCTTTTGCCCCATATCACTTAACAACTTTGGCTAACAAAAATCTAGAAATCTCAGATTTAAATTATAATTGATCAAGGTCTGGCTCTGTGTTTTGAACTACATCTTCTGGTCACAGACTCCCCAACCAGCAAAAAAATGTTCTCTCTATCTACCCTATCTGTTCCCCTTAATATCTTGAAAACTTCAATCAAACTTTAACCTTCTAAATTCCAGGAAATGCAACCCTAGTTTGTGTAATCTCTTGTAATTTAAACCCTTGGAGTCCAGATATCATTCGATTAAATCTATGCTGCAACCACTCCAAGGACAAAAATCTTTCCCAAGGTTTGGTGCCCACTAGCTCCAGGTGTGGTCTAAAGAGCTTTGAAGCATGATTACTACCCCTTTCTATTCTAGTCCTCTAGATATAAAGGCCAGCATTCTATTAACTTTTTAAATTATTTTCTTCACCTGTTCATGACATTTTTGTAATCTATGTACTTGAGTCGCCAACTCTCTTTGGATCCTCCACTATTTCTAGCTTTCCACCATTTAGGAAGTGCCCTGCTCTATCCTTTTTTTAGGTTCAAAGTGGATGACTTCACATTTGCCTGTATGGAAATCCATTCGCAACAGATTTTCACATTCACTTAATCTAGTAATATATCTTTGCAATATTTTGCTACCATCTACATTGCTTGCAATGCCATCTATCTTTGAATCATTGGCAAATTGGAATATGTGGCTTTCTATCCCATCATCTAAGTCATTAATAAATGTGGTGAATAGTTGAGGCCACGACACAGATACCACTAGTCAAATCCTGTTAATGAGAATACCTGCCAAATTAACTCTACACTCTTTCTCTTGAAGCTCAGCCAATTTCCTAATCAGGTCAATAATTTGCCTTCAGTTACATGGGATTCAACTTTAGTTAACAGTCTCTCATGAGGGACTTTATCAAATGCCTCCAGGAAGTTCATATTAATAACATCTATAGACATTCCCCTATCCACTACTTGCCTCACCTCTTCAAAAAATTCAATCAGGCTTGTCAGGCATGACCTACTTTTTGGTTCTATCCAATCAACTGAAAAGTCTCAAGATGTTGAGTCACCCTATCCTTACTTATAGATTCTAGTAATTTCCTGACATCAGATGTTAGGTTAACTGGTCTATAATTCCCTGATTTCCCTCTCTCATCATTCTTAAATGGTACAGTGACATACATAATTTTCCTATCTAAAAAATTGTTCCTGAGTCAAGAAAACTTTGCAAATGCGCTTAACTGTTATATTCCAATGTTCTCACCTGCCTTAAAACCATATGGTGGTAACCATTACAATTATTCTTCCTGAGCTGTAATGGATTCCAGGAGTAGAGTGAGAAGTTGGGAAACACTTCTTTACACAAAAGGTGGTAGAAATGTGGAACTCTGTCCCATAAAAGCAGTAGAGATTAACTCAATTAATAATTTGAGTAGAGGAGGGTGGGCAGGTAAAAGCCTTTCCTTTAATCCCACTGCCAGCCTTCTTGTGTTTCACCGCAATGTAACCTACCCACAGAATGTGAGTACAAAGCCATTCTCCAGCTCTGAGTCGTAAGCAGCAAAGCATAATGGCAGTGCCTGACCTTTTAAATGGCTTGTTGTGCTTGTAACGTGCTCTCATGTGACATTGCATGATGCTGACAGAGTGCGTGATTCTTCACTCACCTGAATGAGATTGGCAGCAGGGGTTCTTCTTTTTTCAAAGTGTTTCTGTCGATGTTGTTCTTGAACTTTGAGAGCA
The DNA here is from genome assembly GCF_964194155.1 of Cetorhinus maximus. Lineage (NCBI taxonomy): Eukaryota > Metazoa > Chordata > Chondrichthyes > Lamniformes > Cetorhinidae > Cetorhinus > Cetorhinus maximus. The sequence goes on from NC_135899.1 coordinate 42,289,595, forward strand.
AACCCTGAACCCAGAATTCCCTGCAGAAAACACATCGCAGTTAGTTACTACTTGGAGGCCTAACAATGTTCTAAATTGCACATTGTTGGCATTGTGAATGGCAAGATAAGAAAATATCAGAGCCAGATATTAAAGTATTGTTTTTCTCCTTCTGTCTTCCCATCCTCCTTTTCTGACATTGCTAACCCTAGCAGGAAGTCTTTCCACAAGGCACAATATTTCTCCAATACCTTGTTCAACAGGTTATTTTGCACGTCAGCTTGGACTGCAAGTTATGACAGGCTATTTGACCATGGGGACAGCAGAAACAAACTCACACCTGTCCTTACCTAATGTGCACTAGACAGTAATCAATAGTAAAACCTTGGGCTGATTTTTCTCCTCCCTAGTCTAGGGTGCTGAGGCAAGTTATCGCATCCCTACCATTGTCACTGCCCCAGTCGAGATTATCAAATTCAGAAATCAGGCGCATTCGGTATGGCTCAGCAGCACACAGAGCAGCACATTTAGCCATTGACTCATCAAGGTCCATTAATCTATCCAACCAGAAGTAATAAGAAAAAAGTAGAGTCAAACATTTTTTTTTAAATGTGGGTTTTGTGCATACTTTTGTTTGGGATTAAGAGTGAATCCACATCCTGTCATTAGGTGGCTGTACTTGTTTTATAAACCAGATCCAGCAGAGAGTAAAACCTGCAGCATTTCAGCAACTTATGTTGCTGCATCTCTGCTAAGAAATGCTATGGCATTTAGCTTTTTAAAACTAACTGAGGGAGCTAATTCAACACTCAAACCCATTGGGCAGAATTTTACGACAGCAGGATTTTACGTTCCTGCTGTCGTCAATAGGATTTAGAATGTCTCGCCGCATTTTACAGCCCCGTCCCCGCCGAAATGGGGCGGTAGAATTCTGCCCAATGAGATTTGCACTGAGACTCCTCCAAACTCATTTTAAGTAGGATCCTTGCAGCAGCAGCAAGAGATGTTTAGCTGTTTGTCTAGGCCAAATTTTGAGTCTGGGTTCCAGAGATGGCAGGACCATGTCTTAACTCCAAAAGAACCAGAAGCACATGCAGAAACTTTTTTTCATGCAGCAAGTTGCTATGATTTAGAATGCGCTGCCTGTAAGGGTGGTGGAGGAAAATTTAATAACTTTCAAAAACGAATTCGATATATTTTTCAAAAGGAAAAAATTGCTGGACAATGGGGCAGAGCTGGAAGTTGGACTAATTAGATAGCTCTTTCAAAAGCATGATGGGTCAAATGGCCTCCACTTGTGATCTATCTTTTTATTTTTCCAGCTGCCTTCATCAACCAAATCCATTCACATCTAATTGTAACAGGTAGCACTCACAAAGTATTTCAGGGGAGCTTGAGCCAAAGCCTCAATAACCAATGTTCAAACTAATGATGAAAACAATGCACATAAACAATAGAGCTGGAAACTGAAAGTGTTTAATTTCTGAACTATAAAAGCATAGTTTGCTTCAATTTAAGGCAGTGATTCCTAACTTAATTCTAAGCCATTTGTTGTAGCTACTGCCAACAGTCCCATATACTTACAGCTGGTAGAGCAAAAAAAGAGACTCCTAATAGTGCAAATCCTGCTGCCAGCATACGACCAAGCCACGTTTGTGGAGTTTTATCACCATAACCGATTGTTGTTAGTGTAACCTGTAAAATTAGATAAATTTTTAAATTGACTTTTGTAACTTATTCTAAATCTATTTTGTTTTCTTAAGTGTTTCTTATCTGATCATCTTAACTGTGTTGAGTAGGTTTTGGGAGGGCTCTGTAACTGGTCAGGCAGACACTAGCACCCACTGTTCTATGGCACAGCACAACCAGCTCTTATCCATACTGGGAAAAGTAGTGTGACCAACGATTACGTACAACGTGCAGGAATGGTGACATTGCAGTTTGAGTTTCCAGAAAGAAAGCACAACACAATGGACAGCCAAACCGAACCTACAGCAAGGTGTGGGTACTCACCACATTTTCTTAAGGATTGGAAGTATGACAACTGAGCAGCCAATTAGAACAAAACTCCAAAGATGCTGCTGAATTTAACCTCTAATCAATGCATATTAGATTGTTGATAGAGAGGTTGAGAAAACCCTGAGATACTGAGCATTGATAGAGAGAGTAGGGGAGGGAAAATGCTTAAAATAATGGAATGAAGGAAGCTTTCTTCACACAAGGTCCTGCAATTCACTGTGTGAGGGAATAGAAAAATGACTCCAGTACTCAGAAGAACAACATGGGATTAAATAGAGGTCCTATATATGTGGGAGGTAAACACTTTGCTTCCATAAAGAACTTAAAATGCTAATGTCTGATCTGAAGAAAAATACTAAGACAAACAATGAGGGCTGCTATATAAAGGCACAGTCGTCAATGGTTTTACATTGCCATCTGCAGGATGAGTGTGAACTATTTTACAATTGACAGAAATGCCTACCCAAGGTTACAAGTGATAGTAAATTTGTCTAAATAGTTAACCAAGAGTATTGTTGAACCAATACTTTATTGAAAAGGAAGCATAAAAGAGGGAATTTGAATGCTTCAGAAATGTTACAAACTAGAAAAAGGAGACATTCAAACAAGCAGCTAAGAAAGATTGCTAATTAACTATTTGGCATAGATAACAATGACTACATGATATCTATGTACTGTAACAGCAACGGAATATTCATACCTTGTATTGTCTGTCTATATATACCATCACCTGAAAACCTAGAGAAACTACAACCCAGAACCACATGCATGTTAAGCCTGAAGCAGGATGTTATATACAGAGCTAGACAATCCTATAATTAATGAATCAGTGCAAGCTCTACCATCCTGCCACATCCAATCATGAATGAATGTGTATTATTAGAAACTAGCGAGAACAGGAGGCTCTAAGAACATCTCCATCGTCAATGGTGACAAAGTTCAGCACATGTGAGGCTGAAACAGTCACAACAATCTTTAGTGGAAGTGCCAAATGGAGGTTCCTGCCTGACTTTCTCTTGAGCTCTTCACCTTTAGAAATGCCAGTTTTTAGCCAAATGTTCTTTTGGATTTGTGTAAAAAATCCAATGGCACTATTCAAAGAACAGGAGGGGACTTCTCCCCAGACTCCTAGCTGGTATTAATCCCTCAACCAACACCAAAAGCAGATGATCTAATGGAGCTAAATGGCTTTTTCCTGCTGTATATTCTATCTCATATCTCATTGCCATTTGTGCAGTCTTGTTGAGCACAAAATGCATGCCCCATTTCTTATTAAAATTACAACTGTGATTACACTTCAGCAGCACTTAAGTGGCTGTGAAGTGCTTCAGGGCATCCTGAGCTTCTGAAAAGTGCTATATAAATGCCAACTCTTCTTCTTTAATTCCATTCACTCTATGTGATATCAAAAAATGGCTGCAAGCATTGGATACAGTGAAGACTATGAGCTCCAACAACATCCCAGCTGTGCTGAAGATTTGTGCTCCTAAACTTGCAGCACCCCTAGCTAAGCTGTTCCAGTCCAGTTGCAACACTGGTATCTATTTGACAAAGTGAAAATTACTCAGGTATTTCCTGTTCAAAAAAGACAGAACAAATTCAATCCAGGCAATTACCCTATCAACCTACTCAATCATCATAAAAGTGATGGAATAGGTCATCAACAGTGCTATCAAGCAGCAATTATTCACCAACATAAAAGCAAAATACTGTAGATGCTGGAAACCTGAAGTAAAAACAGAAAATGCTGGAAAAACTCAGCAGTTTTGGCAGCATCTGTGGAGAGAGAAACAGAGTTAATGTTTTGAGTCCAATGTGATTCTTCTTCGGAACTGGAGAAGTTAGAAATGTGATGGCTTTTATTCACCAATAACCTTTTCACCGATACTCAGTTTGGATTCCGGCAAGACCACTCAGCTCCAGACCTCATTACAACCTTGGTTCAAGAACAGAAAAAGGATCGGAATTCCAGAGGTCACATGAGACTGACTCCCTTGACATCAAGGCAGCATTTGACCAAGTGTGGCATCAAGGAGCCCCAGCAAAATTGAAGTCAATGGGAATCAGAGGAAAACTCTCCACTGGTTGGAGTCAAACCTAGCACAAAGGAGAATGATTGTGGTTGTTGGAGGCAAATCATCTTAGCCAATCATCCCAGCTCCAGGACATTACTGCAGGAGTTCTCAGGACAGTGTCCTGGGCCCATCCATCTTCAGCTGCTTCAACAATGACCTTCTCACCTTCCCACTACCATTAGGTCAGAAATGGGGCTACTTGCTGATGATTGCACAATGAAGTAGCCCATTCCTGCAAGACCTGAACAACATCCAGGCATGAGTTAAGAACACAGAAACACAGGAACATGGGTTGATAAGTAACAAGCAATACTCGAAACACACAAGTGCCACACAAATATCATCTCCAATAAGAGAAAATCTAATCATTGACATGTTATGGTATTACCATTGCCAAGTTCCCCACAATCATCACCTTGAGGGTCACTGCAGACCAGAAACCCAACTGAACCACACATAAAGGCATTAAGGTGGAGGAAGGTTCTGAGTGTGATGGTAGTAATGGAATTGTAATGGTAAAACACAAAAGTAAAGTCAGAGAAACAGTTTGAGCAATTTCATCTTGACAGACAATAAGTTATAACTTCCGGCTTTCACATCTCAAAGCTGTGCAGCGGGTGTGCTGTGCACCTGCATGATGCCATTTCTCATCCAATGTTGAAAGAGTCGATGTAGAAATGGAATTAGATGGAGGCAGGTGTTTAGGTTGGAAGTACAAAGAACACCCAGATTCAATGACACTTCCTTGGAATTAATGCTGGATGCAGTCAGGAGCAGGAGCGACAGGCTTTTCCCCAAAAATGAGGGGAAGAAACCTTCTCCTCTTTCACTTATAGGTGCCAGCAGGAAGAGGGGAAGACCAGAAGAAGAAGTCCTGACAAGCAGTACCTCCAGCCCACAGAGGACCAAGGACATCGGGGAGGAGGAAGAAAGGAGGAAGGAAGTGACTGTAGAGCAGTCACAGCAATCACCAACACCTTCCGCCTGGCCAGCAACACACACCTTCGTGGGTACTAGATCTAGTTTAGGCAGGGTCGCACTTTCTGGTGGTCTCTGCACGGGCGCATGTCCACAATGGGAGGAGGCAGAGTCAGCCAAGCTTACCGGCACTTGGAGGACTGCTGGAGAACAGGCATCTGTGATGTCCAAGTTGGATGATGAGCTTCTGGGATCAGACCTGCACGAGATGCTGGAAAGGCAGCGAGAGTCAGCGGAACATCAGACAGAGGTGGTGGAACCCTTCAACAGAGTGGCATGTGAGGTGGAGTCCATCCATCTGCTCTATGATTAAGTGGTTCTGACCTGTACGTGCATGGACGTCTCCATGGGGAGAATGGTGAATGCCATGGAGAACCTCGTCCAGCAGAATGCTTAGTTTCTGTCGGTGTTGCACAGACCTGCACTCCATTGCTGTAGCCATGGGTGAGATCTTGCTGTGGCTACGCAGGAGGGGTACATGGCACCTTGACCTTCCTCAAGGTGCCCCTTCTCCTCAAGGAGTCAGACAGAGAGCATTGGGCACTCAAAGGGAGGAGGAGTGGCTGTTGGACACCCCTGCGACCTCCACTCAGGACTCGCTGAGGGTGTCTGGCCTTTCGGAAATCCCGTTGCCTATGATCCCTTCAGCTTCATCCTCTGTGACCGCAGGGGGTGGAGCTGCCCCACTGCAGGAGAGCCAAAGTAAGCTGGGGCCCTCCAGGCCTCGGGTGTCCAGAGGACGCCCGTAAAAGTCATCCAAGACAACAGGGCAAACTGGTCAGCAAGCTGCCGCCACCCCTGCTGTGAATGTCAGGGGAGCACCTAGAAGAAGTGGTAAGCAACGAAAGATTAAGAAGTTATGATTTCACATGTAGTTGCATGAGCGCACTATAGCTGTTAATGTTCTTACAATTTTGTAAATAGACTACACTTGCACTTAAATGAGGTCTGATGTGGTTTAATTGCGATTTGTAGTCATTAAGCTTGTGCAAACCAATCCCCCACCCCCACCACACCCCAGGCTGGGACTGTGTCGCCCAGAATAATGCATGTGCAGGGAGGCAGGGATCTATGCCAAGGCCCTTGTGAGCCATGTGCAAGAAGCCTCCTGCGCACACTGAGCCTTTGCCTTTCACGTGCTCATCTGCTGAGATGCCTTAGCATTGTCAGTACTATGTGCTGGGGTTCCCCTTCAGTTGTCCAGTTGAGCTGACCTGCCCCTCCGCCCACCCCTGTAGACCCAGCTCCCATGCAGCATCTCGAGATCTCCACCACGAGGCTCTGGATAGTTGCAAGTGGCCATGGTGCGTGTGACTTTTCAGGTTGACCTCCCCCACCAGTGACCCAAACCCTTGCCCCCCCATAACCACAGATCGTCCTGGTGTGACCGTTGACCTCCTCCGTCACCCTACAACCCTCCCCCATCACATTCCATGCAGGTGAACGTCAACATCCCCTGCTTTCCTGAGGAGCCCATCCCATGACAACAGACATGCCTCTCGTCGTCCTGCCAAACCCCAGAATCCGGTTTGACTCCTGTGTCCCCTCCAACAACCCTCAGCGTCCCTTCACCTGTCATCGCATGACCCTTCCCGTCCCACCCTACCAGCTCCCACTGCCCCCTTTAAACCTCACCATTCCTTCATATCACCAATTCCCTCAGCTTGCCCCCCAGGACTCATATGTTGACACCACAGATCCCTCCCTCTGAACCCCTCTTCCCCGTGCACCCCCCATGCCTGTTCACACCTGACAACCACAGCACGGCCTTCCCACCTGCCTGCTCCATACCACCTCACCCAATCCATAAACCCTGCAACATCTCTCTCTTTCCCCTACCACCCCCACCCTCATCTAGGCGTTCACACCCACCCCACCTCTTCATTCCTCTCCTTCCTGTCTAATACCCTCCTCCCCAGCACAGACCATCACCACTCAGCAGTACCTCATGCAGCCGACGACCTGCAGTGCGAAGATCCACCTCATGGAAGCTCCTACAGCGTGAAGATCCAGGTGGTAGATGTTCCACCTACCCACTGCTGCACAAGGTGTTCCGGGGTCCACGGTCGCTGGAGACTTCTATTTTCCACTCTCCACAAGCTGCCTCAGGCCTTCTTCCAGATGAGTCCAGAAACGTCCACGCCATGTTGGTCCGGATGCGTTCCGGTTGGGCGTGACATCCTGCTGGCGGCACAGATAATTGGATGGGAAGGGGATAATTCTGGTTGGAGCTTCATCTGCATCCCATAAACAGGATGCAAAAGGACTTCGTTCTGGCCTCTGTCGGGAATGGCGACCCGCCATGATGGGCGGGAGTGCACGTTCCCGCCATCATTTCACGCCAGACGGAAGGTGATTTTTCAGCTCCCACTGCATTACCCCCACCCCGCACCACCCTCTCTGCCATTGCACCTGCTGTTGTTGGAAACTTCCAGCCAATGTTTCAGATCTATGATCTTTCATCAGAAGTTGTCTCTTTTCAGGTGTTTCCCTCTCCCCTTTACATTTTCCTTTATCGCCCCTCTCTTCAAAAAGACAATCCTGACCACTGTCCTTGCATATTACTGCTCCATCTCCAAACTTCTTTTCCTCTCTAAAGACTTCGAACGTGTTGTTGCCTCCAAAATCCATGCCCAAATTTCCTGGAACTCCATGTTTTATCCCTCCAATCGGGTATCTGTTCCTGTCACAGTATCAAAGGCCCTTATCAAAGACACATATAGCTTCCTATGTGGCGGTGACAAAGGTAAACATTCTATCCTTGTCCTTCTTGAGCAGTCTGCAGCCTTTGACACAGTTGATCACACCATCCTCCTCCACTGCCTCTCCATTGTTGGCCAGCTGGGTGAGACTGCTCCCATCTGGTTGTATCTTATCTAATTGTAGCTAGAGTAGCACTTGTAATGGCTTTTCTTGCCACTCCAGCACCAATACCTCGGGTGTCCCCCAAGGGTCTATCCTTGGCCCCCTATTTTTCACCTATACGCTGCCTCTCATCAACATCTTCTGAAAGCACAGCATTAGTTTTGGGTTGGATCCGGGAGCTGTTGGAAAATGAGGTTACCATGTTTGGATGGCTCCCTGATGCATCCTTGCCTCCGAGGACATTCCTAGGGTAGACTGGGAAAAGTGTCAGCTCCATGGAGGCAGGCAGCTAATTAGTCCAATTAGGGGCCATTTTGCACTGTCACTGCTAATTTACCAGGGAATCACTGGAGCCATGGGAACCATGCCCCAATGATGGGGGCCACAGGGATGAAAGGCAGACGGGCTTTCACCTCCACCCCCAATGCCCCTATCGGCTTTGGGCCTCTTTATTTCATTAATTTCTCTCATGCTCACTTGTCTGCCTCAGCAGTGTATACCTGTCCTGGTGGTCTGAGATTGCTGTGCGCTCTCCGATTGGGCTTTCATCCTTAGGAACCTACCTGCCATCTTCAACAGTACTGCGAGCATGGAGACAGCCAGGTAGGAAGCTGCCTCCCAAAAGGCTGTGCCATTAATGCACTGATGACATGAATGAGCTTGGGATGCTCATACAGACCAGACATCGTTTTTATCAAAGTTCCTGTGCCTTCCAAAAAATCCATCCCATTATCACAACTGTTAAAATGATCTCTCACTGTTATTCCTTCCACCTTCCTAGGTTAAATCCGTAAAACTAAGTCCAGAACTCCCCCTTCCCTTGTTAGGCTTGCCATGTTCTGGCTGAAACATTCTGCAACCTCTGCAACTTTTACAATGAATTTATCCCAGTTAATATTGGGGTAGTTAAAATGCTCACCACTGCTGCCCTTTTGTTTCTTCACTTTTCAGCCATTTGCCTAAATATTTGCTCTTCTATCTCCCTCTGACTATTATGACGTCTACAGTATACTCCCAGTAGTGTGACTGCCCCTTTTTTGTTTTCAGTTTGACAATATAGCTGGTTTGATGCTCCTCATAGTGTATCATCCTTCCGTGCAGTTGCAATTGTTTCTTTAGTCAATACTGCAACCCCTCCTCATTTTTTATTTCCCTCTCCATTCCGTCTGAAAACCCTGTAACTACTAATGAGGAAGTGGAGACCTCCTCACACACCTGCAGATGAAGAGTGGATGGTTGTTCATCAGGTAGTGGCACTGCCCAAATACCGTAAAGAGATATTGTGGATAGTACATGAAATTCCCATGGCAGGATATGTAAGGATACAGAAATCTCAAGAGCGGATAAACCAACATTTTTACTGGCCAGGTCTTCACAAACATGGTGCAGTTTTGTAACACGTGTCATACATGGCAAATGGTGGGGTAACCACAATCAAACTGGCATTCGTAACTCCCACATCAGTTTTTGAGGAACCATTCAGTAGGGTGTTAGTAGGACCATTACCAAAAACGAAAGCGGGACACCAATATATCCTCACTATTATGGATATGACAGCTTGATTTCCAGAGGCCATCCTGTAAGAACAAATGCAGCTAAAGTAGTGATAGGCAAGTTAACCCAATTTTTTACTCGCTGTGGCTTACCTGTGGAGATCCAGTCAAATCAAGGGTCCAATTTTTCAAAATATAATGAGTAGTTTGGGTATAAAACAGTTAAAGTCCACAGCGTATCATCCACAAACACAGGGAGCTTTAGAGAGGTACAATCAAACTCTCAAAACAATGATTAAAGCATATTGTCGCGAATATTCCCACAATTGCGACAGAGAACTGGATTTCATTTTGTTTGCTACCCGAGATTCACCAAATGAATCTATTTGGTTTAGGCTTTTTGAATTAGTTTATGGACATGAGGTTAGAGGTCCTCTGAAATTAATCGAAGAAAAACTTTTAGAACAAGGGAGTTAAAAAGGTTGGTAAAGGAAGTTATTTGATAAACACTCCAGATTGCAGGAAAAAGAATAGGCTGTGTCACATCAATATGTCAAAATGATACCATCGTAGGGAGGAGTATAAGAAGGAGCAGGTATGTCAGGTTGCAAGCATAGTGGAGGATGAGAGAGACAGTGAGAGTGAGGTAGAAGGAGACTTAGACAGTTCCCAAATTGAACCTCCTACTATCCGGTTAGCAAACAGTGAGATATTAGAACAGATAGACACTGTATGTTCATTCTTAGAGGGAGGACAACAAGAGGATCTGGTGAGGTTATTTACAGAATTTAAAGGGATCTGTAGGGATAAACCGGGTGTACAACTTTAGCCATGCATGATGTGGATGTAGGGCAATCTTCTCCTATAAAACAACATTCTTATTGTTTAAGTCCAGAAAAACAAGCTCAAGTGGCAACAGAAATTCAATATATGTTAGAAAATAACCTAATTGAGCCTAGTCAAAGCAGTAGTGTTAGTGCCTAAACCCGATGGGTCAACTAGATTCTGCACAGACTATAGAAAGGTTAATGCAGTAACAAAAACAGATTCATACCCAATCCCTCGTCTAGAAGATAAAAACAAAAAACTGCGGATGCTGGAAATCCAAAACAAAAACAGAAATACCTGGAAAAACTCAGCAGGTCTGGCAGCATCGGCGGAAAAGAACAAAGTTGACGAATGGATAGCCATTTTAACACTCACCCTGCTCTCTTGCCCACATGTCGGTCCTTGGTTTGCTGCATTGTTCCAGTGAAGCTCAACGCAAACTGGAGGAACAGCACCTCATCTTCTGACTAGGCACTTTACAGCCTTCCGGACTGAATATTGAGTTCAACAACTTTAGATCTTGAACTCCCTCCTCCATCCCCACCCCCTTTCCGTTTCTTCCCCCTCCCTTTTGTTTTTTCCAATAATTTATATAGATTTTTCCTTTCCCACCTATTTCCATTATTTTTAAATCTATACCTTTCATGCCCTTTTAGTCTTATTTCACCCCACCCCCACTAGAGCTATCTGTACCTTGCCCGCCCTACTATCCATTCTTAATTAGCACATTCTTTAGATAATATCACCACCTTCAACACCTCTTTGTTCTTTTGTCTGTGACATCTTTTGGTTATCTGCTCCTATCACTGCTTGCTTGCCCCTACAACCACAACCACCCCCCCCCACCACCACCACCGCCACACTTCTCCCCCCACCACCACCTTAAACCAGCTTATATTTCACCCCTCTCCTATTTTTACTTAGTTCTGTTGAAGGGTCATGAGGACTCGAAACGTCAACTTTGTTCTTCTCCGCCGATGCTGCCAGACCTGTTGAGTTTTTCCAGGTATTTCTGTTTTTGCCCTCATCTAGAAGATTGTATTGACGGGGTTGACAGTGCCACTTTCCTTACTAAGATATATTTGTTGAAGTACCTTTAACATCGTTTTGGCAAATACCTTTAACATCGCACACTAAGGAGGTACCAACTTTTGTCACACTGAATGTACTATACCAATACCGGGTGAGGCCATTCGGACCAAAAACTGCTTCAGTCACTTTCCAAAGACTAACTAACCAAGTGGTCACTAATGTTCCCAACTGTGTGATTTACTTGGATGATGTATCCATTTATAGCAACACTTGGAAAGGCCACCTAAAGCAACTGAAAGTTCTATTTAAATAATTACAGCCAGTAATCTAGTAATAAACTTTGCCAAGAATGTGTTTGTGAAAGTGTGAGTAACTTATTTAGGGCATATCAAAGGGCAAGGCTTTGGTGGAATTCCCTATCCCTAAAACTAAATGGGAAATCATGAGATTTTTAGGGATGTGCAGCTTCTTTCGTGTATTTGTGCCAAACTTCAGCACAATAGCTGTTCCACTAACGGATTTATTGTAAAAGAAAGCAAAGGTGGTATGGTCAAGAGAATGCCAGGTAGCTTTTGAGAAGCTGAAGGCGATCCTAGCTATGAACTGGTATTAGCCGCCCATAATTTTGCTAAACCCTTCAAGGTGGCAATCGATGCTAGTGACTTGGGAGTGGGTATAGTCTTATTGCAAGATGAATCAGGCATAGAGAAGCCAGTGGGGTACTTTCCTAAAAAATTAAATCAGCATCAAAAGAGATTTAAAGAGATACTCTATGATAGAAAAGGGAACTCTAGGATTTTTCCTGGCTCTTAAATATTTTCAGGTATTTATCCATTGTGGCTGTAAAGAAGCACTAGTATATAATAACCATGATCCCTTGGTCTTTGTGGAAAAATTTAAAACTCAGAATGTCAGGCTGTTCCAATGGAGCTTGCTAATATAGCCTTATAACTTAAAAAATGTTTATATTGCTGGAAATGATAATTGCTGATGCATTATCAAGAATGTAAGTTTTGTAGAATTATCTGGAAAACAAGAAAGTTAGAAAAAACTGTACAAATTCTGTATAAGGAATGAATGGTGCATTTTTGAATTTTGTTTTATATATTATATATATCTTTTTCCATACACTATTGGAAATGGTGTTTCATTTCTTAAGGGCAGAGGCATATTAGAATCCTATCTTTTAAAGCTAATGTTTCTCTTTTAAAATATGGAAAGACATTGCATTATCTGGACATTTGGATGCTGACCTGGAGTCCTTTTTAAAAAAAAAAACCAAGGAACTGTCACCAAGCATGCTTTTTCCAAGAAATCACCTGACCAGCATGGTACTTGAGGAAGAGCTATTTATTTGTTTTGAACTGCAATCACTTTAATTGATGGGGCAGAGGCTGGTGATACCAGAAATCACATGACAGAGACAAGCTTTAAGTTTTGAACCTGTCGTTTTGTGAACTCAGTCTTTTGAGGAAGGCTGCTCTGACTGGATCTCTCCCTGCCTATCTGCAATTCCATGTGCGATTACCAACCCACAGCCAGAGAACCCTCATTCATCTGTGTGTAACTTGTCTGCATTTGGAACCTGAAAAGCTGGGGCAAGAAAGACTGGTCCAGCCCTATTTTTTTTCCACACTGTGTCACCTCTGGAAAGAATGTCCTAACAACTACAGTGACCAGTGAGGGGACACCAGATCGACAATGTCAAAACCCTGCAAAGTTTATCCTTTAAAGTTTTTTTTCCATCTGCCCATCTCTGCAGAGATTACTTGTGTGCCCTTTGTCTGTTTCCGTGTGTGTTAGGGAATTTTAAAAGGGATAGATAGTTATACTTGCAGAGTACAATTGTGTGTTAACCAGTTCTTGCAACTTGTTAATTAAGAAGTTTTGTATTATAATAAATCAATAATTCTGAATTTATTGAAAGAAGCCTGGTTAAAGTCTCTTTTATTCTAGGTAACGGTAGGAAGGCAAATAATTGACCATTTTGGTGCGCAAATTAAACTTTTAAACTAATGGTGTGACCTGTGGATTAGTGAGGCTAATCAAAATGCACACTCCTCTCATCCCGCTTGTAACACAACCATTTTGTTGGTACCGATATGAACCACAACCTCTGGCAGTTCATAACCCCTGCACTAACCTCCACCAAAGAGTTCTTCAACCACTCAGTGACATCCTTGACTTTGGCACCAGGGAGGCAACAAACCATCCTGAAGCTGCAGTTGCAGAAAAATTTGCCTGCTAATAAATCCCCTACCTGACTTTCCACTCCTTCCCCCTCCCCCCCCATCATTCAGCTGAGCCTGCTCTAGTCTTTACTTTGCCTGCATTCCCCAGAATGCACCCTCACCAGTATTGAGGACTGTTGGAGAGCAAGATGCACTCAAGGAACTAGAAGACTACCTGCCTGGTCCTGCTTGAGGGTGTGGTGGTCGGCCTGTCTCTCTCTGCCTGCACACTCTTAAGCTGTGGGGTGACCACATCCAGAAATGTGCTATTCAAGTAAGTTTCAGCCTGGCGAATGCACTGCAGTGACACCAGCTGCTGCTCAAGCTCCAAAACCCAGAGCTCAAGATCCTCCAGCTGACAAACGCTTCCTGCATATGTGGCCGTCAAGGACCTGCAAAAAGTGCCCTGGAGCTGCCACATGAAATAATATGTACATTCTACTGGACTGAAGTGCCCTTCTATGCCTCTATGTATGAGGCTATTAATTAACTTAATAAAAATAAACTTAAGACTAAATAAAGAATTTACTAGCTACTCAGCAATCCATTCCATTACCTTCAGCGGATGTCATGTTAGGTGTTTTCTACTTCTCTCCCTGATGCTCACACTCCATTATCTCTAATCAGATACTTAAACCTATATACTCGCCTTAAAATCCTTGGGATCTGTTACTCCTCCCTCTGTGCTGATTGTGGTATCATTTGGATGTCATTTCTTGATTTCTCCTGTATTTGATTTGGCTCCCATTCCTTTATATCCGATCTTCAATTCCTTTGTTTTGGAATCTCATGCGTACATTTCTCGGCAATGTGGTCGCTGATGATGTCAAGACATTGAGGCTCACAGACCAAAATACAATAAAACATAGTTTGGTTGTTTTGGAACCACACCATGGGCAGCTATCCAAAGGGGTTCAGGGATCTTGCAGCAGACATGGAGCAATGATTGCAGTCGGCACTCAACCCACAGCAGTAGCATCTATGCATAGTCATCCAAATTGACCATGGTTCACCACCAGTCCCCTTTCAGTAGTTTCTGGGCTGGTAGCAAGTGAAGCCTCCATCCTCCACCCTCCCCACAAAGCATGTTGACCTGCAAAGCTGGCAAAGTCAGTTTATTCCTGGCATGCATAAAGGAAGGTGGCCAGTGGAATCACAAGCAGGTCCTCAGGGAAAGGCCCAGGAATCCATCACACTTAATACTTTCAGTAGAGAAAGATAATCATGAGGAAAGGTGGCATATAATACTCATAGCAAAAAAGGGCAGCAGAGTGGAAAAGCATGTTAAACATTTATATGTTTAATTTGAAATTAGTATCTTTCAATGTAAAACTAACATTGAAAATAATTGTTTTTGCAAATAGAAAAAAAAAGTCAATTTCAGTAAAAATGTACACACAAATCCTGCATTCTAACCCTTTGTGGAAAAAGTTCTCCACAAGCCACAAAAGGACGGGTCATTGAGCAGAACCATATCACTCTTTGGGTACTGGATGATGTGCTGCAGACTTGTTTCCCAGCAACCTCTTCCTGGCCTGCATTGTTGTAGTTCTTCAGTATGTGTATGCCTTATCAGTGACAATGTTATACAGCATGCAATATACTCCAATTACTCTGGCAATTCACTCATACTGTAAGGCATCATCAGAAGAATTCAAACATTAGAAATGTTATTTTAAGTCTCATCTATTATACTTACGGCTCATAAGTGTATATGTGACATCTGGAGGCTGTTCAGAGGTATCATTAAAGTAACCCATGTCTCCAAGGAACCAGTCTTGCAATCTCAGACAATTAATCAGCCCTTGGTTCTTTCAAGGTACCTGCGTTGTGGCACTCTTTAGAAAACATGCAGTTCACTCGCAATTCTTTTTTGCCAGGGTTCAAAAAGCAATAACTCTGAGTGAGCAGGAACCCTTTCTGTTAACAAAAGGGAGGGCACCACCAGCAAATACCCAGTGAACATAGACATTAAATGCAGTGGTCAACTTTCTATCCACTGACATCTGTTGTTTTATGGTTGTGAGTCTGGTTCCAACAGCTGACATGTATCTAAAAACACACTGAGGCGCCTCTCCAAGCTCACTGTTTCTCACTAAGGTTTCTCTAGATAGCACAGCAGCATTATTTGCACTGTATTGGATAGAGTTGTAACTGGGATATCTGTCTCCTGTTGTTCCTGCTTATCCTCTCCCAAAATAGGGAGATTCAGTGCTACACCAACGTTACAAAATTCACTGAATGACAGTTTAGTAATCTTTGTGCAGTCTTATGCTAGTGGTCACATAGCCAACATAATATGATAGATAGGAAATGCAAACTGCCTTCACTAAATTTACCATTGTGTAGTTAACCCATAGGAGGTCTTGTGACAGAATGGATAGCATCCCTGCCTCTGAGCCTGAAGCCTGAGTCCCACCCCAGGACTTGATGGCCAAGGAATAATATTCATAATGCGGCCAAACAGGTTGACTATCAACTTGTAAATCCTTCCAACACATGCCAATGGCAGGCTGTAAAAATGGGAGAGATTTCTGGTCAGCTATATAATGGAAAGAAAGTTCAAGCCTTATCATCACCAGCTCCAGACTACAACATCCATGTAAAAGTGCATGTTGCCACAGCAATGTGGACTCTCTGAGTGAATTATAACACCACCACCAGGAAACCTATCTCCTGCTCAAGCTCTGCTAGTTTCTCCAGTGTCTTAAATGGGACAAATTACTGTGATGTAGAAATTAACTAGATCTTAACATCCTATGATTAACAAGAAAAAACAACATTAACACCTAATCTGTGTGCTAATGTGGGATAGAAATGTTTCTCTCAGGAACAATTTTAAGAGTTTGGGGAAGCATTAGATCCAGCTCTTTCAACACAAATATGATACAATTGACACACATGCTATCTTAACAAGCAGGGCTAATTAAATCCCTTGGTAAGTGGAGCTATCAAAGGCACACTGAACAGCCACCAACGCAAATCCATATGGTAGAGAAGACATGTGTAATCTGACAATCTTTGGCCAGAAAAAGTCAAGTCTTGGTCTGGATCTCCATTGTCACTGCAGCTAAGCTCAGACAACATTCATGGGGACAAATTACGCTGTGTGGTATTAGTGGCTATCATCTCTGTTACGCAAAAAACCAAAGGAGTTCCATATGTATAAAAAGAGTACACCAACCCAATAGATCATATCTGATCTGTACCTCAACTCTGTTTACTTGTTTTTGATCCATGTGCCTTCATATCCTTGATACCTTGAGTTAATATGTTCACACAGTATTATCGCACAGCACGTTTCCTGCCCGTTACAAAAGCAAAATACTGCAGATACTGAAAATCTGAAATGAAAACAGAAAATGCTGGAAATACACAGCAGACCAGGCAGCATCTGCGGAGAGGGATATGGAGTTAATGCTTCAGATTGATGACCCTTCATTAAAACTGGGTAAAGTTAGAAATTAATAGGTTTAAGCAAGTGAAGGGAGAAGGGTTGGAAAAAGAACAAAATGGAAAGCCTGTGATTGGCTTTGTGGTATGCCTCCATTCAGTCCGCAAGCATGATCCCAAGCTTCCATTCGCCTGTCATTTTAATTCTCCACCTTGTTCCCACTCTGACCTCTCTGTTCTCAGCCTGCTATAGTGTTCCAATGAAGCTCAATACAAGCTCAAGGGACAGCTCCTCATCTTCCAATTCAGCGCTTTACTGCCTTCCAGATTCAACACTGAGTTCCACAATTTCAGACTGTAAGCTCTGCTCCCAAATTGTTTCCTCTTTCTTTGTTAGTTTTACTGTTTTATTTTTTACTTTCTTTGCTCTCAGGCAGCAGCTTTTCTTCATTCTGCCATTCACACCTCCTCTAGACACATCTTTTGTTTCTTTACTTGTACCATTATCACTCCCTTTGGTCTTGCACTACTAACTTATTTGTCATTTAATGTCTCATGCCTTCTACCAAGCCCCTTCTAATTGTTTAAACCCAATTACATCTCTGACTTTTCCCAGTTCTGATGAAAAGATGTATGTTTTTCTCCACATATGTTGCCTGCCCTGCCAGCATTTTCTGTTTTTATTACTGCCCATTAGTTTTTACTCATCACAGTACTATCACCAAAAGGCACAGAAGAGCCATTCCAAAGTACGATAATAAACTGGAGTACTAGTATCTGGACTTACTGTACCCCACCAGAGGGAGTCTGCGTATGTCAAAAATTGAGAATTTGCCTCCTTCTCAGCCAGATAGACGAGGAAAGAAGAGAAAATCAGGATTAAAAACCCAATGTACCAGGCTGTAATTAGTTCCTGCAACAGAACAAGAGAACATCTTATTACAGTGAACCAAACAACTAAGCACTGTTTTAAACAAATAAATAACTCAGGCTCATGTTTTCTCAGTTGGTATGGAAATAAGCAGACAAGTTACTGAGCCATCCAGGCTAGGATAACCATGCATTGAGCTGGTTTCAGCTGGGGTGGCCAATGTCAGTGCTCCCCAATGTAAAGGAGCAAAATCAAATCAAGAGTTTCTGCTCCCACTTGCTATCCAGTTGACTCCCACAGGTAAGTGTCTGTGTGGGCAATTTTTGAGAGCACAATTAAGCTTAAATGTAATTGACCCCATGACAGCAAATGGCATTGGGCAATCGTTTCCATCCACCACTCATGCATACACTCCTGGCAGCTGGCTATTTGTTTGATGCATCGTGTGCTTATTGAAGGAAGCTTTTGCTGTGAATTTTCCAAACTCACTTCATTTAGGATCCAAAAGAGAGAGGAGACTTTCAACCTAGTGGCTTAAGCACAGGCTTTTTGAGATGAAACGATAGTGTCACACAGTACTCTACTCCTAATTTCGTAGTGTAAAATGGGTGATGGTGAATTAGTAACCCATTGTACATAGCTCTTGATTTTAATTACCTCCACCACTGAAGGTGAGCAGAGGTAATGTTTTCACCCCTGTTTGTTGGTTTGTTTGTCTGTAAACAATATATCTCAAATCCTAATGGACGGATTTCAATAGAACTTGGTACGAAGATTGGGTATGGCCCAAGGAAGAACTGATTAGTTTTTGGCGAAGATGTAGATTTGGATCTTGGAATTTTTGAAAGGATTTGTTAACATTGGGAGATTGGGTAAATTGACTTTTCTTAGAATGCTGTTGATTGTTTTATAATGTTGTGGGCTGTTTCAGCTGCTGTGGTGGAACTTTTTACTGTTTATAAAATGTGAGCAAAGTTTTCAAAGCAGGTTGTTGGATATGGATTGGTCTGAAGCCTCCTCAGTGAGATGGAAGATCTTAATAAAAAGATTTATTTTTTCTGCTTTGTAGCTACAGAGTATAAACCAATTAGGGAAAAGCCTCAATGAAGAGCTGCATTATTGTAATAACATTGAGTTAACATAGTGTGGCAGTGGTAAACACTCTACTGATTGCCCTCTTCACTTGTTATTACTGATTTCAATTGAAGTAAACATCAACATATTGAACAGGTTGCCAATTCACTATCATTCATTTTATACTCTAATACAAAATTAAAATTACCCTCACAAAGCCTAGTGGTATGTTAGAACAATGCTAAGGGGAGAAAAGTTCATAATGGGGAAATGAAAACACATCCACAACACACTAATGGGTGCAGTGTAGAGGGAACTGCACACTGGTTTGGCTGTCCCACATTTACACAAGCAAAGTTAGATATTAACACTGGGAGCCAAAAGTGAAAGAGCATTCCTTCACAGAATCTTAACGACACAGAAGGAGGCCATTCAGCCCATCATGGCTGCACTGGCTCTCCAAATGAGCATTATGACCTAGTGCCATTGCCCTGGCTTTTCCCCGTGCACTTGCACATTTTTTCTATTCAAATAATAATCTCTTGAATGCCTCGATTAAACCTGCCTCCAACACACTTCCAGGCAGTGCATTCCAGACCCAAACCACTCGCTGTGTGAAAAAGTTTTTTCTCACGTCATGTTTGCTTATTTTGCAAGTCACTTTAAATCTGTGTCCTCTCATTCTTGATCCTTTTAGGAGTGGGAACAGCTTCTCCATATCTACTCTGTCCAGTCCCCTCATGATTTTGAACATCTCTATCAAATCTCCACTCAGCCTTCTTCTCTCCAAGGAGAACAGTTCCAATCTCTCCAATCTATCCCCATAGCTTAAGTTTCTCATCCCTGGAACCATTCTTGTAAACCTTTTCTGCACTCTCTCCAATGTGTTCACATCCTTCCTATAATGTGACACAATACTCCAGCTGAGGCCTAATGAGTGTTTTATATAAATTCAGCATAATCTCCCTGCTCTTGTACTCTATGCCCTTATTAATGAAGCCCAGGATACTGTATGCATTATTAACTGCTCTCTCCACCTGTCCTGCCACCTTCAATGGTCTATGCACATATACACCCAAGTCTTTCTGATCCTGCATCCCCTTCAAAATTTCACCACTTATTTTACATTATCTGTCCATGTTCTTCCTGCAAAAATGCATCACCTCACACTTCTCTACATTGAACTTCATCTGCCACGTATCTGTCCACTCCACTAACTTGTCTGTGTCCTTTTGAAGTTCCACACTGTCCTCCTCGCAGTTCGCAACACTCCCAAGCTTCATACCATCCACAAACTTTGAAATTGTTCCCTGCACAGCAAGATCTAGATCATTAATATATATCAGGAAAAGCAAGGGTTCCAATACCGACCCCTGGGGAACTCCACTACAAACCTTCCTCTAGCCTGAAAAGTATCCATTGACTATTCCTCTCTGCTTCCTCAACACTGATGTTGCTCATCCTGGTATGGATGAATAAAATGCTAACTGTTGCGGAAACCATGGCAAGTGGACAGATGATTAGCTCAACAGTGCATCCTTTGAATCTTCAATAAATGTAATAAGCTATCTTGATGAGCTTGGTTGGATAAGAAAGCACATAGCTGAGGCCCCAGATTAGATCTCCAGTCTGTGCTGAGGTAATTCATATCCCAAAGGCTGTAATGGGGCATTGGATACTAGAGGGCAGCTACAATTAGCATTACTAGTTTTGGATTAGGGAGGTGGGAAAAATCATCTCATGTTAATGGTCCCGATCATCATCGAGTGACCACTGTTGGAAAATGGCAATGTATGGGCTTTAGAGGAAGCTGCGATTACATACAGCTGTGAAGCCCTTCAAGGTTCAATGAATGACGAGTTTAAACACAAACACAGAGAAAAGTCACTTGGATGAAGGAATGTAAGGTATTCTGTCCCTCTGGAACTGTACCCCTGAAAGCAGCCAATGCTTTCAGAAAAGAAGAAGAGAAAATTGGCAAGAAAATGCTGCAAAATTGAAGTAAGGGGAGGATGGGGAAGAAAGACAGAGACCCACAAAGTTTGGACTGACCTTACTGTGAGCATACACGACAGATCCCAACAACTTCCAGGTTCCTCCCCTACGATCCATCCGTACCATCCGGAGAATCTGTAGGAACCTCATGCTGCGAAGTGCTGAAGTGGCAAAGATATTCCCCTTGGTCCCAGCAGCTATCACAGCAACAGAGGCAACAAACACAATAAAATCTGTAAGGTAAAAAGGAGATGAAAATTTAGAGCTGGAGGTTCAAGTTACCAATATTACTGCCCTCTTCTTGCTCATCTGAAATTGTTGATTTGTGTCTTGGTATGGACACTTTCAGCATTCCAGAACCTGGCCCAAGTGATAATTGTTCATGTGTGAATGCAGACAGTTAAGTGTTGGCAGACTGTTTGATTATGTATGGCCATCAAAATGAAGCTTTTGACACTTTTTAAACTTCGTACGTGCACACACACACCCACTGCAGCTAAGGCCATTGGAAAGTACTGTCATCTCGAGTTAAAATCCCAGCTCTTTCTGCCTCCAAAACATACAGGCAGTGACACCCCCACTGACCCCTTGGCTGAAGTTATCCAATAAAAATCAGAAACCAAGCCAGCTATATAATTCACTACCTTACTGGTCAATGCGTTCATCAACCAAGCATAGAGAGAGGTAAGAAACATTCAGGTGGAGAGAGGTTAGGGGTTGGAGTTAATCACAGAATTACACAGTGCAGAAGAGGCCCTTCGGCCCATTGAGTCTGCACCGACACGTGAGAAACACCTGACCTACCTACCTAATCCCATTTACCAGCACTTGGCCCATAGCCTTGAATGTCAATTAAATTTGTTAGCCATGACCTCCCTCTGACAAAGCTACTAATGGTCTGCCACTGAGCCATGGAGAGATCAGCAAGTTCCTGAAGAAGTTAGGTGATTTCAGACACGGTTATGGTGGCCCTGTCATTATTGACCTATAATCTTTGAATTAAGAAGGCAGAAGATTAGCTAGAGTTAATGCTAATGATGACTTTCTACCGACTGGACATTGAACTTGGCTATGTTACCCCTCTGTTGGATAGCCTGCCTACAGTGATGGTCTAGGTTCATGCAGATGAATTACCCCTGGGCTATTGGTGGGCGCCAGTACCATAGAATTATAGCCACAACCTGTTCAAGGCTATGTCAAGAGAGCAGTGGTTATATCAGACCCTTCAAAATACTGGACTGTATTTCGCAGGTTAAGATGATGGCAGGTGCACTGAGTTAGAATCATAGAATGGTTATAGCACAGAAGGAGGCCATTTGACCCATTGTGTCCATTTTGGTTCTTTGCAAGAGCAATTCACGTACTACCACTCCCATGCCATTCCCCCCAGATCCCTTTTCAAATAATCCAATTCCCTCTTGAATATTTAATTGAATCTGCCTCCACCACACTCTCAGGCAATGCATTCCAGATCCTAACCACTTGCTGCATAAAATTGTTTTTCCTCATGTTACCATTGTTTATTTTGCCAATTACCTTAAATCTATGCCTTCCCATTCTCGATCCTTTCACTAAGGGGAAGAGTTTCTCTCTATCTACTCTGTCCAGACCCTTCATGATTTTGAACACCTCTATCAAATTCCTCTCAACCATCTCTTCTCCAAGGAGAACGGCTCTAGCTTCTCCAATCGATCTGCATAACAGAAATTCCTCTTCCCTGGAACAATTCTCATGAATCTTTTCTGCGCCCTCTCTAATGTCTTGACATCCTTTCTAAAGTGTGGCACCCAGAACTGGATGCGATACTCCAGTTGAGGCCGAACCAGTGTTTTATTTAAGTTTATTCTAACTTCCTTGCTTTTGTACTAGTAATGGCATCCGTCTGTCTCGGGAGACGATGGAATGAGCCCAGGGTGTATGTCATTTTCAACTGAATATTGTCTGTTGTGGCTGTAGAGGCCGATTTGTGAGTGGCAGTTTCATTCGTGGCTGACACAGAAGATTAGTGTTGGCCCGAGGTCGACTGATGTTTTTCCTTCTGGCGGGCTCTCTTTTCCACCATCTGGTCATTTCTTTTACACTCTAGTTTTCCATGCCCCTTCCTGGCTTTTTGACTCCAGGCACTTCGGTCAGCAGCGAGGGCTTCCCACCCATCAACTCCGATCCCAGTCAACTTGAGGTCTCGCTTACAGATGTTCTTGTATCGCAGATGTGGACTTGTGCCAATAGAAAGCTTGCTATAGAACATGTCTTTAGGGATGCAGCCATCATCCATTCAGTTCACATGACCCAGCCAACGGAGTCACCACTGACTCAAGAGAGCAAACATGCTGGGGATCCCTGCATGCTGGTTTACTTCCATACTTGGCACTGCCTCGGCGGGAGATGACCAATATTCGTCTGCAGCAGCAGAAGCGGAAGCTGTTCAGCTGCTTTTCTTGGCTTGCATAAGTTGTCCATGCCTCGCTACTGTAAAGGAGGGTGCTGAGAACACAAGCGTGGTACACACGGACCTTTGTATTTTTGGTTAGTTTGCTGTTGATCCACACTCGACCTCTCAACTTTGATATGACAGCTGTGGCCTTGGCAATCCTGTAGATGATGTAGGCATTAAGGGACAGGTTGCTGATAATTGTTGATCCAAGGTATGTGAAGCTGTTGATGACCTCCATAGTGAGGGTATCAATGTTGATGGGAGGTGGAGTCTCCACGTCCTGGCCGATAAATGAGGTCTTCCTGACACATATTGCCAGTCAAAACTCCTTGCAGGCCTGGGAAAACTGATCTACAAGCTGTTGCAAGTGAATGTCAGTATGGGATAGAAGTGCGGGGTCATCAGCAAACAGCAACTCACAGGCACTTTGGTCTTGATGCGTAGATTTGCCAAGTTGAACAGCTTACCATCGGCTCTGGCATGCAGGTAGACACCTCATTTGAATCAATAAAAGCGTACAATAGCAGCATGAAGGAAATTTTATATTTTAATTCATTCATGGGATGTGGGCTTCGCTGGCAGGGTCAGCATTTATTGCCCATCTCTAGTTGCCCTGGAGAAGGTGGTGGTGAGCTGCCTTCTTGAACCGCTGCAGTCTATGTGGTGTAGGTACACCCACAGTGCTGTTAGGGAGGAAGGTCCAGGATTTTGACCCAGCGACAGTGAAGGAACGGTGATATGGTTCCAAGTCAGGATGATAAGTGACTTGGAGGGGAACTTCCAAGTGGTGGTGTTCCCATCTATCAGCTGACCATGTCCTCCTAGGTGGTAGTGGGTTTGGAAGGTGCTGCCTAAGGGGCCCTGGTGAATTCCTGCAGTGCATCTTGTAGATGGTAATATGCCAAAGAAAATATGCCAAAGAGAGCTGGCACCTAGGTACAACCTGCTTTACCCCACTGCTGATTTTGAAAACCTCTGATGTGCTTCATTGTAACTGATGAAACTGCATGTTCTCATGGTAAGAAGAAATGACGCCCAGGAGTCCAGGCAGGCAGCTTACTTTCTGCAGCAGTTTAAAGAGTCTGTCTCTCTTGACAAAGTTGAAGGCCTTGGTGAGATCCATGATGGCATTGTAGAGTGCCCTGCTCAGTTCTAGGCAGAATTTCTGTGACTGCCAAAGTGAGAAAATCATGTCAACTGTTGATCTACCAATTCTGAAGCCGCACTGAGACTCAGGGAAGATGTGTGATGCCAGGGTCTGCAATCTGGTCAGAGCAATGTTAACAAAGACCTTTCCCACGTTACTTAATATGGAGATGCCTCAGTCATTGTTACAGTCACTGCGATCCCCTTTGTTTTTGTATAAGGTGACTATTTTTACATCATGCATGTCTTGAGGCAGAAACGTTTTCTTCCAGCAGATACACAGAAGTTTATGGAGATGCTGTAGCAGTGCTGGTTTTCCATTTTTGATGATTTCAGTTGGAATGCCATCATTTCCTGGGGCTTTACCACTGATAATCTTGTCTGGTCAATGGGCTTGTTGAGCTTCACTATGATGGACTTGCTGTCCAGCTCCTCCATGACAGGAAAGCCTGGAGTGGCACTGAGTGCTTCTTCAGTGATATTGTTCTCCATTGTGTAGAGTTCCAGATAGTGCTCTACCCACCCTTCCGTCTGCTTGCTATGTTTAGTGATGATCATCGAGGTCTTTGTCTTCAAAGAGACTGATTTGGTTGCTGCTGGGCCTGTTACTTTCTTGATTCCTTCATACATCCCTCTAGCATCCCCAGGTTCAACAGCAGATTATATGCTGTTGCAGAGTTTCAACCAGCATTGATTGCCACAGTGCTGAACAGTCTGCTGAGACTTGATTCTGGCAGCTCTGAGAGCATCTAGATTTAGTTTGTTGGGGCCTTGCTTGTAGTTCATGAAGGCTCTCCTCTTGGTTGCAGTAACTGGCTCCATTTCAGTCCAATAAGCCTCAAACCAGTCAGCATTTCTCTGATCTCTTTTCCCATAAGCAGTGGGTGCAGAGTAATAGATGGGGCAGAATTTCCCCCCCGTCTGGGGGAATGTTCAGGAGCGGGCGTGTGGAGGCACACCTCCAATTGGCGCCCCCAATCAGATGCGTGCCGCCATTTTACATGGGCGGGCCAATTAAGGCCAATTAAAGCTATGCGCTCCCTGTGCGGGTGGTGGCAGGGTATTCCCTGAGCCGAGAGTGCACTCTTTCTTGCATGTGCGCGAAAGAGCACACTCATCTCCCTGAGGCTAAGTGCTGCCTCAGGGAGATCGGCTCCACATTAAAAAATGTTAAAAACAGAAAAACAAAAATTCCCTGACATGTACCCTCATGTCTCATGTGACATTGTCACATGAGTTGGGACATGTCCATCACTTTCAGTTACACTTTTATTAAATTTTTAAAAACCTACATGAAACCTCATCCCGCTCGTGGATGAGGTTTCATGCTTTTTCCAATGCCCGCCAGGGCTCCTGGCTTGCCCGCCAACCTTAAGGTTGGATGGGTAGGTCCACTAATTACATGAATTACTTTGTCAATGGCCTCAATAGGCCATTGACAGGTTGGTGGGCGCACAGCTGATTTGGCTGAGCCCCCGCTGACCTGAAAATTGAAATGAGGCGGGGTGACGTCGGGAGTTCCACCCGACGTCATCCCGTGTCATTTTATGCATTGGCGAGCGGGCCATGACCCCCACATGCTGACTGGGAAATCCTGGCCATGGTGCTGTGCAGATGATCCCACTTTGACACCTCACTCTGGCCTTGGGCTTTGTTGTCTGAAAGAGTCTGATCAAGGATGTTGAGGAACTCTTGGATCTTTTCTGGGTTAGTGGTACAGCAAGTGTTGATCTGAGGATGACCTTTCTTCTTGGGGTGGTATAGTTTCCTTAGCTGAATCCTGACCCTGCTTTACACCAGGGTCAGTGTCACTTGGTATATAGATTAGCAACCCACCTGTTGCAGCGCTGTGATAGCTATGAGTGATGAGGACATCTTGAGGGTGGTACGTCTGGTGATGATGAGATCTAGCTGGTGTCAGTGGTGTGATTTCAGATGTCTCCAGGACACCTCATGACATGGCTTGGTTTGGAAATAGCTGTTCATCACAGAGTCCATGGTAACAGCATAACTCCAGGAACCTCTATCCATTTTTGTTCATCTTGCCGATTCCCTGGTGCCCTATGCATATTGGCCAAGGCAGTGGGGCTATTTACCCATAGCTGGGGGCCTGGCTCCTGGGTACCAAGGCATAACCACACACCAGTGGGCCTGTATGCCACATCTGGGGCCCAGGCCTCTTTTGAGTCCCCTGTAGTTTAGCCTGGGTCTGCAAGGTACCCAGTTTACGCATGTTGCCACGGAGAGGCACCACATAGAGCTTGCTGATGAAGGGGCTATGTATTGGCAGGAGAGGCTTATGCACTCGGCTCTCTTTTTGCAACATTTATATTGCTAGCCAGCAGTGAGGGTTGAAAGCAAGAGATGACAAGCAGACACACCACCCACCATGTGAACACACTTAACGCATCACATCAGCAGGAGATACACTATGTACTCCCTGCTCCTACTTATAAGGCTCAAGATGCCGTATGCTTTATTAACCGCTCTCTCAACCTGCCCTATCACCTTAAATGATTGGTGCACATATACCCCTGGTGCCTCTGCTCCTGCATCCCCTTTAGAATTATACCTCTTATTTTATATTGCCTTTCCATGTTCTTCCTATGAAAATGAATTACTTCACACTTCTCTGCATTAAATTTTATCTGCCAGTTGTCTGTCCATTCCACCATCAATGTCCATTTGAAGTTCTACACTATCCTCCTCAGCTCACAATGCTTCCAAATTGCATATCATCTGCAAATTGTGAAATTGTGCCCTGTACACAAAAGTTTAGGTCATTAATATATATCAGGAACAGCAGGGGTCCTAACCCCGACCTCTGGGGAACTCCACAATAAACCTTCCTCCAGTCGGAAAAACAACCATTCACCACTACTCTCAGTTTCCTGTCGCTCAGCCAATTTCGTATCCATGCTGTTGCTGTGCCTTTTAATCAAACTTTGCTCACAAGTCTGTTGTGCGGCATTTGGAGGTAAGGTTTGCAATTCTCCGGTGCTCTGGCACCACCCCTGAGTCTAAGAAAGATTGAAAAATTATGGCCAGTGCATCTGCAATTTCCACTCTCACTTCCCTAAGATTATCAGATGCATCTTATCCCATCTTGGTGCTTTATCAACTTTAAGTACAGACAGCCTCCTCTACCCCATACCTCTTCCTTATCAATTTTAAACCCTTCAAGTGTCTGAACTACCTCCTCTTGCACCGTGACCTGGGCAGCCTCTTTTGCCTTGGTAAAGACAGATGCAAAATATTAATTTAATACCTCACCCATGCCACCTGCCTCCATGCGTAAATCCCCATATAATTAATATTATAATAATAGTACTTATTATTATTATTATCATTATTATTATTATTATGGGAGGTTTAGGGAGGTAATTCCAGAAATTAGGGCCTTGGCAACTGAAGGTATGGCTGCTAATGATGAGCAATTAATATTGAGGGTGCTCAGGAGGTCCATACTGAAGGACCACAGGCATCTGGGAGAGTTGTGGGGCTGCAGGAGATTACAGAGATAGGGAAAGATTCCCAGGAGAGATGCTGCATGATTTAGATACAGAGAAAAGATCCCTCCACACTGTCCCGTTAAAGATTTGCAAGGTAACTATAACATGGCTGAGACACAGAAGAAGGCCCCTTCCACAGTGTTTGGACAAATACTAACAGAGCAGATACACCATGGGTTAGACACTGAGTAAAAGTCCTTTAAATTGTCCCATCAAAGACTGTCAGGACACATACAGGACAGGTTACATACAGAGTAAAGCTTAATCTACATCCTTCCCATCAAACACTCCCAGGGCAGGTAGAGCATGGGTTAGATATAAAGGAAAGCTCCTTTTACACTAGTGAGTTATTTTCCACTTGTTGACCAGGCATAGATAACTAAGGAGAATCCCTAACTTGATCCTGAGTTCCCAGCAGTTCTGAGCTGTGGACTTATATGCATTCAGAACTGAGCCCCTTTAACTACTGTATATGCTCATGTAAAAGTTGAACTTCTGAGATCAATTTTTTTCGGCCAAAAGTCATGTAGTCGACTTTTATGTGAGACTGACTTTTACACAACTATATGGTAGTTATTTCAGGAAGGTGAATGATGCAGAACACAGGGATTGAAAAACCAGTCTAGAAGGATGCAGTGGATAGACGTGAATTAATTTAAAAAAAGCTTTCTTGGTCCCACTATTTTGTGATGCAGTTTATTAATACAGTCTGTGTGAGGACAGCTTTGTGTACATTGGATGAATGTCATTGCAAACTGGAGTGAAAGCAAAGATAGAATGCTTTTGGCTCTGGATAAAGTTCTGGTCAGCCACTATTGCATTTCCCTGTCTGAAAGCACAATGCATTACTCTGTGCACTTCTCCACAGAGGATGGAATGAATTCCTAAGCAACATGAGTACACACACCTTCATCCTGTGAGAGTGCCAGCTGCAGAGTTCAGACTGGCGCTGGTCTGCCTGTGTACGAGCTGGAACTCTGCCCTGACAGACAGGCACAAAGGCAGCATTAGAGTCATATGGCAACTTACAGCCTTTTCCCAGTCCTGATGGCTTAAAATCCTTTATGGGAAAGTGGGGCCTTCTGTCCTTGGAATCAATTCTGAAAGACAGAATAAACTGTCACGTGGAAAGGTACTGATTAATCAAGGACAGTCAGCGTGGATTTGTTAAGGGAAGATTGTGTCTGACCAACTTGATTGAATTTTTTGAGGAAGTAACAAGGAGGATTGATCAGGGTAGTGCAGTTGATGTAGTCTACATGGATTTTAACAAGGCTTTTGAAATGGTCCCACATGAGAGACTGGTTAAAAAATAAAAGCCCATGGGTTCCAGGGGAATGTAACAAGCTGGGTACATAATTGGCTCAGTGGCAGGAAACAAAGGGTAATTGTTGATGGGTGTTTTTATGACTAGACAACTGTTTCCAGCGGGGTTCCACAGGGCTCAGTATGAGGTCCCTTGCTTTTTGTGGTATGTTTCAATGATTTGGACATAAATGTAGGGGGAATGTTAAAGAAGTTTGGAGATGACACAAAAATTGGCCACATGGTTAATAGTGAGGATAGCTGTAGACTGCAGGAAGATATCAATCGAACTGGTCAGGTCAGCAGAAAAGTGGCAAATGAAATTCAACCCACAGAAGCATGAAGTGATGTATTTTAGGGAGTCAAACAAGGCAAAGGATTAAACAATAAATGGGGTGATACTGAGAGGCTTAGAGGGAGTGAGAGACCCTTGGAGTGAATATCCATGGATCGCTGAAGGTAGCAGGAGGTGCTGATAAGGTGGTCAAGAAGGCAAATGGAATCCTTTCCTTTGTTAGCCGAGGCATAGAATATAAGAGCAGGGAAGTTATGCTGGAACTATATAAAACATTAGTTAGGCTACTACTGTGTGCAGTTCTGGTCATCTCATTACAGAAAGGATGTAATTGCACTGGGGAGGGCATAGAGGAGATTTACGAGGATGTTGCCAGCACTGGAAAATTGCAGCTATGAGGAAAGATTGGATAGGCTGGGGTTGTTCCCCTTGGAACAGAGGAGACTGAGGGGAGATTTGATTGAGATGTACAAAATTGTGAGGGGCCTGGATAGAGTGGATGGGAAGGGCCTATTTACCTTAGCAGAGAGGTCAGTGACTAAGGGGCATAGATTTAAAGTGATTGATGGAAGGATTAGAGAGTGGTAGGGGTCTGCAACTCACTGTGTGAAAGGGTAGTAGAGGCAGAGAACCTCATTTCATTTAAAAGGTGCATGTGCATCTGAAGTGCTGTAACCTGCAGGACTATGGACCAAAGGCTGGAAAGTGGGATTGGGCTGAATGAGATTTGACCGGTGCAGACACAATGGGCCCAGTGGCCTCCTTCTGTGCCCTAAACTTTCTATGATTTCCCACTGCACTGTATCATTTCTTTGGCAACTCAATACAGTGCAGGGCCTAAAAATAAATGTATTTGAAAGCTAATGTAGTTAAACAGATTGTGTTTAATGTACACTTTCTCGTCTCAAGCTACTTCTCTGTATTTTACATGGAGATCAGGTTATTACTGTGTAAGCATGAGGAAGAGGCTCTCAGTTCAAAACAGCTTCACATTCCCTTAGAATTACAGAATTCAAATCACTCTCTGGATAAAGGGATTTATTATTTATGGTCTCTAATTCTGGTCTTCCAACTCTCTCCTTTACGCCCACCCTACTGAATGCCTTCATAATTTTAAGGACCTTTATCACGTCACCCCACAGCGTTCTGTTTTCTAGAGGAGAGGCCCAGCCTGTTCAGTTTCTCCTGATAGTTACAACCTCTCAATTCTGGTATTACCTTGCACTTCATTTACACTTCCTCCAATACCACTGTATCCTATTTGTGATATACAGGCCAGAGTTATAGTTTAATGAGGGTTCAACGTAAGTTCAGCATAACTGCTCTGCTTTTGAACTCTTCTGCTCTATTGATTGAAGTGCACTTCTTGGAGACAGTTAAAGGGCTCACATTATTCTCTCAGCAGGTCAATGTGCTGTCTGGTGTGGTACCAAGCTAAACAGATCTATGTCAACTCTCTACTGTGTTAATTGATCTCAGTGGAAGCTGTGGTGCAGATGCTACAACTGAACTCAGCACCAGTGAACTAATTTCCATCACCTCACATTGGTTGCCGTGCCCTCAGCTGCTTAGTTCCTAAACTATGGCATTCCTTCCCTAAACCTCTCTGCATCCTTACTTCTCTGTCCTCTTTAAAACACTCTGTAAAACTGACTCATCTGTCTTAATACCTCCTTAGTGGCACCCAGTGTCAAATGCTATCTAAAAAAGCACCTATGAAGCACTTCACGATGTTTAAATGAAAGTGTTGTCGTTGAAGGCAAAATTATCAGTCAAGATATTTGCTTCTTAGAAGGTACCCTATTCTTTTGTTCATATGGATGTTGAATCTCATATAGTTAAGCTAGTTTGCTTTCTTTAAGTAGCTTATAGAAGTCTACTGTGGCTAGAAATAATAAAATGGTCAAGTTACTCACTTCCAGAATTATTCAGTGTATGGATGGCAGTTAGCAAAAAAAGCTTTGACATCAAGGAGAGGTTTTTCCTAAGGCAGGACCTCCTCCTGAATGAGGGGGAAAGTACCACCTTTGCTCCACATATTGTTAAATGGCTGTGGTGCTGTTGACATCAGCAGAGATGTGATACCCACTGGTAGTGGGGTGGGACACCATCTGAAAAATGCCGTCCTGTACTTCTTCTCCCTGTCAGGGTCTTCAAATGTGCAACAGAAGTGCTGACTTTGCAGATGGCAAATCCTCAGAAAAGTTGGTTTCTTCTGAGAGTGTACAGTGACAGGGTTCATACTTACCATGTGCCAGTTCAAATACTCGCACTTTGATAGAACAAGTTAGAGGGCCAGATAGCAGAAAGACCATGTGGAGGGTGCAGCCCTCTCCAAGCTCTGCTCAACTGGAAACGGATTGAGTATTCCAGGCCGTTGATGAAAAAGAGAATTATTGAGCAGCATCAGAAAATGTGCAATGTACTAACCAGGTTTCCAAGCACAGTGGCCATGATTGCAGACAGAATGGAGGAGTCTGGCTCAAGCATGAGTATACTGACGTCGCAGGACATTGCAATTATGTCTTCTTGCATGCATGGAGTGGCCAACTCCATAGAACAACAAACCATTCCAATCAAATGAATCCATGCATGTCTTCACCACAGCTGCACAGAACCTGGATGCCAATATGTTTACAACCTTATATAGGATAGTAGATACCTTAGCTTTGGCTTTACAGAGCCACACTGATCTGCACCAAAGTGTTCTCCAATAGAATGATAGCAGTGAAGTGAATTGCTGAGAAGACACTCAGTGACAAAGCTGAGGAAGGAAAGCAGTGAAGATATTTCAAAGAGAAACTTGGTGTGGTACTGAGGGGGTGCGGTAAAGAACAAGGATTTTAAAGGTGAGTTGAGAGGGGTGGAGCTAAGCTGCAATGTTCAAATAAGAGAAGATGCTAGAGGAATAAGATGGGCAGAACAAAGTGTGGCTTGGTGGTAAATGCCACACCACCACCCTGGAGTTCTGGCCAGTGCAAGTGGTGGAAGATATCTCCAGTTGGGGAGACTTCATGAAGAAGGAAAGCATCATCACCCATCAGCCAAGTTTCCATCAAGACCATAATGTCAGTGCAATTATGCACAATAGACTTATGGATGGCAATGGCCTATCTCACAAGCGAACAGAAATTATGCAGGGAGATGCAGAGAGGGACAGTGAAAGCTGATCCATTGGCTGTGTCAACAGAGGTCAGTGCTGGGAGATGTGAGTGGGATGGGAGTGGCAGCAAAACATGCAAATGAATAGACACAGGAAAACTCAAGTTTCTTAGGCACAGATACATAGCAAGATTAGGACAACTATGTCCAGGTAAGATGCTGGTAGAGTAGAGATGAGACAGTCATAGGAAACCCAAAGTTAAAGTTGTAAACAAACAGTTCTGAAGAAGAGTCATATTGGACCCGAAATGTTAACTCTGCTTCTCTCTCCACAAATGCTGCAATAAACGCTGAGTTTTTCCAGCAGTTTCTGTTTTTATTCATGGGATGCGGGCGTCACTGGCTAGGCCAGCATTTATTGTCCATCCCTAATTGCCCTTGAGTAGCTGCCTTCTTGAACCACTGCAGTCCATGTGGTGTAGGTGCACCCACAGTGCTGTGAGGGAGGGAGTTCAGGGTTTTTGACCCAGTGACAGTGAAGGAACGGCGATATATTTCCAAGTCAGAATGGTGTGTGGCTTGGATGGGAACTTCTACATGGTGGCATTCCGATGAATCTGCTGCCTTGATGGCAAGGGCAGTCGCCCTAACCTCACCTCTGGAATTCAGCTCTTTTATCCATGTTTGAACCAAAGCTGTAATGAGGTCAGGAGCTGAGTGACCCTGGCGGAACCCTAATTGAGCATCAGTAAGCAGGTTATTTCTAAGCAAGTGCTGCTGGATAGCTGTTGATGACCCCTTCCATGGCTTTACTGAAGAGTGAGAGTTGGCTGATGGGGCAGTAATTGTCCAGGTTGGATTTGTCCTGCTTTTTGTAGACAGGGCATACCTGGGCAATTTTCCACATTGTTGGGTAGATGCCAGTGTTGTAGCTGTATTGGAACAGCTTGGCTAGGGGTGTGGCAAGTTCTGGAGAACAAGTCTCCAGTACTGCTGCTGGAATACTGTCAAGGCCCATAACCTTTGCAGTATCCAGTGCCTTCAGCCGTTTCTTGGTATCACGTGGGGTGAATCAAATTGGTTGAAGACTGGCATCTGTGATGCTGGGGACCTCAGGGGGAGGCCAAGTTGGATCATCCACTTGGTACTTCTGGCTGAAGATTGCTGCAAATGCTTCAGCCTTATCTTTTGCATTGATGTACTGGGCTCCCTCATCATTGAGGATGGGGCCCCCTCCTCCAGTGAATTGTTAAGTTGTCCACCACCATTCATGACTGGATGTGGCAGGACTGCAGAGCCTATATCTAATCTGTTGGCTGTGGGCTCGTTTAGCTCCGTCTATCGCTTGCTGCTGATGCTGTTTGGCACGCAAGTAGTCTTGTGCTGTAGCTTCATCAGATTGACACCTCATTTTTAGGTATGCCTCCTGGCATGCCTAACTGCACGCTTCATTGGACCAGGGACCTTGGCTTGGTGGTAATGGTAGAGTGGGGGATATACTGGGCCAAGATTGTGGTTGAGTACAATTCTGCCACTGCTAGGTCTGTTCAAAATGTATCCCACTTAGCACGGTGGTAGTGCCACACAACATCCTGGAGGGTATCCTCAACGTGAAGATGGGACTTCGTCTCCACAAGGACTGTGTGGTGGTCACTCCTACTGATGCTGTCATGGACAGTTGCGTCTGGGGCAGGCAGATTGGTGAGGATGAGGTGAAGTAGCTTTTTTCCTCTTATTGGTTCCCTCACCATCTGCTGCAGACCCAGTCTAGCAGCTATGTCCTTTAGGAGTTGACCAGCTCGGTCAGCAGTGGTGCTACCAAGCCACTCTTGGTGATGGACATTGAAGTTGACCACCCAGAATACATTCTGCGCACTTGCCACCCTCAGGGTTTCCTCCAAGTGGTGTTCAACATGGAGGAGTACTGATTCATCAGCTGAGGGAGGGTGTTAGGTGAGTCCCTTGTCCATGTTTGACCTGATGCCATGAGATTTCATGGGATCCAGAGTTGATGTTGAGGAGTCCCAGGGCAACTCCCTCCCAACAGTATACCACCGTGCTGCCACCTCTATTGGGTATGTCCTGCCGGTGGGGCAGGACATACACAGGGATGGTGATGGTGGTGTCTGGGACATTATCACTAAGGTATGATTCTGTGAGTATGGCTATGTCAGGCTGTTGCTTCTCTAGTCTGTGAGACCACTCTCCCAATTTTGGCATAAGCCCCCAGACGTTAGTAAGGAGGACTTTGCGGGATATGAGATAGGGCGGAGCTGGCTTTTGTCGTTCCCAGTGCCTAAGTCAATGCCGGATGGTCCGTCCGGTTTTATTCCTTATAGGCTTCATAGCGGTTTGATACAACTGAGTGGCTTGCTAGGCCATTTCAGAGAGTATTTAAGAGTCATATGTAGGCCAGGCCCGGTAAGGATGGCAGATTTCCTTCCCTATAGGATATTAGTGAACCAGGCAATCAACAATGGTTTCATGGTCATCACTAGACCTTTAAATCTAGATTTTTATTAGTAAAAAAAATGGTGCTAGAAAAATTAATGGAGTTAAAGGCTGAAAAATCCCCAGGGCCTGATAATCTACATCCCAGAGTACTAAAGGGAGTGGCCCTGGAAATACTGGATGCATTGGCGGTCATCTTCTAAAATTCTATAGACCCTAGTGCAGTTCCTACAGATTGGAGGGTGGCAAATGTAACCCCACTATTTAAAAAAGGAGGGAGAGAAAACACAGAGAATTACAGACCAGTTAGCCCAACATCAGTAGTGGGGAAAATGCTGGAGTCTATTATAATATCTAATGGTAGTAGAACACTTAAAAAGCATTACGGGATTAGACAAAATCAGCATGGGTTTATGAAGGGGAAATCATACTTACCTAATCTACTGGAGTTTTCTGAGGATGTAACTAGTAGAATAGATAAGGGAGGTCCTGTGGCTGTGGTGTATTCGTATTTCAAGAAGGCTTTTGATAAGGTCCCACGTAAGAGGCCAGTGGGCAAAATTAAAGCACATGGGATCGGGGGTAATATACTGGCATGGATCGAGAATTGGTTGACAGACCAGAAACAGAGAGAGGGAATAAATGGGTCTTTTTTCAGATGGTAGGTGGTGTACTGCAGGGATTAGTGCTTGGGCCCTAGCTATTCACGATATATATAAATGTCTCATGAGGAAACCAAATGCAATATTTCCAAGTTTGCTGATGACACAAAACTGGGTGGGGTTGTGAGTTTTGAGGATGATGCAAGGAGGCTTCAGGGCAATTTAGACAAGTTGTGTGTGTGGGCAAACACATGGCAGATGCAGTATAACGAGGATAAAGGTGAAGTTATAATGCTCTGGTGTGAAAAACAGAAAGGCAGAGTATTATTTAAATGGTGATGCATTGGGAAATGTGGATGTACAAAGGGATCTGGGTGTCCTTGTACACCAGTCAATGAAAGTAAACAAGCAGGTGCAGCAAGCAATTAAGAAGACAAATGGTACGTTGGCCTTCATTGCAAGAGGATTTGAGTTCAGAAGTAGGGATATCTTACTGCAGTTATACAAGGCCTTGGTGAGACCACACCTGGAGTATTACGTGCAGTTTTGGTCTCCCTACCTAAGAAAGGATATACTTGCCATAGAGGGAGTGCAGCGAAGGTTCACTAGGCTGATACCGGGATGGCAGGACTGTTGTATGTGGAGAAATTGGTTTGACTGGGCCTGTATTCACTAGAGTTTAGAAGAATGAGAGGGGATCTAATTGAAACGTATAAAATTCTAACAGGGCTAGGCTGACTCAATGCAGGGAGGATGTCTCCATTGGTTGGGGAGTTTAAAACCAGGGGCCACAGTCTCAGGGTATGGGGCAGGCCATTTAGGACTGAGATGAGGAAACATTTCTTCACTCAGAGGGTGGTCAACCTGTGGAATTCTCTACCAAAGAAGGCTGTGAAGGCTGGGTCATTGAGTATATTCAAGAAATAAATTGATAATTTTTTGGATTTTAGGGGCATCAAGAGAAAGCGAGAATATGGTTTTGAGATAGAGGATCAGCCATAATCATGTTGAATGGCAGAGCAGGCTCGAAATAGCCTACTCCTGCTCCTAGTTTCTATGTTTCGAATTCCACCACCTGCCGTGGTGGGATTTGAACCCAGGTCAACAGAGCATTACCCTGGGTGTTAGGATTACTAGTCCAGTGACAATACCACTATCCCACCACCTCTCCTCACATGATCCGGTAGCAATGTGTAAAGGGCCTATGCTAGGACAGTGAACTTCTGACCAAGAGCTACTATGCAAAATTAAAGCAAAAAGCCATTAGGACAAATAAGATAGTCATAAGTTCAATAGGTAACAGTGGTGGTGGGGTATAGGCTTTTAATTGGACAAAGTTACCTTAAAACTTAAGCAACTGAGTCTAAGAGCATGATTCAGTGGATTAGTATAGTCTTGGCAGCAGAGGGGTCTGAAATTTGGAAGCCAAATTTGAGACTTTCAAGCAGTCAATGATGAAAACGAGAAATGGCCATGATCAGGGAATGGACAGGTAACTATAAACTTGCAGCTCAAATTTGTAGTTAAGACTAAAATGTACCCGCCTTTAAGAGTTGAAGAGTGGAATAGAGAGGATTGGTGGAGAAAGGGCAAAGGATAGAAATCCCATTAGGGACTCACTCCACAAATGTTGCATGTAAAAAACACTTAAAAGCAATTGGTTAATTCCCTGTCACCAGAGTCTATTTTTGAAATTTGGAAAACATTATGAGCAAGCTGCCAATTTAAGATCACCATTGTTCCTCGGTACGTTGAATGTTTTTATGATTCAGGCTGTTACATATCTGAGAAGCTAAATCTAAGTAAAATGATTTGTACATTGTATAGCTGTGATATTAGGTGCTGAGCAATCAGTTCAGATTTGAAGTTGATGAGCTGCTGCATTCTGCATTATTGTTGCATTTTCACATTTTAAAAACTCATAATTCTTGTTTTGCTCTCCAGCAAACAATACCTACACTAGGGTATAGTTCTACAGGTGTTGAATCCACAAAATAACTATGTTTGAGCATGGACAGGAAAAGATGCAGCACCAGAGCTAAGCCTAATTCTGCCCTCAACTGAGAACACTGGATGCTGATCAGGAAGAGAACAGTGGCCAATTTCTCCCCCAGTCTCCAGTGCAGGGAACACTGAGGCCACTGTAACCCACTACTGCTGCTCTAGTTGTGATCAGCTAACTCAAGGTTAGGTTGGGATTTTCCTGGTCTGCATGGTTGAGTTTCACCATCGTGGCAAGTAAGCCATAATGAAAGAGCTTTGAAACAAATGTTCTAAAGTTTTAACACTTCCTAGAATAATTATTCAAATATTGCTGAAAAGAGACATGAGAGGCATGTTACTGAAACTTTTCATCTTGCACTCATCAGGTCAAACACAAGAATGCCAAATTTCAAACAATCAACAATTTATATTTTACGATTCAATTCCGGGCAGGTATGGAAAAGATCTGGCCCTATGCCTCTATTTATAAACCCAGGATCTGGATGTCTTTATTACCACTTGCACGACCTTGAACGATTTGTGCACATGTATCACCAGATCTCTCTATTCTTGCATTCCCTTTACAGTTATACCTTTTGGTTTATATTGCCTCTCCTCATTCTTCCTACCAAAATGTATTAGTTTGCATTTCTCTGGATTACATTTCGTCTGCCATTACCCACCTATTCCGCCAACCTGTCTATGTCCTCTTGAAGTCTATCACTCCTCACAATTCACAATACTTCCAGTTTGGTGTTATCTGTAAATTTTGAAATTAACTGGACACCCAAGTCTAAGTCATTGATATTTATGAGAAAAAGCACTGACCCCAGTACCAACCTCTGGGGATCCTCACTGTATGCCTTCATCCAGTCAGAAAAACAACTGCTATTCACTGTCTGCTGTCACTTAGTCAATTTCATATCCATGCTGCCACTGCCCCCTTTATTCTAAGGGCTTCAATTTTGCTGACAATTGTGAGGCACTTTATTAAACATTCTTTGAAATCCATCTACACTACATCAACTGCATTACCTCTATCAAATCTCTCTGCCACCTCATCAAAAAACCAATCAAGTTAATTAAATGGAATTTGCCTTTAACAAATCTAAGTCGGGTTTCCTTAATTAATTCACACTTGCCCAAGTGACTGTAAATTTTGTCCTGGATTATCATTTCTAAACACCCAGTTTTTTTTTTGGTTAAAGTTCTATCTCCCTTCCCCTCCTCCCTCCGCCATCCCTACCAATTCAATGGCCTCTAGGTTGGCCATTCAACTTGCACTGTTCATAAAATTGAGCTCAACCAAAAATCTGCTACACAAATCATAACTCAAACCACAAAATCCCATTCATCCATCACGCCTGTGTCTACTGATCTACATTGCCTCAATTTTAAAATTCTCATCCTTATTTTCAAATCCCTCCCTATATCTGTAACCTCCTCCAGCCCGACAACCCTCCCATATCTCGGAATTGCTCCAATACTGAGCTCCTGTGCATCCCCAATTTTAACAGCTTACTACTGGTGATTGTGCCTTCAAATGCCTAGGTCCCAAGCTCAGGAATTTCCTCCTTGCCTCTCTACCTCTCTCTCTTCCTAAGGTGCCTCCTGAAGACTTACTTCTTTGATCGAGATTTTAGACATCTGTCCTAATAACTCCTTATGTGGTCAGTGTCAAATTTTGTTTGATAACATTCATGTAAAGTTTTAGTGGGATGCTTTATTGCAGTAATGATTCATATATAAATGCAAATTATTATTGTTACATACTGAGTATAGTTACCTCTGTAAAGTTCCCTCTACACTGTCGCATCCAACACTCCCAGAGCAGTACAGCATAGGGTTAGATACAGAATAAAGCTCCCTCTGCATTGTCCCATTAAACTCTTCCAGGGTAGGTACAGCACGGGGTTAGATACAGAGCAAATTTCCCTCTACGTTATCTCAAACATTGTGTCAGCAGTAAAAGTCAGATTTGTGTCAGCTTGATTTAGATGATTACACTGTTGTTTCTAAGTCAGAACATTTTTGGTTCATGTTACACTTCTGGATGTAAGCACATAATCTAGGCTAGAACTGCAGTGCGCAACTGAGTCAGCTGTGCAGTGCTGCGGGTGGTGCAATCTTTGGGTGAAACATTAAGTTAATTAGGCAAGTTTTTATGGATTTTATTTCTGACTCTGTTACGAAGGTGCCTAAAGGAGACATCATGATAATTTCTATGAGGGGAAAGACTTGGGCACCCTCAAAGTGGCAGTATGCACTGGGGTTTTTGGCTGTGTGCGTGTCTGAGATGTGCCTATAGTGATAAAGTGGTTCAGACACCTACCAGTTTTACTGACCCTGCATACTGTGACAGGATTCACACAGGCCAGGGCACGACCGATGAAATCTCAGGATTAATGTATTATTCTGCTGCTAAAGCAAAGGCATATATCCATTTATGGCTAAATGGTGTACTTGTTCTGAAATCATGAAACGTAGGCTCAGATTTGTTGCAGGTCAGGATATGGGTCACAGCCATGATTTTGTAAGTTAAATCTCCACAAGTAAACAACAAATGGTTAATAATTAACTACCTGTACAAAAACTTACAGATTAGCATAAATCTTGGACCAGTATGGTATAGACTAGAAGAATATAGAATACCAGTAAGCACAGCAAGAATAAGAAAAGCTGTACAAAACTAAGGGAGAGCACTGAAGACAAGTTACTGAGCTCATATTAAAGATGCATATGAGGGAGGCCATTCAATCCATCTAACTTCATTGATCCACAAAGATCCCACCAGCTGCTTACCACACCATTCACAGAATCACAGAGTGCAGAAGAGGCCCTTCGGCCCATCGAGTCTGCACTGACACGTGAGAAACACCTGACCTACCTACCTAATCCCATTTAC
This sequence comes from Cetorhinus maximus, assembly GCF_964194155.1. Lineage (NCBI taxonomy): Eukaryota > Metazoa > Chordata > Chondrichthyes > Lamniformes > Cetorhinidae > Cetorhinus > Cetorhinus maximus. The sequence continues at coordinate 42,330,163 of NC_135899.1, forward strand.
CAGCACTTGGCCCATAGCCTTGAATGTTATGACGTGCCAAGTGCTCATCCAGGTACTTTTTAAAGGATGTGAGGCAACCCGCCTCCACCATCCTCCCAGGCAGCACATTCCTGACTGTCACCACCCTCTGGGTAAAAAAGTTTTTCCTCACGTCCCCCCTAAACCTCCTTCCCCTCACCTTGAACTTGTGTCCCCTTGTGACTGACCCTTCAACTAAGGAGAACAGCTGCTCCCTATCCACCCTGTCCATGCCCCTCATAATCTTGTACATCTCGATCAGGTCGCCCCTCAGTCTTCTCTGCTCCAACGAAAACAACCCAAGTCTATCCAACCTCTCTTCATAACTTAAATGTTTCATCCCAGGCAACATCCTGGTGAATCTCCTCTGCACCCCCTCCACTGCAATCACATCCTTCCTATAATGTGGCGACCAGAACTGCACACAGTACTCCAGCTGTGGCCTCATCAAGGTTCTATACAACTCCAACATGACATCCCTACTTTTGTAATCCATGCCTCGATTGATAAAGGCAAGTGTCCCATATGCCTCAGGATATCAGGATCAATGTATTATTCTGCTGCTAAAGCAAAGGCATATATGCATTTATGACTAAGTGATGTACTTGTTCTGAAATCTTGAAATGTAGGCTCATGTTTGTTGCAGGTCAGGATATGGGTCATAGCCATGATTTTGTAAGTCAAATCTCCACAAGTAAACAACAAATGGTTAACAATTAACTACCTGTATCTTTTTCTTAAATAATTCCAAGGTTTTAACTAGTAATTAATGAGTAATTAACTACATATTGTTATTTAAGCTAAGAATTATCTAAATATTACACCTTAAGCTAAGGCAAGTTTTATTCTAGCCTTAAAACACAGGTATACAAGCTCTCTGAGAGGAGCTGGAGCTAGTTAATTAGGTGTCTAGCTTAAATTGGTTTTCGGAAGCTTGAATCAGTTATTCTTCAGGGAGCATGAAAAAGCCTTCCTCAGTGCTGCTTTGTCTGCACTGAGAGTGCTGTTTTGGGTGCACAGAGTGTAAAGTGGGAGTTTGGTGAGTGAGGGAGTTTAGTGAGGGAGGTGCTCCTTTCCTTTTCTATAGTTTTTCAGCCTCCAGTAGCTGGCTTTTACTTCGATACAGGGGAGGAAGTTGATTGGTGGGTAACTGGTAAGTTATTGTACTTATTCTAATTGTAATAAATAATTTTTAAAGTTATGGTATGGCAGATCAGCTCAGCACAGTGGAATGTACATCCTGAAATATGTGGGAAGTTATGGACACACCATGTGTCCTAGATGAACACATCAGCAAGAACTGTCACCGGCTGCAGAAGCTTGAGTTCTTGGTTTCAGAATTCAAGCGGCAGCTGGAGTCATTGTTTTGCATTCACGAGACAGAGAACTACGTGGATAGCATGTTTAGGGAGGCGGTAACAACACGGGTTAGGAGCAAAAAGGCAAAGAGGGAATGAGTGATTGCCAGGCAGTCTAAGAGAACCAGGCAGGTAGTGCAGGAGTCCCCTGAGTCTATCTTGCTTGCTAATTGGTTTTCCACTTTGGATACTGGTGGGGGCGATGGTTCCTCAGGGGAGTGTAGCCAGAGCCAAGTCTATGGCATCACAGGTGTCTCAGCTGCACAAGAGTGGGGGGAAGAAGAGTGTAAGAGCAATAGTGATAGGTGGTTCAAAAGTCAGGGGATCAGGCAGGTGTTTCTGCAGCAGTAAATGCGACTCCGGGATGATGTGTTGCTGCCCTGGTGACAGGGTCAAGGATGTCACAGAGCAGCTGCAGGACATCCTTCTGGGGAGGGTAAACAGCCAGAGGTTGTGGTCTACATTGGTACCAATGATATAGGTAGGAAGAGGGATGAGGTCCTGAAAGCAGATTTTAGGGAGTTAGGAAGGAAATTAAAAAGCAGGACCTCAAGACCCGTAATCTCAGGATTACTCCCACTGCCACGTGCTTGTGAGTTTAGGAATAGGAGGATTGAGTGATTGAACACGTGGTTGGAGAATTGGTGTAGGAAGGAGGGCATCAGATTTCTAAGGCATTGGAACTGGTTCTGGGGCAAGTGGGACCTGTACAAGATAGAGGGGTTACACCTTAACAGGACCAGGACTAATATCCTCACAGGGTGATTTGCTAGGGGCTGGGAACCTAAGAGGTAGCTCAAATTGGAAGAAAGTAAAGCTGGTAACAGGAAGTAGAAAAGTGGCAAGTAAAATCAGGTAAAACAAAGATGAGCATCAACTAAACCTAGAATGTGGAATAATGTCAAAAAGACTAAGTTAAGGGCACTCTAACTGAATGCATGCAGAATTTGTAACAAGGTGGATGATTTAAAGGCACAAATAGAGGTAAATGGGTATGACCTAGCTGCCATTATGGAAACATGGCTACAGGGTGACCAAGACGGGGAAATGAATATTCAAGGATGTTCAACATTTAGGAAGGACAGACAAGTAGAATAATAAGGGATGAGATCAGTACATTAGTAAGGGAGAGTCTCAGATCAGAAGAACAAAATGTGGAATCTGTTTGGTGGAGCTAAGAAACAGAAAGGGGCAGCAGACATTGGTAGGAGTTGTTTATAGGCCACCAAAGAGCAGTGGTAATGTGGGGCATGGTATTAATCAGGAGATTAGAGAAGCATCTAGCATGGGTAATGCGGTAATCATGGATGACTTCAATCTGCATATAGGCTGGGTAAACCTAATGAGAACTAATGCTGTGGAGTATGAGTTTCTGCAGTGTGTTAGGGATGGCTTTCTTGAGCAGTGTGTTGAGGAGCCAACTAGAGGATAGGCTATTTTAGATCTAATATTATGTAATAAGAAAGGGTCAATTAATAATCTTGTTATAGAAGAACTTTTAGGGATGAGCGACCATAATATGATAGAATTTTACATTACATTTGAATGTGAGGTAGTTCAATATGAAGCTAGGGTACTAAGTTTGAACAACGGAAATTATGAAAGTATGAGGGGCAAATTGGAGGAGGTGGATTGGGAAAATACATTGAAAGGGATGACAGTACACAGGCAATGGACAGTCTTTAAAGAATTCGTACATAGCTTACAGCAACTATACATTCCTTCAAGGATACAAAAACCCAAAAAGAAAAGTCACTCAACTGTGGCTAACAAAGGAAGTTAAGGATTGTAAAAGGTTTAAAGAAAAGGCCTATAAAGTTGCCAGAAATAAACCTGAGGATTGGGAGCATTTTAGAAAACAGCAAAGGAGGACCAAGAAACTGATAAAGGGGGAATAGAATATGAATGTAAACTCGCAAAAATATAAAAATGGACTATATAAGTTTCTATAGGTACGTTAAAAGCAAACGTTTGGCTAAGACAAATGTGGGTCCATTACAGGTAGAGTCAGGGGAATTTATAATGCGGAATAGAGAAACGGCAGAGAAGCTAAATGAATACTTTGTGTCTGTCTTCACTGAGGAAGATACAAGAAATCTCCTAGAATTAGAGATCCAAGGGACTAGGGAGAATAAGGAATTGAAGGAAATTTGTATTAGTAAGAAGGTTATATCAGAGAAATTAGTGGAACTGAAGGTTGATAAGTCCCTGGGGTCTGATATTCTACATCCCAGAGTGTTGAATGAGATAACTATGGAGATAGTGAGTGCATTGGTGATCATCTTCCAAAATTCTATAGATTCTGGAACAGTTCCTGCATATTGGAAGGTAGCAAATGTCACCCCACTATTTAAGGGAGGGAGAGAGAAAACAGAGAACTACAAACATGTTAACCTGACCTCATGGGGAAAATGCTAGAATTTGTTAAAAAGGACCTGATAAGTGGACACTTGGATAATAATGATCTGATTGGGCATAGTCAACATGGATTTATGTATGGGAAATCATGTTTGATGAACCTGTTGGAGTTTTTTTGAGAATGTTACTCACAGAATTGAAAAAAGGGGAGTTGGTGGTCATAGCATACTTGGATTTTCAGAAGGATTTTGATAAGGTCCCTCACAGAAGGTTGGTTAGCAAAATTAAAGCACATGGGATAGGAGGTAATATACTGGCATGGTTTAAGGATTGGTTAACAGGCAGAAAACAAAGAGTAGGAATAAATGGATCATTCTCACATTGGCAGGCAGTGACTAGTGGGGTTACACAAGAATCAATAATTAGGCTCAGCTATTCACAACATATACCATTGATTTGGATGTGGGGACCAAATGGAGTCCAAGTTTGTGGATGACACAAAGCTAGGCGGGAATGTGTTGTGAGGAAGATGCAAAACGGCTTCAAGAGGGTTTGGACAGACTTAGTGCGAGGGCAAGGCATGGCAGATGGAATATAATGTGGAAAAATGTGAGGTTATCCACTTTGGTAGGAGGAACAGATGTGCAGAGTATTTCTTAAATGGTAAGAGATTAGAAAGTGTAGATGTACAAAGGGGCCTGAGTGTCCTCATCAATAAGTCACTGAAAGCTAACATACAGGTGCAGCATGCAATTAGGAAGGCTGTTGACATGTTAGCCTTTCTCACAAGAGGATTTGAGTACAGTAGTCTTGCTTCAATTGTATAGAACCTTGGTCAGACTGCACCTGGGGTGTTGTGTGCAGTTTTGGTCCCCTTACCTTAGGAAGGATATTATTGCCATAGAGGGAGTACAAAGAAGGTTCATCAGACTTGTTCATGAGATGACAGGACTGTCCTATGAAGAGAGATTGGAGAAACTGGGCCTTTAATCTCTCATGTTTCGAAGAATGGGAGCTGATCTCATTGAAACCTATAAAATACTTAAAGGGTAGACGCAGGTAAGATGTTTCCCCGATTGAGAAGTCTAGAACATGGGGACACAATTGCAAAATAAAGGGGAAGCCACTTAGGACCAAGTTGAGGAGAAATTTCTTTACTCAAAGGGTTGTGAATATTTGGAATTCTCTACCCTGGAGAGCTGTGGAAGCTCAATTATTGAGTATGTGTGAAGCAGAAGTTGACAGTTTTTTAAATACCAATGACATAAAGGGATCTGGGGATAGTGTGAGAAAAAGGCATTGAAGTGGATGATCAGCCATGGTCATATTGAAAGGCAGAGGGCTGCATGGCTTACTCCAGCTCCTATGGGCAGAATTTTTGCCCTCGTTGGGTGGGCTTGGCTGGGGTGAGCACGAGTGGTCTGGAAGCTAGCCACCACCCACGACCATGATTTCACGCTGGCAGGCCAATTAAGGCGCTCAGCACTGCCTGTGTGGGTGGGGAGAGGAGGGCGAACATGGAAGCGGAGCTGCCTCATGGAGATGAAGATTTTTGAAAATAAAAAAATAAAGGTTTAAAAAACATTAATAACATCTCCTCATGTGACTCTGCGCACGTTGACTGAAATATTGCGTGAGTGCACAATGATGTCGGGACGCTGGCCTGTCGTCATCGCGTGTCATTTTACACTTGCTCAGGTCGGGCGTGCACCCGCCCAATGAGCAGAAAATTCTGCCCTATGTTTTCACCTAGAATACTCTAAACTGAAATTCATTCTATGTTTGATCATTGTGCGAAGAACTTTCTGAAATCAATCCTAAATATCTATTTCAGCTGTTTGACTATATGACACCTTATTCTACTGTCATAGTTTAATTTGGAGTGGCCTTGCTACACCATTTTCCGCCTTACATATCTCCAGGAAGTCTTTCAATTGTCTCCTTTCAAGCTCAACATCCTATGTTTTACCAACTTTTCCTTTTAACTCACAATGAAAGCCGAGGCAAACAAACACTGCCCTCACTCCCAATTATTGAAGGTGGTTGGAATTTTCCATTCCGGGACTAAGTCCTGTGGCGGGGGCGGGAACGGGGAGAGTTTCTGGCCATGGAGGCTGGTGGTTATTCGCGCCATATCATGCGATGCTGGCCTTATTAATTAGGCAGTCCGGGGTTTCCCGATGTTTTGCGGGGCGGGCTGGATGGCTCATGTCCCGCCATCATATCTGGGTGCTATATTTAAAAGGCGCCTGGACATCAACTTACCCACTTTTTCTATATGTCTTAGTTCTGATGAAGGGTCATACGGACTTGAAATGTCAACTGTATCCCTCTCTGCCAATGCTGTCAGACCTGCTGAGTTTTTCCAGGTACTTTTGTTTTTTTCTAGATTTCCAGCATCCGCAGTATTTTGCTTTTAATTTACCCACTGTTGGAGGAGAAGATCCATCTCCTGGAAGGTCCTGAAGTTAGAAGATCCATGCTGCAGATGCTCCACCCACACACTGCTGCACATGGTGTTCCAAGGTCCAGTCACTGGAGGCGCCATCTTCCCTTCTGATCTCAGCAAGCTACCCCAGACCTTCTTACAGGTAAGTCTGACATTTGCCCGCCACATTGGTTCAGACGTGTTCTGGACTGGCATGAAACCCGCCGGCGTCAGGATGAAAAACAGTTTCACGCTAGCCTCTGCTGGGAAAGGTGACCCACCATAAAGGGCAGGAGCACATGTTCCTGCCGTAATTTTATGCCAGCAGGAAACTGACTTTTTGACTTCCGCCACATTGTCCCCCCCATTGCCCGCCATTAAACCTGCCATGGGGTGGTGTCTCTTTATTCCAATCCACGCCTGCTTGGGTTATCCCAAACAGATACAATCATTTAATCATGTAATGAGGTAGGTGCAGGTCACATGTGACATAGGCAACATGTGGACCATACATCACATTGAGAAACCTCCTTGTCAGTGTTTGCTTGGGAATGTTATGTTCCTATATTTTGCCAGTTCCTACAAAGGAGGAGGGAGAAATTCCCTCATTATTGAAAATAAAACTGTAAAAATATTTCAGCAGAATAAGCAAACAGAAGAAATCCATTCTCTAATCTTTAATATAAATGCTTTGTTTGCTGAGATTGAGATATTTATTACTATTTATTTATTGTCACACAGTGTGGCTGTTTTTACCTATTACGCAGAATGGTTTACGAGCAAATCGGAGCCTCCCCTGCAATCCTCTGTACCGGCAGCAGCAGCCAGCTGCCCAAATCCGAATTACATACTCCAGTCCAAATACAATGATCATGACGAATTCCTAGAAAACAGGACAAATTAAGCAGCATTAATACTGTGTATTCCTCCACTCTAAATTTGTATGGCACGTTTCAGTCTATCCAATATACAACAGTGAGGTCAATCGTACACATATGAGTGATATTACAATGCAGTTCATTTGCTCCATAATAATGAATTCAGCCTGTATTCCATCCACTGCAAAGACAATCTGCGATCTATCTACTCCTTAATCGGGCACTTAATTGGCATAAATGGCAGCCCAGTGGGTGGCTGCACTGCTGAAGTTTCTGCTGCTGGTAATAATCTTTGGTAGCAGGAAGATGTCAGACTCCCCTCCTGATGCCTTCTACTGCCATTTTACCAGCCCTCTGCTCTCCCATTTGTGTCAACAGGGCTGATAAAATCCAGCCCATTAACACCCATCTGCCCACCCAAGCCTGTTCAGAGTCCCAGGATCTTTGGCTTCCCATGCTCAGATACCTATCAGCTCTTTTCTAGCCAAGCTTGACTAAAGCAAAGACAAGATAGTGACCTTGGAACTTAGATATTTTGTCTTGACTCCACTACATCTGGCCCTGGGATTCTACTAAAATGTTTATCTTTCAATTCTCATGCAGCAGTCTGTCTACTTTTGCATTCTGCTAGACTTCTGTTGAAGTTTACTTTTTGACCAATTTGTTCCTTTCAAAACCTTTGGGGGCCAGTAAAACATCTGGCCAATCACTGATTCCCACCAAGTCACCTCTTAACTGCTTTTACCCTGGATATGTAAAATTAAAGAAGTGTACAGTCAGTTATATTAACTTCTGTCAATTACCAAGAAAACTCAACAAAGGGATTTTGCAAGATTCTTAGAATGCTACTATGACCTGTCCACTCTATGCTAGCAAAGTCAACCTGCAGACTATCCATTCCACCCTAACAAGCTTGACCTGTGGTCCTGCAGGAAATATGCCCTATAAATTGCTAGAAGAGTGCCTCTAAGATTTGTAGGCAAAATTCTCTACAAACTGCCTGAAATATAGTCTAAAATGGGGTTTTAACTTGAAAGCTGCCCAGAGGATGGTGTAGTAATTCAACTGAGTGCTGGAAAATGTCTGAGAAGGAAAACTATATACCATCCAGGCTTTTATACTAATTAAACCATAATGCTCTGAAATTAATTATATCATGAAGACTTGTGTACTTAAAAACTACTGGTACACTTGCTCCTTGCAAGTGGTACAAAGCCATTTGGAAGGTTAGATTCCAGATCTCCTCACACTAGTGAGACACCATGGTAGACAGAGACAGTGGATTGTAAATCAAAGACACACAGGGCAGATTTTCGTCTCCAAATGGCGTTGTGAATCAGGTTGTAAAACATTGAACTTAGTTTATTTAGCTGGAAAAACAATTTTCCTCTGCCTTCTTGACCCCACACCATTTCTGTGTGGCCTTTTCACAGGTTGGGAAGGCCTTGCACATGCACATTTTCCAAAGTCCCATTGTGAGGACCACAGGAAAATTGCATTTCCTCCAGCACACAATTTTCATGTGCTAGTATGAGTTTTGGAAACTCGAAATCCTAAATCCTTGGGGAGTTCATGAACATTCTGAAAGATAAGTGTAAAATGTTTTGACACTTTTAAATGTCACTATTAGATGCTGTATTGTAATGTAGACGTGTTCTTAAGTGTTTCATCTTAGGGATCTGTTCTGCGAAGGTAAGTTGACCCTTACATTGATCACCACTGTGTAGGTGTTGACAGTTTCAGGCAATGTAGCTGGGAGCTTTTGTCATGACAGCTGGAGCCATTATGAATGCTTGGCTGGGTTTCATAATGGCTCCAGCTCAACAGTTGGCTGATTTATCCAAGAATGATTGACACTTTTAAGAGGCTGTAATAATAGAACATGCCTTTGAATTCGTTTCTTGTTTGTTTACAAACCTAATAAGCATTTAATGTACTACAATTTGTTTCACATTGGGGTAGTTTTTTTTCCTTCCAGTATTGATGATAGTGGGTTTGAATTCAGAGTTTTATTAGGTTGTTCGTGGTTTAATTTTTTTCAATGTTTTTAAGATAATTCCCATTGCTGTTGCATGGCTCCTGAGGACTATACATAGTGGATACTTGGTAGTGATTATGGAGTGTACATGGGGAAGCATGGAGGTGGTATGGAGGTGGCATGGGTGATCTGAGAGAGCATGGGGCTGCATAGGTAATGGGTGGGGGGGGGGCGGAGGTGAGGCTATTATTAAAAGTGTTAGATGATCCTGATGAGATATATTTATATCTGTCAATTGCCAGGACACTGGCTTTTGTAGTCAATAATAGATTTGTGCTTTTGTAGTCAATAATAGTTTTTAATCTGTGACTTGCTTGACTTCTTCTTTAATGATTTGCAAAAAATCCATTCACTCAGCTGTGGCAATCCCAACTGAGAGTTGGTCAAAACACTCCAAATTGGGAGAGTTAAGGTGTCAACAATCCAAATTCTGCATCATAGGCTCCTTGACTGGCAGTAAATCTGGTTCCAGTAAACTGAAAGGGTTAAAGAATCATCCAGTTCCTTGGCATATATTTGTGGGCATACCCAAAGCCAGTACTCTAGTAGTCCATGCTAGTGAGGTTGCTGACACTTCACCCACATAAAGTTGTATCAATAAGAAAGTGTCTATAAACTAATTGTTTCCCTTGAGTTTCCAAACTGTAGTGAGACTCGGATTTAGAGCCACTTACATGTTTGGAAGGGTGATGGGTGTGTTAGATGTGAGAATAATCCTTGCCATCAAAGGACTGTGAGGTTAGGTGTGGGAGAAAAGCATGAAAAGCACACCATGATAAATAGCCAAATCCCACCTACACATAACAAAATTATCAAGTTCAGAGTGTCTCAGAAGCCATACCTTATTCCCACTCGTAGCCAAGGTGCACAGAGCTGGATTTGTATGCTACTGAATTAGAGGGCAGATTTTCTCTCTTCAGATAAATATTTGAGTATCCACCAGGAAACAGAATGAAATGATGCAGAAATATATTTTTTACATTCTGCTGCATCCCAGAACTCTTAAGAAAATGGATTATTTACACACTAGAAGCAGTAAGATATTTATTGCGAATTCTTTATGTTCCTTCAGCTTTTCCGAAACTTGTGTTCAGCCCAAAATGTCTTTTCTTTTACCAGTTCTGTTCTTACCCCACTTCCCCTGAAGGAGCAGGCTCTTCTGGGATACAGTTTCACAGATGCCAGCTTTCTTTCAATAATTGCAGACACCCTGTTGGCATATTATTTTGGCATAGTGAGCATCAGAGCTATTTTCACCTGAGGTTCACACACAAGCACTTTCCAGCAGGTGTCACTAGACCATAAGTAGGGGCAGGAATGCCAGCTAATTATTCCACCCGAACAGTGCAGTGCTGAACCCAATCATAGGATACCTACTTTAACTCAGTTAAGATTAACTAACTTAACACAAGAAATCGAACTTGGGACCTTGATGATCTTTATGAGTGAATCACAAACTGTCATGGGCCATCGGAGGATATATTAAGATAGAGTTAGGTTACTGTTGTGGGTGTGATCCAATGGGTTGGAACATGATTACTCTATTTAAGCAATGCTTTTTGCAACCACAAAATATTTCACAGCTAGTGAAGGAAATATTGAATAGGAATTCCAGTGATGTACAACACAGTACGAGCCAAGATAGCAAACAGGAGAGAGGAAGGAGTGATCTTAAATGTCTGTTGTGTGTGCTAATAATGATATAAAAAGCACCAATCACTCATAAGGAATTGTGCAAACACATTGTGGATTCATTTATTAAGAATAGATATACATGGGTAGAAAGCTTGAAGATATCTGAGCTGCAGAGCTGTGTGTCTGTGTTCTGCTCCACAGAATCACAGTGCAGAAGAGGCCCTTCGGCCCATTGAGTCTGCACCGACACGTGAGAAACACCTGACCTACCTACCTAATCCCATTTACTAGCACTTGGCCCATAGGTTTGAATGCTATGATGTGCCAAGTGCTCATCCAGGTACTTTTTAAAGGATGTGAGGCAACCCGATTCCACCACCCTCCCAGGCAGCGCATTCCAGACCGTCACCACCCTCTGAGTAAAAAAGTTTTTCCTCACATCCCCCCTAAACCTCCTTCCCCTCACCTTGAACTTGTGTACCCTTGTGACTGACCCTTCAACTAAGGAGAACAGCTGCTCCCTATCTGCCCTGTCCATGCCCCTCATAATCTTGTACACTGCGATCAGGTCGCCCCTCAGTCTTCTCTGCTCCAACGAAAACAACCCAAGTCTATCCAACCTCTCTTCATAACTTAAATGTTTCTTCCCAAGCAACATCCTGGTGAATCTCTTCTGCACCCCCTCCACTGCAATCACATCCTTCCTATAATGTGGCGACCAGAACTGCACACAGTACTTCAGCTGTGGACTCACCAAGGTTCTATACAACTCCAAAATGACCTCCCTACTTTTGTAATCTATGCCTCGATTGATAAAGGCAAGTGTCCCATATGCCTTTTTCACCACCCCACTAACATGCCCCTCCGCCTTCAGAGATCAATGGACACACACGCCAAGGTCACTTTGTTCCTCAGAACTTCCTGGTGTCATGCCATTCATTGAATAATTCCTTGTCAAATTACTCCTTCCAAAGTGTATCACCTCACACTTTTCAGGGTTAAATTCCATCTGCCACTTATCTGCCCATTTGACCATCCCAGCTATATCTTCTTGTAGCCTCCAAAATGGAATACCGATTTGTAAGTGGGACCCCAGGGGACTCCTGAACTACCTGCCTGTTTCTCTTCTCTAGGTGGTCACCCATTCCCTTCCTTCCTCAAGTCCCTTCAGCTGCGGTGTGACCACCTCTCTAAACGTGCTATTCACAATGCTCTTAGACTCGCAAATGCTCCACAGTGTCTCCAGCCGTCGTTCCAGCTCTAAAACCCATGCTTCCAGGAGCTGCAACTGGACCACACTTCCTGCACACATGCTGGTCCCGGGCACTGGAAATGTTCCCAGCTTCCCCCATGGAGCACGAGGAACACACCACGGCTTTGATCTCTCCTGCCATGACTTATCCCTTTCAATTAAACCTTTTAAAATAATTACTATAGGACCCTTCTTTCCTGATCCTCATTACTACAGAATATACAAACTATAAACCACAAAAAGACCTTAAACTATAAGCGATAAAAGTAGTAAATACTTACCGGACCTTACCCACTACTTACCAGTCATTTCTCTCCCTTGTAGCCTCTACTGCTGCAGCACAGCAAGACTACTCTCAGTTCAATTCCCACTGTGCACCAAATTGCCAATACCCACATTCATTCTGGCTGTGTCTCACTCAGGATGAGGTCTCTTCCCTGCTCATGTGCAAGCACACTGATTGTGTGCTTCTAATAGTCCCTTTCTTAAATAGAGCTGAGATGAGCTGAGATGACTCACACTAGTTAAGCTTCCATTCGTAATCAACACCTATTCAGGCCCTAATCTGCTTCAGGTGATTGACAGTTAACTGTCACACAGTCAGCTGAGTCAGCTACCTTACCAACCTTTTAATTAGACTACTGATCTTACAAAAAGTAAAGAGAAATTAAAGAGAAAGGCTTACCAGTTCAATTCCCACTGTGCACCAAATTGCCACTCAGTGAATGGCTGTGTCCCACTCAGGATGAGGTCTCTCCCCTGCCCGTGAGCAAGCAGACTCCAAGCCGAAGTGAAACTGAGGCTGGATCGTATGACACACTTCCCTTAAAGCGATGGCATGCTGCTTTCCTTTAAAAGCACATGACAACAACGTCCACTCATAGACAGTTATATCAGCTCCATTTTGCCACTCCATGGAGCACAACAAAATAGATATCTTTCAGGCTGGAACAGAAAGAAATAGCCAAGGTCCCTCATGTAAAACATGACAAAGGGTGGACAGAATAAAAGGTGTTACGGGCTGAGAAGGGAGGAGTGCACAACTAATTCTAGCCCCGCTTCCCCACAGGTCATAACAATAGTTTAAATGTTTAATTCACCCACAAAACTGGCCAATTGTTTACCTTAGATACTGTTATTCACAGCATAAAAAGGGTCTAACCAGGATTCTTTCAGTAAACACACAAAAAAATGATTTATTATAAAACAAACTACTTTTTAAAAACAAGTTAATAAACTGGTTAACATACAAGTTGTAGTTTACAAGTGTAACAATTTTCCCCTGTGTAAAAAAAAGATATTCAAACCCCCATACACATGCACACAAACAGAATACAGACAAAACAAACACAGTGCCCTGCAAAGGCTGGGAGTATGGAAACATTTCTTTTAAAAGGATAAAATTCGAAGAGATCTCGACACTATTGATTTGACAGAATTCTGGTCACATCAGGTCTGGAAATTCTTTCGGATGGATTTGTTGGTGAAACTATCCTTGATGACTCTTACTTATCATAACTTTGCAGACTTTCAAAGTAAAACAGATGAGTTATCCTGATGAGACGTTTCAGGGGAAAGCTTAACACAAAGGTGGGGCAGAAAGAGAGAGTCCTTTCTTGTAGCTTGCATCTAACGCACCCACTCACACTCTGCCTGAGAGTTTTTAAAGACTAAGATGTTCAAAGAATACTTCTCTTAGGCCAGGTGTTTTTAACCAATCAGCTAGAGTCTTTAGCCAGGCAGCAGTTTTTTGTTAACTTAGATGTACAAATTATCTCTTCTCTCTCCAGGTGGACATCTATTTTGACCTGTGGTTTCTTGAAGAATGACATATTCACAGCCCTGAATTAATATTGCAAAATTTTAAAAATAACTCGGAGGAAAGAATGTCCAAAATTAAATGCCTTTCAATTTTTCCAAAAACGGGCTCCTCATATGCCTCCACCCGTAAAGAATGGAACACCATTTTCAAATGAGTTTCATTACAAAACATATAGGAAAACATATATAAATAAAAATTTTAAACATGCACTCACCCATTCTCACTCACTCCTTATACAGGATCTCTGTAAGGTTCTGATCTTTTGATTTCTATATTACACTAACAAAAATTACATTCTGGATAACACATCAGCAATTACATATCTTTTCCAGCAATATGGACAACTTTCAAGTTTTTTTTAAATTCATTCACGGGATGTGGGCTTCGCTGGCTGGGCCAGCATTTATTGCCCATCCCTAATTGCCCTTGAGAAGGTGGTGGTGAGCTGCCTTCTTGAACCGCTGCATTCCATGTGGTGTAGGTACACCCACAGTGCTGTTGGGAAGGGAGTTCCAGGATTTTGACTGTTGGCTGTAGTAACAAACTCCATCGAAACAGTTTGGCATTCTGAGTCTTAAACTTTTCTACGAAAGCCAGGGGTTATGGTCAGTATATATTAGGGCTTCTTTGCAGTCATGATGAATATATATCACAAAATATTTTAGAGCCAGTAACAATCTCAGGGTTTCCTTTTCTATGGTAGGGTAACTTTTTTGATGCTGAATTTTTAAATTTCTCCAGGAGAATTAAAAAAAAATCATTTACAGGATGCGGGCATCGCTGGCTAGACCAGCATTTATTGCCCATCCCCTAATTGCCCTTGAGGAGGTGGTGGTGAACTGCCTTCTTGAAACGCTGCAGTCCCTGTGGTGTAGGTACGCCATAGTGTTGTTATGCAGGGGTTCCTGGATTTTGACCCAGCGACAGTGAAGGAATGGCGATATGTCCTCAGCCGAATGTCCTCAGCCCAACCATCTTCAGCTGCTTCATCAATGACCTTCCTTCCATCATAAGGTCAGGAGTGGGGATGTTCGCTGATGATTGCACAATGTTCAGCACCATTCGCAACTCCTCAGATACTGAAGCAGTCCATGTCCAAATGCAGCAAGACCTGGACAATATCCAGGCTTGGGCTGACAGGTGGCAAGTAACATTCGCACCACACAAGCAATGACCATCACCAACAAGAGCGATTCCAACCATCGCTCCCTTGATGTTCAATGGCATTACCATCAATGAATCCCCCACTATCAACATCCTGGGGGTTATCATTGACCAGAAACTGAACTGGACTGGCCATATAAATACCGTGGCTACAAGAGCAGGTCAGAGACTAGAAATCGTGTGATGAGTAACTCACCTTCTGACTCCCCAAAGCCTGTCCACCATCTACAAGGCACAAGTCAGGAGTGTGATGGAATACTCCCCACTTAATTGATACCTTATTCACAAACATTCATTCCCTCCACCACCGACACACATTAGCAGCAGTGTGTACCATCTACAAGATGCACTGCAGGAATTCACCGAGGCTCCTTTAACAGCATCTTCCAAACCCTTGACCACTACCATCTAGAAGGACAAGGGCAGCAGATAGATGGGGACACCACCGCCTGGAAGTTCCCCTCCAAGTGACTCACCATCCTGACTTGGAAACATATCGCCGTTCCTTCACTGTCGCTGGGTCAAAATCCTGGAACTCCATTCCAAGCACGCTGTGGGTCTACCTGCACCACATGGATTGAAGTGGTTCAAGAAGGCAGCTCACCACCACCTTCTCAAGGGCAGATAGGGATGGGCAATAAATCCTGGCCCAGCCAGCGAAGCTCACGTCCCGTGAATTAATAATAAAAAAATATATAGTTCCAAGTCAGGAAGGTGAGTGGCTTGGAGAGGAACTTCCAGGTGGTGGTGTTTCCATGTGTCTGCTGCCCTTGTCCTTCTAATTGTGGGTTTGGAAGGTGCTGCCTAAGAAGCCTTGGTGAGTTCTTGCAGTGCATCTTGTAGATGGTACACACTGCTGCCACTAATCATCGGTGGTGGAGGGAGTGAATGTTTGTGGAAGGGGTGCCAATCAAGCAGACTCAAATGTGGCCTCTATCCTAGGTGCCCGTATTCAACAATATAAGCTAGTTTATTTTACCCGCTCAAATTCAATGTAAGTCTGCCCAGACTGTTTCTTTATGTTTCGAAACTTTTGCCTGTATGCCTCAGAGATCAACTCATAGCACTAAGAATAGCCTTCTTTACTGCATCATAATCCGTAGACAGCTCTTCTAAAAGTGATGCATAAACCTTGTGAGCTCTGCCCACTAACCTATTTTGCAGGGGTAATGTCCATTTTCCTTTTGGCCACTTCATTTGCTTAGTTATCTTCTCAAATGAAATGAAGAATGCCTCTGCAACCCTTTCCTTAAATTTTGGAAGGGCATGTACAAATTTAAACATCTCCCCACCGGGCTCTGGGTTAGGATAAGGTCTTCCATCCGCAAAATGTTCCCCAACAGCTGGTGCCTCTGTTTTGAATTTTAGCCTTTTAAGCTGGTATTCCCTTTCTTGTTTCTTTCTTCTTGGCTGAAATTCCAGTTCAAGCATCTTAAATGCTCTTTCTCTTTCTGCTCTTCCCTGTTCAAGTTTAAGTTTCTCCATTTCTTTTTTGTGTTCAAGCTGCTTCATTTGCAACCAAATCCTAGCTAACTCAATTGACTCACACCCTGGAGAATGTGGTCTCTCTTGTATCCCTTCCAATTTCTAATGCTGTGCTATTACCTCAAGTATATTTGCTTTCCACGCTTCTTCGGTTAATTCTAACTTCAACTTACCTGCCGATTCCCTTAGCTTAGCCTTGGTTACTTTTTGTAAACCAGTCAGGGATAAATCATCCATCTTTAAAAAAGTCATAGAAACTTCCAAAGCCATATCAGTTACCAATACATCAGAAACCTGGTATCTGTCTTTTAATCCTTTAACAATTATTATTAATCTGCATCCAATCACTCGTTGTCTGCACCTCAAACCCCATGAGAGACCCCAATCTTGTGTTGCGGACCGAGATGGGAGGAGTGTGCAGTTAATTCTAGCCCAACTTCTCCACAGGTAATAACAATAGTTTAAATGTTTAATTCACCCACAAAACTGGCCAATTATTACCCTTTGATACTGCTATTCCTAGCATAAAAAGGCTCAAACAGGCTTATTTCAGTAAACACAAAAATGTTTTGATTTATTATAAAACAAACTTCTTTTTAAAAACAAGTTAATAAACTGGTTACATACAAGTTGTAGTTTAGAAGTGTAACAATGTTCCCCTTTTTTAAAAACACAGATATTCGAATCTCCATACACACACACAAAGTAGGACAAAACAAACACAGTGCTCTGCAGAGGCTGGAGTATGGGAATGTTTAAAAGGATAAAATATGAAGAGATCTCGACACTGTTGATCTGAAAGAATTCTGGTCACAATGGTCTAGAAATTCTTATGGACGGATTTGCTGGTAAAACTGTCCTTGTGATTCTTACTCATCATAACTTTGCAGACTTTCAAAATATAAGAGGTGAGTTATCCTGATGAGATGGTTCTGAGGAAATTTTAACACAAAGGTAGGGCACAGAGAGGGAAAGAGAGAGTTTTTTTCTTGCAGCTTGCTTCTAAGGCACATACAGATGCCAGGTTTCTGATTCATTGGTAATACACACTCTCTGCCTGAGAGTTTTTAAAGACTAAGATGTCCAAAAAATACTTCTTTTAGGCCACATGTTTTTAACCAATCAGCAAGAGCCTTTAGCCTGGCAACAACAGTTGTTTGTTAACTTAGTATCTCTTCCTTCGCCAGGTGTTCCCTGCTGGACATCTATCTTGACCTGTAGTTTCTTTAAGAATGGCATATACACAGCTCCAAATTAATATTGTAAACTTTCAAAAATAACTCAGGGGGAAGAACGTCCAAAATTCAATGTCCTTCAATTCTTCCAAAAACAGGTTCCTCACAGGTGTGACAAGGTGAATGGAAGTTTGGCTTTTAGCATCAAATGGATTTTAAGAGGGAGGAACAACTAAAGGGGAGATGTGGAAATAAGGGCTTCTCATGTGGCAAAAGGCAGAACTTGAACTTGGAGAGATATTGGACGGTATAGTCATAAAGAGAGAGGAAGTACTCAAAGGGTTGAAATCCTTCAAAGTTGATAAGTCACCAGGGCCAGATGGATTGTTTCCGAGGCTGCTGAAGGAAGTCAGGGAGGAGATAGCAGATGCTCTGACGATGATTTTCCAATCTTCACTAGATACAGGAGAGTTACCGGAGGACTGGAGAAGTGCAAACGTAGTTCCATTGTTTAAAAAGGGATCAAAGGAAATGCCAAACAATTATAAGCCAGTTAGTCTTACATCAGTGATGAGCAAATTAGTAGAATCAATCCTGAGAGATAGGATTAACTGTCATGTGGAAAGGCATGGACTAGTCAGAGATGGTCAGCATGGATTTGTTAAAGGAAGGTTTAACCTCACAAATTTGATTGAATTCTTTGAGGAAGTGACAAGAAGGGTTAATGAAGGTAGTGCAGTGGATGTTGTGTACATGGATTTTAGCAAGGCATTTGACAAGGTCCCACATGGCAGATTGGTCAGGAAAGTAAAAGCCCATGGGATTCAGGGTAATGTGGCAAACTGGATAAAAGGTTGGCTTTGTAACAGGAAACAAAAGATAATGGTCGATGGATGCCCTTGCGAATGGAAAGTTGTTTCAAGTGGTGTTACACAGGGCTCGGGTTGGGACCCTTGCTGTTTGTGTTATATATTAAGGATTTGGACGTAAACGTGAGGGGCACGATTGGAAAATTTGCAGATGACACAAAGATTGGCCGAGTAGTGGATAGTGTAGAGGATAGCCATAATCTCCAAAATGATACAGATGGGTTGGTGGAGTGGGCGGTAAAGTGGCAAATGGATTTTAACATAGAGAAGTGTGAGGTCAGACATTTAGGGAGGTCAAACAGTTACAGGGAATACACAATAAATGGGAATATACTAACAGGGGTAGACAAAGTGAGGGATCATGGCGTACAATTACACAGGTCCCTGAAGGCAGCAGTTCAAGTAGACAAGGTTGTAAAGAAGGCATATGGAATGCTCTCCTTCATTGGTAGAGGTATAGAATATAAAAATAAGGATATAATGTTGGAATTGTATAAAACACTGGTGAGGCCACAACTGAAGTATTGTGTGCAGTTCTGGTCACCACATAACAGGAAGGATGTAATAGCTCTGGAGAGAGTGCAGAGGAGGTTTACAAGAATGTTGCCAGGGTTAGAAAAGTGTAGCTATGAGGAGAGATTGGATAGGTTGGGGTTATTTTCCCTGAAACAAAGAAGGCTGAGAGGTGACTTGATTGAGGTGTACAAAATTATAAGGGGAATAGATAGAGTGGACAGGATAAAATTGTTTCCCTTGGTGAGGAATTCTAGAACCAGGGGACATTGATTCAAGATAAGTGGCAGAAGGTGTAGGGGGGAAATGAGGAAGAACTTTTTTACGCAGAGGGTAGTAGGTGCCTGGAATTCACTCCCCAAATTAGTGGTAAAGGCAGGAACTCTAAACTCTTTTAAAAAGTACCTGGATCTGCACCTTAAGTGCTGTAAGCTGCAGGGGTATGAACTGGGTGCAGGAAGGTGGGATTAGAAAGGGCACCTGGGTGTCCTCGGGCTGGCATGGACAAGATGGGCCGGATGGCCTCCTTCTGTGCTGTAATTTTTCTATGGTTCTAACTTTCCCCCATTGGGAGGGAAGTTTAAGAGTGGGCACGCGGAGTGCATGCCTCTGATCGGCGCCCCCAATCGGGGGCACACTGCCATTTTACGTGGGCGGGCTAATTAAGGCCTGCCCAGATTGACGTCCGCCAGGAAGCGCTATGCGCTCCCTGTGCGGGCAGGGGAGGATTCCCTGAGCCAAAAGTGCGCTCTTCACACATGTGCATGAAAGAGCGCACTCATCTCCCTGAGGCTAGGTGCTGCCTCAGGGAGATTGGCTCTACAATGAAAAATCTGAAAAATGGAGAAAAAAAATTTCCCTGACATGTCCCCTCATGTGACATGTCACATGAGTTGGGACATGCCCATAACTTTTACATACACTTTAATTACATTTTTAAAAACCTACATGAAATCTCATCCCGCCCGTGGATGAGGTTTCATGCTTTTTCTAATGCCCGCCAGGTCTCCTGGCCTGCCCGCCAACCTTAAGGTTGGACAGACAGGTCCATTAATTAGTTTAATAATTCTGTCAATGGCCTCAATTGCCCATTAACAGGTCAGTGGGTGCACAGCTGATTCTGCTGCGCTCCTGCCTACCTGAAAATTTAAGAGGAGTTCTGCCCGATGTCATCCCGCGTCATTTAGATGTCGGCGAGCGGGCTCCGCCCCCCGCTCGCCGACCAGGAAATCCTGGCCATCGAGTCATAGAGGTCTACAGCACTGAAAAAGGCCTTTCGGCCCATCGAGTCTGCGCCCGTCAAACAAGTACCTAACTATTCTAATCCCATTTTCCAGCATTAGGCCTGTAGCCTTGTATACCATGGAATCGCATGTGCACATCCAAATACTTCTTAAATGTTACCTCCACCCTTACCTCACTCAACAGCCTGGGATACATTTCATCCGGGCCTGGAGATTATCTGCTTTTAAGCCTGTCAGACCACTTAAAACCTCCTCCCTTTCTATGCTAATTTCATCAATCATATCAGTCTTTCTGCCTGATTTCCATACCCACATCGTCCCTCTCAATTGTGAACACTGACACAAAGTATTTATTTAGAACCCTACCTACGTTTTCTGGCTCCACAGACAAATTACCACTATGGTCCTTAATGGGCCCTACTCTTTCCCTAGTTATCCTCTTACTCTTAATGTACTTGCAAAATAACTTTGGATTTTCCTTTATTTTACCTGCCAATATTTCTTCATGCCCCCTTTTTGCTCTCCTAATTTCCTTTTTAAGTTCCCCCCTACACATTCTGTACTCCTCTGGGGCTTCCACTGTTTTGAGCCCTCGATATCTGCCATAAGCCTCCCTTTTTCTCTTCATCCAATTCTGTATATCCCACGACACCCAGGGTTCCTGGATTTGTTGGTCCCACCCTTTGTCTTTACTGGAATCCGTTGGCCCTGTACTCTCCCTATTTCCTTCCTGAATGAGCCCCACTGCTCTGACGCAGATTTACCTAAAAGTAGTTGCTCCCAGTCCACTCTGGCCAAATCAGATCTGATCTTATTAAAATCGGTCTTCCCCCAGTTTAGAACTCTGATTTCTGGCCCATCCTTGTCCTTTTCCATAACAACCTTGAATCTAATGGAGTTATGATCACTATCTGCAAAATGCTCCCCCATTGATACCTCTACCACCTGCTCGGCTTCATTCCCTAAAATTAAGTCCAGGACCGCCCCATCTCTTGTAGGACCTTCTACGTACTGACTTAAAAAGCTCTCCTGGATGCATTTTAAGAATTCCACTCCCTCTAAACCTATCACACTATGACTAACCCAGTTAATGTTGGGGAAGTTGAAATCCCCCATTATTACTACCCTAATATTTTTACACTTCTCTGAAATTTGCCTACATATCTGCTCTTCTATTTCTCTCTGACTGTTTGGGGGCCTATAGTACACTCCCAGAAATGTGATTGCTGCTTTTTTGTTTTTCAGTTCTACCCATATGGCTTCATTTGAGGAGCCTTCTAAGATGTCATCCCTCCTTACTGCTGTAATTGATTCCTTAACAATGTAATCGATGCCCCCTCCTTTTTTACCTCCTTCCCTGTCTCACCTAAAGACCCTATATCCTGGAATATTGAACTGCCAATCCTGCTCTCTCTCAACCATGTCTCTGTGACAGCAATGACATCATACTTCCATGTGTTAATTTATGCCCTCAATCATCTGCCTTATTTGTCAGGCTCCTTGCATTAAAATAAATACCATCCAACCTTGCCAAACTCCCTTGTGCCTTAACTGGCCTATAATTTCTATGCCTTCCAGACTCACTTGCTCTCTCTTCTAATTTTGACTGTGCATCTCCCACTGATGAATCTCCTCTCAGGATCCCACCCCCTGCCAAGTTAGTTTAAACCCTCCCCAACAGCACTAGCAAACCTACTCGCAAGGATGTTTGTCCCATTCCAGTTCAGGTGCAACCCATCCGCCTTGTGCAGGTCCCACCACCCCTAGAAATGGTCCCAATGTCCCAGAAATCTAAAGCCCTCCCTCCTGCAACATCTCTCCAGCCACGCATTCATCTAGACTAACCTCCTATTTCTATACTCATTAGCGTGTGGCACTGGAAGTAATCCAGAGGTCACTACCTTTGAGGTCTTGTTTTTTAATCAGCTTCCTTGCTCCCTCGTTCAATCTATGTCGTTGGTACCAATATGTACCACGATCTCTGTCTGTTTGCCCTCCCCCTTTTGAATGCCCTGCAGCCGTTTAGTGACATCCGTAACCCTGGCACCAAGGAGGCAATATACCATCCTGGAGTCATGTCTACAGCCACAGAAACGCCTGTCTGTTCCCTTTACTTTCGAGTCTCCTACCACTATTGCTCTTCCCCTCTTTTTCCTCCCCCCGCCCCTGTGTAGCTGAGCCACTCACAGTGCCATGAGCGTGGCTGCACTCCCCAGAGGAACCGTCAATCTCACTATTTTCCAACACAGAAAAACAGTTCTCAAGTGAGATATACCCTGGGGATTTCCTGACCACCTGCCTAACACCTTTCTTCTGATTGATGGTCACCCATTCCCTCTCTGTCTGCACTTCCGTAAGCTGTGGGGTGACCACGTCTAAAAACGTGCTATCCACAAAACTCTCAGCCTCGCGGATGCACCTCAGTGCCTCCAGCTGCCACTCAAGGTCTGAAACCCGGAGCTCAAGTAGCTGCAGCTGGTGGCACATCCTGCACATGTGGTCGGTCAGAGCGCAAGGGGCATCTAAGACTTCCCACATGTTGCAGGCGGTACATAACACGGGACTGAGCTGCCCTGCCATGCCTCTAGTTGAAAAAAAACCCCTTATTTTAAGTTAAATACAGTAAAAAAAATGTTAAATTATTTATGTACTTCAAGTAAAAACTAGAACTCTTATCTTTCCTTAGCTTAATCTATTTTAAACTGGAGAAAAACACTTACCCACTACTCACCAATCAGCTCTTGCCTTTGTGCTGATGTCACTTTTTGAAGCTTCCCTGCACTCATGCTGGTTCTGATCTCTCCGCTGCTCTCTCGTGATGTCACTCTTGTTATTTTCAACAAGAACTGACTGCAGGACACTCTTCCCAGGCTGCTTCACCGCAATACTGACTGCAGGACACTCTTCACAGGAGAATGTAAATTCCACCAGCTGCCATGGTGAGATTTGAACCAATGTCCCCAGAGCTTTATCCTGGGCCTCTGAATTATGAGTCCAGTGACATTGCCACTACGCTACCATCTTCCCTAAGGGTTGGAGATTCTGGGGAACAGTACAGTTCAAAAAGCCATGAGCATTTATGTTAACACAGGGAATTAGAGAGAGGTAGAACAAGTATGTATGGCCATTAGTACAGAAAAGCCAACAAGTGGGCCCCAGATTTACCATGGAGCCTCAATGGCTCAATATGAACATACTGGTGGGAGTGACCACTGCACAGATCTTGTGGAGATGAAGTCCTGCCTTAACAATGAAGAAAATCTCCCTAGTATTGTGTGGCACTACCATTGTGCTAAATGGGATAGATTTCGAACAGATCTAGTAGCTTAAATTTGGGCATCTATGAGGCATTATGGGCCATGAGCAGCAACAGAATTGTACTCCACCAAAATCTGTAATCTCATGACCCAACATACCCCTCACCTTACCATTATCATTAAACCAGACAACCAATCCTGGTTCATCAAAGAATTTACGAGAGGTCCTGAATGCTGATCTTTACAAGAGGTTACATTTTGAAGTGTACCTTTAACTAAAAGTAAAACAGAGAATTCAGGATAAACACCTCAGTTCAGAGAAATGCTGATTGGATCAAGTTGCCATGAGGAAAGGAATTCAAACAGAAACCCATTGAGGTGGGGTGGCAGTTTTGACACTGTTCATTGTATCTTACAGAACAGGACAGCTACTGTTCAGAGTCACAGAGAAGCTAAGGAGCTACTACAGTGGGAAAGCAGAGGGAACTGTTTTCATATTAATAGCCATGCAGGATACTTTGGAGAGTTCAGTTTCTGTTCAAACAAAAGGGAGGAGAACAGAAGGGGCTCTAGATTTAAGGAATGGAAAGTCACCAGGAAGTGCCTTGCTGGTGATACTTTTATCTGAGAAAATGCAGGCTGAGTGGAACAATTATTGGAGGACACTGGAAGTTTTGACCTGGACTGGCAGGGAGAAGTGAACCTCTGCTGGAGAGCTGGGAGTGACTGTTGGACTGTTCCTGTAATGCCGCATATCTGCTAGAAGCACAGCGCACAATGAAAAGATTTTGTAAGATATATTTCATTGCATTAGTTAATGTGAAAGTATCTTTTCTTTAGTTTGATGTATTAGTTGCCTGGTAATTAATGTTTGAACTTATGATTTTAGTTTGTTTGTTCCAGTAAAAGCCTGAAAAAGATAAATCTTGTCCTTTGGTTTTTTCCATTGATCGTTTGATAAATGCATTTCTTTTAAAGTTATCAGTCTCTACGGGAATCGTAACAGAGAGTATACGAGGAATAGCACCAGGAATACCTAAAAGTGAGGTGCCAACATGGTGAAGCTACAACACAGGACCACAAGCATGCTAAACAGTTGGAGCAGCATACGATGGGCAGAGTTAAGTGATCCCTCAAACAATAGATCAGATCAAAGCTCTGCAGTCCTGCCACATCAAGTTGTGAATTGTGGTGGATAATTAAACAATTAATGAGAGGAGGATCTCCACAAATATCCTCATCCTCAATGATGGCAGAGCCCAACACATGAGTGCAAACAAGGTTGACATATTTGCAAAATCTTCAGCAAGAAGTGATGAATGAATGATTCATTTCATCTTCCTCCTGAGGTCCTTAGCATCACAGATGTCAATCTTCAGCCAAGTCAACTCACGGCTCAAGATACCAAGAAATGGTAGTATTTACTAGCAAAGGCTATGAATCCCAATAACAAACTGGCTGTAGTGTTGAAGACTCATGGCCCCTGCCAAGCTGTTTCAGTACAGCTATAACTCTGACAATGAGCTCACAAAGTAGAAAATTGTCCAGGGATGTCCTATTCAATCTGGCCAATTACTACCCCATTAGCCTACTCTCAATAAGCAACAAAGTGATATCATCGACAATGCTGTCAAGTGGTACTTACCACTTGACCTGTTCAACAATGTTCAGTTTGGGTTCCAAGAGGACCACTCAGCTCCAGACATCATTACAGCCTAGTCCAAACAAGGTTAAATGCATGACATTATTGTTTTCACTAAGCCAAATTCATTAGAAAAGGCTTACATTCCTTCTTGATTCTGTGTTGTTAACTCATCTTAGGAACACTAAGATTCAACTCAGGATCAATGTGCCATGGAGGAGGAGTAGAATTCTAGCCAGGTTTCTCACTTCTGCAATTCCATGCATATGGAAGTACTGTGGATTATTTTTGGAGCTCTGTTTGTGAGCTGGTGTTTCCATTCAAGACCGGAAGAGGATTTGGTCACCTGTCCACACCAAGACTGCAATGGCTGTAACACAGTCAAGAAATGAAGGCAAGGCTGCAGAGAGGTGGAGCAGAAAGAGCGCTCTCCACGGAGGGTGTTCTCAAAAAGGGGCCAGAGGCATAGTGATAATGTTACTTATCTAGTAATCCAGAAGCTCTGACTAATGCTCTGGGACATGAGTTCAAATCTCACTGTGGCAGCTGGTGGAATTCGATTAATGAATTAATGAATTTGGAATTAAAGGAAAAGCTAGTCACAGAAATGGTGACCATGTAACTACCAGATTATTGTTAAAAACCCATGTGATTCACTCGTGCCCTTTAGGGAAGGAACCTTGCCATCCTTACCTGGACTGGCTATGTGTGATTCCAGAATCACAGCAATATGATTGACTTTTAACTTCCCTCTGAAATAGTAAGCCACTCAACTGTACCAAACTACTATAGAAAAGACAAAAAGAAATAAAACTGGATGAACCACCTGGCATTGACCGAGGCATCAGAAACAACAACGGAACACCCTGCCCAGTCAACCCTGTAAGGATCAGGCCAAAGTTGAGAACTGTCCTATAGGCTGGTCAAGCAACAGTCTGACATAGTTCACTAGGGAAGGAAATCTGCTGTCCTTACCTGGTCTGGCCTACATGTGACTCCAGACCCATGTGGTTGATTCTTAACTGCCCTCTGAGATGGTCTAACAAGCCACTCAATTCAAGGGCAATTAGGGATGTCAAATAAATACTGGCCTTGCCAGTGACACCCACATCCCATGAAAGAATAAAAAGGAAAAAAAACTAATTGAATCATACTTTACAGCCAATGCCCCAGAGTCCTCCATCACCATTACTTGGTATGTTCTGTTCCACTGGCAGGACAAACCCATCAGAGGTGGCGGCACAGTGATATACAGTCAGGAGGGAGCTGCCCCAAGCATTTTAAACACTGACTTCAGACCCCATGATGTGTCATGGCATCAGGTCAAACATGAGCAAGGAAACCTCCTGCTTACCACAGCCCTCCCTCAACTGATGAATTGGTACTCGTCCATATTGAACACCAGTTAGAAGAAGCACTGAGGGTGGCAAGGGCACAGGATCTACTCTGGGTGGGGGACTTCAATGCCCATCACCAAGAGTAGTACCACTACTGACCAAGCTTGCCAAGTCCTGAAGGGCATATATGCCAGACTGGGCCTGTGGCAAGTGGTGAGGGAAAGGGGGAACCTCACCCTCACCAATCTTTCTGTTGCAGATGCATCTGTCCCTGACAGTAATGATATGAGTGACCATCGCACAGTTGTTGTGGAGACAAAACCCCGTCTTCACACTAAGGATATCGTTCATCATGTTTTGTGGCACTACCACCAAGCAGTAAGGGGGATCCAGAACCAATCTAGCAGCTCAATACTGAGGTGGTATGAGCCATCAGCAGCAGCAGAATTGTATTTAACCACAATCTGTAACCTCATGGCCTGATATATCACTCAGTCTACTAGTACCATCAAACTGAGGGATCAACCCTGGTTCAATGTGATTTTATGTGGTCTACATGGACTTAGGAAGGCTTGTGATAAGGTCCCTCATGGTAGACTGGTCAAGAAAGTAAGAACCCGTGGGATCCAAGATAAAGTGGCACTTTGGACCCAAAACTGGCTAAGAGGCAGGAAGCAGAGGGTGATGGTAGAGGGATATTTCTATGACTGGAAATCTGCTTCCAGTGGAGTTCTGTAGGGCTTGGTGCTAGGGCCCTTGCTGCTTGTGGTGTACATAAATGATTTGGACTTAAATGTAGGGGGTATGATCAAGAAGTTCGCAGATGACACGAAAATTGGTAGGGTGGTAAATAGTGAGGAGGATAGCTGTAAACTGCAGGAGGATATCAATGGACAAGTCAGGTGGGCAGAGCAGTGGCAAATGGAATTAAACCTGGAAAGGTGTGAGATAATGCATTTGGGGAGGGCTAACAAGGCAAGGGATTACACTATGAATAGTAGGGCCCTGGAAAGTACTGAAGATCAGAGGGACCTTGGTGTGCATACCCACAGATCCCTTAAGGTAGCAGGGCAGGTAGATAAGGTGGTTAAGAAGGCATATGGGATACTTGCCTTTGTTACAATACAAGAGCAGGGAGGTTATGCTGGAACTGTATAAACGCTGGTTAGGCTGCAACTGGAGTTCTGGTCACTACATTATAGGAAGGATGTAATTGCTTTGGAAAGGGTGCAGAGAAGATTTACCAGGATGCTGCCTGGGCAGGAGGGTCTGAGCTATGAGGAAAGATTGGATAGGCTGGGGTTGTTTTCCTTAGAGCAGCGAAGGTTGAGAGGGGACCTGATCGAGTTGTATAAAATTATGAGGGGCATAGATAGGGTGGATAGGAAGGCCCTTTTTCCATTAGTGGAGGGGTCAATAACCAGGGGGCATAGATTTAATGTAAGTGGTAGAAGGCTAAGAGGGGAGTTGCAGAGAAATCTTTTCACCCAGAAGATGTTGGGAGTCTGAAACTCACTGCCTGAAGGTTGGTTGAGTCAGAAACTCTCATAACATTTAAGAAGCATTTAGATATTCACTTGCATTGTCATAGCCTTCAGGGCTATGGGCCAAGCACTGGAAAATGGGATTAATGTAGTCAGATCTTTGTTGACCAGTGAGGAAACGATGGACTGAATAGCCTCCTTCTGTGCTCTAAATTTCTATGATTCTATAATGAGTGCAGGAGAGCATGCCAGAAGCACACAACCAGACATACCTAAAAATGATGTGCCAACCTCATGAAGCTACAGCACAGGACTATATGTATGCTAAACAATGGAAGTAGCATGATATAAGCAGAGCTAAGAAATCTCACAGACAATGGATCAGATTCTGCCACATCCAGTCATGAATGATGCTGGACAATTAAGGAACTAACAGGAGGACGAGGCTCCACAAACATCCTCATCCTCAACGATGGGGGGCCCAGCATATCAGTGCAAAAGGTAAGAGTGAAGGTTTTGCAACCACCTTCAGCCAAAAGTGCTGAGTCAATGATCTATCTTGGCCTCCTCCTGAAGTACACAGCTATGGTCTCTGGCAATATCCTGGCTGCAGTACTGAAGGCTTGTGCTCCCCTACCTAAGCTGTTCCAGTACAGCTACAACACTGGAATCTACATAACAATGCAGAAGATTGCCCAGGTATGTCCTGTCCACAAAAAGCAGGACAAATTCAACTCATACAATTATCACCCTATCAGTCTACTCCCGATTGTCAACAAACTGATGGATGGTATCATTGACAGTGCTATCAAGTGGCACTTACTTAACAATAATCTGCTCAGTGATGCTCAGTTTGGGTTCCGCCAGAGCCACTCTGCTTCTTACCCCATTCCACCCTTTGTCCAATAGTAGAATAAAGAGCTGAACACAAGGGGTGAGGTAAAAATAACTGCTCTTCACATCAAGGCAGCATTTGATCAAATGTGATATAAGGGAACCTGAGCAAAATTGAAGTCAATGGCAATCACAGGACAAATCTCCACTGGTTGGAGTCATGCCTAGCACAAAGGAAGATGGTTGTGGCTGCTGATGGTCAATCACCTCAGCCCCAGGTCTTTGCTGCAGGAGTTCCTCAGGGTAGTGTCCTAGGCCCAACCATCTTCAGCTGCCACATCAATGATCTTCCTTCCATCATAAGGTCAGAAGTGGGGATGTTCGCTGATGGTTGCACAATGTTCAGCACCATTCGCAACTCCTCAGATTCTGAAGCAGTCCATGTCCAGATGCAGCAAGACCCGGACAACATTCAGGCTTGGGCTGATGTGTGATGCGAATGTTACTTGCCACTTAAGTGTCAGGCAATGACTATCTCCAACAAGAGAGAATCTAACTGACATTCAACAGCATTACCATTGTTGTATACTCCTTGGGGTTACCATTAACCAGAAACGTAACTCAACCAGCCATATAAATACTGTGGCTACAAGAGCAGGTCAGAGGCTGGGAATTCTGCAGTGAGCAACTTACCTCCTGACTCCCCAAATTCAGTCCACCATCTACAAGGCACAAGTCAGAAGAGAGATAGAATACTCACTGTTTGCTTGGATGAGTGCAGTTCCAACAATGCTCAAGAAACTCAACACCATCTAGGACAAAGCAGCCCACTTGATCAGCATCCCATTCCACCACCTTTAAACATTCACTTGCTCCATCACCTGTGCACAGTGGCAGCAGTGTGTACATATACAAGATGCACTGCAGCAACTCACCAAGGCTTCTTTGACAGCACCTTCCAAACCCACAACTTCTACCACCCAGGACAGGGCAGCAGGTGCATGGGAATAACATCACAATCGAGTTCCCTTCCAAGTCACACACCATCCTGACTTGGAACTATATTGCCGTTTCTTTACTGTCACTGGGTCAAAAACCTGAACTCCCTCCCTTATAGTACTGTGAGTGGAAACATAGACTGCAGTTCAAGAAAGCTCACCAACACCTTCTCAGGGGCAAAATGCCTCCCTGGTCAAGGATGTCACTGAATGGCTGCAGGGCATTCTAAAGGGGGAGGGCAAACAGACAGAGATCGTGGTACATATTGGTACCAAAGACATAGGTAGAAAGAGGGATGAGATCCTGCAAGCAGAATTTAGGGAGCTAGGAAACAGATTAAAAAACAGGACCTCGGAAACAGATTAAAAGACAGGACCTCAAACGTAGTAATCTCTGGATTACTTCCAGTGCTACACAGTCGTGAGTATTGAAGTAGGAGGTTGGTCCTGATGAATGAGTGGCTGGAGAGATGTTGCAGGAGGGAGGGTTTTAGATTTCTGGGACATTGGGACTGTTTCTGGGGGCGGTGGGACCTACACAAGGCAGATGGGTTGCACCTGAACTGGAATGGGACAAACATCCTTGCGAGTAGGTTTGCTAGTGCTGTTGGGAAGGATTTAAACTAACTTGGCAGGGGGTTGGGTTCCTGAGAGGAGGTGGGGGGAGATGCACAGTCAAAATTAGAAGAGAGAGCAAGTGAGTCTGGAAGGCATAGAAATTATAGGCCAGTTAAGGCACAAGGGAGCTTGGCAAGGTTGGATGGTATTTATTTTAATGCAAGGAGTCTGACAAATAAAGCAGGTGAGTTGAGGGCACAAGTTAACACATGGAAGTATGATGTCATTGCTGTCACAAAGAAATGGTTAAGAGAGGGCAGGATTGGCAGCTCAATATTCCAGGATATAGGGTCTTCAGGCGAGACAGGGAAGGAGGTAAAAAAGGAGGGGTATCGCAATATTGATCAAGGAATCAATTACAGCAGTAAGGAGGGATGACATCTTAGAAGGCTCCTCAAATGAAGCCATATGGGTAGAACTGAAAAACAAAAAAGCAGCAATCACATTGCTGGGAGTGTACTATAGGCCTCCAAACAGTCAGAGAGAAATAGAAGAGCAGATATGTAGGCACATTTCAGAGAAGTGTAAAAATAATAGGGTAGTAATAATGGGGATTTCAACTTCCCCAACATTAACTGGGTTAGTCATAGTGTGATAGGTTTAGAGGGAGTGGAATTCTTAAAATGCATTTGAGTCAGTACGGAGAAGGTCCTACAAGAGATGGGGCGGTCCTGGACTTAATTTTAGGGAATGAAGCCGAGCAGGTGGTAGAGGTATCAGTGGGGGAGCATTTTGCAGATAGTGATCATAACTCCATTAGATTCAAGGTTGTTATGGAAAAGGACAAGGATGGGCCAGAAATCAGAGTTCTAAATTGGGGAAGGCCAATTTTAATAAGATCAGATCTGATTTGGCCAGAGTGGACTGGGAGCAGCTACATTTAGGTAAATCTGCGTCAGAGCAGTGGGGAAGAAAATAGGGAGAGTACAGGACCAATATATTCCAGTAAAGACAAAGGGTGGGACCAACAAATCCAGGAACCCTGGATGTCGAGGGATATACAGGATTGGATAAAGAGAAAAAGGGAGACTTATGGCAGATACTGAGGGCTCAAAATAGCGGAAGCCCCAGAGGAGTATAGAATGTGTAGGGGGGAACTTAAAAAGGAATTTAGGAGAGCAAAAAGGGGGCATGAAAAAACATTGGCAGGTAAAATAAAGGAAAATCCAAACTTGTTTCACAAGTACATTAAGAGGATAACCAGGGAAAGAGAAGGGCCCATTAAGGACCATAGTGGTAATTTGTCTGTGGAGCTGGAAGACGTAGGTAGGGTTCTAAATGAATACTTTGTGTTGATGTTCACAAGTGAGGGGGGGCGATGTGGGTATGGAAATCAGGCAGAAAGACTGTGATGTAATTAATGAAATTAGCATAGAAAGGGAGTAGGTTCTAAGCAGTCTGGCAGGCTTAAAAGTAGATAAATATCCAGATGAAATATATCCCAGGCTGTTGAGTGAGGCAAAGGAGGAGGGAGCAGGGGTGCTGGCAATAATTTTCAATACCTCTCTGGCCACAGGAGAGGTGCCAGAGGACTGGAGGGCAGCCAATGTGGCACCGTTATTCAAGGAAGGGGGAAGGGATAAACCAGGGAACTATAGGCCAGTCAGTCTAACGTCAGTGGTGGGGAAACTATTGGAAGCAATTCTGAGGGACAGAATTAAGCTACACTTGGAGAGGCAGCGATTAATCAAGGACAGTCAGCATGGTTTTGTTAAGGGGAGGCCATGTCTGTCCAATTTGATTGAATTTTTCGAAGAGGTGACCAGGCGTGTAGATGAGGGCAATGCATTTGACGTAGTCTACTTGGACTTCAGCAAGGCTTTTGATACGGTCCTGATGGGAGACTGATAACGAAGGTAAGAGCCAAGGCAATTTGGCAAGTTGGATCCAGAATTGGTTGAATGGCAGGAAGCAGAGGGTGATGGTCGAGGGGTGCTTTTATGACTGGATGCCTGTGTCCAGTGGGGTTCCACAGGGATCGGTGTTGTGTCCCTTGCTGTTTGTGGTATATATAAACGATTTAGACTTGAATGTAGGAGGATTGATCAGTAAGTTCGCGGATGACACGAAAATTGGTGGGGTGGTAAATAGTGAGGAGGATAGCCTTACATTACAGGAGGATATAGACTGGCTGGTCAGATGGGCTGATCAGTGGCAAATGGAATTTAATCCGGATAAGTGTGAGGTGATGCACTTGGGCAGGACAAACAAGGCACGGGAATACACGATGAATGGTAGGTCCCTGGGAAGTACCGAGGGTTAGAGGGACCTTGGTGTGCATGTCCACTGGTCCCTTAAGGTAGTGGGACAGGTAGATAATGTGGTTAAGAAGGCATATGGGATACTTGCCTTTATTAGCCGAAGCATAGAATATAAGAGCAGGGAGGTTGTGCTGGAACTGTATAAAACGCTGGTTAGGCCACAGCTAGAGTATTGTGTGCAGTTCCGGAATCCTCATTATAAGAAGGCTGTGATTGCACTAGGGAGAGTGCAGAGGAGATTTACCGGGATGTTGCCTGGGCTGGAGAGTTTTAGTTATGAGGAGAGATTGGATAGACTGGGGTTATTTTCCCTGGAGCGGAGGAGATTGAGGGGAGACATGATTGAGGTGTATAAAATTATGAGGGGCATAGATAGGGTAGACAGGAAAGAACTTTTCCCCTTGGTGGAGGGATCAATAACCAGGGGCCATTGATTTAAGGTAAGGGGTAGGAGGTTTAGAGGGGATGTGAGGAAGAATTTTTTCACCCAGAGGGTGGTGGGAATCTGGAACTCACTGCCTGAAAGGATGGTAGAGGCAGAAACCCTCATAACATTTAAGAAGTATTTGGATATGCACATACGATGCCATGGCATACAAGTCTATGGGCCTAGTACTGGAAAATGGGATTTGAATAGTTAGGTACTTGTTTGACCGGCGCAGGCTCGACAGGCCGAAGGGCCTTTTTCTGTGCTGTAGACCTCTGTGACTCTATGACTCTAGGCAACAAATGCGATGCTGACATCTCATTAAAGAAAAAAAATACTTTGCATTACTTTAACTCAGCCAGGAGCAATTGCCTGAGGTGAATCAAATTCAACAAGTGGCTGTGCCACCCTAAGAGAGCTTGTTGTCTCACACCGGAGCAAGGATGGCACTAAAAGGATTGGCCATAAAAGTCACAGTTTTATTAAACTTCTATGTGACCAGATCATTCCAGGTGGGAGCGGGCAACATATCAAACCCATGCCAGAGCATAATTCATCACTGCATTCAGGAGGAGACGCAATTCCTATTTGTGAAGCAAAGCGGTTACATTGTGATCTCTCCAGTGCTTCATCCTGAGGTAGTCTGCCGCTCCGACTGTCTTTGGATCCAAGCCGAACCAGGGGATGATGCTTGGAGACATGGGAAACCCCCTCTGTACCTAGATGAAGACCTAGCTGCACCTCCTGATCATGCAACTTTAATGGACAATGAGCAAAAGCCTTGCAGCCACCAGAAACATCATGAAGCAGATCATTGGCATGCTAAAGTAATGTTTCTGCTGGCTGGACCACTCGTGGGAGTTTCCACTACATGCTAGAGTGTGTCTCCAAGTTTGTTGTGGCCTGCTGTTTTCCCCACAACATCTCTATTATGATGCAGCCATTGCCACCAGGCACACTGAAAAGGATGGGCTCCAAGCTCTATGGGATTCCCCAATGCCACACTGGAGCCCGATTCCTTCATGCTCTTTGACAGTGACAGGCAGTTGTCTCACAAGCCAGCCAATGCAACAAGTATCTCGGTGTGCATTCTCCTGTATGGTATCCCATCAAAGTTTTCATCCGAGATACCTTTGGAAGAATTCATCTGCAACCTCACCCTCCAGTGAGCTGACGGCACAAACCATCTTTTCCCTAGGCCTGGCTGCAGCCCAGTCATGCCCAGTGATTTACCATGTGCTGATCCTGCCTCTATATTAGCTCCTAAAGTTCATATAGTGCCAGTATCTGAACTGGTGGCTGCGAGTGTCAGATTAAGTGATGGTGCCTCCTTATGTCTGGTCTGGTGTTGCTCTCTCTTTTCCCCCTGGGTCGCTGAACAGGTGACAGTTCTTGGGTATTTGAAAGCAGAAAGTCAGATTGGGGAGGTTGGTGTGAGGGAAGCGGGTGGTGTGGAAAGCAAGAGGTCCATGGTCACACCATCTTCAGCTTGCACTTTCCACATAGTAGGATGAGGGGGAGATTGGATTTGAGAAGGGGCATTAGAAAGGAACCTCAAAGTCAACCTCAATGTTCTCAGGGATTCGTGATGCAATGCACTCTGCTGCAGCCAGTTCTACAATGAGGGTGCACCATCTTCTCTCTTTGGCTCAGAGTGTGCCTGTCACATGCCACTTTTACGTTATTACCTTCTATTGTGGGTAACTTTGTCCTGCAAGACAGAATGCCAGTGATTGTGTTGTATTTGGTTGCTATAGTTGAAAAGCTGGAGATATATGGAGGCAATGAAAGGTAGGTGTAAGGCTGGTACCATTGGAATAAGTGTGAGAGTGAGGTGGAGTATCTGCATGTTAGGCCTGAGTCTGGAGTGCTAGGTACTGTTGATGGGTGAATGATGGGAATGTGATGTGTTGAGTAGCATGAGAAGTTGATTGAGATGTCATGTGAAGATGCATTTACTGACATGGATCACCCATGTGAGGCTACTGAACTTCTTGCAGCACTGCTGCCAGGTCCTCAGGGTAAGACTCTGGAAGTTGTCCTCCCTTACCCTCCGCTCCCATTCCCTTCTGAGGATGTTCCTTGATGGCCTCCTAGCCACGCGTGAAACATGGCCTCTCGTCTCCTGTTGACCGACATCACTAAGGCCTCCAGCACCACATCTGTGAACCTGGGAGCCTTTGCTCTGCTCTGGTTTTCCATTTCCTTTGCTCCCAATTGCAGACAATTACAGAACCAACAGTCAGCAGCAGCTTCCTTATAATACCAACGCAGTTCCCCTTTAAGGCTGTCTTTGGCAGCTGGAAAAGATGCTGGCCTTGCACGTTGCTAGACCTTCCTTTCAGTGTTCAGCCTAACAACAGGTTTATGTCCTCTTTGGCTGAATGCTACAGTCATTCAAATGAGGAAGCAACACAAGGTTTGCAGTCTGCTTGCCTGAACAGGATTGGGCATTGGCAGATCGCGAATTGCAACATCCATGCCCGAAAACATGTGAAAACGAATTTTTAGCCCAATTTCCGATGAAATAACAATGCTAAAGTTATGGGTCTCACAAGAAGATTCCATTGAACTTTGAATGGAACATTAACAATATTGGGTCCAGTTGATTCCAGAGTATGATGTGAGATAGCGGCTGATTGATGTAGAAAAAGATTATGAAGCATTTCTGGTGCAGTATGTTAGATTTTCAGGCACAACATTGCTAATGATGGGGTCAGGTTGAAATTTCCTCCACTTCACAATATTGTTAAAAGCACTTGTGACTGCAGCTCTGGGCATATAAAGTCTTAAAGAGCTGCATCAAATACAGATCTTATCATTTTAACTGAAATGGCATGCTTGTGGCTGTGAGTGGTCAGATAGCCCTGCCTCCAAAACTATCTTTCACTCATTTTCCATTAACAGGAACTAAGAGATACCCTGTCTCATCCTGTAGCTGGATGGATTGAAGTGAGAAAGAAAAATATAGGAAAAAGGAGACAGTAAGGAAAAAGCAAAAAGCAAGAAACACAGAAGACACAAAAGAGGAGTGAAGTAAAATTTTGTCGCATTACTAATTTTCTCCCCTCCTGATCTGAAGATGCTGACTTTTGCTCAAATGGAATCCCCATGAAGCACTAGTCACCCCCATTGCTCCAGACAGTTAATAATCAAGTATGAGTCTGCAAATGTGTTAGCAAGCCATTCACAGCTAAGCCTGAGCCTGCCAGCCTTAAGCCAATATAGGCAATTCTCCAAGTATGAACTTATGTTAGGTAAGGTTCCCTGCCACCAATGTAGGTTTGTAAAACAAGCCTGGTGTCCACACAATCGGCATCCGGGATTGACTTTCTAGGGTACAGAGTAACAGCAGCCTACAAACGACAACATCAAAACCATTCATGTGCTTCCAACCCCAACTAATGTGAAACAAATGGGAGAGCACAGTACAAAATTGGGTGTAAGAAGCCTGGCCAACTTTCTCCTTCATCACTCAACACTGTTGAGGCCAGTAATGTTGGTCCTTCTGCCAACTGAGATCAACTAACTCAGCACAGGTTGGAGCCCTCCCAATTCAGCTAACTCATTGAATATCTGCAGCCAATATGAAAAACACAGGTTAAGTTTCATATTTATGAATTTTCACAGCACGGTGCCTGAAATGTAAAGCTAGTGATTTAAAAACTCACATCCAGAGTTTGTCTAAGGAATATCACTCTGCTAATTACCAAACCAATGCGAATGAAAACTTGCAGATTTCATATTCTTTATAAAGATCTAATTGGCATTTCTGATTTATTACTTAATTAGGTTCTGGGCTTTACCGGATATGCAGATTTTGAAATTCCTAATTAAGATAGAGACAGGCAGGAACCTGGTGCCAACAGTCTGTGTGGGAGAGATTCCCCTTGCACAGCAAAAAGTTAGTTATACATTTGGAGCCTGTGCACTATTTACTGGAGCTCCCCGAGCAGATTTTACTATTGTCAGCACCATACTTATTACAGCTAATAAATCTTACATAAACTTAGCATTTTGCTAACTGTTTATAAACACTGGATTAGTCAGGTATCACAGAATGCAGAAGAGGCCCTTCGGCCCATTGAGTCTGCACCGACATGTGAGAAACACCTGACCTACCTACCTAATCCTATTTACCAACACTTGGCCCATAGCCTTGAATGTTATGACGCGCCAAGTGCTCATCCTGGTACTTTTTAAAGGATGTAAGGCAACCTGCCTCCACCACCCCCCCAGGCAGTGCATTCCAGACTGTCACCACCCTCTGGGTAAAAAGGTTTTTCCTCACATCCCCCCTAAACCTCCTGCCCCTCATCTTGAACTTATGTCCCCTTGTGACTGACCCTCCAACTAAGGAGAACAGCTGCTCCCTACCCACCCTGTCCATGCCCCTCATAATCTTATACACCTCAATCAGGTCTCCCCTCAGTCTTCTCTGCTCCAACGAAAACAACCCAAGTCTATCCAACCTCCCTTCATAACTTAAATGTTTCATCCCAAGCAACATCTTGGTGAATCTCCTCTGCACCCCCTCCACTGCAATCACATCCTTCCTATAATGTGGCGACCAGAACTGCACACAGTACTCCAGCTGTAGCCTCACCAAGGTTCTATACAACTCCAACATGACCTCCCTACTTTTGTAATCTATGCCTCGATTGATAAAGGCAAGTGTCCCATATGCCTTTTTCACCACCCCACTAACATGCCCCTCCGCCTTAAGAGATCTATGGACACACACGCCAAGGTCCCTTTGTTCCTCAGAATTTCCTAGTGTCATGCCGTTCATTGAATACTTCCTTGTCAAATTACTCCTTCCAAAGTGTATCACCTCACACTTTTCAAGTGTACTAGTTGCAAAAAAAGTTTTGGACTGGGGGAAGAGTGAATTTTAGTAAAATAAGGGAGGATCTGGGCAAGGTAGGCTGGGAACAGCTACTTGTGGGGAAATCTACAGAGGAGCAGTGGGGGGCGTTCAAAAAGGAAATGGGAAGGGTACAGGCTCAATATGTTCCTCTAGGGTGATAGTAAGGAGTAACAAGCCCAGAGAACCATGGACGACCAGAGATATTCAGGTTACAATGAAAAGGAAAAGAGAGGCATTTAGCGGGTACAAGGGAAGCAAATCAGCAGAGGCATTAGTGGAGTACAGAAAATGCAGGGTGGAGCTTAAGAAAGCAATTAGGAGAGCAAAAAGGGGATATGAGAAAGCTCTGGCTGGTAGAAGTAGGGAAAATCCCAAGATATTCTATAAGTATATCAATGGAAAGAGGATAACCAGGGAAAGAGTAGGGCCCATAAGGGACCAAGGGGGCAATCTATGGGTGGAGCCAGATGACATCGCTAGAGTGTTGAATGAATACTTCACATCCGTCTTCACCCAAGGTATTCTGCAGTGTTTAAAAGGATCTTTACAAATGATGATTGATAAGTAAAGGACTGGCTCCAAGGCAGTTAACACACAGTGTGCAAGAGGCAAAAGAAAACATTTTGCCCTTATCTGGTATTGTATGGTTCTTGTGTGCCTCAGCAACAGCTCCTGTGCATAATTAATGCAAATGTTGTAAAAGGAAACACTTCACTGCCATCTAGACTGTACAACTTGTATAGATCTCACTGTCAATACTTGTACATGTCCTTGTATGTCATGAATGCAGGGACCAGGTCTGGATTATGGGCTGCAATATTGAGCACCATAGAATCATAGAATAGTTACAGCACGGAAAGAGGCCATTCGGCCCGTCATGTCTGTGATGGCTCTCTGAAGGAGCAATTCATCTAGCGCCATTCAGAAGGTCATTTCTTCGGTCTTGTCAGACACTGAGGGGACACTCATCCTTCTTGACGACACCATTATCCATGGAAGGGGCAGAGCAGAACATGATCAGTGTTTATCAGCAGTGCTCCTTTCAATGTGCAGTACAATTTGATGCTCAACACAGGATAAATGCACATTTGTGGCATCCAAGATTGACTTTCCAGGGTACAGACTAACAGCAGCTTGGGTAAAGCCTACAAACAACAACATCAAAACTACCCATGTGCTTCCAACCCCATCTAATGTGAAAGAATTGGCATCATTCCTTGTTACTAAGACCTTTTATCACAAATTTGTTTCCAAGTACGCAGTGAACGCAGAGCCTCTTTGGAAGCTACTGCGCAAAGATGCATAATAGGAATGGACATTTGCACAGCAATAGCGTTTGATACGTTAAAGGTGAAGATAGCATCTCCGCCAGTCCTCGAACATTTCAACCCACATGCAGAAATATGTGTTACAATGGATGTGCCAGAAAATGAGATAGGAGCAGTACTCTCACATGTACACTGAAGAAAGTGAATGACCAGTCATTTACACATCACATCGTTGTCAGAAACTGAATGTAAGTACTCTACTGGAGAGTGGGGAGCACTAGCCTGCATCTACACTTGTGAACATTGGCACGTACATCTCTATGGTAGAAAGTTCACTCTCCGCACTGATCACCAAGCACAAACTACATTGTTAGCAGCATCATAATCTGGTCATCAACCTCTACTCATCTACTCATTACAACTTTGAGATTGAGCATCTCTTAGATTCACACAACCAAGTAGCTGACATGCTGAGCCATACTACTACCACACACAGCACCAGTAATAGCGAAGCGACTTGCGATACTGAAGACTGCTCAATTGTGGTGATTTCACATGCGACTGTGAATCTTGTTACGCGAATGGAGTTGAAGGCAGAATCAGCGACAGACAGCATACTGCAGAAAGCCAGTAACTAAAGCTCAAGTGGCCTCGTGGAATAGAGGAAGAACTGGTCCTGAACTACAGAATACGGAATGAACTCGCATTGCTTAATGATAACTGTAACGCACATGGAACTCGAGCAGTTATCCCAAAAGTGCTACAGCAACATATATTGCATCTGGCCCATGAAGGAAATCTGGATGTTTTGATGAAACAACAATCCCACAATGTCTGGTGGCTGGCAATAGATGGCTGCATAGGAGAGTTCCTTGGAAACTGTAAGGTTTGTACACTCAGTGAAAAATCTTTTAAACCATGTCCTGCATCTCTGCAGCTAACCGCATGGCCAATAAAGCCATGGCAACAACTCCAAGTAAATAGTTTTGGAGAAGTGCAACCAGCCCCTAGCAATCAACATTTGTTGCTTGTTGTTCATGATCTACAGCATTACTCTCATCACTCTCTCTGTTACCTCATCAAAAAACTCAAGCAAGTTAGTTAAACATGATTTGCCCCTAACAAATCCATGCTGATTTTTGTTAATTAACCTGCAGTTGCCCAAGTGACTATTAATTTAGTCGCAAATTATCCTTTCAAAACGTTTCTCTGCCACGGAGCTTAAACTGATTGGCCTGTAGTTGCTGGCCTTATCTTTACATCCTTTTGTGAACAAGGGTGTCACAGTTGCAATACTCCAGTCCTCTGGCACCACCCCTGAGTCTAAGGAAGACTGGAAAATTATGGCCAGTGCCTCCACAATTTCCACTCTCACTTCTCTCAGTACCCTTGGAAGCATCTGATCGAGTCATGGTGCCTTATCAACTTTAAGTGCAGACAGCTTATCTGATACTTCCTCCTTATCAATTTTAAACCCTTCAAGTGTCTGAACTACCTCCTCTTTCACCATGACCTGGACTGCATGCAAAGTATTAATTTTAATCCTCAGCTATGCCCCCTGCCTCCATGTATAAACTGCCTTTTTGATACCTAATCGGGCATACTCCTTTTACCACCCTTTCACTATTTGTAGAAGAATTTTGGATTTCCTTTTATTAGCTGCCAGTCTCTTCTCATACTCTCTGCTTCTCTTAATTGCTTTTTCACTTGCACTATCTGCTGTGACACTGTTCCTGATTACTGTTCCAGCTATTCCATTCTCAAACGCCTATATTAGGTTAATAAATTATATTGAATGTAAAAGGCTAATTACATTTATGCTCAGTTAAACCTTTCCGCTGTTCTCATTTGTCCCTCTTACCAGGATAAAGAGTCCGGAATTTGCCACATCCTGGTGATTGGGTATGGTGGAAAACACTGACAGGACAAGACAGCTGAAGACAAGCAGGAATCTGTTGGAGACAAAAGAGAAGTTAACTAAATTAAGCAGACATGGTGGGAGATATTGCAGATATTCAGAAGCTGCGGAAAACAATTTAACTGTGCCAGTGTTTTATCTCAACATCCTAGAGCTTCCAACAATGCAGAAATTCAGTGATCCGTGCTCAGAGAAAAAAAACAATTCAGCAAACAAGCGTTAGAATGTTGTATTAACCTGGCATTATTGGAGTATAATTCCCAATACAGCACTGGAGTATAATTCTGAATCATTGTCTATTATATATTTCCCTAAAGGATATTAGTGAACAAAATGAGTTTTTATGACAATTGATGATAGTTTCATGGTCACCATCACTGAGGCTATCTTTCATTTCCAGATTTTTTAATTAATTAACTTAAATTCCACCAACCATCATGGTGGAATTTAAACCTGTGCCTCTAGAACATGTTTTTTAAAATTTGTTCATGGGGTGTGGACGTTGCTGGCTAAGCCAGTATTTATTACCTGTAGCGTAATGACTTAAATGGGTATGTTAATAAGACCATGATGATATTAATAATGTAACTGTAACATCAGGCGTCAGATGACCAAGAGGCTCCAAGAGAGCTGGGCGCAGAGTAGTCTGTGTCCTGAAAACCATGTGCTTATCCTGAGGTCTTTATAATTGTTCTTAATGAATTGTTTCAAGTAAAACTATAGCAACTATCTCAAGTCTGTCAGAGGATAAGCAAAGCCTCATCAAGGTATGGTAAGACAATAAGACATGGTAACAGTAAAACATCTTCAAAGCTCAGTGACAAGATGAAAGATGAAGATTACTCGTCCAGTGACATTATCAGTTCACCACCATCATCCCCATTCTCAGTACTCAATACTCAGTGGTAGAGTACAATTACCAGAAATTACTTTGTAACTGACACCAGGCTAAGGTATTATTGCTAATGATTACTGTATAATACATTCAGCACTATAATACATTTATCAGTGATTACTGTACAACAGATACTGTGCTATAACACAAATGTTAGTAATTATTATATGAATAACACTTAAAGAGTACAATTATTAGGAACAATCGTAAAATATGACTTGTGGATTTTTAAAAAATTGTTTCACTATACATGTCTGGTAATGATGTTGCATGGTACGATCATACTCAACATTTTCCTACCAATTTGGTGCCTACTTTGTCTCAGAGGCAGCATTCTGGTCTCTGAGTGTCTGATCTTG
The DNA here is from genome assembly GCF_964194155.1 of Cetorhinus maximus. Taxonomy (NCBI): domain Eukaryota; kingdom Metazoa; phylum Chordata; class Chondrichthyes; order Lamniformes; family Cetorhinidae; genus Cetorhinus; species Cetorhinus maximus. The sequence goes on from NC_135899.1 coordinate 42,372,568, forward strand.
GGTTAAAGTTCCACCTTTGTACAGAATCTAGGCCACGATTCCAGTGCCATATTGAGAGTTTACATTGTCACAGGTGCCATCCTTCTGGTGAGACATTAAACCAAAGCCCATATGCCCTGTCAGGGGGGCTTAAAAGATTTCACAGCACTATTTTAATGAAGAGAAACGGCAGGGGGAGAATGGTGGCAGGGGTGGGGCTAAATTTGACAGCCCCCTAAAATGCTGCCAAGCCCTTTGATTGCAAGGCAAGCTGTGCACCAACTTTGCATTGCTTGCTCATTCCAATGATTTCAGCACCAAATCATACCTGAGTTTTGCTACAAAGGACTCAGATGATGCCAATGGGCAGCCTGCACAAGGATGCTGAAGAATATGTATAAGTAATTGCTTGGTGCTTTGGTAAGCCTGATAGAAAGCCTACAGTTAATTGCAAGGAGCAAGGAGGAGTCCAGCACCACCTAGCATAGAACACAGGGTGTACCCTTTGCAGCACAGAAAAAGCAGCCAATTCCATTTTCACACATTTTCACACGTGCACCCAGCCGTACAAGCACCATATAAGACCATAAGACAGGAGCAGAAATTTCAATGGTCAATGTTGCAGCTTCACTTGCAGCACAAGCGGCAGCCACCCAATGTCTAAGTGCTCAGACTGAAGTCATGCAATGTCAGCTTGCTGCCTTACAAGTTCAGACTGCTGTCATCATGGTTGTGGATTACAGCATACAAGAGTACTTGCAAGGTCTCATAGCAGTCGAGTAATCTGTCCTCCAATACATTACTGGAGTTACTGAGGCATCATCCTGGGAAGTGGCAGTGGCTCCATGGAGAATAAATCTGCTGTCCTGTCTGAGGAAGACAGCATCCATCCTCTCACCACTGCCACTCCACCATTGTCCTTGCTGTTGCCAGTCAGCCAGCCATCCCAGATTGTGGTTGCCCATGCCAAGTGGTGCAGTCCAAAGTCAGAGCTTCTGGATGCAACTTAGAGCTGTCCTCCAAGGCCGTCTGCAATCTCCTCCACTTAAATCAGCAGCCTTCCGTCAGCCATGCTGCAGTCACTGGGTAAGAGCACTAGGTCAGGCAAAGGCACACTGAAGACAGGCACTCATGGAATGCACAAGTGTGATAGTTGGCATTTGTACTCAACATGATTTCATTTATAAATTTGGTTTGTAATATTTATTTTATGTCGGCTTCGATTTTTGCATTGTGGCCATAAGGGGAGGCAGTGGCATAGTGGGTATTGTCACTGGTTCATATTCCAGGGACCCAGGGTAATGCTCTGGGGACCTAGGTTCAAACCCCACCATGATGGTGGAATTTGAATCCAATAAAAATATGGAATTAAGAGTCTGATGATGACTATGAAACCATTGCTGATTGTTGTAAAAATCCATCTGGTTCACTAATGCCCTTTAGGGAAGGGCTGTCCTGACTGTGACAACCTCAGCAACGTGGTTGACTTTATATCCCCTCTGGACAAGGGCAATTAGGGATGGGCAATAAATGCTGGCTTAGTCAGTGACGCCCACATCCCATGAATGAATAAGAAAAAAGCAGACACTGTGATATGGTCACAGTGGCAGAGGGAATATAAGGTGTGGAACTGTTGGTGAACAGGGAATGCGGTTACTGGTATCACACTTGGATAAGTTCTTCATGGACAGGCCAGCCAGCCGAAAGAGGCTGTCTCAGTTTGTAGAAAGCTTACATGACAGTTTCTTAGAACAATACTTTGTGGGACCAATCAGGGATAAAGCTATTTTAGATCTAGCATTGTGTAATGAGGCAGGTTATTTGTAATCTCATCATAAAAGATCCTCTGGGAAAATGGAGAGTTAAATTCCATGTTAAGTATGAAAATGAGATATTCGGGTCAAAATCAAAAATTTGAAACTTAAACAAAGCCAATTATGTAGCCATAACGGAGAGCTGGCTAAGGTTGAGAGCCAGAAGACACTGGGTTATGGTTTTTGGCAAAAGAGCCAACAGCCAACAAACGTTTTTACACAGTGACTAGTAAGGATCTGGGATTCTTTACCTCAAGAGGATTGCGAAAGCTCCATCATTGAGTATTTTCAAAGCTGAGAGATTTTTGGTCATATTAATGGTGGAACAAGTGTGAGGGGCTATATGGCTTGCTCCTGCTACTATTTCTTATGTTCTTATGTAAATAAGCTTGTTTATTCTGGCCACTGATTCAAATCTATAACCATTTAAAGTTGGAAAAGTCTATAGGGAGATGTGTAGCAGGTGCTGAAGGACTTTTTGCTGACTTCAAGGCTTCTACACAAACCAGTTACTCTTAAACATGGATGCATGAGGAAATATTTCCCTTGGAATACTGCGTGATTTGCAGCATTTACAGAGGTCATGTAGAGCCGGACAAGCTACTGGAAGAGGGAGGAGGAAGGGAGAAGGGGTAAAGCACTCTCAGCAAGGCTATATCTACACAGAGTTTTCAGGGAACAATTCTCAGTGGAGAACAAATTTGAGACATCTGTGCTTCAATAAGGATGCCACCCCAAATACTGCCACCCCATCTGTAATCTTAGAGCAGGGCATTGCCAGTGCCTGTGAAGGGGTCCAGACAATGAACTTTCAAACTTCTGGCTCCTTGCAGTCCAGTGCTGGAAATATTTGAAACAACTGTCCATTTGCTGTCCGCTGTTATGTAAAGGAGGCCACTGAGGCACTAATCAATGGGAGCAGATAGAAAGAAACAGCTGGAAAATGCATACAGTTTCATTACGAATGCAATCTCCCCCATGGTGCAGGGTGCCATTGGCTGCAACCGCATCACTTTGCGGATGTTGCAGGCCAACTCTGCCCTATATCAGATCAGAAAACAATTTCACTCCCTAAACTTCCAGCTGGTGTGTAACCATAGGCAGCAAATCATGTGGGTCAATGCCAGGTATCTGGCACAGGTAACGGTGCCTTAATTCTGCAGCAGTCTGCAGTGCCAGCTGCATTTCAGCCACCATGACAAACCAAAGGGCAGCAGAGGGGCGATGGGTTATCACTGATGTGACGACTGATGACTCCACTTTGTAACAAACACATACATGCCCAGCATACAATGTAGTAAGAACATGCTGCCAAATGAAATGTGATAGAGAAGGCTATTGGCATGCTGGAGCAATGATTCTACTGCCTGCACCACTCTGGAGGATTCCTCCAGGACTCAGCAGATCAAGTGTCAAGACTCAGAGTGGTCAAGATTTTAATCAGTGGCCAGAATAAATCAAGTTGATTTGCATAAAAACATAAGAAATAGGGGCAGGAGCAGACCTTACGGCCCTTCACGTCCTGTTTCACTATTAATACGATAAAAATCTCTCAGCTTTGAAAATACTCAACGATAGAGCTTTTGCAACCCTCTGAGGTAAAGAATTGCAGATCCTAACTAGTCGCTGTGTAAAAAAGTTTTCCTCATGTTGCTGTTGACTTTTTTGCCAAACCCTATAAACCAATTTCCTCTGGCTCTCAACCTTAGCCAGCTCGCTCTTCATGGCTACATAGTTGGCTTTGCTTAAGTTTCAAATTTTTGATTTGGATTCGAGTACGTCATTCTCATACTTAACATGGAATTTAATTGTGATATGATCACTTTTACTCAGAGGATCTTATATGATGAGATTACAAATAACCTGCCTCATTACACAATGCTAGATCTAAAATAGCTTTATCCCTGATTGGTTCCATAAAGTGTTGTTCTAGGAAACTGCCATGTAAGCATTCTACAAGCTTTTCTTCCAGCCTACATTTGTCAATTTGATCTACCCAGTCAAATGAAGATTAAAGACCCCACAATTATTACATTGCCTTTGTAACAAGCTTCATGCTCTGTCCAAAGGTATAACTACAATTAGGGGGCCAATAAACCAGTGGTTCTCAAAGCGTGGTCCAAGGCTGGTCCAAAATGCAAAACACTCATGTGAAACTCTAAGGCCAAGGCCATTCAGGAGAACAGGCCAGAGCTCTGATCTCCACCACCTGAGTGACATTACACAACGAGGACCAGCTCCCATGAGTACAACATATGTCATCATAAGTGCAAGCAACCACAATATAGTTTTATAAGCAAGATTTATGTTACCGTTGATTTTGTTTAATATAGATGTAAGGTAACAGTTTCTCAAAAGATTATTGTGATAATTTTATAACATATTGGAATATTTCAAATAAACGTGCTCTCTTGTATTAATATTTATAAATTGAAAATATATATACTTTTGATTCTGGCATGACTTAATAATTTACTGATGACATTTAAAAATTGATGCACATACATTTATTCCTTTTAGAAGCAAGAAAGCAGCAAAATACATATAGTTTCCATAAGTTCCAATTAATTCTGATGAATAATTTTTGCAGTGGCAAGCAAAAGCAACTGGGGTAGGACAAGCAGGTGGTCTACAGCATCTTTTGCCCAGTCCAAGTGGTCCGGGGGCAAAAGGTTTGAGAACCACTGCTATAACCTACTTCCACCAGCATTTTCTGACCCTTGTTATTTCTAATCTCCACTACTGTCCTCATGTCATCCTTACATTGAAACAAATGGCGTGGAAGTGAACTTGCACAGGAACTGCAGTGAAGAGTACAGAAAAGATTGCATGATTGTTTATCTACTAAACTCTGAAAAAGTAACAATGAATTAGGAGTGTCTTGCTCCTTTACCACTAGTCATTTCCACCACTAACAGACCAATCTGACTGGTTTAAAAATCTGAGACATTTACTTGTTACAGTGGAGGCGGTTGGCAGGTGACTTGATTGAGTTATTTGAAATTACGAAAGCGTGATACAGAGCAGATGAAAAAAAAATGTTTCCAATGATTAAGGGTTTTAGAATGAAAGGATGCAGCTATATGATGAAATGTAGCTAGCAAGAGATTTTATTTTTATACAGAGGGTTGTGAGAGTGTTGAATGAGTACTTGGCTTCATGATTGAAGCAGGGACCACACCAATAAGGTAGAGAGGTGGTTGAAGAAAATGGCACTAAAAGGATATGGGAACAGGGTGGGTTTAGGACTACTTCTGTGAAGAATACACAGCAAAGTGAAGTACTGCCTTCATTGGCTGTTTCCACATAATTACTATAGCTATAATTACCTTCCAAACCCACGACTGCTACCACCGAGAAGGGCAAGGGCAGCAGATACATAGGAACACCACCACCTGGAAGTGCCCCTCCAAGCCACACACCATCCTGACTTGGAAATATATCACTGTTCCTTCACTGTCACTGGGTCAAAATCCTGGAACTCCCTCTCTAACAGCACTGTTGGTGTACCTACACCACAGGGAATGCAGCAGCTCAAGAAGCAGCTCACCACCAGCTTCTCAAGGGTAATTAGAGGATGGACAATAAATGCTGGTCTAGCCAGTAACGCCCATGTCGCATAAATGAATTTTTAAAAAATTCCACCAGAAGTTTTTTTTAACATCATCAGAAACAGAAACAGACCCTAATGAACAAAGTTCAGTCCTGGATGTGATTAATAGAAAAATCGAATCATTGCAGTTACTTGTGAACTCTCTGGTGTTTCAGCAGGTTGGATGAGGTAGTGAATCCCTTCCCACACACGGAGCAGATGAACGGTCTCTCCTCAGTGTGAAACCGCTGGTGTCTTAGCAGGGTGGACGAACGTGCAAATCTCTTTCCACACTTGAGGCAGGCGAATGGCCTCTCCCCAGTGTGAGTGCACTGGTGCTCCAGCAGGTTGGATGAGGTTGTGAATCCCTTTCCACACTCGGAGCAGGTGAACGGCCTCTCCCCTGTGTGTATTTGCCAATGAACAGTGAGGTCATATGATACCTTGAACCCAGCACCACAGTGACAGCACCTGAACGGTCTCTCGTCATAGTAAACATGTTGATGGCGCATTGGCTCCCCGGAACTTTTATGGCACTTCCCACAGTCTGGGCATTTAAAAGGTCTCTCGTCAGTGTGAACTCGCTGGTGTGTCAGCAGCCGTGATGACTGAGTGAATCCCTTTCCACGCTCGGAACAGGTGAACAGTCTCTCTCCAGTGTGAACTCGCTGGTGTTCTAGCAGGTGGGATGAAGTATTGAATCCCTTTCTGCACACGGAGCAGTTGAATGGTCTCTCCGCACTGTGACTGCGCTGATGATTTGCCAGCTCAAAATGGTCATAGAACCCTTTTTCACAGTCCCCACATTTCCATGGTCTCACCCCAGTGTGTCTGCGCTTGTGTTTCCTCAGGCTAGATGATCGGCTGAAGGCTTGCCCACACACAGAGCACGTGTACGGTTTCTCTCCACTGTGAAGGGTGCTTTCTCCTTCCATGTTTAAAATCCGATGATATTCAGGTTAGGGTAAATTAAGTGACTGTCAGATCCTGATGTGATGTTTGGTTTCAGATCCAGATTGGAAATCGTCCCATTCTTATGCCTTTCCTGCTCTGGTGCGTGATTTTAACTTTCCCTTTATTGACTGGGAATCACTTAGTGCTAGGGGTTTGGATGGTGCAGAATTTGTAAGGTGCATCCAGGAGGGCTTCCTGAGACAATATGTAGATACTCCAACTAGGGAAGGGGCAATACTGGACCTGGTATTAGGGAATGAACCTGGCCAGGTGGTCGAAGTTTCAGTAGGGCAGCATTTCGGGAAAAGTGACCATAATTCAGTAAGTTTCAAGGTACCGGTGGATAAGGATAGCAGGAATCCTCGGGTTAAGGTGCTTAATTGAGGGAAGGCTAATTATAACAATATTAGGCAGGAACTGAGGAATCTAGACTGGAGGCGGATGTTTGAGGGCAAATCAACAACTGACATGTGAGGGGCTTTCAAACATCAGTTGATAAGAATTCAGGACTGGCATGTTCCTGCTAGGATGAAGGGTAAGTATGGAAAGTTTCAGGAACCTTGGATAATGAAGGATATTGTGAGATTAGTCAAAAAGAAAAGGGAAGCATTTGTAAGGGCTAGAAGGCTGGGAACACATGAAGCCCGTGGAGAAAATAAAGAAAGTAGGAAGAAACTTAAGCAAGGAGTCAGGAGGGCTAAAAGGGGTCATGAAAAGTCATTGGCAACCAGGATTAAGGAAAATCCCAAGGCCTTTTATACGTATGTAAAAAGCAAGAGGGTAGCCAGGGAAAGGGTAGGCCCACTCAGGGACAGAAGTGGGAATCTGTGTGTAGAGCCAGAAGAAATGGGAGACATACTAAATGAGTACTTTTCATCAGTATTCACCAAAGAAAAGGACTTAGCGGTCGATTTGTCTAGGGAAGAGTGTGTAGATAGCCTGGATCATGTTGAGATCAAAAAAGAGGTGTTAGGCATCTTGAAGAATATTAAGGTGGATAAGACCCCAGGGCCAGATGGGATCTACCCAAGAGTACTGAGGGAGGCAAGGGAGGAGATTGCTGGGGCCTTGACAGAAATCTTTATATCCTCACTGGCTACGGGTGAGGTCCCAGAGGACTGGGGAATGGCCAATGTTGTTCCATTGTTTAAGAAGGGTAGCAGGGATAATCCAGGAAATTACAGGCCAGTGAGCCTTACGTCAGTGGTAGGGAAATTATTGGAGAAGATTCTTCGTGACAGGATTTACTACCATTTGGAAGCAAATGGGCATATTAGTGAGAGACAGCATGGTTTTGTGAAGGGGAGGTCAAGTCTCACTAACTTGATCAAGTTTTTCGAGGAAATGACAAAGATGATTGACGATGGAAGGGCAGTGGATGTTATCTACACGGATTTCAGTAAGGCCTTTGACAAGGTCCCTCATGGCAGACTGGTACAGAAGGTAAAGTCGCATGGGATCAGAGGTGAGCTGGCAAAATGGATGCAGAATTCGCTTGGTCATAGAAGACAGTATGTAGCAGTGGAAGGGTGCTTTTCTGAATGGAGAGCTGTGACTAGTGGAGTTCCGCAGGGATCAGTGCTGGGACCTTTGCTGTTTGTAGTATACGTAAATGACTTGGAGGAAAATGTAACTGGGCTAATTAGTAAGTTTGCAGACAACACTAAGGTTGGAGGAGTTGCAGATAGTGAAGAGGATTGTCAAAGGATACAACAGGATATAGATCGGTTGGAGACTTGGGTGGAGAAATGGCAGATGGAGTTTAATTCGGACAAATGCGAGGTAATGCATTTTGGAAGGTCTAACACAGGTAGGAATTTTACAGTAAATGGCAGAACCCTTAAGTGCATCGACGGGCAGAGGGATCTGGGTGTACAGGTCCACAGGTCACTGAAAGTGGCAACGCAGGTGGATAAGGTAGTCAGGAAGGCATATGGCATGCTTGCCTTCATCGGCAGGGGTATTGAGTATAAAAGCTGGGAAGTCATGCTGCAGCTGTATAGAACTTTGGTTAGGCCACACTTACGTGCAATTCTGGTCGCCACATTACCAGAAGGATATGGAGGCGTTGGAGAGGGTGCAGAGGAGGTTTACCAGGACGCTGCCTGATCTTGAGATTATTAGCTATGAGGAGAGGTTGGAGAAACTCGGATTGTTCTCACTAGAGTGACGGAGATTGAGGGGCGACTTGATAGAAGTTTACAAAATTATGAATGGCATGGACAGAGTAGATAGTCAGAAGCTTTTTCCCAGGGTGGAAGAGTCAATTACTAGGGGACATAGATTTAAGGTGAGAGGAGAAAACTTTAGAGATGTGCGGGACAAGTTTTTTACGCAGAGGGTAGTGAGTGTCTGGAATTCGCTGCCAGAGGAGGTGGTGGAAGCAGGTACGATAATGGTGTTTAAGAGGCAGCTTGACAAATACATGAATAGGATGGGAATAGAGGGATACGCAGCCCGGAAGTGCAAAATTTTTTAATTTGACAGGCAATGTGATCGGTGCAGGCTTGGAGGGCCGAAGGGACTGTTCCTGTGCTGTACTTTTCTTTGTTCTCTTTGTTCTTTGTTTGTTCTCTTTGTAAGTTATCTAACCTTTTTGTTTCCCACCTAATCCCTTTGTTACAGCCATACAGTGTCCCTCCAAAAAGGTTCAGGCAAGGCCATCTTCTTCTGATCTCAGCTTAATGATCTACAAATGTCTCAATTTTCAAATTCTCATGTTCAAATTTTAAATGTAATAACCTACAAGGTGACAGACCAAGAATTGGACAGTGGGATTAGTCGAATGGCTCTTTGTCAGCAGTGTAGGAACCGAGGTAAAATCAGAGAGGATTCAAGGTGCACAGAATACCGAGAGCGATAGAAAGCACTAGAGTAAGGAATAGTACATCAATAGGTGGGTCAGAGTTGGGAGAAAGTAATAAAGTCTAAATCAGGGTTACTGTGCATGCATGAATGCATGGAGTTTGGTAAATAAGATTGGTGATTTACAGGCGCAGATTGCCAATTGGAAATAAGATATTCATATAACAAAGACTTGGCTCAAAGAAGGGCAGGACTGAGTGTTTCCAGGGATGAGAAACTTCAGTTATAAAGGTAGATTGGAGAGGTTGGGAATGTTCTCCTTGGAGGCAAGAGGTCTAAGAGGAGATTTGATAAAAATGTTCAAAATCATGAGGGGGCTGGGCAGACTAGATAGGGATAAGCTGCTCCCACTCGTAAAAGGATCGAGAACAAGAGGGCACAGTTTTAAAGTGATTTGCAAAAAACGCAAATGTGATGTGAGAAAAAACTTTTACACTCAGTGAGTGGTTCGGGTCTGGAAATGCACTGTCTGGAAGTGTGGCGGAGGCAGGTTCAATCAAGGCATTCAAGGGGGCATTGGATGATTATTTGAATAGAAACTATGTGCAGGGGTATGGGGAAGAGGCAGGAGAATGGCACTGAGTCATAATACTCATTCGAAAGGCCATTGCAGACACAATGGGCTGAATGGCTTCCTTCTGTGCCATAACAATTCTGTGATTCTGTGAAATATTCCTGAATACAAGGTGTTCAGGAAAAATAGGAAAGGAGGAAAGTGGGCGGGGGCGGTGGTGGTATTGATTAAGGAGAGCATTGCAGTGTTGGAGGGGGATCAAGGACGGAATCTATTTGGCTAGAGGTAAGGAACAAAAAAGTTGCAGTGAGAAGGTGTAGAGGAACAACTTTGCAAAGAATTTACAGAGAAGTGCAAGAATTAGAGGGTAGTTATAATGGGGGACCTTCATTATCTGAGTATAGACTGGGATAGTAACAGTGTAAAGGGCAGAAAGGGGCAAGAGTTCCTCGTGTGTTCTGGAAAATTTTCTACAGCAGTATGTTTCCAGTCCAAATAGGAAGGAGGCACTACTGGACCTGATTCTTGGACATGAGGTGGGCCAGGTAGATCAAATGTCAGTAGGAGGACATTTAGGGGACAGTGATCATTGCATCATAGGAGTGTGGGTGACTATGGAAAAGGACAAAGAACAATCCAGAATAAGAATAATTAACTGGGGGAAAACCAACTTCAATGGGGCAAGAACGGATCTGGGCTGAATAAATTGGAATTAGAGGTTGGTAGGAAAATGGTAGCTGAACAATGGGCTACCTTAAAGAGATGGTTCAGGCACAGTCAAGGTATATTCCCTCAAAAGGGAAGGGTAGGGCCAACAAATCCAGAGCTCCCTGGATGATAAAGGAGATAGAAATTAAGATGAAGAAGAAAAAGTGTGCTTACGTCAGGTGTCAGGTAGAAAATACAATTGAGAACCATGCCAAATATGGAAGATTCAGAGGGGAATTGAAAAACCAAATATAGAAAAGCAAAGCGGGAGTATGAAAAGAGACTGGCAGCTAAAGTAAAAGAGAATTCCAAAATCTTCTATAGGCATATCAATAGTAAAAGGAGTGAGGCAGATTAGGGTCCATAAAAGGGGATTTATGCATGGAGTTGGAAGGCATGGCTGAGGTACTAAATGAATACTTTGCATCGGTTTTTACCAAGGAAGATGCTACCCAGGCCGCAGTGAAAGAGGAGGCAATTCAGACATTAGGGGGGTTTAAAATTGATAAGGAGGTGGTATTGGGTAGGTTATCTGTACTTAAATGGAAACAAAAAATTCTGGAAAAATTCAGCAGGTCTAACAGCATCTGTGGAGAGAGAAACAGAATTAACGTTTCGAATCTGTATGACCCTTCTTTATACAGACTCGAAATGTTAACTCTGTTTCTCTCTCCACAGATGCTGTTAGACCTGTTGAATTTTTCCAGCATTTTCTGTTTTAATTTCAGATTTCCAGCATCTGCAGTATTTTGCTTTTATCTGTACTTGAAGTTGACAAGGCACCAGAATCGGTTAAAATGTATCCAAGGATACTGAGGGAAATGAGAATGGAAATTGCAATGATACTGGCCATAATTTTTCAGTCTTCCTTAGGCTCAGGGGTGGTGCCAGAGGACTGAAGAATTTCAAATATGGCATCCTTGTTCAAAAAAGGGTATAAAGATCAGCTAAGCAACTACAGGTTAGTCTGTTTAACTTCAATGGTGTGGAAACGTCTAGAAACAGTAATTCGGGACAAAATGAACAGTTACATGGACAAATGTAGATTAATTGAGGAAAGCCAGTATCGATTTCTTAAGGAAAAATCATGTTTAACTAACTTGGAGTTTTTGTGGTGGTAACAGAGAGGATTGATGAGGGAGATGCTGTTGATATGGTGTACATGGACTTCCTGAAGGTGTTTGATACAGTGCCACACAACAGACTCGTGAGCAAAGTTATAGTTCTTGGAACAGAAGGAACAGTAGCAACATGGACACAGAATTGGCTGAGTGACAGGGAGTAGAGTAATGGTTAATGGATGTATTTTGAGCTGGAGGAAGGTTTGTAGTGGAGCTCCCCAGGGATCAGTGTTTGGACCTTGCTTTCTCTGATATATATTAATCACTTAGGCCTTAGCGTACAGGGCACAATTTCAAAGTTTCAGATATGAAACTTGGAAGCATTGTGAAGTGTGAGGAGGACAGTGTAGAACTTCAAAAGGACATAGAAAAATTGGTGGAATGGGCGAACAGGTGGAAATGAAGTTCAATGCAGAGAAATGCAAGGTGATTGATTTTGGTAGGAAGAATGTGGAGAGACAATATAAAGGGTACAACTCTCGGGTGTGCAGTAGCAGAGGGACCTGGGTGGATATATGCGTAAATCATTGAAGGTGGCAGGACAGGTTGAATTATCCTAGTATGATTTGCTTATCAACATTTATCCTGGAATCAACATGATTAGAACAGATTATCAGGTCATTATCACATTGTGGGAGTTTGTTGGGTGCAAATTGGCTGCTGTGTTTCCTACAACAGTGGCCACTTCAAAAGTACTTCATTGGCTGTAGAGAGCTTTGAGACGTCTGCTGGTTGTGAAAGGCAAATCTGATTCCTTCCACATATAAATGCATGTTGTAATTTTTACAGCACTTTACAGGAAGGTGCCTGGAGTGATCAGGGAGTGACAGGGCGCTGAGAGGGAAAGGCCGGCCCTAAACCTCAGCCTGAGAGGGGTGAAGGCCGCTCTGACCCTTGGGCATTGAAGAAGGTTCGGGAAGGACAGGCCGATTCACACCAGCTGCTGGACACTTCCAGCTTCAACTGACCTCGGTGCGGCCAACCTGATGATGGGCGATATAACAGCTCCATAACCGGCAACGCTTCAGCTTTCAGGCCGACACTGTCTCCATGCGGGGTGATGACACATTGAGGGTGTGGTGTGAGCAGATAATCAAAAGATGTCAGAGACAAAAGGGTCAAAGAGGTGTTGAAGGTGGTGGTCCATGCAACCTGGGATCCGCACAGCCAACACACATGCGCAGTCCCACTCCCGCCCGGCACAACCAACACACATGCGCAGTCCCACTCCCGCCCGGCACAGCCAACACACATGCGCAGACCCACTCCCGCCCGGCACAACCAACACACATGCGCAGTGCCACTCCCGCGCGGCATTGCCCGCACATATGCGCAGTGCGAATATGAGCGGTGCGGGATGGGTTATGGCGTGTGTAAGTGGCAATGAAACTGTGGAGCGATGGGTTTGACCGTAAGAACGGCTCAAAATATTACATCTAGACATTGACAGACAGGAAGAGCTTCATGTGTGTGTTCTTTAATCCATTATTTCCAGCATCCCTTTGTTAGAGCTGGAACACATTACCCTCAGGAGACGCCGCAATCTGAGCAGTGAAGGCCGGTGATCCTGTGGGATCACTCATTGTTCCTTGGATCAGTCAGCGATCTCTGGGATCCGTAACCCTCTGGGAATCAGTCAGTGATTCTCTGGGAGTGACCCACTGAGATCAGTGTCCCTCTGGGCTCCCGGCATTGACTCCACCAACAATGTCAGTTTCCTACCATCCTGCTGCAGACTCAACAATTGATTCCGAGCCCCCTGCATAGCCTGCTTCATTCCCACCACAAACTCTGTTTTCAGGCACTAGATCCATCCTGCTCTCCAGACACTGTCTGAAGCTAAAGGGTTTCTGACCACACGTTCACCTCATGAGTAAGACCATTTATTTCCACATCTGTAACATTGCCTGACTACACCCCTGCCTCAGATCATCTACTGTTGAAACTCATCCATGCCTTTGTTATCTCTAGATTTGACTAGTTTAACACACTCCTGGCTGGCCTCCCACTTTGTTCCCTTCATATGTTTGACCTCATCTCCTGTCCCAGCTACCAAGTCCCGTTCACCTACCACCCCTGTGCTCGCTGACCTACATTAGTTCCTCCATCAATCCCAGCTACCAAGTCCCATTCACCTACCACCCCTGTGCTCGCTGACCTACATTATTTCCTCCATCAATGCCTCAATTTTAACATTCTTATCTTTGTTTTCAAATCCTTCCATGACCTTGCCCCTCCCTATCACTGTAACCTCTTCTAGTTCTACGCCCTTCCAAGGTAACCTGCACTTCTCCAATTCTGGCTTCTTGCACATCCCTGATTTTAGTTGCTGCACCATTGGTGGCCATGCTTTTGGATATCTAAGGAAATCCCTTCCTTAATCCCTATCTCCCTCTCTCCTGATTTATGATGATCTTTAAAACTTACCTCTTTGGGCAAGCTTTTAGCGACATTTCCTTATAACGGTAATGAAGAAAATAATGGCAGTAAAGAGTGAAGAATCCCGAGGAACAAATGGTTCCCATCCCAGAATTTTGAAGTTGGTGAGAACATTGCAGATGCACTAACTATAATCTGCCAAAATTCTTTCAATTCATGAGCTGTTCCTTTAACTTGGAAAATTATATGCACAACTCCTCAAATTGAGAAAGCTGTGAGAAGAAAGCCAGGGAATTACAGACCGGTTAGCCTAAAATCTGTTGTCAGGAAATTGCTAGAATTTAGGATTGGGTGACTATAAACACCTTGAAAATTTTCAGCTGATGGGAGAAAGCGAGCATGGTTATAGGATTTGAGGAAAACAGAACTGGTAAAAGGAAATAGAAAAGTAGAAAGCAAAAATAGAAGACAGATGAAGAATAGGCAGGCATTAAATAGGATCAGAATAAGGAATAAAATTAAGAAAGCAGAGTTAAAGGCACTGTATCTGCACGTAGATTCACAAAAAGGTGGTTGATTTGAATGCACAAATTGGGGTAAATGGGTATGATTTAATTGCCATTAAGGAGATGTAGCTACAGGGTGACCAGGATTGGGAATTGAATATCCAAGAGTATTCGTCATTTAGGAGGAATAGGCAACAAGGAGAAGGGGGTGGGGTAGCACTGTTATTAAGGGACGGGATCAGTACATTGATAATAAAGGATCTTAGATCAAAGGATCGAGATGTAGAATCAGCTTGGGTGGAGCTAAGAAATAGGGGCAAGAAACATTGGTGTGAGTTGTTTATAGGCCACCAAACTGTAGGGGCAATGTTGGGCATGGTAAATCAGGAAATTAGAGATGCATGTAACATGGATAATACAGTAATAATGGGCAACTTCAATTTACGTGTAGACTGGGTAAACCAAATCAGCGCTAATGCTCTAGAGGAGGAATTCCTGGAGTGTGTTCGAGATGGGTTTCTGGAGCAGTACATTGAGGAGCCAGCTGGGGATTGGGCTATTTTAGATTTAGTGTTGTGTAATGAGAAAGGACAAACCTTGCTATAAAGGCGCCTTTGGGAAATAGTGACCATAATATGATAGAATTTTGCATTACGTTTGAATGAGATATAGTTCATTCTGAAACTAGAGTCTTAAATCTGAGGAAATGAACTCCTTGAAGGCATGAGGGGCAAGTTGGCTATAGTGGATTAGGAAAATACGCCAAAAGATTTGGCAGTAGACAGACAATGACTAGTAGTTAAAGAAATACTACATGGTCTACAACAGATATACATTCCTCCAAGACACAAACACCCAAAGGGAAAGGTAAATAAACTGTGGTTAATGAATTAATTTAAAAATTGCATTACCTCAAAGAAAATGGCTCATAAGGATGCCAGAAAAAGTGGTAAGGCTGAGGATTGAGAGACATTTAGAACCCAGTAAAGGAGGAGCAAGAAACTGATTAAGAAAGGGAAAAGAGAATATGAATTCAAACTAGTGAGGAACATAAAGGCTATGTAAAACCCTATTTAGGTATGTGAAAAGGAAAAGATTAACTAGGATAAATGTGATCCCATTACAGGTGGGGACAGGAGAATTTATAGCGGAGAACAGGGAAATGGCGGAGAAATTAAATAGCTACTTTGCGTCTGTCTTGACAAAAGAAGATACAGAAAATCTCTGATATACTAGGCGATCAAGGGACTTGTGAAACTGCAGAACTGAAAGAAATTAGTATTAGTAAAGAAGTAGTACTTGAAAAGTTAACTGGATTGAAGGTTGATAAATCCCCTAGACCAGATGAGCTCATCCCAGAATGTTGAAGGAGGTGGCTTGGGAGATAGTGGATGCATTGGTGGTTTTCTTTCAGAATTCAATAGATTCTGAAATGGTTCCTGTGGACCGGAAAGTAGCAAATGTAACTCCACTATTTAAGAATGGAGAACTACAGACCTGTTAGTCTGACATCCGTAGTGGGGAAAGAGTTAGAATCTATTATAAAGGATGTGATAACTGGGCATTTAGAAAATAATGGTCAAATTTGGCAGAATCAACATGGATTTATGAAAGGAAAATCATGTTTGACAAACTCATTAGAGTTTTTTGAGGATATTACTTGTAGCATAGATAAAGGAGAACCAGTGGATGTGGTGCATTTGCATTCTCAGAAGGCTTTTGAAAAGGTCCAACACAGGAGAAATAAAAATAAAGTAAATAAAATTAGAGCGCGTGGGATTGGGGGAAACGTACGAGTATGGATTGAGAATTGGTTACAGACAGAATGCAGAGAGTAGAAAAAAATGGGTCATTCTCAGGATGGCAGGCTGTTACTAGTGGGGTACCACAAGGATCAGTGCTAGATCCAGCTGTTCACAATCTATATAAATGATGTGGATGTGGGGACCAATTGTAATATTTCCAAATTTGCCATACTGGATGAGAATGTAAATTGTGAGGAGGCTGCAAGAGGATTTGGACAGGCTAAGTGAATGGGCTAGAACATGTCAGATGGAATATAATGTGAATAAGTATGAAGAAGAGTCATATGGACTCGAAACGTTAATTCTATTTCTCTCTCCACAGCTGCTGTCAGACCTCCAGAGTTTTTCCAGCATTTTCTGTTTTTGTTTATGAAGTTATTCACTTTGGCAGGAAAAACAGAAAGGCAGAATATTTCTTAAATGGTGGGAGATTGGGAAGTGCGGGTCTCCACAGGGACCTGGGTGTCTTTGTTCATGAGTCACAAAGTTAGCTTGCAGATATAGCAAGCAATTAGGAAGGCAAATACTATGTAGGACTTCATCGCGAGGGAATTTGAGTACTGGAATAAGGATGTCTTGCTGCAGTTATCTCGAGCCTTGGTGGTACCTCACCTGGAGTATTGTGCACAGCTTTGGTCCCCTTATCTAAGGAAGGATATACTTGCCATAGAGGGAGTGCAACAGAGGTTTACCAGATTAATCCCTGGGATGCCAGGATCATTGTTCGAGGAGAGGTTGAGGACACTGGGTCTTCACTCCTAGAATTTCAAAGAATGAGGGGTAATCTCATTGAAACTTACAAAATTCTTACAGGGCATGACAGGGTGGATGTAGATAAGATGTTTCCCCTGGCTGGTGAATCAAAAAGCAGGGTACATAATCTCAGGATAAGGCGTAGACCATGTAAGACTGAAATGAAGAGGGATTCCTTCATTCAGAGTGGTGAATCTTTGGAATTCTCTACCCCAGAGGAGTGTGGAAGCTCAATCATAGAGCATGTTCAAGACAGAAATCAGTAGGTTTCTGGAGACGAATAACATGAAAGGATATGGAGATAGTGCAAGAAAGTGGCATTGAGGTAGATGATCAGCCATGATCTCATTGATTGATGGAGTAAGCTTGAAGGGCTGAATGGCCTACTCCTGCTCCTATGTTCCTAACTCCACTATCTTCAAGTTCCTCTCCTAGTCACACACCATCCTAACTTGAAACTCTGATCCTTTTCCTTCATTGTCACCCTGGCCTAGGTAGGGGAAAGTCAAGGTTCCCAATTCTGATAGATACCCAGTGATCAGTGACCAACTGAGCTACAAGTCACCACCTTCAACTATATCAGCAAAGTATTAGACCCTGGGAGGCTGTTTCCCTGGCTATAGAGTTTGGAACTAGGGGTTGGCCATTTAGGACTGAAATGAGGATTGTGAATCTTTCGAGTTCTCTACCGTAGAGGTTGTGGATGCTCAGTCATTGAGTATATTCAAGATCAATTGATTTTTGGACACTAAGGAACTGAGGGATAAAGGGAGAGTTCCGGGAAGTAGAGTTGAGGTAGAAGGTCAGCCATGATCTTACTGAATGGCAGAGCAGTCTATAAGGGCCATATGTCCTACTCCTGCTTCTATTACGTTCTTATTCATTCAAGTAAGACTCTAAACCATGGGACTGTATTACAGTGGAGAGTTTCACAGCTGAGCCCCAATTCTATCCTCACTTATGAACTCTTTCCAGTAGGGGTCAGTGGATGGTGCAGGAACCTTGCCGTATTCACCTTCCGTTCGCAATCCCCCACCCATACCAGGAGTGCTGAGGTCAGATGCAGTAACCCGCCTACTCATACTCCACACAGACCAAGAATCTAACCAGGGACTACCCTATTTTGTATAAATGAGTATTGCATTGGACAGTTGAGTTACAGGAATCAGCTTAAAAAAGAACATTTTAAAATCTATCTGGAAGCAATTACTGAATTCTCACAGTGTGCAATACACCACCACCCCAGCCCCCACACCCCATGACCAATTTTCCAATTTCCATTAATTCCACACACATATAGAGTGTGAAATATTAACAAGAATTAGGTCTGGGATTTTTGTAAAGTTGTTTGGAACATTTTCTGCAGCACAACAGAACTTGTACATATACTTTCAAATAAGAGAAGCAAAGAGAGAGTATGAGAAGAGACTGCAAGCTAACATAAAAGGGAATCCAAAAGTCATCTATAGGCATATAAATAGTAAAAGGGTGATAAGTGGAGGAATGGGGCCAATTAGGGACAAAAAAGGGGATTTACACATGGAGGCTGTGGCATTAAATAAATGCTTTGTATCTGTTTTTACCAAGGAAGAAGACAGCACAGGTCATGGTGAAATGGGAGGTAATTCAGGCACTTAAAGGGTTCAAAATTGATAAGGAAGTGCTATTAGATAGGCTGTCATACGTAAAGTTGATAAGGCACCAGGACCGGCTGAGATGTATCCAAGGATATTGAGGGAAGGATATTGAGGGGTGGTGCCAGAGGACTAGAAAATTGCAAACATTACACCCTTGTTCAAAAAGGGTGTAAAGACAAGCCCAGTAACCACAAACCAGTAAGTTTAACCTCAATGGTGGGGAAGCTTCTGGAAACAATAATTCAAGACAAAATTAAAAGTCACTTGGGCAAATAGGAAGGCTGTGTTTATTTGTGCTGCAAAAGTAGGGGGAGCACTTCCTGCACATGTGTAGTTGCAGCTTGTCAGTGTCAGAGTGTCAGCTGCTTGCATTAAAACAAACAAGTTGGTTCGACAGAGATTAATCATAAAGTTCAAGTTACCCATTCTTAGGTCTGTTCAGTCCTTAACTAATTGCAAGTTCTTCTATCCAGTTTACCTATTGTTTATCAACTGTTTCCTAAAAAAATATGTTTCTGCTCATTCAGTAAATGATGCATATATGTAATCAGGAAATTTCAGTAAACAAGATTCCCACCATCCAATGTACTCAGGAGAATTGATATTTAGTTTAAGGACCCTTTTTGGTCAAAAAAATTAATTTAAAAAAAGTAACAAATATTTTAAAGAAAAAATTCATTACCAAACATGGGACCTTGGATTGAGACTCCCATTAACTACCAGCTGAGCTAACCAGCTACAAACTAAGCTATTGGTACAAAGGCAGAACATGAATGGAAACTGTTCAATTTCAAGGCTATGGTTAACGTGGGTCAAACCAGTGGGTGCCCGAGCGATGTAGCTTGTGGGAAATGGATGGATTGTGAAGCAAACTTTCTGCAGCCCCCATGTTTTTAACCCCTGCCGCTAACTGAAAAGGCATCAGGAAGAGCTGCGCATGCACTTGCAGCTGCAGTGTGGGCCAAGTGCGCATTCACACCTCTTCCTGACGCCTTTCTGGTCAATGGCAGGATCAAGTTACAATGAATAAGGAAAGCCAGCAGAGATTTATTATGGGCAAATTGTGTTTAAGTAACTTGCTGGAGTTTTTTGAAGAGGTAACAGAGAGGGCTGATGAGAGTAATGCTGTTGATGTGTAAAAAGCATTTGATACAGTACCACACAGCAGACTTGTGAGCAAAGTTATAGTTCATGGAATAAAAGGGACAGTAGCAACATGGATGAGGAATTGGCTGAGTGATAGGAAATAGAGAGTAATGGTTATTGGATGTTTTTCAGACAGGAGGAAGGTTTACAGCAGAGTTCCTCGGGGTTGGTGTTGGGACTCTTGGTCTTCCTGATATAAATGACCTAGACTTGGCGTACAAGACACAATTTCAAAATTTTCAGATGATATGAAACTTGGAACTGTTATATTGTGAACTGTGAGGAATCAAAATGGCATAGACAGGCATAGATGGAATGGGTGCAAGTGGCAGATGACATTTAATACAGAGAAATATGAAGTGACTCATTTTGGTAGGAAGAACACAGAAAGCAATTCCTTCTTGGATGCCTTTTCTCAAGGGCAATTAGGGATAGGAAATAAATGCTGGCCTAGTCAGCAATGCCCACATCCCATGAACAAATAAAAAAGGACAATATAAAATATAGGATACAATTCTAAAAGGGGTTGCAGGACCTGGGTATATATGTGCGTAAGTTTAGAAGAAAGGGATTAAGAGGTAATTTTATTGAAACCTATAAGATCCTGAGAGGACTTGACAGGGCAGATGCTATCAGAATGTTTCCCCTTGTAGGAGAGACTAGAACTAGGTGACATAGTTTAAAAATAAAGGGTCTCTCATTTAAGACAGAGATAAGAATAATTTTTTTCTCTCAGAAGGTCTCGAATCTTTGGAACTCTGTCCTTCAGAGAGCAGTGGAGGCAGGGTCAATGAATATTTTTAAGGCAGAGGTAAATAGACTCCTGACTATCAGGGGTGTCAGAGGTTATCAGTGGTAGGTGTAATGGGGAGTTAAGGCCACAATCAGATCAGCCATAATCTTATTGAATGGTGGAACAGGCTCGAGGGGTCAAATGGCCTTCTCCTAATTTGCATGTTTGTATATGTCATTGAAGGTGACAGGACAGGTTGAAAGAGCAATTAAGCAAGCACTTGGCAATCCAGGCTTTATTAATAGAGGCGTAGGATACAAAAGCAAGGAAGTTATGTTGAACTTATATAAAACACTGGTCAGTCTCAACTAGTGTATTGCATCCAAAATTTAAGAAGGATGTGAAGGCATTGGAGAGAGTGCGGAAAAGATTTCAGTTATGTAGATAGATTGGAGAAATTGGTACTGTTTTCTTTGGAGAAGAGAAGATTGAGAGGAGATATGATAGAGGTATTCAAAATTATGAGGGATCTGGACAGAGTAGAATGAGTGAAACTGTTACCATTGGTGGAAGGATTGAGAACCAGAGGGCACAGATTTAAGGTGATTGGCAAAAGAAGCAATGGTGATATCAGGAAAATCTCTTTCACACAACAAGTGGTTAGGACTGCCTGATAGCGTGGTAGAGGCAGCTTTAATCGAGGCGTTAAAAATGGAATTAGATTATTATCTGAAAAGGAACAAAGTGCAGGGCTATGTGGAGAAGGTGGGGAGTGGCACTAGGTGAATTGTTCCTTCGGACAGTCAACACAAACACGATGGGCTGAATGGTCTCCTGTGCCATATCCAGTCTGTGATTCTGTGATAAAATCTGCCAGAATTAGTGTTATTTAAGACTCCTAATCTCAGTGTTGGTACCGCTCCACATTCCAATATTACTAAATCCAGGTCCATGCTCCTATATCTCCACATTCCAGCTCCCAAACCCAGCTCAGAGTTCATATCTCTATATACTCCAGTATTAACAAACTCCAGCACAGTGTAGTAATGTTCCATACTCCAGTATTACCAAGTTCTAGCTTGGTGCTGTATTGCCCTACGCTCTTGTGCTAACAAACCACACCATTTCCTACATAAGAATACGATTTCACCATAATTGATTCTGTCACAGGCAATTCGTGGCAAATGGGCAAAATGTGGGTGGCACAACACTCTTGGACTTGCCCTGTTGCTAAGTTGACAACCCTGTTTCCTCTAGTGCCTGTTCAAAACTTAACCATACTGGTATAAAATGAATAACTGCTAGCAACAAGAGGGACTGGGTAACGTAGCAGCATACATCTCACTCACCAGCACTGTTTCTGTGTCTGCAGAGCAATGTTGAATCCAGAGAGCAGACAACAGGCCAGTCAAACATTCAACAAGGCATCAGATGTGGCACAAGTAAGAAGGGAGGACAAAAAAGTAAATAATTGACAATTTTAATGAAGTAGTCATGAAGGATTGTTGAACCGTCAAATGTCCAAAATGTGACTCTAATCCAGTGTGCAAGTGCAGCAAAGAGTTTCACCTGAGTGACCAACATTTAACTTGAGCTTCCACAATAGATGTTGGACCCAAATTTAAAATTCATTACTGCTGTACAGCTTGTGGGCAAAGAGGAGCAGGAGTATGTCCCTGGTGCCTCAAGGAAGCTTTTTACCTTCCCTCTGCCAATTGCAGCCTCTCCCCCATCTTGATTGCAGACCTCCCTCACCCTTTCTAGGCCAAATGTCCACTCATCCATCTCCCCCCCACCCCTCCCGCCTCTACCACCACCCCCACCACCCGCCCTGACCCTGCTGTGATGTCCGATCTTTATCTGCTTCAATCTCCAGTGACAGCCGCTAGTGCTGGCTTTTGCTCTGGGCTGCAAAGTGGCCTGTCAATATGGAAACAATTCCAATTGCCTTGGATCCCATGGGCTCTTACTTTCTTGACCAGTCTGCCACGAGGGACCTTATCAAAAGCCTTGCTAAAGTCCATGTAGACTACATCAAATGCGTTACCCTCATCAACACTGCTCGTTACCTCCTCAAAAAATTCGATCAAATTTGTCAAGCATGACCTTCCCTTAACAAATCCATGCTGACTATCCCTGATTAATCCATGTCTCTCCAAGCGCAGATATATTCTGTCCCCCAGAATTCTTTCTAGTAACTCCCCCCTCCACCGAAGTTATTCTGGCCTGTAATTTCCTGGTCTATCCCTTTATTCCTTTTTTAATAATGGGACAACATTAGCAGTCCTCTGGCACCTCACCTTTGGCTAGAGAGGATTTGAAAATTACTGCCAGGGCCCCTGGTATCTCTTCCCTTGCCTCTCTTAACAGCCTGAGATACATCTCATCCGGGCCTTGTGTTGGATAATGTGCTTAAGCCCAGGAGTGAGGCTTAAATCCAAAACAATGCAATTTAGAGGTAAGAGCACCACAACTCAGTCAAGCTGACCTAGAGCATTGTACATCTGGCCAAAGATTACCACCCCCACCCCTCCAGTTTGCACCATGATGTCACGGAAAAGCATGCTAATTAAATGACAAGAGAGCAATTGAACTTTTGACTGAAACCCAGAAAGCCCCTTTCTGCAAAGTACCTTTTTTTTCCCACAGTGCTCCTTTGTACAACATCCCTTTTAGTATGAAGAGCTCTAGATTCCTCTATGCAACACACAGCTCCACTGTTCAGCTCAGTATCCCAATGTGAGAAGGGCTCCTTCAACCATGCTTCTGTTTTTCTGGAGTGTCTGTTGGTAGTTACTTAACAGATTTTTCTATGTAACTTACATCCAAACTGCTCATTCAGAATCATCTATGGCAGAGTGGGAGCTATAAATGTCATCTCAAGTGAAAGGGAGCAGTTGACTTGCATTTGATTCAGCCTGTCTTTGGGCATCAACTGGTAGAATTCTCGCCTCTCAGTTAGAAGGTTATCTGTTCAAGTACCGTTCCAGGGACTTGAGCACAAAATCTACATTGATACTCCGGTGCAGAACCAAGGGAGTGCTGCACTGTTGGAAGTGCTGTCTCTTGGATCAGACATTAAACCGAAGCCCTGTCTGGCCTTTCAGATGGACGTAAAAGATCTTATGGCACTATTCCAAAGAATAGCTGAGGAGCTATCTCCAGTATCCTGGCTAATACTTATCCCTAAATCAATATCACTAAAATTCAGATTGGCTGGTCATTATCACATTGCTGTTTGTGGGAGCTTGCTGTGATCAAACTGGCTGCCACATTTCCCATAATACAACAAACAAGAGCACTGGCTCTAATTTATTTTTAAAAATTCAGGATGTTAACAAATAATGAGGCAATGCCAAGTGACAGGCTAATTCATTGTCCTAGCTACTGTTGTGCCCTATGATCACCATGAGGGCTGCTGAGCTGGGTGGGAGAAGAGGGTGTGAGAATTAGCCACTTTTCTAACCTCTGATCAGTATCCATTGACTCCTTCTGAAAAGCACGTGTGCTAATGTTCAAATACCATAGCACTGGGATCAGCTGTGATGACCTCATAGAGTTTAATAGCCTGTCATCTAGGCCCATATGAGAAAAATGGACATTTGGACGAGGTAGTAGACCACAGTTGACAACCATGAAATTGACCATCCATGGAACCAGCCACGTATGAGCCATAACACTTTTAAAACTATAGTGCAGGATTTTCCCCTCTGTGCATGAAGTGTGGTGGTGGGCGGGAAAGGCAGCGCAAAGCAGGTTTTTGTGCCGCGTTTTCTGCATTCCGCCTCATTAAGTATGCAACAGGGAACATGTTGGATCGTGGTTGAGCGCCCTCTGATTCACCTGCCCCAGCGTGACCTCAGCAGACCTTTCCTCCAGGCACCATATTTAAAGTGCACCTGCACACAACCATCTCAACCAGGCCAAGATAGCTGCCAGGAGGATGTGGCGGTGAAAGGGAAAAAGAGTGCTGCTCCAGAGAGAGAGGTCCCAGACGGGAAGCGAAGTGGCTGAAATTAAGGCCCTCACTCCATATGAGGAACGTGCCATCTGGCTGGCCAGAGAGAGGAGGGACTGTGCATGTAACGATGGTGAAATGGGTGGCGCAGACCCAATTGAGGACCCTGCACCAGCTTATCCCTCAGACGAACATATTGTTAGTCCATTGTGCTATCTTCCAGTTGCTTGCCATACTTAACATCTCTACTTTCTTTCATAGGCACCTCTGGAAAGCCTGTGAG
Organism: Cetorhinus maximus; assembly: GCF_964194155.1. Lineage (NCBI taxonomy): Eukaryota > Metazoa > Chordata > Chondrichthyes > Lamniformes > Cetorhinidae > Cetorhinus > Cetorhinus maximus. The sequence goes on from NC_135899.1 coordinate 42,397,315, forward strand.
GGCATCAACCAGCTAGGCCTTCATATCTAGCCCTGATGACACCTTGGAAAAGGAAGTAGAGGAGAGCATTGTGGAAGAGCTGGCATGGCACTCACCCAAACCTTCCACCAGCGCAGAAACACACACTTCAGTGGGTCCTATGCTAAAGTAGCATCAGGGTCACAATCTGGTGAGCACAGCACATAACTGCAGTCCACTGCAATCGGAGGCAGGGACACCCGAGGTAACAGGTGCTCACTTGAATCCGAGTGTGATGATGAGCCTCCGGACTTGGTCCTAACTCAGTTGTTAGAGCTTCAGCAAAGTTCAGGAAGGATTGTCAGCTGCTTTCCACAAATTGCAATGTACGATGGAGGAGTCGGTCCGCATTCAGTCTGAGGTCATAGCACCGGCATGCCAACACACCCATTTCAACACTGGTAGCGGCAGCAGTTATGCAGATCTTGGTGTAGGACATAGGTTCTGCACTGCGCCAGGAGCTGCACTTCATCGGTGTAGGCATTGGTGGCATCCATAGTGGCTACACGAGAGGTGGGTGGGGCAACTCGATCTCACTCTAGCTTACCCATCTCCTCAAGGAGTCAGCCAGGGTCCCTCGGGTGCCTTAGAGAGGGGGACCAGCAAGTGGACACCCTACCATCCACCCAGGTGACTCTGGGAGTGTCCAGCCAATCCCAGCCCCCTCTTCCTGTGACCCAATCACCTCCAGCTCCACAGGCCAAGGAGGATGCATCTGACCCACAGCAGGAGACCCAAAGCAGGCCAGGGCCCTCCAAGTCTCAGTCCCCCAGAGGATGCCTGCTAAAGCCATCACAGAAAACAGGGCATGGCAGTTAGCAGGCTGCCTCCACCTTCGTTTTGGATGTGGGGATGTACCAGGATGTAACGGTAGGGTTAGGAAAATTAAGAAATATTAAGAGTATGACGATGGCACAGGTGTTAACCACATGCTATATACTTTGCCCCAATGTAAATAGAACCCTACCCATTGTACATCTCTTGTGTATGCCTCTTGTTTATGATGAGCTGTGTTGTTCTCCATCAGGTGTGACACCATGGTCCCTACCCCTACTTACTACAGATGTTAAAACCAGGTGCCTCTGGTAGATGTTGTCAGCTTCCATATCCCCACAACATGTGTGCGCACTCATCATTTCAAACATCATTGATGCCTTGTCCTTAATGTCAAGTTTGCTTGTGTAAGGAGCCTCATTCACATAACGTGCTGGTTCGTATCATCTTCATTCTTGGTTGTTTAAGATTGAGGCTAAGGTGTTCACCCGTCTTGTCTGCATTATTGTAAGGTGAAGAGGTCTTGTGTCCAGGGAGACATACAAACGCATGGAGAAGGGTCATAGATCCTGACACTCCATTTACTCACTGTCATCTAACAGGATTTCCAATCTATGAGCCCTTACTCAGAGGTCAAGTATGATCCTGTCCACCTTGCGCATTGCCAACTCTGAGTGGACATTTGCTAAGCTCTGCAAGAAGTGTCAGCACCTTTCCACCTTCAAGTGTCCGCGCTCTGCCCCTCAAAGGCTCTTCATTTTGCTGGTGCTCAAGCCTACAACATTCTGTCTTTCTAACCTTGTAGTTGTCTGCATTGCGACCACAAGGCTCTCGTCAGAATTAGGGATGCAGAGCTGAACCTCATGTTTTGAGTAGCCTCCCCTCACCTATACCCTCACCGAGGGCATTGGTGATAAATACAAATGGTCATGTATTGCGGTCTAAGGTGCCTTGGAGATGGTCTGGAAGCGCATTTAGTAACTTTTGACACTTTTGAGAGTACCAATGGGATGCGCCCAGAATGTTATGAATCTGATGAGTGCTCTTTATTATCAACAAAGTGTTACTTTGAGTGGTTCATGGTGTCTTTGCATTTTACAGCTGGGAAGGGCCGGGGTTGACATAAGGGCAAACTGACTGTGTGAACTTCATGATCCTCAAGTTGTCCAAATCCACAGAAAGGTCAGGATGAATGCACGCCTGAATCCCTAACTGAGAGTGATAGATGGCAATGTGATGGATGAGAAGGTGGCGCAAAGGACTAGGCGATGTCAAAATAGAATGAGACCTGTGTAACGTCCTCAGCTGCCTTGGCCCAAGTGTGACTTTTCAGTCGCACCGTTGAGGTGACACGGAATGCATGGTCTAATTTTGGCAGTTGGATCTCCTTGAGCTTTGTTAGACTGAAGCCATATGACTACGAGTCCACTGAGGATTTTAGAGCAGCTCCTGCCTCTACTAAGCTGCTGTGCCAACTGGGATGCTGCAGAGATGCTAGAAGAGGCTGTGCCTTCTGACGTGTGATGCCAAGATGCCCTCCTCCAGGTTGGGTCTCATCTCAACAAGAACGCATGTTCCTTGGTTTGCAAAGTGGATGAGTACACACTCTCAGATTGAAGGGCATGGTTGCAAGGAGAGGATTAGCAATGCCGGTGTTCATGTGGGTCCATTTGAGAGGACACTTGTCCAAGAGGATGCAGACTACTACTTGTCACCCTCCTCATGGAATCTGTGGCTATGAGGGCCTCAGATGCATACCTGCCTCATCTGACCCATGCTATAGCCTCTTCCCCTGCAGCCTCAGCTACTCAAACTCATCGTCCTTGTCCCTTTTAATGTCCTTCCCATTGGAGGAGACGTGCAGCTCATCCATGTCAGCATCTGGCAAGTCCACCCCACTTTGTAGCACCAGGTTATGCAATGCGCAGCAGACCATGATGATCCGGGAGACTTTCTGGGGAGTGTACTGGAGTGCTCCGTCAGATCTATCAAGGCATTGAAACTGCATCTTCAAGATGCCAATACTCTGCTCTACCAGTGTTCAGGTAGCGATATGAGCATCGTTGTACCTTCTCTGCAGGATTTTGTGGCCGCCACACGGGTGTCATCAGCCACGTACTTTGCGGGTATCCTTTGTGGCCGAGAAGCTAACCCTGGATCCGGTGTGGTCCCTCGAAGATGCCTGGGATCTGAATACAGATGGGACTGTAATACCTATCAAACTGTAATACCCTTGGAACTAGCCATTGCTGAAACTAGCCACCCATGGAATTGACCACTAATGGAACTATAATACCTACTGCACAGGTCACTGGTGGAACCAGCTCTGAATCAGCACCATCCAGACAGGAACAGAGAAAATAGAGAGGGAGTCTCACTATTAGTAAAAAATAAACCTCATTCAGGGACATGTAGATTGGTTGTAACCCTCCTTGTTAGTTAAGATCAATAGACTAGTGATCGAACCCAAGATCTTCTTATGCTTGTATAGCTCAACTTACTCAATCGCCTTCATCAATTGGTGAAGTTATAATTACATTTATATGTCTGACAAGGTAGAGAGCACAAGGAGTTATGCTGCACAAGATAACTCAGAGGGCTCTAGGCAACATAACTTCAAGCACTAACACTAGACTTTAGACAAGAGAAGCAGTAAATTATAGCTAAGCAGATTCTAAATCATTTAAACAGCTCTTTAAATAAATCAAGTCTTTCTAAATCTTTATATCCATAAAATATATAATAGCATACTGATTAAGGAAAACTAAGAAAAAGGTACAAACCCTTTTTCACCTTGAGCTTTGTCAATTTGGCCAAACTGCAAGACACCATAGTGTTGATATGACAGATCATTGCTGGTTACCAACAAAGATCTGAGATGAACCAAGGACCCACAATGCAGGCCCCATAATCCAAGAGTGAGAAAATAGAAGGGATCAGATAAATTCATAAGCAATGGTTATGTGACACCAAGTGCTGATTATAAAAGCATGTATAGGATGCAGCAGGAGAGGTGGGCTGGAGCAACAAAAGAGTTCCACCGTTTTGTAGTCCTGGAAAGAATGACTTTGAGCAGGAGATAGTGCAGTAAGTCTCATTTAAACATAGGAGGAAAGAAGTGAGTGCAGGACAGAGTATTTGGAACTTCAGACAAATTATGGAGGGAACCAATGTAGAGAAATTGTAGCTAAAACTAATAGAGTAATGGGTTAGAATAATACAATACAGTATTAATTGTCATGAATGGCTGACTATAGCCATGAGTTACGTACAAGGGTATTGAACTTTTTAAGGAAGATGTGTGTTTTTAAAGAAATATAGGCAAGGACACTGAGCAAAAGATGGCTGATAATGTAAAGTGACCGGTTTCTGCAAAATTCCTATGTGGATTATACTGACAGACCTGTCCTGAGAAAATATGGAATGTCACACCTGTTATGGCCTTCTTCAACCAGAGACACTTAAAAGGGAGATAGGAAAGATGCAAAAGACTGAACTTTAATCTCCTGTGGTTGCAGAGACAAAGCCTGATTACCACATCTCAGCAGTCATCTAAAATCCACCTCTTGTTGATTTATATCTCGGAATGTGTCAAATGGTCGGAGATGAAAGAAAAAAGACTTGGGGCGCAAAACATTTTTTTTCCCTTACAGGAATACACAGGGAAAAATGGGTTAAAAAAGCTAGCTGCAGAGCAGTGCAATGTGTGATGGTGTGTGTGACAGCAAGAAGAAGACCAACTAGTCACCCGTGAAGTTGTAGACAAAGTCTCTCTCTCCCTCTTTGTTGCTGGAGGCAAGGCTCAGCAGAAGCCACAATTAACAAGGAAATAAGACAGTCCCTTCAGTTAAGCTGCAGAACCAAGTGTCTCCAAACACTGCAAAACTGCCAAAGTCAGCTCTACCGGAATCATCCAACTTAACGACCGTAACATTTTGTCATCTGCGCCTCACGGACAAGCCAAAGACTGTTCTGTGGTAACTTTTATTTGGATTCTTAACTTCTCATTGACGTGTGTGTGTGTGTGTGTTGCATTTTTATTATTTTCTCAGGTTTTCAGTAACTAATAAACTCACTCTTTCTTTGACTCAAGGAAGCTTGGTTAAATTGGCTCCTTCAAAAAAAATACATTCTGACTGGGAAAGGTATCCAGGGGGGAAGGCATCCCTTTTAGATTATTCTTGTTGCGACCAACTGAGGTGATTAAATAAAGAAGGGAAGCCAGCTCATTCCTCCTCACCAGGGAGCATAACAAAATTGGGGTCCCATTCAGGAAGTTAACAAATTAGGGGGCCTCGCCCAGGAACTGGTCGTAACAAATTAGGGGCTCGGTGCCAGAATAGTTCCCACAAATGAAACAAAAGAATTAGAGTGGTGAAAGTAAATTGTTACTTTGAAACCAATTTTAAAAAAACTGCAAAAAGGTTTTCTTGATTCTACCCTATTAAAGTGGATCAAAGGATCAAAGCTAGAACAACAGTAATAAAAGAGGTCCATGAGGGACCTGTAAAGGTTAAAAAGGATAGGAATAGGCCATGATCTGTTTTGCAAAAAGCTTCATGGCAGACTTAAACAGGGACGAAGGAATTACCAAACAGAAAGGCAAATAGTGAGGGAGATGCCTCACCCGGTTGAAGAAGCACAGGGAGTACGGCTGGTGCCCAACATCCACTTGAAGGCGGTAATGTTCCAGGAAATGTAGAACAGGTTAGGGGAGCGCAAATTCCCGAGACAACGGAGGGTGCTATTGAACCAGTGTTCTGCTTGATTGGTAGCTTTATGCCAAATTTAATTGGGAAACAGGGAAATTCTCAAATAGGCCAGGGAAGAGTGAGGGTGATGCCCCCCTTAGCTGAGGAGCCACAGGGCACAGCAGCCGAAGCTAGCCCAACCCATGTGAACGAAAATATCCCCAAAGATACAGGACAGAACAGGGACACAAAAAGCTCCCAAACCAGGCAGAATGTTACAAAAAGAAAGAAATCTGCACCCCTGTGGGAAGAGCTGGGGGTTTGGCTATTCCACAACATTTTTCCAACTTTAGAGGGAGAACGGAGGGTCCCAAGTAGACATGCAGATGGTGAGAGAATGCCTCACCTAGTTGATGAGCTGCAGGGCAGTGCCGCAGGAGCTGAGCCTCAACCTCAGCACAGTAGCGTCCCAGAGCATGTGGGACAGGTTAGGGGAAGGCCCCCTCCTAAACCAAAAGAAGAAGAGAGGAGAATCTACCCTAAAGTAGGCATAACTTGTGGAAACCACAAGTGAACCAGTGAAATCTGTGCGGAGTTACCCACTGGTAACTGAAATGAGAAAATTTCGATCCCAGACCCCAACAAACTCCGCAGTATCAAGGCAGAGCCCACAAAAGTGGAGATACCAGAACTGAGCTCAGACACGATACCAGGGCTTAAATAAGCCATAATAAAAACAGAATTACCTGGAAAAACTCAGCAGGTCTGGCAGCATCGGCGGAGAAGAAAAAAATTGACGTTTCGAGTCCTCATGACCCTTCAACAGAATTGGCCTGGGGCCTGGGAAAAGCACAGTATGAACAACTTGGCTACTGTTAGCAATTTGGGAGCTAACAGTCAGGTAAAACAACCAAACCCTATTGATGATCCTTAATCCAGTGTTACAGCAAGGGACTGACACAGGATTATTGACCATAAGGACTACCACAAGAAGCAGCAATTTTGAAATCCTGATACCAAGCTAATCTGTAGATGAATTGTGGAAAGGTTTGAAGCACAGAATGCCAGGTTATTCCGTTGGAGTTTGTTTCTTCAACCATACCACCTAAAAATCACCCACATTGCCGTGAAATGAAATATGATTGCAGACGCCCTGTCCAGAATTTAAAAACCAAGTTAGAATTGAGGAGATGATATTGACCAAGGCTAGGAGAATGAATGTGTGTGTTGCAGGGGGAGTGTTATGAAAAGCCAGTCACAGCCATGAATTAGTTACAGGCATATTGAACTTTTTAAGGAAGACGTGTGTGTTTTTTAATGAAATACAAGCAAGGACATTGAGCAAAAGATGGCTGATAATGTAAAGTGACCACTTTCTGGAAAATTCCTTTGTGGATTATACTGACAAACCTGTCCTGAGAGAACATGGAACCTGAAAAGATGTCATGGCCTTCTTCAAGCAGACACTTAAAAGGGAGATAGGGAAGATGCAAAGGACTAAACTTTAATCCTCTGTGGATGCAGAGAGAAAAAATGATTACATCTCAGCAGTCATCAAAAATCCATCTCTTTTTGATTTATATCTCAGAATGTGTAAAATGGTCAGAGATGAAAGAAATCAGACTCTGGGTGCAAGACCTGTTTTTTTCCCTTCCAGGAATACACAGGGAAAAATGGGTTAAAAAAGCTAGCTGCAAAGCAGTGCAATGTGTGCTGGTGCGTGACAGCAAGAAGAAGGCAACTAGTCACCCCACAGGTTGCAGACGAAGTCTCTCTCTCCCTCTCTGTTGCTGGAGGCAAGGCTCAGCAGAACCCACAATCATAAAGGAAATAGGCCAGCCTCTTCAGCTACACTGCAGAACCAAGTGTCTCCAAACCAACTGCGAAACTGCCAAAGTCAGCTCTACTGGAATCACCCAACTTAACGTTTCACCATCTGTGTCACATGGACAAGCCAAATACTGTTTTGTGGTAACTTTTATATGGGCTCTTAACTTCCTATTTCTGATCTGTGTGTATGTGTGATGCGTTTTTATTATTTTTTGGGGGTTTTCAGTAACTAACAAACTTACTATTTCTTTGACTCATGAAAACCTGGTTAAATTGGCTTCTTCTAAAAAAAATACATTTGGACTGGGAGAAGATATCCATGGGGGAAGGGATCCCTTTGAAATTAACCTTATTGCGATCAACCAAGGGGGTTGAATGAAGAAGGGGAGCTAACTCATTCCTCTTCACCCAGGAGTATATCAAAATTGGGTTCCTATTCAGGAAGTTAACAAATTGGGGGACCTTGCCCTGGGACCTGCGATAACAAAATCAAATGATATAATTTTTACACTATACAGTCGGCTGGTCAGACTGCATCCGGATTACTGTGCCCCACCCACTGTGGGTGATTGAGTAGCATTTGAAAAGATCCAGAAAGACATAGGAACAGGAGGGGGCCATTTCCCACTCAAGCCTTTTCCGCTATTCAGTGAGATCATGGATGGCTGGTCTGTGACCTAGCTCCATATACAGCCCTTTGCTTCATATCCCTTAATACCTTTGGATAACAAAAAATTATCAATCTCAGATTTAAAATTTACATTTGATCCAGAACCAATTGCTGTTTAGGAAAGTGAGTTCCAACTTCTCCATCCTTTACAGGTAGAAGTGTTTCCTAATTTGATTCCTGAAAGATTTGCCCCTAATTTTAAGACCATGTCCCCTAATCTGAGATTGCAGAACAAGTGGAAATAATTTCTTTCTACTTATCCTATCTTTCCCCCTTAGTATCTTGAAAACTTCGATCAAAACAGTCTTATCCTTCTAAATTCCACAGAATGCAATCTTATTTTGTGTAATCTCTCCTCACAATTTAAGCGGTGTATTCCAAGTATCGTTTTGGTAAACCGATGCTACACTCCCTCCAAGGCTAATAGTATATCGTTCCTAAATTTGGGTGCCCAGAACTGCTCATGGTAACTCCAGGTGTGGTCTGACCAGGGCTTTGTATAGCTAAAGCATGACTTCTACACCCTAGTATTTTAGTCCTCTAGATACAAAGGCCATCATTCCATTAATCTTCTTGATTATTCGGAGAACAGTAATATTAGTCATAGAGTCTACAACACAGGAAAAGGCCCTTCGGCCCATCGAGCCAGCGCTGGTCAAACAAGTACCTAACTATCCTAATCCCATTCTCCAGCACTAGACCCATAGTCTTGTATGCCATGGCATAGCAAGTGCACATCCAAATACTTCTTAAATGTTATGAGGGTTTCTGCCTCTATTACCCTTTCAGGCAGTGAGTTCCAGATTCCCACCACCCTCTGGGCGAAAAAATTCTTCCTCACATCCCCTCTAAACCTCCTGCCCCTTACCTTAAATCTATACCCCCTGGTTATTGATCCCGCCACCAAGGGGAAAAGTTCCTTCCTGTCTACCCTTTCTATGCCTCTCATAATTTTATACACCTCAATCATGTCCCCCCTCAATCTCCTCTGCTCCAAGGAAAATAACCCTAATCTATCCAATCTCTCCTCATAACTAAAACTCACCAGCCCAGGCAACATCCTGGTAAATCTCCTCTGCACTCTCTCTAGTGCAATCATATCCTTCCTATAATGCGGATTCCAGAACTGCACGCAATACTCCAGCTGTGGCCTAACCAGCATTTTATACAGTTCCAGCATAATCTCCCTGCTCTTGCCTTCATTAGCCGAGGTATAGAATATAAGTATCCCATATGCCTTCTTAACCACCTTATCTACCTGTCCCACTACCTTAGGGGACTGGTGGACATGTACACCAAGATCCCTCTGATCCTCGGTTCTTCCCAGGGGGTAAGATTGAAAATGGGCCTGACAAGATATAAGACTGGGGTACAGTGTGGTGTACACATCTGTCACTGCAAAACCCCAGGATACAGTACTGGTGGTCATAGATCTGCCACTGTAACACTGGACTACAGTACAAGTGGTTACAGGTCAGTCACTGTATAATGCTGGGGTTCAGTAACTGCGGGTGACATGTCTGGGGTATAGTACTGGTGGGTATAAGTCTGTCACTGTATAACACGGGAGTATAGTACTGGTGGGGATAGATCTGTCACTGTTATAACAGGACTGTCACTGAGGGCATGAGAAGAGTGAGGAGAATCACAAGAAAAATGGAATGATGGAACATTTGAAGACTGTGGATTCAAACCCCATGTTTGAGATTTATTGAAATACTTCATTATGGAAGATGTATGAGGATGCAAAGAAATTTTGCTTATGATATATCAGGGTTTGAACTTTTAAGGCAGAATTTTGCCAGGTCATTGGAGGCAGGTTCAGTGGTGAATGAGGTGGGAAAGTCCCAGCAGAGAATGTTGTGTCGGGATCCCGACATGATCCTGCCCACTTGTGACTTTCTATGGGGCAGGTCCAGTGTGGAACCCCAAAGGTCTGGCTGGAAGCCAATTGTAGTAGTTTAAAAGGCAATCAAGAGCCTTTTTAAATGCTAATTCTCTCTTCCAACAGCGCACAGGCTACCCACAAGGCTAGGATGAATGAGTGCAGAATGAAAAGTCATTGTAGAGTGAAACTGACATGATGGGTGGAATCTTACTGCCTTCGTTTTTAAATGAGCGATGAGACCATTTCCAAGTCCTGATCCTGAAGGTGTCTGTGTTTTGTAATCTTGTGTAATCTTACTGGAGGCGGCCAATTAATAGGCCATCTCAGGTCCAAGGACGATAGGTAGGCTCCAGAGGTGGAAGGGCCAATGTGAGTGCCTGAAGCTCTGGTTCCACTGTCTTGACTGATCTGAAGTCACTCTTGATTATGCCCTAGCAAAGGTTTGCTGGGTAGTAGAGGTCTGTTGTGCCCTACAAAACTTGGCAGAAATCAATGAGCCATTATGACAGCTGTCGAGACAAGGTGGTGCTCGAACGTGGACCAGCAAAATGCTTTTGACAAAGTCATAAATCTTTTAACATCACCAGAAATTCTAGTGTACTACAGTCAAGAGTTGCCAACAATTGTAGCAGCAGACACATCATCTGCAGGCTTGGACACAATGTTGTTTCAAGTTCAAAAAGATGGACAAAGAAGACCACTTTATTATACCTCAATCTCTCATGACATAGAGAAGAGGTATGTAACCATTGAGAAAGAAGCATTAGCAGCCACATGGGTCTGTGAGGAGTTCTCTGATTGTGTCATGGGATTAAGGTTTAAAACTGAAAACATCCACAAACCTTTGGTTATTCTCCTGAACTTAAAGAAAATTGCAAAAATGCCACCTCGAATTCAATGTTTAAATTGAGACTCATGAGATACAATTCATTTACTGAGTATGTTCAAGGGAAGTACCAGACAACAGTGGATACATTATCAAGAATTCCTGCGGAAGGAGTCAAACTGGAAGATTTACATTTTGTTGAGGAAGTGGAAGCATATACTTTGCTTATTACCAAACACTTACCAGCCACTGACAAGAGATTACAAGAAATTAAGCATGAACAACAGCAGGATGATGAGTGCATCAAAATAAAAGAGTATTGCCAGAAAGGATGCCCGAAGTACACTCCAAATCATCTAGTACTTCAAACAAAGAAAACATCTCACAATCATCAATGATTTCTTAGTTTTTAACAACAGACTAGTCATCCCTAAAACACTTCAACTCAACATTCTTCAGAAACTTCATCGGGGTCTCTTGGAATTAGTGAAATGCAGAGCAAGAGCCCAGCAGTCAGTCTGGTGGTCAGGCATCAGTCACTCTATTGAAGAGTTAATAATGAATTGCCTTACGTGTGCAGTGCATAGCCAGTAACAGTGCGAACCATTCACTCCATCTACCTTTCCTACAAGGCCAGGGGAATGGATTTATTTGACTTTAACAACAAAGTTTTCATCATTGTCGTTGACTAGTACCCTAGATGACTTGAAGTGATTAGACTGCACAGCATCATGGCGGAGGCAGTCGTTACATCACTAAGAAGAATCTTCATGGCAATATGGCATCCCAGATGTTGTGGTGATAGACAATAGTCCTCAGAGATGTTCCATAACCGCACAAGAATATAGTTTCATGCATGTGACTATTTCGCCTAGATATCTTCAGTCAAACGGAGAAGCAGAAAAAGGAGTTTGAACAGGCAAGGAATTGATGAAAAAGAACAAAGATATTAACTTAGCTCTTCTCAACTACAAAATCTCACTGCTAAAAAATGTGTTCTCGTAATCTGAATTATTGATGGGAAGAAGGCTGCGAATGCAACTTTCAGCTCCACAACAAACTGTACAACCTAACCTCAGATGGTCATGAGAAAATTAGGAAGCATGAGAGCAACAAAGAGACAGTCAAGCTCGTAATTTCAACTTCAGGCACGGAGCACGAGACTTGAAAGTGCTGCAGCCCAGGGAGAGAATGTGGATACGAGAGCAACAGAAAGAAGGTACTGTAATAGAAATAGCTCCAAACAAAGGTCTTATGGAATTGAGATGGGCCAGGGAAATATCACAAGCAACTGAAGAGCTTCAATATCATTGGGAAGGAAACCAATGGAACCTTGACATACTATTTAGATCCGGATGGAGACAAGGAAGCAGAAATAAGTAGAAACTCTGCAACCACTCAGGTGGAAGACACTCCTATCGAACGACAAGAGAATGCAGTTCATCCTCAACCTCGGAACAAAATCAGGACCAGATCAGGGAGATTGGTCAAAGCACCACAGAGGCTAACCCTGTGAAGTCTGAGACTTTGGAGGGAGATGTAGGCAGCTATATATAGTTGGGATACAGATTTGGGGGTTGATGTAGAGTAAACACCTGATACTAATGTAACTACTGATGTAACTATGATGCAATGTCACATGACTAAGAGACTGTGATCAGGTGGGAAGCAGAAGTAGAACCTCACGTAGAGCACTGAGATTTATATAGAACTGCAAATAAACAAGAATGGTTTTTACAAATAACAGCCTACAGTAGCATTCTTAGGGTAACAGGCAAACCCTAAGGAAACCCCATCTAGAAGCCAAACCCAGGACAAACAATATGTATTGCTGTCACCAGGTTTCTGGGTCAGCACAATCTTTCTGCAGGAAATGGCCTGTACAGGTGCCACCCTGCCGAGCTTTAAGCCTCCCTCCTCCAAAATGGTCAGGGTCGCCATGACTGTAGCTCTACTCACATTTCTCTGCCTCTCCTTGGAGTTTTGGGTACTCTTCTCCTGCAGTGAGTAAATGCTGAAAGTTAAGAGTGTGAGAAGTGACCTCACTGCTGAGGATGGAGGGTAGATGTTTGAGGACAGTAACAATGAGGAATGGGGACAAGAGGGCAATAGGATGAGAGTGAGTGTTGTCTGTTGAGATGGAGATTTGAGAAGAAGCTGGAAGGAAAAGAATATGACAGCAAGTTGTGTCGGTCAAAGGAATGATGGACAGTAGTGTGCTAGGAAGGCGAGAGGGTGATGGCTGCCAGCTGGGAGTTGCAGAACAGTCACCTTGCCAGACCTCATGAGTCATTGAATGTTTTCCGGCACTGGTTCCAGTTCCTGGGAACCTGACTCCTGCTGCTCACTCCCTTTGCAATTTAAATTCATCCCTGCTTGGTGAAGTTGGCTGGCCTCCTCCTGCCGACCTTTGGGAAAGAGGACTTCTCTGCATTCCCTCATTGCTTGAATCGTCACCTCCAGGAAGGAGTCTGTGAACCAGGGGTCAGCCTTTCCACATATGGCATCCATTTAGAAACTCTTTCCTCATTCACAATAATTTTCTTCCCTCCAAGTCCTGCTGAAATTGAATCCTGCCAGAGTCCCTTTAAATAAAGATCCTTCATTGCCGCATTAGGCCTGTCATTCTGTCCACCCTCTCTGATTGGTTGGGGAACCCAGAAATGGGCTGCTAATCGGTTTGATTTGGGAAAGAGCAACCACAAATCATGCAAATTGGAGATTCGAATTCCCAGGTCAAAAGGTGGTGAGCTTACGTCTGTAATATAGGGTGACAATTCAGTGCAATTCTGAGGAAGAGCTGTCATGGGATGGTGAACTCCAGGTTAGAGTTAAATTGAGAACTTGTTCTGCTGGTTTGGGTTAATGTTAAAGATCATACTGTTCCAACCATCACCGTTAAACAAAAATTAACTGGTCATTCATCTCATTGCTGTTTATATGATGTTTACATGTGAAAAACAACTGCAATGTCTGCATACAGTCACTGCATTTCAAAGCCAATCACTGTACATATACCCTACTGTAAATCTTACACCATGAGCACGTACATTTGCACCACCAGTACACACATATATCCTGCTGGACATCTTACTCTAACGTATTGAACATATATAGTCCACTGTACAGCTTATACTATGAGCATGTACTGTGCAACCTGCTCCACCAATGAACATATATACCCTACATTTTACACCATCAATTTGTGTATATACCCTACAATACATCACCATCACACATATAGGATGGAATCTTGTGGAGGTGACGGGATTCTCAGCCACTGGTTAGAAAACCGACAAGAGCCTTGCATCGCCTCTTATCAGAAAGGCCTGTCACATCCTGTGTCAATCAGGCACTTGACAGGCCAGAGGCGGACCATCCCTGGGATTAAGGACCCCAGGGGCAGAAGTCCCTGCTGCTGGCCAATCAGAGGCAGGAAGCTCTCTTAAACAGTAGCACCAATGGGGAGATGGTAGTTGCTGCCAGGACGACACCCACCCGAGCCTAGGATCCCATGCCAGTGGTGAGTGATGGCAGGTAGGGAAATCACAGAGTGGTGGTCATGGGATGGGTGGGGAGGGGGTCAGCAGCAAAAGCAGGGCTCTTGGCGGGCCCCCTCCCGATGCTGGGTCTCTCAATCAGGCACTGAGTGCCTTTGAACGAGGGACAATCGCCACCATCCCTCGGGAGTAAACACACCAGGGTTTGCTCTCATGCTCACTGCACGGTGACTTCCCACCCACCACTCGGTTAATACTTGTTAGCAATTGACCACTTAAGGGCCTCAATTGGTGGCAGGGCAGTAGGCTGTCAATGGGCCATCCCACCACAGACTTAAATGGGGTGGAGGTGGGAAAAGGGTGGGAAAAGGCAGGGTTCCCATCTGCCACCTTCCCGGCCAATTAATTGTCTTCCCACCACCAAACTCACCACAGGGGAGGGCAAAAGATTCCGCCCATATATTCTACTGTACATCTTATGCTAACATATATAGCCTACTGTACAGCTTACATTGTGTACATAGCCTGCTGTATAATTTACACCTCACACACACATTTATATACTCTACTGTAAAGCTTACACCATCAGCATATACACATGTCCTGATATATAACAACGAACTTGTATATCTATCCTACCATACAGTTTACAGTAGCAATATGTATATATCCTACTATACAGATTTTTATACCAACACTATATCTACTGTACAACTTACACTATCATGAAAAGCTAAGGCACAGTACGTAACTGCAGATTGTAATATGACTGGCGTGCATCATAAACAGTGGAAAGTTAAGAATTTGGCAAGAGTTGGAATTTAGTCTTTTAACTCCTGCAGTGGTTTGTATAAGCTTCAGGCGGTAAGGATTTAAAATTAGAACATATAAGTAATATTTTATTAAATAATAATTAAAATTTGTTAAATTCAATTCCCCTCACAATAAATGATAACATTCTATTAGCTTTCCTAATTACTTGCTGTACCTGCAATACTAACCTGTTGTGATTCATGCACTAGGACACCCAGATCCCTCTGAATCTCAGAGCTCTGCAATCTCTCATCATTTAGATAATAAGCTTCTTTTTTATTCTTCCTGCCAAAATGAACAATTTCACATTTGCCCACATTATCGTCCATTTGCCAGATCTTTGCCCAATCACTTAACCTATCCATGTCACTTTGTAGCCTCCTTGTGACCTTTTCATAATTTACTTTCCTAGATATCTTTGTGTCATCAGCAAATTTAGCAACCATTCCTTTGATCCCTTCATCCAAATCATTTATCTAAATTGTAAAAAGTTGAAGCCCCAGCACTGTGGTACACCACTCATCACATCCTGCCAACCAGAAAAAGACCCATTTATGCCAACTCTCTGCTTCCTGATAGCTAGCCAATCTTCAATCCATGCCATTACCCCCGACACCGTGAGCCTTATTTTCTGCAATAGCCTTTGATATGGTACTTTATCAAATGTCTTCTGTAAATCTAAGTACAGTACATCCACCCGTTCCCCTTTATCCACAACACATGTGACTCCTTCAAAGAACTCCAATAACTTGGTTAAACATGATTTCCCTTTTGCAAAACCATGTTGACTCTGCCTGATTGCCTTGAATTTTTCTAAGTGTCCTGCTATAACATCTTTAATAATAGCTTCTAACATTTTCCCTATGCTAACTGGCCTGTAGACTCCTGCTTTCTGTCTCCCTCCCTTTTTGAATAAAGGAGTCATATTTGCTATTTTCCAATCTAATGGAACCTTTCCGGAATCTAGGGAATTTTGGAAAATTAAAACCAATGCATCAACTATCTCACTAGCCACTTCTTTCAAGACCATCCGGGCCTGGGGATTTGTCAGCCCGCAGCCCCAACAATTTGCTTATTACCAGTTCCCTGGTGATTGTAATTTTCCCGAGTTCCTCGCTCCCTCCATTTTCTGATATACAGCTATTTCCGCGATGTTACTTGTATCCTCTATAGTGAAGACCAAAGCAAAATACCTGTTTAATTCATCAACCATCTCCCTACTTTCCATTATCAATTCCCCAGACCTACTTTCTATAGGACCAGCGCTCACTTTGTTAACTCTTTTCTTAAATATCTATAGAAACTCTTACTACCCGTCTTTATATTACCAGCTAGCTTTTTCTCACATTCTAATTTTTCCATCCTCATTAATGTTTTTATCATCCTTTGCTGTTCTTTATATTCTTTCCAATCTTCTGACCTGCCACGCGTCTTTGTGTAATTATATGCTTTTTCTTTAAGTTTGATATTGTCTTCAACTTTTTTAGTTAACCACGGGATGGTGGGCCTCCCTTTGGAATTTTTCTTTCTCATTGGAATGTATCTATTTTGTAAATTCTGAAATATCCCTTTAAATGTCTACTACTGAACCTTTATTGACCTATCCCTTAATCTCATTTGCCAGTTCACTTTACCTAGCTCCACTTTCATGCCTTCATAATTGCCCTTATTTATGTTTAAAATACTAGTTTTGGATGCACTCGTTTCTCCCTCAAAATGTATGTAAAATTCCATCATATTATGATCGCTGCTCCTTAGGGTGCCTTCACTATGAGGTTATCAATTAATCCTATCTTGTTGCTCAATACCTAGTCTAGTATAGCCTGCTCTCTGGTTGGCACCAGAACGTGCTGTTCTAGGAAAAAATCCCGAAAACATGCTATGAACCCCTCATCTATGCTACCTTTGCCCATCTGATTTTTCCAATCTATATGTAATTAAAATCTCCCATGATTATAGCTGTACCTTTCTAGCAAGCTCCCATTATCTCTTCTTTTACACTCTGTCCTACCATGCAGTTACAATTAGGGGGCCTGTATACCACGCCCACAAGTGATTTCTTGCCTTTATCACTCCTCATCTCAATCCAAACCGCTTCTACGTCCTGGTTTCCTGAACTATTCGTAATAGTACAACTATTGTAATTATAATAGTGCAACTAGTTGTAATAGTACAACCATTACAGGACATATACAAGAAGTGCCAGACAAGAGTAAGAGGCAGTGTTGGGGACAAGGATCGACACTGAGCCTCTTCCTCTTCTTGATTGTCATGGATGTTTTAACTGAGCAAGTGAAATGTGAAGTGCCATGGTCAGCAATGTTGAAGATAACATTCAAGTAATGTGGTGGGGCTGTTAAGAACATGACCAAGTATCTGGAGGACTGAAGAAAAGCACTGGAAAACAGGTACAAAGATCAGTAGACAACCCAATTTATGGACTGTTTGAGCAAAGGGAAGAGGATCAGAGTGAAGGTGTAAAGATTATTGGTGAAGAATTGGAGAAAGTGAGTAGTTTCAAGTACCTGGGGTCAGTGGTGACAGAAGATTGAAGTATGAGAATGGAAATTAAGCAATGGATTAGCCCTGGTTGGAGTAATTAGAAGAAATGCAGTGGAGTGTTATGTGATCGAAAAGTATCGCTCAAACTGAAAGGAGGAATCTACAAGGCAGTGAGACTGGTCTTGTTATACAGTGAAGAAACTTGGGAAACATCAAGAAGAGAGAAACAATGACTGAATACAATGAGATGTATGTGCAGAGTAACAAGACAGGACAAAATCAGGAACTTTAATTAATTAAATATATAAAACAAAGTAACACAGAAATGGCAGTGTAGCAGGGCTGCCGCATTTGTAGCATGTGAGAGTTTGTAGAGAGCAGCTTGATCCCGAGCAACCACATTTGCAGTAAATGTCTGCAACTCGAGGCACTTTGACTCAGAATTGTTGAGCTGGAGTCTAAGGTGAAAATGTTGTCATGTTCTTATAATGATATAAGTCTTTGAGCTTATTTGTTGTACAAGACACAAGACACTAATCACTCGTAAGGGATTAGTGTGGGTTCATTTATTAAGACCAGGCACATTAGAAGAGTTATACATAGGGATAAAGCTTGAATAGATCAGAGCTGTGCGCTGTGCAAAAGTGAAACTAAGACTGGATCTCATGACTCATTTCCCTTCCACTGATGTCATGCTGATATCCCGTAAAGGCATATTACAGAAGATATTGCAATGCACCAGGGACAGGGAGAGTAACCTGAACATCCTGATCCAGGAGGCGGTCACACACCCTTTAGGCTAGATAGTAGATACTCATCTCATGATTCCTCAAAGTCTGTGTACCATCTACAAGGCGCTAGTCAGGAGTATGATGGAATACTCTCCCCTTGCCTGGATGAGTGCAGCTCCAACAACACTCAAGAAGCTTGACACCATCCAGGACGCAACAGCCCACTTGATTGGCACTGCATCCACAAACATTCACTCCCTCCACCACCAAAATACAGTGTACCACCTACAAGATGCAGGAATTCACCAAGGCTCCTTACACAGCACCTTCCAAACCCACGAACACTACCATCTAGAAGGACAAGGGCAGCAGATAGATGGGAACACCACCACCTGCAATTTCCCTCCAAGCCACTCACGATCCTGACTTGGAAATGTATTACTGTTCCTTTACTGTTACAGTGTCAAAATCCTGGATCTCCCTCCCTAACAGCACTGGGTGTACCGACACCACATGGACTGCAGCGGTGCAAGAAGGCAGCCCATCACCACATTCTCAAGGGCAATTAGGGATGGGCAATAAATGCTGGCCTAGTCAGTGATGCCCACGCCCCATGAATGAATTTAAAAAACTAGATTTGGATAGTGGTCAGGGACAGGTGCATATACATATGAACTAGGAGCAGGATATAACTGTGACTCAGGCAGGAAAGGAGACAGCAGATGCCTTGGTGGAAGAACCTCAGCCTTTAATATTCAGCAGGTAGGAGGTACTTGCCACTAGTGTGGATGAGAACAAAGGCTCAGGGAGGATGGGCAAATTTAAGCACAGTACCATGGTACTGGAGGCCATTCAAGTGGGGAGAGTGAAAAAGAATGTGGTGGTGGTAATCAGGATAGATACTGTTCTCCACAGCTTTGACTGGGAGTCCTGAAGGCAATTTTGCCGGCCTGGTGCAAAGGACATTTCCTCATGACTAGAAAAGAACTTGGAGAAGGAGGGAGAGGATCCCATTGTTGTGGTCCACATAGGAACCAACAACATAGTTAAAACAAGAAATGAGGTTCTGCTGAGGGTGTTTGAGCAGCTAAGTCCAAATTAATAAACAGGACCTCATAGATAATAATCTCAGGCCACTATCTGAGCCATACACAAATTGATATTGGGACAAACAGGTTAGAGGTTAAAGTGCATGCCTGAAAGAGTGGTGTGAAAAACAGAGGTTCCAATTCGTGGGCCACTGGTGCTAGTACTGGGGAAAGACAGAGCTATTCCATTCGGACGGCCTCCACTTAAACCAGGCTGGGGTCAGTGGCTTGGCAGGTTTAATAACCAGGGTCTCATGCCATGTAGCACGATCAAAGGCTGTTCACCATGTCAAACCTGTACTTAATCTTGCTACTGCCTGTTTGACCATCATAAGTCTCTGAGCTAGGACTTTAAATTAATCAAGGAGGGAGAGTTCAGGTAAGCAGAAACTTTCAAAATCAAAGAGAAGTCAAGGCTGTAAAACAGAACAACAATTTGGGTAAAATCAAGCAGATTGTGTAAGAAAGGGACAGAAAGTTTAATAATGGCAATTACTAATGGTATAAGCGACTAAGATCACATCAGGTAAAATAGTAAAAAGATAAAATTAAAGGTGCTATACCTGAATGCAGGAAGTGTTTGTTACAAGCTAGATGAATTAATGGCACAAATAAATTTGATCTGGTCGCCATTTCTGAGACATGGCTGCAGGTTGATGAAGGTTGAGAACTGAATATTCCAGGGAGCTTGACTTTTAGAAAAGATAGGCAAAATAGAAAAGGAGGTGGAGTAATTCTGATATTAAAGGATGAGATAAAGGCCACAGTGAGAAAGGATTTCAGCTCGGATCAGGATTTAGAATCAGAGTGGGTGGAGCTGAGAAACAACAAAGGGCAGAAAGCACTGATGAGAGTAGTTTATAGGTCCCCTAATAATAATCATAGTGTTGGGCAGGGTATAAATCTGGGAATTAGAGGAGCATATAATAAGGGTAATAAAATATTCCTGAAGGGCATTAATCTTCATGTAGACTAGGCAAACCAAATAAGTGAAAGTAGTTTGGGAGACGAGTCCATGCAATGCATTCATGACGGTTCTCTCGAACAATATGCTGAGGAACTAATCAGAGAGCAGGCTATTCTAGATATAGTACTGAACTATAATTAAACGTTAAAAAGAAAGCAAATCCTGTGTTCTGAATCCTACTACTGAACTGGACATCCTGCCCCATGTGCCCAAAGATCTGTGGGTCAAGAATCAGCCTGTTCAGACATATGAAGACTCATGGCAGAAACCCACGACCTTGAGTAGATATCATCCTCGAATCAAGGGACAACCACTGTCTCTGCAGACCTTAAACAGTAACTCCTTCCACCAATATGTCCACCAGCATCTCCTGCAACCAAACCGGTGTCAAACACAGGCCGGGATTTTCCGGCCCTGCCCACCGTTGGGATCTTATGGTCCTGCCGAAAGTCCATTGACTTTTGGCTTCCACCACTGTAGCTGCAGTGTGTATCATCTACAAGATGCATTGCAGTAACTCACCATGCTTTTATCATCTTCACTTTCCAAACCCGTGACCTCTATCACCTAGAAGGGCACATGGGAACACCGCCACCTGCAAGTTCCCCTTCAAGTCACACACCATCCTGACTTGTAAATATATAACCATTCCTTCATCGTTGCTTGGTCAAAACCCTGGAACTCCAGACTAAAAGCTCTGTGAGAGTCCCTACACCCCATGGATTGCAGTGCTTCACCATCACCTTCTCAACAGCAATTAGGGGTGGATAATAAATGCTGACCTTGCCAGTGAAGTCCATATCCCATGAATAAATAAAAAAAGAGACGGGATGCATTGATAATGTTGTAGTAAGAGTGATGTGGCTAAGTCCAAAAAAAGGTCTTAAATTTAAACGAACCCAATTACGGAGGTATGAGGGGCGAGTTGTTGAGGTAGATTGGAAAATGAGATTAAAAGATGTAATGATAGATAAGCAATGACAAACATTTAAAGAACTAATTTATAATTCTCAAAAAATATATATACATTCCCTTGAGGAATAAAAACTCCATTGGAAAAGTGGTACAGCCATGGCTAACTAAAGAAGGGTAGTATTAAATTAAAATAAGTTCACAATGTTGCCAAAAATCTTATTGAGTCTGAGGATTGGTAGGGTTTAAAAATCAGCAAAGGCTTACCAAGAAATTGATAAAGAACGAGAAAATAGAATATGAGGGAGAACTAGCAAGAAGTTAAAAAAAGATTGTAAACGGTCCTGCAAGTATGTAAAAAGGAAGAAATTAGCAAAAGTAAATGTGGGTCCTTCAGAGGTGGAGGCAGGAGAAAGTATAATGAGGAATAAGGGAATGGCAGAGATATTAAATATTTTGTATCCATCTTCACAGTAAAAGGCATAAAGAAAATACTAGAAATTATGGGGAACTTGGGTATAATGAGAGTGAGGAACTTAGAGTAATTAATATTAGTAAAGAAAAAGTACTGGATAAACTTGATGAATATTTCCATCATTTTCTGTTTATATTGTACTGTTTACACCACCAACACATAAATATACTTTCCTGTACCAGTAACACAGCAAGTATCCTACAGCATACAATTTATAAACCCTAACATCAATCATGAGTATTTCCCTCTCAACCTCCCAGTTGAGTCCAAAGGAATGTAAAGCACTATAGCTGGGGATGTGGCGGGCCAGCCAAAAGTTAACTGACTTTCGGCAGGACCAGATGATTCCGATGGTGGGCAGGGCCGGAAAATCCTGCCCTTTGTTTGGCACCGGTTTGGTTGCAGGAGTTACCGTAAAAATGACATATTGAGACATCAGTCCGCCTTTGGACGCCACTGCAGATTTTACTCCATTAGCCTTCAAAGGGTTCACTCAAAAAATTGTGATTCACTCTTTGGAATTCTCAGCCCCAGGGAGAGACTTACACATTGTATCTCTTTTTCGCATTGATGCTAGTCAGTAGCATTGGCTGAAAATCAGAAGCAAACTCAACTCGATTGAACAGGCACTCTCTGGCAAAGTGCAGAAATGAAATGGAACATACTTTGAGACACCATCTGCACTCTCAACATATGGGAAGCAAGAGCGGAAAAGTGCTGACTGCTTCAAGGCTAACATCACTGTGATGGAACCTGTTATTGAAGCTAAGCTCTCATTAATTACACAAGAGACCTAAGCGAGAAGACTCTGAATGCATTAAGAAACACTTCAAGTAAAGCCCAACAGACTAATAGGCGGTGTACCAATGGCTACTGGTTACAACTTTACAAAGGCATCCAGATATTCGACAGAGGGAATGCTAAGGGCATGTGTATGAAGGGATCAAAAGGCGATAGGTCCATCAGCAAAGAAAACAACTCCATTTAAAACAAAGTAAGGGAAGGTCATCACTGACTGCAATAAACAGTAGGAGAGATGGGCGGAACACTACCTTGAGGCAGTGGTTGTCCCTTGACTCGAGGATGACATCTACTCGAGATCGTGAGTTTCGGCCATGAGTTTTCATATGACTGAAGAGGCCAATTCTTGACCCACAGATCTTTGGGCACATGGGGCAGGATGTCCAATGAGGTAGTAGGATTCAGAACACAGGATTTGCTTTCTTTTTAATGTTTAAGGTGTACAGTACTAGATTTAGAATAGCCTGCTCTCTAGTTAGTTCCTCAGCATTTTGTTCAAGAAAACTGTCATGAATGCATTGCATGGACTCATCCCCCAAACTACTTTCACTTATTTGGTTTGCTCAGTCTATATGAAGATTAATACCCTTCAGGAGTATTTTATTACCCTTATTACATGCTCCTCTAATTCCCAGATTTATACCCTGTCCAACACTATGATTATTATTAGGGGGCCTATAAACTACTCTCATCAGTGCTTTCTGCCCTTTGTTGTTTCTCAGCTGCACCCATTCTGATTCTAAATCCTGATCTGAGTTTCTAGGGAAGAAGCGGTAGACATCATAGAAAGCTTGCCTGTCCTGGCAGAGCTGGATATCGAACCCATAGTGGAGGAACTTAGCAAAGTAATTGACTCGCTTGCCATTGGCAAAGCTCCAGGTGTTGACGCTATACCACCTGAGCTCATCAAGCATGGGAAACCAGCACCCCTGTATCATCTGCATGCACTTCTCTGTCCCTGCTGGAGCGAGGGGGCAGTGCCCCAGGATATGCATAATGTAAAAAAGATTGCGATCTTGTACAAGAACAAGGGCAACTACAGCAATTGCAATAACTCCCTGTTGAGCATTGTGGGAAAAGTATTTGGACATATTGTCAGAATGCAGATCCTGACTGAATGCATCTACCCCGAATTCAATTGTGGTTTCAAAACTGGAAGATCTACAATTGACCATGATCTTCTCAGTCTAGCAGCTGCAAGAGAATTATTGTGAACAAAGAAGACCACTATATGTTGCCTTTATCAATCTCACCAAGGTATTTGACCATGAGAGCAGAGCTGGTCTGTTTAAGCTGATAAAATCGGTTACTCACTGAATCTGCTCAATGTGATCGCCTCTTTCCATGACACCATTTAGGTAAGGTCAGCTATGATGGAGCAACATCGGAGGGGGAGATGGTGGCGTAGTGGTAAACATCACTGGATAGTAATCCAGAGGCCCAGGCTAATCCTCTGGGAACAGATTCAAATCCCACTGCGACAGCTGGTGGAATTTAAATTCAATTAATTATTGAAAGTGTGACGATGAAACTATCATCGATTGTTGTGAAAAAAAAACCCAGCTGGTTTGCTAATGCCCTTCAGGAAGGAAATCTGCCATCCTTACCTGGTTGGACCTACATGTGACTCCAGACCCACAGCAATGTGGTTGACTCTTAATTGTCCTCTGAAATGGCCTAGCAAGCCAAGCCACTCAGTACTCAAAGGCAATTAGGGATGGGCAATAAATGCTGACCTAGCCAGCGATGCCCACATCCCATGGACAAATGGCCAGTGCTGACGTCCTTAGCATAAGTGTATGCTGATGGAATTAGCATGTACCAGGACCTCTAAGTCGTTGACCTTGTCCTGTGATGAGATGCTGAGGATACACCTGAGACAGTGAAGGTGGAAATGTTCAGCCTTTCCTCTTGCCTAGTACATGTTGTGCAGGTCTCACCACTGGAGAGGAGTGTGCTGAGGACCTAGGCTTGGTAAACTCAGTTTGGTGTTCTCAGTCAGGTTTCTGCTATTCCACACTCTCTTACTCCCCTGGAATAACAGCTGTAGTTTTTGGGCTGTGTGTGTCAATTTCAGTATCAAGTGACAGATTGTAGAGACTAGACTGATAGAGGCTATCAACAACCTCCGTTGTCACATTGTCAGTGTTGATATCCTTGACCATGACATCCGTCTTCCTGATGGTCAAACCAAACTGATGGTCAGACCAAACCAAACAGAGTCTGTCCATTTGCTGTTGAAGGTATTCCCCAGTATGGAATGCTAGTGTGGCATTGTCAGCTTAGAGCTGAGGACTTGGCGCATCTTTGTCTTGGATATCAGGTTGAACAGCTTTCCGTCAAGTCTAGAATGTAAGTAGACACTCTCTGTAGATGATCTGAAGGTATATGACAGCAGCAAAGAGAAGAATATTCCAAAGAGTGGCAGTGCCAGATCACAAACCCTGTTTGACATCACTGTGAATCTCAAAGCGTTCCGATTTTTTTTTAGTTCATTCTTTCATAGGATGCGGGTGTCACTCACTGGAAAGGCCAGCATTTGTTGCCAAATGTTTTTTTTACAACAATTGACAATGGTTTCATGGTCATCATTTCAATTTTTTTAATTGAATTCAAATTTCACCATCTACCATGGCAGGATTCTGGGTCCCCAGAGCATTTCCCTGCTTCTTTGGATTATTAGTCCAGTGACAATACCACTACACCACCGCCTCTCCCTAAGGCCTTCTTGTATGGTGAACTGGCCAATGGGTCATGACCTCCTGGTCATCCATATCTCTGCTACAAGGACACCTGCAAATGAGATATGAAGATGTCGGACACTAACATTGACAACTAGGAGGTACTCAATGATGGCCATGCCTTCATTGTACCGGGACCTCTAAGTCGTTGACCTTGTCCTGTGATGAGATGCTGAGGATACACCTGAGACAGTGAAGGTGGAAATGTTCAGCCTTTCCTCTTGCCTAGTACATGTTGTGCAGGTCTCACCACTGGAGAGGAGTGTGCTGAGGACCCAGGCTTGGTACACTCAGTTTGGTGTTCTCAGTCAGGTTCCTGCTATTCCACACTCTCTTACTCCCCTGGAATAACAGCTGCAGCTTTTGGGCTGTGTGTGTCAATTTCTGTATCAAGTGACAGATTCTTTCATAGGATGTGGGTGTCACTCACTGGCAAGGCCAGCATTTGTTGCCAAATGTGTTTGGAGGCTGACTGTTTGAAAGAGCTTTGGAAGGAGCAAGGAGTACACAAAAAGCAGGACAAATCGAACCTAGCCAACTCCATCAATCTACTCTCGATCATCAATAAAGTGATGAAAGGGGTCATCAACAGTGCCATCAAGCAGCACTTGCTTAGCAATAGCCTGCTTACTGATGCTCAGTTTTGGTTCTGCCAGAGCCATTCAGCTCCTAACCTCATTACAGCCTTGGTTCAAACATGGAGAAAAGAGCTGAACTCCTGAGATGAAGCAACAGTGACTGCTCTTGGCATCAAGGCAGCATTTGACCAAGCATGACATCAAGGACCCTGAGCAAAACTGGAGTTAATGGGAATCAGGAAGAAAACTCTCCACTGGTTGGAGTCATACCGAGCATAAAGGAAGATGGTTTTGGTGGTTGGAGGTCAATCATCTCAGTTCCAGGACGTCACTGCAGGAGTTCCTCAGGGTAGTGTCCTCAGCCCAACCATCTTCAGCTGCTTCATTAATAACCTTCCTTGCGGGGGAGACTGTCGCACAGTGGTATTTTCACTGGACTAGTATTCCAGAGCATTATCCTGGGGACCCGGGTTTGAATCCCACCACAACAGATGGTGAAATTTGAATTCAATAAAAATCTGGAATTAAAAGTCTCATGATGACCATGAAACCATTGTCGATTGTTGTAAAAACCCATCTGGTTCACTAATGCCCTGTAGGAAAGGAAATCTGCAAGTCTGGCCTACATGTGACTCCAGATGTCCTTTAGGGAAGGAAATCTGCTGTCCTTACCTGGTCTGGCCTACATGTGACTCCAGACCCACAGCAATGTGGTTGACTCTTAAATGCCCTCTGAAAAAAGGGCAGTTTAGTGATGGACAGTAAATGCTGGCCTAGCCAGTGATGCCCACATCCCATGAATAAATAATTTTTAAAAATTCATAAAGGTCAGAAGTTTCGCTGATGATTGCACAATGTTCAGCACCATTTGCAACTCCTCAGATACTGAAGTAGTCCATGTTCAAATGCCCCTTGAAATTCAATGGCATTACCATTGCTGAATCCCCCATTATCAACAGATAACCATTGACCAGAAACTGAACCGGACTAGCCATAACAGGTCAAAGGCTAGGAATCCTGTGGTGAGTAATTCACCTCCTGATTCACCAAAGCCTGTCTACCATCGACAAGGCACAAGTCAGGAGTGTGATAGAATATTCATTCCACTTGCCCGGATGAGTGCAGGTCCAACAACACTCAAGAGGCTTGACGCCGTTCAGGATTAAAGTAGCATGCTTGCTTGGCACCTTATCCACAAACATTCACTCCTTCCACCATCAACGCACAGTAGCAACAGATGTGCACCATCTATAAGATGCACTGCAGGAACTCACCAAGGCCCCTTAGACAGCACCTTCCAAACCCACAACCACACTTGAAGGATAAGGGCAGCAGATAGATGGGAACACCGCCACTTGCAAGTTCCCCTCCAAGCCACTCACCATCCTGACTTGAAAATATATTGCCATTCCTTCACTGTCGCTGGGTCAAAATCCTGGAACTCCCTCCCTAATAGCACTGTGGGTGTACTTACACCACAGGGACAGCAGCAGTTCAAGAAGACAGCTCACCACCACCTTCTCAAGGGCAAAAAATGCTGGCCTAGCCAGTGATGCCCACATCCCTTGAAAGAATAAAAAAGGAAAGGTCAAGTGACAGAGAAGAGGGCCCAGAGAAAACAGAGGCCAGCGAATTGTGCACCTTCTCAGCCCACTGAGCTTCTCTGCAGCAAGTGTCACAGAGACCGCCATGCCTGAATTTGGCTCATGAGCCACAGCAGCCAATGCTTAACGTAGAGTTGACCACCACTGCGCAAAACATTGTTTCACGAGACAAAAGGCTGCCCATATAACATCAAACATTTTACTGTTCAAGTTATGACTGCAAAAAAAAAACACCCTCTATAAGCTATTTCTAAGTTGCAATCCCGAGTGCAATGAATAGTTTGTGGTCTAATGAGAAAAGATTAAGCTAGATACTTGTTCCTGCTCAATGTCTCATGCTGGAAGGGAATCTTGCATGAATACAGGTGAGAGGGAGATTGGACTGTGCTCCCTCTCACTAATTCGCATTCTCTTTGGAACACTATCCTAGCATTAACCAACAATTTCAGAAGAGGGAAGAGGGGAAAACTTGAGGTGTGGTCACAGGTTTGAAAATCCAAGGTTACAAGTCAGTCAGCCAGGATGATGGATGCATGGAATGGACTCCTACAGAAAACAGTGGGGTCAAGAGAGACTATAACTGCCTGGAGGAATGTTGGATAGTGGGGCAATAACGGTATGATGGAATTGGCTGGATGCTCTGCAGTAATCTTGTCGATTCATCCACATTCCATTGATTCTTTACATTGGAACACTTTGGTTAACTCCTTGACCAGCAAAAGAAATTGAAAATCCTGAGGACACTTGTGAAACACCCAGGGTTCGTGGGTTTTGTTCCTGCTGCAAATTGGAAATATGCGGCTCCCTAATATCATCTCACAGAAGGACACCCGTTCAACAACAGCAAAATGATGAGTAACCTCACTCCAAACTCATTCACCAAACCCTGACAATTCTTCCTCTTTCCATGAAAAGGCCACAGCTAGATCTGTGCATAGGCCCAGGCAAGACCTCAGAATTGTGAATTTCCACAGTCTTTCACTGTCTTTGCTACCCCCTACAGTCTCTCAAACTTTTAAACTTGCAGCTGTACTGCACAACAGGAAGCCTTTCCAGGCTTCCTCAACTTAAAATATTCTGCAGTGCAACTGTGCCAACACCACCAGCAGAAAACAGCCCAACAAATTGCTTTTGAAGGGAAACGGACAGAATGACCTTTGGCAGCTTTATGTTAAAACTAGTAAAGAAAGTGGAAAGTTGAAGAGTTTAAATTCCATATTAATTGGAATAAGTCACAGATGTCTGTGAGAGCAACATTCATTTAAAATGTCTTTAATCTCATGCATGTTAGTCCTGGGTTCCTCTCTTGTGCATTTCAGTGAATGTACCTTTTGTGCATTTTACACTTAGCAGTATTGAATCTAGCAACCACAAAATGTTTCTGTGCTGAAATCAGAGCCAGCATCTCAATTCCTCATAATTTAAAGGGGCAGTATAATTGGATAACATACCATGGAATACCCTTCACCATTTTACACATAGAAGGGCCACTGCTTTTGTCAACTTCTGTACAGGCCCAATGGGTGACAGCACTTTTTTAAATTCTTTCATGAGATGGGTGGATGTCGCTGGTGTGGCCAGCATTTGTTGCTCATCCCTATTACATTTGAGAAGTTGATGGTGAGCCGCCTTCTTGAACTGCTGCAGTCCATGTGGTGTAGGTACACCCACAGGGCTGTTAGGGAGGGAGTTCCAAGATTTTGACCCAGCAACAGTGAAGGAACGGCGATATATTTCCAAGTCAGGATGGTGAGTGACTTGAAGGGGAACTTGCAGGCGGTGGTGTTCCTGCTTATCTGCTGCCCTTGTTCTTCTAGGGGGTAGAAGTTGTGGGTTTGGAACATGCTATCTAAGGAGCCTTGGTGAGTTGCTGCAGAGCATCCTGTAGTTGGTAATACTGCCGACATGGTACATCGGTAGTAGAGGAGTGAATGTTTCAGGTAGTGGATTGGATGCCAGTCAAGAGGGCTGCTTTGTCCTGGATTATGTCAAGCTTCTTGAGTGACGTTGGGGCTGCACTCATCCAGGCAAGTGAAGAATATTCTATCACATTCCTGACTTGTGCCTTGTAGATTGTGGGCAGGCTCTAGAGTCAGGAGGTGAGTTACTCACTGCAGAATTCCCAGCTTCTGACCTGCTTTTGTAGCTACAGTATTTATGTAGCTTGCCCAGTTGTTTCTGGTCAATGGTAATCCCCCAGGATGTTGAAGGTGGGGAACTCATTGATGGTAATGCCATTGAATGTTAAGGGGAGATGGTTAGATTCTCTCCTGTTGGAAATAATCATTGTTTGGCACTTGTGTGGTGCAACAGTTACTTGCTACATATCAGCCCAAGCCTGAATGTTGTCCACACTTCTGCATCAGGGCATGGACTGCTTCAGTATTTGAGGAGTTGCGAATGGTGCTGAACATTGTGCAATCATTGTGCGAACATCCCCACTAATGACCTTATGATGGAGGAAAGGTCATTGATGAAGCAGCTGAAGATGGTTGGGCCTCGGACACTATCCTGAGAAACTCATGCAGCGATGTTCAGGGATTGAGATAGATTCAGGGATTGGTCTTCAGAAAACATACCCATCTTCCTTTGCGCTAGGTATGACTCCAACCAGTGGAAAGCCCATTGACTTCAATTTTGCTAAGGCTCTTTGGTGCCACACTTGATCAAATGCTGCCTTGATATCATGACATACCTGGGCAATTTTCCACATTGTTAAGTAGATACCAGTGTTTTAGCTATACTGGGACAACTTGGTTGGGCCACAGTTAATTCTGGAGCACAAGCCTTCAGTACTACAGCCAGGATGTTGTCATGGCCCATAGCCTTTGCTGTATGCAGTACCTTCAGCCATTTCTTAATATCAAGTGGAGTGAATCAAATTTGAAGACTGGCATTTGTGAAGCTGAGGATCTCAGGATGAGATCAACATGGATCATCCACTCGGCATTTTTGGCTGAAGGTGGTTGCAAATGTGGTACTCACTTATCTCAGACCATGTGATTGCACGTTCAAACCCTGATCTGTATTGAGTAATTTAAGATTAACTGTGATGCTAATGGGGAGGCGCATATCATTAGCATTTGGTGTCCTTGAATTAGGATGGATAAATCAACAGTGGCAAATACCCCTGACCGTGTAGGATTCTATATAAACAGGGAGTAATCCAGCTAGAAAGTGTATGTTAGTACAGCTGTGTGATGGTCTTCTTCTCCACCCTCTACCCCACCCCATCCCTATCATAACAAATAGCTTGCCAATACTCAAACATGAGGTATAGAAGGCACATGATGCCCTTGGAATCTTATTCCACCAAGGGGTTAGATAAAGGGGAGTAAGGGGCGATTGATTTGAAAATGAACATGTGCTGCAGCAAATATAGCATCTGATAAAACAACCATTGGAAAAACAGCTTCAGGGAAAAGTAGCTTTGTCAATCTAAATACTATATGAGTTTCAAACTCCAGCTACAAAAGTATGTGTATTTTAGGTCAGTTTCCAATATGATGTGGCATGCACCTCTTTTTCTTGTGTGCCTCTCTTCATCTATCTTTTGCACACTTTGGGGTGGATTTTACCAGCCCTCTTGGGTGGATTGCATGAGGGGGCCTGTAAAATGCCAAGGGAAGGACGGGGTGGAGCGGCTACCCTCTTTCTTCCATTCTTGCCCAGCGGCCAATTGAGCCATTTAAGTGGCCAACTAAGGGCCTTCTCTCATCATGTGTGATGACAACCAGGTAAATTCTGGTAGCCTCCTAGCAGGATAAGAACAGGCATTGGGTCCTCTTAGTCATGCACTCTTCGGGCCACAGAAGAACCCCCTCATGGCAATGCCTGCCCCAGTGGCAAAAGCCCTGCTTGCCTTCACCAAACCCTTCTTACCCCTCACAAGGGCTTGCCTGACTGGCCCTGGTGCCCACAGATCTTGCTTACCTGGTTGAGAGAGTGGTGTCCTTTCATGGTGTCCTCTTCTTCCAGGTGCAGTTTCAGCAGTGGCCATTGCTCCCAGTAGTGTGATGAGTTGCTGGCCCTGCAATTGGCCAGAAGCTCCTGGGGTTAGGCAGCCATTCTTTAAAGAGACAGCAGCCCTGAAGGCAAACAATTAGTTGTTCATCTCCCGTAAAATGTGGCCAGGGTTCTATAGATGCCGAAGCGGGGTCACCTCCTGATAAAATTCCAGTTTTCTTGTCCACAAATGCATTTCTTTCTGTTGTGATATTTTGGAACTCTCTATCAACCTGTTCTATTACAAATTCTTATATCCATATGTATACTGGTTATGCAAACTTATTTAACTATATATTTAACTTTAAATAAATGTGTACAAAAAATGGATAATCTTTCAAATGGGGGACAGAGATTTGTCTGTATGTCTGAATCACTAACCCTGCTTACTAATCCTGCTTCTCCCTAATTGTCATTCCTTGTATGTGACCCACAGGAGATCATAATTATATAATTATATAAAATAAAAAATGTATGATTTCAAATTAGTGACTCTATGGTATTGTACACTCTGATTCAGTTCTCCTTCACCCTCTATTCATGCCTACATTCAAGACTACACTTGGGGGAATCTCACATACAATGCCACCCAAAATCAAAAAGTTTATATAAAAATGTTTTGAGTTGTATCCATCACACTTCTGGGTCATACTGTGTCACATCAGAAATTTGTGTCAAATTTTCAAAACATTTTAACAATGAAAAAGAAAGCCAAGCAGCAAAGCAACAGAAATATATCAGAGATCTCAGGATGTCACACAGAGTAATTAGCCTCTCAATGTCCTCAGGGGCTCCAGGAGGTGTCCAGCAGCAACCTGCTGATGCATCTGAAGTTTCCTGCCTCCCAACAAAACCCTGAAAATACTTGCAGAAATTGGCAAGCTGGGTCCTGAGTTGTGCCAGGCCGCCCACCTCACTCACTGAAAGAACAATCTGGCTGCTCCTCTGATCCCCTCAAAAGGGATCTGCCCTAAATAGAATTTGCCCTTCCTCCATCTTCAGAGGTCCAGGCCCAGCCCTGGACTGGATCACCAGATGGGCCCACTTCTCCTGGTTTTAGCCAGGGTCTTACAAGAGGTGGCTAATGAGGTATTGGTGCACTGGTGTTAATTTTCTAAAATTCGTTAATTCCGGAAAGGTTCCATTAGACTGTTATAGATGGATTATAGCTGGGCACTTAGAAAAGCTCAAGGTAATCGGAAAGAGTCAGAATGGTTTTATGAAAGGGAAATCATGTTTAACCAATTTATTAGAGTTCTTTGAAGGAGTAACGTGCAGTGGATAGAGGGGAGCCTGTAGACGTACTGTACTTGGATTTCCAGAAACCATTTGATAAGGTGCCATATCAAAGGTTATTACGGCAAATAAAAGCTCATATTGTAGGGGATAACATATTAGCCTGGATAGAAGATTAGCTGGCTGGCAGAAAACAGAGAGTATGCATAAATAGGTCTTTGTCTGATTGGCAGGATGTGACGAGTGGAGTTCTGCAGGATTTTGTGCTGGGGCCTCAATTATTTACAATTTACATCAATGACTTAGATGAGGGGAGTAAAGACATGGTAGCTAAATTTGCAGATGACACAGAGATAGGTAGGAAAGTATGTTGTGAAGAAGACATAAGGAGTTTGCAGACAGATATAGATAAGTTGAGTGAGTGGGCAAAAATCTGGCAGATGGAGTATAACGTGGGAAAATGTGAATGTGTTCACTTTGGCAAGAAGAATAAAAAAACAGAATGTTACTTAAACGACTGCAGAATTCCGAGGTACAGAGGGATCTAGGTGTGCATGAGTCACAAAAAGTTAGTAAGCAGGTACAGCATGCAATCAAGAAGGCGAATATATTGCGATCCTTTATTATGACAGAAGTTGAACATAAAAGTAAGGATGTTATGCTTCAGTTAAACGGCATTGGTGAGACCGCATCTCGAATACTGTGTGCAGTTTTGGTCTCCTTATTTAAGGAAGGATGGAAATGTATTGGAGGCGGTTCAGAGGAGGTTTACTAGATTGATACCTGGAATGAGTGGGTTGTCTTATGAGGATAGGCTGGGCTTGTTTCTACTGGAGTTTTAGAAGAGTGAAGGGGGATTTGATTGAAGTATACAAGATCCTGAACAGCCTTGACAAGGTAGACGTCGAAAGGATGTTTCCTCTTGTGGTAAGTTCAGAACAAGGGGGCACTGTTTTAAAATGATGGGTTGCCCTTTTAGGACAGAGATGGGGAGAAATTTTCTCTCTCAGAGGGTTGTGCGACTTTGGAGCTCTCTGTCTCAGAAGGTGGTGGAGGCGGGATCATTGAATATTTTTAAGGCAGAGGTAGATAGATTCTTGTTAAGCAAGGGAATCAAAGGTTACTGGGTGTAGATGGAAATGTGGAACTCGAAACACAAAACAGATCAGCCATGATCTTGTTGAATGGCGGAGCAGGCTGGAGGGGCTGAATGGCCTACTTCTGCTCATATTTTGTATGCTTGTATGCCTTCCCTATGCGCTTGTGAGGTGAGGCACAATTGCCCTGGTGCTATGTTGGGCACTGAGTGAAGGACAGGGACACAGTTACCCTTGACCTGTGGAGTGCCTTGCTGCTTTAATCTTAAGCCAATGGCCTTATGAGGCCATACAGGAAAATCAAGCAACATATCTGACATGTGTGTAGACTTTCTGATGACTTCCCACCGATTTTATAGCAGTGTATTGCAAGAACAGCTGCACAATTTCAGGGGCATAATATTTACTTGATACAACAAACCTGTCCGGATGAAACAGCACATCTTCCAACCTACCATAAATAATGCTGTAGGAGAGCCACAAACAACACCTTGAATAATTATTGATTGAAGCACATTTACTAAAGGCACACAGTTTCCACATTTACAGTACGGGGTTGGGGAAGATGGCAGTGCGCTGTCATCTGAATTGAACAGTTCATGGCAGTGTGAAAGGCAGGCACTGACCATGGGTTAATTCTGGGAGCTTTGCCTAAAACAGGTGTTTGAGTCACTGCTGCAAACTGTGAGAATGCTTCACTCTCTTACAGCAGATGTGAGGAAATCTCTCCCACATCAAAGGTTCTGTTCCTAACAGCTCTCTGGCTTTTGTCAGCAGCTACTGTTGAATAAGCCAACAAGTTAGTATTTGAAGCAAGAAAAGACCCTTTGTTTATAAGCCAACCACATACTCCTCAGCTGTACTCTTGGATCAGAGTTTAATCCAAATAAATGAGGAGTTCAAATCCTAGCCCTATACAAGCATTTTATAAAACAGTACATATCATAGCAATTAGGATATATTGCTAGCCTTTTCAATTTCATTTTTAATCTAAAAAGATATTGGAAGACCTGACAAACCAACAGACATACACACAACGTATCTTGTGATTTGTTACTGAGTTTAACAGGTTCACTCTCAAATGTTGTTTGCCTCTCAAATTTCTCATGCCTTGTTCATTCTTGAAGGTGTTGACTCTCACTGGGCTATACTTCCTGAAGGTGTTGACTCTCACTGGGCGACAGTTCCTGAAGGTGCTGACTCTCACTGGGGGACAGTTCCTGAAGGTGCTGATCTCACTGGGGGACAGTTCCTGAAGGTGCTGACTCTCACTGGGGGACAGTTCCTGAAGGTGCTGACTCTCACTGGGGGACAGTTCCTGAAGGTGCTGACTCTCACTGGGGGACAGTTCCTGAAGGTGCTGACTCACACCGGGCGACAGTTCCTGAAGGTGCTGACTCTCACTGGGACACAGTTTCTGAAGGTGCTGACTCTCACTGGGGGACAGTTCCTGAAGGTGCTGACTCTCACTGGGGGACAGTTCCTGAAGGTGCTGACTCTCACTGGGGGACAGTTCCTGAAGGTGCTGAATCTCACTGGGGGACAGTTCCTGAAGGTGCTGACTCTCACTGGGACACAGTTCCTGAAGGTGCTGACTCTCACTGGGGGACAGTTCCTGAAGGTGCTGATCTCACTGGGGGACAGTTCCTGAAGGTGCTGATCTCACTGGGGGACAGTTCCTGAAGTAATATGTTCAAGCCTTGTACCTTTTTTGAATTACCCAGGAGCTTGCGGAGCCTGTGGTTCCTCATTGCTTTCTTCATGGCAACACCTCAGCTAGTCAGAGTTGACTTGCCAACCACTCAGCACTATTTTCTCCTGTAAATTGTTGTGATTGTTTGAAATTTGGCATTCTTGCATTTGTTCTGATGAGTGCAAGACAAAATGTTTCAGCAAGATGTCTCTTTTCAACAATATTTAAGTTCTGTACTACCAAGTGACTGTTAGAAATAAAATTGTAGTATACAACACACAGAAAGACCATCAAATAAGTGTTTCAGATCACATCCTTTCATTAGAACTGGGACACTAGAGATCTTCTAACCCTCGATTTTCTTCTCTAATTCTCCTGAGTTTGGGAACAATTTTTGCTGAAGTAATATACCCTAAACACAAAATTGTTCTTTTTGTTTATGGAGGCTGACTGGCCTGCTAAATATTTCAGCATATGTTTATCATTCAGACTGCTAGCATTTGTAGTTATTATTCCTTTTTATATGAAGCAGACCTGCTGCTATCCTATTTGAGATCAACACAACCCACAGTTCGAATCTGGGGTCTCCCTGCTTTGTATGGTTTAGTTTTTCATTTACATTAATGTGTATATTGTACACAATTGTACAGAGTGAGTGTTTGTAACTACATTACCAAGTGTCCTGTGCATGGAACAGAAAATTCCAGCCACACTAAAGTCTACTGAAAGTCCAACTAAACAGCATCCATGGATTAAGTAGAATGATAGAATGGTTACAGCATAGAAGGAGGCTATTTAATCTATCGTGTCTATGCTGGTTCTCTGCATGAGGAACTCAACTAGTCCCACTCCCCCGCCCTGACCTCGTAGCCCTACAAACTACTTCTCTTCAGGTGCTTTTCCAATTCCCTTTTGAAAGCCACAATTGAACCTGCTTTCACACACTCTCAGGCAGTGTATTCCAGATCCCAACCACTCGTGGTGCAAAAACGTTTTTCCTCATGGTGCTATTGCTTTTCTTGTCAATCATGTAAAATTGGTGTCTTCTGGTTCCCAACCCTTCCGCCAATGGGAAGTTTCTCTCTATCTGTCTAGACCCCTCATGATTTTGAACAAGTTTCTCTCTATCTGTCTAGACCCCTCATGATTTTGAACACGTCTACCAAATCTCCTCCCAATGTTTTCTTTTCCAAGGAGCACAGCCCCAGCTTCTCCAATCTATCCATGCAACTGAAGTTCCTCATCCCTGGAAAAAGTCTTGTAATTTTTTAAGCAGCCTTTCTAAAGCTTTTGCATCCTTCATACTGTGTGGTCCCCAGAATT
Source organism: Cetorhinus maximus (assembly GCF_964194155.1). Lineage (NCBI taxonomy): Eukaryota > Metazoa > Chordata > Chondrichthyes > Lamniformes > Cetorhinidae > Cetorhinus > Cetorhinus maximus. Next base: position 42,434,078 of record NC_135899.1, read on the forward strand.
GAATGCAATACTCTTGTTGAGACCGAAGCAGTGTTTTATAAAGGTTAATCATAACTTTTTAAAAATTGTTATGAGAGTGTCGGGGCAAGGCCAGGATTATTGCCCATCGCTAATTGTCTTGAGATAATGGTGGTGGTGGTGAGCCACCTTCTTTAACTGCTGCAATCCATCTGGTGTAGGTATATCTACAGTGCTGTTAGGGAGGGAGCTGCAGGATTTTAAACCAGTGACAGTAAAAGAACGGCGATGTAGCTTCCAGTCAGGATGATGTGTAACGTGGCAGGGAACTTGCAGGTGGTGGTGTTCCCATGTGTTTACTGCCCTTGTCCTTCTAGATGGTAGAGGTTACATGTTTAGAAAGTTCTATTGAAGGAGGCTTGTCACGTTGCTGCAATGCATCTTGTAGATGGTATGCACTGATGTCACTGTGCACCCGTGGTGGAAGGAGTGAAAGTTCAAGGTAGTGGATTGTGTGCAGTTCGAGCAGGCTCCTTTGTCATGGATTGTATCATCTTTTTTCAGGTTAGTGGAAATTGCACTCCCCCACACAGGTGGAGGGTATTCCATCACAGTCCTGTATTAGATGGTGGACAGCCTTCGGGGAGCCAGAGGGTGAGAATTCCCAGCTTCAGACTTGCTCTTGTGGCCACAATTTTTTTATGGCTGGTCTAGTTTGTTTCTGCTCAGTAGTAACCCCCAGGATGTTGATGATAGCTTCCGTGCTTTTGTACTCCTTGCCTCTATCTATAAAGCCCAGGAATCCATATGCCATTTTAACCACTTTCTCAATCTCTCCTGCCACCTTCAGCCATTTGTAAACCTATATACCCCTAGGTTCCTGCACTCTCTTTAGATTTGTATCCTTTATTTCATTTTGCCTTTCCTCATTCTTCCTATCAAAATGTATCACTTTACTTTTCTCTTCATTAAATTCCATTTGCAATGTATTTGCCTATTCCGCCAGCCTGTCCATGTCCTCTTGATATTTATCACTATCCTCCTCACAGTTCACAATACTTTCAAGATTTGTGACATGTGAAAATTTTGAAATTGTGCTTTGTACACCCAAGCCTAGGACATTAATACATACTAAGAAAAGCAGTGCTCTTAATGCTAAGTCCTGCCACCCTCCCCCAGTCCGAGAAACAACCATTCACTACTCTCTGTTTCCTGTTACTCAGTCAACTTAGTTTCCATGCTGTCACTGTCCGTTTTATTCCATGGGCTTCAACTTTGCTGCAAGCCTATTATTCTTTCAAGTTATCAGCAGTCTCAGATTGCAACTCTTTTGAGTACAATCACAGTTCTTGGTTTCCGGGAGTGGGACATGAACCCACAACCCTCTGATTCAAAGGCGAGGGTGCTATGAACTGAGCCACAGCTGACACCTCTGCAAGCCTATTATGTGGCACTTAATCAAAGCCTTTTGATAGTCCATTTATACACATCAACGCATTACTCTCATCAACCCTCTCTGTTACCTCATCAAAAATGCAATCAGGTTAGTTAAACACGACTTGCCGTTGACCAATCCATGTTGGTTTTCCTTAATTAATCCACAGTTGTCCAACTGGCTGTTAATTTTGTCCTGGATTATAATTTCTAAAAGCTTTCCCACTACTGAAGTTAAACTGGCTGGCCTCTACTTGCTCAGTTTATCCTTCATACACCCTTTTTGAACAGAGGTGTAACATTTGCAATTCTTCAGTCTTCTGACACCACCCCTGCTTGATGCACCCCATCTGGTCTTGGAGCTTCATGTACAGCTGGCCTTTCTAATACCTCCTTATCAATTGTTAACCTATCTAGTATCCCAACGACTTCCTCTTTCACTGTTACTTCTGTTACAACAGCCAACTTACCTTCTCATCGAGAGCAGAGGTTGGGAATTCCAAGGGGAATATTTTACCCCCGTCGGGGGGTAGTGCGGGAGCAGGCCCCGGTGGCCGGCCTTCCGATCAGCGCCCCCAGTCGAGGGAGACGCCGCCATTTTACGTGGGCGGTCCATTTAAGGCCTACCCAGCATGACATCCGCCAGGAAGCGTTATGTGCGGGCGGGGGATTCCCTCAGCCGGGTGTGCGCTTTTTGTGCATGCGTGTGAAAGAGCGAACAGATCTCCCTGAGGCTAAGTGCTGCCTCAGGGAGATCCGCTCTGATTCAAAAGTTGACAGAAAGGTACTAAAAAAATTTCCCTGACATGTTCCCTCATGTGACACTGTCACATGAGTTGGGACATGTCCTTAACTTTTATTTAAAAATTTGATAAACATTTAAAAGCCCTCATGAAGCTTCATCCCGCCTGTGGATGAGGTTTCATGCTTTTTCCGAGGCCTGCCAGGGCTCCCGGCCTGCCTGACAACCTTAAGATTGGACGGGCAGGTCCATCAATCAAGTTAATTTGTTTTTTAATGGCCTTAATAGGCCGTTGACAGTTTGGTAGGCGGGCAGTTGATTTGCCTGCATGCCCGCTGAACTGAAAGTCTAAGTGATGTGGGGCGACATCAGGACGCATGCCCGATGTATCACTGCGTCATTTGACGCGTCGGCGAGCGGGCCCCACCCCCGCTTGCCGACCAGAAAAACCTGCCCCAAGTCCCGACAGACCTCGGAGTTTCTGTGCTTGTATGGACTGAGAGCAGGCTGCACATGTACAACTCAGCATTCTATGTTCCTTGGACCGAGGACTACGATCCCCGGCAGGCTGTGAGTTTTGATGCATGCAAAGTGTGCAGCAGCATGTCTGGCCACGCATGCTCAGTTCCGGGTTTCTCCCCTAGCAGTTAAAGGGCTCAGCCACCCTGACACTAGTGTTCCTGTGCATAAAGAAAAACGTTGCATAAACCTGGGTCATGTGAGTGGCAGCGGAGGAGCATTGCTGAGAAAAGTACCAGGCAGCGGACAGGGAGAGGTCCCAAAAGAGGAATCCCACACAGGGTACAGAGGCAGGTCCTAGTTAAGAGAAAAAAAGAGAAGCAGAGAAAGAGGCTGCAATCAGAGAAAGGGCTGCGATTGACAGGCTTTTAAGTGGTGAGGGCTCAGGAGAAGCCCTGGCAATTGAAGAAGGCTCAGGAGAATCCCTGAAGGTCTAAGAAGGTAGCAGAAGGTTGGTGACTCCATGCTGAGGACAATTGGAATGATGGTACCCCTTTGGAGCAGTAGTGTTCTGCTTGGTGTGGCCGAACAGCTGAAGTTGTACTTGTGAGTTGGGGTGTGAGTGCTTACTCCGGAATCCAGGGGAGCGGAGTCTCAGGAGATGAGATTGAAACCCTGCGAGGTGGGCCATCATTGACTTTGTGCAAGTTGAAGCAACTTTTGGAGAGAAATCTTCAAAGGTGAAGACTGGAATCCCTCATGAGAGTTTCAACGAGATTTGTTGACTCATAGTGTTTAGTGATGTTTGGGTGGGTTGTTGAGAAATCCATCGAATCTATCTTGGTTGCATCTGCCATTTATAGTGCTGTGCGGTGTGTTCAACCATCGTTTGCCTGTTAATTCAGACGTACCTCATAATAATCCTGAATGCTAGAGTATACGATAGATATTGTAAATTGTTTTATCTTTCTGACCTTGTATAGTAACATTTATTTTTATTTGTTTAAAATCCATGGAATCTTGTGGTTTTATTCTATTAGCAGGTGTCTTGAATTTCAAAATTTGTCAACTTTAAACAAAATGTTATTGGTCCCTAACCTGATAATACCAAAAACCTGTGGTCTAGTCCAGGATCATAACACTTTGGCAACATCTTCTTTGAAATAAGTATCTTCTTCCATTATTGGATTCGCCCTTCCTCTTATACCCTTTTAATATTTATGGTAAGGTGGTAGCATAGTTGTATTGTCTAGTATTAGTATTCTAGGGGCCCAGGGTAATGTTCTGGGGACCTGAGTTCAAACCCCACCATGGCAGATGGTGAAATTTGAATGCGATAAAAATCGGGAATTAAAAACCTAATGATGACCACAAAACCATTGCTGATTGTCGTAAAAACCCATCTGGTCCACTAATGTCCTTTAGGGAAGGAAATCTGCTGTCCTTATCTGGTCGGGCCTACATGTGACTCCAGACCCACAGCAATGTGGTTGACTCTTAAATGCCCTCTGAACAAGGGTAGTTTAGTAAAAGGCAATAAATGTTGGCTTAGCCAATGACTCCCACATGCCATGAACGAATTTTAAAAAATGCCTATAAAAGACTGTTTTATGTTAGCTGCCTGCCTCTTCTCATATTGCCTCTTTGCTTCTCTGATTTTCTTTTTCACTTTCCCTCTAAGTTTTCTATATTTAGCCTGGTTCTCACTTGTACTATCAACCTGACATCTATCAGACACACCTCTTCTGCTTCATCCTTTTTTCTATCCCTTTTGCCATCCAGGGAGCTGTGGCATTGGTTGCCCTACCTTTCCCCCTTGTAAGAATGTATCTCAACTGTACCAGAATCATCTCTTCTTCAAAGGCAGTCCATTGTTCCTTTTCAATTGTGCCAGTCTTTCATTCCAGTTTACCTGGAACATTTTCCATTCTCATTCCACTGAAATTGGTTCTTTCCCCAATTTCTTCTTGTCATTTTCTATTGTTATGCTGAACCTTATTATACTATGATCACTGTTCCTTAAATGTTCCCCCACTGACACTTGTAAGATTAAGGTAAAAGTCATTTTAATAAAACAATTTGAAAGATCCAGTTATTTGTTGTTGTTCTTTACCAGCTTCCCACACTTTCTATTGTTTATTAGTTTTTTTAATATATCTTTTTTCTGTTGCTTCTTTGCCCTTTTTTTACAGTTGTTTCTAGAAAAACAGAAATACTAAAATGCAGAAGGAGGTCATTCAACCCATCATGTCTGCACTAGCTCTCTGAATGAGCAATTCCCTTAGTGCCGATCTCCTGCCTTCTCCCCATATCCCTGTACACTCTTTCTTTTCAGACAACAGTCTAATTCCTTTTGAATGCTTCAGTTGAATATGCTTCCACCACACTCTCAGGTAGAGCATTCCAGACTTGAACCACTCGCTGTGTGAAAAGTTTTTACTCATATCGCTTTTGTTTCTTTTGCCAGTTACTTTAAATCTGTGCCCTCTCATTCTTGATTCTTTCATGAGTGGGAACAATTTCTCCCTATCTACTTTATGGGAACAGTTTCTCCCTATCTAGTCTGTTCAGACTTCTCATAATTTTGAATATTTATCAAATCTCCTCAGTCTTCTTTTCTCCAAGGAAAACAGTCCTAATTTCTCCAATCCATATTAACAACTGAAGTTCTTCATTCCTAGAACTATTCTTGTGAATCTTTTCTGCACTCTCTCCAATCCTTCCTAAAATGCAGCAACCCAGAACTGGATGCAATACTCCAGCTGAGGCCGAACTAGTGTCTTATACAAGTTCAACATAACCTCTTTGCTCTTGTACATTATGCCCCTCTTCATAAAGCCTAGGATACTGTACATTTTATTAACCACTCTCTCAACCTGTCCTGCTGCCTTCAATGACTTATACACATATACACTCAGGTACACCCTGTTTAGTACCCTTTATATTGTCGCTCCATGATCTTCCTACCAAAATGAATCACTTCACATCTTTTTGTACTAAACTTGCAACTGCCACCTTTACGCCCACTCCACCAACTTGTCTATGTCCCTTTGATGTTCTACACTGTCCTCCTCACAGTTCACAATACTTCCAAGTTTCATCATCTGAAAACTTTTAAATTGTGCCATGTACACCAAGGTCTAGGTCAATAATATATACCAAGAAAAGGAAGGTCCCCAACACTGACCCCTGGGCAACTCCACTACAAACCTTCCTCAGCCTGAAAATCATCCATTAACCACAACTCTTTGTTTCCTATTGCTCAGCCAATTTCGTATCCATGTCACCACTATTTCTTTCTGATTCTATTCCATGAGCTATAACCTTGCTCACAAGTCTGTTGTGTGGCACTGTATCCAAATTTTGGAAGTCCATGCATTCCACATCAACAGCATTTCCCTCATCAACCCTCTCTGTTACCTCTTCAAAAACTCCTGAAAGTTAGTTAAATATGATTTTCCCTCAAGAAATCCATGCTGGCTTTCCTTAATTAACCCACATTTCTCGATGTGACTCTTAGTTTTGTCCCGGATTATTGTTTCTAGAAAACTGAAGTTAAACTGACCGGCCTCTATAGTTGCTGGGCTTATCTTTACACTCTTTTTTGAACAAATGTGTAACATTTACGATTCTGCAGTACACATTTGTACAGAGTGAACGTTTGTAATTACTTTAAAAAATGCTGTGTGCATTGAACACAGAATCTAAACCACACTGAAATTTATTGTAAAGTTCTATTGAATGATATCCATGTAATAAGTATTTTGAAATATTTAATTAAAAGTCTTTTTAAGATAACAGTTTGAAATATCCAGTGTTTTAGTATCTTGGCTATCTTGTTCTATCGATTTACATATTTAGACCAACTTATTCTATAACTTGAACTGCCTCATCTGATTCCACTGCTCCTACTAGTTTGATGTTTACAAATGTGACCAATTTGCACTAAATTTATGAATCCAGGCTAATTATCTAAGTTAGAAACAGTAGTGGGGCCAGCAAAAGTCCAGAGGTGAACCATTCAGTACTTTCCTTACATTAATTAATTTCCCTAATGCATACTTATCATTTCCTGCCCTTTAGCAAGTTTCTTACTGTTTACACCGAATCCTCATAGCTTCAAATTTAACTAATAAATTGAACTTTGTCAAAGGCCTTTTGAAAGTCAAGATCCACCACTTCATAAGAGCTTATCACTTGACTTGTCACTTCCTCAAAGAAGACATGAAGGTTGATCAGGCAGAATGTCCATTCTGAATCTACTATTCCTGCTGTTAATTAGATTATAGTTGTTAAAGATTACTTCTGATAACCAATTCCATTATTTTACATGAAATGGAAATGGCCACTGGTCTGTTTTATCCCCCTTTTGGATAAGGGCACATCAGTCTGTTTTGAATCTACTGGCACCTCCTCAGTGTTTATCAATTTCTACATAATGACTGTCACCTGCCTCACAAATCTCCTCACTAGTCTCTTTCAGCACTCTGGGGTAAATACTGTCTATCACTGGGGATATATTGGCTGTTAGCTCACTTAGCCTTTTTAGGATTTCTGTGCTACTTATGACAGTTGTTAATTTAACTTGGTATTGCTTTGGAGAATTTCCCTTGTGAATATTTGGGGAAAGTAGTAATTCAGATTTACTACTTTGTGATCATCCTAAAGTTCAAGCCCATTGTGGACTTGAAATTTGTTTTGGCCCATTTTTGGACTTGAAATAGATGATGTACTCAGAGACACACCAAGAGCTGGAGGCTCAAGATTCATCCAAAATTTGGTCTTGGGGCTCATTCGCGTAATTCCAGTGAGCTACAGATATCAATTGGGCATCGAGTTTTCTGGTTGGCTCCACCAGCATTTGAGCTGGCAGTAGGTCTCATGTAAACCCTGGGAATGGGGGGAGGGGATTTGGAAGTATGAGCACTGGCTGGCCGCAGTCCTCAGGTAAACCCTGGGATTGGGGGGAGGCAATTGGGAGGGAGTGAGCATGGGCTGCTAGCAGTCCTCAGGCATGCTTTAGACCAGGAGGAGTACTTCCTCTCTTCCTGACTGCACAATGCTGGTGACCTGCAGTGATCCTTTAATAACTGGTTAGACTGTAGCAAGAGCAGGAAATCTAAATGCAGGCATGCAATTTGCACTTGAGAGAAAGTTTCACAAGTTCCAAATTCTCCCCCTATATTTTCACTTCTATTCTGACTGTCATCTTGTTTTTGTTTTTTTCCAGGACTCACTTTCGTTTTGGTCATTCTTTTAGTGTTTTACTACATTTTCTTGTTTTCCTTCTGCCAGGTTCTCAGTCATTGTGATGGTCTGCTGTGGTCTCCATAACATAGGCCTCCAGAGGGGTGTGCGCCTTGTGGACAGTGAGGCCCTGGAAGGGGACAGCTCACTGGGCCAGGAGCAGGAGGTAAGAGAGAAGGAGGAATTGGAGGCAAAGGAAGATGATGCCGAAAAGAAAGCTGCATGATGAGCTGGCCTCCTTCTGCCAGCCTCCAGGAATTGGACCTCCCTTCTCTCCTTCATGGGTGCTAGTCCTCAGGGACCCCTGTGCCATCTTGGGCCACTGTGGTGCAATGGCAGGCTTAGGCACAAACTCTCTCCCTCAACACAATGAGCAACCTGGTCTAAAGCATGCCATGGGTTGCTAGCAGCCCATGCTCACTCCCTCCCAATTGCCTCCCCCACAATCCCAGGGTTTACCTGAGGACTGCAGCCAGCCAGTGCCTTGGGTATCTGAAACCAGCCTCCATTCCTGACCCCACTAGCTTTAATTGGACAGGAAACCAGTCTCCTTATCAATTAAGAGCTCACCTCTGGGAAAATCCAAAATTCAGTAAGTTTCCCATTGGAGGCGGTTTCTGACACAAAAATAGACCCATGTCCCATTTTCCATCTCCAGGTGGAAAATCAGGCCCCTCAGGTCCTCAAGCGTCTGTTTGTTCCTGGTTTATGTTTCTTGTGTGTCTTCTTCCGTTTTTACCCACATGCTGGTTGCCTTCCACCCTGCAATCTGCCTCATCCATGACCTGCTTTTCTCTCTGACCTCCCACTTCTGCTGTACCATCTTTAAGGGGCTTCTTGTACTTTCTAAAATCCCATCACAGCTGGTTGCATACAGTATATCCAACCTCAGCTGCTGAAGGAATCTGATTGTTGGGTGTGCTGTCAGGGTTAATCACAGTGGACAGGATTTGGAGTTCGGAAGGCGGGCGCAGTTGGCAGGCCTGGGAGTGGCCAGGAAACGGGCCGCCATCCCCGAATGGCCCCCAACCACGATTTCACATTGGCTGGCCAACTAACGGCCAGCCAGTGTGAAAGGTGCGCTGAAAGGCTCAGCGTTGCCAGGGTCGGTGGGGGGAGGAGGACGAGCGCTGAAGTCAATGCGGGCGCGGGGGCACACTCACAGAAAGCTCCCTGAAGGCAGAGAGCTGCCTCAGGAAGCTGAAGAATTCAAATCCAATAATAACAGATTTTAAAATCCGGAAAAAATGCCTATGCATCAGAAACAGTCACCTGAACGTATACAAGATGGAAATTCTGTCCAAATGTTTTCATTTAAAAAAAATTAATATCAGAAACCTCATTCCGCCCTTGGATGAGGTTTCCTCAAAAAGGCAAAGGCCGACTAGCCAATTTGCCCGCCCACCAACTGTAATATTGATTAAAATGTTAATGGCCTTAATAGGCCTCTTAATTGTCGCCGGGCGCGCTGCCGACTCTCGCGAGCACAAGCTGATCAAAATACCACACGCTGTTTAACATTTGAGCGTGTCAGGCACGCACCCACACGCCAAGCGAAAATTTCTGCCCAGTGTTTGTGTGCTTCGTGCTCCTGATTCAGTGCCTTCCTTTTGTATTCATTACCAACCAGCTCTTTTCACTCTATGCATCATTAGCTTGCACCCTGCCCTCACTTTAGCAGGTTCAGTGTCCTTCCGGGTCATATTAACCCCCCTCAAAGAATGTAGCTAGAATTTGGTAAATTATTAAAAGAAAAGTCAGTCAATATCATGGAGCAAGGGTGGCTGGAGTACTGAATTCTGCAGCACTTGGCTTCTGGTCTAAGCAACACTGAATGGGGTGCACTGAATGGGGACACATCAAATGGTTATGCACTGGTGGACTTTGATTTGTGATAATGAAATGCTTAGTTGCTGTGCCAGGTTCTTGTGGCACTGCCGGTACATGGCTGCACAAAACCATTTTAAAGTTGCTGCAGCGTGTCTGTCGAGGGGAGAGGCGAAACTTCCCCACAGCTGTCTTAGACCACTTGAGATCTGGAAGCAGGGTCACTGCCTAGCTACTTGATCTAGGAACAGCATGTGACATGAGTGAGAGACGAGAAGGAGGTGGAAATCTATCATGTAGGTTTGGGTGAAGAAGGTCCTTTAGCCCTTTATATCTCTTTCTTTCAGAACAAACACTCATCATATTATTACGGCATCATGTTTCTTGGTCAGGGGCATGGGTTGGCGTGAGTTGGAACTAAGTTGACATAGTGGATATAAAGGTCCTTGGGGGTGGGTTGAGGGGCTTAGGTTGGCATGGAGGAGATGGGGATGTGGCATAGGTTGGCATTGAGAGTATGAGGGGCCATGGGGTTGGATAGAGGGGCATGAGTTGGCATGGATGGGGCATGGAGAGTGTGTGAAGGGGAGTGAAGGCTAGAGGGCTTTAGAGTTTTTATAACTGAGACGAAGTCCCAGAGCAATGAGGCAGGCCTTTTAACGAGCACTCAGCATCCCCTGTGGCTGCTTCCGCACTGTTTCCGTGGGCAGTGGGCCCCAGTAGAGCACGCACCCACCTCCACCCCGGAACAAAAATTCGGCCATTCAAGGAAGTTTCTTTGATTTGTGAAATCAGAAATTTCCAGACCCTGCACACTTGACTTAGAAGATAAATTTTGGGCCTTTGTCCCTTTGAAAGAGCTAAACAGATTAGTCCCCATTTCACCATAATGCTGAAGATTAGTCTTCTTCAAGCACATGTTCAATTGCCTTTTGAAAGTTCATATAGAATCTGATTACACTACACTTAGAGGTAGTGCTTTCTAGATCTTAACAACCCTTTATGTGAAAATATTTTCCTAATTTCTCCTCTAATTCTTTTGCCAATTATTTAAAACCAATGACTCCAGGGGCAACATTTTCCCCTCATTGGGGGGGGATGTGTGGGCGCTGGCAGGCAGGTTCCCGATCGGTGCCCCCGGTTGGGGGTGCGCCGCCATTTTACATGGGTGGGCCAAGTAAGGATGTGCACTCCCTCTGCGGGCGGGGGTGGATTCCCTGAGCCGGGAGTGCGCTCTTCTGCGCATGCGCGCGAAAGAGCGCACAGATATCCCTGAGGCAAAGTGCCGCCTCAGGGAGATCGGTGGACGTTGTAAACATGTTTGGAAGTGAAAAAAAAAATTCCTGACATGTCCCCTCATGTGCCCAGAATTGTACACACTACTTCAGCTGAAAACTACCCAGAGATTCAGAAAGATATAGCATGACTTCCTTGTTTTGTGTTAAATGCCCTTATTTACAAAGCCAAGTATCCCATATGCTTTCTTAACCAGTTCAACAACTTGCCCTGCCCCCTTCAAAGAATTCTTGATGTGTGCTCCAGATCCCTCTGCTTTTGTACCCCCTCTCAATATAATACCATTTAGATTATCCTGCCTGTCGACATGGTTTCTCCCAAAGTGCAGCATTTCACTCTTATCTGCATAGCTTGTATCTGCCATGTGTCTGCCCATGTCACCAAATTGTCTATGTCCTCCTGAAGTCTGTTATTATTATGTTCACCAATTACTGTGTTACCAAGTTTTGTATCATCTGCAAAGTACAATGCTGAAGCCCAGCGATGACAGTGCACTGCACCCCAGTGAGGCACCCAGCTTAGACTGTTAGAGGTTAGCTGAAAGCAGAACTAGCGTCTGATTCTTTAATGATAGGGCAACGTGTCATTCGTGACATTAGTCTGAGTTTCTGGAATTTGGACTCAGTCCCATAATGCTGAAGACTTTGTTGAAAGTATGTTGATAAGGCACCAGAACCCAATGAGATGCATCCAAGAATACTGAGGAAAGTGAGTGTGGAGATTGCAGGGTATTCGGCCATAATTTTCAGTTTTTGTTAGACTTTCTCCTCATTTCTGTCTTAAATGGGAGACCCCTTATTCTTAAACATTGTCCCCTGTTCTAGTCTCTCCCACAAGGGGAAACATCCTCTCAGCATCTATCCTGTCAAGTCCCCTCAGGATCTTCTATGTTTCAAAGATCACCTCTCATTCTTCTAAACTCAAATGGATATAGGCCCAACCTGTCCAACTTTCTTCATAACCCTTACATTCCAGGAATCAGTCAAGTAAGCCTTCTCTGAACTGCTTCTAATGCAATTATGTCCTTTCTTAAATAAGGAGACCAAACCTGTACACTCAGTGACTGAGCTTCCACAGCCCTCTGGGGTAGAGAATTCCAAAGATTCACAACCCTCTGAATAAAGACATTTCTCCTCATCTTGGTCCTAAGTGGCTTCCCATTTTTAATAATTTTCCATTATTAATTCCCCAGACTCACTCTCTAGAGGACCAATGCTCACTTTACTTACTCTTTTTCTTTTTAAATACCTGTAGAAACTCTTAGGTTGGAATTGTCCCAGATTTTCACGAAGTGCAGTAGCGGGCGTGAAAAATGACATTTTACCCACTGGCCACAATGGCGGGTTTCTCCGCCTTATTGTACCCTTCCTGGCATGTCCTGCCTCATTAATAATTCATTCATAGGAAACACACCAGATCGCTGGTGGGCAGGCGTGGATTTGCCCGCCACGCCGTGACCTCAGCGCTTCTTCGCTCCGGGCGCTATATTTAAAGCTCACCAGCGCGCTGCCTACTTCATGTCTACAGACCAGGTCTGCTCCAGGCAACAGATGGCTCCAAAAGCAAAGAAGACGGCAGCCTCCAAATTTAGTGACGCCTCTCTTGCGCCTGCTGGGAGTAGTAGCTGCCGCGATATCCTCTACCCCTTGTTCTGGCTGCAGGAATTTCACCAGAGTCACCAATCCAGCCTGGGAGGTGGTAGCAGCAGCGGTCAGCACCAACATGGCACAGAGGAGGTCAGCCATTCAGTGCAGGAAGAGAATGAGTGCTCTCATCCATTCCGCCAGGGTAAGGCAACCACCTCACCACTCTCACCTCACACACTCACAAACTCATCACACATCCACAGGGATCTCACACCTCAAGGGACAATACCACTAACTCTCACACACACCCTCACATCTCCATCAGGCTCATATCCTCTGGAGCTGACGTCCTCATCCTGTCCATGGTTCCGCTCACCACACAAACATTCCATGCAGTGCCATGTGTCCAGCTCACACTCTCTCCATCTGTTTCCATGCAGAAGAAGCTGGTTCACAGTAGGAGGGAGAGCTCCTAGACCGGGGGTGGAATGGTCCACATTAGGCCCCTCGCTCACTTTGAGGAGCGTGCCATCACGCTGACTGGTGAGGACATGGACTGTGCCTGTGGTGACGGTGAGGTTGGTGGCGAACACCCTCATGAGGATCCTGCACCACATCATCCCTCTCTCAACATGACTGTGAGTACTTGCTCCTGCTTTTGATCCTGCTGCCATGCACTAATTATTTTTACTTTGGTTCACAGGAAGCTCTGCCAAGTGACCGATGCCCTCAGCCAGTCAGTCCCTCAGCTCCATCCAGGTCCTCACCTCCAGCCAAGAGGACACCTCCTCCATTGAAGAGCTGGAAATAAGCAGCCTGGAAGACCCATCACAGCGCTTACCCACACCCTCCACCAGCGCAGAGACACACACCTCGGTGGGATCCAGATCTAGAGCAGGCTCAGGTTCACAATTTGGTGGTCACTGCACAGACACGTATCTGCAGCTGGAAGAGGCAGGTTCAGCCGAGCTCCCCGGCACTCGGGGGACTGCTGGGGAAGAGGCATCTGTGAGGTCCGAGTCAGATGATGAAACTCTGGATTCGGTCTTCCAACTCATCATGGAGAGTCAGTCGAAGGCAGGGGAACATCACGCAGAACTGTTGGAAGCCTTCAACAGAGTGACACGTGAGTCAGAGGAGTGCTTCTGCCTGCTCTCTGATGAAGTGGTGCCCACATGTGCACATATGGAGGTCTCCATGGGAAGGATGGCAGATGCCATGGAGACCCTGGTCCAGCAGAACGCAGAGATGTGCGCAGACTTGCACTCCATCGTGGCAGCCATGGCTGAGTTCCTGCAGTAGCAACGTGAGAGGGAAAGGGGGCACTTGATGTCCGTCCAGGTGCTCCTTCCCCTCAAGGAGTCAGGCCGGGGCTCTCAAGCACCTGAAGGGAGGAGGAGCAGGAGCTGGACACCCCTGGGTCATCCACTCAGGAATCTCAGAGGCTGTCCTCTCCCTCCGAGTCCCCTTTGCCTGTGACCCCCTCAGCCTCTTCCTCTGTCACCGCAGAGGGAGTAGCTAGCCCACAGGAGGACAGCCATAGCAAGCTGAGGCCCTCCAGGCCTCAACTCTCCAGAGGACGCACACCGAAGATATCCGAGGCAACAAGGCCAACTATTGCACAGGCTGGCTGCACCCCTGCTGCAGATGTCAGGGCAGCACCTAGAAGAAGGGGTAGGCCTAGAAAAGTTAAGAAATTCTGATCACAAGTGGTTGCACGGGTGAACACATTTTATCATTTATAATCTAAAAATATATTCACTTTCACTAATTAATGTGTAATGTTGTCTTTCAGCTTAATTGACACTGCATTCCATCCCCACCACTAGCAGTTCAGCTGCATGTAGCCGGACCACGAGTGATTCTGGAGGGAGAAGTGTCTGCGCAGGGCCTTTCAGAGCCTCGTGCAAGCACTCTCCCACGCACGCAGAGCCTTCGTTCATCGCACTCATCTTACTGTCCTGAGCATTTTCAATGCTACCTGCTGGGGTTCTCTTTCAGTTGTCCAGCCAAGCTGACCTGCACCTCTGTCCGACCACTCCCATGCAGTACCGTGCCTGTCCAACATGAGGCTCCGCTCACTTTCGATTTCAACAGCCATTTTCGGTGTCTGGTATATTATCAGATCCCCGTGCTTTCTCCTCCCCCAGTCACCCACGCTTTTTCCCCCATTACTGTCAACCCTCCCGGCATCACAATCCACCTCCCCACTGTCACCTACCAACCTGAACCCTTGCTGTTCCAGGATGTCCAGGTGAATGCGCACGGTCCCTACCTTCCTGAGAATCCCACCCCCATCCACACGGACCTCCCTGATCTGCTCCCCACCCTCACGGCCGTGTTTGTCTCTGGGTCCCTACCAACCACCCTCACCATCCCTTCTATCGTTACCATCGCACCCTCACCCTGCCACCCTACTGGCTCCATTTACCCCTTCTCACATTGACCATTCCATCCTACCACCCTCAGTTCGCTCCCCAGGAGGCAGTCATTGACTCTACAGACCCCTCCCTTGCACATTCACCTGGACATCCCCCCTCCCCTTACTCAGTCCTCCACCCTTACTCCCTCTTCCCTCTGAACACCTTCCCCTTTCCGCACTCTCTCCTCCCACTGAACACCTTCCCCCTCTGCACTCCTTCCTCCCCCAAACACCTTCACCTTTCTGCACTCCCTCCTCCCCTCACACACCTTCCCCTCTCCTTACTCCCTCCTCCCCCAAACACCTTCTCCCTCCACAATCCCTCCCCTACACCTTCCTCCCCCATTACACTTACCTCCCCAGTTGCAGCATTCTCCCCTGTTACACCCTCCTCCCCCTGTACTCCCTCCTGCCCCCTCCCAACATCACCACCCCCAACACCTTCGTTTCCTCCCCCACCCTCTCGCCGGTACACCTTCCTCTCCCATTCACACATAGTAGTCCTTCCTCTCCCAAAACCCCCCCCAAGT
Source organism: Cetorhinus maximus (assembly GCF_964194155.1). NCBI lineage: Eukaryota > Metazoa > Chordata > Chondrichthyes > Lamniformes > Cetorhinidae > Cetorhinus > Cetorhinus maximus. Next base: position 42,449,579 of record NC_135899.1, read on the forward strand.
ATACCTTCCTCTCCCACCCTGTCGCCGATCATCTGTAGCAGCCCATGACCAAGACCATAATGCTCCGAAGCAGACCCGAAGCATCAACAGAGACGTCCCACATCCTGAGAGCTGTTTCGTGGCGGAGCCATATCCATGAGGATCCACCCAGCATGTGATGCATGTGTTTCTCCAGGGTCCAGTAACTGTAGGGCTCCAGCATCCTCTGCCTCTCAAATGTCCGCAATCTGAGCAAGGCCCTAAAGGTGAGGCCCGACTTCTGCAAGTCTCACTTGTCCAGATGTGTTCTGAGCCAGCATGTTTTCCCGCCAGCATAACGGTAAATTGGTTGTGGGGGGACGATTTTGGCCGGGCCTTACTTTGCATCCCATTACCAGGATGCAAATCAGGTTCACGCCGGCCTCCAGCGGGATTCACATTCCACCATTGCGGACATCATCGATAATCCTGCTGTGATTTCACGCTGGCATGAAACTGATTTCTGCCCCTCCCACCGAATTGCCCCCCACCCCTGCCCTCCATGACACCCACAAATGGGTCCAGACAATTCCACCCTTCCTATCTGTTTTTATATTTCTAGCTAGATTTCTCTCATTCTCTAATTTCTCCCTTTTTATTAATCTTTTCGTCATTCTTTGTTGTTCTTTATATTCTGTCCAATCTTCTGACTTGCCACTCATCTTTGTGGAATTATATGCTTTTTCTTTCAATTTGATACTATCTTTAACTTCCTTAGTTAGCCACGGAGGTGTGTCCTTTCCTTAGAGTCTCTTTCTAATTGGAATATATGTTCTCTGAGTATTCTGAAATATCTCCTTAAATGTCTGCCACTGCATCTCCACTGACCTATGCCTTTACATAATTCCCCAGTTAGCCAGCTGTCATCATGCCCTCATAATTGCCCTTATTTAAGTTTAAAACACCAGTCTTAGATCCACTCCTCTCTCTCTCTCCCTCTCAAGTTGAATGTGAAAATCAGTCATATTATGATCACTGCTACTTAAGGCACCTTCATTATGAGGCCATTAATTATTCCTGCCTAATTGCGCATTTCCAAATCTAGTATAGCCTGCTCTTTGGTTGACTCTGGACGTGCTGATCTAAGAAACTGTGCCGAAAACACTCTGTGAACTCATCATCCAGGCTACCTTTGCCGATCTAATTCACCCAATCTATATGTAGATTTAAATCATCCATGATTATTGCTGTATCTTTCTCACAAGCTCCCATTACTTTTTACTGTATACCCTGCCCTACAGCGTGGTTACTGTTAGGGCGCCTATAAACCACTCCCACAAGTGACTTCTTACCTTTACTATTTCTCATTGCTACCCAAAATGATTCTACATCTTTATCTTAAGAACTAAGGTCATCTCTCTCTATTGTACCATTGTCATCCTTCATTAACAGAACAACCCCTCAATCATTTCCTAGCTTCCTATCATTCCTAAATATCATGTACCCTTGAATATTCAGGTCCCATTCTTTGTCATTCTGCAGCCATGTCTCTGTAATGGCTATCAGATCATACATATTTATTTCCATTTGCGCTGTCAATTCACCTTTTTTGTTACGAATGCCACGTGCATTCAGATACAGAGCATTTGGTTCTGTTCTAGTTCGGACAGTCAATACAATCTCCTGGACTCTCGCTCTCAGCTTTAAAGAACTGTGTCCATCCCCCTGACTATACTATCCCCTACTACAACTACATTCCTATTTAATCCCCTGCTTGAGTGGCTTCCTGTACAATGATGTTTTGGTCAGTTCGCTCATCCACCCTGCAGCCCCCATTATCAACCATACAGGTTACAAGCTCCTCAAACCTGTTGGATAATTGCAAAGGCTGAGGCTCCTCCACTTCTACCTTCTGGGTCCCCATACCTGCTTCATTCGCAATCTCACCCTCCTGTCCCTGACCAAATCAGGAGACCCTATTCTAAGGGGTGTGACTGCCTCCTGGTATAAACTGTCCAGGTAACTTTCCCCCTCCCTGATGTGTTGCATTGTCTGCAGCTCGGCCTCCAGCTCAATGACTCTGAACTGAAGCTGCTCATGCCACAGACACTTACTACAGATGTTTTTTGTCCTGGATCATGCTGGTATCCAAGGATACCCACATTCTGCAGTCACTACACATCACCTGCCCAGCCATCTTTCTTATGTGTTAATTAATTCATAATTAATAAACATTGCTACTCCTTTACTACTGCTAGTAAACCTTACTACAGCTAATAAAACCTTACAATTACTAATAAATTACATAAGTTTTGAAGATAAGCAAGAAAAATATTCACCAACTAATCACTCATCTGTTTTCCTGTGATGTCACACTTTGATTTCTCGCAGAACGCGGCTGCTCTACCCTGGAGCTACAGACTGGACTGGATTCGATAGCTCTTCTCGGTGCTGCTGACTGCCCCCAGGTCCTTTTGTCTCCCGCTCTTCTCAGCTTTCACATCAACCTTCTCCTGAAGCTTGGCATTGATTCCTCTACAACAGAATTACTATATGACTTTGACTGGTAAGGTTCCACTTGGTATGTTAGCTGCCCACTGGTTCCACTCAGAGGATCTGTGTTCTACTCTAGCCTGTAAGTTATGCAGCATGGTGCTGGTCTCTGAGCTGGTGACACTGTTAATGATTGGTGCAGTACATTTTTCCACTCTATGGTCTTCGCCCTCATTCCCTGGGGGGGTTTGGGGAAAGGGGTCTTCTTCCCGTTGTTCTGACAGGTGGGGCTGGGTAGGGGTGGGGAGGTGGACCTTGCTTCTGGCATGTCCAGTGATAAAGCTAGAAGGATTATGGTGCACCGCATGTGGCCACTCTGGGAGGACGTGTGTGATGAGACTATGTGGAGCTTAGGTGTGAGTATAGGTTTGATGATTAGATATTAGGAACAGTTGTGGATCTGTAAAGAAGCTGGAGTGGCCACATACCTCTAAACGATATGCCCCTTGCTCTGCCTGTGGCCACAGCATCTGCTACTCTCTGCCTGATCACTGCCATCACTGCCTTTTCAAGGGCTTTGATTGCATGGAGTTGTGCTTGCCTTCCCACAGTCACCCACTTCCCACTGCTGGCACCTATTATGCACTATCTTGTCCTAGAAGAGAAAGGATGGTGATAGTGAATGATTTCTTGACAGGTGTGTTTGGGTGTATGTGATGCCTCATGGTTGGAGAGCTGAGATTTGTTTGAAGTATGAGTAGTGTCTGTGAAGTATGCAACAGTGTGTGTTGTGTGCATGTCAGTGTATAAGTAGATGGTGGATGCAGTGCGCTAAAGGTGTGATGCTGTTGGTGGTGTAGTTATTGAGAACTGTGTATGATGGGATCTTACTTTGACCACTGGTGTCAGATTGTTATATTTGTTATGGTATTGGAACCATGTCCTTGGGACTTTGATGTCCCAGGAAATCTCCTCCTACCTGTGGTGCATTAGTTGTCTCTGCAGCCTCCTTTCCCCCTTTGGGTCAAGGATATTTCACCTCCTCTGGACATCTCCACCAGGACCTTGAGTGTGAACCTGCGACCGCCCTCTCCTCGTTGCTGAGCTATTCTGATATGTGCCATTGCCTGTCTCTCAGTGCACTCCAGAGGCTACATTTACCCCTCCATGAAAATTCCTCCTAATCAGCAGTCGAGTGCTAAACATGCAGGTGTCCATTTTAGCACCTCCAGACATTTTAAGTCATGGTGATCAGCAATTACTTTGAATATTGCAGGCTAAAATCAGACTTATATACAGGCAGGTCTTATTAGCAAAGCAGCCACTTAGAACTTGTTTTCGCCCTACCCCAAAATAACCCCTAATGTCTTTGAAACAGAAAGAAGGGCAAAGTTAAAATTGTCATTATTCAACATAAATTGGCAAAGGGCCGTCGTACAGCCCCGATATATTGACTACAATGAACAGCTCAGGAATCTGTTCCAGCACTCACAAACCCTCTTCCTAACGGAGAAATCGGTGTACCAACTATGCTTCCTGGAATATAGAGTTTTGCATGCGCACATTCTTACTATTTGAACAAGAGTATAAAATAGCAGCCTCTGCATTTTTGTGCCATCATTCCTCCTTGTTGACAAAATAATTCTTCTGTTTTGACATTGATTCCATGCAACACAAAAATTTCAAAACTAAAGCGACATTTCTGGCCAGAAGCCAAACTAATTTAGAAACCTGAGCTGTGTAGCTGGGACTCTGGGCTTGGTGCAATGGGACAGCACTTCGCTTGTACACCTGGGACCTGAGTTGATATCCAACCCAGGATGACAATATGAGCACCTCTTCCTCCTGCTGGCTGTTAGGGGCTCTGCATGAAATGAGTTTGGGCAATTTTATTCGAATTCCCAGTGAGTATGGTGACACACAGCAAACTGTCAGCACTAATGATAAAAACAAAAAGCTAAAAGCTACTGCGGATGCTGGAAATCCAAAACAAAAACAGAATTACCTGGAAAAACTCAGCAGGTCTGGCAGCATCGGTGGAGAAGAAATCAGTTAACGTTTCGAGTCGTCACGACCCTTCGGCAGAACTGAAGCATAGTTAGGATAAAGGTGAAATATAAGCTGGTTTAAGGTGGGGGGGCGGGGGGAGAGAGAAGTTGAGGGTGTGGTGATTGTGGAGATAAGCAAGCAGTGATAGGAGCAGATAATCAAAAGATGTCACAGACAAAAGGATCAAAGAGGTGTTGAAGGTGGTGATATTTGTCTAAGAAAAGTGCTAATTAAGAATGGAAGACAGGACACTCAAGGTACAGCTCTAGTGGGGGTGGGGTGGAAAGACTAACAAAGTTTTAGTTTTAGATTTAAAAATAATGGAAATAGGTGGGAAAAGAAGAATCTATATAAATTATTGAAAAAAAAGGGAGGGGGGAGAAACGGGGTGGGGATGGGGGGAGGGGGAGTTTAAGATCTAAAGTTGTTGAATTCAATATTCAGCCTGGAAGGCTGTAAAGTGCCTAGTCGGAAGATGAGGTGCTGTTCCTCCAGTTTGCGTTGGGCTTCACTGGAACAATGCAGCAAGCCAAGGACAGACATGTGGGCAAGAGAACAGGGTGGAGTGTTAAAATGGCAAGCGACAGGGAGGTTTGGTCTTTCTTGCGGATAGACCGCAGGTGTTCTGCAAAGCGGTCGCCCAGTTTGCGTTTGGTCTCTCCAATGTAGAGGAGACCGCATTGGGAGCAATGAATGCAGTAGACTAAGTTAGGGGAAATGCAAGTGAAATGCTGCTTCACTTGAAAGGAGTGTTTGGGCCCTTGGACGGTGAGGAGAGAGGAAGTGAAGGGGCAGGTGTTGCATCTTCTGTGTGGGCATGGGGAGGTGCCATAGGTGGGGGTTGAGGAGTAGGGGGTGATGGAGGAGTGGACCAGGGTGTCCCGGAGGGAACGATCCCTACGGAATGCCGTCAGGGGGGGTGAAGGGAAGATGTGTTTGGTGGTGGCATCATGCTGGAGTTGGCGGAAATGGCGGAGGATGATCCTTTGAATGCAGAGGCTGGTGGGGTGATAAGTGAGGACAAGGGGGACCCTATCATGTTTCTGGGAAGGAGGAGAAGGCGTGAGGGAGGATGCGCGGGATATGGGCCGGACACGGTTGAGGGCCCTGTCAACGACCGTGGGTGGAAAACCTCGGTTAAGGAAGAAGGAGGACATGTCAGAGGAGCTGTTTTTGAAGGTAGCGTCATCAGAACAGATGCGACGGAGGCGAAGGAACTGAGAGAATGGGATGGAGTCCTTACAGGAAGCGGGGTGTGAGGAGCTGTAGTCGAGGTAGCTGTGGGAGTCGGTAGGCTTGTAATGGATATTGGTGGACAGTCTATCACCAGAAATTGAGACAGAGAGGTCAAGGAAGGGAAGAGAAGTGTCAGAGATGGACCATGTGAAAATGATGGAGGGGTGGTGATTGGAAGCAAAATTAATAAATTTTTCCAGGTCCCGACAAGAGCATGAAGCAGCACCGAAGTAATCATCGATGTACCGGAGAAAGAGTTGTGGGAGGGGGCCGGAGTAGGACTGGAACTGTCAGCACTGTTTGGTCCTGTAGCAGGCATCATTCAGGGAAGTTACAGAAATGATTGGTGGGCGACAAGGATAAGTAACATATGCAGTAGAAGGAATTTTTTTGTACATGGTTGTTGAGACACATCGTCAAAGCAGCATAGAGGAAGCTTTATTCTTTATCAGGTTTCAACCATGATGTTAGTGGCAATACATTTGCCTCGGAGTTGGAAGATCCTGGGTTCTGGCTCATTCCAGAGGCTTATGCACATAGTCAAGGTTGGCACTCCAGTGTTGTACTGAGGGAATGCTGTACAGTCAGAGGTGTCAGCTTTGAGATGAAACATTAAACAAAGGTCCAATCTTCCCTCTCAAGTAAAAGATCCCATGGGATTACTTGAAGAACAACAGGAAATTCTGTGGTGACCTGATCAACATTTATCCCTAAATTAACAGTACTGTTACTTATTTAATTGTGCTTGTAGGACTTTGGCTGCTATGCTTCCCTACAACACTGATTGGACTTTACAAAAAAAACAAGGTGTGAAACACCTTGTGACCTCCCGAGGTTGTGAAAGACACTACATAAACATAAATTTATTCTTTCTTAGTGTGATGGAACAGAACCTAACACTGTGTATTTTTATAAAAATATATCCTCATTGCTATTTCTTAATTTTAAACTGGACCTTTTGGCTGAACAAAGACCATTAAGCTAGCTGACTCTCTATCTGTGAGTTATTGTCTGAGTCACCAGAACAAGAGACAATTTCACAGTTTTGGAAAAGTCACACCTCGTTATTTCTGAGAAGCTACTAATAGACCATTTGGGAACTGCACAGCCTAACTTCATAGGGAGCTACACGAAGGCCATTTTTATCTGATAAACCAGGCCTGCTAGCAGTGTCAGAGAGTCTACAGAGACTCTCAAATACCAGACCCTCAACAAATGGCACCTCTTTCAACCAATAATTGCTGAGGCATTATCAGCCTGGAACACAAAGCCAATTTCCAGACACTGAATGACACTGTTGAAGTCATTGTGGAGAGGCAAGGTCATATGACTTAAGACTCTGGCTTGTTGAACAAGTTAATATTGCCTTCCTGAGCTGCAACCCAGCATGCTGCTTTAACTTCTGACTAGCAGGCCACACAGAAGGTGCTCTGGCCAGGTTGGACACCTGGCCCCATGTACCCAGCCGCTGCCGAAAGTTCTGAAACATTGCCTACAAACTGACTCATCTCCATGTGCCTATTTCATCTTGTGAAGTTGCCCCCACCAGAAAGGTGAATTTTACACCACCAGTTTTCAGCCCGCTAACCTCCGTGAAGGAAGTCCTCGTGGGACTTTGATTCTGGACTCTGGACCTCATGTGAACCAATATTCATTTTCTCTGTGGTCTCTGTACTGTAAAACCTTCTTTTCTCCATCCATCTCTTTATTGTATGTGTGCAGAGGGGGATGTTGTGGACCCTCTTTTTCACAGTTTTTCGAATGTGTGCAATAAACTAACCATTTTGAATTCGGCCTATCTCGAGTTTGCTGTAGGAATTGGATCACACAAAAATGAGGGGTTCGAAAATACGCCACCACTCATTAAAAAGGAAACAAATCAAAACACCTTTCTTTTTATGGATGGGTGGTGAGAGGAATGGAACCCCTCCCTGCCTCCTCCTGATTGTAACATTAGTCTAACCTGAGATGTTTCTGGAAGTCTGGGACAGTTTAGAGGGAATTTTAATTTGTATCTAACTGCTTTGCTTTGTAGTCTAGCTGCCATGAAAGCGTTTGATGGGACGGCGAAGAAGGAGCTTTCCTCTGTATCTAACCCATGGTGTACCTGCCCTGGGAGTATTAGATGGGACAGTGTAGAGGAAATTTACACTTTTTATATCGTTCTGTACTTCTGCCTGGAGCATCCAATGTTGACCCTACCTCGCTGAAATAGAAAATGATTTGTTCTAAGCATTATAAGCACTGAATTTACCTTTTTGAACAAAATCTTTCTGCTCTGTCAGTTTAAAAATATTTCTATACTTTTTATTTCTGATCCTGATATTCCCTGCTGCATCACAGTTTGAACGCACAGTAATAACAGCAACAAGTCTCAGCTCTGGACTAATGCAGAGCTTTCACCTGCAGAACATTTAATTGCTGTTTCTTCATGGTTCTGTCCCCAAGAAAAAGCAAGTATGGAAGATTTGCATTTCTGCTGTGTCTTTCATAGCCTCCGGATGTCCCAAACGTGTTTGCAGCCAATTAAATACCTTTGAAACGTAGTCACTGTTGTATTTAGGAAACACAGCAGCAGTTTGCAAGCTCCCACAAACAGCAGTGTGATAATGACCAGATAAATTGTGTCTGTGATGCTGATTGTAGGGTAAAAATTGGGCAGGACACCAAGGGTAATTCCCCTGCTCTTCATCATCAGTGCCATGAGAACCTTGGTTTATCACCTTAATTGAAAGATGGCACCTCCAACAGTTCAGCACTCGCTTCGTGCTGCACTGGAATGTCAGCCAAGATTTCGTGCTCAGATCTCTGGAGTGGGACTCAAATCCACAACCTTCAACACAAAAATGCAGACTCCACACTGTACTCCAGGATTAAAGTGTAAAATGTGAGAGGCACTCATGATAAAAGCTTTGAGTGACAAATTTACTTTGTAAAGGTAGGGGAACTAAAACCAGAGTTCCTTGATTGATGAGGCAAATTGAAAATTGATTAAACAAAAAAGGGGGTGTATGATGCATATCAGATGAATTCTTCAAGCAAGGACCAGGTCAAAAACAGTTGGTTGAGAAGGGAAGTAAAGATGAAAATAAGACTGGCAAAGAAAGAATATGAGAATAAAATGACAGTTGATATAAAAAGAAACTCAAAAATCTACTGACATGTAAATAGTAAGCGGGTAATAAGAGATGGAGTAGGTCCTATTAGGGACAAAGAGAGTCACATTTGCTAGAATACCTTGTGAGCACTTTGTATTGCTGTTTACTAAGGAAGAGAAAATGGAGATGGTAGAGGTAATGGATGGGTTAAAGTTGAGAGGCACATGGCACTGAAAAAGTTGGCTATGCTTAGAGTTGGTAAGTCACCTGGCCTAGATTTTTTTTATTCGCTCATGGGATGTGGGCTTCGCTGGCTCGGCCAGCATTTATTGCCCATCCTTAGTTGTCTTTGAGAAGGTGGTGGTGAGCTGCCTTCTTGAACCGCTGCAGTCCATGTGGTGTAGGTACACCCACAGTGTTGTTAGGGAGGGAGTTCCAGGATTTTGACCCGGCGACAGTGAAGGAATGGTGATATATTTCCAAGTCAGGATGGTGAGTAAGTGGCTTTCATCCCAGGTTGTTAAAGGAAGTGGGAGTGGAGATGGTGGAAGGGATTACCATAATCTTCCAATGTTCCTTCGATAAGGTGTGGTGGGTGTAGGGAGCGGGGGTGGGGAGCGGTGTGTGGCGGTGGCCAGCAGATTTGAGAGTGGCAAATGTGACACCCTTATTCAAGAAAGCATCTAAGGATAGTCCTAGTAATTACAGCTCAGTTAGTTTAACATCAGTGATGGATAAGGCTTTAGAAACAATAATCAGGGAAAAAATCAATTTGCAGAAGTGTGCATTAATTAAGGATTGCCAGCATAGATTCATAAAAAAACAGATTGTGCTTGACTAATCTAATTGATTTTTTTGATGAAGTAACAGGTAAGATTACATACATACGAACATGCAAATTAGGGAGCAGGAGTAGGCCACTCGGCTTATACAGCCTGCTCTGCCATTCAATAAGATCATGGCTGATCTGATTTTAGTCTCAAATCCACATTTCTGTCTGCCCCCAATAACTTTTCAACCCCCTGTTAATCAAGAACCTATCTAGCTCTGTCTTAAAGATATTCAAAGGCTCTGCTTCCATTCCCTTTTGAGGAAGAGAGTTCCAAAGACTCATGACCCTTAGAGAGAAAAAAATTCCACCTCATCACTATCTGTAATGGGCGACCTCTTATTTTTAAACAGTGACCTCTAGTTCTAGATTCTCCCACAAGATAAAACATTCTTTCCACATCCACCCTATCAAGACCCCTCAGGATCTTATTTGTTTCAACAAGGCACCTCTTACTCTTCTAAACTCCAGCGAATGGAGTTGATGATGAGAATGCAGTAGATGGTGTCTATATGGACTTTAAGAAAGCGTTTGACAAAGTATCGCATAAAGGGCTGGTTAACAAATTTGTGATTCACGGAATAGGAGGGTCAGCATCAGCTTGGATAAAACATTGACTGCGAACAGAAAACAGTGAGTCGTAGTAAATAGTTATTTTTCAGTTTGGATGATGGTAGATAATGGTGTTCCCTGAGAGTCAGTGCATGGACCACTGCTGTTGTTCAATATATATATGAATGACTTGGATATTGGAATACAGAGTAAAATTACAAAATTTGCCGATGATACCAAATTTGTAAGAGTGGCAGACAGTGAGGATGATACAAATGGACTGCAACAGAGCCAGTTCCAAAGAGTCATATTGGACTCGAAACATTAACTTTGTTTCTCTCTCCACATATGTTGCCAGACCGGCTGAGTTTTTCCAGCAGTTTCCATTTTTATTGCAACAGGACATAGGCTAGCAAATTTGATGGATAAGTAGCAAATGGAATTCAATACAGAGAGGTGCGAGGTGATGCATTTTGACAGAAGGGATGAGGAGAGGCAATATAGACTTAATGGCATAGTTCCAAATGTTGTGAAGGAACACAGGGACCTGGGTTGCATGTGCATCGATCGTTGAAGGTGGCAGGACATATTAAGAGAGTGCTCAGCAAAGCATATGGGATATTAGGCTTCATAAATAGAGGTATAGGTACAAAAGCAGGCTGAACCTTCATAAAGCAACTAGAGTATTGATCTGGTGAAATGCTGCTTCACTTGAAAGGAGTGTTTGGGCCCTTGGACGGTGAAGAGAGAGGAAGTGAAGGGGCAGGTGTTGCATATTTTGCGTATACATGGTGAGGTGCCGTAGGTGGGGGTTGAGGAGTAGGGGGTGATGGAGGAGTGGACCAGGGTGTCACGGAGGGAACGATCCCTACGGAATGCCTCCAGGGGGGGGTGAAGGGAAGATGTATTTGGTGGTGGCATCATGCTAGAGTCGGTGGAAATGGCGGAGGATGATCCTTTAAATGCGGAGGCTGGTGGGGTGATAAGTGAGGACAAGGGGGACCCTATCATGTTTCTGGGAGAGAGGAGAAGGCGTGAGGGCGAATGCGCAGGAGATGGGCCGGACACGGTTGAGGGCCCTGTCAACTACCGTGGGTGGAAAACCTCGGTTAAGGAAGAAGGAGGACATGTCAGAGGAACTGTTTTTGAAGGTAGCATCATCAGAACAGATGCCCTGGCGGCATTCCGTAGGGATCGTTCCCTCCGTGACACCCTGGTCCACTCCTCCATCACTCCCTCCTTTATCCCCACCCCCTTTCCATTTCTTCCCCCTCCCTTTTGTTTTTTCCAATAATTTATATAGATTTTTCTATTCCCACCTATTTCCATTATTTTTAAATCTATACCTTTTATGCCCTTTTAGTCTTATTTCACCCCACCCCCACTAGAGCTGTACCTTGCGTGTCCTGCTATCCATTCTTAATTAGCACATTCTTTTAGATAATATCACCATCTTTAACACCTCTTTGTTCTTTTGTCTGTGACATCTTTTGGTTATCTGCTCCTATCACTGCTTGCTTGTCCCTACAACCACCCCCCACCCACTTCTCTCCCCACCCTCCCCCCAACCTTAAACCAGCTTATATTTCACCCCTCTCCTATTTTTACTTAGTTCTGTTGAAGGGTCATGAGGACTCGAAACGTCAACTTTGTTCTTCTCCGCCGATGCTGCCAGACCTGCTGAGTTTTTCCAAGTATTTCTGTTTTTGTTTTGGACGTCTGCAGTTTTTTGTTTTTATCAGAGTATTGATCCAGTTCTGGTCATCACACTTTAAGAAAGATGTGACAGTCCTTGAGGAGGTGCAGAGGAGATTTACCAAAATGGTTTCAGGGATGAGGGGATTTTAGTTACAAGGTTGGGTTGGAGAAGCTGGGGTTGTTCTCTTTGGAAGAAAGGAGGTTGAGGGGAAAATTGATAGAGGTGTACAAGGTTATGACAGGTTTGGATCAGGTAGACGAGGAAAAAACTGTTCCCGTTAGCTGATGATACAAAGACTAGGGGATACAGATGTAAGTTTTGAGCAAGAAATGCAGGGAAATGCGAGGAAGAACTTTGTTACGCAGTGGGTGGAAATGACCTGGAAATCACAGCCCATGAAGGTGGTGGAAGCAGAGATGATCAATAATTTCAAAGGAAATTTGATGCGCACTACAAAGAAATAAACCTTCAGACCTATAGAGATAGAGAGGCCAATGGGACTGACTAGTTTGCTGCTCAGAGAGCCAGCATTGAATTGATGCACCGAATAGCCTCCTTCTGTGCTGTAAATTACTCCATTAATCTATATAAATAGAAAGTAAAGTAGATGTTTTAAATATCACAATGAGAGGAGTTCAAATTCCAGCTTCAATTGGCCATCTTTAGCTGTCAAGACCCGGGGTGGTAACAGGCCGGAAGAAATTATAAGAATTATTAAGTACCACAGTAGGTGTGCCACATTGAATTGTGTTCTGGCTCTGTACATTGCAGCCATACGGGATGGGAGGAGGATTGTGAAAGGAGAAGAGAACAAACGGGAGGAGGAGAGAGGTTGGGGGCGTGAGAGGAGGATTAGGTTGGAAAAGAGAGGAGATCCAGAAGGGGACATGAGGAAGAACTTTTTTACGCAGAAGGTAGTGGGTGTCTGGAATTCACTGCCCAAGTTGGTGGTAGAGGCAGAAACTTTAAACTCTTTTAAAAAGTACCTGGATCTGCATCTAAAGTGCTGTAAGCTGCAGGGCTATGGGTCGGGTGCAGGAAGGTGGGATTAGAAAGGGCACCTGGGTGTCCTCAGGCTGGCATGGACAAGAAGGGCTGAATGGCCTCCTTCTGTGCTGTAACTTTTCTATGGTTCTATGGAAGACATGAATACAAGGAGAGAAAGCAGAGAGGAATGGAGACAGGAGAGGAACAATGAGGTGAGCACTGCAATTGCCATTGCATCAATCTGAGACATTGAGCTGTAGCTTTGTGAAGATGGAACTTCAAGCTAATTAGGTCTGTAAGGAGCACCAAATAAAGAGGAAGAATGCAAGGGCGAAGGGGGGAGAAAATCATTACTTGGCTCCTTTCTCCTACCTCCCAACTCTCACAAGTAGTGGGTGCCCAGAGTTTTTAGGGGGAAACATAGAAACTCACAGCCAATAATGTGTTAATAGTCAACTAGCCAAACAGATGTCAGTGAAGAAGGAAAGAAGGGAAGCAAAACATCTTACTTCCTCATGACTTTAGAGAATTGGAACTATATAAAACAGCACTATCCCATCACAGACTGACAACATCAAGGTTGTATCTCCACACAACTGCACTCAAGCTCTCAAATAAATCAATTCTTTTGCTATTAAAATAGTATTTATTTCTGTAAGTATTAACAGCAGGCTTATTTCCAAAATAGCAGGCCTTGAGTGTAATTTTACCAGCATTAATACTTCATACAATGTAAAGCAATCCAGTACCTTTAAATAGCATATTATTTCCAGCAGAGGATGTATGATCTTTGGGAGGGGGAGAGGGGAAGGTGTATTTACATGTAATGGATTTGGAAATCAGTACGTCAGATTGTTACATAAGTTGCTCAGTTTGGATTCTGCCAGGACCACTCAGTTCCAGACCTTGTTACAGCCTTGGCCAAACATTGACAAAAGAGCTGAATCCCAGAGGCCCTTAACATCAAGGCAGCATTTTCCAAGTGTGGCATCAAAAAACCCTGGTCAAATTGAAGTTAATTGGAACCAGGGGAAATTCTCCACTAGTTGGAGTCATACCTTCATAAAGGAAGATGGATGTGGTTGTTGAAGGCCAATCATTTCAGGCTGAGGACATCACTGCAGGAGGAGTTCCTCACAGTAGTGTCCTAGGCCCAACCATCTTCAGCTGATTATTCAATGACTTTCCCATCATCCTGGGGTCAGAAATGGCGATGTTCACTGATGATTACAGAGTGTTCAGCACCATTCACAACTCCTCAGATAGCAAAGCAGTCTGTGCCTGCATGTATCAAGATTTGGACAACATTCAGGCTTGGGGGGAATAAAGTGACAAGTCATATTCGTGCCACACCAAAAACCCAAAAAGAAAAGTTAGTCAACTGTGGCTAACAAAGGAAGTTAATGATTGTATAAGATTAAAAGAAAAGGTGTAGAAGTTGCCAGAAATAGTAGTAAATCTGAAGATTTTAGAATACAGCAAAGGAGGACCAAGAAACTAATAGAAAGGGAGAAAATAATATGAATGTAAACTACCAAAAAACATAAAAATGAACTGTAAAAACTTCTATAGGTATGTAAAAAGCAAACGTTTGGCTAAGATAAATGTGGGTCCATTACGGGCAGAGTCAGGAGAGTTTATAATGCGGAATAGAGAAACGGCAGAGAAGCTAAATGAATACTTTGTGTCTGTCTTCACTGAGGAAGGTACAAGAAACATTCCAGAATTAGAGACCCTAGGAGGGACTAGGAAAATGAGAAATTGAAGGAAATTTGTATTAGTAACAAGGTTGTATTGAAGAAATTAATGGGACTGAAGGTTGACAAGTCTACATCCCGGAGTGTTGAAAGAGGTAGCTATGGAGATAGACAATGCATTGGTGATCATCATCAAAAATTCTATAGATTCTGGAATGGTTCTCGCAGATTGGAAAGTAGTGAATGTCACCCCACTATTTAAGAAGAGAGGGAGAGAGAAAACAGGGAACTACAGACCTGTTAGCCTTACATCAGTAGTAGGGAAAATGCTAGAATTTGTTCCAATGGACACTTGGATAATAAGATCTAATTGGACATAGTCAACATGGAATTATAAATGGGAAATCATGTTTGACTAACCTGTTGGAGTCTTTTGAGGATGTTACTCACAGAATTGATAAAGGGGAATATACTTAGATTTTCAGAAGGCTTTTGACAAAGTCCCCCACAGGAGGTTGGTTAGTAAAATTAAAGCACATGGGATAGGAGGTAATATACTGGCATGGATTAAGGATTGGTTGACAGGCAGAAAACAGAGAGTAGGAATAAATGGGTCATTCTCGTGTTGGCAGGCTGTAACTAGTGGAGTACCGCAAGGATCAGTACTTAGGCCCCAGATGTTCACAATATATATCACTGATTTGGATGTGGGGACCAAATGTAATATTTCTAAGTTCGCAGTAGCACAAAGCTAGCTGGGAATGTGTATTGTGAGGAAGATGCAAAGTGACTACAGGAGGATTTGGACAGACTTATTGAATGGCCAAGAACATGGCAGATGGAATATAATTTGGAAAAATGTGAGGTTATCCACTTTGGTAGAAGGAACAGATGTGCAAAGTATTTCTTAAATGGTAAGAGATTAGAAAGTGTCAATGTACAAAGGGACCTGAGTGTCCTCATCAATAAGTCACTGAAAGCTAACATGCAGGTGCAGCAGGCAATTAGGAAGGCTAATGTTATGTTAGCCTTTATCACAAGAGGATTTGAGTACAGGAGTGGTGAAGTCTTGCTTGAATTGTATAGAACCTTGGTTAGACCACACCTGGAGTGCTGTGTACAGTTTTGGTCCCCTTACCTTAGGGAGGATATTATTGTCATAGAGGGAATGTAATGAAGGTTCACCAGACTTGTTCATGGGATGGTGGGTTGTCTTATGAAGAGAGATTGGAGAAACTGGGCCTGTATTCTTTAGAGTTTTGTAATCTCTAGAGTTTTGACAAATGAGAGGTGATCTCATTGAAAACTACAAAATACTTAAAGGAATAGACAGGGTAGATGCAGGTAAGAGTTTTCCCCTGGTTGGGGAGTCTAGAACCAGGGGACACAATTTCAAAATGAGGGGGAAGCCACTTGGGACTGAGATGAGGAGAATTTTTTTCACTTAGAGAGTTGTGAATCTTTGAAATTCTCTACCCAAGAGGGCTGTGGAAGCTCAGTCACTGAGTATGTTTAAAGTAGAGATTGACAAATTTCTAAATATGAACAACATAAAGGGATATGGGGATAGTGTGGGAAAAAGGGCATTGAAGTGGATGATCAGCCATGATTGTATTGATTGGCGGAGCAGGCTTGATGGCATGAATGGCCTCCTCCTGCTCCTATGTTCCTTTGTTCCATCTCCAATAAGAGAGAACCTAGCCATCTCCCCTTGACATTCAATGGTATTACCATTGCTGAAACTCCACCATCAATATCCGAAGGTCACGATTGACCAGAAACTTAACTGGACCAACCATATAAATACTGTGGCTACAAAAGCAGGTCAGAATTTGAGAATTCCGTGACAAATAACTCACCTCCTAACTCCCCAAAGCCTGTCTACTGTTTACAAGGCAGATGTCAGGAGTGTGATAGGATACTCACCACTTGCCTGGAGTGTTGCCCAATCAACACTCAAGAAACTCAACACCAACCAGGACAAAACAGCTTGCTTGATGGGCACCCCATCCAACACCTTAAACGTTCAATCCCTCACCAATGGCATATTATAGCAGCAGTGTGCATCGTCTACAGATTTCACTCCATAACCTTGCCAAGGATTCTTTTTAGCAGCACCCTCCGAACCCTTGACCTCTATTGCCTAGAAGGATAAAGGCAGCAGACACATGGGAACACCACCACCTGCAATTTTCCCTCCAAGCCACACACCATCCTGAATGGGAACTATATCACAGTTCCTTCATTGTCGCTGGGTCAAAATCCTGGAACTCCCTTTAGCACTGTGGGTGTACCAACACCACACGGACTGCAGCAGTTCAGGAAGGTGGCTCACCACCACTTTCTCAAGGGATGGCAATAAATGCTGACCCAGCCAGTAATGCCCAAATCCTGTGAATGAATAATAAAAACGAAATGCTTTGACAGCAATTTCAGAAAGTGCGATTGTAAGCTAGATATTTTCTCAACTAATGCAAATTAACAGTTCACTGGACATTGTTATTACATAACATTTTTGGCATGGTACATAGGATATCAGTGCTACTTTACAGAGCTTCAGATTGGTGCCCCTTTAAGGTGCCTAAGCTCAATGTCTCTCAGAGCCAGTGTGATCTTCTGGACTAGTTTTCATTGCCTCAGGAATTTTCTAGTTTATTCCCCAAATTGGCCTATGTTTTATCTGTATTTGTTCACTTCTCTCAGGAGGTTTCATGGTGCTGAGCGGGATGGGGGTGTGTCTATCATGGTATATTATGCAGCACAACCGTATTGGACAATGAGAGATAATCTCAGGGAATTATACACAATTCTTACGGGACTCAACAGGGTAGATGCAGAAAAGAACATAGGAAATAGGAGCATTGAAACAGGACTAAGCCATTCAGCCCATCGAGCCTGCTCCACTATTGAAACATATCACAGTTGATCATCTACCTCAACACCATTTTCCTCACTATCCCGATAGCCCTTAATTTAATTGGTATCCAGAAATGTGTCTATTTCTGTCAATAGACACTAATTGAGCTTCCTCTGGGGTAGAGAATTCCAAAGATTCACCTCCCTCTGAGTGAAGAAATTCCTCCTGATCTCAGTCTTAAATGGTCTGTCCCTTATTCTGAGAATGTGTCCCCTGCTCTAGACTCACCAGTGAGGGAAACATATCCACATCTACCCTGGCACACCCTGTAAGAATTTTGTAAGTTTCAATGAAACCACCTCTCATTTTTCAAAAGTCTAGAGAATAAAGGCCCAGTCTCCTCAATCTCTCCACATAAATCAATCCTGCCATCCCAGGGATTAGTCTGGTGAACCTCCGCTGCACTCCCTCTATGGCAGGAATATCCTCCCTTAGATAACGGGACCAAAACTGTACACAGCACTCAAGTGAGGTCTCACCAAGGCTCTTTATAATTGCAACAAGACACCTTTACTCCTATACTTGAATCTCTTCGCGATTAAGGGCAACATACCGTTTGCATTCCTAATTACTTCCTGCACTTTTTAGTGATTAATGAACAAGGACACCCAGATCCCTTTGGATGTCAACACTTCCAAAACTCTCACCATTTAAGAAATACCCTGCCTTTCTGTTTTTTTCTACCACAGTGAATAACTTCACACTTATTCACATAATATTCCATCTGCCATGTTCTTGCCCACTCACTTAGTCTGTCCAAATCCACTTGAAGCCTCCTTGTATCCTCCTCACAACTCACATTTCCGACTAGTTTTGTGTCATCAGCAAATTTGGAAATATTGCATTTGGTTCCAAAATACAAATCATTTATATAGATTGTGAACTGCTGTGGCCCCAGCACTGATCCTTGTGGTACCCTAACAGTAATAGCCTGTCATCCTAAGAATGACCCATTTATTTCTACTCTCTGTTTTCTGTCTGTTAAACAATTCTCAATTCATAGCAGTATTTTACCCCAATAATATAATAAATATAATATAACAATAATAAAGGATGCTTCCCTTGGCTGGAGGTGGACTAGAACCAGGGGACACAGTCTCAGAATAAGAGGTAGACCATTTAGGACAGAGATGAGGAGGAATTTCTTCAGTCAGAGGGTGGTGAATCTTTGGAATTCTCTACCGCAGATGGCTGTGGAAGCTCAGTCATTGAGTATAATCAAAGCAGAGGTTGAAAGATCTCTAGATACCAATGATATCCGGGGATATGGAGATAGTGCGAGAAGATGGCGTTGAGGTAGAAGATCAGCCAAGATCTAATTGAATGAAGGAGCAGGCTCGAGACCAAATGGCCTCCTCCTGCTCCTATGTTCCTATGACACTCTGGAAGGACCAATTGGTCTTTTCCTAACCATCATTTCTGTATGTTGGTATGCACTTTATATTACCTTCATTTGGTGTCCCTTCAAAATCCTTAGCTTAATGCCCCTCCCCAGTGCCGTAACATGCTGCCATTTCATTACACCACAGTTCAACCACTTGGGAGTCCACTACACCTGTTTACTCTCCTGAGGGAAGGTTATGAGAATTGTTTCTTTGTGCTCCCTTTCCACCAAAGATCAGTAAAGCTCAACAATATCTACCTCCAATTATTAAAAATACATAGTTTATAAGATGGTTATGCTTTGCACTGTGTGTTTAATTTAGGGTAAAACAGAGGTGCAAAGCTGGCTTAGGCTTTGCCGTCATGAACCATTTGTCAGCAGGTTGACTTGTCTTCTCAAGAGTGTTAATGATTGTCTGATGGTGCTTAAACTTCACCTGCATGGCAACAGGCAAGCAATTCTCATCAGTGTGTACACCCCTACCATGAGCACCACTGAAGAAGTCGAAGATAAATTCGATGACAACCTCCACTCCTTGACTGTTACCATGCCAAAGTCAGACAAGCTAATCATTCATTGTGACTTCAACGCAAGAGTTGGTGCAGATCACTAGGAGTGGGAAGGGGCCATTGGAAAAAACGAGGTGGATGGCTGTAACCATTGAGTCTCCTCATGCTGAAGCTGTGTGCTGAGCCTGAGCTCTGAATCACGAAAACAGCTTTTCACCATCCTAAATGCAACAAGATATCTTGGATACACTCCCAATCTATATATTAGCATCTAATCAACTATGTCATCACCGGGCATAGGTACAGGCAGGATGTGTGTGGAACTAAAGCCATGTGTGGTGCTGATTGCTGGACTAACCACCATCTTATCATTTCAAAGCTAAACATCAAGGATGGTCCCCTAGAATCCCACAGGGCATGAAGTTCCAGAAGTGTCCCAATGTCTCAAAGCTCAAACAGGCAGTCATGAAGGAATCACTCTCAGAGAAACTCAAAAGTCGCCTATGTACAGCGAAAATGGACGCTTACTGCATTGAGGTTGACTGGGCAACCTTCAAGAATATAGTGTACTCCACTGTTCTAGGGCTCTTGACCCTACCTCTAGTAAGCATCAAGATTGTTTCGATGAAAACAATGAGGTGGTCCAGAAACTTCTGGAGGAGAAACATCACCTCTATAGGGTTTACCTCAATGATAAGTTATCACTATCTAAGCACAAATGTGACCAAAACATCTACAGATTTATCCAATGCAAGCTGAGAGAGATGTGAAACATTTGGCTGAATCAGAAAGCAAACAAACTTCAGTCATACGCAGACCACAAATAATAGGAGAGATCCTGCAATGCTGTGAACTCTGTGTATGGCATCAATCTACTGGTTCATCACCAATTGTGGTGCCAACGGGTCAACACTGCTCACAGAGAGAGAAAAAAACAAATTCCAGAAAGTTGGGCACAGCACTTTAAACACACCCTCAATCAGCCTTCATGCATAAATGAAGAAGCAATCAGCAGGATGCCATGGGTTACCCGTTCAGCTGCTTACTTGATGACTCTCCCATGCTGTTAGAAATAATGAATGCAGTCAAACTCCTACCTAGCAGCAAAGCTCCAGGAGCTGATGCTTTCCCAGCTGAGATCTACAAGGCTGGAGGTCAATGCCTGCTCAGGAAACTCACTAAACTCTTGCAGTCCAAGTGGGAGCAAGGAACTGTCCCACAAGAACACAATGATCCCCCATTATCCACCTATACAAGTGGAAAGGAATTCGCCAATCTTGTGACAATCCTAGAGGAATCTCACTCCTCTCCGTCATCAGCAAAATGTTCACCAGAATCCTTCTAAACAACTTGGTTCAGCATCTCAACCAAGGTCTGTTGTCAGAGAGTCTGTGTGGTTTCAGAAAAGGTTGAGGAACCACTGATGTGGTGTTTTCGGTTAGACAGCTCCAGGAAAAAGCCAAGAACAGATCATGGATCTCTACCCTACATTTGCTGACCTGATCAAGGCCTTTAACACAGTCAGCTGTGAGGGTCTTTGGAAGGTAATGAAGAATTTCAGCTGCCCTGAGAAATTCATCACAATGTTTGACAGTTCTATGACAGCATGTTCACATGAGTCCTGGATGATGGTGAATCTTCTGACCTATTCCCAGTCCCTAATGGAAATAAATAGGAATGCGTGCTAGCGCCAATCCTCTTGAGCATATTTTTCTCCACCATGCTCTCCAATGACTTCCATGATGGTGATCCTGGCATCAAAATCGCATGGACTGGAAGCTGCTCTATCTGAGATGATTCCAGGCAAAGACTAAGGTCTCCAATGACATACTTCATGATTTCCTGTTTGTCAATGACTGTGCACTAGCTGCCAATTGTTCTCCAATGCATGCGACAACTTCAAACTTAAGATCAGCACACAGAAAACTGGTGTAATGTACCAGCCTGCTCCAGGAAAGCCCTATCTCGAGCCTGAGGTTTCAATCCATGACCAGAAATTGTCAGTAGTGGATAAGTTCACATATCTCAGTAGCACACTCTAGTGAGCTGTCTTTATTGACAATGAGACACACGCAAAAATTGCCAAAGCAAGCATAGCCTTTGGCAGACTTCAAACATCAATCTGGGACTGAAGAGGAGTAAATCTGCCTACCAAACTGAAAGTCTATGGAGCAATAGTCCTGCCACACTGCTCTACGCATGCAAGACTTGGACTATGTACCAGCGTTATGCCAAGAAGCTCGAAAACTTTCAGTTAAGCTGCCTTTGGAAGCTTCAGAAGATTAGATAGCAGGACAAAATACTAGACACTGAGGTTCTCACCTGAGCTGGCTTGTCAAGCTTCCACACCATATTGAGAGTCACAACTGAGTTGGCCTGGTCAGGTAGCCAGAATGCCCAAAACTCACTGACCAAAGCTTCTATGGAGAGCTTGTGTCTGGGATGCTCTGCCATGGTGGTCAAAGGAAGCATTACAAGGCTTCACTTAAGAGTTTTGATATACTGAGTAGCCCCAGTTCAGTATACTATAAATTCAGAATTCTTTAGTGCAGCCTTGGCAAACAGAGTGCAGCTGATTTACTGAGTGAAGACTTGAAGTTTGGTGCGTGGAGTTCGGAGAAGGAGCTGTTTGTTTCCTCTTTCTAACTTTCTCACCCCATAGAAATTGATTCTTACTCTACTCCAGGGAAAGGAGCTAGCTGTTTGCTGAGTATCTGGTAAGTGGTCAAGTTCTATTCTATTCCTATGGTATAATATAGTACACAATTTGGTAGTAAAGTTAATAAAATATATAAGAAAGCGACATAAATAAGTGACTAATATAATTGAGTAATTATTTAAAACACATTAAGGATGGCAGGACAGGTGATGTGTCAAGGCTGCAGCATGTGGGTGCTCCTGGATAATTGTGATCCAGGGCAAACACGCCTGCAGTAAGTGTTTGCGGCTTGAGGAACTTCGGCTCAGAGTCACTGAGCTGGAGGCTGAGCTGCACACATCAGGGAGGGGGAAAGTTACCTGGATGCTTTATACCAGGAGGCACTCACACCATTTAGGATAGGGTCTTCTGATTTGGTCAGTGGCCAGGGACAGGGACTGCGAGTGAGGCAGGTAAGGGGATCCAGAGGGCAAAATTGCAGGAGTGTGAGCCTCTGTAATTGTCCAACAGGTTTGAGGTTCTCTCAGCTTGTTTGGATGAGAGTGGGGACTGCAGGGTGGATGAGCAAACTGACCATTGCACCATGGTACAGGAAGCCATCCAAGTGGAGGGAGCAAAAAGGAATGTATTGTTAGTAGGGGACAGTATAATCAGAGCAAATGACACTGTTCTCTGTAACAAAGAGCGGGAGTCCAGATGGCTTTGTTGCCTGCCCGGTGCCAGGGTTCTGAACGTCTGCTCAGCGCTGGAGAGGAACTTCCAGTGGGAGGGGGAAGATCCAGTGGTCCTGGTCCACGTAGGTACCAACAACATAGGCAGGATGAAGAAGGAGGTTCTGCATAGTCGGTATGATGAGCTAGGCACCAACTTAAGAAGCAAAACTTCAAAGGTAATGATTTCTGGATTATTAGCTGAGCCACGTGCAAATTGGCATCGGACAAATAAGATTAGAGAAATGAATGTGTGGCTCAAAAACTGGTGTGAGAGAAGTGGGTTCTGCTTCTTGGGGCACTGGCACCAGTATTGGGGAAGGTGGGATCTATACTGTTGGGACGGTCTACACCTGAACCGTGCTGGGGCTGGTGTCCTCACGAGCCACCTAAGTAGGGAAGTAGAGAGTGTTTTAAACTGGATAGAGGGGGCAAGGGATCAAATCTGGGAGGATGTAGTAAACCAAAGAGTAGAGACAAGGCAAGAGAGACAGGTATTAATATCTGAAATGATAAACAGACTGTGACAGGAAGGGAAAAAGAGTACAAATCTAAGAGTTAATCAGCAGATACGGCTAAATGCTACAAAAATAATAAAAGGACAAAACTAAAGTCTCTGTATTTAAACACATGCTGCATTCAAAGGAGAACAGATGAACTGATAGTGCAAATAGGAATAAATAAGTACAATCTGATAGCCATTACAGAGACATGGCTACAGGATAACATAGATTGGGACCTGAATATTGAAAGGTATGTGACATTTAAGAAGGACAGGAAGTTAGGAAAAGGTGGAGGGGTGGCTCTTAATTAATGATGGTATTAGCACATTAGGGAGCGACGGAGATTGAGGGGCAACTTGATAGAAGTTTACAAAATTATGAGTAGCATGGACAGAGTAGATAGTCAGAAGCTTTTTCCCAGGGTGGAAGAGTCAATTACTAGGGGACATAGATTTAAGGTGAGAGGAGAAAACTATAGAGGAGATGTGTGGGGCAAGTTTTTTACGAGTGTCTGGAATTCGCTGCCAGAGGAGGTGGTGGAAGCAGGTACAAGAATGGTGTTTAAGAGGCAGCTTGACAAATACATGAATAGGATGGGAATAGAGGGATACGGACCCCGGAAGTGCAAAAAGTTTTAGTTGACGGGCAATAAGATCGGCGCAGGCTTGGAGGGCCGAAGGGCCTGTTCCTGTGCTGTACTTTTCTTTGTTCTTTGTTCTTTGACTGTGAACTCTTCAGCTCCTTTTGCACTGGCTTTAAGATATACAGAGACTGTTTTTCCCAGTCTGCTCCCACGTCTTCTCTTCCAGTTAGTTTTCTGCCACAAGGCTCTGTGAAACCCATTGTAGATTTCTTCTAATAGCTGCAAGCTAGGGCAAATCTTGCAGCTGCTTTTCCCTCACAAAACCTGAACTGAACTGCCTGCTTCTGTCAGAAAATGCTCATTGATAATTAAACAAAGGAACCTTCCACCCCGCATTCCATCTTCATGATGATGTGGCATGCTCTTGGATGCTCTTAAACAGAAAAGTAAATAAATCATTTTACGTTCCATACTACTCTTTAGCCAGAATATTACACACCCCACTCCTGGTGGATTCTGAAGCAGCAAGGGGAATATGAAATTGCATGGACAGGATTCTTGCCCGCCCCGACCTTCGTACAGTTAGCCTTGCTGTAGTGTACTCTTCATCAGAATACTGCTCCCCTATGTGGGCACAGAGCAGCCACACAAAACTCTTGGACACTGTCCTCAACATATCAATGTGGATAACCAGTGAAATCAACATCTGTACAATGGCTCCCCATCCTGTCTCATATCCCATCTTCTGACACGAGCCGGAGAGCAAAACGCTGAAGAGTTTGATCGCATTGAAGCCAACCCAGAACTGCCAATCCATGAAGTCCTTCAGAACCTACCAAATATGTAATTCGAATTACACAAACCTTTTTGGATGTTCCGTGAATGCTTTGAGTGATGTAGGTTTTGGCAAGAAGGACAAATGACACAACCTCTGGGCTGATACCAAAATTGCCAACAAAACTTTGGCCAGTGATCTGACAGTAGAACCTCCAGGGGTCGACCCCCGCAGCCCCACCCCCGCTTTAAAACAGTGGTCTAGACTAAACAGGATCTGCACTCTCCATGCTAGAACAACATGAGCTGCTCCCCATGTTTCACTTGTGGAGCAAGGGGCCACATCTTCCCTCAAGCCCATCCTCAAGCGGCTGAGGATTGTCCAAGTTTTCTGTGGAAGGTTGAAACCTGGGACTTCACCACTTGGGTCAGTTACCAGGTTGTGGTTGGAGATGTCCATCGAGAGGTGGTGCTGTTGTCAGCTGGTAAGGTATTGATATGCCGTTAATGCAGGTTTTCCACATTATACAACATGGGCTATTTTGCTTATAGAAAATGAAGGAATATATACCCAGTATCATAGAGAAAATCGTCTAAGATTATCTCTGCTGATAGTTTCACCCTTCTCTCTGGATGTCACTGGTATGCCCACTTTATCTTAGGGATGTTTACAATCCAGATCTATTACATCATCATTTCCTAGTGCCCCTTTACCTACTGATTCTGTGCTTTATCCATCTGTTCACCTTGAAGGAGTGTTTAATAACCATTTCCTTTCACTATTTTATACTCAATAGTACTGTCGTCCATCCAGGTTGCTTCTGTATTCTCTCCATTCCAGAGTGTTATGGTCCCAGTTGAGGTTACCACTGGACAAGCCTGATCTCAGGGTGGAACCCAGCTTGATAGATCCTAACTTTTATTTGTTTGTTTAGATATGTGGAGAGGGGCTACTGAACAGAGTCACCGGAGTCAGCTAATGAACTTTTAACAAAAGAATAAAATATTTATTAAACAAGAAAAGATGAACTATATTACAATACTCCCTCACCCACAACTATATCTTTACAGATATATACAGATTTAGAAGGATAGCACAAGTTACAAAAACTATCTTATACTCCAATGTTCACAATAAGTAAGTTCACAACCTGGGGTCAGACACACCACACTCTGAAACCAAGTGACAGATGCCACCTCAGCAAGATGCTATGGATCCCTCCTCAAATCCCCTAGACGCTTGTCACACTGTGAGCAAATCAGTCTCACCGAACTCAGTCTTTCACACGAGGGTTTCCATACGAACATATGAATTAGGAACAGAAGTAGGCAACTCAGCCCCTTGAGTCTGGCCCTGGGACACCCAGATCCTTCTGAATCTCAGAGCTCTGCAATCTCTCACCATTTAGATAATAAGCTTCTTTATTATTCTTCCAGCCAAAATGAACAATTTCACATTTGCCCATATTACACTCCATTTGCCAGATCTTTGCCCACTCACTTAACCTATCTATGTCACTTTGTAGCCTCCTTACGTCCTCTTCACAATTTACTTTCCTGCCTATTTTTGTATCGTCAGCAAATTCAGCCACATTCCTTCGGTCCCTTCATCCAAGTCATTTATATAAATTGTAAAAAGTTGAGGCCCCAGAACTGATCCCGGTGGCACACCACTCGTCACATCCTGCCGACCGGTAAAAGACCCATTTATGCCAACTCTCTACTTCCTGTTAGCTATGCAATCTTCTATCCATGCCAATATGTTAGCCCCTACACCATGAGCTTTTATTTTCTGCAGTAACCTTTGATGTGGCACTTTATCAAATGCCTTCTGGAAATCTAAGTACAGTACATCCAACACTTCCCCCTTATCCACAGCATATGTGACTCCTTCAAAGAACTCCAATAAATTGGTTAAACATGATTTCCCTTTTACAAAACCACATTGACTCTGTCTGATTGCTGTGAATTTTTCTAAATGCCCTGCTGTAACATCTTTAATAACAGCTTCTAACATTTTCCTTATGACAGGTGTTAAGCTAACCAGTCTGTAGTTTCCTGCTTTCTGTCTCCCTCCCTTTTTACTATTTTCCAATCTAATGGAACCTTCCCCAAATCCAGGGAATTTCAGAAAATTAAAACCAATGCATCTCACCAGCCACTTCTTTCAAGACCTTAGGGTGAAGTCCATCCGGACCTGGGGATTTGTCAGCCTGCAGCCCCAACAATTTGCTCTACACCACTTCCCTGGCTATTGAAAATTTCCTGAGTTCCTCCAACCCTTCCATTTCCTGATTTACAGCTATTTCCAGGATGTTACTTGTGTCCTCTTTGGTAAAGACCGAAGCAAAATATCTGTTTAATTCATCCGCCATCTCCCTACTTTCCATTATCAATACCCCAGACGCACTCTCTATAGGACCAACGCTCACTTTGTTAATTATTTTCTTATTTAAATGTCGATAGAAACTCTTACTATCTGTCTTTATTTTACTTGCTGGCTTCTTCTCGTGCTCTGATTTTTCCCTCCTTATTAATCTTTTTGGCATTCTTTGCTGTTCTTTATATTCTTTCCAATTCTCTGACCTGCCACATGTCTTTGTGTAATCAAACACTTTTTCTTTAAGTTTGATACCTCTTTAACTTTTTTTTAGTTAACCACAGATGGTGGGTCCTCCCCTTGGAATTTTTCTTTCTCATTGGAATGTATCTATTCTGTGTATTCTGAAATATTCATTTAAAGGTCTGCCACTGAATCTCTATTGACCTATCCCTTAATCTCATTTGCCAGTTCACTTTAGCTAGTTCTGCTTTCATGCACTTATAATTGCCCTTATTTAAGTTTAAAATACTAGTCTTGGATGCACTCAAAATTAATGTAAAATTCAATCATGTTGTGATCACTGCTACCTAGGGATGCCTTCATATGAGGTTATCAATTAATCCTATTGCGTTGCTCAATACCAGGTCTAGTATAGCCTGCTCTCTGGTTGGCTCCAGAATGTGCTGTTCTAAGGAACTATCCCAAAAACATTCTATGAACTCCTCATCTACGCTACCTTTGCCTATTTGATTTTTCCAGCCTATATGTAGATTAAAATCCCCCATGATTAGTTCTGTCCACGCATCAGAACCAGTCACCTGAACATCTGGCTGATGAAAATTCTGTCCAAGCATTTTTTTAAAAAAATTAACATCAAAAACCTCATCCCGCCCTTGGGTGAGGTTTCCTCAAAAAGGCAAAGGCTGCCTGGCTGATTCACCCACCCGCCAACTGTAACATTGGACGGCCAATGAAAGATCACTGTTGATTACTATGTTAATGGCCTTAATAGGACTCTTAACTGTCGGTTAGCGTGCTGTCGACTCTCGCGCCTGCCCACCGACTGATGTGCGATGACGTTGGGACACTCGCCTGATGTCATCATCACGCTCGAGCGGGTCAGACGCGTGCCCGTCCTATGTCATCCTGTAGCCATTTCTCTGTAATACGCCATTAGTTCATCTGTTTTGTTTCGAATGCTACGTGCATTTAGATACAGAGCCTTTAGCTTTGTCCTTTTATTATTTTTGTAGCATCTAGCCTTATCTGCTGATTTACTCTTAGGTTTGTACTCTTTGTCCCTTCCTGTCACGTTTTGTTTATCATTTCCCATATTATTACCTTTCTCTCTTGCCTTGTCTCTACTCTTTGATTTACCTAATCTTTCCAAATTTGATCCCTTGCCCCCACTATTCACCTTAAAACCCTCTATACTTTCCTAGTTATGTGGCTAGTATGTTAATGTGTAGCCTTACCCATTCCTGCTAGTAATTTTATGATTTGAAAATGTCCCCTATATTAATGTCACCCCTTAATGTATCTTAGCAGCTGTATCATTGGGAAACACCCTATAACCTTTCAGCTCCATCTCAAAAGCCATATTTTGCTTGCAACATCGTTCTATACTGCCAGTATTAATATTTTCACCAGTTACGTATACTGAATTTCAAATTGTTGTCAGTGTATTTGACATTAATATAAAGATGTTTTAACTCCATTCTGCTGCACTCCTTTCTTGATTTGCATATCTTCCTGAGATGATCTCTGGCCACCTAATCAATCATCCTTGCTTATTTGTGTTAATAAAGGTATTGCCTCTCCACTATTTAACCGTATTAATCTCTCCATTGGTGCATACATGCATCACCCATCTTCAGCTGCTTCATCAATGATCTTCCTTCCATCATAAGGTCAGAAGTGAGGATGTTCGCTGATGTTTGCGCAATGTTCAGCACCATTCGCGATTCCTCAGATACTGAAGCAGTCCATGCCCAAATGCAGCAAGAGCTGGACAATATCCAGCCTTGGGCTGACAAGTGGCAAGTAACATTCATGCCACACAAGTGTCAGGCAATGACCATCTCCAACAAGAGAGAATCCAACCAGCACCCCCTGATGTTCAATGGCATTACCATCACTGAATTCCCCATTATCAACACCCTGGGGTTTACCATTGACCAGAAACTGAACTGCACTAGCCATATAACTACTGTGGCCACAAGAATAGGTCAGAGGCTAGGCATCCTGCAACGAGTAACTCACCTCCTGACTCTCCAAAGCCTGCCCACAATCTACAAGACACAAGTCAGGAGTGTGATGGAATACTTTCCACTTGCCTGGGTGAGTGCAGCTCCAACAACACTCAAGAAGCTGGACACCATCCAGGCCAAAGCAGCATGCTTGATTGACACCCCATCCACAAACATTCACTCCCTCCACCACTGACGCACAGTAGCAGCAGTATGTACCATTTACAAAATGCACTGCAGGAATTCACCAAGGCTCCTTCGACAGCACCTTCAAAACCCATGACCACTACCATCTAGAAGGACAAGGGCAGCAGATAGATGGGAACACCACCTCCTTCAAGTTCCCCTCCAAGTCACTTACCATCCTGACTTGGAAATATATCACCGTTCCTTCACTATTGCTGGGTCAAAATCCTGGAACTCTCTTCCTAACAGCACTGTGGGTGTACCTACACCACATGGACCGCAGCGGTTCAAGAAGGCAGCTCACCACCACCTTCTCAAGGGCAACTAGGATTGGGCAATAAAAGCTGGCCTAGCCAGCGAAGCCCACGTCCCATGAATGAATTAAAAAAAAGTATCAAACCAGACGTTTCCAGTGTCTATCCCCAGTCTGGGCTGAGTTAGCTGGTCTCAGCTGGAGTCCTACTTTGCAGCCAATGCCCCTGGGCTTGGGAGGAGAGTAAAATCAACCAGGGCTGCTGAGCAGAAAAAAGTATTTGGCTGTCAGGTAAGGCCACAATCAGGATCTACAGTGATTTGAAGTCAAATAGCAATCATTGTCTAGTCTCACATATTAAGGACATGTGCAGTGCCAAAAGCCAGGCAGCACCTGTGGAACTCTATGCTAGAAGAGTAACTGCCATCAGAAGCAGAGGAGAGAAAAAATGAGACATAGTACACATAATACTCAGCAAACAAAAGAACAAATGGAAGAGTTAAGAGAAACATGTTTATTAAGATCCTGTTAGGAAATGGAATGCAATTCCAACAGAAGCAAATGGTGCAAGTAGAATTTTAAAGATTTTAAAAGAGAAAGGAATAACTGTTCCAAAAACTTTTGAAGAATGTGGGATTAATTGTACAGCTTATTTGTAGATTGAGCACCAGCAAAATAAGTTGAATGGCCTCCTTCTGTTCTGGAAAATTTCAAGATTGCACACGTATAAAGCAACACATCTTGCAGGTTTACCATACAAGTACTTGACAGTACCAAGCTCCAGTCAGATCTCTGTATTAAATATACATTACATCTTCAATCTGTGTTGATGAACACATAGCAGCATCTGTGAGCCAGTTGTTAATGTTTCATTTAAGTGAAACTATTGCACAATTATACTCAGAGTAAAGACAGAGTGAGAGGGCAACAGCAAAACATCAAAATCAGCCCTGTATCCCATTCAAATTTGAAGCCAAGAATGACATCTCCCAGCTCCACTGAACCAGCAGGAAAAAGAGAAAAAAAAATCTACAGAGTCTTGATCGCACACTAACCTCTATCTCAGGAGTTACTCCTACACATGGCACATTAACTTGAAGTGCTTAGCCTAAACCTGCTCACAAAATCTGCACATATAGCATCTGTACCTTCCACTTTCACAAACTACAGCGACAAACAATGCTATATTCTCAGTATAACTTAAGTAAAAGACCACAAATCCCCACAGATTTAAAGCTGGTTCATTATAAACTTGAATGAAGCCTGTAGAAGGAGAGAGCAAGTGAGAAGAACATGCTGGTGAGGGCTACAGAGCCATGCAGCACTGCACAGAGCCTGGCTGTGAGATGTTCAGCCTCAAGCTCTATACTTGTGACATCCTCTTGTACCAAATCAATAAATATGGTGAGAAATACATGAGCTGAGGCCCAGGGAAAGGTCATAAAGCTTTAAGGTACAACTATTTTTTCCTCTCTAACATCTTTTCTTGCAATGCCCTGATTTTATATTTACTTCAGCACAACAGTTAGAGAATTTGCAAGTGTTTTCCATATCATTATGGGGGCGACATTTCCCAGCAACCACAGCTGTTGTTGAAGTCCTCAATTAAAATTATTATGGTTCACTGAGGACTTCCATTGCTGGTGAGAATGTTGGATGGCCCAACATGACATGCTTTCGCTCTGCAACAAGAGAAATGTCAGGAATAACTCCTCCAAGGATCCAGGAACAGCATCCCAAAGCCACTCTCACACATGTACAAACCATCACCACATGCCACATGCATTCTTCCACGTCTAAGCATCACTCCCCAAATCCTATACCAACTCTCACACTAACAAGAACGACACAACACATGTCAATTCTATAATATAGTGCAGAATCTTTTGGAGGTGACTGGGACCTCGGCCGCTGGGTGGAGAAGGCCTGCTGTATCTTGTGCCACTCAGGCATTTAACAGGACAGTGGTGGGCCTTCCACCAGGATCAAGGGCCCCAAGGATGGAAATCCTGCCCGTTGAGAGCCACCAGTGCTACACTCACCCGAGGCATTGGATCGAGAAGGGCCCCAGGCATAAGTGAGTGATGGAGGGAAGGCGGTCGCAGGAAGGAGGGTCATGGGGGAGGGGGAGGTAAGAGTTCGGCAACATGGGAGGGGGAGTTGGCTCTTAATGCCCCACCCCACCCCCACACAACCCTTCCGGATGCCAAGTCCCTCAATAAGGCACTGAGTGCCTTTGAATGAGGGACCCCTCTGGGAGCCCGCAAGCAAACCCTCCATGGTCTGCTTGCCATGCTCCCCACATGGTGAGCCCTCTGCCTGCCACTGGTTTAATACTAGCAGCGGTGGGACAAGGCCCGTAACAGGGCATTAGTTTTCCACTTAAGGACCTCAATTGGTGGCAAGGTGGGAAGGCTGTCTACAGGCCTACTCCCGATAGGCTACCTAACAGTGGTAATACCGTTGGACAGAGTATTAAACAAGAAACTATTTGAGTTTGTAACAAAGGCAATTCAATAGTTAACTTCATATAGATTAGACTAATCACACCGGCAAAGATGATCTGGAAGATGAATTTGAAGAATGCTTTTGTGAGTTTCCTGGAGCAATATGTTGTAGAACTGACAAGGGGTAAAGCTGACAAGGGGTCTAGTATTGTGAAATGAGGCAGAGTTAATTAGTAATGTCATGGTAAAAGACCCACTGGGAAATAGTGATCATAATATAATTAATTCCACATTAAATTTGCAAATGACACATGCCAATCACAAACAAAAATTTTCAATTTAAACAAAGCTAATTAAGTAGGTCTGAGGGGAGAACTGGTTAAGGTTGATTATGTAAATAGACTAAATGTTATGATGATAAATAAACAGTGGGAAACATTTAAGCAATTCAAAATGTTCAACAAAAGTACAATGCCATTGAAGAACAACAACTCAACGAGAAAGATCTATCCATGGCTGACTAAGGAAGTTAAGGATAATGTTAGCTTAAAAGAAGAATTTTATAAATTGCAAAGAATAGTAGTACATCTGAGGATTGGGAATATTTTAGAAACCAGCAAAGAGCACCAAAACATTGATAAAAAGTGAAAAAAATAGAGTAAGAGCCAGGAACAAAAAAAAACAGATTGTAAGAGCTTTTACAAGTATATGAAAAGGAAGAGAGTAGCTAAAGTAAATGATGACCCTTATAAACAGATACACGCGGAAGTATCATGGGGAATGAGAAAATGTCAGAGGCATTGAACAAATATTTTGTGTCTGTCTTCACAGTAGAAGACACAGTTTACATAACAGAAATAGAGAGTAACCTAGGAGCTAATAGGAGTGAGGTAATTAAAGTAATTAATATCAGAAAAAAAGTACTAGAAAAACTCAAGGGCTTAAAATTTGACAAATTCCTAGGCCTGATTCCTATATCCTAAAAGACATAAGTGCAGAGATAGTGGATGACCTGGCTATGATTTTTCAAAATTCCCTAGATTCTGGAATGGACCCAGCAGATTGGAAATGAGCAAATGAAACACCGCTATTCAAGAAAGGAGGGAGAGAGAAAACAGGCCAGTTAGCCTGAAATTAGTCATTGGGAAAGTGTTGAAATCTATTATCAAGGAAGCCTTAACAATGCACGTAGAAAAGCATAGATTAGAACAAGTCAACATGGTTTTATGAGAGGGAAATCCTGCTTGACAAAGTTATTAGTGTTTTTTAAGTAAGTAACTATTAGGGTAGATAAATGGAAACAGTAGATGTAGTATGCTTGGATTTCCGAAAGACATTCAATCAGCTGCAAAACAAAAGTTCTTTTTCATTTCATGGGATGTGGGCATCGCTGGCATTTGTTGCCCATCCCTAATTGCCCTTGAGAAGGTGATGGTGAGCTGCCTTCTTGAACCTCTGGAGTCCATCTGGTACAGGTACGCACACAGTTAAGAAGGGAGTTTCAGGATTTTGTTCCATCGTCAGAGATGGAATGGCGATGTAATTCCAAGTTAGGATGGTGTGTGGCTTGGAGGGGAATTTGCAGGTGGTAGTGTTTCCATGCATCTGCTGCCCTTGTCCTTCAAGGTGGCAGAGGTTGCAGTTTAGAAGGTGCTATTGAAGGAGCTTTGGTGAGTTGCTGCAGTGCATCTTGTAGATGGCGCACACTGCTACCACTGTGCGTCGGTAGTGGAGGGAGTGAATGCTTAAGTTCGTGGGTGGGGTGCTGATCAAGCGAACTGTTTTGTCCTGAATGGTGTTCAGCTTCTTGAGTGTTGTCGGAGTCACACTCATCTAAACAGATGGAGTATTCCATCACACTCCTGAATTTTACCTTGTAGATGGTTCATAAACAACGATAAGGGCTAATGGAATCGGGTGTTATCTATTAGCATGGATAGAGGATTGGTTAACCAACAGGAAGCAGAGAGTTGGGATAAAAGGGACATTTTCAAGTTGGCAGGCAGTGAATAGTGGAGTGCCACAAGGATCAGTGCTGGGGCCTCAGCTATTTCGATCTATCTTAATGACTTAGAGATGCAGAGAATAACGTATCTAAGTTTGCTGACAATGCAAAGCTAGGTGGAAATGCAAGAGAAGGACAAAGAGTCTAGTGAGCAGTTGGAGTATAACGTGAAATGTGAGGTTATTCAATTTGGTCGTAATTACAAAAAATAATATTTTTAAAAGGTGTGAAACGTGTAAATGTTGATGTTCAGAGAGACTTGGGTGTATTCGTACAAAGAACACAAAAAGTTAGCATGCAGGTACAGCAAACAATTAGGAAACAAGTGGCAAACTGGCCTCTATTTCAAGGCGATTGGAGTACAAGAATAAAAAAGTCTTGCTATAATTTTACGGGGCTTTGGTGAGGCCACGCCTGGAATATTGTGTGCAATTTTTATCTCCATATTTAAAGAAGGATATACTTGCATTGGAGGCAGTACATTGAAGGTTCACTAAATTGATCGCTGAGATGAGAGGATTTTCCTGTGAGAGACTAAATAAATTGAGTCTATATTCTCTGGAGTTTAGAAGAGTGAAAATGGATCATATTGAAACATTCAAGATTATGAAGGGGCTTAACATAGTCAATACTGAGAGGTTGTTCCTGTTGGCTGTGGAATCGAGAAGAAGGGGGCACAGTCTCAGGATAAGGGACCGATCATTTAGGACTGAGATGAGGAGAAATTTCTTCACTCAAAGGGTTGTGAATCTTTGGAATTCTCTACCTCAAATGCTCCATCATTGAATATTCTTTGCTGGGAGTTGGAGCAGAGCGGACCTGCAAGAGACAGTCAGGAGCTGAGAAGCGCCTATAAATACAGACTGGGGATTCAAGTCAGGTCTACCTTGCTGGGAGTCGGAGTGGAGCAGACCTGCCAGAGTCAGTCGGGAGCTGAGGAGCACCTACAAATACAGACCGGAGATTTGAGTGAGGCCTACCTTGCTGGGAGTCAGAGTGGAGCAGACCTGCCAGAGACAGTCGGGAGCTGAGGAGCACCTACAAATACAGACCGGAGATTTGAGTGAGGTCTACCTTGCTTGGAGTCGGAGCGGAACGGACCTGTCGGCGACAGTCAGGAGCTGAGGAGCGTGGTGTTTCGCTGCTTCAGCTACTGTGAGGCATTGGGGAGATGCAACTGTGACTTTACAGGAAACTAGTCAGTTGATTGGCTGGTAAGTGCTCAGTCTAAGGGACAGTGTGTGAGAAAGCAGCTTAGGACAGGCGAGTTAATGTAGACCTATAAGTAAAAAGAACTAATACTTTAATATAATAATCCCAAATTCGAAAACTTTAAAATTAAAATAAAACAATAAAAAAATGTTTAAAAGCAATAAAAATTGAGTTATTTAAACAAACATCTAAAACACATACCTTGTAGCTCAGAAGCATATAACCTTTAGTTGTCATTGGTACTAGCATTCAATAAACACAGTAAATTGTAGCATACATAGGAAGAAAGGAATTAAAGTAAATGAAATAAATAACATAAGTTAGAATGGCGGGACAGGTGTTATGTTGCAGCTGTGGGATGTGGGTACTTTTGGACGTCAAGGTGATCCATGACAAACATGTCTGCAGGAAGTGTAAGCAGCTTGACGAATTCTGGATCAGGGTTATTGATCTGGAAGCCGAAATGCAGACACTTCGCAACATAAGAGAAGGGGAGAAATACCTGGATACTTTGTTCCAGAAGACAGTGACACCTCTTAGAAGAGGGTCATCTGTTTTGGTCAGCAGTGAGGAACAGGAGGATGTGACTGTCAGTGAGGCAGGTAATGGGACTGAGCAGACAGCAGGGGAGGAGCCTCAAACTTTGCAGTTGTCAAACAGGTTTGAAGTGCTCACAACCTGTGTGGATGAAAGTGAAGTCTGCAAGGTGGATGAGCTGGCTGGCCATGGAACTATGGTTATAGGAAGCCATTCAAGCAGGGGGAGCAAAAAGGAATGTAGTGGTAATAGGGGACAGTATAGTGAATCGGATTGATAATGTTCTCTGCAGCAAAGAGCGAGAGTCCAGACAGCTATGTTACCTGCCCAGTGCCAGGTTCAGGACATCTGCTCAGGGCTGGAGAGGAACTTGCAGCGGGAGTGGGGAGAATCCAGTTGTTGTGGTCCATGTAGGTGCCAACAACATAGGTAGAACTGGGAAAGAGGTTCTGCAAAGTCAGTATGAGGAGTAGGGTACCAAATTAAGAAGCAGAACTTCAAAGGTAATAATCTCTGGATAATTACCTGAGCCACGTGCAAATTAGCATAGGGCAAATAAGATTAGAGAGACAAATGCGTGGCTCAAAGACTGGTGTGGGAAAAGCGGGTTCCGGATTGTGGTGCACTGGCATCAGTATTGGGGAAAGTGGGGGCTGTACCGTTGAGACACCTGAACCGTGCTGGAATGAGTATCCTCGCAAATCGCGTAACTAGAGAAGTAGAGAGGGCTTTAAATTAAAGAAGGGGTGAGGGATCAAGTTTGGGTAGAGGTAACAATTCAAGGTGTACAGTCAAGACAGGAGAGCAAAATAGTAATATGAGAAATGAGAGTCAGAGAATGGCAGGAAGGGACAGAGCGAAAAAGAATACATTGACAGTCAAGACTAGATGTTACAAAGGTAGCAAAAATACAAAACTGAAGGCTCTCTACCTGAATGCACATGGCATTCATAACAAAATAAATGAATTGATGGCCCACATTGAAGTAAATAAATATGATCTGAAAGCAATTACGGAGATGTGGCTGCAGGGCCCTTAATATTGAGGAGTACATGACATTCAAGAAGAATAGGAAGCTAAGTAAAGGTGGAGGGGTAGCTCTGTTAATCAACGAGGGCATTGATGCAATAGTTAGAGATGACCTTGGCTCTGGAGATCAGGATGTAGAATCGATTTGGGTGGAGATGAGGAATAGTAGGGGAAAAAAGTCATTAGTGGGAGTGGTTTCCAGGCCCCCTAACTGTAGTCACAGCGTAGGACAAAGTATTCAAGAGAAAATATTCTGTGCTTGTGATAAAGGGACAGCAATAATCATGGGTGATTTTAATCTACACATAAACTGGAAAAATTAAATTGGCAGTAGTAGCCTGGATGAGGAGTTCTTAGAATGCTTTCGAGATAGTTTCTTAGAGCAGCATGTTCTGGAACCAACCAAAGAGCAGGATATATTAGACTTGGTATTGTGTAACGTGACAGGATTAATTAATAACCTCAGAGTAAAGGCACCACTAGGTAGCCGTGACCTAAAAGTGATTAAATTTTACATCCAGTTTGAAAGGGAGAAGAGTGGGTCTAAGACTAGTATATTAAACTTAAATAAGGGCAACTATGTGGGCTGAAAGCTGAGTTAGCTAAAGTGAACTGGGAAACTAGGCTAGAGGATAGATCAATAGAGAAGTAGTGGCAGACATTTAAGGGATATTTCAGAGCATTCAGAATAAGTACATTCCTACTATAAAAAAAAATTCTCAGGGGAGGACCCACCATCCGTGGTTAACTAAAGAAGTTAAGGAAAGCATCAAACTTAAGGAAAAAGCATACAACTCTGCAAAGATGATTGGACAGAATATAAAAAACGGCAGAGAATGCCTAAAAGGTTAATCAAAAGAAAGGAATTAGAGTACGAGAGGAAGCTCTACAGGTACTTAAAAAGGGAAAGAGTAAGTAAAGTGAGTGTTGGTCCCCGAGAGAGTGAGAATGAGGAGTTAATAGTAGATAATAAGGAAATGGCAGAAGAAATGAACAAATATTTTGCTTCTCGTTCACCTTAGAGGATACAAAAAGCATTCCAGTAATAGCTGCAAACCAGGAGGTGAACAGGAGAAAGGAACTTGATGAAATTTAAATCACTAGGGGCAGGATCTTCCCCCCGTCGGGGGGGTTTTGCGGGAATGGGCACGAGCGGGTGGGTTCCCAATTGGTGCCCCCAGTTGGGGGCACGCCGCCATTTTATGTGGGCCGGCCAATTAAGGCCCGCCCGACGTGACATCCGCCAGGAAGCGCTATGCGCTCCCTGTGGGGGTGGGGGGGGAATTCCTTGAGCCGGGAGTGCGCTTTTTCACGCATGCGTGCGAAAGAGCGCACAGATCTCCCTGAGGCAAAGTGCTGCCTCAGAGAGATTGGCTCAGGTTTGAAAGGTTCAATAAAGAAGGGGAAAAAAATTGCTGACATGTCCTCTCGTGCCACAGTCACATGAGCTGGGACATGTCAATTTCTTTTATTTAAACATTTTATAAAAATTTTAATACCCTCATGGAACCTCATGCTGCCCGTAGATTAGGTTTCATGTTTTTTTAGAAGCCCTCCTGGGCTCCTGGCCTGCCTGCCAACTTTAAGGTTGGACAGGCAGGTCCATTAATCATGTTAATTACTTTTTTAATAGCATCAAAAGGCCTTTGACAGTTCGGCGGGCGCACAGCCGAACAGAAAATCTAAATGACGCAGTGTGACATTGGGACGCGGGAGCTGCAAGCTGGCTGACAAGTCTCCGGGTCCCGAGGAATATATCCTCGAGTCTTCAAAGAGGTGGCTACTGAGGTAGTCGATGTGCTGGTGTTAATTTTCCAAAATTTGCTAGATTCTGGAATGGTTCCATCAGATTGGAAAGTAGCAAATATAACCCCTCTATTCAAGAAGGGTGGGAGACAGAAATCAGGAAATTATAGGGCAGTTAGCTTGATGTCTGTCATGGGGAAGTTATTAGAATTGATCATTAAGAAGGTTATAGCTGGGCACTTAAAAGAGCTCAAAGCAATCGGGAAGAGTCAGCATGGTTTTGTGAAAGGAAAATCATATTTAACCAATTTATTGGAGTTTTTTGAAGGAGTAACATGCACAGTGGATAAAGGAGAGTCTGTTGATGTACTGTACTTGGATTTCCAGAAGGCATTTGATAAGGATCAAAGCTTATTATGGAAAATAAAAGCGCAATGTGTAGAGGGCAACATATTAACATGGATAGAAGATTGGCTGGCTGGCAGAAAGCAGAGAGTATGCATAAATTGGTCTTTTTCTGATTGGCAGGATGTGACTAGTGGAGTCCCACTGGTACTCAACTTTTTGCGATTTACATAATGACTTAGATGAGGGGAGTGAAGACATGGTAGCTAAATTTGCAGATGACACAAAGATAGGTAGGTAAGTATGTTGTGATGAGGACGTGAGGAGGTTGCAGATGGATATGGATTGGTTGAGCGAGTAAGCAAAGATCTGGCAAGTGGAGTTTAATGTGATAAAATGTGAAGTCGTTCACTTTGGCAGGAACAAAAAAGCAGAGTATTACTTAAATAGAGAACGGCTGCATAATTCTTAGGTGCAGAGAGATCTAGGTGTTCTAATACATGAATCACAAAAAGTTAGTATGCAGGTACAGCAAGTAATTAAGAAGGCTAATGGAATGCTATCCTTATTACGAGAGGGTTTGAAAATAAAAGTAAGGATGTTATGCTTCAGTTATTCAGGGAATTGGTGGGACCGCACCTCAAGTACTGTGTGCAGTTTTGGTCTCCTTATTTAATGAAGGATGTAAATGCATTTGAGGTGGCTCAAAGGAGGTTTGCTAGATTGATACCTGGAATGAATGGGTTGTCTTATGAGGAAAGGTTGGACAGACTGGGCTTGGTTCCACTGGAGTTTAGAAGAGTGAGGGGCGATTTGATTGAAGTATACAAGATCCTGAACGGCCTTGACAAGGTAGACATTGAAAGGATGTTTCCTCTTGTGGGCGAGTCCAGAACTAGGGGTCACTGTTTTAAAATTAGGGGTCGCCCTTTTAGGACAGAGAATTTTTTCTCTCAGAGGGTTGTGCCCTCTCTCAGTTCATTTTGTCCATGAGACCCGCCTCCTGTTCTCTCGATCCTATTGCCACTAAATTGCTGACCACCCAACTTCCCTTCCTGGCTCCCACATTGGCTGAACTGTCCCTCTTTCCTTCAAATCTTTTGTCATCACACCTCTCCTCAAAAAAACACCCTTGACCCTGCCATCCTTGCAATCTGCCACACCATCTCCAACCTCCTTTTCCATCATCACTTCCAAAACTTATGCCCATCTTTCCCGGAATTTCACAGATCAATCCCTCTGATCAGATTTGCTCTGCTGCCATATTACTGAATCTACTCTGATCAAAGTTACAAATGTTCCTATGTGACTACCTATGTGACTTTGACAAAGGTAAACTATCCCACCTTGTCCTTCTTGACCTGGCTGCAGACTTTGACACAGTTTATCACAGCATCCTCCTCCACCACCTCTCCACTGTTGCCCAACTGCATGGGAATGCATTTGTCTGGTCCCTTTTTATCCATATGATCTTAGGCAGAGAATCACCACCAATGGCTTCTCTTCCTACTCCCACGCCGTTACCTCTGGCCTCTCCTTTTTCTCATCCACATGCTGCCCCTCGGCAACATTATCTGAAAACACATAGTCACTTTCCACATGGATGTTGACAACATCCACTTCTACCTCACAATCACCTCTTTCGGCCCCTCCACTGTCTCTAAATTATCAGATTGTTTGTCCAACATCTAGTGCAGGATGAGCAGAAATTTCCTCAAATTAAATATTGGGAAGACTGAAGCCATTGTCTTTGGTCCCTGCCACAAACTCTGCTCCCTAGCCACCGCCTGGCAACTGTATGAGACTCAACCCAACTGTTCGCAAACTTGATGTCATATTTGATCCCAAGATGAGCTTCATATCTCCATGCCATTCATAAGATAGCCTACTTTCGCCTTGGTAACATCACCCAACCCCATCCCTGCATCAGCTCATCTGCTGCTGAAACCATCTTCCATGATTTTGTTACCTTCAGACTTCACTATTCTAATGCATCCTTGGCTAGCCTCCTGCTTTCTGCCTTCCATAAACTTCAATTCATCCAGAACACTGCTGCCTGTGTCCTAACTTGCATCAGATCCCATCCACCCAGCACCCCCTGTGTTCACTGAACCACCCAGTTAAGCAATGCCTTGATTTTGAAATCGCCACCCATGTTTTCAACTCTCTCCATGCCCTCTTCTCTCTCTCTATCTTTGTAATCTCGTCCAGACCCACAATCCTCCGAGATCTCTTGCGCTCCTCTAACTCTAGCTTCTTGAGAATCCCAGATTTTAATCACCCCACCATTGGTGACTTTGTGTTCAGTTGCCTAGGCCCCAAACTCTAGAATTCCCTCCCTAGACCTCTCTGCTTTTTCACCTCACTTTCCTCCCATAAGACACTCCTTAAAACCTACCTCTTAGACCAAGTTTGTGGTCATCTGCCCTCATATCTCCTTATGTGACTCTGTGTCATTATTTTTATAATGCCCCTCTGAAGTGCCTTGGGAAGTTTTAAG
This sequence comes from Cetorhinus maximus, assembly GCF_964194155.1. Taxonomy (NCBI): domain Eukaryota; kingdom Metazoa; phylum Chordata; class Chondrichthyes; order Lamniformes; family Cetorhinidae; genus Cetorhinus; species Cetorhinus maximus. The sequence continues at coordinate 42,491,048 of NC_135899.1, forward strand.
GAGCTATAAAAATACAAGTTGTTGTTGTACGCAAAAAAAATAAAGACACACTGCTTATTCCCGCATAGGATATCTTAGCAACCAGCTGTAAGGAAACAATGCCAGTAAAGTGTGGGTTTTACATAGATTCCTTTCCCCATTGCCACCCTACTGCAATGATCAGTCCAGACTAGCAGTTGAATCCAGATCCGTTACCTCATTTTGCTGAGAAGTGTTGGCTTAGAATCAGGGTTTGTGCAATTACAGCAGTATTTACAAATCTATGTGCCAGAACCCTCTGTAAACAGACTGCTGATGTATAGTATCCTGTGAGATACTTCAATCTGCTTCAAGAGCATCCGCGATTCGAAGTTATGATGCAGTGTTATGATGTCATGGCACTTCTCTGCTCATCACTTTGATCTCTCTCGTTACGATTATTAAAAACACATTGCAGCAAAATGTAGAATCTGCTGCTGCATTAACCTGTTGCATGATCAATATGGGAGGAAGAAAGGGGAGGTTTTGGAATGATAGGCCTGGGATCCAAATCTTCACCAAAATTCGCAATATGGCAGTGAATTCACACACAATTTAAACACACTGTCAGCTGTTGTGCATTGCCAAGTGTGTTATTGAAACACACAGATCACAGAGTCAATCTCCAGTCTGTACTGACAGCTGGGAATGCAAATACATTAATGTTAAATGAGGATGGGATTGGGCTCAGTTGCAATAGTTCACCAGCACCAGGTATCAGGATTGTTACTCCTGATCACTCTCTTGTGATTCTCACAGTGAATCTCATGCAATTAGACATTGCATGAAACTAGATTCCACTCACTGGGACTGTCTTGATAATCAAAAACTCCACTACACTCACTCAAATCTGCAGAAAGCTCATGTAGCTGAGATATGAGATGATGGTCTCCGTGCAACCATGCCCAGCAAGAATGAATCGACTCAGGAGAGATGGGGAGAAATCATGGGGGAAACTTTTTTTAGTTTGAGGATCAATTCTAAATTATGTTCCTGTCTCTGAGTGAGATTTGATGATAAACTATTTATTGAGCAGAGGATTCCAAGCAAAGGGAGATTATGAATTATTTTGAGAGTTATGTACAATCAGACTAAATGACAAGGTAAAGTGAAATATGGGAGGTTCATGTTTAGATTAGACATATGGTAAAGTCTGTTATTGGCTGTGTTAATTAATGTCAGTGTAATGTTTTGAGCTGCATGTAGTGAAAGGACAGTGCCGGCATTTTTTGTTGTATTTTTGGTGTTATGAGGTTTTGGGATTGAGGAAGGAGAGCTTGAGTACAGCTAACTGTACTATACACTACCTGAGGGAAAATGTGACCATCCTCACAAACTAAGCATCCAGCAAGTGACTCCTGAATCTATTCGAAAACAAATTGGGTGTATTTAGTGTGAAGGGGGAGGATGTCAGCGCTAGAAATGGAATATGTTACAATTCATTGCTATCTTAAAAATACACACACACACCTGTGCACATCCACATGCATTTATACATGTTTGTGCATACACACTTTCCAACAAGGGTGACTGGAAAATCCTGGCTGATTTCCTCTCCCTCTGTAGGGTGTTTAAGTCCTTTGTAGGATTGTCACCATTATGGTTAGAATATTTTTTCACACCAACAACATTGGTAATGTATTAGCAGCTATGTACGATTGCCATGGCACTGTCTACAAATCTCTGATGATTGATATGCACATCATTGTACCAGGATGGTGGTACTCCAATAAAGGCATTCAATGCATTGTTGAACACAGTGTTCTCATTGATGTTCCACAGTGATAAGTGGATGAAAAGGTTAGAGCCAACAGCTTTCTCCTTTAACAGGAACTGCCTCAGGTTCAATCCTTGGACTATGCTGAGTTAGCTGATTTAAATTGAGATGTACCCATTGACTTCTGAGTCCCCTGGTCTAATGAAGGGGAATTTAGCCAGGGTTCTGTTACCATTTCCGACACATGCAACTGCAAGTTGATGATAGGATGAGGCATGAATGTGATGGCCTTGATAGTTAAATAACCTCACAGCTCTAACACAAGAAATAGGCACTTGAGTGATTAGCAAATTTTACGAAGATGAGCCTGCATGCTTAGAAGAGGGAGTTAAACTATTTTTTTAAATTAAGAATTGACAATAACACATTTCTTTGAAAAAAACAAAAAGCACAGGATATCCTGAGTCATCTGGTTGGATGAGCTATTGCCTGCATTACTCACCTGCACTTTATAGTAAGAAACTGTAAGAGCTCTTTTCACAGACCATATACAATCCACTCTGTCAGGGAATCTAATCAACCCATCCCATCTCCTGAGAAAGGTTTGTGGTTTGTCCCTGTTCTGTTCCCCACCCACCCAACCACCCCACCACCCCCAACTCACATACACACACATGACTAAAGAAATAAAATTTCAGAATGCATTGGATCTGAAACATGGGACATTCTGAGGACATGACAGGTGCTATTGCAGTTTTTCTTTCATTTCCTTTTTTGTCAGACTTTACATTTGGATTGAGCAAAGGGTCATGAGGACTCGAAACGTCAACTTTATTCTTCTCCGCCGATGCTGCCAGACCTGCTGAGTTTTTCCAGATAATTCTGTTTTTGTTTTGGAGTTCCAGCATCCGCAGTTTTTTGTTTTTATTTACATTTGGATTATTCACCATGGTTGGTTTCCTTTCTTGAGTTTGCCAGGCTCAGAAGCTCACACTCCATCATGGTACACCCAATATTTTGAGTTCTACTGACCCTTCTAACTTTTAATCCTCTTGTTGGCCATTTATCTAGCTAGGGTTTGTTTTATAAAAGGTTCTTTGTCAACACACCATTAAACACTTTTATCTGGAAGTCCATTGTTCACACCTTAATGGCAATAGCCTGTGGGTGAATAAAATCCCTTCTAATCTTAACTCCCCCCTGAACCTTGTTAATTTTATCGTCTAGTTCTGTGCCCATTCTTGTCTCCTTTTCTTCTATTCCTAATGGCACAAGAGGGAACTAACTTCTTCAAACGCTTTTACACCCAGCAGATTGTCCTTTGTTTTAGCCACAAAGAGTGTGTTTGGGTGGATGTGTCGTTATCCTGACAAGGGAGATCAGTGGAAGTGTTTGGGGTGGGGGAGGGTCACTACTCCACTCCCATTAGACATGAGTACCACGAATTCAGGAGACAGATCGGTTGTCTCTGCTCACCATGGCTTCTGTGTTTACAACCTCAAGAAAAGAAAGACTTGCATTTATATACGACTTTGCATGAACACCAGAGATCTCAGTTTTATTTATTACTCAGTTCTGTTGAAGGGTCATGAGGACTCGAAACGTCAACTCTTTTCTTCTCCGCCGATGCTGCCAGACCTGCTGAGTTTTTCCAGGTAATTCTGTTTTTGTTACCAGAGATCTCAAAGTGCTTTATAGAAAATAAAGCACTTTTTGAAGCGTAGTCACTGTTGTAATGTAGGAAATATGGCAGCCAATTTGTACACAACAAATTCCCACAAATAGTAGTGTGACAATAACTACATAATCTGTTTTTTGTAATGTTGATTGAAGGATAAATATTGACCAGTACACCAGGGATATCTCCCTTACTCTTCTTTGAAATAACACCATGGATCTTTTACATCTACTCAAGCAGACAGATAGGCCTCAGTTTAAAGTCCCTCCCAAAAGGTGGCACCTCCACATTGCAGTACTTCCTCAGCACTGGAGTGTCCTTAATTTTTGTGCTCAAAATCTGGAGTGGGACTTGAACCTGAAACCTCGTGGCTCACAGGCGAGAGCGCTAACTCAGCCACAGCTGACAGTTAAGCAATAGCCTTACATCTGCAGTATGTATTGCTCCTAGCCATTTAAAAATCCATATCATTCTTCCTCTTAACTTTTTTATTGCAATGAAAAGCATTTTAACTCTCAGAGTTTCTTCACATAATTTGGAGCCCAGGGACTCGGAGTCACTTCTCTCTGCACCCTTTCCAAACACATAAAGGGGGGGATGGTAGCGTAGTGGTATTGTCACTGGACTAGTAATCTAAAAACCCATACCCTGAGGACCGGGTTTAAATCCCGCCACAGAAGATGGTGGAGTTAATTGAATAAAAATCTGGAATTAAAAGTGACCGTGAAACCATCGACAATTGTCGTAAAAACCCATCTGGTTCACTGATGCCCTTTAGCAGAGGAAATCTGCTGTCCTTACCTGGCCTGTCCTATAGGTGACTCCAGACCCACAGCAATGTGGTTGACTCTTAAGTACTCTGTAAACAAGGGCAATAAATGCTGACCTATCCAGTGATGCCCACATCCCATGAGTGAATAAAAACAAATTTGCATGAAATGTCATTCAGATACACCTTAAAACATATAACCACCAGGGAGCAGAATCGCAACAAAAGTCTGCAGATTCAAAAATGTATTTGAAGTTTTATCTCACATATGGATTATCTTTGACTTTTCTCAACATGTCCTGTGATGTAAAATTGCACATTCTAAAACATTTGCAATCTCTGAACTTCAGATTTTATTTAAAAATTTAAAATAATACAACAATGCTCTGGTACTTCAGGGAGAAGGGAACAGAGGGTGACAGGAGCAGAGTGAGAAGAGATAATTAGAGTGAGAGGATCATGTAGAGCATAAAACCTGGCAAAGACCTGTTGGGCTGAATGGCCTGTTTCTGTGCTGTAGATTCTGGATAATTCACACAATTAGAACACGACAAGGGAGACTATTCAGTCCATTATCCACGTTGACTATTTAATTGATAAACAAGTGACCCGAAAAGGAATGAAGTAAATGTGGGAGCTGCCTCAGGCACTTCCACACACCTAGTGCTAACCAGTTCAAAGCAGCACTGACAGATGCCCAGCTGTGACTGTCATGTGGGCCTGACTCGGTTGCAGTGAGTTTATCTCCAAAATAACTTATTTTTGTAAAACTCACTCTCACAGGAACCAACGGCACTAATGAAACATGCAGGATACAGGACCAGGAAGGTCTCATTAAATCTTTGGCCTGTGCAGCAGTTGAATTTTACAATTGGCCTCAGTGACCCCAGCTAGGGAGAAGTTGCTGCTTTGGATCACTATCCAGTGTGTGGATGGCAAATGACAACATGATCAGGGTCAGCTGTGACACCTTCATAGTCAAACAGCCTGCTGACATCTAGGTTTGGGATGAATAATGGCCACTCAGCTTAGGTAACTAGGTGTCACTGGAACCATCCCTAGCAAAGGTCAGTGCCTCCTGGAGAGGACAGAACAGCAAACAAGAAGTGAGGGACACAAAAAGCAATTTGGATAAAGATGCCCTCACTGTTTATGAGAATATTTTATCAGATCTTCCAGAGCAATCTTGAGCAACAGCAAAACCAAAATAGATCACATAAGAACGGATAAAAATTGATGACGTTTGAGATTTGTTTTTAAAATAGAAAAAACCTCAGAGGAGAAAGAGAACATTTTGTGTACACCACGTCTGCTGTAACATCAGTTTTCTGGATTTGTTGCTGCGCTCAGCCTTTATACATCGGGCACTTGCTCTCTGCCTAAGTCCAAACCTCTATCACTTTATGCTGATAGTCCACAAGCCCACAATAAACTGCCCAAGTGACCTCCAGAGGAGCCCAGGCTCAGACACCCCTAGTGTAACAACAAAAGCAACAAGTCTTTACATTGAAGTGAGGCACAAATCGATTTCCCCAATCTTCTCTCCTACTCTTTTCAACCTTGGTAATGTCTTATCCTAACAGCTCTGACCCTTCGTCTAAATTTTGCAAATTAACAAACAGGTAATTTCTTTCATAATTCATTTAGGCAAAGATAGGTTCCTTGATGAGTAAGGAGAAGAGGCGTCTGTAGGGAAATTAGTGAGACAGATGTAGAGAGCAGTGCTGGGAAGGTGCTCACTGACACATGAGTGCTGAAATGGCTATTAGTAAGATTTAAGTATTTTTAGGTATGTGTCAGGTTCATTTTATAAATGATGGATATTAATGCAAGGGTTAGCTTGAGCTTAGTCAGCAAAAAAAGCTAGGCCCTTGGCTTCACATTCTTCTTTTTCACTAACTTAATTCGCTTGGGAAAAATAGAAATTAACTGCTCCTCCCCAGAGGTTCCAATTTTCAATCCTTTACAGAGTTATTATTTCTTGATTCCCTGGTACAGGCACAGTTGTTTGGTCCCAGTAGACAGGCACTCAAAAAAAAACACCAAATACTGCTTCTGGGATGACAGCAAAGCTTGGAACTGCATGGCCAGGCATAGCCGATCATATGGAAACCTTGGTTAACTGGACTCCTGTTCATTCAGAATTGGAGGAGACTAATTATTCTCAATAAAGAAGTGCTTATGCTCAAGAAAGAAGTGTTTGGGTTGTTGTTACTGTCAATCCCAGAGGTTCAAAATCCATTCTTAGATCAGACTATCACTTCCTGAATGATCATGTAGAACCATAAATCACAAGTCTGATTACCAACTTAAAATATAATTTTTTCCATTTTCACAATTTATAAGTGCCTGCTGTCAAAGTTTTCTCTACTGAATTTTCTTCAACAAGCCTCTGTTTCACACCTCTCAGTGCAGTGAAAATTGCTACCTAAAATTTAGAGTTGGTTTCACATTAGCTCATTCATACATCAACAATACATTCCTGACTGCAACTGAAGCTGAATCTACTAATAGACCTGATAGCATGGAGGAACGTGAATATAAGCACAAACGTCATGTCCACAAGATCAGCCTGGCCCTGGTCTGCCATGAGTTTACAGATCTTTGATGGAAGGAGTCATGGTTGTTGGAGGTCAGTCATCACAGCCCCAACAGGGTTCTTTGGAGAAGCATTCTCGGCCCAACCATCTTTAGTTATCAGTGACCCTTCCTCCATCTTAAAGTCAGGATTACAGCTATTTTCTGATGATTTCCCAGCATTTAACTCCATTTACAATCCCTCTGATAATAAAACAGCTAATTCCAGCCTAGAACAAGACCTCGATACCATTCAGACTTGGGCTGGTAACATTCATGTCAGATAAATGCCAAGAAATAGCCATCTCCAAAAAGAGAAAGCATAGCCACCTCCCCTTGACCACTATCATCATCAATATGCTGGAAGTCACCATTGATCAGAAACTGAACTAGATCAACCTTTGTAGTTCACCACCACCTCAAGGGCAATTAGGGATAGTAAATAAATGCTGGCTTTGCCAGCAATGCCCATATCCCATGAACAAATAAAAAACATCTGTGGCTATAAGAGCAGTACAATGGTTACCTCACGTTGACTCCTCAAAATCTTTCCACCATCTGCAAGGCTCATATCAGGAATATGATGGAACAGTCTCCATTCTTCTTAATTGGTGCAGCTGAAATAGCACTCAAAAGGGTCAATACTGTCAGGATAGTCATTTATATAGTTTATATATCTGCCACTGGACTCATGATCCACCCTAAATCACCAGCACACTCCGTGTGCAGTGCCTACAATCTGGAGGATGCACTGCAGCAACTCACAATGGTGAGTTCAACAGCATCTCCTTCACCTGTAATCTCTAACACCGAGAAAAACAGAAGCAGTAATGGAGTGGAAACACCTCCATTTCTTTCAAAGTCATATACCATTTAACTTTAACATTACCATTCCTTTATTGTTGCTGGATCAAAATCCTGGAATTCCCAACCTAATAGTACTGGGAGCATCATCATCACACTGACTGCAACGGGTCAAAAAGACCACGACCTTCTCAGGGCAACCCGCAAGGGACAATAAACGTGCCTACATTCCAATAACAAAAATAGGCCAAAAAGCTGCATATCGCCAATCTCTTCCATCTCTCCTGCTTTACAATGGTGGTTTGATATCCTTCCCATCATTTGGTACCACCAGTAATCAGACACTTATAACTAGCAAGACAGCATATACCTCAACAGTCAGGGCTTAGATATATATAGACCAGCAGATTCTACCTTCCTCACGCTCTAAATGGGGAAACCCACATGCCCTCCATATAGTGGCAAACAATCTGTATGGTTTGTTTGGAAATTTATGCACAATTGGGTTTCCTTGGGTGGAATCTCCTGTTTTCGGTGGGTGTCTTGCATGCTGCCTAAGAAAGCTCTGAGACACCCATTCTGACGCTTAGAATGAAGCCCTGTCGTATCTTCTGCCCATCAGGCACTTCAGTGGACTTAAGGACTCCAGGATACGTTGTCCCACCAGCCAAGAAGGCCATGGCTGCTGCCAGAGCAACACCCTCACCCCCAGAGTCCCAGGATCGCGCAGCAACTCGGGAAAATGGTGATTGTCGGGGGGGTGGAATAGTGCTCGTGGGGTGAGGGTTGTTAGGAGAAGGGGGCAATGGGGGATCAGCAGCAAAGGCAGGGGGTTGGCTGTCAGTGGCCACCTTCCTCCACATATTCAGGCCCTTGGTCATGTGCAGATTGAGGGACCCCCCCCAACCCTCTCCAGCTGACATACAGCTCGCATAGTTCAACCAGTAGTGCAGGCCACATATCAGCAGGCTCGCCTGGAGCTGGGAACACTGCAGTGGAAGCAGGAAGAGGCCTTTAAGTGGTTGTTGATTGATCACTTATGGGTTTCAAGTAACTCTTTTGAGTACAATCAAATAAACTAAATTAAGAATCTCAAGTAGAGGCTGGGCAGGAAGGTTGACCATGGGCTTCCCATCCAGAACTTACTACCAGTGGAGGTGGAAAGGTGTCAGGTGTTGGTCCTGATGCCAACCCACCTAACTTTAAGGCTCTCCCGCCTTCTTCCTTGCCTCTTGTGGGGACAGAAGATTCTGCCCATTGTTGCTGGATCAAAATCCTGGAATTCCCAGTTACTCTGCTTTCCAAAATCAGAAACACCAGCTCACAACACTAAAAATCAAAGCCCATAGCCTTGCATTTATAAAGCATCTTGTTTCTTGGAAGCATCTCCAATTTTTTTTCATACAATGAATTACTTTGTAGATGAACACAGCAGGTATTTGCACATAAGAAGATTCCTCCAACAGCTGCAAGAGTAGCTACAAGTTAATTGACTTCTGGTATATTTTAGAGAGAAGATTCTTCATGCTATCCTTTGAATAGGGCCATGGTATCCGCAATATGCAGCCAAAAAGGTAGATGGATGTTCCATTTAATATCTCTTCCAAAAGAAGGCACTTTCAGCAATGTTGCACTTGCTCAGTACTGCATTGGAGTGTTAGCCTAGATTATGTGCTTTACTCTCTTACTGGGGCTTGAATCCATAACCTTCTAGCTCAAAGGCAACAGTCAAGTTGACACTTAAAACAAGACTGGGCACATTCTTCTCTCATGCTGCCAGCAGTGAGTGTAAACAGGACAAGCATTAAACTGTGAAGAGCCTGACGGATTTGAAGCATGCAGTCTGTAATTGAATGCGCAGTTTTAAATAAGAGTTTAGCCCAGGAATGTTTTTTGTTTCGCTAGGTGGCCAAAGGTTTTCTCCTTATTCCTGTTTATAGAAGGTACTGGGCTAGAGGCTGAGTGGTGCATTGAGTTAGCCATTATCCTTTCAAATGTAAAAAACTGGCTCAAATCCAGCCCAAATAGGAAAAATGTCCCCTGTGTCTGTTCAGTGTAAGGGTACTACATAAAATGAAAATAGGTCTTTCTTAATCCAGTTCCCAATAGGCAATGGGCCCAAATCCCAAACTGACCCATATCTGGCACTAACTTGGCAACTTCACTCTAGGGGCCACATGCTGCCTGTGGCTATTAAGTCTCACACAATACTGCAGCCCTGTCCTTGTTTGACTGATGTACCAGGGACATAACCGGACATTTACCAGATGTCACAACATACATTTTAGCATTCTCCAATGGTTTTGTGCAAAACCAAAACATGATTTGCACACACGGGAAGCATTTGATTCAATCTCATTCTATAGGACAAACCCAGTCATTTTCATTCCTGATTAAAAAAGGACCAGGGACTGGTACCATGGATCAGAACACAGGCCTTTCCTCTCTATGACCGGGGTTTGAACCCATCCCGAACTGATGCAATGAAAGTCCTTTGTGTCTGTTTGCCATTATAGGCCTGTGTGTTGTGGCTTGGAAGTTTCAATGCAGTTCCATGTGTACAAGGCCCCAAAAAGGAATCAACCCTTCCAATAGGCGGTGGAAGCAAAGTCTTTGCATATTTTTAAGGCAAAGCTAGATAGATTCTTGATTAACAAGGGGGCAGTGGAATGTGGGTTTGAGGTTACATTCAGATCAGCCATGATCTTATTGAATGGCGGAGCAGGCTTGAGGGGCCGAGTGGCCTACTCCTGCTCCTAATTCGTATGTCTGTATGTTCATATACCATCAACACCGCAGAAACAGGTCATTTGGCCCAACTGATCTGTGGTGGGGTTTATACGCCATATGAGTCTCCCCCCATTCTAATTTACCTTTCCCAACTCTGTTTTGTTGTGTTGGAGGGATTTAATGGGTTTGGTGATTGTCTGGTCTCTCAAAAAAATTCTGCTTGAGTCCATAGTCTCTTTAAGCAGAACTGTTTATTCATAGCAAGTATTTACACAATTGGACCACCACAAGAGGTAAGAGCTTTCCCTCTTCCAGATTTCTCTTACTACTCAGTCATGTGATCTGACATCATTATTACATCAACATCATGTCTGCTTCTCATATTAGTCCTTTACTCTTCATTTACCCACAAGTCTTTATCCTTACCATATTTACATCCTCCTACATCCCCTCCCAAAGCCTCAGACTTCACAGGGTTAGTCTTTGAGGTATCTTGGCCAATCTCCTTGATCTCATTCTGATCTCCTTTTGAGCTCAAGGATATTCTGTGCTCTCCCATCTGTCCTTGTGAGTGTTCTTCTCCTGGCTGGCTGTAGAGCTTGTAGTAAGTCTTTCTGCTTCTTCAGGATCTAAGTAGTACACCAAAGTTTATCTTGGCTTTCATTTCAAAGAAATTAAGCCATTGCAGTTTCTCCTATTGATACCCTGGCTTGTCTCAACCCTGTATGTCTTGGTTGTGGAGTTTTTTCAGTGATTGTACCTTCCCTTTATTGGTCTCAGACCCGTACTCTCTCTTCGGGCTTCAGCACTGGTAACTGTGCCCTATGCCTGTGATGGAAGTTCCAAGCCTGGTTCTTTCTCTGTTCTTCCTAAGGGTGTTTACCCTGTTGTGGTGACATTAGATTTGATTTTTTTGTGTCAGAGATGGAAGCTGTGTTCTTAATCCCCGTGAGAAACCATTCTGTTGAGGATTCATAACTCAGAAGAACTAGATTAAGGTCTTTGTTTTTCTTAATAAATCCTTAATGGTTCAGACCTCTCTCTTGGCCTCTCCATTTGCTTGTGAATAGCAAGGTGAACATGAACTAAGCCATATTCGTTTGCGAAATTTTGGAATTGCTCATTTACGAATTGTGGCCCATTATCAGACACTGCAATGTCTGGAATGCCATGCGTGGAATAAATTCTCTTGAGGGATTGAATGACTGTTTCTGCCGTGACACTATGCAATCCACCGTGAATAATAATCAATAACGGTAAGGAAGATTTTTGCCTTAACGTCAAGTATGTCCATTCTCAGGTGCTCCAACGGCCTTGATGAAGAAGATAATAGTGGTTATTTTTGTTCCTGGCTGTTTATGGCACAGGTAATACAGTTAGCAATCATTTCTTCTATAGAACGAGAAATACCTGGCCACCAGACTGGTTGTTGCACCCTCACATGACACTTGGCAATTTCTAAATGCCCTTGGTGGATTCTTTGAAGAACATCAAGCTGAAGGGCTCTTGGTATGACTAACCTCTCGTTGAAGACTAGTAAGTCATCAATGACAGTGAGGTTCTTACGCTGTTCAAAATACTAGCATAGTATTGGATTATTGGGGATATAGTCTGACCATCCTTCCAGGTAATATTCTTGGATTTGAAGGCACTCTTCATCCCATTTCTGGGTTTGCTATATTTCCTGCAACTCCCATGCAGTAGCTGGTAACTGCGGAGTGATTAAGGATGTATATGCTCCAACCTACTCAATGTAGTGTAAATCCTCTTGTTTAGTTCCTTCTGATGGTATACATGACTGTGTATCCACTGTTGTTTGTACATTTTCCTTGTACATACTGTGATGGTTCATCATCCCTAGGAATCTTTGAAGCTGTTATGTTCCTGGGTTGCGCAAATTCTGTTATAACTTTCGTTTTTGTGGATCAACTGTGATTCCAGGGGTTGTACTATGTGACCTAGAAACTTAACACTGTGTTTGGCAAACTTATTCTGTATGAGGCCTGCATCCTGTAAGACTTTCACAACTGCTCTGACCCTGCAATCATGCTCTTCTCTCATGGATCCACAGATGAGTATATTACCATATTACTCATATGGCACATTACTCCTACCACGCCTTCTAAAGTATTGGACATCGTTCTCTGGAAAATTTCTGGAGTGGATGCAATTCCAAAGGACAAACTATTGAAACAATAATGACCGAAGGGCGTTATAAATGTGGTAAGCAATCAGGATTCTTTGTCCAAAGGCTACTGCCAAATTCCACTGTTCGCATCCAATTTGATAAAGAAAGTGCTTATGGCTAGTTTAGTTAGGTTCTCGTCCACAGAGAACATCAGGTGGATCCCATGTTCCACTGCTTTGGCTAGAACCGTTTGGTCTTGGGACCATAACCATACCTGAACACCACTTTGTTGGCGGTGACTGCTGAGATAACCCTTTCCTGTTGCTTCTTTTCTATTTTGACCTTGACCATGTCCAAGACTGGGTGACAGACTTTCCTTAGAGTAAAGAGGCAAATTGGTTTAACATCAGCTCATAGGGTGATATGATACTCAGTCTTTAATTTCCCCAGCCCTGTGAACAATTTTAGGAATTTGTTTTAGAATGAGGTGCTGTAATTCTCATCAGCAGGCTTAGGCTTTGAATGGTTTACATTTTATGGCCTACGAATTAAATGGTCTCATTCAACCTTCTTCATGGAATCTCTCCTTCCCTGCGAATGAACACCCGATTCTGTTTTCTAAGTTCCATTTGACTCATGGTCTGCATTGCTTTCACCAGCATTAAACCCTCCCTTGTCAGTAAGAGATCTGGTAATGTTTCATCTAAACCCCCCACAACAATCCTGTTGTGAATCAGCTCGTCTTTTAAAGTTCCATAACCGCAGTTCCCTACCAGTCTATAGAGATCATTGATAAACAAATCCATGCTTTCACCTGGCCATTGCTTTCTTCTGCTAAATTTAGCCCTCTCAATTATTAAGTTCCAACAGATGCTGAAATTAGAGTTGAAAGCTTGCATGACTTCCCCATAAGAAGCTAAAGTCTCATTAACACCCGTCTTGCTATCATGTCATCAACATAGTTCCTACAGCATAAAGTAAGGTACTGACCTGGGTTTCTGGTCTTTTTTATGTAATCCTGAAGCAGTTCTGTACCCTGTGAACATTTTTCTCCAGTTGTTCCAGTTCTGGATCTGCTGTTGGCCTTCCGCACTCTGCAATAGTTCTGGTAGTGGTGGGGTGGTTTCCATGATTCTGCTGACCCCTAGAAATGTTCCTGCATTTGTTCCTACTTACCACTGTTGCTTGTTTTTCCGGCCTATGCGCACTGCAGTCTGGTCTCAGTGTCTGTGTCACAGCTTGCCTTTGCTGCTCCCATGATGTCCCGACATCTTGGTGAGTTTGGAATTTTTTCTTTTGTCCTTCCTTTGAGATTCTTTTTCCTTGCCAGCCCTGTAGTGCCATTCAGTCTTTGTTGGGTCTTTCACTTGTTGCCAACAAATTTTGTTGTATGGTCAGGGTTTAGACGGGGTTAGGGGATTGCCTACTTTCCCAAAAGTATGCTGCTTGAGTCCATAGTCTTTTTAACCGGAACTATTTATTTACAACAAGTATTTACACATTTGGACCTCCACACGAGGTATGATCTTCTGCTTTCTTACGACTCAATCATGTGATCTGACATGTCATGCCTGCTTCTGATGGTAACCCTTTACTCTTCATCTCCCCACAAGTCTTTATCCCCATCATATATACATCCTCCTACAGACTCTGCCCCCATATCCTCTATTCCCTTCTCCTGAAGGGATACGATCTTCACACACCAGAGCAAGGCTGTGTCACTTTCAGAATTATATTAAAATCCATCCAGAACAAATTGACAATCACTGTCAGAAGACAACAAGAAGGCTGCTGTGTACAAAGAAAAGAATATCATTGTGAAGAAGTTAGGGGGCATGTTTTAAGGTTGGGCTGAGCTGCACTGTTCGGGGTTAATTGCAAACATTTCTTTAGTCTGCAGTTTATCCTGCATGATAGCTGGACTGGAGTCACTGATGTGGATATTAAGTCCAAAAATGGAATGTGTTCCATTCCTCAGAATTAAAGATCCTCACTTTCATGGGCACCAAATAAACAGAAAAATACTCCACAAAATTGACACAGTGATTCAACAGAGTAAGATGATCTTAGTGACATCATGCTAAAAACAGCTGTATATCTCAGTGCAGTTGGCTGGAGAATTGCTGATGATGTAATTTTACCAGCATCAATCTGCCATTTAAATTGATAGAACAAACTCCTCAATTATTAAGGTTCTATTGCTAGTCCAGCCTCCAAGTATTGCAATGGCAGCCAGCTACATTTGGCTGTATTAAGTCAGTTTGTGGGGGTATGTTAGACATCACTGTCCCATACCATAACTAACACATCACATTATTAGGAGTGAAACAAAACCCATTGAGTTACATGCGTTTTTGTTTATTTTGTACTCATCAGGGTGCAGGATGTCATTATGGCAAATGCAGCACTTCCCATTTAAAACATTCAGTGCAGTGTCACACAATCACAGATGAGATGGATCAGAGTAAAGAGTTGCAGAGTAAAGTTATTTCTACACTTTCCCACCAAATATTCCCAGACATGGTACCTGCAGTTTAGAGGCGAATTGAAGCTTCCTCTACATTGTTATATAAAACACTCCCAGGACAGGTACAGCACCGGGTTAGATACAGAGTAAAGCTCCCTCTACACCGTCCACATCAAACACTCCCAGGCAGGCACAGCACGGGGTTAGATACAGAGTAAAGCTCTCTCTACACTGTCCCCATCAAACACTCCCAGGCAGGCACAGCACGGGGTTAGATACAGAGTAAAGCTCTCTCTACACTGTCCCCATCAAACACTCCCAGGGCAGGTACAGCATGGGGTTAGATACAGAGTAAAGCTCCCTCTACACTGTGCCCATCAAACACTCCCAGGGCAGGTACAGCACGGGGTTAGAATCAGAGTAAAGTTCCCTCTACAGTGTCCCCATCAAACACCCCCAGGATAGGTATAACACGGGGTTAGATACGGAGTAAAGCTCCCTCTACACTGTCCCCATGAAACACTCCGAGGACAGGTACAGCATGGGGTTAGATACAGGGTAAAGCTCCCTCTCCAAAGTCCCCATCAAACAGCTCTAGGGCAGGTACAGGACAAATAGATACAGAGTAAAGCTTCCTCCACACTGTCCCATCAAACACTCCCAGGACAAAGTACAGTATGAGTAATATAGAAGCATCATTTACACATTTCAGTGTATGTGCCTCAGCTACTATCTCAGAAGAATGCCTTACACTGCTTAAGTTGGTATTTTAGGCTTCCCGCATGCAGCATCCTTTCTAAAGGAGCTTAACCACTCCACATGTGCAATTGATAACAGTAATACAAACTTCTATCAGTGGGATATTTTATAGTAAGCACCCAACACTTAGCTAGCAACATCATTGATCTACTAAACTGGGGTCTTATGAATATGCTATCAGATGAAAGGTGCTGGTTTGAGTGCAGAAAATGGAGAGAGTGTATGTCTCTGCACTGAGGCTCGGCAGCATTATTGAGTTAGGACTCTGTTTAGGAGTGTGAAGGGGAAGGATGAGACACTGAGGTTCATGTCCCATAACAAGGTCATGGAAGCCAGCAAGTATAAAATTGCCCAGACTGAGATCACAAAATCAGGTGTTTTGTGCTAATGGGTTCATATTAACAAGACATTGATTTGAGGCTGCTGTTACATCATTTCCCAGAGAAGCAACTGACAAACTTTCATGTGGGCTGGACTCATTCAAGGTCCTAAAGATCAGGAACAGAAAGCTTTGCCTGACCTGCCTGAGCCGTATTGGATCAAAAGTTCTTGTGGGTTGTTTTGGTGAAAGGGTGAAAACAGGTGCTAAATGGGAGCTGTCAATTGGCAGCCAAACAATGGATGCAACAGAAGAGATGACCATGAAAGATCAGTGTTGAAGCTCTGACTGATTCCAATAATGCCTTAGGGAAAAACTTTCAGACTTCAATCAAGAACAGAAGAGCGTTCACAGTGCTTGGAATATCATTAAGTCCAATAACTTAATGCCTGCAAAGAGGGTCTTTGATTTTCTGTTATGAAACATCAGGATTGGTTTGATGAAAATGATCAAGATATCAATGAACTGATTGATCATAAGTGCAAGATTTTCTGTGCCTTGCCGAATGACCCGAACTCAAAGCAAGAAACTGACTTATCAACAAGTAAAGGCCAAAGTACAAAGGTGCATCTGCGACATGAAGGACATGTGGTGGGCAGACAAGGCAAAGGAAACTCAGCATCTCACTGTCGTGAATGATAGCCATTGACTCTTCACTGCCACAAAGACCATTTATGACCCAAGTACCCGAGAACCAGCTTCTCTGAGGTCTGGGGAGGGTGTGGTGGGTGGGGGGGGCAGGGGGTGGAGATCTGATCAAGGAAAGAGAAGCTGTCAATGCCCGTTAGATAGAGCATTTTGAAGACCTTTTCAATCAAGAATCAACTGTTGGTGAGAGTGTTCTCAGCTCCATCCCACAACACCCAGTTAGAGATGAACTCGGAACTCCACCGACGCCTGTGGAGGTGATGAAAGCCATCACACAGATGAAGTACAGCAAAGCAGAAGGAGGTGATGGAATCCCCACTGAAATCTTTAAACACAGATGAGAGGGTCTAACATTACAGTTCCATGCCCTTATCCGACTGCTCTGGAATGAAGATGAGTTCCCGAATGATCTTAAGGGCACCGTGACTGTGACAATCTTCAAGAAAGGTGACAAATCCAACAGTGAAAATTCCCTTTTTTTCATTTCAGGAAAGATCATTGCAAGAACCCTTCTGAATCAACTTATCAGACTCGTTGACGAGCTACTCCCCGAATTACAATGTGTGTTTAGGCCATCAAGAGAACTCTACATAGCATTCTTTGACTTGGCAGAGGCCCTGTACTCTAAATCGTGAGGCACTTTGGAAGATTTTGCTGGATGTCCTCCAAAATTCATTACCATCTTCACTTGTTTCATGATGATATGCAAGCAGTGGTTCTTAACGACCGACGGATTCATCACAGACACTTTTGAGGTTAAGGCAGGAGTAAAACAAGGTTGTGTCATCGCCCAACTCTTTTTTTGATCTTCCTTACTGCCATACTCTGCCTGACTAGAGACAAGCTTCCTGCTGGACTGCAGCTTATTTATCAAATGGAAGGTAAGTTATTTAATCTCAAAAACTCCAATAAAAAACTAAGGCCACCTTGACCTGAGTCATGAAACTCTATCACGCTGATGATGCTGCAGTAAATGCTGGTCGGAAATAGATCTGAGAATCGTCGATGTATTTACTGAGGCATACGAGAAGATGGGAGCTACCTAATTAGTCTCATTCCACCGCCCTTTCCTCATGGCCCAGTCAAATTTCTCCTTTTCAAGTATTTATCTGCACCCTTTCAGGCAGTGGAAGCCAGATCATAACTCACCCCATTAAAAAATTCTAATCTCACCTCTGGTTCTTTTCAATTACCTTAAATCTATGTTCTCTGGCTACTGACCCTCCTGCCACTGGAAACAGTTTCTCCTCATTTACTCTATCAAAATGCTTCATAATTTTGAATGCCTCTATTAAATCTCCTCTCAGCCTTCTCTGCTCTGAGGGGAATAATCCTAGCTTCTTTGGTCTTCCCACTGAGATCCTTCATCCCCGGAAGCATTCTCATAAATCTCTTCTGTACCTCTCTAAGGACTTGACATCCTTCCTGAAATGTGGTGACACAATATTCCAGCAGATGCTGAGCCAGTGATTTATAAATGTTTATCATAACTTCCTTGCTTTTGTACTCTATCCCTCCATTTATAAAGCCAAGGATCCTGTATGTTTCTTAACAACCTTCTCGGTTTGACTTGTGACTGTCAAAGCTTTGTGTACGTAAACCTTCAGGTCTCACTGTTCCTACACCCACTTTAAACTTGTATCATTTAGTTTATATTACTTCTACAAAAATGCATTACTTCACATTTCTTGGCATTAAATGTCTTCTGTCATGTGTCTGCCCATTTCACCAGTCTGGCTATGTCCTCCTGAAGTTTGTTACAATCCTCCTCTTTGCTTATCACATTTTTGAGTTTTTGTCATCTGGAAACTTTGAAGTTATGTCCTGTATACACAAGTCCAGGTCATTAATATATAAAGAGCAGTGATCCTAATATTGACTTCTGGGGAACAGTACTGTGTACTTCCCTCTAGTCTGAAAAACAGTTGTTCACCAATCACCTCTCCTATTTCCTTACAGTTAAAAGTGCAATGTGACTATTAGTACTTACAAGGGAGTCTGTAATGAGTCAGCCACCCTTCACAAGAACGACTTCTGAAGAAATAAAACAGCATCTGATGGTTCACAAAACAATGTGCTAGTTCTGGCAAATCAGCTTTAGGGTTGTCATCATCAGTTTGAATAAATGTTGGCAGTAGCACATTGTAATGTAAAATCTTGAGTAAAATGAGAACTTGGGCTTTTGATCATTTCATCAAATTCCAAAAGAACTGTTGAACTCTGTAAAAACGTCCTTTTACCCTCTCAATTGCTTTGAAGTGGAGATTTTTAGATAAACTCATTCTGATATACAATTGACAAATGTCAATACAGCTAAATGTATTGTACAAGTGTGGAACAAGACAGGATTCACGCTATTCACAGAATGAAAAATGCATTTCAGAGCAACATAGAAAATTTATGGCATAGAAGGAGGCCATTCAGCCCATTGTGTCTGTAACACTTGGAAAAGAGATACCTGCCTAATCCCACTTTCCAGTTCTTGATTGTAGAACTATAGGTTATGGCACATCAAGCGCATATCCAAGTGTGTTTTAAAAGCAATGAGTTTCTGCTTCTACCATCCTTTCAGGCAGTGAGTTCCAGACACCTATCATCCTCTGGATGAAAGAAATTCTCCTCATTCCCCTCCAATCCTCCTACCAATTACTTTAAATCTATACTCCATGGTTATTGACATCTCTACTAACTGAAATAGGTCCTTCCTATCAACTCTATTCTGATCCCTCACCCTTCAATTAATCTCCCTTCAGCCTCTTGTTTTCCAGAATAAACAACCCCAGCTTATCCAATCTCTCCTCATAATTAAAATTCCCTATTCCTGGCAACATATTTGTAGATCTCCTCTGCACCCTCTTCTGTGCGATCACCTCCTTACTGTAACGTGATGACCTAAACTACATGCAGTACTCCACCTGTGGTCAAACTCGTGTTTTATATAATATTAGCATAACCTCCCTGTTCTTCTACTCTCTGCCTCGACTAATAAAGGGAAGTATCCTGCATGCATTCTTTACCATCTTATCTGTCAGTCTAGCCACCTTCAGAGATCTGTGGACAAACTTCCTCTGTTACTCTATATTTCTCAGTATTCCCCCATTTATTGTCTATTCCCTTTGCCTTGTTTGTCCTCCCCAAATGCATTAACCTCATACTTCTCCAGATTGAATTCCATTGGCCACTGTTTTGCTCACCTGACCAGTCGATTGATAGCTTCCTGTAATCGACGTATTTTTTCCTCACTATCAGTCACATGCCCAATTTTTGTATCATCTGAAAACTTCTTAATCATGCCCCTGTATGTTAGTCTAAGTTATTGATACATACCAGGAAAAGCAAGGGACCCAGTCCTGGGTCCTGCAGGGCTCCACTGAAAACAGACTTCCAGTGAAATAAACACACATTGACCATGATATCAATGGACTAGTCAGGTGGGTAGAAAAGTAGCAATTGGAATTCAGCCCAGAGAAGTGTGAGGTGATGCATTTGGGGAGGTCAAATAAGGCAAAGGCAATAAATGGGAGGATACTGAGAGGTGTAGAGAAAATGACAGACCTTGGAGTGAATATCCATGGATCCCTGAAGGTAGCAGGACAGGTCGACAAGATGGTTAAGAAAGCATATGGAATCCTTTTATTTATTAGCCAAGGCATAAATTATGAGAGCAGGGAGGAACTATATAACTATATGCTGGAACTATATAAAATATTAGTTAGGCCACAACTTGAGTACTGTGTGTAGTTCTGGGCATCTCATTACAGAAAAGATGTAATTGTATTAGTGAGGGCACAGGGGAGATTTACGAGGATGTTGCCAGGATTAGTTGCAGCTATGAGGAAAGATTGGATAGGCTGGGGCTGTTCACCTTGGAACAGAGGAGGCTGAAGGGAGATTTGATTGAGATGTACAAAATTGTGAGGGGCCTGGATAGAGTGAAAGGAAAGGGCCTACTTACTTTAGCAGAGAGGTCAGTGACTAGGGGCCATAGATTTAAAGTGATTGGTAGAAAGATTAGCGGGGAGATGAGGAAAAATATTTTCTCCTAGAGGGTTGTGGGGGTCTGGAGCTCACTGCTTTAAAAGGTGATAGAGGCAGAAACTCGCAACTCATTTAAAAGGTGTCAGGATATGCAATTCAAGTACCATAACTTGGAGGGCTACAGACCAAATGCTGGAAAGTGGGATTAGTCTGGGTGGCTTGTTTTTCAGCTGGCGCAGATACGATGGGCCAAGTGGCCTCTTTCTGTACCATAAGCTTTCTATGATACTATGACTCTTTGCTTCCTGTCACTGAGCCAATTTTGGATCCAACTTGTCACTTGCCCATGGATCCCATGGATTTTTAATTTTCTGACCAGTCTGCCACGTGGGATCTTGTCAAAAGCCTTGTTAAAATCCATGTCGATGTTATCGCTACCCCAATCCTGGCTACCTCCGCAAAAAATTCAATCATGTTAATCAGAAACAACCTTTCCTTAATAAATCCATGTTGACTGCCCTTGATTAATTTGTGTCTTTATAAATGTTGATTTGTATTGTCCTTCAAAGCTTTTTCCAATAATTTGTCCATCACCCAGGTTAGGTTGACTGGCCTATCATTACTCAGTCTATCCCTTCCTCCATTTTTAAACAACATTACAATGTGAGTGGTCTTCCAGTCCTCCGGCACTACACCTATAGCTAGAGAGGATTGGAAAATGATGGTCAGAACCTCTGCTATTTCTTGCATTGCTACTCTCAGCAGCCTGGGTTACATTTCATCCAGACCTGGTGTTTTATCGATTTGCAAAGATGCTAAACTTCTTAATATCTCCTCTGTCTCTATGCTTTTCTATCAAATATTTCACACTCCTGCTCCTTAACTGAAATGTTTGCATTGTTCCTCTCTTGTGTGAAAACAGACGCAAAGTATTCATTGCCCGCGTCTTCCCTCTCCACACACAAGTTAACTCTTTGATCTCTAATTGGCCCTACCCTTTCTTTAGTTATCCTCTCGTTCTTTATGTATTTACAACACATCGTTGGATTTCCCTTGCCAATGTTGAAGGCCTGGGTCATGAGGAGTCTGATGTTCAGAGGGGCCCCCCCAGTATAATTACAGTGGCAATATGCCAAAAGGCTATGGATTTTCAAGGCCAATATCTTTTGTAAACGACAATGTTCCCCAAGGTTTGTACAGATTAATCTATTTTGTTAGAACTTTGGCACAGATTTGTAGTGAACCAACTTAGAAAGCTAGCTCAATCAGAAGGAAATCTGGAAAAACTCAGAAATATGAATGTATGAAATATGACAGCAGCAAAATCGCAAATAAACTGAAAGTGCTCTCCGGGAGCCTTTTATCTCACCCTTGATGACAAATTGATAAAAATGTAATTCCCACCTGCCCTTTTTGCCCGTGTGACGAGTGCAAAATCATAACGGGCAACCTAAAATCCATGTTAATAGGCTTTGTAAAGGCCTTTATTGGCCCTTTAATTGTCGGCAAGCGCAGCTCTGACTCCTGCGCCCGCCCGCTGACCTCAATATCACACGCATGCGCAGTAACATCGGGGAGCACGTTCGGTGTCATCTCGGGCAATTTTACACGTGTTCAGGTTGTCACTCATCCGGCAGAGCACCATAAAATTCTGGCCATGATTCCCAATGACGTTAGAAGTTGGAAAAAGTTCAAAATCCATGTTGGCTCCTAGGGAGGAGTCAGGTTTCACCAGGCTGGTTTCTATTTTGAAGTTTGCAATGTGTAAATTACCCTGATTGTTTTGTTGGGTTGTCTGCATAGATATTAACCTTTCCATTGCTCCTTCCAAACCTAGGAGTCTGATAATTTAGGTTCTGGTCAACTGATGATTCATATTTCTAATGTGCACTGCCCTGTGGATCTTCAACTGGGTGAGGCATTTCTCTCACTGTCTGCTAGTTTGGGAACTTCCTTTGAACCAATTTAAGTCTGGAAGGGAGATGCCTGCTAACCAAATCTCTGGTTCAGCCCCCTTCATTTTTTAAAATTCCATGGGCCCTGCCTTAGCCTCTTTAAACTTCATTGACTTGGCTTTGGCCTTTTTAACTTTTATGGGTTCCATCTTGCTCCTTTTTATCTCAGAAGGCTCCTGGTCTCAGGAAAGTCCCCTGGGTTTTCCTTCTATTTCCGTAATCCTGATTGTAGGATGTTAGGGACTTCTTCAGCTCTCTGCCGCTGAATAGACTGTTTCTAGTTTCCATCTGTTTCCCCAGTACCCATGGACCATTTGACCCTCTGGGCACAGTACCTGGTACCCCACCAAGTCATTTCCCAATAATAGGTCCACTCCCTGTATGAGTAAGGTTGGAACAACCAGACTGTCACTACACTGGTGATGCACTTACTGTGTAGGTGAATTTGTACGAGGGAACCATGTAAACATGTGCCAGTAAGCCATTTTATTAGAAGTGTGGTGTTTGTCCTGTTTCTGGGTGGCAACTCAGCAGCCTTGACTACAAGCAGTGTTTGAAAACACCCTGTGTCTCTGAAAATAGTTATTTCTTTTCTTGGAGTTTGTGATTCAAAAGAAGTCATTGTCCCTTTGTATAAGAAGCCTTGGTAGGTATTCTGTCCTATCTCTGTCCCATTTGAGTCTGGATTTAGTACTTTCAAGGCTATGGACATGGTTCTGACTATAGCTTCCCCTGTTGGTTGCATGATGAACCAACAGTTTTTTTTAATGTGCCCAGGCTTGCTGCACTGGAAGTAAGCAGGGCATGGTCCTGCTGATTTGCTTTCCAGGTTCTTACTTTTTAAAGTTGGGGATTGAGCTGACCTGTCTTCTCTACTCTCCTTTCCTCTGGAGTCTACCCATCTACCTCCTTCTTATCTCTTACCCCTTTGTAGGTGCAGTGAGTTTTTAGGGCTCAGACCCACCGGTCAAATGCTAGCTGTTTAGTTCCTTTGAATTCCCAGAAGGTCTGTGTGGTATTTTTATGGGAATTTCGGAATTGTTGATGGTATGTCTCCAGTACAAGGTTTTAGGCACTGACAATAGAAGCCTTTACCTGATTATAACTGGCAGAGCTGTCAGCAGGCAGCAGGGAACCAACCTTATGGGCCTTTCGCACTTGCTGACCTTCTTTCGAGAGGGCCCAAAACCCTGCTGGCCACTATAACTGAGCTGCCAGTTTCTCAAAGGCTGTGATCAAAGTTTCCACATCCTCCTCTTTAAACTTGAGGACAAATCAGGAATACTTTAGGAAATCAAAATTTGTCTCTGGGCTAAGGGTATTTAAATTACCACTAGGTAAATTCAGGTTCTCTCTAGCTGCTGCAGTCGGTCTCAGCTCCCAATCTTTCTGTGCCTGTAGCTCTCTCTCAAGCTTTTCGAACTGGAAAGCACACACTCTTTACCTCTTGGAATTCCCTTTCTTTCTCTTTTTCCTGGGATTCCCTTTCCCTCTCTTTTTCCCTTGCCTGTAACTCTAATTCTAGTTTCTGCTCTTCTTGGTGAATTTTGGCTAAGGCAGTCTGGTCTGTTTGAGGTTTGGTATTTACTACCTGTTCCGAATCTGGAGTGAAGGCAAGATGCATTGACAGCATTTTTAGTACCCTGGGTCTCCATGCTTTATGGCATACATTAAGATCTCCCTGCTTAGCTATGTCTTTTAGTTGTGTTTGGGGCTGCTAATTTTTGACAAGTAAAGCTCTGGCAGAAATGCTTTCACATCAAAAGTAGCCATCTTATCTTCTGTTCTTAGTACTCGCAAAGCTTACTGTTGTTGTCACTTTTGTTTCTTGTTTCAACAATTTTGGCTTTATGTTACTTATCCTTTTCACTTCCAATTGGTTTAAAGTCAGATTTGGCTCGTTTGCAAAGAATTTGATCCCAGTCTACAGCACCCGATTTGTAATGGATATAATTTATATGTTTTCATACTGCCTGTAATCAATGTTTTTTGTATGTGAGGGGTTTATGTTTTATTACCCTCAGAGTGATTGTCCCAATTTGAATCATCCGAGCAGCAAGCTTTTTGTGAATTTAAAAATAAGGTAGGTTATTTATTATCACACACTTGCCCCTCACTCAACTCACCCACACTATCACATGTACAAAACAATTCAATTACAATTTATGATTGTCTCAGGCTCTTTTTGTGACAGGCCTGTAGTTTCTTAGACGAATTGATGCTTTGGTTGAAATGAAGTTCTTGTAAAGGAGAGGATTTTCAGTAAGCTGCAAAGCCTCTTGTAGTTGAAGCTCCAGGAGGTTGGTTCACAGGTGAACTTGAGTTAGGAACCGGTTGTGCAGAATCCTTCTCCCATTTTCAAGGTATTGCTGTTTGCTATCTTGGCTACTTGGATGCCTTTGAAACAGGTTGATGGCTTCTGGTGGCATCTCTGCAGAACAGCTTCTTGCTGTTTTAAGAACAGGCAACAAACATGGCTGTCTCAACATGTGACCTGTTACAAAGCCAAAGGCTTTTTCCACGTAAGGTGGGTGGCCAAGTTGATTATACATGTTATGTGATGACTTTCATACCTTGAGAATATGAGACAGCTCGTGTCTTTGTATCTGAATGACCCATTCAATTTGAAATTATTCTTTTGAATTAGTTTCAGGATGAGGCATTGGGCAGAATTTTCTGTGCCCGCTGGCATCGGGTGTGTTCAGTGACGTGAATGGATAAGATGGTGAGAAGGTCAAAAATTGGTTTCACGACGTTGTGCAACCAGTTTGCGATCATCTGCTCAGACCGTCGACGGCGGGCCGTGTTTCCTGCCATCGGACATTGGGAATCTCATTGTAATACATACGTGTATCATTATAAGGCCAGCCCACTCCCGCCGCTGGATCATCTGCCCACATCGGCAGGAAAACACGCCAGTGCAGAGTACATCCTGCGTGTCAGGACTTAACGCCAAGGCCTTGCTCACATCGTGGACATCCAAAGAGCAGAAGATGCTGGAGCCCGACAGCAATGGGATCGTGGAGGAATGCGCATGGCATGCTGGTTGGATTCTCATGGACATGGCTCTGCTGCGAAGTAGGCCACAGAAGTTGGAAATACAGCGTTGAGGATCTACTCACAACAGATGATGGTCGAGGGGGTGGAGAGGAAGGTCCAGCTGTGTTTGGGAGAGGAAGATGTACCAGGGGGTGGGAGAGAAAGCTGTAGAATTGATTTGGAGAGGAAGAGGTGTCGTGGTGGATAAGGTTGGGAGGGGGGAAACAAAGGTGTCGGGGGGTTAGGTTGGGAGGGGGAATGAAAGTGTTGGGAGAGAGGGAGCACGGGGGAAGAGGGGGTAACAGGGAGAAGAAGGCAACTGGGGAGGTATGTGTAAGGGAAGATGTTCGGAGGGGGGAAGGAGTGCGTAGAGGGGTGGGAGTCCAGGAGCAGGAAGGAGTGCAGAGAGGGGAGGGAGTCCAGGGGGAGGAAGGAGTACGGAGAGGAGAGGGAGTAAGGGTGGAGGAAGAAGTAAGGTTGAGGAAGGGAGAAGGACTAAGCGGGGGGGATCCTGGGGTTGTGGGGTGATGCTAGGGGGATGGGGGAGTCCAGTGGGGTGGAGAAGGGGTTCCAAGGGGGCCAGAGGGGGGAAGAGGTCTGGAGGGAGGGGGATATCCAGGTGAATGTGCAAGGGGTGGCTCTGATGGGTCCATGACTGACTCCTGGAGAGTGAACTGATAGAAGGTGTGGTATGAGAGAATGGTGAGAATGACCAAGGGCAGAGTGAGGCGGTAGGGTGGGAGGGTGAGGGTTCAACAATAGCGGTAGAAGGGACATTGAGGGTGGTTGCTGGGGACTTGGAGGCAGACATGGACCCTGGGGGTGGGAAGGAGGAGGTCAGGCAGGTGATTGTGGATGGAGGTGGTATTTTTGGGAAGGAAGGGAATGTGCATGTTCGCCTGGACATCCCCGAAGGAAAAGGGTTGTGGCTGGTAGATCACCAAGGGGAAGTGGAAGGTGATTCTGGGGAGGTCAACGGTGATGGGAAAAGAAATGGGTGACTGGGTGAGGGAAAGAACAGTGGAGCGAATGAAGAACTGATCACCACCATGCTGTCTAAATCCAAAGTGAAACGAGAGTCATGGTGGGCGAGATCAGGTGCTGCATGGGAGTGTGATCAGAGGCTAGACGGAGATAGATGCAGGTCAGCTCAGATGGACACTGAAAGCGAACTCCAGCAGGTAGCATTCAAAATGCTCAGGACATTGAGGAGAGTGTGATACGGGAAGAGTCCGCGTGTGTGGGAGTGTGCTTGCCCGAGGCTCTGAAAGGCTCTGCCATACACACGCAGTCCTCCCTCCAGAATCACTCGCTGCCCAGCTGCTCCCTCTGTGGTGACAGAGAATGAGGTTGAGGGGCTCACAGGCAAAGGGGACTCAGAGGGAATGGACAGCCTCTGAGCTTACTGAGTGGGCGACCCAGGAGTGTCCAGCTGCCGCTCCTCCTCCCTTCGGGTGGCCGGGAGCCCCGGCCTGACTCCTTGAGGGGAAGGAGCACCTGGAGGGACGTCGAGGTGCCCTATTTCCCTCTCGTGTTGCCACTGCAGGAGCTCACCCATGGCTCCCATGATTGAGTGCAGGTCTGTGCACATCTCTGCATTCTATGGACACCTCCATAAGCGCACATGTGGGCACCACTTCATCAGAGAGCAGGCGGATGCACTCCTCTGACTCACATGCCACTCTGTTGAGGGCTTCCAACAGCTCTGCGTGATATTCCCACACCTTCTGCCGACTCTCCAGGATGAGTTGGAAGGCTGAATCCAGAGGCTTGTCATCCGACTCGGACCTTAGATGCCTCTTCTCCAGCAGTCCCCCGAGTGCTGGAGAGCTTGGCTGAACCTGCCTCCTTGGCTGAACCTGTGGAGGTATGTCCTTGCGGTGATCGTCAGATTGTGAACACGAGCCTGCTCCAGATCTAGGTCCCACCGAGGTGTGTGTTTCTGTGCTGGTGGAGGGTGTGGGTAAGCGCTGTGATGGGTCTTCCAGGCTGCTTATTTCCAGCTCTTCAATGGAGGAGGTGTCCTCTTGGCTGGAGGTGAGTTCCTGGATGGAGCTGAGGGACTGGTTGTCTGACGGTGTCGGTCGCTTGGCAGAGCTCCCTGTGAACCAAAGTAGAGATAATTAATGCATGGCAGCAGAGTCAAAAGCAGGAGAGAGAGCACTCACAGTTGTGTTGAGAGAGGGATGATGTGGTACAGGGTCCTCATGAGGGTGTTCCCCGTTGACCTCACCGTCACCACAGGCATGGTCCATATCCTCAGCAGTCAGCGCGATGGCTCACTCCTCAAAGTGAGTGAGGGGCCTAATGTGGGCCACCCTACCCCCGTCTGGACCTCTCCCTGCTGATGTGAGCCAGCTTCTCCTGCAAGGAAACAGATGGAGCGTGGGAGCAGGACACATGGCACTGCGTGGAATGTTTGTGTGGTGAGTGGAGCTATTGATGGGATGAGGACATGAGCTCCGGAGGATATGAGCCTGATGGAGATGTGAGGGTGTGTGTGAGAGTTAGTGGTGTTGTCCCTTGAGGTGTGAGATCCCTGTGGATGTGCGATGGGTTTGTAGTGTGAGTTGAGAGTGATGAGAAGAGTGATTTACCCTGGATGAACGGAGGAGATCATTCATCCCCTTTCGGCACTGGGTGTCTGTCCTCTTTTGCAGGGTGTTGGCACTGACCACTGCTGCCACTGCCTCCCATGCTGAATTGATGATGCCGCTGCCCCTCCTGTGGCCAGAGCGGGGGTAGAGGACATCATGGCGGGCTTCCACAATGTTCAAAAGGTGTTCCAGGGACATGTCATTAAACTGTGGGGCTGCAGTCATTCTGCCTTTCGGGGCCATCCTGCCTTCCATGCAGCAGCCCTGGGCTGGAAGCACCGAGAGGTGTATGTGCCGCTGCACTTTAAATTTGGCGCCCGGCGTGATGAAGCGGCGAGGTGATGGCGTGGCGGGCGAATGAGAGCCAGCCCCCCATGGAAACAGCGTGTTTCCCGGGAATGCATAATTAATGCATTAATGGGTTTGGAATGATACAGTGTGAGAAGAAGCCATTGTGCCCGGCGGGTAAAACATTCTTTTCCCCACCCGCTACTGCACTTCGTGCAAATCTGGGATGATTGAATCAATATCAGTCTGGAAAGTTCCTTTTGTTCCCTCTTGAGTGGGGAGTGTTTCAATCCACAAGAGAATTCTGTTGACCCTTGGGAGGCCATATTTTTGTAGCCTTTTGTATGTTTTTAAAAAAAATAAAGTATTGACTGAAAGTTCGTAGTGTACTGGAACATGACAGTAGGCTTCTATGAAAGACTGTGCTGATTGGGACGAATGGCATAGCAAATACGTAGCATTATCACGTTGTTAGTTAGTCACAAGTGCAATTAACATTAGAAAAACTTCTGATGGCACCAATTAATCATGTACCTGCCCCTGGGGCTAGTTCCAAGACAGCACTAATTCAATGGCATTAACTAACAGCACTATCAATGGCATACCTCCGCTAACACCACACTGCACTGTCCACACAGTGTGTCACCGCTACTATCTGACATATGCTCCAACAATGCCCCTGTTTCTTACCATTACATAATGAGATATGGGGGAAGTTACATAATGTAAGAGAAACAAAACTGCATTGAGGCAGCTGTTTAAGGGTGTTGCTTACTTCAGACGCTCACAGATCCACTGTGAATGTCCAGCACTTTCTGTTCTTATTTCAGATCTTCATCATTTGCGGTTTTCCTTTGTATCACAGCTTGGAATATACAGTCCCAGCTTCGGTCTCCACGTTTGATGTACTGAATATCTGCAATTTGTAATGATTTAAACTAAACTTAAATCAAGCTGCAAAAACCAAACTATTTAAATTCTGACAAGAAACAGATCGCTTATTAAAATAATAATAATGAGAGATTTAAACTCCTGAATACACTGTCTGCTTCTTTCATCTTTTGGCCAAATTGATATTGCGCTCAATAGAATGTTCAGCTGATGATGTCACTGGCTAAATCTTGGCCATGTTTCTTTATCTGTTTGGATATTGACCTCCTGTACCTCGCCTGATTCACCACACTTCATCAGCTGAGCCAAGACAGTGAATCCAGATTGTGATTTTTGGCAGAATCTGTGACTGTGAAGGGCACCATTGCCCATCCCACCCTCGCCTGCCAGCTGAGTATGTACAATTTCCAATAGCAGTCACTGAATAGCAATTAAGATTGGGTATCTTGGCAGAGGGTAGTTGTAACACCACATGCAAAGAATGGATGCAGACAGCTCAATCTCAGAGGCTAAAGCTGAAAATTGGGAGAATTTGTGTATTTCTGCAGTTCACAATGTAAAGATTTTACACTGTCAGAGACATATGTGAACTGTGTGAATTTAAAATGGTGTCTCGGACAGTCATGCTGTTCTGGGCCCTGTATGAAAGGGGATTAATGGTGCTATATAGAATCTCCTTAATGGTGCCGCGACTGGCCATGTGGAACTAAGTCACCGAGATCTGACAGATCCCAGATTGCAAGATTGTATGTCTGATCTATGCTGACTTAGCTGATCTCAGTTGAGGACCAGCAGCAGTAGTGTTACAATTAGCCTCAGCATCCAGAGACTAAGGAGAAGAAAAGTCAGCCAGGGTTCCTGCTCCCGTTGGATATCTAGTGATCCCTACTAGAAACAAAAGAATGCAAGAACATAAGAAATAGGAGCAAGAGGAGATTGTATCAGGTCCCTCAAGCCTGTTCCACCATTCAGCATATTCATGGCTGATCTTCTGCCTCAACTCCACTTCCTGTCCACTCCCCATATCCCTTGATTTCCTGAGGGACAAAAAAAATTGCTTATCTCAGCCTTAAATATGCTCAACGATGAAACATCTACTACCCTCTGGGTAGAGAATTCCAAAGATTCGCAAGTCTCTGCGTGAAGACATTTCTCCTCATTTCAGTCCTAAATGATCCACCCCTTATCCTGCAACTATAGCCACATGCTCTAGATTCCCCAGCTAGGGGAAACAAACTCTCGGTGCCTACCCTAGCAAGGCCCTTCAGAATCTTGCAGGTTTCAATGAGATCTCATTCTTCTAAACTCCAGAGAATATAGACTCAATTTATTCAGCCTCTCATCATAGGAGAACTGTCTCATCCCAGCGAACAATCTTCACTTTATCGCCTCTAAGGCAAATATTTCCTTCCTTAGATATTGAGATCAAAACTCAGTACCGTACTCCAGATCTTTGGTCTCACCAAAGCCCTATAGAATTGTAGCAAGACTTCTTCATTCTTGTATTCCAAATCCCTTCCAATAAAGGTCAACATGTCATTTGCCTTCCTAATTGCTTGCTGTAGCTCTTCTTTGTTCCTTGTACAAATACACCAAGTCTCTCTGAACACCACCATTTTCACACCTTTCAAAAATATTCTACTTTTCTATTCTTATTAGCAAATATTATTCCCCACATTATACTCCATCTGCCATTTTGTTGCTCACTCACTTAACCTGTCTATATCTCTGCAGCCTTTTTGTGTCTCCTCAAAGTTTATATTCCCACCCAGCTTTGTATCATTAGCAAAATTAGATACATTACTCTTGGTCTCTTCATCTAAATCATTAATATTGATTGTAAATAGCTCAGATCCCAACACTAATCCTTGCGGCACTCCACTAGTTACAGGCTGCCAACTTGAAAATGCCCATTTATTCCTATTCTTTGCTTCCTGTCCATTAACCAATCCTCTATCCATACTAATATATTACCCCAACTTCATGAGGCCTTACCTTGCATATTAACCTTTTGTATGGCACCTTATCGAATAACATTTAAAAATCCAAATATGCTGCACCCACTGGTTCCCCTTTATTTACTCAACTATTTACATTCTCAAAAAACTCTAATAAATTTGCCGAACACAATTTCCCTTTTGTAAAACCATATTCACTGTGTCTGATCATATGATGATTTTCTAAATGCATTGTTAGGACTTCAGCATTTTCCTGATGGCTGATGTTCAGCTAACTGCCCTGTAGTTCCCCGTTTCCTCTCCCCCTCCTTTCTTGAACTGCCTAACTTCCAATCCATAGGAACCTTTCTGGAATATGGGGCAAAATTTTCACTCCCCGCCAGTGTGTTTGCAGGTGGGCCCATAAAATTCATCTGCCCCACCGCCCTCACTCCTGTCCCGGCCTGTCCGCAGTTTTACGGTGGGGTGGGAGAGGCCTAGACTGGTCCGCATGCCCTTGCCCCAATTGTTGCCCTTAAGTGGACAATTAATGAACATTTAAGGGCCATTTCCCACCCCAGCTTTAATTTTGAGGTAGGAGGGAGGAGTTCAGGAAAACCTGAAAAGTCACCCTGCTCAGGCCTTGGGCGGGAAGGAGTGGGGAAGGCACCTCCTTCAAAGGCCTCTTTTCCACATTGGGAAATCCTAGGATTTAGCAAATCAGATCATGGGGATTTGTCAATTTTCAGTCCCTTAAGTATCTCCAATCCTTTTATTCTGCTGATATTAATTACTTTTCATTCCTCACTCTTATTAGCTCCTTGGTTACCCTCTACTCCTTGGTTACCCTCTATTTCTGATACATAATTTGTGTCTTCTACTGTGAAGACAAGTTGCTCAATGTCTCTCACTTCCTCTTTCCTCATGGTAATTTCTCCAGTCTCTGCCTCTCGGGGACCAATGTTTACTTTAGCTACTCTCTTTTTTGTGTACTTGTGAAAGCTCTTCAATCTGTTTTTTTTTTCATTCCTGGTTAATTTACTCTGACATTCTATTTTTTTCCCCTTTTTATCAACACTTTGGTTGTCCTTTGCTGGTTTCTAAAACTCTCCCAATCCTCAGACTTACAACTATTCTTTGCAACACTATAATCCTCTTCTTTTAATCCAATACTATCTTCCTTGATAAGCAATGGATAGTTCTTTCTCATTGGGTAGGATTTTTCAGATGGTGAGATTTCCAAAATCACTGCAGCCCTGATTAGTGATTTAATGCTCCAATAATGTACCTCGGTATTGAGTGCAAACCGTTTAGGGCTTGAATCTGATGACCCCATGGCTATATGGACTGCTGACCCTCACACATGAAGAAATGCCACTTTGAGGGAAAAACTAGGTGGGGTCCATTGCTCAGAACAACACCCTAACACCATCTCAACCAAAGCTATAATTTTTACATTGAACTCAGCAACACTCACAGCTTACCTGGGAAAGCAATGAGCTAGCTATATTACCTGAGCACATCCCTGAGGAACATCCCAAATGCTTCATCATTTGAAATATAGTTATTGTTGACAAATTGAGTCCACATTCAAATCTCACAAAAAGCAAACGAATGAGTGACCAACTAAACTGATCTTTGATTTTATGAAGGACAACACTCCAACAGCGCAGCATTTCTTCAATACTACATTTGATTGGCAGCCTAGATTACATGCTCTGGTCCTTGAGTGGGGTTTGAATCAGCCACCGGCAGTTACACAGAATGTGCGGGGGTCTTGCGCAATCTTGTGGAAGCATTGGAGATTAGTTGCTCATAGGGCCAAGATCTTTCCTGGATAGAGAGGGTGCTGAGGACAGACCGAGAGGGTGAGACAGGGGTCTGACTGGGTAATAGGTGAGGTTATGAATTGTGCACTGCAGAATCTCTTGAGGACAGTTTTTGGGATTTAAGCCCAATCTTTCCCTGACAAAAGTCAGTGTTCTTGCCCAGGGCATCTTGAAGCTAATAGGAGAATCAAATATTTTTCAGAATATTATCAAGTCACTGCTGATATTTGGAATGTGTAACCACTGAACTGAACTCGACACTCTTCCCTGTCAATACATCCTAATACACTGCATGAACACACACAGGTGCAAACTCCATCTTAAACATCATGAGGCAAACAATGGTGCTTCTCTGCATGCTGCTTCAGATCTTCACAGCCTAACAGCATGATTTGATTGAGTAATTATTATTTTGTTACATATTGTGCCCTTTTCTGGCTCTAGGGTTTATGACGACACTTTTTCATCACTTAAGACCGAGGCGGAGTGAAAACGCCTTGCACAGCATTCTTAGATCCTGCTGACAGATAACCACAACATTGAACTTTTGTGCTGATACTCGGAAATGCAGCCCGATGAAAGGGCGATTTTGAGCAGGCTAGTAGGTTAATGGATACTGCCCAAAAATAGCCTTGCCACTCAAATATCAGCTAAACTCAAGTCCTCAAAACCCAACGACTCAGCCATTTTAATTTACTGAAATAGAGAATTTGCAAAAAACAAAATGTAAGGAAGGCAGTTTTCCCCGGATGCTTCTGGCGGTAGAGAGCCTCTGAGGTGGCCAAATTGGTTTTTAAGATGTAAGGCCACTTTAGCCTGCCTTTGGCACAAGATGCAACCTGGGTAAAGGACTTCTAAGGACTGCAGGATTGTTAAGGCTTTGTTGGGCAATTACATCGCCAGCTAGTGCTCATTAAAGAGGTTGCACATCATTTTGATGGGTAACAGCGACCAGCTGAACAGGAACAGATGTCATTGGTGGTGCTCAGCTTTTATCGTCCATTTGATGACTGAGGTCGACTGATTTACACTGCATTTGAAGAAGAGTTTGAGATACATTAGGAAAATTTCTGTAACACTGTCAAGATTTTATCAAATGCTCAAGCAATATTTTTCCAGGGAATTCTCTGAAGAGTTCATCTCAAGAGTGGGAGTTTTGAGCAACTCTACTGGACACATTTTAGGAATCATCAGGAAAAAGGGAATGCTTGTTTTCTGCTATCATTCATTCAAGGGATTTGGGCATTGCTGTCAAGGCAACTACTTATTGCCCAAGCCTAATTACCCTCAAGAAGGTCAGCCACCTGCTTGAATCGCTACAGCGTATGTGGTGTAGGTGCACCCATTGTTTTGTTAGGATGGGGATCCAGGATTTTGACCCAGTGACAGTCAAGGAATAGCGATATATTTCCAAGCCAGGATGGTGTGTGACTTGGAGGGGAACTTGCAGGTGGTGGTGTTCCCATGGGACTGTTCTTCTAGGTGGTAGAGATCTTGGGTTTGAAAGATGCTGTCAAAGGAGGCTTGGCAAGTTGGTGTGGGGCAGCTTGTAGATGGTACACACTGCCGCCACTGTGTGCCAGTGGTGGAAGGGATCAAACAGGCTGCTTTATCCTGGATGGTGTAGAGCTTCTTGGTTGTTGTCGAGGCTGCACTCATCCAGGCAAGTGGAGAATATTTGACCACACTCCTGACTTGTGCCTTGTAGATGGTGGACAGGCTTTGGGGAGTCAGGAGGTGAGTTATTTGCCGCAGCATTCCCAGCCTTTGACCTGCTCTTGTAGCTACAGTATTTATATGGCTGATCCAGTTCAGTTTCTGATCAATGGTGAACCCCCAGGATTTTGATGGTGGGAGTTTCAGCAATGGCAATGCCATTGAACATCAAGGGGAGATTGTTAGGTTCTCTCTTGTTGGAGATGGTCATTTCCTGGCACTGTGTGACATAAATATACCTGTCACTTGTCAGCCCAAGCCTAAATGTTGTCCGGATCTTGCTGCATATGGACATGGACTGTTTCAGTATCTGAGAGATTGTGAATGGTGCTGAACTGTATGCAATCATCAGTGAACAAACTCATTTCTGATTTTATGATGGAAGACAGATCATTAAAGAAGATGGTTATGCCTAGGACACCACTGCTGGGGTTCCTCAGGGTACCGCCTTGATTCCCATTCATGCCAATTTTGCCAGGGTTCCTTGATACCGCACTCGATCAAATGCTGCCTTTATGTCAAGGGCAATCACTTGCACGTGATGGCATAGTGGTATTGTCACTGGACTAGTAATCCAGAGACCCAGGGCAATGCTCTGGGGACCCAGGTTCGAATCCCACCATGGCAGATGGTGGAATTTAAATTTAATAAAAATCTGGAATCATGAAACATTGTTGATTGTTGTAAAAACCCATCTGGTTCACGAATGTCCTTTAGGGAAGGAAATCTGCTGTCCTTACCTGGTCTGGCCTACATGTGACTCCAGCCGACAGCAATGTGGTTGACTCTTAAATGCCCCTGAACAAGGGGCAAGGGGCAATAAATACTGGCCTAGCCAGCAACACCCACATCCCATGAATGAATAAAGAAAAAGTTAATTTATCTTCTCCATGTTGTACCAAGGCCACAATGAGGTTAGGAGCAAAGTGCCCCTGGCAGGACCCAAACTGAGCATCTGTGAGCAGGTTATTGCTGTGTAATTAGATAGCACTATCGACAACACCTTCCATCACTTTGTTGATGATTGAGAGGAGGTTGATGAGGCGGTAATTGGCCGGGTTGGATTTAGAGTCATAGAGTCATAGAGGTCTACAGCACAGAAAAAGGCCCTTCGGTCCATCGAGTCTGCGCTGATCAAACAAGTACCTAACTATTCTAATCCCATTTTCCAGGACTAGGCCCATAGCCTTGTATGCCATGGCATCGCATGTGCACATCCAAATACTTCTTAAATGTTATGAGGGTTTCTGCCTCTACCACCCTTTCAGGCAGTGAGTTCCAGATTCCCACCACCCTCTGAGTGAAAAGATTCTTCCTCACATCCCCTCTAAACCTCCTGCCCCTTACCTTAAATCTATGCCCCTGGTTATTGATCCCTCCACCAAGGGGAAAAGTTCCTTCCTGTCTACCCTTTCTATGCCCCTCATAATTTTATACACCTCAATCATGTCCCCCCTCAATCTCCTCTGCTCCATGGAAAATAACCCCAGTCTATTCAATCTCTCTTCATAATAGGTGGCTCAGGTGGTGGTGGGCGAGCATTTTAGTGATAGCGACCACAACATGGTACAATTTAAGTTTGTTATGGACAAAGAAATCGACAAGTTGCAAAAAAATGTTTTGGATTGGGGGAGAGTGGATTTTAGTAAAATAAGGCAGGATCTGGCCAAGGTAGACTGGGACAGCTACTTGTGGGGAAATCCACAGAGAAACAGTGGGGGGTGTTCAAAAAGGAAATGGGGAGGGTACAGGCTCAACATGTTCCCTCTAGGGTGATAGGAAGGAGTAACAAGCCCAGGGAACCATGGATGACCAGAGATATTCAGGTTACGATGAGAAGGAAAAGAGATGCTTTTAGCAGGTACAAGGGGAGCAAATCAGCAGAGGCATTAGTGGAGTACAGAAAGTGCGGGGTGGAGCTTAAGAAAACAATTAGGAGAGTAAAGAGGGGATATGAGAAAGCTCTGGCTGGTAAAAGTAGGGAAAATCATAAGATATTCTA
Organism: Cetorhinus maximus; assembly: GCF_964194155.1. Classification (NCBI taxonomy): domain Eukaryota; kingdom Metazoa; phylum Chordata; class Chondrichthyes; order Lamniformes; family Cetorhinidae; genus Cetorhinus; species Cetorhinus maximus. The sequence goes on from NC_135899.1 coordinate 42,527,954, forward strand.
TAAGTATATCAATGGGAAGAGGATAACAAGGGAAAGAGTAGGGCCCATAAGGGACCAAGGGGGCAATCTATGGGTGGAGCCAGAGGACATCGCTAGAGTGTTGAATAAATACTTCACGTCTGTCTTCACCCAAGAGAATGAGGATGAAGGTATCAAACTCGGGGAGAGAGACTGCGAGATTCTTAAGCAAGTTTATACAGGGAGTGACAAGGTATTGGAGGTGTTGGCAGACTTAAAAGTGGTCAAATCTCCAGGTCCGGATGATTTGTGTCCCAGATTGCTGAGGGAGGCAAGGGAGGAGATCGCAGGGGCTCTGACCCAAATTTTTAATTCCTCTCTGGCCATGGGGGAGGTGCCAGAGGACTGGAGAACAGCTAATGTGGTTCCGCTATTTAAGAAGGGTTGTAGAGATAAGCCAGGGAACTACAGGCCAGTGAGTCTCATGTCAGTGGTAGGGAAACTATTGGAGAAATTTCTGAAGGAGTGTATCTATCTCCACTTGGAGAGGCAAGGTTTGATCAGGGATAGTCAGCAAGGCTTTGTCAGAGGGAGGTCATGCCTAACAAATTTGATTGAATTTTTTGAGGAGATGACCAGTGTTTAGATGAAGATAGTGCAGTTGATGTAGTTTATATGGATTTCAGCAACAAGGTCCCACCTGGGAGACTTATAAAGAAGGCAAATACACATGGGATACAGGGTAATTTGATAAGGTGGATTCAAAATTGGCTTAGTTGTAGGAGACAGAGGGTGATGACTGAAGGATGCTTTAGTGACTGGAAGTCAGTGTCCAGTGGCATACCACAGGGATCTGTGCTGGGTCCCCTATTATTTTTCATTTATATAAATGACATAGATGACAATGTGGGGGGTAGGATTAGCAAGTTTGCGGATGACACAAAGATTGGCCAGCTGATTAACAGTGAGGTTGAGTGTCTTGGGCTACAGGAAGATATAGGCGGGATGGTCAAATGGGCAGATAAGTGGCAGATGGAATTTAACCCTGAAAAGTGTGAGGTGATACACTTTGGAAGGAGTAATTTGACAAGGAAGTATTCAACGAATGGCATGACAATAGGAAGTTCTGAGGAACAAAGGGACCTTGGCGTGTGTGTCCATAGATCTCTGAAAGCGGAGGGGCATGTTAGTGGGGTGGTGAAAAAGGCATATGGGACACTTGCCTTTATCAATCGAGGCATAGATTACAAAAGTAGGGAGGTCATGTTGGAGTTGTATAGAACCTTGGTGAGGCCACAGCTGGAGTACTGTGTGCAGTTCTGGTCGCCACATTATAGGAAGGATGTGATTGCACTGGAGGGGGTGCAGAGGAGATTCACCAGGATGTTGCCTGGGATGAAACATTTAAGTTATGAAGAGAGGTTGGATAGACTTGGGTTGTTTTCGTTGGAGCAGAGAAGACTGAAGGCCGACCTGATCGAGGTGTACAAGATTATGAGGGGCATGGACAGAGTGGATAGGGAGCAGCTGTTCCCCTTAGTTGGAGGGTCAGTCACAAGGGGCCATAAGTTCAAGGTGAGGGGCAGGAGATTTAGGGGGGATGTGAGGAAAAACCTTTTTACTCAGAGGGTGGTGACGGTCTGGAATGCACTGCCTGGGAGGGTGGTGGAGGCGGGCTGCCTCACATCCTTTAAAAAGTACCTGGATGAGCACTTGGCACATCATAACATTCAAGGCTATGGGCCAAGTGCTGGTAAATGGGATTAGGTAGGTAGGTCAGGTGTTTCTCACGTGTCGGTGCAGACTCGATGGGCCGAAGGGCCTCTTCTGCACTGTGATTCTGTGAACTAAAACTCTCCAGCCCTGGCAACATCCTGGTAAATCTCCTCTGCACTCTTTGTAATAAAATCACATCCTTCCTATAATGCAGATTCCAGAACTGCACACAATACTCTAGCTGTGGCCTAACCAGTGTTTTATACAGTTCCAGTATAACCTCCCTGCTCTTATATTCTATTCCTCGGCTAATAACAGCAAGTATCCCATATGCCTTCTTAACCACCTTATCTACCTGTCCTGCTACCTTAAGGGACCGGTGGACATGCACACCAAGATCCCTCTGATCCTCGGTACTTCCCAGGGTCCCACCATTCATCGTGTATTCCCATGCCTTGTTTGTCCTGCACAAGTGCATAACTTCAAACTTATTCGGATTAAATTCCATTTGCCACTGATCAACCCATCTGACCAGCCCATCTATATCCTCCTGTAATCTAAGGCTATCCCCCTCACTATTTACCACCCCACCAATTTTCGTGTCATCCGCAAACTTACTGATCACCCCTCCTACATTCAAGTCTAAATCGTTTATATATACCACAAACAGCAAGGGACCCAACACCGATCCCTGTGGAACCCCACTGGACACAGGTATCCAGTCACAAAAATACCCCTTGACCATCACCCTCTGCTTCCTGCCACTCAGCCAATTCTGGATCCAATTTGCCAAATTGCCCTGGATCCCATGGGCTCCTACCTTCGTTATCAGTCTCCCATGCGGGACCTTATCAAAAGCCTTGCTGAAGTCCAAGTAGACTATGTTATTTCCCTCATCTACACACCTGGTCACCTCTTCGAAAAATTCAATCAAATTGGTCAGACATGACCTCCCCTTAAAAACCATACTGACTGTCCTTGATTAATCCCTGCCTCTCCAAGTGTAGATTAATTCTGTCCCTCAGAATTGCTTCCAATAGTTTCCCCACCACTGAGATTGGACTGACTGGCCTGTAGTTCCCTGGCTTATCCCTTCCTCCCTTCTTGAATAACAGTACCACATTGGCTGTCCTCCTGGCCAGAGAGGTATTGAAAATTTGTCCTGCTTTCTGTGGTCAAGGCATACATGGACAAATTTCTATATTCTTGGGGTAGATGCCAGTGTTGTAGCTGCACTGGAACAGCTTGGCTAAGGGTGCGTCTAGTTCTGGAAGTCAAGTCTTCAGCATTATAGCAGGGATGTTATCAGGGCCCATAGCCTTCATTGCCTTTGCTGTATCCAGTGCCTTCAGTTGTTTCTTGATATCATGTGGAGTGAATCGAATTTGCTGAAGACTGGCATCTGTGGTGCTGGGGATCTCAGGAGGAGGTCAAGATAGATCATCCACTTGGCATTTCTGGCTGAAGATGGTTGTAAATGCCTTGTCTTTTGAACTGATGTGCTGGGCGCCCTCATCATTGAAGATGGGGATATTTGTGGAGCCTCCACCTCCTCTAGTTAATTGTTTAATTGTCCATTATCCATTCACAACTGCATGTGGCAGGACTGAATATCTTTGATCTGATCCATTGGTTGTGGGATGCTTAGCTTTGACTATAGCATGCTGCTTCCACGCTTCAGCATGCATGTATTCCTATGTTATAGTTTCACCGGGTTGGCACTTTTTTTTTGTATGCCCGGTGCTGCTTCTGGCATGCTCCCAAATCCCCCCCAAAAATACTAGGAACAGCACCAACCACTTCCCATGGTCTTTTTCAACCTCACGAAAGCATTTGACTCTGTTCACTGTGAAGGCTCATGGAGCATCTTACTCAAATTTCGTTGCCCTCAGAAATGCACGACATGCATGCCGTGACACTCATCAATGGAACCAGCACAGACCCTATCTCTGTGAAGACTGGGCTCAAACAAGGCTGTGTCATTGCACAAACTCTCTTCTCTATTTTCCTCACTGCAATACTACACCTCACCTCCAGCAAATTACCCACAGGCTGGGAGATTATATACAGAACATACGAGGAAGTGTTCAATCTACACCACTATCAATCTAAAACCAAAACCACTCCAACCTTAGTCATAGAGCTTCAGTATACCGATGACGCTTGTGTGTGCATTCACTCAGAAACTGAATTCCGAGTTACTGTCGACTCCTCTGAAATATATGAGAAAATGGGGCTTTCACTAAACATCCAGAAAACCAAGGTCCTCTTCCAACTATTCATTGAACCGGGTCTGATCCCCATGGCTTAATGATAATGGTAGAGTGAGGGCTATGCCAGGCCATGAGGTTACAGATTGTGGTTGAATACAATTCTGCTGCTGCTGATGGCCCATAGCACCTTTTAAATTCTTTCGAGTTATCAACAGTCACGGATTGCAACTCTTTCAAGTACAATCACAGTTCTTGGTTTCCGAGAGCGGGACATGAACCCACAACCCTCTGATTCAAAGGCGAGGGTGCTATGAACTGAGCCACAGCTGACACTTCTAGCACCTTTTAAGATGTCCAGTTTTAAGCTGCTCAGCCTGTTATGAATCTATCCCATTTTGCATAGTGGTGGTGCCACATAACATGATGGAGGATGTCCTCAGTGTAGAGATGGGACTTTAACTCCACAAGGACTGTGTGGTCGTCATTTCTTCCAAATGGTCATGGACATATGGTGATGGATAGATTAGTGAGGATGAGGTAAAGGAAGTTTTTCCCTACTTTCCCACCACCTGCCGAAGGCCCAGTCTGGCAGATATGCCCTCAGGAGTAAGCCTGCTTGGTCAGTCAAGTTGCTACTCTTGTTGATGGGCATTGAAGACCCCATCCAGAGTACATTTTGTGCCCTTGCTGACTTCAATGCATCTTCCAAGTGGTGCTCAACACGGAGAGGATTGATTCATCAGCTGAGGGAGGGCAGTAAGTGGTAATCAGCAGGAGGTTTCCTTCTCCATGTTTGACCTGATGCTATGAGATTTCATGGGTCCAGAGTCAATGTTGAGGACTTCCAGGGTCAATCTCTCCCAACTCTATCACCTCTGTCCTACCAGTGGAACAGCACGTACCCAGGGATCGTGATGGAAGAGTCTGGGATATTATCTGTAAGTTATGATTCCATGAGGATGACTATGTCAGGCTGTTGCTTGACTAGTCTGTGGGACAGCTCTCCTAATTTTTGTGCAAGTCCCCAGATGTTAGTCAGGAGGACTTTGCAGTGCTGATGGGCTGGGTGTCCCTTTGTCCTTTCCAGAGCCTAGGTTGATGTCCAGTTCACCTGGTTTTATTCTTATTCATCTTTTCCATTGTGCTTTGATGCAACTAAGTGGCTTTCATGGCCATTTCAGAGGGCAGTTAAAAGTCAGCCACATTGTTGTGGGTCTGGAGTCACATGCCGGGTAAGGGCAGCAGATTTGCTTTCTTAAAGGGCAGAACCAGGTGAGTTTTTATGACAATCCAGTAATTTAATGGTCACCATTACTGGAACAAGCTTTTTATTCCCATGTATTAATTAATTGAATTTAAATTCCCCCAGCTGCCTTGGTGGGACTCGAACTCATGTCCCTGAAGCATTCACCCAGGCCTCTGGTTTACTAGTTCAGTTACATTACCACTGTGCTACTATTTTCTTGAATGGCCATGTTACTAGGGATTCCCCTTGGTCTGCATGAGGAATGGGATGAGGAAATGAGGCCAGGCAGAGCAGCACCAGCTGCTGTAGGAGAGAGGGACAGGAGGCCTCCTTCTTCCTCTTGATCTCATTTCCCAGGATCTGCAGTGCTGTGTCTGAGATCCTGGGCACCCTCTCTTGGTCCTTGAGCCATCCTGAAATGTGCCATTGTGTATCAGCTAGTGCACTCTGCACCTTCAGTGGAAGTGGGTACATGGAGGCTACATATCCTGTTCAGGAGAATTGCGTCTAGCTAGCGCTTTAGTGCTAAACCTGCAGGTGTCTATTATACTGCCTCCAGGCAAGATTAAATCATGATAATTAACAATTAGTCCCGAATTGCGTGCTAAAACCAGACTTTCAAACAGCCGTGTCTTATGGACACAGCATCCACTTTGTACCTCTTTTCACCAAAATAACTCCCAAGGGCACAGTTGGCAAATGCCTTGTTTGGTGTAGAACTAATTGATAAAGTCAAGGCTGACCCTTCGGCTTTGCTGAGTAAGGTGATCTCATCCGGATTGATTATTGACTGCGACAATTGGCTTTTTAGAGCCTTTGGCAAAAAAACTAAGGCAAAGTTCCTGATTACTATCTGGTGGCTCCTGGTGGAAAGTATTTGAGAGTTGGGAGATCGGGGGTGGTCTTGACTGCAGTGGCCCTGTTACAAGTATTGGTCACTCATTAGATAGTCTCTTGAGTGCAATAGCACGAGTGACTCCCATGCATATCTGAGCACCTATGTTCAGAAATGTAACATTTGAGAACTGAACTGGATATTGTATTTTTTGCAGGTGCTCCAACGTGCACTTATTGAACTTTTCCAGAGTCAGGTTGAAAACACTCAGTGAGACAAGGCAGATTGAATGGTTAAGCTGCTTTATGTCATTGACAGCAAATGAACATATACACAGAGCAATAATCAAAGCAAACTCCATTTACTTTATTTAATCTTACTTATCATCCTGGAAAATAGGAATAAAGTATAAATCATAGCCTGTCTCTTTCCTGGGCAGGCTGACTTGTTTTTGGCATTAGGTTTCTTTCTAGTCTATCTCCATCTGCAAAAATTGACCTACTGCTTTTTTCATTCCTGGTTCCAAGCTCCAGGCCTGCAGCTTGCAGTCCCTTAATTTAACACTTGTCTGCCTGGTGTGTGTGGCCCTGTGCCTCTTCGTCTCTTTCCTCTATGGAGAACTGTGACATGAACTTCCTTCCTGGTCAGTGGTTTGCCAATATGATTGTCAATAAACATGGTGATCTTTTCTCCTGTCTTGGGGCACGAGTTGGAAAAAATTAATGGAGACCACACTGGGTAATGGACTTTAAATGGATGAGACAATTAACCCTCATTGAATCAGCTTTCAGTTGGCTGTCAGCTGTGGCTTTCCGCAAACCGGTTTGTCTGGCTTTAATCCAGCAGTCAGCAGCTTTCTTATTAAACCTGCGTGAATTCACTTTGTTATAAAACACAACACTTAAACATAGCTCAAACCTAAAATCCATTCCATGAAATAAAAGATCAAAACTCATGAAATGTGACAGTTCCTAATATCCTGTGGATGCTCATTGTTGCACTCCACCCACATAGTACAGACATTGGTGCAAGGTGGACTTTGTTCCAGTGAGAGTCAACACCTTCTCAAGGGAGGGGAGAGTAATAAGAAGTGACCAAGGGAATGTTTGAGATTGGCACAACAAGAAGTAGTAGGTGGGTGGTGAGGGAGAGATAGGTTGAGTGTGCATAATTGTGTCAGAGGGAACATGGGAGACCATTCAAAAACCCATGATATCAATAGCTAGATTGCAGGAGCACCATAAAAATACCAAGACAGAGAAATTGCAAAAAAACCTTTAAAGTTGTCATTTTTGATTTGACTGATTAAAATCTCATTTGAATATTTTTGGTGTATTTCAACATTGAGGCATTACAGATGGGAACACTTTTTTCACTTTTACATCCAAGGCCCAGTTTACTGAGTGTGTACTGATGACTGGAAAAATTGCCTGTCAATTAAACCTACCAACAGATCACAGACAATGTGTCCTCAGAACATCACACCCCTTATGTCGCTATCAACATTCCCAGGTCAATGATTCAGAAAGAAAGGATATCTAAAGCCAGAGCTCCCTGGATGACTGAAGATATAGAGACTAAAATGAGACTGAAAAAGGAATTTAATGACAATTGTAAGGTTCATTATACCATGCAGAATAATAAATAATAAAAGGGTAGTCAAAGGAAGGTTGAGGTTGGTTAGGGACCAATAAGGGGGATCGAGTTGTATGGAAGCAGAGGCAAGACTGAGAAACTAAATAAATTCAAAGGCTGAAAAACTAAACAAATTCTTTGGAGTTGTCTTCACCAGAGAAGAGGATGCTGCCAATGCTGCAGTAAGGAAGGAGGCAATAGTGATATTGGATAGGATAAAAATAGATAAATAGGAGAGACTTAAAAGGTTGGTAGTCCTCAAAGTAGAAAAGTCACCAGGTCTGGATGGGATGCATCCTAGGTTATTGAGGCGAGTAAGGGTGGAAATTGCAGACGATCTGGTTAAATCCTCTTCTAGTCCTGTTGAAATATGTGGGTGGTGCCAGAGGACTAGAGGATTGCAAATTTTGCACAAATGTTTAAAAAAGCAGGAGGAGGAAGGTAGATGTTCTGACTACAAGCCAGTCAACCTAATGCTGGTGATGTGGAAACTTTTAGAGACAATAATCCAGGGCAAAATTGATAGTCAGCACAGATTTGTTAAAGGCAAATTATGTTTGACAACCTGATCAAGTTCTTTGATAAAGCAGTGGAGAGGGTTGATGAGGATAGTGCTATTAATTTTGTGTATGTGAACTTTGAAAAGAAACAGAAAGCAGTAATAAACTGTTGAAATGAACAATCACGTTGTAGATTAAATTTAATGCAGATTAAGTGTGAACAGAGAGTCATAGAATTCTTACAGCAGAGAAGGAGGCCATTCGGCCCATTGTGCCCATGGCAGCTCTCTGCAAGGGCAACTCAACCAGTCCCCACTACCCCACCCTTTCCTTGGAGCCCTGCAATTTTTTTCTCTTTAGATAATTATCCAATTGCTTTTTAAAAGCCACAACCAAATCCGCCTCCACCACACTCTCAGGCAGCACATTCCCGGTCTGTAGTAACTGAAGGTATAGCCTTAGAAACTGCTTTGAGAGACTCGCAGGCTTTGTAACACAGACAACATGGCACTGTTCTACATGTGGGGTGGGAACGTACTGCTGGGCATGGCGCAAAAATCACAGACACAGCATCAAAGCAAGAGGCAATCTCCACTGTTAGAAACACAAAAAGACCTAGTTGAAACACTTAAACAGCGACTCCAAGGTTAATCTGTTATAGATGTGGGGGTGACCATGGATCAGACGCCTACAGATTCAAGGAGGCAGAATACCATTACTGCCATTAGAAAGGTCACGTAGTAAGGCAATGCCGGGCGAAGTCGAAACAGCCCATAAAGCAGCAAACCAACATGATTGAATTGAAAAATACAGCAGAACCTGAAGCTGCCAATGCCGACATCTATTCCCTGGATAATGTCACCTGTGTAAAAACCAAGCCTATCACTGTCACAATCCAAGTTAATGGGAAGCCACTAATAATGGAGGTGGATACAGTAGCCTCAACCACAGTGGTGGGAGAGCACACATTTAAATACCTATATGAAGGTACCCAGCCACTAAATCTGGAGTGGACAACCGCTAAATTGAAGACATACACTGGAGAATCTATTCAGGTAAAGGGCATTGCCACAGTACCAGTGTCTAATAGGCAACAGACAGCTCAGATTCCAGCTTGACTGGTCTGAAATATTTCACCTGAAAATAGGAGTTCCTGAGCTGCTATGGAAATACGATAGTGTATTTCGGGACGAATTAGGGAAGTTAAAAGGCCTGCAAGCAAAAATATATGTGGATCCTCAGGCAACACCCCGTTTCTTTAAGGCCAGACCCATGCCTTATGCGTCGAGGAGAAGGTGGATGCAGAGCTGTGCAGGATAGAAAAGCTGGGCATCATCCAATCTGTCCAATTCTCAGAATGGGCAGCACCCATATTTCCAGTGGTTAAGTCTGACCAAACCATATGCATTTGTGGGGACTATAAATTGACCATAAACAAGGCAGCCAAACTAGATAAGTACCCCATTCCAAGGATAGACGACTTATGCAAAACTAACTGGAGGCAAATCCTATATGAAATTGGACATGAACCATGCTTACCAACAATTAGAGCTTGATAGCACGTTTAGAAGATATGCGACGATAAACACACACAAGGGTCTTTATCAGTATACTCACCTACCCTTTGGAGTATCATCTGCATGTGTAATCTTCCAAAGGACAATGCAAGTCTTCTGCAAGGACCCCGATTGATTGTATACCTAAATGATGTTCTGATCACAAGGTCAACCAAAACCAAATGCTTGGCCAACCTGGAAGAGGTGCTAAGAAGATTCATGGAAGCTGGTGTATGATTAAAGAGAGAAAAATGTACATTCCAAGTGCCAGAAGTTACTTACCTGGGTCACAAGGTGGGCGTCACGAGTTTGCATCCAGTTAAAGAGAAAGTTAGGGCAATAAAAGATGCACCCTCACCATACAACGTAACCAAACTCAAGTCTTTCCTGGGTATGATCAATTGCTATAGCTGCTTCTTGCCAAACCTACCAACTGTATTGGCACCATCACACTTGTTGTTAAAAAAGAATCACTGTTGGTCGTGGAATTCACGACGGGAAGAAGCCTTTGTGAAAGTAAAGAAGCTGTTGCATTTGTCGTGTTTGTTGGTACATTATGACCCATCAAAAGGATTGGTATTAACATGTGATGACTCTCCTTATGGTGTAAGAGCCGTTTTATCACAGAATCGATCAGAAAGACCCATTGACTATGTCTTGAGAACCCTCTCCACAGCTGAGAAGAGTTATTCCTAGCTAGAAAGGAAAGGTTATCAGTGGTATTCGAAGTGAAGAAATTCCACCAGTACCTGCATAAACTGAATAAACCCAGTGAGGATAAGGCCATTCCGTCAATAGCATCAGCAAGAACACAACGTTGTGCTTTGATATTATCTGCGTATGAGTATACTTTTATGTACCATCCTGGCTTACACATTGCAAATGCGGAAGCACTCAGTCCTCTCCCATTACCAGGTAGCATTGTACATGCTCCTGTGCCATTAGAGGTTCTGCTAGTACTGAATTTCTTGGATTCTTCATCTGTGCGTGTGAAGCAAATTAGAAATTGAATGAACAGAGATCCGATTTTGTCAAAAGTCAGAGACCTTGTTTTGCAAGGATGGTCAAATTCACCTGTATTTAAGAAATGAGACCATTCCATGTCCAAAAAACAGAGTTAAGTTGCCAAGATGAAATTTTGTTGTGGGGATCAAGAGTTGTTGTCCCTTCGCACAAAGAAAACCACACTTGATAGAGCTTCACAATGCGCATCCAGGTATATCAAAGATGAAAATGCTTGCGCGATGCTATGTCTGATGGCCAGGCATTTACAGTGACATTGAAAGCATGGTCAAGCACTGTCTCCACTGTCAGCAACATCAGAAGTTGCCTGTTTCAGCTCCACTGCATCCGTGGGAGTGGCCTGGTCAACCCTGGGTTAGACTACATATTGATTTTGTAGCACCATTCTTAGGTACCATGATCTTGTTGATCATAGATGTACATTCCAAACGGATGGATGTATACGAAATCAGATCACAAACATCGAGTGCAAGTATCGAGAAGCTGTACCATTATTTTAGCATACATGGCCTCCTGGAAATCATTGTTTCTGATAACAGTACAGTCTTTACCAGTACAGAGTTTCAGAGATTCATAAATTTAAATGGAATCAGACATATTAAAACAGCCCCATACTATCGCTCATTAAATGGTTTAGCTAAGAGAGCTGTGCAAACTTTCAAATCTGGAATGAAGGTTATCAGGAGGTACTCTAGAAACTCGACTTTCCCGCTTTCTTCTCAGTTATCATACACCACCACATTCGACTACGGGTTCAACACCAACTGAATTATTGATGATACGCTGCATACATACAAGGTTAAGTCTGGTGTTTCCAAACTTAGAGGGGAAGGTAGAGAGGAATCAGACTAATCAAAAATTGAATCATGATATTCACAGAAAAGTTCGCACATTCAGTGTAGGAGACACAGTTTTCGTGTGGAATTTTGGAAGTGAACCTTGTTGAGTTCCTGGAACCATTGTCTCAGAGACGGGTCCCTTGTCCTTCCAGGTGGGAGTGGAAGACCGAATTGTTCAAAAACACATGGACCATATTCATGATAGAGAAACATTCCAACAACCAACTATTCTACCTGTGATTAATGTTGAACCATCAATTTCTGAGTGACCGATCAACCTTGAATAGACATGCCCGATGACTCTGTAGAATTGCCAAACCCTGAACTGCCACTTTCTAATGATGTATCTCATGCTGAAGTTCCTGATCATGTCAATGCTGTGGAGGAATCTCAAGTGGTAGAGCTACGCTACTGTTACCGAATAAGGAAATCACCTCAGAGACTTCAAATCTTTAATCACCTGAAGTTGTATATATGTATATGTTGTTGGATATTCAAATATTCTCTGTAAATAGAAACTGTAAAAAACTAAAGGGGAAGGAACTGTATAACTGAAGTTATAGCCTCTCCTGCTGTCTATCAGGGCTCATGTGATGTTCTTGGAAGCTCCGACCAATGAGCCCTAAGCGTGGGTAATCCGGGGATGGGGCTTCCTGATGAAAGTCCTGATTGAGCATCTAGCATCTGCAAAGCAGTCTGTAATAAAGTTTCTGTTTCTTGGTGAAACCTGTCCAGTCCATCAAGTCATTACAAACAATTGCTATGTAAAACTTTTTTCCTCATGTCACCTTTGGTTCATTTGCTGTTCACCTTAAATCAGTGTCCTCTAGTTTTCGATCCTTCCACCAATGGGAACAGTCTTTCTCTGTCTACACTGTCAAGACTCCTCATGAATTTCAGCGGTTCTATCAAATCTCCTCTCAACCTATGCAAAACAGCCCTAGCTTCTCCAATCTATCTATGTAACTGAAGTTCCTCATCTCTGGAACCATTCTCCAATATTTTTATGCATTTTCTCCAATGCCTTCAGTGTGGTGCATAGAATTGGATACAGTATTCTAGTTGAGACTGAACCAGTGTTTTATGAAGGTTCAATATATCTTCCTTGCTTTTCTGCTCTATGCCATATTATGTACATAACCCTCACTGTTACTTCATCAAAATTTCAATCAAGTTTGTTTAGCATGATTTGCCTTTAACAAATCTGAAATGGATTTCCTTGATTAATCCACTTTTATCCCAAAGACTGTTAATTTTGTCCAAGATTTTTAAAAGCCTTCTGCCATGTCCCTAAGACATGAAAAAGATCATAAACTGTTTCAATCAAACATTACCTTTAGGTTTATTTAAAAAACAGACTTTGCAGAAACAAAAGATGGCTGCTACAAGTCACTTGATTCACAAGTTCTGGAAATTTCCAACATCTTGGTAGGAAGAATGAAGAGAGATATTATGAATTAAATGGCATAATTTCAAATTGGGTGTAATAATAGAGACCTGGCAGTATATGTACACAAATCTTTGTAGGTGGCAGAATGAGTTGAGAAGGCTTTGCTCATCGAGGCAGAGTACAAAAGCAAGGAAATTATATAAACCTTAAAACACTGGCTAAGCCTCAGCTAGAATATTATGTTCAATTCTGGGCACCAATTTTGGGAAGGATGTCAAGGCCTTGGAGAAGATGCAGTGGAGATTTACTAAAATGGTACCATAGATGAGGGACTTCAGTTATGTGGAGAGACTGGAAAAGCTGGGGTATTTTCGTTAGAACAGAGAAGGTTTAATAGAGACACTCAAAATCATGAATGTTTTGATGCAGTAAATAAGGAGAATCTCTTTCCAGTGGCAGTGGAGTCTGCATACACGGGAAACAGATTTAAGGTGAGTGCATGGAGTGCATTGTTACAGAATGGAATTGCTGTGAGTTTGGTGAGAAGGGAGTGAAATTTTAATTTTTAAGGATTAATCTTTTATAAAATCTGGTACTGCTTGTTTCTGAGAGGCTTGGGCAGGGTTAATCAAGCAAATCAAGCCCTCTGCCGGAGAGCAGGTAAGATCAGGAAATCTTGATATAGAATCAGTTTGGGCGGAGATAAGGAATAGTAGAGAAAATAAGTTACTAGTGGGAGTGGTCTACAGGCTTCCTAACAGTAACCATAATGTAGGACAAAGTAAACAAGAATAAGTATTGGGTGCTTGTGATAAAAGGACAGCAATAATCATGGGCGATTTTAATCTACATAGAGACTGAAAAAAATCAGATTAACAGTAGTAGCTGGATGAGGAATTCATAGAATGTTTTCAAGATAGTTTCTTAGAGCAAAACATTCTGGAACCACCCAGAGAGCAGGTTATATTAGGCTTGGTATTGTGTAATGTGACCGGATTAATTAATGACCTCAGAGTAAAGGTACCCCTAGGTAGCAGCAACCACAATATAATTGAATTTTACATCCAGTTTGAAAGAGAGAAGAGTGGGTCTAAGACTAGTATCTTAAACTTAAATAAGGGCAACAATGTGGGGATGAGAGCTGAGCTAGCTGAAGTGAACTTGGATACTAAGCAAGAGGATAGATCAATAGAGGAGCAGTGGGAGACATTTAAGGGGATACTTCAGAATAAGTATATTTCTTCTATAAAGAAATATTCTAAGAGGGGAACCCACCGTCCTTTGTTAACTAAAGAATTTAAGAAAGGCATCAAACTTAAGGAAAAAGCATATAACTGCACAAAGTTGAGTGACAGGTCAGATGATTGGTCAGAATATAAAGAATATCAGAGAATGACTAAAAGGCTAATCAGGAGAAAGAAATTAGAGTATGAGCGGAAGCTAGCTAGAAATGTAAAAACGGATAGCAAGAGCTTCTTGAGGTATTTGAAAAGGAAAAGAGTAAGTAAAGTGAGTGTTGGTCCTCTAGAGAGTGAGAATGGGGAGTTAATAGTAGATAATAAGGAAATGGCTGATGAAATGAACAAACATTTTGCTACTATTCACTACAGAGGACACAAAAACATAGCAGTAATAGTCATAAATCAAGATGTGGAAGGGAGAGGGGGACTTGGTGAAATTGCAATCACTATGGAAGCGGTACTGAGCTAACTGATGGAGCTACGGGCTGACAAGTCTCCAGGCCCTGGTGGACTTCATCCTAGGGTCTTAAAAGAGGTGGCTAATGAAGTTGTAGACACGTTGGTATTGATTTTCCAAAATTCACTAGATTCTGGAAGGGTTCCATCAGACTGGAAAGTAGCAAATATAACCCCTCTATTCAAGAAGGGAGCGAGGCAGGAAACAAGAAACTGTAGGCCAGTTAGCCTGGCTTCTGTCATGGGGAAGGTGCTGGAATCAATCATTAAGGAGATTATAGTTGGGCACTTAGAAAAACTCAAGGTAATTTTGAAGAGTCAGCATGGTTTTGTGAAAGGGAAATCATGTTAACCAATTTATTGGGGTTCTTTGAAGGAGTAACTTACTCCGTGGATAAAGGGGAGCCTATAGATGTACTGTACTTCCAGAAGGCATTCAATAAAGTGCCACATCAAAGGTTATTGCGTAAAATAAAAGCTCATGGTGTAATGGGCAATATATTAGTCTGGATAGAAAATTGGCTGGCTGGCAGAAAACAGAGTGTATGTATAAATGGATTGTTTTCTGATTGGCAGGATGTAACGAGCCGAGTCCCACAGGGGTCTGTGCAGGGACCTCAACTATTTACAATTTGCATCAATGACTTAGATGAGGGGAGCAAAGGCATGGTAATTAAATGTGCAGATGACACAAAGATAGGTAGGAAAGTATGTTTTGAGGAGAGCATGAGGTTGCAGATGGATAAAGATAGGTTGAGTGAGTGGGCAAAAATCTGGCAGATGGAGTATAATGTGGGAAAATGTGAAGTTGTTCACTTTGGCAGGAAGAATTAAAAAAGCAATGTATTACTTAAATGGAGAACAACTGCAGAATTCTGAGGTGCAGGGGGATCTAGGAGTTCTAGTGCATGATTCACAAGAAGTTAGTCTGCGGTACAGCAATTAATTAAGAAGGTTAATGGAATGTTATCCTTCATTCCAAGAGGAATTCAACATAAAAGCAAGGATGCTATGCTTCATTTATACAGGGTTGAGTTTTGACAACATCCAAGAGTGACATCACAGGAGGAACACAAGTTCATTGGTTGGTGAGAAACTGCTATTGGGGAGGGTCTTCAAGTAACTGAAAATTAGAAAAACACATTCTTCCTTAAAGAAGAAGCTACTTAGATTTCAGTAAGAAACACAAGCAATAGGGAAGTAAAGTTAAGTCAAGGCAAGGTAAAATAAAGTAGTATAAGTAAACCAAAGTAAAATTAAGTTAACATAACGGAGGTAACTTGAACCATGGCAGGACAGCTAGGTTGTGTCCTGTAATACGTGGGAAGTTGTGGACACTACTGGCGCCCTAGATGACCACATGTGCAGGAAGTATCACCAGCTGCAGAACCTTGAGCTTGGATTTCAGAGCTTGAGCGGCAGCTGGAGTCACTATGGCACAACTGTGAGGCTGAGAGCTACGTGGATAGCACGTTCAGAGAGGTGGTCACATTGCAGCTTAGGAGCTTGGAGGCAGAAAGGGAATGGATGACCACCAAGCAGTCCAAGAGAACTAGGTAGGTAGTGCAGGAATCCCCTGGGATCTTGCTCGCCAATTGGTTTTCCATTTTGGATACTGGTGAGGGCATTGGTTCCTCGGAGGGGTGCAGTCAGAGCCAGGTCTGTGGCACCACAGGCGGCTCTGCTGTACAGGAGGGGAAGAGCAGTAGTGATAGGGGATTCGTTAGTTATGGCAACACACAAGCGTGTTTGTGGCAGTAGGCATGACTGCAGGATGGTATGTTGCATCCCTGGTACCAGGGTCAAGGATGTCATGGAGCGGCAACAGGACATTCTTCTGGGGGAGGATGATCAGCCAGAGGTTTTGGTCCACATTGGGACCAATGACTTAAGTAGGAAAGGGGATGAGGTCCTGAAAGCAAACTTCAGGGAGCTAAGAAGGAGATTGAAAAGCAGAACTGATAAATCTCCCAGTCCCAAGTGCAAGTCAGTATAGAAATAGGAGAATAGAGCGATTCAAAATGTGGCTGGAAAACTGGTGTAGGAGGGAGGGCATCAGATTTCTGAGGCACTGGGACTAATTCTGGGGAAGATGGGACCTGTACAAGCCGGATGGTCTACACCCGAACAGGACTCGCAGGGAGATTTGCTAATGCTGTTGGAGATGGTTTAAACTAGATTGGCAGGGGACTGGGAGCCTGTGGGCAAACTCAGAGCAGGGGAACAGGAGATGGAGAATTAGAGTGGCTCTGAAAGACAGAAGAAGCACAGATTAAAAAGTGTACAGCATAGGAATTTGGCTGCATTAAAAGGTGTATATGTAAATGCAAGGAGTATCGCAAATAAAGTCGATGAGCTGAGGGCACAGATAGATACACGGCAGCATGATATCATCGCTATAATGGAAACTTGACTTAAAGAGGGGCAAAAATGGCAGTTCAACATCCCTGGATATAGAGTTTTCAGGCAGGATAGAGAGGGGGGTAGAAAAAGGTGGGATTTCTTTATTGATTAAAGAAACAATTACAGCTTTGAGAAGGGATGATATGATAAATGAAGCACCAAATAAGGCCATTTGGGATTGAGCTCAGCAATAAAAAAGGGACAACCACATTGCTAGGAGTGTACTTGGTCCAAGTCGAGTGGAATGCCTGAGGTGGCGGCTGTGGCTAAGGGTGGTGTGTCCCACAAGGCGTCGAACCAGTCGCTGACTAAAGTCACCAAGAAGCCGCCTAAGAAGCGGAGGAAATCTCGCAAGCAGAGCTACTCCACTTACATGTACAGGGTGCTGACCCAGGTCCACCCTTCCACCAGGATCTCGTCCAAGGCTATGAGTGTTGTGAATTCCTTCGTTGTCGACATTTTCGAGTGCATCGCCTCCGAGGCTTCGCACCTCATTCACTACAACAAGCGCCACACCATCTCAGCCAGGGAGATCCAGAGCACCATCCACCTCATGCTGCCAGGGGAACTGGCCAAACACACTGTCTCCGAAGGCACCAAAGCGGTCACCAAATACACCAACTCCATTTGGGTCAATTATTCTAAAGATTATAAACCCCCAAATAGTGGAAGGGAGTTAGAAGAGCAAATATGTAGGCAAATTTCTAAGTGCAAAAACAAAAGCGCAGTAATAGTTGGAGACTTCAAATACCCTAATTTCAATTGGGATACGAACAGTGTGAAGGGCACAAAATTCTTGATCTGCATTTAACAGAACTTTTCAGCCAGCATATAACAAGCCCAACGAGAGGGAGCGCAATTCTTCATTTAGTTTTAGGAAATGAAGCTGGGCAAGTGGATGAAGTAGCAATGGAGAACTATTTTGGAGATAGTGACCATAATACACTTAGATTTAGCATCATTATGGAACAGGACAAAGCTAGAACAGGAGTAAAAGTTCTAAATTGGTAGAAGACAAATTTTACAAAGCTGAGGAGTGAATTGCAAAAAAGGAGGGAAAACGGTGTCAGATCAGTGAGAAGTATTCAAAAACAAGATTCTATGGGCACCGTGTAGACATCTCCCCACAAAGAAAAAGGGTGATACTGCCAAATCTAGAGCCTCCTGGCTGTCCAGAAGCATACAGAGTAAGATAAAGCATAAAAAGAGAGTTTATGACAGTCACAAAAATCTTAATACTATAGAAAGCCTAGGGGAGTATAGAAAGTACAGGGGTGAAGTAAGAAATGAAATCAGGAAAGCAAAGAGAAGATACGAAAAAATATTGGCAGGTAAAATCAAGGAAAACCCAAAGATATTTTACCAGTACATTAAGTGCAAGAGGATAACTAAGGAAAGGATAGGGCCTATCAGAAATGTACATGGTAACTTGTGGGTTGATGCGGAAGATATGGCCATGGTTCTTCATGAGAACTTTGACTGTCTTCATTAAGGAGAGGGATGATGCAGAAATTCTAGTTAAAGGGGAAGAGTGTGAAATATTAGATATAATAAGCATAATGAGAGGAAGTACTGGAGGGACTGGCATCCTTGAAGGTGGATAAATCACCAGGGACAGATGGATTGTATCCCAGGTTGTTAAAGGAAGCCAGGGTGGAAATTGAGGATGCTCTGAGGATCATTTTCCAATCCTCACTAGATACAGACGAGGTACCAGAGGATTGGAGGTCTGCAAATGTTGTACCAATATTTCAAAAGGGCACGAGGGATAGGCCAGAAAATTATGGCTGGTCAGTCTGACTTCAGTGGTGGGAAAATGATTGGAATCAATTCTGAGAGACAGGATAAACTGTCACTTAGAAAGGCACAGATGGATCAGGGATAGTCAGCATGGATTTGTTAGGGGAAGATGGTGTCTTACTAACTTAATAGAATTTTTTGAGGAAGTGACAAGAGGATTGACGAAGGTAGTGCAGTGGATGTTGCCTACATGGATTTCAGTAAGATATTTGACAATGTAGACTGGTCAGAAAAGCAAGATCCCATGGGATACAGGGGAAGGTGGCGAGTTGGATCCAAAATTGGCTCAGTGATAGGAAACAAAGGGTAATGGTTGATGGATGTTTTTGCGAGTGGAAAGCGGTTTCCAGTGGCATTCCACAAGGCTTGGTGTTGGGGCCCCTGCTGTTTGTCTTATTTATTAATGATTTGGGCTTAAATGTGGGAGACATGTTTGGGAAATTTGCAGGTGACAGAAAAATTGGCCATATAATTGATAGTGAAGAGAATAGCTCTGCTTCAGAATGAAATCCATAGCTTGGGTGAGTGGGCGGAAAAGTGGCAAATGGGATTCAACCCAGAGTGGTGTGAGGTAATGCATTTTGGGAGGGCAAACAAAGCAAGAGAATACTCAATAAATGGGTGGATATTGAGAGGGGTAGGGAAAGTGAGAGACCTGAGTGCATGTCTACAGGTCCTTGAAGGTGGCAGGACAGGTGGATGAGGTGGTAAAGAGAGCATATGGAATGCTTTTGTTTATTGGACGAGATATTGAACACAAAATCAGGGATGTAATGCTGGAACTTCATAAAACACTGGTTAGGCCACAGCTGGAATTTTGTGTACAGTTCTGGTCACTACATTACAGGAAGGACATAATTGCTGGAGAGAGAGTACAGAAGAGATTTACAAGATTGTTGCCAGGGCTTGAAAATTGTAGCTATGAGGAAAGATTGGATAGGCTAGGGTTGTTGTCCTTAGAATAGAGGAGGCTAAGGGGTGACCTAATTGAGGTGTACAAAATTATGGTGAGCTTAGATAGGGTAGATAGGAAAGACCTGTTCCCCCTAGCTGAGGGGCCAATTGCCAAGGGGCACAGATTTAAGGTGATCGGTAGAAGGGTTACAGGGGACAGGAGAAAAAACTTTTTCACCTAGAAGGTGGTGGGGGCCTGGAATTCACTACCTAAATTGGTGGTTGAGGCTGAAAGACTCAGCTCATTTAAAAGGAACCTGGATATGTACTTGAAGTGCTGTAACCTGCAAGTCTATGGACCTGGTGCTGAAAAGTGAGATTAAAAATGAGCGGCAAGCTTCCTTTTTTTATTTTTATGACCAGTGCAGACACGATGGGCTGAATGGCCTCTTTCTGCGCTGTAACTTTTCTATGGCTTCTATGGCAATTAGCAGAAGAAACAGGTGATATGAAAAAACAGATTTTTACAAAGGAATAGTGTTAATTTGATAGGTTTACAAAAGAGAAGCACAAGACAGTGTGTTGAATGACTTCCCTCTGTGCTGTTTCATTCTATAATTTTATGAACTGCATAGTTTTAAACAGTGATTGATGCTTCCTGTACTCTGTCCCAGCAACATATCTTCATTCCCCATCCTTTAAAACTGCTGCACTGGCTCCACCAACTGCCATGAAGCCTTTCTGAGGAAAATTGCTAATTTAGTGTCAAATATTGCTGAATTATGAGATCTTGTTTGTCCTGGGCCCATGCCCACATGAACTGGGTTGAAATTGTGCAAAACTGATGTAACTTTAGACCATTACAGAGGTAGGTGAAACTTTCAGTCCATTAGTGTCGGCTGAATTCAACTTCAAGTTCCAGAGGTGAAGGTGAAACTTGTTAACCCACTGCACCATATTCACCCAGTGAGATCTTTACTTTGATAAATTTGACTGCAAGTTAGAAGATATTCGAAGTGTTTTATTGAGGCAAAACATTTGGTTCAGGCAGCATGAAGTCTGAAAGGGAATAACCACACACATACTGCAACATCATCAAATTCATCAGAATACCAGTGAGCCCAGCGAGACTGCGCTTACATCAACACATTCATACTCGTTTTTCTAAACCTCGCAGAGGAAGTGATGGAAGGGACCAAAATAAGTCCTATAGATCTAGCTGACCCCACTACATTTCTCAAAGTCAACTAGCTGCTGAGTGGCACTATAACAGGGCTTTGGTTTCTGGTTTGTTCAAATTTTGTTTGATAACATTCTTGTGAAGCACCCTGGAATGTTTTATTATTTTAAACATGCTATATAAATCCAAACTGATGATTTTGTGTGGTGTATTACAATATAGTATTTCCTAAATTTAAGAAACAAATTTTGAAGGGATTAATTATCTGAACTCAGAGAATTTGTGTTCGTATGAACATATTGTTCACTTTTTTGCTATTTTGAACAATAATCTCCCTTCCCCACCTCAACGTCCCCTTCTTTCCCGGAAGTGTCAATACCTGTTGAGTTACAGCTCTACAGCATTCTCTTCCCACTGTCTCATTCAATTTATGTGTCATTTCAAATAAATAGAATTTTATCCCATTACTGTCCCCATCATGATTGTGAATATATCTCACAGTTACAGATAAGAGATATAACACCCCCTTTGTATATATTATAACACACTTGGAAAGTTTAAAGGAAGAGACTACTTAAAGAAGATTACAATAGGAGCTTCTGAATCCCTTTGCAGCTTTTGCAAGGCTAAGAGAGCAAGAGAAGGTAAGTAACAGGCAGCTATAAAGAGGAAAGGAAGCTAATATGAGTGCATGAATCTGCATGGAAATGGCAGGACAACCCAAATCACTGTTTGATGACTGTTGAAGTGGAGATGATGCCAATCTCTTTCATCATCTTTATAGATCAGCATATCTGCAAAGATATGAACCGCTTTTCAGCCCACAACTAACTACTGTTGGAGGGTGTGCCAGCTCTATGCTCCATGGTGGTTGAAGGCAGATTTGCAGTAGATATTTATGACTGTCCATCTGACTCTCTGCTGTCCCAGATGTTCTGGAGGCAGATTCCCATGGTCAATACCAATATTTGCAGATGTAGCTGGTGGAATCTTGGAAGATATGAGCAATCAGATTGTGCTGGTTTTGAATGACCCTGGCACCTGCAATGCCTGTGAAAGCAGGACATACGTGAAGGGGGTGCTTCTGAACAGGTATTCAACATCATAGTTAATCAGACATTTACCTAACCTAGCGATGCCACTAAGTCTGCTGAACCTTCCTTCAACAATAGGAACTTCCACCTGCAATAAATCTGCCAATGTGAGGTATGTTCACTTGAGTTAGCACATTGAGTGTGTGGGCATCAACAATTGGCACATTGCACCTCTTGTTCTAGCCTGACCTTTCAAACTACCCTCCATAGACAGTTAGATATTACATTTGGATAAATGGTTTTCCATTGGGAACCACAATGAGCCAAAAAAGAATCAAAACAACTAGCACAAACAGTTATGAGGTTCAAGGGCCAGCAGAAGAAAAACAAAAAAAAATATTTCCCATTGTATTATCGAACACCAGGAATGAACTTCGGCTTGGGTTCTTACACCAGGCCAATACTTGCTGTGGTTTACACAGTGCATAAGGAAATTGAATGTAGGACAGGCCACACCCACCTCTATATTTTAATGAAGCTCCTACAGGAAACTACTTTCCAAAAAGGTGAAGATGTGTAACGATTCATCTTTACTGAAATTTATATTCTAATATGTTTCTTTGGTCCATTTTCTGGGACATAATGGAGACTATAATCAGCCCCATATGTTACAGGGATACAACACCCCTTTCTATATAGTATATAATAATGAAATAACTATCTATATAGTATATAATAATCAAATCAGACTTGGAAATGTGTAAAGTGACAGGATTAATCAATAACCTCATAGTAAAGGAGCCTCTAAATTCCTTAGAATCTGGAAGGGTCCCAGCAGATTGGAAAATAGAAAATCTAACACCTTTATTCAAGGAAGGAGGAAGGCAGAAAGCAGGAAACTACAGGCCAGTTAGCTTAACATCTGTCATAGGGAAACTGCTAGAATCCATTATTAAGCAGGATACAGCAGGATACTTAGAAAATCATAATGGGATCAGGCAGAGTCAACATGGTTTGTGAAAGGGAAATCATGTTTAACTAATTTATTAGAATTCTTTGAAGAAGTAACAAGCAATATGGATAAAGGGAAACCTGTAGATGTGGTGTAATTGGATTTCCAAAAGACATTTGATAAGGCGTCACATCAAAGGTTGCTACCCAAAATGAGAGCTCATGGTGAAGGGGTAGCATATTAGCATGGATAAAGGATTGGTTACCTAACAGGAAATAGAGAGTAGGGATAAATGTAATTTTCTTGTTGGCAAGCTGTAACTAGTGGAGTGCCACAAGGATCAGTGTTGGGGTCTCAGATATCTACAATCTATATCAATGACTTGAATGAGGGGACTAAATGTATGATAGCTAAATTTGCTGATAACATCAGGATAGGTGAGAAAGTAAGTTCTTATGAGGAGGTAAAGAGTCTACAAAGGGATTTAGATAGGTTAAGTGAGTGGGTAAAAATTTGGCAGATGGAGTATAATGTGGGAAAAAGTGAACTTGGCACTTTGGCAGAAAGAATCTATAAGTGGTCTACCATTGAAATGAAGAGAGATTGCAGAACTTGGTGAGACAGAGGGATCTGGGTGTCCTGGTACATGAATCACAAAAAGTTAGCACGCAGCTACAGAAAGTGATTAGGAAGGCAAATGGAATGTTGGCATTTATTTCAAGGCAAATGGAATATAAAAGTAATAAAGTTTTACTCCAGCTGTACAGGGCCTTGGTGAGACCACATCTGGAATACTGTGTACAGTTTTGGTCTTATTTGAAAAGGGATATAAATACATCAGAAACAGTTAAGAAAAGGCTTACTCGGCTCATTCCTCAGATGAGAAGCAGAGTTTAGAAGAATAAGAATATATTGTTGAAACATATCAGGTCCAGAGGGGACTTGATAGATTGGATACCGCCCGATGGATGCCATCACCAAACACATCTACCCCTCCGCGACACCCTGGTCAACTCCTCTATCACCCCTAACACCCCACAGCACCTTCCCATGCAATCACATCTTCCCCTTTACTTCCTCTCTCTACACTGTCAAAGGCCCCAAATACTCCTTCCAGGTGAAGCAGCAGTCAACTTGTACTTCTTTCAATTTAGTCTACTGTATTTGCTGCTCACAATGTGGTCCCCTCTACATTGAGGAGATCAAACATAGACTGGACGACCGCTTTGCAGAACACCTTGGCTCTGTCAACAAGCATTACCCTGTCCTTTCGGTGTCTTGCTATTTCAATTCACCATCTTGCTCCCATGCTCACATTTCTGTCCTTGGCCTGCTACAATGTTCTAGTGAAGCCCAACACAAGCTGGAGGAACAGCACCACATCTTCCAGTTAGGCACTATACAGCCTTCTGGACTTAATATTGAGTTCAACAACTTCAGACCATGAACTCTTTCCTCCAATTTGATTTATGTTGTTCCTTCTTAATCTCATTTTCCTTTTTAACTGCTTGCTGTTCCTGCATGTTAACTTCTAGTGACTCATGAACAAGGACACGCAAGTCCCTTTGAAGTTCAACACTTCCCAGCCTCTCACCATTTAAGAAGTGCTCTGTATTTTTATTTTTCCTACCAAAGTGGATAACCTCACATTTCTCCACATTGTATTCCATCTGCCAAATTTTTGCCCACTCACTTAGCCTCTGCAAAACTTCCAAGGCTCCTTGATGTCAGGTTAAGGACCAGCAACTGGCCTGTCAAGTGCCTTAGTGGAACAACATGCAATGGGCTTTCCCAAAAAAGACAATGCCAGTGGTCTCGCTGGCTCTTCAAGACCCCTGTAGCCTCCACAAGATTCCTCCCTCCCATCATCTCCCATTGCTTAGCTGCACAACTGTTGGGATCGAAATTGTGCGGTCTGATATTAGTGACAAGTATGTCATTACATTCATATCTCTCTGCCAGTTCTATTGAGCTGAGGCAGTAAACCAAATGTTCCTTACCACCCAGATTCAGCTAGTAAACAAAATTGTTTCACAAACAATACTGTCAGCAAATTTCAGCCACTGCATTTTTTAAAAGCTTAATTAAGAAATGGAATTATTTCTTTAAACAACTTTGTATTCCACTCTTTTTAGGGACTAATTCATTGGAAACTTAAACTATTTATGTTCACAATAACTGTTTGATTGGCTCACTCAATTTAAAACACGGTTTAAAGTTCCCACCAATACAAGGATTTTCCCAGCAGGAATATCAGCGGAATGAGTTGTGCGATTCCATCTTTTATCATCAATCTGGATGATCTGTGAGCCACACCAATCACCTGGATCTTACAATAGAAAGGTAA
Organism: Cetorhinus maximus; assembly: GCF_964194155.1. Taxonomy (NCBI): domain Eukaryota; kingdom Metazoa; phylum Chordata; class Chondrichthyes; order Lamniformes; family Cetorhinidae; genus Cetorhinus; species Cetorhinus maximus. Next base: position 42,553,172 of record NC_135899.1, read on the forward strand.
CCTTTCAAATCTGCTAACAATGAGTTTTTCTCTTTCAATGGTGCTTAGCCCAGCTGGAGTGCAGTGAGGCTAAAACAAAGAAAGGGCATAATTATATTTGAAACCAGACAAAAATTAAAATTAGGTTGATGAAAACTAGTTTTTTTAAACTGCAAGTAAAAGTGCTGTATACTGACAAATGTATGACTAATTTGCCAAGAATTTTTTTGCTTAGCTCAGGCCTGTGTGTGACTGCAAGGTGCTGTGCTCCATACTTTGCTGCATCGGCATATGTTGGGTGTGAAAGTCTGTAAATCCTGAAAGGTGGCACAGTGAGGGGTACCCATAATAGGCTCATAGACATACTTGCAACCACTTCCCCCTCATCTAAGGAACCTTTGGCAGACACCCTCCTCTGAACTCAGGTCATCATTTACAGTGTGTCCAGCATATTACCAGCACTGGGAATCACCGCTCCGTACTCTTCCTTTTCTGTTCCCAGCAAATGAAGGCTAACAGGAGGCAAGCATATTTCAGCATCAACATGAAAAGAAAGGGCTTCATTAGTTTTTATAGTTAGAAATGTAAAGTTAGAAATACGGTTGATGATATTAGCAGATAGCACTTAACACATTCATGTGTCCTTTTGTTTCTGTTAATTTAACTAACCTGTTTAGAAGAACATGGACCAGGATTTTACGCTGGTTATGTGGGCGCGTGCCTGACCCGACAACATGTGAAATCGCGCAAGATGACATTGGGTGCGTGTCCTGATGTCATCGGGCACTCACACGATATTTTGCTCGGCTAGTGCGCGCAGCAGTCAGAAGTGCACCCGCCAACAATTAACCAGGCAATTAAGCCTATTAAGGGAGCAACTGAAATCGATTTTACGTGGCCCACCCACTTTTACGGTTGGTGGATGGGCCAATCAGCCAAGCGACCTTTACATTTTTGCTGAAACCTCGATCCAGGGCGGGATGAAATGTCCGGGGTGAAATATAATAAAAATAGATATCTGCGGACTGATGTTTTTTGAGTTCTGCTGTCAGGTGTTTGAATGTGCTGCATAGGCACAGTTTGGTGCATTTTTTTTTGTCATTTAATCTCTCCAGGTCTGCAGCCCCAAGGCAGCCCCTCAGCAGCTATCTGCCTTCAGGGAGCTCGCTAGAAGCGCCCATCCGCACCCTCACTTCTGTCAGCGCCCACCCGCTTTCCACCCCCTCGGCAGCGCTGAGGCTTTCTCAGCGTGTGTTTCATGCTGACTGGCCGTTAATTGCGTTCGGGGGCCGATTGTGGGGAAGCACATTTTGCATCCGCTTTCGGGCCCGCCCGATGAACATAAGATTCAGGCCATTGATTAACAACTCCGATCAAATAGTAGGCAGAAGACGTTAATGCCTTATCACTGCATTAAAAATTCATCTAATATAACATTCAGTTATAGCCTGTACACTTTATTCTATTGCCATGGGGAAGCACTTGGCCTTCGCTTGTCAATTGTCTGTTAGGGGAATGTAGCATTTAGAGAAAAGCAAACACAAAGCTCCCCCAGTCATTCCATGCTGTAATGTGCTAGACTGAACTTAAGAGACCCCCTGAAGTTACTGAGTAATATTGCTCTAACAAATACATACAATATTCTTAGGTTAATCACTCTTTATACAGCATGATACTAGCCTATAGAGGCCAGTAAGGCCCGAGCTTTGATACTGCTCTGTGCTGAGTTAGCTGAGCCAAGCTGAGGCTTGACAAAGTACTACAATTAGTCTCAAGGTCAGCAGGCTAGAAATGGCAGGGCTCCTTTTTATTATCTAGTATCCCCTGCTGGAAGTACATGTGTGGATATTGGAAAGCAGACTCGGGTTTAGAATCATGCAGCACATTCAGTCCATCGTGCCTATACTGGCTCTTTGAAACGTGTATTTGATTAGTTCAATTCCCCTGCTCTTTGCCCATATCCTTGCAATTCCTTTTCAAGTACTTATCCAATTCCCTTTTTGAAGTTAGTATATTGAATCTACTTCTAAGAACTCTTCAGGCAGATCACAACAACTCACTGCATTAAAAAATCTCATCTCATTTCACCCTCCATTTCTTTTGGTCAGTTACCTTAAATCTGTGTCCTCTGGTTATCGACTCTCCTACCAGTGAGAACAGTTTCTCATTATTTACTGTACCAAAACTCTTCACAATTTTCAGCATCTCTATCAGACCTCTGCTAACCTTCTCTGTCCTGAGGTGAACAATCCCTGTTTCTCCAGTTCTCGCCACATAAATGAAGCCCCACATCCCTGGAATCATTCCAGTAAATTTCCTCTATACCCTCTCGAAGGCCTTGACGTCCTTTCTAAAGTGTGGTGTCTAGAATTGGATACAACTGATGGCAGTAATACTTCCATCAACATTTCCCAACTTTAGGAGACAATAATGCAGACTTGCACTTTGCACGGTTAATTAATTTCAGGTGAACCGTACAACTTCTTAAAGAGCAAACATATAATTAAATTGATTGAAGTGAAGTTCTGCTTCAAATAAGTCAAGAGGTGTCAGCTGTGGCTCAGTTCATAGCACCCTCACCTTTGAATCAGAGGGTTGTGGGTTCATGTCCCACTCCCGGAAACCAAGAACTGTGATTGTGCTCGAAAGAGTTGCAACCTGTGACTGTTGATAACTTGAAAGAGTTTCAAATAAGTCAACCAGAATTTTTGCATAATTTATTCTGTAGACTATATTGAACATATGAGTGAGATTTTCCCTGAATTCTTTAGGCTTAGAAAGAACCTCTGAGGTGACCAAGATTGGGCCTTAAACTGAAAGAACAGCTTAGCTTGAATTTAGTGCAAGACACCATCTTGGTCAAGAAGCTGATACCTGCAATACCTGGGACTGATTACCACTTAAATTGCCTGCACAGCATTTGGGTGAATAGCAATTAGCCTAATACTCTCTCCGAACAGTGACCAGCTGATTGGGAGTAAACTAGTTGTTGCAGAGGGTTTTGATGGCTCCTTAAAGGTATATTAGCGTTTACTATTCACTAGTTGTTGGAGGATTTAAGAGGAGATTTGAAACACATCAGGAGATGTTCTGGAGTACTTGGTCAGAAGTTCACCAATGGCTCTATCAATACTTATTCTCAAAATTCTCTGAGGGTTTTACCTAGAAAGTAGGTGCTGTGTTACTCCCAACTTATTGGACACCTATAGGAAAAGGTGAGTGCTTGGTTCGAGATCCCCTTCATCTGAATGAGACATGGGAGGAGGACAACAGGCCAGGAAGATCAGCATCAGCTGCTGCTGGAAAGAGAGAGAGAGACAAGAGGACAAGGTGGATTCCTTCCCACCTGAAAGTATAAGACATTCTTCCTTCTCAGGCTTTCCTCTCCAGTACCACATCTGAGAACCTGCCATTTGGCCCCTAAGCCAATTAGACTTTAGAATAGTTGTGTCTAATTAGCACAGTGCCCATTTAGCACCTGTTTTCATCCATTCACCAAAATAAACCCTTAGAGTTGCTTTAATTTCTAAGGTTGATAGGAGTCATTATCCTTCTCATTCACTCTGATGCCATCTTAAATGGGTTGTAAGACTTTGATGCAATCTCTGAATTTACAAACTACTGTAAATGCATTGATCAATGCTGTTTACCCAGCTGTCCCCTCAGGTGGAGCGAAAAGATTCAAAGGCAGTATTCAACATAAAACAGTAGATTTCAGCTTACCTAGCCAAATTTTTCACACAACCAACATTGTTGGAAACAAATTATCTGGTCATTTATCTCATTTCTGTGTGTGGAACCTTGCTGTATGCAAATTGGATGCATTTCCTTCCATTCTAACAGTGATTACATTTTAAAAGATAACTAGTTATGAAGCACATTGTGACTTCCTGAGGCTTGCCTTGTTAGCCAGCACAGTGTAAAACTGAAGCATGCACAAGACCTCAGATAAAAGGTTCTACAATACCCAGCGATGATAGCCTCCATTTCAGACATGTGCCTCAGAGTCGGAACTTCTCTCAAATGCACACCTGAGTGAGAAAGTGCGTGATAAGCCATGCCTCAAAAATGCTCCTAGAAAATGCCTCTCATAGTTCATCACACCAGGAATATATGGGGAACCGTTCAATTTCACCAGAGGCAAAGGGAGATCAGATGTCATTCTAGTTTTGAACAACATAATGGAGAAGTAAGTCAAAAAACAAAATAACAAGGAATTGTGGTTACCTTTGGTAGGCTACATAAAGACCTTTGACTAAGTTCACCATGCAGAGCTATGGAAAACCCTGGGCTGGATTTTCATCTTAGAGCTGGGTAAAGGGAGTAAGAAAGTTTCCCAGCTCGGCGCACCCACTTCAGGCAAAAGTGCCTACAAAGGCACTTTCATTCTGGGGGTGAGGTGCAGGTGCTAACTGGAGTCAGGCCACTGCCCCGGGAAACAGTTCAGAGGCAGACACAGGGGCTGTTGCAGGCTGTTTAAAAGGTCCGTCTCAGTGCTCTTGGCCTTATGGCCTTACCCCAGTTACAATAAAAACAATGATACAGAAAGCAGCCCTCCAGCCCTCACCCCTCACATCCCCTCACCCCTACATACTCCCAATGCCCTCGCCATGCCAACTTCTGCCCCTTCCCCACTCCCCAATGGTCCCTCATACCCTCCATGCCAACCTATGCCCTCCACCCACTGCCAATGTCCACTCATTCCCTCTATGGCACTTCAATGCCAATTTACTCAATATACACTCTGTCCAGTACCAATGAAACTTACAGTAACAATGTCAGTGTGAAAAAGCTTTTTAAAAAAGTCATTCATTCATCACTTTCTCACAACTCCTTCTGCTACAGCCCTATAAAAATGTCAATCAACCAGCCCTTTAAAGTATCAATAGCAAAACTGCAAGTAGATGACACCACTTTATCTTGTGTAAACAAATATTGAGCAACTGAGAAATAGATCTAAGACAGAAATCTGTCAATCAAGCAATGTTTTCCCTTGGGTGCAATGCCACATTGTCCCAAACCCACCACATTACTCATGCAATCCAGGGAAACATGCTGTTTTGATGGCGGCCAGGCTCCAATTCGCCTGCCACGCCGTCACCTCACCGCTTCATCATGCCAGGCACCACATTTAAAGTACAGCCACACTCAGTGCTTCCAATCCAGGACTGCAGCAAAGAAGACATGGCCCTAAAAGGTAAGAAGACTGCAGCCCTCGAGTGCCTTTTGGACATGGTGGAGGCCAGCGGTGATGTCCTTTATCCCCAATCTGGCTGCAGGAGGAGCAACAACATTACCACTCCAGCTTGGTAGGTGATGGCAGTGGTGATCAGTGCCAACGCTGCACAGAAGAGGTTGGCCATCCAATGCAGATAGAGGATGAATGATCTCATCCGTGCAGCCAGGGTACGGCAACCATCTCATCACTCTAAACTCACACACTCAAACCCATCACACATTCACTGGCATCTCACTCACTGCCAGCTCAAGGGACATCACCACCCATTCTCATACACATACCCTCACATCTCCATCTGGCCTCATCTCCTCTGGAGACTGCCTCCTCAGCCCTCACCATCTTGAGACCAATTGCACAGATCAACATGTGCCCCCACATACAGCCAAGGTTACCATCCTTCCCCAGTACAACTCTCACCCTGCAGCCTCTTCCCTTGCCTGAGGCCACTTCTCCCCCTTCCCCAAGCAAGCTCTAGCCCTGCAGCCATTGAAAAGTCACCTACATATGGCTGGTCTGGTAGGTAGAGACCTGCCCGTGAGCCCCCCCTAAAAGTGATGTGATGCTGTTTGTGAAGCCTTGCGCTGATGACTGTGAGTGCTGCCCGAAGCAAGATAGGTAAACAAACCTTGAAGTCCCAAGCGAATTGCAACCCACCAAGTGCACGCCTTATATATGCTGCGATGTCTTTCCACTGACTTGGGCGGACAATCCAGGGGCGGGGAGGGGTGGGGATGAGTGCAGCAGGCTGGCCTTATAATGATATGCTGGTGTATTACAATGAGGTTCCCAACGTCCGATTGGGGGGAATGCGGCCCACTGTCAGCGGGTGGAGCAGCTGAGTGATTTTTGGCCTTCTCGCTATATTGTCCACTCATACCGAACACACCTGATGCTGGCAGGCAAGAAAAACCTTGGCCTAAATGTCATCTTGTTGTTTTCATCTGCAACGTCCCTGAATCCTATATCCACCATCAAACGTAGGGGCCAGTCCTGGGCACAATACTTGAAGCATGAACTCACTTACAACTGCACTTTCAAAATCCCAAATGTCTAGCCTTTGACCCTCCATTCACAACAATATTTCTGCAGTTACTGATTTGCTCAACTACAGCCTTGTCTTAACCTTTGATGTCCTCAGCCCCACTAAAACCATTATTTTCTCTCATCTGGACAATTCCCCTGGTATAACCCTCTTCTCCATTCCCTCCAGTCCAAGGGACAGACTTGAGTGGAGAAGATAGACACCCTGGTTTAGCCATTCATTGACAGGTCTGGCTGAACCATATAAAGCACTATCGATTCCTCCTCTCCAGCACCAAAACTGTTCACTATTTCAGGATCATAGTGGAATGCAAAGACAACACCCGGCCTCTTTTCTCTACCATAATATTGCAAAGTCTGAAGCTATTGACTTTGGTTCCCGCTACAAATACCGTCCCCAAGCCACTAATTCTATCCCTCTCCCTGGCAACTGTCTAAACCAAAGTGTTCACAACTTTGGTGTCATATTTAACATGGAGCTGAACTTCCAATTACATATGTGTGCTATCGCTAAAACTATCATTGCCACTTCCATAACATCATCCAACTCTGGCCCTGCGTCAGGTCATCTGCTGCTGAAAACCCCCTCCATGCCTTTGTTACCTTTGGATTTGACTATTCCAACACACTCCTAGCCTGCTCTCCACATTCTACCCTCCATAAACTTGAGGCCATCCAAATCTCTGCTGCCTGTGGCTTAACTTGCACCAAGTCCCATTCACCCAGCACTCCTTTACTTGAGGACCAACATTGGCTCCTGATTAAGCGATATCTCAATTTTAAAATTCTCATCCTTCTTCTCAAATCCCTCCATGTCCTCATCCCTCCAAGTTTCTATGATCTCCTCCAGCCCCACAACCCTCAGATATCTCTGTATTCTTCTAATCCAGACCTCCCAAGCATTCCCAATTTTAATCAGTCCTTCAATGGCCATACCTTCAGTTGCCAAGGCCCTAAGCTCTGGAATTTCCTCCCTAGACCTCCCTCGCTCTACTTCTCTGTCCTCCTTCAGAATGCTGTTCAAAACCCATTTCTTTGGCCAAGCTTTTGGACATCTGCCATAACACCTCATGTGGCTCAGTGTCTAATTTTGTTTTATAATGCTCCTGTAAAGTATTTGGAATATTTTACTATGTTAAAGGTGGCATATAAATACAAGTTGTTGTTGTTGTTGAATATACTAAACCTTTATATAACCTTAATACAATGCTCTTAATTTTATACTTTATTGACCTAGTCACATTTTTTATTTGCTTTCTCTAAAGCCACCTTACTTTGCTTGTGAATCTTTAGTTATTGATCATTAACTATTCGCAACTTCATGTCCCAATCAGATGCCTTTACATCAATCAGACATGTATTGAGTTATCTGTTCCATGTTGCGACAATCCCACACAAGCCCACAATTGTTATGATCCAGGATGAGCTCCAAATTGTTATAATCCTGGACAACACCCCAAATTATTATGATCTCAGTAGAGACCAGTAACGATTTTTATTTTCTTTAGAATCTCAAAAGCCAGGTATTTACTGAAAGAATGAAGCCACAACATTCACAGTTTAAATCAAAAGAATTTTACTGCACAAAAATCAAAGAGCATGAATACTAATAAATACATTCTATCTTAAATAGTCCATTACATTAAAGATAATAAAAGTGTAATGACCTCAGATATTTATAATCTAAACCAAACTCATTAAATCACGTTGTTTCTACACTCAATAGACTTACACCCCCAATAAACTCAAGTCAGATACTTACAAACATCGGAAGAAGGGCTGAGATTTCTTGGGCCTTCCACTTACTTCTGGCAAGGTTTTCCCTTCAGATCTCCTTAATCATCCCATGATTGCAAACTCCTTATTCAACACAGGTGTCTCTTGTCTGTTAAGCATAGCCACCTCAGGTCAGAACTCCTAGCTTGGCTATCCCAGAAGTTCAACTCACTGTTGGGAGTCCTTCAGTTAACAAGATTTTAAGCTCTTTTAGCCAACCCACAAAATTTCAACTGAACTGCTTTCTTCTCTGTAGTCAGCTTGTTCTCAAACCTAAAACTGCTTGAGCCCAGAATCATACCCCTATAATTAACTTACGTTGACCTTTTTGCCCTTTATTGTTTATCTCCTAGGCAAACTGGTCACACAATCATTTACCAGAAGCCAGTTGTTTTACCAGAAGTCATATCTAGAGAAAACTAGGCTGGATTTTATGGAGAGATGGGGTGCAGATTGTTCGCACCCCCCAGAAGGAAATTTGGCCATCAGATGACACACCTAAAAGAAGCCAGCTCCACACCATTAATGCATTGCAGGTGGACTAAACAGACAGAGTGGGACCTCCAACCTCCTCTAGCAGTCCCAGCAGTACCAGAACTTGGTAGTGGATACTTCCAGCAGTAGCTGCAAGCAGTCCCATGCAGAACTTCACTGGACCCCTGAGAGAGGTGAATCCTGGGCTTTTAGGGAAGGAAGGGGTCAGACAGCTTCAGGAGTGTAGGAAGGGGTCAGACAGCCTCAGGAGGGGAGCAAGGGGGTGGTGCAGCTGGTTTTGGAGACCAGGCAGGAAGGGACTCAGAGGGGCTTATATCTTTGAGGGCAGTGTCTTCCAATGCACACTGGGCACCCGCTGAACGATGTGCTCCTCTTCTTCCCTCCTGCCTCTTTACAACTACTCAAAAAATGGACTGCCCACTCCCGCCCATGCCAACAGCATTATGGCATGAGCAGCGTAATATTCCAGTCAATTGACTTGGTAACAAGCTCAGTTGATCGTTAATTACTTATTTAAAAATGGCAGCAGGCTGACAATTTCAGCACCCACCCACTTACCGTGTTATAGGAACAGCTCGGGGTAGGTGGGAAGGTGGTGTGCTGGGCACCCCTCTTATTTTATGTGCCCCCCTCCCACCGGCCGAAAAGATGCCCAACAGTGTCTGTAAAATACAGCCCCTAGTTCTTAAAGGGACTATATCCCCAACACAAAATATAGGCTTTTCCCCCCAAAAGCACATGGGCCATCACAATCGGCATCAAGCAACACTTCACAGTAACTAACATTTGCCACTCGTTAGTTTATTCACTTAACTACTGAAAACCAGCTTGTTGATTACGATCATAGAAAAAAGAATGAACAGCAAAGGACCAGCACAGACTCCTGGCAAAAACCAAACTTCATCAGTTCCCATTGTTAACTCTTTCCATTAATAACCATTCCCTGTTTGTGCATTTTGAGCCAACTCTCAGTATCCATTATTGCATCCATTATTTCACCAACAAAACCACTTGATGATAGCCGGTTACATGAAACATTATCAAAATCTTCTGGTAATCCAGCTTTCTTCGCACATACTGAACCAAATTTTATGCTACCAGGCAGGCAGAGGGGCCTTGTAAAATGCCATGGTTTGCCTTTCTTGGCACCTAGCTACCGCTCCTGCCCTCAATTCTACCCACCCTTGTGCCAATTGAGGCCATTAAGTGGCCACTTAAGGGCCACCTCCTGCATCCACTGCTATTTCACAGATGGAAAGCTGAGGCCAGCAGCGGGTCAGAAATGTGGCAATTAACACTGCTCGGACCTCAGGCGGGAAAGGAGACTGAGGCTGCCTCGTACCTTGAGGCCCTGTCTCGTTAACCAAGCTGCAAACACACCTGCTTTTCCCTTCCTCCCACTGTCCTCTCCATCCCAGTGGTTTGTGGTTTGGTTTCCACATTGAATATTAATTGAATAATTAATCTTTCTTAAGGTAACTTGTGGCTGAATCTTTATTGGGAAGGCTTCCCGGACTCACGAGTCACTTAGGTCTGACTCAGGTAGGTTTCTTCAAAAATACTTTATTTACTCTAGATACATGATAAGACACTAGGTAAATACATCTCTCTTGTGTACAGACTATTCCATCGCTCTACCCAATCTCTTACACATGACTGCTGACATCACTGTTACATCATGAAACACATCCCTATTCATTACCATAACTATTAACCCATTATGCTACATCTACCCCTGCAGTACAATCTCAGTTTTTAAAAATAATTTTAAACTAATTTCTTAACTATTTATATTTTTGAACTTCTGTAACCTCTTTTACTGTTATTGATGCTGTCCAACTCCCACCCCCACCTCCCAACTCACTGTTATAAAGGATTCAATCTCACACAGTGTTATTGGATCTCTAGGAGGACGTTATGGACATTTGAAGCCACCCTTCTTTTCCCTGGAAGACAACATTGGCAGAATGGGACAACAGCTTTCCAGGACTGCTGGTAACTAGGCTGTGATCGTCAGGACGACTGAACTGTAAGGATCATGAAACCTGATATAGATTTTTCTTTTCCCACCTATTTCCATTATTTTTAATGTATTTCCATCCATTGTTTTATATCTGCCTTTTAGCCTATTTTGATCCCTTCCCCCCACCCCAGCCCCACTAGGGCTATCTGTACCTTTATTATCACTTTCCTTAGAAAATATCACCAGCTTCAACACCTCTTTGTTATTTTGTCTATGACATCTTTTGGTTATCTCCACCTATCACTGGCCCTCTATCCAGCTCTACCTGTCCCACCCCCCCTTAAACCAGCTTATATTTCACCTCTTTTCTATTTTTCCTTAGTTCTGTTGAAGAGTCATACGGACTCGAAATGTTAACTGTGTTCCTCTCCGCAGATGCTGTCAGACCTGCTGAGTTTTTCCAGGTATTTTTGTTTTTGTTTTGGATTTCCAGCATCCGCAGTTTTTTGCTTTTATGAAACCCGATGGATTCTACTGCCGGTACAATTATATATTTTGTTGTCATTTCACTTGAAGGACACTGCTTGGACACCATGAAGCGGTCTTGTATAAGTTACAAGGAAGTCTTTATTAACAGTACTTAACTATGTACATATTTACAGTTGGTATGGAGAGGACTCCATACTGGGTCCTCAGACATTGCTACTCACCTCCAAACTGGCCCTAGCTCTAGGTCATGTGACTTCTTACAGCACCATGTGGGCTGCACTGTATTCCATCTCATGTTAACTCTTTAGGTTCCAGATCCTTCTACTACAAAACCTTTTCAATGTAAGACTGATCCAAGAGACAAGACTTCGGGACATAGACAATCACACTCTCTTGAACAGGAAGAGGACAAACTAGGATTCACTTAGGAAACTTCTGCTCTCTCTTAGCACACCAGAGAAAGGCCTGAAGAGATAAAATATCTTCAACTTCGATGAAGAAATTCACAGCTACATTGAGAACGATGAAAAAGGTAGTCAGCATCTGAGATTTGACCAAACCTGGAAGACAAGAAGAAGAATGACGAAAATCCTGTAGGCATGGCAGGATATGAAGAAAATATGACTTCCCCACTACATTTCAGAAACTACTTTCACCTTCTGTAGGTAGTGGTAACATTGCCACACTTGCTTCAGCGTGAGGCTGCTCCATTGTATGGCAATGGGATGACTGTGTCAACATTATCTTCAGCAATGGAATGAATCTCCAGAACTAATACTGGATGAAACTTCTGTATAGGACTCTTAGCTGTAGTTTTGGCCTCTGCTTCTGCGCTGAAGGATAACTTTAGTGGAAGGATGGCTTTCTGATGAAATTGAAGTGTGAGCTTCAGCTTACTTTCACACAATCTAATAGACTCTCCCGAGGCTCTGACAGTGTGATCCACCTTGGAATCAAGCATTTTGTTTTCCCTGGTCAGCTCACTGTGGTCAGCCAGCAATATATAATGCATCTTGTTGATGAGCTCAGTGGGACAATTATACAAATTCTGCTCTTCAACAGCAAACACAGCTGTCTCCTCGAAAAAAAGTAACAGGCTTCATATGCCTTGGAGTAGATTCAAAGGCCAGAATTTTCCCGTCGGCGATTTGGAGGCCGACGGGAAAATGACATGGGATGACGTCGGGAGGAACCCCCGATGTCATCCTGCCCCATTTAAATATATCAGGAAGGCAGGCAGACAGCGAAATCAGCTGTCTGCCCGCCAACTGTCAATGGCCAATTGAGGCCATTGACAGGATAATTAAGGTAATTAAAGACCCTGCCCATCTTAAGGCTGGCAGGCAGGCCAGGGCCCCGGCGGGCAATAGAAAAAACATGAAACCTCATCCACTGGCGGGATGAGGTTTCATGTCTGTTTAAAAAATCTTTAATAAAGTTTATGTAATATTTATTAACATGTCCCATCTCGTGTGACGTTGTCACATGAGGGGGACATGTTAATAATTTTTTTATTTTTCTATTTTTTAAGTTTACAAACCTTTCAGCGCTCTCCCTGAGACAGCACTTAGTCAGTTGGGGATTCCCTCCCCCCTCCCCACACAGGAAGTGCATAGTGCTTCCCATCGGGCAGCCCGCTAGGTGGGCCTTAATTGGCCCTCCCACTTAAAATGTCGGTGGGGCCCATTTCGGCGGCAGAGTTCAGCTGCCCGTCTGCCGCCGAGCCGGTGGGAGCCACCCGTCCATCGAGGGCTAAATTCTGCCCAAAGAGTACACCAATCTTTAGGACCACATCTTCCAATGATTCACTCATTGCTACAATGACCTTTTTCTCATAACTTTCTTCAGGAAAAAGCCAACCTGGGTCACCGTCTGCTGCAGTGCCTTCTGTTTCCACACCTTCCAGCCTATCTTTAAAAAGAACTGAGAGATCTACAATCTCCTCCTGGGGTCCAATGGATGGTGCCTCTGTGATGGAGAGTGACCCACTGCTCCATGAATAAACCTCATCGGTTCTGCACCCGACTTTGAGAACTCCTCCATGAATGGTACCCAGATGTCCGTTGCTTTGAGCCATTCCAAATGATCAGCCAGTATTGTATTGACAGCTCCAGCTTCAAATTTGAAGTCAGTTTTAAAACCTTTAACTTCCAAAGTAACTAACCAAAATTTTTGTTCTTGATCCATTATTTCTCCTGAGAAATCTGTAATCTCAACTTTTTCCTCATTCCCAATTATCCAGAATTGTCTGCATTTCATAGACTTTCTCTTTTTTTAATTAAATTTTTAGATTTACAGAACTTCTTCAAGCGACCTGTCTATCTGCATTTTGCACTCCCTGGTGGACAATCTTGCCTTCTGCGCTGCTTTTTGGCACCCTATCATGGACATTTTAAGAGGGCTGCTGCAAGGTTTCCCGCCCTTTCACCCATTTTGGTCAGCTTTTGAGTGGACGCAGCTGCCGCCTTTGGGCTTATCCAATTAACAGACTGACCCGAAGCCTTGGTATTTTGATGGATTGGAGCCTGATTTTTCTCCCTAGGTTCAGCCTGCCTAATGTATTGAGCCACTTGTTCGAGTGTTAGGTTGTCTTTTGTCTGTAAAAAATCTGGCAGCTTTTCCTTGCAGACTCCGGCAACAATGTGGTCATGAATAAGTTCCTCTTTCAATGCATCATACCCGCAACAACTGGCTACAAATCTGTAAGGGACAATTCGATGGGATCTCTGCTTGAATCATGCTCGCTCAATTACAAGGTTCTGTTTTGGGCTGAAATATGCATTGAACGCTCTTACAATAGTTTCGAAGCCTGCAGAGATCTCTTCTACCCCTTGTCTCAGGAAGACATTGTTGGCAACAGGCTTGACTGCATAGAGGAATAAATTAGCCGGGTGCTTCTGCTTTGTGGAATGCAAGCCCAACACTCCTCAATACCTCAGGAAGTGCTTTTTCCACAACTCCTATTGCTGGCCTCTGTGGACCTTTGAGGTTTTCAAATGGCTGCGGAAGGGGTAGTGACTGCTCAACTGGTGCTGACATCGCTACCAACTCTCAGTGCGCCTCTCAGCAAGGTAAGTCTTCTAATTCTTCCTTTGAAGAAATCTTCTTCCGATTTCTCCCCGTAGGTATTCTGTTGATGGCACCAAATCATTGTTAGATTGATGTCATCACTGCTACTACTATGTTTTGTGTTTGATTTCCATGTTGATTAATACTTGGATTTCTCTTCAGATAATTTGTGGCCGAATCTATGTTGGGAAGGCTTCCATCTACTCAGGAGTGATTTAGGTCTGACTTGATAGGTTTCTTCAAAACTACTTTACACTATATATGTGATAAGTTTCTAGGTAAGTACATCTCTATTGTGTACAGACTATTCCATCTCTCTACCGAGTCTCTTGCACATGACTGCTGTTGTCACTGTTACATCATGATACATATCACTATCTCATTGCCATAATTGTTAACCCATTATGCTACACCCGGCCCCTGATTGCCCTCCCCTCTCTTGCCTCAACTTGTGATATCCCCTGCCTATCTTGCATCCAGTTCTAATGATAAATGCAGGAGACTGAATGCAGTCCCAACATTGGCCACTGCTCTCGGTGGCGCTGCTGGTACCAAAGATTTGCCAGTTATCTAACTGGCTGACAGCAAATAGATTTCATCTCCAGATGGGGATCAAAGTCTCACCTCAAGGTAATTAATGTTCCAAAGGAAATTAAATCATTGCAGGGCCTTATATAAAATTCAGCTCACTGTTCCGATCACTTTATCAAAAAAATGACTTGGCCTGAGCCACCCAAAACCACGTTGACTGTCTCAATAAATGCAGTAATCTATAAATGCTCTATAGGAGAATTCCTATAACTGCACAATGGTACAAAGGATGTTTCAATTACAGCAATTCTTTATGTCAGAATCCCCAATAACTGCAGTCTCCTTCTACAGAATGTCCAATAACTGTTGCATTCTATAATGGAATCTTGAACAACTGTAATACTCTCTAAGGCAATCGACAATAACTGCAATACTCAATAACACAACCCCCATCGCAACAATACTCTATAAATCAATCCTCAATAACTGCAATACTCTTTTAAGTCCTTGTTACAGTAACTCAACCAGGTTTATCTCATGTATGCCCTCGGAGTGAAGTGAAGTTCATTGGTTTACTATTCCCAGCACCCAAATTCTTTAAGTAAATGTCAGAACCACTGAAACTGGTCCCCAGTCCTCAAAAACTATCTGAGATCACAATGGGCTACTGGGAACATCACATATTGTCACAGATTCAGAATCAATTTTAAATACTGGGTATTTCTAACCTCCAACCTGAAATTGGCAGTTCTCTGGAAATTGAACCCTAAATGATCAGAATGATCACTTAAAATCACGTTATATGGTATAACATCCCCCCTTATTAAACAGTGTATTATCTAGCTTAAAAATAAAATACTGCGGATGCTGGAAATCTGAAACAAAAACAGAAAATGCTGGAAAAACTCAGCAGGTCTAACAGCATCTGTGGAGAGAGAAACAGAGTTAATGTTTCGAGTTCTTCAAAAAAGTCATATGGACTCAAAATGTTAACTCTGTTTTTCTCTCCACAGATGCTGTTAGACCTGCTGAGTTTTTCCAGCATTTTCTGTTTTTGTTTGCTATTATCTGGCTTAATTTGAGCATCACCATTAGCGATCTTCAACTACTATATTTAAAAATGAAAGTTCACACTTCTAGCATCACACTTTAAACTATTAATTGCTTAGAGCTGGAGCTGGAAATTTACTAGTTCTTGCTAACATACAAACTTCCCTCAGCAACTGCAAATAATCTCTAATTAACCCCAGATTCTTCTTCTTACAGCCATAAGACTTCAAAGGGACAGGCAGGTTAAACAGGACTCTTTCTTAGCAGCAGAATAATACCTCGGGTGTTAAACATGGTATAGCACAATATCATGTGGCTTACTGTGAGCACCATTTCAGGAGCTTTACTGTTCTTCTGAAGCGGGGTGTGCAGGGTGCTCTAAGAGCAGAATTTTAATAACTTGAGGTGGCACCATGCAATATTATTAAAGAGCATGTTAATGGATTCACAGCAAATGTCGTGTCATTGTAACAAAAATGGTGAGCTATTTTTATTTGAAGGAAAAATCCATTAAATGGATTGGTTAAGAATAGTATACAGCTCAATTTCAAGGTGTGCTCTGGGACTGTAACCTGGTTTTTGAAGTTAAGCATTGAACTTTTGCTGTTATAGTACATACAAACTAAAGCTGACTATGAATAACTTCAAGGAAGATGAAGTGCAGCCTGACAAGTGTCTTAACCCTGTTACAACTTTGGTCTTCTACTCAAGGGAAAAAAAACCTTATAAATTTTAACTCTCTCTCTGATACAGATGTACACATTTAACACCTGTACACTCCACACCCCCCCACCTACAAAATCCCTGCAGCTCCCCCCACCCAATTGTTTATCTTGGAAACACTTTGCTTGGAATGAACTAACCCACACAAAACAAGACAGACTTGGGTTTCTTCCTGGATCTCAGCCAGACACCAGGGAAGACACATCATGGTAAGACAGGGATTTATTTTCATATTTAGTCTTCACTGTTTAATGTGACAGAATGCACACTCAGAGGTTTTCAAAATGGAAAAAGTTATTGCAAGGTATAAAACATTGAGTTGTGTAAAAGGATTTTACTTTATGAAATTGATCCAGCGGTGATGTTCCAAATAAAACAAAGAAAACATTGAACTGGGAATAAACCACGAGCAGTAATCACAAACTTTCCAAGTAATCCCAAGACTGGTTAGTGTCTCAGAAGAAAGCACTGGACATTTGCCATTCCCAAGCACAATGCCTCCTTTAGAGGAATCTTGAATTAAGTTGTTTCTTCTCCCTCAGATCTTCTACCCTTCTCTCTGAAAGGTGTTAACTTTTCCTGAGATTTGAGGTGCTAGCCCTACAGTAGCTTCTCCAAGTAACCATTCTTCATTTTGAGTCTGGAGTGTCAGCAAGCTATTGGACTGTGGAAGACATCATAGCAGAGTCCCTTATCCACTAACAGTGCTCTTTGCAGCATTGTATAAAGGTGAGTAGTGAAAATCCAGGTTGATTTTATTCCCATCCCTAGCCCAGGGGTGCTGAGGCCCAGTGTAACACATCTAATGCTGCCACAACTGAGAAGCTGTAACTCAACGTAGGCCAGGATTGGATCCTGGACCTCTCTGTATTGCTCCTTACCTTATTTTTTCAGGCACCATCAGAAGTTTAAATTTGTAAATCAGGTGGTCTCAGACCCCACCTTGTCACAATATTCTGTTCTGGTTTACATCACCTTTACCTTGGACACAAGCAATGTGTTGTTATAGATCTAATCTCATGGCTCTGCCACAGGAACTGTAAAACAAGGATCACAATATGATCCTAAAAAGGAGTGCATCATAAATAAAGTGCAAACGTTGAGAATTTGGTGAAAGTGGGAATAATGTGCTAAGTGGTGAGCATATATCAAACTGAAATTTAATTTAATATTTTGAATTTCACTTATAACTTTAAAACTGTAAAACAAACTGCAAGCTGTTTAAAAGGAATGGCCTGTCAGTGGCAAATAACTGTCAATCTATTGCAGGTGATTTCCTGAATCGGTGCTAATTATTGTGAGCAGGAATCTGAGTCAGTACTTGTAATTTGCCTCAAAAAGGGTATAAAAATAAACAGAATCTGATTGTATACAGGTTAGAAAAACATATAGCAAAGGCAGACTGGTTTTAGTGGGGGAATTTAACTTTCATAGGGATTCGGTCAGGCAGACAAGCACATGTTGGAAAGGTAGTGAATTTCTTGAGTGTGTCCGGGCTAGTTTTCTGGACCAATATGCCTGAGCAAGGGCCATAACATATTAGATTCAGTAAGGAGCAAATGAGCCAAATTAACTTAATAGCCTAATGCTGCATGAAAATGTATTCACTAGCGATCATAATATTATCGAGTTCAATGTAGTAGTCTTTGAAAGGGAGAAATGTGAAACAGCTGCTAAGCTTCTAAATTTAGTTAAGGCTGACTTCACTAAAATGAGACAGAAACTGTCCACAGTAAGCTGAGCAAATCTGGTAATGGGTAAAACATCAGAAGTTAACTGGGAGGTGTTTAAAAAAGATTTAACGTGATATAGGACCAGTTTATACCCCTAAGGGGCAAGAGTTCTACTTGCCAAAAAAGACACTCATGGACAAAGGGTGGCAAAGCAAATAGTCTCCTTCTTCTTAGGCAGTCTCTCAGGATTGAGGATAACTTGCTTCCATCTGATTCGATGGTTTCTGAAATGGCTGATAAGTCTAATGCACGATCTGTCACATGCAGGGCAGGTGGTGCTTGAAGGGTTGGGTAAATGGGTTGTTTGAAAGACTAGCAGAAAATAGGGCCATAGTACAAAAAAAGATGTGTAAATAGGGCCTTTGTGAGACCACACCTGGAGTATTGTATGCAGTTTTGGTCTCCTTACCTCAGAAAGGATATACTTGCCATAGAGGGAGTACAGTGAAGGTTCACCAGACCGACTCGAATGAGGAGAGATGGGTCGACTAGGCCCGTATGTTTGAACTCTTCAGCGATGCTTTGAGGACATCCCCAAAGCATTTTCACTGTCCTCCTGGGAGTCTCCTGTCACAACCAAGTTCAGAGTAGAGCAGTTGCTTTGGGAGTTTGGAGAAGTAATGGTGCCTTCGCAAGACCCTTTGAATTTGTTGGCAAGAAAGGCAAGCCAAACCAACCTGTCCAGCATCGAGGCACTAATCACTCAAAACAAGCTCCACTGGGTGGGACAGACTCCCAAAGCAAATAGAAAGAGCTACACAAAGGGAGTATGAAAATAAACTTACAAAGGATATCAAAATCAACACAAAAAAAATTTGCACTTCCTTTGGGAAAAAGGGGGTGGTCAGAAACAATGTATGTTCCTGAAAAACTGATAATGGTGCCACTGTCGATAAAAATAAGGAAACGGTGGGCATGCTGAATAATTACTGTATACTGTGTGCTTTAGTACGCGTTCTCTCAACCTGTCCTTTAATCACTTATGCACATATACACAAAGGTCCCTCTGCTCATCCCCTTTAGAGCATACGCTTTATTTTATGTTGTGTCTCTGTGTCCTTCCCACCAAAATGAATCACTTTACATTTCTCTGCATTAATTTCATCTGCCACCTGTTCACCAATTCCACCAACTTGTTTATGTCCTTTTGAAGTTCTACACTGCCCCCTCACACTTCACAATGCTTCCAAGTTTTCCTCCAGTCTGAAAAACATCCATTACCAATACTTTCTATTTCCAGTCGCTCAGCCAATTCCCTATCCATGTTGCTGCTGCCCCTTTATTCCATGAGCTTTAACTTAAAAGAGTGTGACACTGTATCAAACACCTTTGGAATTCCATATACACCACATCAACACCATTGCCCTCATCAAACCTCTCTGTTACCTCAAAAACCCCTGTTATCAAAAAATTCCAGTAAGTTAATTTTCATGACATTTTAATGATCTATGTAGCTCAATCCCAAAGTCTAAAGACATCAAGGGATATGCTGATAGTGCAGGAAAATGCCATTGAGATGGAAGATCAGCTATGATCTAGTTGAATGTCAGGGCAGACATGAAGGGCCCAATGGCATTCGCCTGCTCCTATTTCCTATGTTACTATGTTAAAGTTTTATAAAGGCTCAATCTGGGCACCACACTTTAGGGAGGATGTGAATGCATTGGAGCAAGTGCAGCAAAGATTCATAAGAATGGTTCCAGGGATGAGGAAATTCAGTTACGAGGAGAGAAGGTTGAGAGAAGATTTGATAGAGGTATTCAAAGTCATGAGGGGTCTGGACAGAGTAGATAGGGAGAAACTGTTCCCATTAGTGGAAGGATCAAGAATCAGAGGGCACAGATTTAAGGGAATTGGCAAAAGAAGCAATGGTGACATGAGGAAAAACTTTTTCATCAGCGAGTGGTTAGGATATGGAATGTGTTGGCTGAGAGTGGCGGAGACAGGTTGAATCAAGGCATTCAAAAAGGAATTAGATAGTTAGCTGAAACGGAAGAATGTGCACGGTTACAGGGAGAAGGTGAGGGAATAGTACTAAGTAAATTGCTCATTCAAAGGGGTCAGGCTCGAGAGGCCCAGGGGAGGGAAGGGAAAGGGGGGGATACCATCTTGGGGGTGGTGCCCTCCAGCAGCCCGGTAAGTGAAAGCCGCTGGGCTGACTGCCTGCATTCTGCCTTCCCCGCAGGCCAATAAAAGGCCGTGCGAACCGCCTGATGCTTCACCCGCCCTCTGTAATATAGTGACAGGTCAGGGCTGGGCAGGAAGGTGGCAAGCTGGCCAACCACTTTATTTTACATGCCCCCCCCCCCACCCAGCCTTCAAATACACCAGCGGTGGGGGAGCCGGGGGGGGGGTGGCCTAAAATTCATCCCAGTGATTCCAAATGAGGCAGCATTGAGACTGGCTTTGATTAACCAGATGAAACTTAACGATGAGGAACATTGACAAGCTGTGATAGGCTTACCTGGGAACCCAACACAAGTGACGGCTTCAGGACATGGAAGGAGTTTACAGAATAAAACTTGAAACAACAGTGCTCTTTTTCAAATACAGTTTGTACAACGCATACTTACATGCAGTAGATGAGTTAGAATGTAGGGCACTCTAAATCTGCCCTCTGACGGTGGGATAAAACGTTGGAATTTTGTTCTCCCAATTTTCAAGGTGGGTCGTGCTTTCCAACAAACAATGACAGGAACTCTATTTGCATGTTCAATAAAAATCTACCTTGCTGGAATTAAGCTCCCCCTCCAAATTATGTTCGCCGCCAGCGAGAATTTAGAACGTTCAGTTTTACGACTGTATATAAGCGACAAGACCCTGAAGAGCTTACCTCTTCCACAACTTTGAGGTCCATAGAGGTTGCTTTCTCCTTCTTTAGGACCTGGCACAACGTCACTCATCCTGAATGTCATTAGCAAATGCTGCACCAAGGCTGAACAAGAGAGACAGGCAAAGGCTGGAAGGCAGGGTGGGGGATGGGGCGGAAGGGCAGACAGGGGAGGCAGGCTTACAGGGGAAATGTGGGGAGAGTGCCCGGCAAAGGGACAGGGACAGTGTCAGGAGAAATGGGGAGCGGGAGAATGTTCAGGGAAGGGGGGTTTGGTGAGAGTTTCCAGGAAAGGGACAGGGACAAGTCAGGGGAAGTGGGGTGAGGATGTCTGGGAAAGGGGGTGTGAGAGTGCCCAGGGAAGTGGGGGGACTGTCTTAGAGGATGGGGTTGGTGGTGTCGATAGTGGGGTCGTGTGGTGTCGATGGTGGGGTCGTGGGTGGAGAACTCAGGGTGCTGGTGATAGGAGGGAACAGTCACAGTCACAGGGGGGAATGGGATCCGGTAGGGTGGCAGGTGCAGGGTGAGAGTCTGATAGGTGAAAGTCTTATCAGGTGGATCACTGAGGGGGACAAAATAGGCGGCTTGGATAACTGGAGGGGAAAAGATCAGGGTGGGCATGGGGATGTTAACGGGTGACGGCTCTGAAGGTCCAGGGTAACAGGTTCAAGGGTGACAGAGTGGGGAGTTAGTCAGTCAGTGAGATCCCTCAAGGTGGGAGGAGGATCTTTTTGGATGGGTGGAGTTCAAGGTCAGCACAAGTGACCATCTAAAGGGACACTCTAATAATTATGAAGCAACTAGATGTCAAAGATGCTCACTTGTGTTCTCCGCTCTCTGGTGAAGTGCGCATTGGTCTCATAACATCGAGATCCTAGCAAGTCCTGGAGCTGCCGTTCATTCTGTGCCATTTGCCATTGCCTGCAGTCAGAGGCAGGGATGAAGAGTGGGAGGAAGGTGGACATGGCTGATGGAGGGCAGGCAACTCGCAACTCCAAACCTCCAATCTCCAGGGTGAATGGTCATGGCTGACAAGAACTCATGTGGTAAGTCTTTCTATGTTGCCAAGGCAATAGTCTCTCTATAGAGATTCAAGAGTAATAGAGACAAGCGGAATGTTGTCCACGTGAGGCTTCTTGCACATAGCTAACATCACTCTGGTCAAAGAACAATGTTTCCATGTGCAGTCATGTATGAAACAGGATGAACACCCAGGATATCCTTTACTTGGAAGGAGTGAGGTAAGGATGCCATGTCTAGACATAGGCCAGGTGAAGGGCTTAACACTTGCCTGCTGGCTTTGAGATGGAGGGAAACCTGTAAAGGACATGCTCACTTAATGTATCATTTCAGTTTGTTCACACATCCACTGGGGTGTCAATGATGCATGCTGCAGATAGCCCTGCCTTAGTAATGGCTCTCATCCAGATGAGGAGAAGAAGGGCCCATCGCAAGTTGGCACAGGGTCATGAGGAGCAAGGATCTGAACAGTAAGAGGCAGTGGGGCCTTTTGGTCAAGAGGCTAGTGAACATGGAACGGCGAACACTGGCCCAACCACGGGTGTATCACCAGCAGTGCTCTTATCTAGAGATGAACAAAAGGCAGTACCTGAGGCGCTCTCGGATGTCCCGGAATATGGTTGCTCACGTCCGCCAGCTTCTTCAGTACGTGCTGCATCCGCAAGGAATCTATAGGAGTAGTGCGGAGTTCCTGGCCTGCATTGAGTGAATTGCTGTCCAGATGCCCCTTAAATACGGTGCCAGGACTTTCAACCCTATGATGTATTGGCAGGAGAATTCCTGCCTGGCCCGTTACAAGATTCGCTGAACTCCTCGCATATGCATTATTAATGAGCTGAAAAGCAGAAGATCGCATGTGTTCACCCGTCCAGCGGGAATCATGTCGGCCTTTCCGCCTGCCATCGGACTTAGTCTCCAGAACGGAAAATTCCACTGAATATAGGGTGAGAGTTCCATCCAGAATCTCAGGGCAATCTGGTAGCTGCAACACTGGAATGTTGGCTGACAGCACTACTGTCATTCTGAGCCAGGTTGCTTGGGAGAAGCAGGGTTATATATACAAAACTCTCTCGCCACATATCTGAAACCTGTCTCTTTCCATCCAGACTGTATTATCTCTTGATCACATGACTTTCTCTTACAGATGAAAACATGCCCCCTTCAAGAGCAAATGGACTATTTCCAATCTAAAGGGACTTGATTATTTCCAAAGAAGCTCCACATTTAGTTCTCAGTGCTGTTAAACACCAAACCATGCCAACAAAGTAGAATATTACTGCATTAATCTACTGATATGAATCAGCAGTTTGGATTTTCCACTTCAAGGATAATATATGGTCTATAATATCTCATTATAATGAAAACACTAACATACTGAATATTTATCTGTGAAAAACATATAAATGAGGGGACTGCCTTGGCTCAGTTCCCAACCAAAGGATAAAATAATTTACCAAAAATGGTCGCGAGCCCTGAGAAACTGGGACAGGTTCACTGAACAAAACACCGAGGGGTCCCTTTACCTCTATTTCAATTAACTTGCACAGGATATTAATTGTTAAGGATTCCTGCATTAGAGTCAAAACTGTGGGCACAAAATCAGCAATCTGCTGCAGGCTGTACACAGGCAGTGGGATAGTACAAAATCACAAAATGATTACAGCACAAAATAAGGCCATTCGCCCCATCATGTCTGTGCCAGCTCTCTGAAGGAGCAATTACCTAGTATCACTACCCTGCTGTTTTCCCGTAACCCTGCCGATTCTCGCTTTTCAGATAATTCAATTCCCTCTTGAATGCCTTGATTGAATCTGCCTCCACCACACTCTCAGGCAGTGCATTCCAGATCCTAATCGCATGCTACATAAAAATGTTTTTCTTCATGTTGCCGTTGCTTCTTTTGCCAGTTACATTAAATCTGTGCCCTCATGCTCTTGATCTTCCCACCAATGGGAACATTTTTTCCCTACCTACCCTGTCCAGACCCTTCATGATTTTGAAATCCTCTATCAAATCTCCTCTCAACCTTCTCTTCTTCAAGGATACTCCCAACTTCTCCAATCTACCTGTGTAACTG
Source organism: Cetorhinus maximus (assembly GCF_964194155.1). NCBI lineage: Eukaryota > Metazoa > Chordata > Chondrichthyes > Lamniformes > Cetorhinidae > Cetorhinus > Cetorhinus maximus. The sequence goes on from NC_135899.1 coordinate 42,577,187, forward strand.
AAGTTTCTCATCCCTGGAACCAGTCCTGTGAATCTTTGCTTCACCCTTTCTAATGCCTTCACATCCTTCCTAAAGTGCGGTGCCCAGTACTGGACGCAATACTCCAGTTAAGGCCAAACCAATGTTCTATACAAGTTTAATAAAACCATTTTGCTTTTGTACTCTATGCCCCTATTAATAAAACCTAGGATACTGTGTGCTTTATTAACAGCGCTCTCAACCTGTCCTGTCACCATCAATGATTTTTGCATATAAACACCCAGTTCCCTCTGCTCCTGTACCTTCTTTAAAATTGTACCCTTTACTTTATATTGCCTCTCCATGTTCTTTAAACTACTACTACCCCAGTCTATATTCAAAGTTCCCCATTATAACTACTGTATAATTGCACCTCTCCCTTACTCTGAAACCACCTAATAACTCAGTCCCAGCTCAGTTTAGGTGCATCCAGTCTGCCCTGTACAGGTCCCATCTGCCACAGAGCTGGCACCAATGTCCCAGGAATCTAAAGCCCTCCTGCACCATCTTTCCAGCCACCTATTCATCTGTCTTAACCTCCTATTTCTGTACTCACTTTGGCATGGTACTGGGAGTAATCCAGGATTACTACTTTTGAAATCCTGCTTGCTAATTTCCTAGTAACAGGATTTAATTCTACAGGAGACATACGCTGCTAAGATGCTCCATCCCCCCCTCTGCCACATATCTAACCCAGCTCCTCCATCACTACAGCAGCAAGTGCTGCTCTTGGATATCTGACTATTGCGGGCATACCCACTGTGTATTATATATTTACAGTAGCTGACCCTGAGACACGCACACAGGCTAGGCTACTAGATAGGACTGAATCATTTCTTTTTATCTGCTATTTACTGCAGATATACAGGAGTTGATACTGAGACACACAGACATGAGTTGTAGAGTGCCAGGGATGGATTGTTATTGTTAGGTAACGTATACCATACATTTCCAGAAGCTGACACTAAGATTATCCATGAGCCATAGAAGAAAGTTAGATTGTGATCTTTTACCCACTGCATACATTCCAGAAATACGCAAGTTAAACAGGGTCAGGTGCGATGTAATGGCTAACTTTTAGCCACGTGTATCATAGAGAGAGTAGAAATTTTAACTCTATCAGTAAATGATGTCAAATTCCTGTAATATTATTTTCCAAGGATATCAGAAAATTGAATGTAGCCCAACTGGGCACAGACTCATCCATCGATGCAACATGGTGTCCACTGAACTGAGCTGCATGAAAGTTAGAACACGATTTGACTTGACTGGAATACATCTCCTGCCTTCTCCCCCTCCCCCACCATCATTAAATATCCCTTCTATTTTCATTACTAAGAGTCATATCAACAATGACCACTTGGGTGCAGTAAAGAGGGCACCCGAGCTCCATTATAATGTATCCCAGTATGAATAATCCCACTGAGCGGACACAGTGAGGCTAGGGAGTGAGTAGTTCATGGGGACTGCTGTTTCATGATCAATAGTATAATGGTACATTACTCAAAGATTAAAGGCAAACATTTCCCCGGCAAACCTATCCAGGGCAGAAGTTTTGATTTCGCCTGCTGGATTTCTTTGTCTTAATCCTGAGCAAAATGGGGAACAGATTCTGACAGACAGCAACTTAAAGCAGGCAACACCTGCTCTTTGCCTTTGGGGTCTCTTTGGAGACAGTGAGGACTGGGAGGAGAAGCTACTCACCATAACAACATTCCCCTTCACTCTTATCTATCCTGTCGGAGTACTCAAAAGATTTAATTTAGGATCAAACTGAAGTCATCATCTCCAATTAATCCTTTCAACAACAACTTACATTTATATGGCACCTGCAATTTTTAAAAAAAATGTCCAAAGTCACTTCACAGAGGGTAACTAGACAAGAATCAACAGCGAGCTAAAGAAAAAGATATTAAGACTAAAAGCTTGATCAAAGGAGTAAGTTTTAAGGAGTGGCTAAAAGAGAGTGAGGTTGGGGAGGGAATTCCAGAGTACAAGGGCCTAGACAGCTGAAGGCACAGCTGCCAATGAGCGGGTAAATGCAACTTCATCAACATACTCCAAAGTCTTAGTTTAAATGTAGTCTGCTCCAGCCAACACTCAGTTGTCTATAACAGTAACCAGTGAGAGTATGGTTATAATTAGAGCTTCATTTTCAAGGTAGTGGTTACTGAGACCAACAAGTCCCTTCCTTCTGAACAGATGAACCTCAGTTCAACAATCCCCTCTCTCTCCAAATGCTTATCCTGATGTCTCTCAAACCAAATTATTGTTTTTCAATGCTGCTCCCTGGTAACCTACTCCACACCCATTTATACTGTGCACATCAATATGCCCCCCTGGTAATTTTTGTTTGGGAGATCATGTGCTTCCCAATTCCCTCTCAGGCTCCTAATTTGTAACTTGTCTTCTCTGGGATTTGAGTAATTAGAGAATGACAATACAATCAGGACAGTTGATGACTGAGTCCAGATACTCTGTGGGTGGAATTTTCCATCCCTGTTGAGCATCAGGCTTCATGGCGGGTGTGAGTGGACAATACGGCGAGAAGGCCAAAAATTAGTTTCACACTGTCGTGAAACCAGTTTGCTATTGTCTGCTCCACCCAGCAATGGCGGGCCGCGTTTCCCGCTGCCACACACAGGAACATCATTTTAATACACCTGCATATAATTATAATCCCTGCTCCTCAGAATCATCCCCCCACGCTGGATCATCCAGGCACGTCAGTGTGATTGCACACCAACGTGTTTCACAACTGTACATAAGCGGCGTGCACCTGGCGAGCTGCACTTCACTCAGGACTACGAGGTTTATTAGTCTATCTTACCTGGGGCAGCACTCATGAACACCAGCACCAGGCTTCACAGGCAGCACCACATCACTTTTAGGGGAGCTCATGGGCAGGTCTCTACCTACCAGACCAGCCATAAGGCGGGGGTGGCTTTTCAATGGCTGCAGGGCCAGGGCTTGCTTGGGGAAGGGGGAGAAGTGGCCTCAGGCAAGGGAAGAGGCTGCAGGGTGAGGGCTGTACTGGGAAAGGATGATAACCCAGGGCGTGTGTGGGTACATGTTGATCTGTGCAAATGGCCTCAAGATGGTAAGGGAAGCAGTCTCTAGATGGAGGTGTAAGGGTGTGTTTGAGTGAGTGAGTGGTGATGTCCCTTGAGCAGTGAATGTGTGATGGCCTTGTGTGTGTGTGAGTTTAGATTGATGATATGTCGCCTTACCCTGGCGGCACGGACGAGATCATTCATCCTCTATCTGCACTGGATGGCCAACCTCCTGTATGCAGCATTGGCACTGACCATTTCTGCCACTGCCTCCCAAGCCAGATTGATGATGTTGCTGCCCCTCCTGAAGCCAGAGCAGCGGCAGAGGACCTCATGGTGGGCTTCCACAGTGTCGAAAAGGCATTCCAGGGAGCATCACTGAATCAGGGGGCTGCAGCCTTCTTGCCTTTCGGGGTCATGTCTTCTGTGTATCAGTCCTGAGCTGGAAGCACTGAGAAGTGTGCGCGTGGCTGAAATTTAAATATGGTGCCTGGCATGAGGAAGTGGCGAGGTGGCATGGCGGGCAAATTGGAAGCCATCCACCAGGCGTGTTTCCTAGGAATGCATGATTAATGAGGCGGGATTGGGATGATACGGTGTGAAAAGCCGCCATTGTGGCCGGCTGGTAAAATGTCCTTTTTTCCCGTCCGCTACTGCATTTTAGTGCAAATCTAGGACAATTCTGCCCTATGGGTGGAACCCTATCAGCCGTGGGGAGGTGGCTTTGGAGGCAGGCAGGCAAGGAATTTTTGAAAATTGAGCATCAAGTTATCTACGCGATGTATTCCCAGTTCTGAGCGATCTTGTCGGAGGCAGCGCATAGATTCAAGAATCAAATTGGTGATACCTCTGGGTCTTCTTGACAGTGGGTGGGAGTTAGGCGAGAAATTATTACCAACACCTGAGAATGTTAACCAACCTGGGCCGGCACACTCAGGGTAGGCGGTGGCGTGGCAACATAAAACTGGAAGAAATAAAACAAAATAAATCATCCCACTTCTGTCATTCCCAGAGGACAGTTAATTTTAATGGTTGATGCAGTGTATAAGTGAGTTGGAGAATCAGATTTAAGGTGCTATAGGCTCTGTACCCAGTGAAGTTCTGCATCAGCAATTAAGAATCATAGAATAGTTGCACCACAAAAGGAAGCCATATGGTCCATCATGTCCATGCTGACCTCTGCAGGCGTAAATAAACATGTGCCACTCCCCTTTTCCCTGTGGCCCTGCACATTTTTCTTCTTCAGATAATGATCTAATTCCTTCTTGAAAGCCTTGATTCAACCCACTTCATCACACTCTCAGGCAGTGCTCAGACCCTAAGCATGCTCTGCGTAAAAACATTTTTCCTTGTGTCGCTTTTGCTTCTTTTGCCAAGTACCTTAAATTTGCGCCCTCTGGTTCTCGATCCTTCCACCAAAGGGAACAGTTTATTTCCACCTACTCTGTCCAGACCCCTCATGATGCTGAATATATCAATCAAGTCTCCTCTCAATCTTCTCTTCTCCCAGGTGAACAGTCCCAACTTCTCCAATCTGTCTACGTAACTGTAGTTCGTCATCCCTGGAACCATTCTCATGAATCTTTTCTGCACCCTGTCTAAAGCCTTCACATCCTTCCTAAAGTGTGGTGCCCAGAACTGGACACAATATTCCTGTTGAGGCCAAACCAGTGTTTTATATAGATTTAACATAACTTCCTTGCTTTTTGTACCCTATGCCCTTATTTATGAAGCCTGGCTCTCTGAACCTGTCCTGCCACCTTCAATGATTTAACATATACACTTAGGTCCCTCTGCTCCTGCACCCCCTTTAGAATTGTACCCTTTATTTCATATGGTCTCTCTGCAATCTTCCTATCAAAATGAATCACTTCACACTTCTCTGCATTAAGTATCGTCTGTCCATTCCACCAACCTGTTTATGTATTTTTGAAGCTCTACACTATCCTCCTCACAGTTCACAATGCTTCCAAATTTTGTGTCGTCCGCAAATTTTGAAATTGTTCCCTGTACACCAAGGTCTAGGTCATTAATATATATCATGAAGAGAAGGGGTCCTAACTCCATTATAAACCTTCCTCCAGTTCAAAACAAACTGTTAATCACTACTCTTTGTTTTAACACTGCAGCTTCTTCCAGTTGTTAATATGAGGGTTTAAAAAACAGCTTATAGTGTCAAGTCATAGACCTGTTCACTCATATTAACAACCAGAGATATGTGCTTTTTTCATGCTAAACAAGTGCAAGGCCTCGCTCACTAAAACGAGAACAGCTGGCACACAGTGAGCATATGGATCAACCCGAGGGAAGGACCAGATCATCATCTAATAGTAAAGAGAAAATCAATCTAATTTTTCTTTCATTAATCTTCTTAAAAATCTATGTAGCAAGCTAAATAAGGCAGCAAATCTTGTTTCTGATGTAATTAGCAAATTTAAGCCAAACCTCAACCTAACTTTGCTGCAAATTCCATTTGTTTTTCACGGACATCAGTACAGAAAGACGTTGGACAAGAAACTGTAGTACCTCACTTTGATGATGTAGCACATCTATGCTGCACTAATGTGTTTCATTTTATTTTTTACAATGGCTCAGCTCCCAGCGCTGATGTAGCACGGGGTTAGATACAGAGTAAAGCTCCATCAAACACTCCCAGAGCAGGTATAGGTTATTTTCTTTTATTCATTCATGGGATGTGGGCATCACTGGCTGGGCCAGCATTTATTGCCCCTCCCTGATTACCCTTGAGGAGGTGGTGGTGAGTTGTCTTCTTGAACCGCTGCAGTCTATGTGGTGTAGGTACACCCACGGTGCTGTTAGGGAGCGAGTTCCAGGATTTTGACCCAGCAACAGTGAAGGAACGGCGGTATACTTCCAAGTCAGGATGGTGAGTTACTTGGAGGGGAACTTCCAGGTGCTGGTGTTCCCATGTGTCTGCTGCCCTTGTCAGATACAGAGTAAAACTCACTGTGCCCAGCGTAGGTACAGCACAGTATACATACCGTGTAATGCTCCCTCTACACTATCATATCAAACACTCCCAGGGCAGGTACAATATGGGGTGAGATACAGAGTAAAGCTCCTTCTGCACTGTCCTCATCAAACAGTCCCAGGACAGATACAGCACGGGGTTAGATACAGTATAAAGCTCCCTCTGCACTCGATCCATCAAACACTCCCAGCGCAGGTACAGCATGGGGTTAGATGCAGTGTAAAGCTCCCTCTACATTGTGCCCAGCAAACACTCCCAGTGCAGGTACAGCACAGGGTTAGATACAAAGTAAAGCATCTTCCCCTCAGTAAAGCACATCTTCCCCCTCACCCCTCCTGTGTAAGCATTCTGTAGGGACCGTTCCCTCTGTGACACCCTGGTCCACTCCTCCATCACCCCCAGCTCCTCATCTCCCTCCCACGGCACCTTCCCATGCAATTGCAGAAGGTGCAACACCTGCCCCTTTACCTCCTCTCTCCTCACTATCCAAGGTCCCAAACACTCCTTTTAGGTGAAGCAGCACTTCACTTGCACCTCCTTAAATTTGTTCTACTGCATTCGTTGCTCCCAATGCAGTCTCCTCTACATTGAAGAGACCAAATGCAGACTGGGTGACCGCTTTGCGGAACACCTTCGGCCTGTCTGCAAGCATGACCCAGACCTTCCTGTCAATTGCCATTTCACCACACCACCCTGCTCTCGTGCCCACATGTCCGTCCTTGGCCTGCTGCAATGTTCCAGTGAAGCCCAAGGCAAACTGGAGGAATAGCACCTCATCTTCCAATTAGGCACTTTACAGCCTTCCGGACTCAAGACTGAGTTTAAGAACTTCAAACCATGAACACTTTCCTCCATCTTCACCCCATTTTTAATCAAATTATCTTTTTTTAACTTGTTATTTTTTTCCCCAACTTCCCCGCTCCCCTGCTTCACCCTCCCTCTCCCCCCGCTACTCCCCAAAAAGGGCCATCTGTCGCTTGTTGTTATGGTTTGCTTTCACAGAGTGTTGACTCTTGTTCTGCTATTAGCATATTCTGCTATCTTACCTATATGCCACTATCAGCACCTCCTTTAGCCTTTACCAGTACCATTAACACTCCCTTTTTCTTGTGTCCATGACGTCTTTGTCAAATTTCACCTTAGCTCCCACCTATCCCTGACCTTACTCCACCCTCTCCTAAACAGTATAAAATCCATCACATTTTCTCCTTCTCTTTAGACCTGAAGAAGAGTCATACGGACTCGAAACGTTAACCCTGTTTCTCTATACACGGATGCTGCCAGACCTGCTGGGTTATTCCAGGATTTTCTGTTTATATTTCAGATTTCCAGCATCTGCAGTATTTTGCTTTTATTTTATTATGACAGAGTAAAGCTCCCGCTACACTGTCCCTTTCAAACACTCCCAGGACAGGTACAGCACGGGGTTAGGTACAGAGTAAAGCTCGCTCTACACTGTCCCCATCAAACGCTCCCAGAACAGGTACCACACGGGGTTAGATACAGAATAAAGGTCCCTCTACACTGTCCTCATCAAATACTCCCAGGACAGGAACAGCACGAGGTTAGATACAGAGTAAAGCTCCCTCTACACTGTCCCCACCAAACACTCCCAGGACAGGTACAGCACGGGGTTAGATACAGAGTAAAGCTCCCTCTACACTGTCCCCACCAAACACTCCCAGGACAGGTACAGCACGGGGTTAGATACAGAGTAAAGCTCCCTCTACACTGTCCCCATCAAACACTCCCACGACGGGTACAGCACGGGGTTAGATACAGAATAAAGCTCCCTCTACACTGTCCCCATCAAACACTCCCAGGACAGGTACAGCATGGGGTTAGATACAGAATAAAGCTCCCTCTACACTGTCCCCATCAAACACTCCCAGGACGGGTACAGCACGGGGTTAGATACAGAATAAAGCTCCCTCTATGCTGTCCCCATCAAACACTCCCAGGACGGGTACAGCACGGGGTTAGATACAGAATAAAGCTCCCTCTACACTGTCCCCATCAAACACTCCCAGGACAGGTACAGCACGGGGTTAGATACAAAGTAAAGCTCCCTCTACACTGTCCCCATCAAACACTCCCAGGACAGGTACAGCACGGGGTTAGATACAGAGTAAAGCTCCCTCTACACTGTCCCCACCAAACACTCCCAGGACTGGTACAGCACGGGGTTAGATACAGAGTAAAGCTCCCTCTCCACTGTCCCCACCAAACACTCCCAGAACAGGTACAGCACAGGGTTAGATACAGAGTAAAGCTCCCTCTACACTGTCCCCATCAAACACTCCCAGGACAGGTACAGCACAGGGTTAGATACAGAGTAAAGTTCCCTCTACACTGTCCCCATCAAACACTCCCAGGACAGGTACAGCACGGGATGAGATACAGAGTAAAGCTCCCTCTACACTGTCCCCATCAAACACTCCCAGGACAGGAACAGCACGGGATGAGATACAGAGTAACGTTCCCTCTACACTGTCCCAGGACAGGTACAGCACACTGAGAGATCAGCATTATCCAGTGCTCACTGATTGAGCAAAAGGATCATCAAGTGGAGGAAGCAATAGTTGTTGAAGTGAACTACAGTTCTTTATCTGCCTTATATGTCAGAGAGTCTTGATGGTAAATCTCTTATGTGTTAAAGAGCAAAAAAGGAGCTAAATTGCAGCAGGATGAAGAAACGCGCTTTTAAACCAAAAATGAAATTTAAAGGTGGGTTAGTTTCATTTTTTCATATCACTGATATAGAGACATACAAATTAGGAGCAGGTCTAGCCCACTTGCCCCATTGTGTCCGCTCCGCCATTCAATAAGATCATGGCTGATCTGATTGCAATCTTAACTCTGCATTAACTACCCCAATAACCTTTCACCACCTTGCTTATCATAAATTTATCTAGCACTGCCCTAAAAATGTTCAAAGACTCTGTTTCCACCACCCTTTGAGGCAGAGAGTTCCAAAGACTCACCACTCTCTGAGAGAAAAAAATTCTCCTCATCTCTGTCCCAAATGGGTGACCCCTTATTTTTAATCAGTGACCCCTAGTTCTAGATTCCCCCACAAGCGGAAACATCCTTTCCACATCCACCCTGTCAAGATCCCTCAGGATCTTATATGTTTCAATCAAAGTCGCCTCTTACTCTTCTAAACTCCAGTGGATACAAGCCCCCTAGCCTGTCCAACCTTTCCTCAGACCACCCATTCCAGGAATTAATCTAGTAAACCTTCCCTGAACTGCTGCCAACGCATTTACATCCTTCCTTAAATAAGGAGACCAATGCCGCACACAGTACTCCAGATGTGGTCTCACCAATGCCCTGTATAACAGAAGCATAACCTCTCTACTTTTGTATTCAATTCCACTCAGAATAAACAATAATATTCTATTAGCATTCCTAATTAATTGCTGCATTTCATACTAAACTTTTGTGATTCATGCACTAGGACACCCAGATCTCTCTGCATCTCAGTGCTTTGCAATCTCTCACCATTTAGATAATATGCTTCTTTTTTATTCCTCCTGCCAAAATGGACAGTTTCACATTTTCCCACATTATACTCCATTTGCCAATTCTTTGCCCACTCACTTAACCAATCTATGTCCCTTTTTGGCCTCCTTATGTCCTCTTCATAGCTTACTTTCCTACCTATCTTTGTATCAACAGCAAATTTAGCAATCATCCCTTCAATCCCTTCATCCAAGTCATTTATATAAATGTAAAAAACTAAGGCCCCAGCGCTGATCCCTATGGCACACCACTCGTTACATCTTTCCAACCAGAAAAAGACCCATTTATGCCTACTCTCTGTTTCCTGCTAGCTAGCCAGTCTTCTATCCATGCCAATATGTTACCCCTTACACCATGAGCTTTTATTTCCTCAATAAACTTTGTTGTGGCACTTTATCAATTGCCTTCTGGAAATCTAAGTACAGTACATCTACCGGTTCCCCTTTATCCACAGCACATGTTACTTCTTCAAAGAATTCCAATAAATTGGTTAAACATGATTTCCCTTTCACAAAACTATGTTGACTCTGCCTGATTACCTTAAATTTATCTAAGTGCTCTGCCATAACGCCTTTAATAATAGCTTCTAACATTTTCCCTGTGACAGATGTTAAGCTAATTAGCCTGTTGTTTCCTGCTATCTGTCTCCCTCCCTTTTTGAATAAAGGAGTTATATTAGTTTTTTTTTCCAATCTAATGGAACCTTCCTGAAACTAGGAATTTTGGAAAATTAAAATCAACGCATCAACTATCTCACTAGCCACTTCATTTAAGACCCTAGGATGAAATCCATCAGGTCCCTAGGACTTGTCAGCCCACAACTCAATACCACTTCCCTGGTGATTATAATTCTCTTGAGTTCCTCCCTCCCTGCCAATTCCTGATTTACAGCTATTTCTGAGATTTTACTTGTATCCTCCACAGTGAAGACTGATGCAAAATACCTGTTCAATTCATCTGCCATCTCCTTATTTTCCATTATTAGTTCCCCAGACTTACTTTCTATAGGACCAACTCTCACTTTGTGAACTCTTTTCCTTTTTAAATATCTATAGAAACTCTTACTATTTGTCTTTATATTTCTAACTAGCTTTCTCTCGTACTCTAAGTTTTCCCTCCTTCTAATCTTTTTTTCATTCTTTGGTGTTTTTTATATTCTGTCCAATCTTCTGATCTGCCACCCACATTGCGCAATTATATGCTTTTTCTTTAAGTTTGATGCCATCTTTAACTTTTTTAGTTTACCATGGATGGTGAGTCCTCCCTTTGGAATTTTTCTTTCTCGTTGGAATGTATCTATTCCATGTATTCTGAAATGTCCCCTTAAATGTCTGCCACTGCATCTCTATTGACCTATCTCTTAACCTAAATTACCAGTTCACTTTCGCTAGCTCTGCTTTCAAGCCCTCACAATTGCCCTTATTCAAGTTTAAAATATTAGTTTTATACCCACTTGTCTCTCCCTCAAACTGAATTTAAAATTCAATCATATGATGATCACTGAAACCTAGGGGTGCCTTCATTATGAGGTCATTAATTAATCCTATCTCATTGCACAATATCAGGTCTAGTACAGTCTGTTCTCTGGTTGGCTCCAGAATGTGCTGATCTAAGAAACTATCCCAAAAACGTTCTATGAATTCCTCATCTTAGGCTGTATTTGCCCATCTGATTTTCCCAGTCTATTTGAAGACTAAAATCCCCCATGATTATCACCATACCTTTCTGACAAGCTCCCATTATTTTTCTTTGGTACTCCGATCCACGGTGTGGTTACTGTTAGGGGGCCTGTGCACCACTCTCACAAGTTAATTCTTGCCTTTATCATTCCTCATCTCTGCCCAAATTACTTCTATATCCTGGATTCCTGAACTTAGGTCATCCATCTCTATTGTGCTAATATCATCTTTAGTTAATAGAGCCCGCCCTCCACCTTTTCCTAGCTTCTTATCCTTCCTAAATATCAGATACATCATCAGTCAGCAGAAGTGATGAGCTGAACTAACAGAATCTCTAATCCAATCTATCTCTGTGATTCCAAGCCCAGAGCTGGCCCTGCAACACTGGCCTGAATTTTGCGCATGTCGTATGTGTGCAATCAGTGGGCTCGGAATCGAACGCGATATCCGCTTTTGGTGGCAATTGCAACTGACATGTGATTTCACGCTGGCTGGACAATTAAGGTCCAGCCAGCGCACGCCTGGACATTGGGGCAGCGCTGCCAGCGGGAGCATGGCAGGTGCCGGGTCCAACTATCCCACCCTGGATCAAGGTTTGAGCAAAAATGTGAATGCTGTCTGGGAGAATGGCCTGACTGCCAACCATAAATGTGGACGGGCTACATAAAATCACTGTAGATTGCATTGTTAATGGACCTAATTGCCCATGTAATTGTGCGCACTGCAGTCAGAAGCGTGCCCGCTGAGCAAAATATTGCGCAAGTGCACGATGGCGCCAGGATGCACGCCCAATGTCATCTCGCGTTATTTCTTGTCCGTTTGGGTCAGGCACACGCCTGCCTGCGGGACATAAAATTCTGGCCCAGGTTATACTAGCCTTGGTATTAACGTGACAGGATTAATTAAAGACCTCAGACTAAAGGCACCCCTAGGTAGCAGCAACCACAATATGATTGAATTTTGTTTCCAGTATGAAAGGGACAAGAGTGGGTCTAAGACTAGTATTTTAAAGTTAAATAAGGACAACTATGTGGGCATGAGAGCTGAGATAGCTGAAGTTAACTGGGATTCTGGGCTAGGGGATAGATCAATACAGAAGCAGTGGCGAACATTTAAGGGGATTTATCAGAATACTCAGAATAAGTATTTTCCTACCAGAAAGAAAAATTCTAAGGGGAGGATGCACCATCTGTGGTTAACTAAAGATTTGGGAAAGCATCAAACTTAAGGAAAAAGCATATAACTCCGCAAAGATGAGTGGCAGGTCAGATAATTGATCAGAATATGAAGGATGGCAGAGAATGACTAAAAGATTGAGTAAGAGAAAGAAATTAGAGTATGAACAGAAGCTAGCTGGAAATGTAAAAACGGATAGCAGGTATTTAAACAGGAAAAGAGTAGGCAAAGTGAGGGTTGGCCCTTTGGAGAGTGAGAATAGGGAGTTAATAGTAGATAATAAGAAAATGGCGGATGAAATGAACAAACATTTTGCATCTGTCTTCACAGAAACAACTGTAAAACAGGAGGTGGAGGGGAGAGAGGAACTTGGTGAATTACAATCACTGGGGAAGCAGTACTGAGCAAACTGATGGAGCTGTGGGCTGACAATTCTCCTGGTCCAGGTGGACTTCATCCTAGGGTCTTAAAAGAGATGGCTAATGAGGTAGTAGATGCGTTGGTGTTAATTTTCCAAATTTCCCTAGATTCTGGAAAGGTTCCATCAGACTGGAAAGTAGCAAATATAACGCTTCTTTTCAAGAAGGGAAAGAGGCAGAAAACAGGAAACTATTACCAGTTAGCTTGGCGTCTGTCATGCGGAAGGTATTAGAGTCAATCACTAAAGAGGTTATAGCTGGGCACTTAGAAAAACAAGGTAATCAAGAAGAGTCAGACTGGTTTGTGAAAGGGAAATCATGTTTAACCAATTTATTAGAGTTCTTTGAAAGAGTACCATGTGCTGTGCATAAAGGGAGCCAGTAGACATACTGTACTTGGATTTCCAGAAGACATTTGATAAGGTGGCACATCAAAGGTTATTGCGGGAAATAATAGCTCATGGTGTAAGAAGTAACATATTAGCCTGGATAGAGTATTTCTGACTGGCAGAAAACAGAGAGTATACATAAATGGATCTTTGTCTGATTGGCAGGATGTGACGAGTGGAGTCCCACAGGGGTCTGTACTGGGGCCTCAACTTTTTACAATTTACATCAATGACTTAGATGAAGGGAGCAAAGGCATGGTAGCTAAATTTGTAGAGGTCACAAAGATAGGTAGGAAAGTATGCTGTGAAGAAGGCATAAGGAGTTTGCAGACGGATACAGGTAAGTTTGAGTGAGTGGGCAAAAATCTGGCAGATGGAGTATAATGTGGGAAATTGTGATGTTGTTCACTTTGGCAGGAAGAATAAAAAACAGAGCGTTACTTAAATGGAGAACAACTGCAGAATTCTGATGTGCAGAGGGATCTAGGGATTCTCATGCATGAGCCACAAAAAGTTAGTATGCAGGTACAGCAAGTAGTCAAGAAGGCTAATGGAATGCTGTGCTTTATTTTGAAAGGAATTGAGCATAAAAATAAGGATGTTATGCTTCAATTATACGGGGCATTGGTGAGGCCGCATCTCGCATACTGTGTGCAGTTTTGGTCTCCTTATTTAAAGAAAGATGTAAATGTATTGGAGGCGGTTTAGAGGAGGTTTACTAGATTGATACCTGGAATGAGTGGGTTGTCTTATGAGAAAAGGTTAGACAGACTGGGCTTGTTTCCACTGGAGTTTAGAAGAGTGAGGGGTGATTTGATTGGAGTATACAAAATCCTGAATAGTCTTGACAAGGTGGACATGGAAAGGATGTTTCCTCTTGTGGGTGAGTCCAGAACTAGGGGGCACTGTTTTAACATTAGGGGTCGCCGTTTTAGGACAGAGATGAGGGGAAATTTTTTCTCTCAGAGGGTTGTGCAACTTTGGAACTCTCTGTCTCAGAAGGTGGTGGAAGTGGGGTCACTGAATATTTTTAAGGCAGAGGTAGATACATTCTGGATCAGCAAAGGAATCAAAGGTCATCAGGGGTACATGGGAATGTGGAACTTGAAACCCAAACAGATCAGCTATGACCTTATTGAATGGCGGAGCAGGCTCGAGGGGCCAAATGGCCTACCTCCTGTTCCTATTTCGTATGTTCGTTTGTTCCTCCCTCAGAAGTGCCATCCTCACGATGCCTGATAGATCCTGAGGACCCTCCCTTCACATCCAAAGAGGAGCCGCAGACAGATGCACCAGCCTCACACCTCTCCGAACCAAGCACCAGTGCAGATATAGGCATATCGATGAGCAATAGCGTGTTGGATCAGTTGTTAGTGAACAATGGCATGGGCACATCACATTCACTTGAGGAGCTGGAGAACTGCTGGAAATCAGGAGCATGCTGAGTCCAAGGCTGATGATGAGCCTCTGGAGTCATCCATCGGGTGGCAGATACTGGATGTCCAGCGGGATGCGTGGGAGGATCTGGCAGAGATCCATGAGAGTCTGCGCACCATGGACTCTGTCTTGGAGGAGTCCATGTGGAGCGTGAGCACTGTGTTGACCTGCAGCTATGAGCATACTGCCTCCTGCATTGAGAGGGTGGTGACTGCCATGCAGAAGCAGTTCCCGGAACATAATCAGGGGATTCTGGGGCGGCACTCGGACCTGCAAGCCCACAGGCTAGCAATGACCTCAGCAGGCCACTGCCAGTGTGACAGATGGATGAGGCACCTAGTTACTATGCTAGGTGCCCATCTATCAATGGTGAACAGGAAGGTTCAAACGAACCTCACGCTGGCATGTTGCATCTGCGGGCTCCTCTCAGGGCACTCCAGACGAAGGCAGCAGCTCCTCCACTCCTCTTCCAGTGCCCATGGCATCTGATGAGGTCGCGACAACTGAGGTGTGCCCAGCTATGGCGCTGGACGCTCCCTCCCAGGCCGTGCCTGCACAGGCTCCGCCAACCAGAGAACCTCCGCCAAGGTCATCAAGGCCGAGAGGACATCACAGTCAACAGGCTGCCTCTAATACTGCTGCCAGCGAGAGGGGGGGGGGGGCGGCGGGGGTGCTGGTGGTGGGCACCAAGATGCAGCACTTGCAAGCGGAAGGTTAAGGCACTATAAACACAAGAGGGGTTGTCACGGGTGATATAACTTCATTTGAAACGAGTTCTATGTTCAAATTGTATAAACATGACCACTATTTCAAGATGTTATTATGTTTCATGGTCTGAATGTGCTTTATGTTTCTCATAAGTGTTAGACATTGGAGTAGCTTGTGACAGATGGGAATGCCTGTAAACTTTATTTCGGCGGTAGTTTGTTGACATCGGGGTCAGAGGAGGCCTCATCAGGAACGCTCGGTATGGAGGCATCACCCTTGGGTGCCCAGCTGAGTGAATGGAGAATCCAGGCCTCCCTGATCTCCCTGCCTCCCACAAGGCTCATTACTTCTGCAGCCATGTCCTCACCTTGGGCCTCCTCTGGCTCCTCATCAGACCCATCAGTTGAGTCGTCCTCTGTGGCCTGGGGAGCTGCCTCGCTGTCTTTATCCTCCAAAAGGTCCCCCCTTAATGGAGCTAAATTGTGCAGAGCGCAATACACAACGACAATAAGTGAGATGCGTTCTGGAGGACATTGCAGTGCTCCTCCTAATCGGTCCAGGCATCTGAATCTCATCTTTAGCAGCCTAATGGTCCTGTCAATCACCACCCTTGTAGAGGCATGATTCCTATTGTTCCTCTCCTCCACCTCTGTTCTTGGGTGCTGGAGTGGTGTCATGAGCCACCTTTTCAAGGGATAGCTTTTGCCACCCAGGAACCATCCAACCAACCGAGCTGGAGTGACGAACAGCCATGGCAACTGAGAGAGTTGCAGGATGTAGGCATCATTGGAGCTGCCAGGGCACCTTGCACATACTTGCAGAATCTGTGTCTTGTGATCGCAAACTATCTGCATGTTCATGGAGTGGAATCCCTTTCTGTTCACAAAGGCACCCGGCTCACCCACTGCTGCTTTGATGGCCACATGAGTACAGTTGATGGCACCCTGGACGCGGGGGAACCCAGAAATGGCTGCAAAGCCTCTGGCTCGCTCAGCCTGGCAGAGCTTATTGGTCCGGAAATGAATGAATGTCGTGACCCGTCTGAAGAGAGCATCAGTGACCAGCTTGATGCAACCGTGGGCAGCAGATTGGGACACACCACATAGATCCCCCAGTGACCCCCCGGAAAGAACCAGTGGCAAAAAATTTGAAATCTACTGTGACCTTTAGAGTCACTGGTATAGGGTGGCCACCCACACAGTCGGAGGTGATCTCTGGTCCAATCATCTGACAAATGGAGGTTACAATCTCCCTAGAGAGGCGGAGCCTCCTTCAGCACTGGACCTCAAACATGTGAGATAGCTGGAGTGCTGACTGAATACTCTGGATGCAGGATAGTGGCATCTTCTGCGGACCCTTCCTGCTGGTCCTGCACACCCTGTGACTGTACCTCTTCTCCCACAGGTCGCTCCCTGGGACGCTCCTTGTGGACACCTGGCCTCTTCTACCTTCTGCCTCTCTCTCGTCCTCTTCAGAGGAGGTCCCACCAGCAGGGTATACTATACCCATTTGCTGCAATGCAAATGGTACTGTTTCATGCGCTGAAGGGTGCACTTGGCACAAAGCTTCCAAGAAAGTTGGAGAAACTTAAGTGTTCTCAAAAAAAAAGCCAGCAGTGCAAAGAGTCCAGCAGAAAACATAGAAAAGGCTGTGAATTATCAAAAACAAACCAGCAGCAAACTCTCACCTAAACTCCTAACTACTCACATTGCCAGGGCTCCGGTCCCCTCTTATGCCTCCCTGGGATGAGAAATCCATCAAATAGGTTTGGCCACCTGCCCGTGTTGCCCTTGCGATGACTGCAAAAATCACACGGGCAACATAAAATTCAAGGCTGGTCGTTAAACATATTCAAAGCTGAGATGGACAGATTTTTAATCAGTAAGGGAGTCAAGGGTTACGGAGAAAAGGCAGGAAAGTGGAGTTGAGGATTATCAGATCAGCCATGATCTCACTGAATGACAGAGCAGACTCGATGGGCCGAATGGACTACTTCTGCTCTTATGTCTTATGGTCTAAGACAATCGGTTTTTTAATGGGCTTAATTGCCCCTTTAATTGCTGGCGGGTGCACTTTCAACTCCCAAGAGGTGTCAGCTGTGGCTCAGTCCATAGCACCCTCGCCTTTGAATCAGAGGGTTGTGGGTTCATGTCCCACTCCCGGAAACCAAGAACTGTGATTGTACTCGAACGAGTTGCAATCTGTGACTGTTGATAACTTGAAAGAGTTTCATAACTCAAAAGAGTTTCAACTCCCAAACGCGTCCGCCAACCGCAATATGGTGCAAGGGTGCAATGACGTCAGGACGCTCCCCCAACGTGTTCTCGCGCAATTTCCCACTCGTTCAGGTTGATCAGGCATCCACATCCACAACATAAAACTCCGGCCACTGTCTCTGTTTCAGACTGGAGTCAGCCAGCCTGTTGTGCTCAGGAAAGGAATGGAACCGGTGACTAGGTAACAGAGTTAGGTGGTAGCATTCAAAGACAATGGGCTGGATCTTCCCCTTTGAATGGGGAATTGTGAATCGGGAGATTTCTCAATGTCGTGATCCCACCTCCTGCCTAGCAGTGCCTGCCCAGATGGTGGGCTGCGGGGGGACAGGCAGGAGTTGGGGCTGTCACTTTATAAAGCAGGGCAGAGGTGGGATTGGAGATGAGACAATACTGAGGTGGGCAAGTTAGAAGACCCATCTCCATTCACTGGGACATTGGCCCAGTTCTGTATATGAGTATTAGGCATCCTAGCTCTCAACCCCATCTTACCCCTCCCATATCTCCCCATGTCCCTTCAATACTCCTCATCCGCCCATTTCTCCATGCCCTCTCCATAGCCCCCATGCCCTCTCATATACCGCCATACCCATTCACCCAGTCAGTATCCACTATGGACAGAACTCATGAGCCTTATAATAACGTTGGAAGTCTGAGATGCTCATGAAACTTTCAAAATAAACAGACAACCATTCAAAAACCTCTTCAAAAAACCTTAATCATATTAATTGCTCATTAAACTATCAATCAAAACAAAGTGCAAGGTCCTCTTGACAGCTGTATCAACAGCCCCTTCTGAGCTGAATCTATTAGTGGGGTTTGGAGCTCAGCCAAACATTCATAATGAGATTCCATTGCACAGCTGTCTCAACAACTTCCTTTGTTGTTGCTGGGCCAAAATTCTGAAACTCCTTCCCTAATAGCACTGTGGGTATTTCTACAACACATAGAATGCAGCGGCTTAAGAAGGCAGATCACCACCACAATTTGGGATGAGCAATAACTTCTGAACTAGCCAGTGAAGCCCACATCCCATGAACAAATAAAGAAAACAAAATCTCCAGAGCTGAATATATTAAAACCATTAAAGTCAACAATGGTGTCAAGGGTTATAGGGGCAGAAAGGTAAGTGGAGTTGAGGCCACAATCAGATCAGCCATGTCTTATCAAATGAGGAAGCAGGCTTACAGGGCCGAATGGCCTACTCCTGCTCCTAATTCTTGTGTTCTTTGAAGTAGTGGAACATATGGTCTTCTAATCTGGCCTTTCAGTGTCCTTAACAAGACTCTTATTGAGCCTAATTCACTGCCCACTTCCTGGGGGTGGGTAGCTGTGCCAGCCCTGAAGCTACCTCAGCAAAAGTGGCCAGCACTGAGAATGAGATGGGGAAACTGGCAATGCGGCCCAGTGCCCTATTTACCTCTGTTCCCAAACATGGTGGGGCCTGAAAATTCAGCCCATTGAGGTTTTTTTCATTCTCTGTGTTGCTGGCTAGACCAGCATTTATTGCCCATCCCTAATTGTCCTTGAGAAGGTGGTGGTGAGCTGCCTTCTTGAACTGCTGCAGTCCATGTGGTATAGGTACACCCACCGTGCTGTTAGGAAGGGAGTTCCAGGATTTTGACCCAGTGACAGTGAAGGAACGGCGATATATTTCCAAGTCAGTATGGTGCATGGCTTGGAGCGGAACCTGCTGATGGTGGTGTTCCCCTGCATCTGCTGCCCTTGTCCTTCTAAGTGGTAGAGGTCTGGAGTTTGGAAGGTGATGTCAAAAGAGCCTTGATGAGTTGCATCTTGTGGATGGTACACCCTGCTGCCACTATGTGTTGGTGGTGGAGGGAGCTACAATGCAAGTTCGAGGCACATAAGAAAGGTGGAGATAGTTCTGAATTGCTTTCTGCAGCATACAGTCACACCTCAGAGTAAGGTACAGGCACAGGAAGGGGATAGTGTAACTGTCAGTCAGCAGTGTAGGGGAAACTTTAGCATAGAAAGAGTCCCACAGACACTGGTCCTTTCCAGCAGGTATGATGTACCTCCTGTCTCTTAGAATAAGGATGAAAGCAGAAGGGAGAATCGTCAGAATGTTAACAATGGAGCAGTCTATAGGCAAGGGGTGGCAAGGTAGGAACAGAATAATAAGGTTGTAGTCATGGGAAAGCGGATAATTAGGGGACAGATAGTGTCCTCACCTGTCACAATCGAATGTGCAGGAAGATGTGTTGCTTACCCAGTGCAAGGTTAAGGGATATCTTGGAGCAACTGGAGAGAAACTTTGAAAGCAAGGATAAGGTTTGAACTAATGATATTGAAAAGAACAGGGGGCAGGTCCTGCTGAGGGAATATCAGAAGCTAGTAGTAAATTAAAAGCAGGACTCCGTGGTTCATAGCCACCAGATTACTACCTGAGCCACATGTTACTTAGCATAGGATTAAACAGATCAGAAGGTGGATGTTTGGATGAAATACTAGTGTAGAAAGGAGGTGTTATATTTCATAGGACACTGGAACAGAAAGGAGCTGTACCTTTGGGATGGGCTCCACCTCAACCGGAATGGGACCAGTGTCCAAATGGAAAGGATAAATTTGGCTTTAAACTAACAAAACAGGAGGAGAGGCATCTGGTGGAAATAACATGAGCCTGAAGATAACAGAAACGGGAGATAAGAATTAAGGTCAGAACAAGGTAAGGTATAAGGGTAACATAAACGATCAGGGAATAGATACAGTTACAGAGCATAAATATAGAATGACAGTTTAAAAATAAAGTAAAACAATCGATCAGTAAAAATAAATTAAATTTCCTGAACATTGATGTGTACAGCATCCAAAACAAAATGGGAAAACTGGAGGCAGTAATACAACATTGAGCAAGATGTACTAGAGATAACACAAACATGGCCAGATATAGGTAAAGTTAAATATTGCAGGGTATAATGTAGTTAGAAAGGGTAAAAAAGGAAGAAGGAGGTGGGATAGCTTTAATAATTAAGAGATAACATAATGACAGTGGAACGATGGACATACTAACATTAAGATAGAAACAGAATCCATATAGGTTGTGATAAAGGATTAAAAGGTATTGATCGCACTAATAGAGGCCTTCTAAAGGTCATCTGATAGTTGAAGCAAAGTGGAAGAAGAAATATGTAAACAAAACTACAAAGTGATCAAAAACATTGACTAATAATAATGGGAGATTTGAACTATCCACAAATAAGCAGACATGAGGTAGTGAAAGGGGACACGGGAATAGAGTGTGTGCAAGACAAAAAGACTCCTTTCTTATTTAGGATGTAAGAAGCCCAACTAGAGAGGGAGCACTGCTGGATTTAGTTATGAGAAATGAACCACAGCAGATAAGGGAAACAAGTGTAGGGCAACACCTATGCATTTGCAATACAGTAAGGTTTAAGATCATGTTTGAGAAAGACATAAGCGAAACAAAGACCAAACTGATAGATTAGCTAAAAGTTCATTTTGAGCAAATGAGAATGGAAATAAGGAAGGTAAACTGAAAAGAAATATTGATAAACAAGGAGCTGGAACAGCAGTCGAAAATAATTAAAACGGTGACTAACAGAGTTCAAAAGAAATATATCCTCCTAAAAAAACAAGAGAAAACTAGCCAATAAGGAAAAATTGAAACAAAAGAAAAAGGAGTACACTAAGTACATAGACAATGGGTGACAAAAGGGAATAAGAAGAAGTTAAGGAAAATTTTTTTTTAAATTAGGAAGACGAAGAGGAACTCCAAAATTAAATGATTAAAGAATATAAAAAGAAACAGTAAAGTATTCTACAGACACATAAATAAAAGGAAAGCCACGATACAGATAGGGCCACTATGGGATAGGCAAAATAAACTCACTGGTTACAACAGTGAAACTTTGAATGATTACTTTGCCTCAGTATTTTTCAGGGAGATTAACAGGTGGATATGGCAGTAAAGGAAGAGGTTAATGATATAAGGTAAAAAAAAGGGGATAATTGATAAACTAGTAAAACTTTGAGAAGATGAAAGCTCTGCTTTAGATGGATTGCATCTGAACATATTAAAATAAGTTAGGGAAGATATAGCAGATCTCAGGGGCTTTCTACTGAGGCAGATCCGGTGAGTCAGGAAATTTCCCAACTCAAGCTACCCAGTAACAAAAGCCAGCCCCTATTTTCTAAGGAGAAGTTAGCTTGCGTATTTCTTTGACTAAAATTCAGCACCTCACACTAATCTATATTGAAACTCATTTGCCATTTACACATCTATCTATTTTGTCTCTGTCTTCCTCAGCATTAACTATACACTCCAATTTGGTATAATCTGCAAATTTTGAAATTATACTTCCAATTTCTGAGTCCAAAATTTTTTATTTGTTCATGGGATATGGGCATCGTTGGCTAGATCAGCATTTATTGCCCATCCTTAACTGCCTTGTTCAGAGGGCATTTAAGAGTCAACCACATTGCTGTGGGTCTGGAATCACATGTAGGCCAGACCAAGTAAGGACAACAGATTTCCTTCCCTAAAGGACATTAGTGAACCAGATGGGTTTTTCCCCCTGACAATCTGCAATGGTTTTATAGTCATCATCAGGCTTTTAATTCAGATTTTTATTGGATTCAAATTTCACCATCTATCATTAGCATTATTCTGGGTCCCTGGAATACTAGTCCAGTGACAATACCACTTCGCCAGCACCTCCCCAATGTAAATGGTGAACAACAGTGGTTTCAGCACTGATCTCTGTAGAACACCACCTCCCACCTTCCAGCAGTCTGAGAAAATACCTTTAACCCCTAGTCTCTGTTTTGTAGCCTGTCCCCTGACTCCTCATGGCCCAGCCTTGGTCACGAGTCTAGTATGGATACCGTATTGGAGACTTTTGAAATTCCAATATTACATATGCTACATTACCCTTGTCTATACTTTCTGTTACTTCTTCAAAGAATTCAAACAATTTAGTCAAATATGAACTTCCCTTTTAAAGTCCATGCTCTACGATATTTTTGGCTTCTAGCTCTTTTTCTATTACATCTTCAAGTAAGGATTTCACTAGTTTCCCTACCATCAATGTTAAGCTAACTGGTCTATAGTTTCTTGGACTTTTCTATCTCCTTTAGGAATCACATCAGCTACCCAGCAGTCTTCTGGCACTATTCCCTTTGCTAATGATATTTTGGAAATATGTAATAGTGCATCTGCTTTTCTTAAATTCATTCATGGCATGTGGGCTTCACTGGCTTGGGCCAGTATTTATTGCCCATCCCTAATTGCCCTTGAGAAGGTGGTGGTGAGCTGCCTTCTTGAACCGCTGCAGTCCATGTGGTGTAGGTACACCCACAGTGCTGTTAGGGAGGGAGTTCCAGGATTTTGACCCAGTGACAGTGAAGGAACGGCGATGTATTTCCAAGTCACTCACCATCCTCACTTGGAAATATATCTGAAAGAGTTGTTACATCTGGCCTCAGGCATGCTTGGCTAAGAGCCCAAAGTCATTAAAGGATTATCCCAGCAGGGGGTTCTGTTTTGTCAACTGGAGAGAACTGTTGACTTCACTTGATTGACATATTTAAGTGACCATAATAAGTTGTTTTTCTGTGATCTCTTTTGTCAATGACTGATTGTTTATTTGCACATTATTAAGAAGTATGAAGAGTTTGTATCCTCTGTTATTGATTTTTTTCTGATGCTTTAATCGTCTAACTGATTGACACTTTTATAGGGTTGCAGAACTGTAGTACTTTTCAAAAGAAGATATGGGAATGAGTGTTTTTGTTTTTCTGAGCAGTTCCACAAATACCATTGTTGCTACATGGCTCATTGGTTCTGAACACAGTGTATACCAGGTGGATGGATATGAAAGGGCCGACATGAGGGATCAGAGGGTGTGGGTAGTGTCATGAGTTGGCACTCATGATGGGGCATGGGTAAGAGCTTTTAAATTTAACTTTCTAAAGACTCCTGAATCCAGATTCTTCCAAGGGGCCGTGAACCACAAGTCATCGAGAAGCTGGTCTGACTCCACAAAAATTACAGGGGGTTAGGAGATCCCTGCATCTGCAATGGAGCCAACCATGTTGGGAGTGCTGGGTGTGGGTTCACTACCCGCACCCTTACTCTGTGCTAGCAAAAACTCCGGGGTGTCGGAAATGAGGCAGGAATTCTGGAATCAGGTCTCATCTGCTATTTTTAAATGGCTCCAGAGTCATCCCGACTCCCCAGAAATCCAGGTCTAAAAGCTTATATGGAGTAGAGGAGGAAAAGCATCTTGTGGTGTAGACATACAAATGACAAAAAATTGTACTTCAGATTAACAAAGCCATAATAATGCTAACAAAGTGTTGCTGGAGGAGCCTAATTAAAAGTTATGTTAAAATTATGTAGAACTTTGGTTTGACCTATTATGCACAAATCTAGTCTCCACGGGAAGAATTTTCCGGTCGGCGTGTAGGGGCGGGCCCAACACATCATCGTGTAAAATGATGCGCGATGATGTCAGGCGTGTGTCCCGATGTCATCGCGCGCCATCGCGATGTTTCATTTGGCGGGCGCGCGCCGGAGTCGGCTGCACGCCCGCTGAAATGTAAACGGCTATTAAGGTATTAAGAAATCAATTAAAGCACTTAAGAACACTGCCCATCCAAACTTAAGGTTGGCGGGCAGGCGAAAAGCCCAAGTGATCTTCGCGTTTTTCAGGAAACCTCATCCACGGGCGGGATGAGGCTTCCTGAACCTTCTATTAAAAAAGTAAATACATTTTCATAAATATAAAAACGTGCCCCCATTCATGTGACACAGTCACATGAGGGGACGTGTTTAAATAGATTTTTAAATCTTTTCTTTTATTATTTTAATATCCATTCAATCTCTGAGGCAGTTCCGTGCCTCAGGGAGATTGAAGCCCTCTTTTGCGCGCATGTGCGAAAGAGCGTTGGCCCCTCCTCCCCCTCCTCCCTCCACCCGAACAGGTAGCGCTGAGCGCTACTGGCCGTGTATTACACTGGGCCGGCCTTAATTGGCCCGCCAGCGTAAAATGGCGGTGCGGAGCTGATCACAGGTGGCGATCAGCTCTGCGCCCACTCCCGCCTGCCACAGGAAAAGTCCTGGCCCATATTGCAAAGGGGGAAAAAACTGCGCACAGTACTCCAGATGTGGTTCTACCAAGACCCACAAAATTGCAATAAGGTTTCTTCAATCTTATACTCCAATCCCTTTGTGACAAAGGCTAAAATTCCATTTGCTTTCCTAATTGCTTGCCTTTCCTGCATGTTAACTTGCTGTGATTGTACATAATGAAACTTTACCATCTAAGTTAATATTGTCAGCAGACATGGCTACCTTACACTTGTCTCTTTATCTAAATCATTGCCTCAGAAGTCAGAAGAAGCGAGGTCACTGAATATTTTTAGGCAGAGGTAGTTAGATTCTGGTTAGGCAAGGGAATCAGGAGTAGATGGGAATGTAGAACTCAAAACACAAATAGAACAATCATGATCTTAATGAATGGCAGAGCAGGACGAGGGGCCGAATGGCCAAGTTCTGCTCCTATTTCGTATGTTCGTAAATAGCTGATCCATGCATCATCCCACTGGTTACAGCCTACCAACCTGAAAATGGCCCACTTATTCCTACACTCTGGACAGAATTTTACTAGCTCCTGCAAGTGGGTTTGGAAGCAGGGGACCTGTAAAATTCCCCTAGTGGCCTTCATACCGCCCTCCCACCTGCCCCCAAACTGTCCTCAATTTTACAGGGAGCAGGCACAGCCTAAGATAGTCTGACCACCCTCATCCTAACTGAAGCCCTTAAGTGGTTTAAAGTGGCAGGATTTCCCACCGCTGGTAGAGTTGGTAGGGAATGCATCCTCACCAATGCTGGCTGCTCCGCAGCTATTTAATATATCCGAGGAATGTTAACTGGCTGAAGGCCCGCCTCAGAGAGTAGCTGGCCAATCAGATTGACTGGCAGTTCTGTAGACCCAGCAGCCCGACCAGGAGCAGTGGTATACAGTCAGGAGGGAGTTTCCATGGGAGTCCTCCACTTCAACTCCGGATCCCATGAAGTCTTATAGCATTAGGTCAAACATGGGCAAGGAAACCTCCTGCTGATTACCACATAATGCCCCTGCTCAGCTGATGAATCAGTACTCCTCCATGTTAAGATGCACTTGGAGGTGGCAAGGGCACAGAATGTACTCTGGGTGGGGACTTCAATGTCAATCACCAGGAGTGGCTCAGTAGCACTACTACGGACTGAACTGGCCAAGCTCTAAAGGACATGGCTGCTAGATTGGGTCTGCGGCAGGTGGTGAGGGAACCAATAAGAGGGAAAAAACATACTTGATCAAATCCTCATCAACCTGCCTGCCACAGATGCATCTGTCCATGACAGTATTGGTAGGAGTGATCACCGCACAGTCCTTGTGGAGACGAAGTCCCGCCTTCACATTGAGGATACCCTCCATCACGTTGTGTGGCACTACCACCATGCTAAATGGGATAGATTTCAAACAGATCTAGCAACTCAAGACTGGGCATCCGTGGTGTGCTATCGGCCATAGCAGCAGCAGAATTGTACTCGAACACAATCTGTAACCTCATGGCCCGGCATATACCCCACTCCCAAACCAGGGGATCAACCCTAGTTCAATGAAGGGTGTAGGAGGGCATGCCAAGAGCAGCACCAGGTACACCTGAAAATGAGGTGCCAACCTGGTGAAGCTACAACACAGGATTACTTGAACGCCAAACAGCATAAGCAGCAAGTGATCGACAAAGTTAAGCGATTCCACAACAAACAGATCAGATCTAAGCTCTGCGGTTCTGCCACATCCAGTCATGAATAGTGGTGGACAATTAAACAAGTCGCTGGAGGAGGAGGAGGCTCCACAAATATCCCCATCCTCAATGATGGAGGAGCCCAGCGCATCAGTGCAAAAGATAAGGCTGAAGCATTCGCAACAATCTTCAGCCAGAAGTGCCGAGTGGATGATCCACCCCAGCCTCCTCAGAGATCCCCGCCATCGCAGATGCCAGTCTTCAGCCAATTCGATTCACCCCACGTGTATCAAGAAACAGCTGAAGACACTGGATACTGCAAAGGCTATGGGCCCTGACAATATTCTGGAATAGTACTGAAGACTTCTGCTCCGCAACTTGCCACACCCCTAGCCAAGCTGTTCCAGTACAGCTACAACACTGGCATCTACCCAGCTTCGTGGAAAATTGCCCAGGTACGTCCTGTCCACAAAAAGCAGGACAAATCCAACCTGGCCAATTACTGCCCCATCAGTCTACTCTCGATCATCAGTGAAGTGATAGGAGGGGTCATCAACAGTGTTATTAAGCAGCACTTGCTTAACAATAGCCTGCTCACTGATGCTCAGTTTGGTTTCTGCCAGAGTCACTCAGCTTCTAACCTCATTATGGCCTTGGTTCAACATGGACAAAAGAGCTGAACTCCGGAGGTGAAGTGAGATTGACTGCCCTTGACATCATGGCAGCATTTGACTGAGTGTGGCATTAAGGAGCCCTAGCAAAACTGGAGTCAATGGGAATCAGGGGAAAAACTCTCCGCTGGTTGGAGTCATACCTAGCACAGATGAAGATGGTTGTGGTTGTTGGAGGTCAATTATTTAAGCTTCAGGACATCACTGCAGGAAGTCCTCAGGGTATTCTCCTCGGCCCAACTATCTTCAGCTGCTTCATCAATGACCTTCCTTCCATCATAAGGTCAGAAATGAGGATGTTCGCTAACGATTGCACAATGTTCAGCACCATTCACAATGCCTCAGATACTGAAGCAGTCCATGTTCAAATGCAGCAAGACCTGGACAATATCCAGGCTTGGGCTGACAAGTGGCAAGTAATATTCGCTCTACACATGTTCCAGGCAACATCCCTCTCCAACAGGAGAGAATCTAACCATTTCCCTTGACATTCAATGGCATTACCATCACTGAATCCCCCACTATCAACATCTTGGGGTTACCATTGACCAGAAATTGAACTGGACTAGCCATATAAATACTGTGGCTACAAGAGCAGATCAGAGGCTGGGAATCCTGTGGCGAGTAACTCACCTCCTGACTCCCCAAAGCCTGTCCACCATCTACAAGGCACAAGTCAGGAGTATGATGGAATACTCTCCACTTGCCTGAATGAGTGCAGCTCCAGGAATACTCAAGAAACATGACACCATCCAGGTCAAAGCAGCCCGCTTGATTGGCACCCCTTCCACAAACATTCACTCCCTCCACCACCTACGCACAGTAGCAGCACTGCGTATCATCTACAAGATGCACTGCACACACTCACCAAGGCTCCTTAGACAGCATCTTCCAAACCCAGGACCACTACCATCTAGAAGGACAAAGGCAGCAGATACATGGGAACACCACCACCTTGAAGTTCCCGTCCAAGTCACTCACCATCCTGACATGGGAATATGTCGCCGTTCCTTCACTGTCACTGGGTCAAAATCCTGGAACTCCCTCCCTAACAGCACTGTGGGTGTACCTACACCACATGGACTGCAATGCTGGCCTAGCCGGCAATGGTCACATCCCGTGATTGAATAAAAAAAAAGGAAAGAGCATCAAAGCAGAAGCCACGAAATGGGGAAAATGCGCCAACTGCCATCTTGAAATGCTCTCGGTGTGACGGGAAAAACCTGCACAAGTGCGAAGAATGCCCAGTAGGAGGAGCATAGTGCCATTACTGTGGAAAAATAGGACACTTTAAAACCATCTGCCGATTCAAAATGCTCACAACCTTCAAAAAGAAGCAAAAAATATTAAAACCAAACCACATACCAGAAGTGGAAGAACCACAACGAAAGGAAATAACTTTCCCAGGGGAAGTAAATGAAACTGAAAATAAATACTGGAGTATTAAACTTGAAGTGGATGGACACCCCACAGAATTTAAATTAGACATAAGGCAGGAGTTTCTGCCTTATCCGGTGAAGTAAAGTGGCTTAAGCACATTACGTTACAGCCTTCATCTAACAAGTTTATTCATTTAAAGAATGTGGCCGTTGCTGGTTAGGCCAGCTTTTATTGCCCATCCCTAATTGCCGTTGAGAAGGTGGTGGTGAGCGGCCTCCTTGAACCGCTGGAGTCCATGTGGTGGAGATACATCCACAGTGCTGTTAGGGAGGGAGTTCCAGGATTTATCTGACGAAGTAAAGTGGCTTAAGCACGTTACAGCTTTTATCTATCAAGGTACAGGGCCTAGATGGGATTGCACTTAAAGCCATAGGACAATACATGGCAATATTGAAGTACAAAGATAGAGAAATCATTGAACCTCTGTATGTCATCCAGAATCAAGAATGTTTTTGATTAAGCAGGAAGGAATGTTTAAAATTGAACTGATCTATAAAGTTGATTCCAGCATTATATTCAATAATATATTTTCAAGATTATTTACAGGCTTGGGGAAACTGAAGACCAAGCACCCTGTTAACCGAAGAATTGATGCTAAACCATTTTGCCTCTTCACGCCAAGGAAAGTCCCTCACCGACTCTGACAAAGTCAAGATTGAAATTGAGAAGATGCAACAGCAAGGAATTTATCACCGGTCACGATGCCAACAAAATGGTATTCAGGAAAGGCCTCAGTCCCAAAGCTAAACGGATCTTTAAGAATCTGCGTGGATTTAACTCAGCTAAACAAATCATTGGAGCGTGAGATCCTCCTGATGGCCTCACTGGATGAGAGTCTTGCCAAATTGGCCAAGAGTACTCTATTCACCAAATTGGATGAAAACATTGGTTTTTGGCAGTTGCCTCAGAACAAAGAATCCAGATTGCTGACCACTTTTATAACACTATTTGGTCTTTATTGCTTTAATAGATTACCATTTGGAATTGTTCCTGAAATTTTCCAAAGGACAATGTCTCAAACCCTAGAAGGCATGGAAGGAGTAATATGTGACATGGACGACATACTTGTACACAGCACCGTGAGAGAAGAGCATGACCACAGAGTTAGAGCAGTCCTAAAAGCCATGCACGATGCAGGCCTAACATTGGATGAAAATGTGAGTTCGTCAAATTTATGGTTAAATTTCAAGGTCAAGTTGTACAAACCTGTGGAATAACAGTTGACCCACAAAAAACAAAGATGATTAGAGAGTTTCCACAACCCAGGAACATTACTGAACTTAAGAGATTCCTCGGGATAGTCAAAGAGGAAAGTTCCTACCAAATTTGGCAGGGATCAATGAGCATTTGAGACAGATGTTGAGACAGGGTCAACAGTGGTGCTGGAATGTGGACCAACAAAATTCTTTTGAGAAAATCAAAAATCTTTTAATTTGCTCTGAAATTATGGCAATTATGACCCAGAATTACCAACCACAGTCACAGCAGATGCACTGTCAACAGGCCTGAGTGCAGTATTATTTCAAGTATAAAAAGACAGTAAATGTAGACCAGTTTACTATGCCTCATGGTCACTGACAGACTCAGAATGAAGATACATTACAATTGAGAAGGAAGCATCAGGAGCAAAATGGGCATGCAAGAAATTTTCGGACTCTGTGATGGGATTGAGGTTCAAGATTTAAACAGACCATAAGCCACTAGTCACTCTTCTGAACATGAAAGAGATTGTGAAGATCCTGCCTAGAGTCCAAGGGTTCAGATTAAGATTCATAACAGAGTACATTCAAGGGACGTACCATATGACAGCAGATACCAGTTGAAGGAACCAATGTACAAGATTTGCATTTCACCAAGGAGGTGGGAACGTATACACCTCTCATTACTCAACACCTACCGGCTATTGCAAATAAGTTGCAGGATTTAAAACAAGCACAGCAGCAAGATGACAAATGTATACAGATAAGAAAATACTGTCTGTAAGGATGGCTGGACTATACTCCTAACAATAGTACTACGGCGGTAGTTCAAACAGAGAAAGCACATCACAATCGTTGATGATCTCCTCGTTTTTAATGACAGAATAGTCATTCTGAGAACTCTTTAGCTTGATATTCTTCAAGGAATTCACCAAGGTCACTAAGGGATAGCAAAATGTTGAGCGAGAGTCCAGCAATCAGTCTCACGGCCAGGCATTACTCATTCTATAGAAGAAATGATTTCAAACAGTCTTATGTAGGCAGTGAAAAGCCAAGGTCAAAAAGAACCATTATCACCTTCTACTTTTCCATCAAGGCTGTGGGTGTGCCTGGGAATGGATTTATTTGATTTTAAAGGCAAGATATTCCTTATTGTCATTGATTACTATTCAAGGTGGATTGAAGTGAACAGATTGCACAGCATCATATCAGAAGCAGCCATTTAGTCACTGAAGAGAATTAATGCAACATGTGGCATTCCGAGTGTTGAGGTGTCAGACAATGATCTGCAATTTGCTAATGAATTATTCCAAAATTTTGTAAAGGATTACAGATTCATTCACGTAACCAGCTCGCCTCGATATCTTCAGGCAAATGGAAAAGTTGAGAAAGGTGTGTGAACCATCAAAGACTTGATGAAGAAGAATGAAGATTTTAATTTAGCTCTTCTTGATTACCGAACCTCTCCGCTACAAAATGGTTTCTCACTATCAGAGTTGTTAATAGGAAGGAGTTTGAGAACACAACTTCCAGCTCTGCAACGGAAACTTAAACCTAAATCACCTCGAACGACCACAGGACGGTAAAATAGCGTGAAAAAGAACAGAGAAACAAACAGGCTCATAACTTTAACTCCAGAGCATAAGACTAATCAGTGCTGAAGCCCAGAGAGAGAGTATGGATACCTGATCAACAGAAAGAAGGCATAATAATCAAAAGAGCTCCGCAACCAAGATCATACAAAATTGAGACTGACCAGGGAACTATAAGGAGAAGTCATATCGCCTTAATATCCTTGGAAAGAAAGCCAATAGAAACTTGGGCTTACTACTCAGATCCCGATCAAGGTAAAGAATAAGAAACATGACAAAGCTCTATAGCCACCCAGGAGAAGGACACTCATACCAACAGAAGAGAGAGTACAGAATGTCCTCGACATCAGAAAGAGGTCAGAACAAGATCAGGGAGATTGGTTAAGGCACCTCAGAGACTAACTCTGTGAAGTCTGAGATTTTCAGGGGAGATGTAGGAAGATGTATATAATTGGGATAAAGACTTGGAGGAGATGTAGAGTAAAGGGTTAACATCAGAAGCACGTGATGTTGATGTTACGATAATGTAACATTATATGACTGAATATCGAGATCTGGAAAGAGCAGGAGTTCCAACCTTGTGCAAAGGTCCTAATATGTGTAGTAGCTATAAGTGAAAAACCATGGTAAATAAGAGGGGAGATGGTGGCGTAGTGGTAACGTCACTGTGCCTAGGTTATGCCTAGGTAATTTTCTGAGGGCAGGGATTCAAAGCCCATCATGGCAGCTGGTGGAATTTAAATTTAATTAATAAAGTCTGCAATTAAAAATTTGTCTCAGTAAGAGTGATCATGAAACTATCACTGATTGTCATAAAAACAGAGCAGGTCTGACAACATCTGCGGAGAGGAACACAGTTAACGTTTCAAGTCCGAATGACTCTTCATCAGAAACATGATGAAGAGTCATTCGGACTTGAAACGTCAACTGTGTTCCTCTCCACAGATGCTGTCAGACCTGCTGAGTTTTTCCAGCTATTTTTGTTTTTGTTTCAGATTTCCAGAATCCGCAGTATTTTGCTTTTGTCATTAAAAACAGATCTGGGCCACTAATGTCCTTTAGAGAAGGAAATCTGCCATCCTTACCTGGTCTGGTCTACATGTGACTCCAGACTCACAGCAATGTGGTTGACTCTTAACTGCCCTCTGAAATGGCCTAGCAAGCCTCTCAGTTCACGGGCAATTAGGAATGGGCAACAAATGCTGGACTTGCCACACATCCCATGAAAGAATAAAGAAAAAAAACTGCAGTCTCAAGCTCTTTACTTTGGGAAAACAGATAAGCAACAAAGAACCCTGTCTGGAACCGAACACACGATGAAACACACACCACTGCTAATTTACTGAAGGTGGGATGTGTTGTCTCTAGGATATGTTTTTAGTCTACAGACATTTAAATTTGAACTTTCTCAACTAGTGAAAACCTTCAAGATTCACAACCTTTGCTGTAAAAATTCAGCTCCATCACACACTGCCAGAACAGAACTGTGGCAGAAACCACAAATATAAAGTATCCTTCTCCCTGGCTGTTAATTGTAGCTGCCAGGAGATCTGTCTTCCATTTCAGGAGACCTGAGGACAATCCAAAAGGGCGGGCAACCCAAGTCATCAGGGTGCAACCCAGTCACAGGCCTCTGCCAGTAATACTCTCTTTCTCTGTGTCTGGAAGTGTCATTTCCCCCCTGCTGTGGCTTCATGACACTACAGTTACTGTATCATGCAGTGTTTCCCACTGGCCCATTCATACAGTCTACAGTGACCTGTGACATTAAATCAACCCACAGCAGTAAACTGTGTGATTTTTCAACCTTTCAGTGACCCATTCTGTGGGAGAAACTTGTGTTGACTAGAGTTGGAAAGCTCACCCTTTGACTTAAAAATAATTTCAGATATCAACTCTCATTGACATCGAACCTCTTGTGGCCAAAGGACACCCTATTTGAAGAACGCCCAGCCAGCTCTTTTGATTCTCTCCTCTCCCCTATACACCTCCCTATCACACTTCATTGACAACAACTATGGGTGGACAATACCAGGATGGAATATGTGACTGGCTTCCCCCCAATACCAGAAGCAAGTGAATCTTGGGTGAGGGCTTTGCTTTTATTCATTTACGGGTTATGCTATGCCAGCATTTATTGCCCATCCCTTGTTGCCCTTGAGAAGGTGGTGGTGAGCTGCCTTTTTGAACTGCTGAAATCCATGTGGTATAGGTACACCCACAGTGCTGTTAGGGAGGGAGTTCCAGGATTTTGACCCAGGGACAGTGAAGGGACGGTGATATATTTCCAAGTCAGGACGGTGAGTGGCTTGGAGGGGAACTTCCAGGTGGTGGTGTTCCCATGTATCTGCTGCCTTTGTCCTACTAGATGGTAGCAGTCATGGGTTTGGAAGGTGCTGTCTAAGGAGCCTTGGTGAGTTCCTGCTGTGCATCTTGTAGATGGCACACACTGCTCCCACTGTGCATTGGTGGTGGAGGGAGTGAATGTTTTTGGAAGAGGTGCTAATCAAGCGGGCTGCTTTGTCCTGGATGGTGTCAAGCTTCTTGAGTGTTGTTGGAGCTGCATGCATCCTGGCAAGTGGAGAGTATTCCATCACACTCCTGACTTGTGCCTTGTAGATGGTGGACAGTCTTTGGGGAGTCAGGAGGTGAGTTACTCACTGCAGGATTCGTAGCCTCTGACCTGCTCTTGTTGCTGCAGCATTTATGTGGCTAGTCTAGTTCAATTTCTGGTCAATGATAACCCCCAGGTTGTTGATAGTGGGGGATTCAGCCATTGAATGTCAAGGGGCGATTGTTAGATTCTCTCTTGTTGGAGGTGGTCTTTGCCTGGCACTTGCATGGTGTGAATGTTACTTGCCACTTGTAGGCCCAAGCCTGGATATTGTCCAGGTCACATTGTAGTTGGACATGGACGGCTTCAGTATCTGAGGAGTTGCGAGTGGTGCTGAACATTGTGCAATGATCGACGAACATCTCCATTTCTGACCTTATCATGGAAGGAAGGTCATTGATGAAGTAGCTGAAGATGGTTGGGCCTAGGACACTATCCTGAGGGACTCCTGCAGTGATGTCCTGGTGCTGAGATGATTGACCTACAACAACCACACCATATTTCTTTGTGCTAGGTATAACTCTAACCAGCGGAGAGTTTCCCCCCGATTCCCAATTACTCCAGTTTTGCTAGGGCTCCTTGATGCCACACTCGGTCAAAAGCGGCCTTGATGTCAAGGGCAGTCACCCTCGCCTCACCTCTGGAGTTCAGCTCCTTTGTCTATGTCTGAACCAAGGCTTTATTGAGGTCAGGAACTGAGTGACCCTGGCGGAACCCAAACTGAGCGTCAGTAAGCAGGTTATTGCTAAGCAAGTGCCGCTTGATAGCACAGTTGGTGACCCCTTCCATCACTTTACTGATGATCGAGAGTAGACTGATGGGGCAGCAATTAGCAGGGTTGGATTTGTCCTGCTTTTTGTGAACTTGATATACTTGGGCAATTTTCCACCTAGCCAGTTAGAAACAGTGTTGTAGCTGTACTGGAACAGCTTGGCTAGGGACATGGCAAATTCTGGAGCACAAGTCTTCAGTACTATTGCCGAAATATTGTCAGGGCCCATAGCCTTTGCAGTATCCAGTGCCTTCAGACATTTCTCGATATCACGTGGAGTGAATCAAATTGGCTGAAGACTGGCATCCGTGGTGCTGGGGACCTCTGGAGGAGGCTGAGATGGATCGCCCACTCAGCGCTTCTGGCTGAAGATTGTAGCAAATGCTTCAGCCTTATCTTTTGCACTAAAATAAAGGCAAAATACTGTGGATGCTGGAAATCTGAAACGAAAACAAAAAATGCTAGAAAAACTCAGCGGGTCTGACAGCATCTGTGGAGAGAGAGACAGAGATAATGATCTGAAGAAGAGCCATACGGACTCGAAACATAATCTCTGTCTCTCTCTCCACAGATGCTGTAAGACCTGCTGAGTTTTTCCAGCATTTTTTGTTTTCGTTAAGTTTTGCACTGATGTGCTGGGCTCCTCCCTCATTGCAGATGGGGATATTTGTGGAGCCTCCTCCTTCAGTGAGCTGTTTAATTGTCCACCACCATTCACGTCTGGATGTGGCAGGACTGCAGAGCTTAGATCTGATCCGTTGGTTGTGGAATCGCTTAGCTCTGTCTATCACTTGCTGCTTATGCTGTTTGACATGCAAGTATACCTGTGTTGTAGCTTCACCAGGTTGACACCACACTTTTAGGTGTGCCTGGCGCTGCTCCTGGCATATCTTCCTGCACTCTTCATTGAACCAGGGTTGATCCCCTGGCTTGATGGTAATGGTAGAGAGGGGGATATGCTGGGCTATGAGGCTACAGATTGTGTTCGAGTACAATTCTGCTGCTGCTGATGGCCCACAGCGCCTCATGAATGCCCAGTTTTGCATTGCCAGATCTGCAAAATCTAACCCATTTAGCATGGTGGTAGTGCCATGCAACATGATGGGGGGTATCCTCAATTTGAAGGCGAGACATCATCTCCACAAGGACTGTGCAGTGGTCAACTCTACCGTTACTGTCATGGACAGATGCATCTGCGACAGGCAGTTTGGTGGGGAAGAGGTCAAGTAAGTTTTTCCCTCTTGTTGGTTCCCTCACCACCTGCTGCAAACCCAGTCTAGCAGCTATGTCCTTTAGGACTCAGCCAGCTCGGTCAGTAGTAGTGTTACCGCGCCACTTTTGATGATGGACATTGAAGTCCCCCACCCAGAGTACATTCTGCGCCCTTGCCACTTTCAGTGCTCCCTCGAAGTGATGTTCAACATGGAGAAACACTGACTCATCAGCTGAGGCGGAGGTGGGGGGGGCGGGGTGTGGAGGTTGTGGTACATTGTAATCAGTAGGAGGTTTCCTTGCCCATGTTTGACCTGATGCCATGAGACATCATGGGGTCCAGAGTTGATGTTGAGGACTCCCAGGGCTGCCTCTTCCTGACTGTATATCACTGTGCCACCACCTCTGTCCTGCCGGTGGGACAGAACAGACCCAGGGATGGTGATGGTGGTGTCTGGGACATGATCTGTAAGGTATGGTTCCGTGTGTATGACTATGTCAGGCTGTTGCTTGACTAGTCCCTGAGGAAGCTGTTAGTAGGGAGGACTTTGTAGGGTTGACAGGACCAGGTTTGCTGTTGTCATTTCCGGTGCCTAGGTCCATGCATGTGGTTCACAAGTTTAATTCCTTTTTATTGGCTTTTCAGCGGTTTGTTACAACTGAGTGGCTTGCTCGGCCACTTCAGAGGGCATTTAAGAGTCAACCACATTACTGTGGATCTGGAATCACATGACCAGGTAAGGATGGCAGATTTCCTTCCCTAAATGGCATCAATGAACCAGATGGGTTTTTACGACAATCGTTTCATCATTAGACTTTTCAGTCCAGACTTTTATTGAATTCAAATTCCACCATCTGGCGTGGTGGGATTTGAACTCACATCCCCAAAGCATTACCGTGGGTCTCTGAATTACCAGTCCAGTGACAATACCACCATGTCACTGCCTCCCCCTAGCTCAAGGAACTTTACCCTAGCATGAGCCAACACCTTCTGGAAAGTATTAAATACCTCCTAATTCCCCACAATTACTGTTGAGAGCTGGTTAGGGTCAGAGTATAATGCTGCCTCCATTGTGTAATTAAGGAGCCCGCCTCGTACTGTTTTCCCTTCAAAGGTCAGGATCATATCTGATGATGCCATGGTTATTGGAGATGATGTATACACTTGCAGACCCATGTCATGATACCTTTTTCTATTTTTACCAACAAAAATCTATGTATAGGTTCCCATTCAGTATCACTGAAAGATTGTTAACCCTCGTTCTAATATATTCTCAATCTGTCCTCCCCTCCCTGATCACACTTTCTGCTGATTCAATAGAGGAGGTCAAGTCAGCTTTGAGTATGACACAGCTAAAGATATAACCAAAAATATGTTGTGTGTTCCATTGATTAGTTATTACATGTGGCTTTAATTAGCTAACTTCCAGTATAATTTAATATCATTTGGTAACATTTATCCAAACTTTTTATTTTGTATTTATGATCACTCAAAGCCACCTTTCATACTTTTTGCTCAATTCTGTAAAATATCCTCTAACGTTTCAGGGGCAAGAACAATACAGTGAGGTGGACTCTGGGCTTGGGTGAATTATGCGCTGCCTTGTATCATACTGAACTAGCAGACTCCAAGGATTAATGTTAGCCATTGTTGGTCTGAACCGAAACGATGCATTAGCTTCAGTGAATGTGACCTGAAGAAGGGGAGACCTGTCTGGAGGTGCTTCCCCTCCAGATCATTATCCATGACTCCCACTGGAAAGTGTGTGGGATGTCAGAGGTTACAAGATTGGGCAAGGCTGTGATTCTGTCAGTCAAGATAAGACAATGAAAGAAAAGATATAAGCCTATGTTATCAGTAGCACAAGCCCACAGCTACAATCAATGATGCTCATTAGTCAGATGCAGATAGTTTGAGGGCGAAACTCTCCAACACATAGTCAGGACGGTAGCCCTGAGATATTTTATTAGTTCCTTCTTTCCCTTGCCAATTGTTCTTCCCTCCCCTCTGGTCAATGGAACCCATTCCTCATCCAAGTGACCATTATTAATTTGAGAGTCAAGTTGTGAGAGGCAGAGACTATTCTATATTGGACCTCATTATTGAACATTAATTCGGTGCACCCCCATCCCGCCCCCAACCTACTGACTTTCCATCAGGAACTCTGGTTTACTTTCACCCACTTGAGGTCCAAAGCCACAGTTATCCACCCCCTTATTGGAAATATTTGTGAAATGATGGAACTGTTTCCTGCCTGGTGCTAAACAGTGGCAGCTAATGTGAAATGACAATCACTTTCAGAGAACAGACCTTTATTTTATGATTCAGTTTTTCCTCCATCTTCTCTCCAAGGTGTCTGCGAATCATGTGGCAGCCATGGCTAAGAGGGTCAATGGGCAGCCCATGGCCAAGCTAACCATCAACAAATCAGCACAGAGAAATGGTCTTTTGGAAGATTTTCCATCTGATTTTCTCTGCTCCCTTGCAGACACTGCTTCATGCTACTCCATAGCGACGTAATGGAGACTAGCCATGTGTTCTGTAGTGGTCCGAACATCCATGGGCTCAAACTCACACCCAAAACCTGATGCATGATGTTTTGTTGCACATCCTATCCAGTTTCAATCAATGGGGCTGGTGAGCTGTGCAGCCCCTAATTCACCAACTGACATCAAAATAACTCCTGGAAAATATCTGTTGGGTAGGAAATGATGTGAACCATGGTAAAAAATGTAATGACAAGTGAGACATTCGAGTGAAAATTTGCTTCTCCAACTGGAACTGTTACTGATTGCAAAACATTGAGATGACACCAGACACAATCTCCATGCCAACAGGAAATTCCATGTGGCTAAAACACAAATTTAGTGTGTAGATATAATGTTAAAACTGATAGCAAAAGCTTCTACAAGTATTTAAAAGGAAAAAGAGTAGCTAAAGCCAATGTTGGTCCCTTGGAGGACAAGACTGCGGAGTTACTAGTGGGAAACGCATAAATGGCAGAGACGCTTGATCAATATTTTGCCTTCAGTTTTCACAGTGGAGGATACTAATACCACCCCAATATTAACAGGTAGTGCAGAGGATACAGAGAAGGAGGAACTTAGAACAATCATCATCACTACAGAAAAAGTACTGAGCAAACTATTGGGATTAAAGGGTGACAAGTCCCCAGGACCTGATGGCCTACATCCCAGGGTCTTAAAAGAAGTGGCAGCGGAGATAGTGGATGTAAAAACAAAAAACTGCGGATGCTGGAAATCCAAAACAAAAACAGAAGATAGTGGATGCATTGGCTATAATATTCCAAAATTCCCTGGATTCTGGAAAGGTTCCAGTGGATTGGCAAAATGCTAATATAACACACTTATTCAAAAAGGGGGGAAGGCAGAGAGTAGGAGACTATAGACCAGTTAGTTTAACATCTGTCGTTGGGAAATTTTTGGAATCCATTATTAAGGAAGTAGTAATGGGGCATTTGGAAAGTCAAAATGCAATCCATCAGTCAGCATGGTTTTATGAAGAGTAAATCGTGTTTGACTAATTTGCTAGAGTTCTTTGAAGATGTGACAAGTAAAGTGGATAATGTAGATGTTGTATATCTGGACTTCCAGAAAACATTTGATAAGGTGCCGCACAAAAGATTAATGCACAAGATAAGATCACATGGAGCTAGGGGTAATATATTAGCTTGGATAGAGGATTGGCTAACTAACAGAAAGCAGAGAGTCGGGATAAATGGGTCTTTTTCTGGATGGCAAGCTGTAACTAGTAGGGTGCCACAGGGTTTGGTCCTTGGGCCCCAACTATTTACAATCTATATTAATGACTTGGATTCAGGGGTAGAACGTACTATAGCTAAATTTGCAGATGACACCAAAATAGGTGGGAAAGTAAGTTGCAATTAAGAAATAAGAAATTTACAAATGGATATGGACAGGTTCGGTGAATGGGCCAAAATTTGGCAGATGGAGTTTAACGTGGATAAGTGTGAGGTTATCCATTTTGGTCAGAAGAATAAAAAGGCGTCTTATTATTTAAATGGAGAGAAACTTCAGAATGCTTCAGTGCAGAGGGATCTGGGTGTCCTTGTGCATGAATCGCTGAAAGCTAGTATGCAGGTACAGCAGGTAACAAGGAAGGCAAATGGAATTTTGGCATTTATTGTTAAAGGAATAGAGTATAAAAATAGGGAAGTGTTGTTGTAACTGTACAAGGCATTGGTGAGACCACACCTGGAGTACTGTGCACAGTTTTGTTCCATTTACTTGAGGAAGGATGTAGTTGCACTGGAGGCGGTTCAGAGGAGGTTCACTAGATTGATTCCAGAGATGCGGGACTTGTCTTATGAGGAGAGATTGAGCAGTTTAGGCCTATTCTCACTAGAGTTTAGAAGGATGAGAGGAGATCTAATTTAGGTATATAAGATGCTAAAGGGAATAGACAAAGTAGACGTGGAGCAGATGTTTCCCCTTCTGGGGCATTCTAAAAGGAGAGGCCATAGTTTTAGACTAAGGGGTGGTAGATTTAAATCAGAGATGAGGAGGAATTACTTTTCTCAAAGGGTCATGAATCTGTGGAATTCACTACCTCAGAGTGCAGTGGATGCCGGGACGCTGAATAAATTTAAGGAGGAGATAGACAGATTTTTAATTAGTAATGGGTTGACAGGTTATGGGGAGAGGGCAGGAAATTGGAGTTGAGGCTGAAATGAGATCAGCCATGATCATATTGAATGGCGGGGCAGGCTCGAGGGGCTGAATTGCCTACTCCTGCTCCTAGTTCTTACGTTCTTATGTTACATTCCATTCCATATATTGACTGTTAAAATGTTCAGAAGGCCGGACATGTTGAGGAGTGATGTTATTCGGAGAGTTCCAACATCCAATAAACAACTGAGGTCACTTGAACCAAATGTCACTCAATGGGATCATTTTGACAGCCAGGGGAGTGTTAACTCTTAGTGAACTGAATCCCACCTGCAGTCCAATATTGGCTGGAATTTAAATCCCCCCCACCCCCCAACCACGCTCCCCAGAGTAGGGCAGATAGCAAACCCGTCCTGTGCCTCTCTTTCTCTCCCGCTGTGTCTTTCTGTTTATCTCTCTCTGGTTCTATTTCTTTCTCACTTTCTGTATATCTCACTGTCGCTCTGTAATGATTTTAAATCAGAGATTGATAGATATTTGATAGCGAAGGGTATTCAGGTATATGGAGCCAAGGCGGGTGATGGAGTTAGAATCCAAATCAGCCATGATCTCACTGAGTAGCAAAATAGATTATTTTCCCAGGTTCCTCTCTCAGTCTCTTTATCTCTATCATTCTTTCCCTGTCTCCCCACCTTCTCTCTCCCTGTCTCTCTCGCTTTGTCTCAGTACTCCCCTTATACTGGATATTATCCTGTACACTATGCTTATGTATTTAAGTGAAACATCTAGATTATCCATGTAACAACTCAAAAAAAATGGAAGACTTTCATTTTTACAGAACCATTCACAACTTCAGGATATGCCAATCGCTTCACAGCCAATGAAGTGCTTTTGAAGTGTAGTTACTGTTATAATGTAGGAAATGAGGCAACCAATTAACACACAGCAAGCACCCTCAAACAACAGTATGATAATGATCAGACAATCTGTTAGATTGATGTTGGTCAGCTGGTCACCGAGAAGAATTCCCCTGGTCTTCTTCAAAATAGTGCCATAAAATCTTATACATCCACTGAGAGGATGGACAGGGCCACAGTTTAACACCATATGCAAAATACAGCACCTCTGACAGTGCAGTGCTCCCTCAGTACTCTGCTGAAAAAACAGCTTATATTTAAATAGCGCCTTTAATCTAATAAAACAACCCAAGATGCTTCCTAGTTCCAAAGAAGAGTTATATTAGACTCGAAACTCCACAGATGCTGCCAAAGCTGTTGAGTTTTTCCAGCATTTTCTGTTTTTATCCCAAGACGCTTCACAGGAGCATCATAAAACAAACTATGATACAGAGCCACAGAATGAGCTATCCAGCCAGATGACCAAAAGATTAATCAAAGAGGAAGATTTCAAGGACCCTCATAAAGGGGGAAATGAGGTGGAGGGGCAGAGAGGAATTCCAGAGTTTGGGGCCGAGGCAACAGAATCTGCAGCCACCAATGGTGGAGCAATTAAAATCAGAGATGCTTAAGAGGTCAGAATTAAGGGGCTCATAGAATTGCCTTCAACCTGGAGCACTCACCCAACGACACACACAGCAATATTGTGGAAGAAATGCAGGATGACACATCCGATGCCGTCTTTCTGCCAACATTGGCCATAGACCAGCTCAGACTCCCTGGCAACATGCTACTGGAAGAAACCTAGTGAGGGTTCCAACTACATGTTTTAATTAAGTCGCCTTTTACTCTTCTAAACTCCAGCGGATGCAAACCCCCTAGCCTGTCCAGCCTTTCCTCATAAGACAACCCGCGGGTTCCGGGTATTAGTTTAGTAGGGGGAACTAGTGGATACAAGCCCCCTAGCCTGTCCAACCTTTCCTCTGCCCACCCATTCCAGGAATTAGTCTAGTAAACCTTCTCTGAACTGCTACCAACGCATTTACATCCTTCCTTAAATAAGGAGACCAATACTGTACACAGTACTCCAGATGTGGTCTCACCAACGCCCTGTACAACTGAAGATAACCTCTCTACTTTTGTAATCAATTCCCCTCACAATAAATAATAAAATTCTATTAACTTTTCCTAATTACTTGCTGTGCCTGTATACTAACCTTTAGTGATTCATGCACTAGGACACCCAGATCCCTCCGAATCTCAGAGCCATGCAATCTCTCACCAATTAGATAATATGCTTCTTTTTTATTCTTCCTGCCAAAATGCCCAATTTTACATTTTCCCACATTATACTCTATTTATTAGATCTTTGCCCACTCACTTAACCTATTTATATCCCTTTGTAGCCTCCTTATGTCCTCTTCACAACCTACTATCCTACCTAGATGACATGGTCGCGGGTTTGAAGGTGCTGTCTAAGGAGCGTTGGTGAGTTGCTGCAGTGCATCTTATAGATGGTACACAATGCTGCTACTGTGCATCGGTGGCGGAGGGAGTGAATATTTAAGACAGCGGATGGGGTGCCAATCAAGCGGCTGCCTTGTCTTGGATGGTGTTGAGCTTCTTAAATGTTATGGGAGCTGCACTCATCCAGGCAAGTGGGGAGTATTCCATCACATTCGTGGCTTGTAAATGGTGGACAGGCTTTGGGGAGTCAGGAGTGTGAGCTACTTCTGCAGAATTCCCAGCCTCTGACCTGCTCTTGTAACCACAGAAGTTATATGGCTGGTCCAGTGCATTTTCTGGTCAATGTTGATAGTGGGGGATTAGACAGCCTATCAGCAGCAAATGCAGAGAGAACCCAGCCTGTGATTGGACGAGCAGCACAATTTTGAAAGGAAGTTCCAGGGTCTGGACTGCGAGTCAGCCAGAGTGGCGGGGTCCAGGTGAGCCCGAGCGGGGCCCACTGGTGTCTGAGTAAGCGAGTGACTGGAGACTGTGTGTGAGAGAGAGTGTGAGGGGGAGAGAAAGACTGTGGAGTGGGGGTGGGTGGGTGAAGAGAGAGTGTGAGGGGCGAGAGACAGTGTGAAGGGGGGAGAGAGAGTGTGGAGTGGGGAGAGAGTATGGAGGCGGGAGAGAGAGTGAGGGGGGTAGAAAGTATGTGAGGAGGAGAGAGTATGTGAGGGGGAGAGAGCGTGAAGGGGAG
The DNA here is from genome assembly GCF_964194155.1 of Cetorhinus maximus. NCBI lineage: Eukaryota > Metazoa > Chordata > Chondrichthyes > Lamniformes > Cetorhinidae > Cetorhinus > Cetorhinus maximus. The sequence goes on from NC_135899.1 coordinate 42,620,883, forward strand.
AGAGAGTATGATGGGCATAGAGAGTATGGGTGTGGGAGAGAATGTGAGGGGGGTGAGAGTTAGGGGGGGGAGAGTGAGGAGGAAAGAGAGTGTAGGGAAGAGAGAGTTAGGGGGGAGAGAGTGTGAGGAGGAAAGAGAGTGTAGGGGAGAGAGAGTGTTAGGGGGGTGAGAGTGTGAGGCAGGAGAGAGTGTGAGAGGGTAGAGAGTGAGGGGAGAGTGTGAGGGAGAGTGAATGTGAGAGGACTGGGGAGAGAGGGGGTGAAGGGGGAGTGAGAGTGTGAGGGGGAGGGGGAGAAAGAGGGAGAGAGAGAAGAGACTGTGAGGGGGAGAGAGAGACAGAATGTGAGGGGGAGAGAGTCAGAGAGAGAAAGTGAGTGGGGAGGGAGAGGGAAATAGAGTGTGAGGGGGAGGATGGAAGAGAGAGTGTGAAGGGGGAGAGAGAGTGAGAGGGGGAAGAGAGAGTGCGCGGGAGACAGAGGGAGAATGTGATGGGAAAGAGTGTGAGGAGGAGAGAGAGATAGTATGCGAGGCAAGTGTGTGTGCGGGGCAGTGTGTGCAAAAGTCTGGCTCACTCCCAGTCTCAGAGTTCTCATTCACCCTCACCCCCACACACCATCATGCACTCTCATCCACTCTCACAGTGGGTGAGGGTGCGTGGGTGTGCAGCCTGAGATTGGGAGTGAGCCGGACACACACAATCTGACACTATCACACTCTAATACTCATCGTTATTGATTACACATTGTCTTTTTGCTCAGCAAGTTGTTTCTTTTCATACCTCAGGTTTTTTTTGTAATTTGTGTTTAATGTTGCTCCAAACATTGGTTAGGATTTTCCGTGCCCGCTGGCGTCAGGCGTGTTCGGTGGTGTGAGTGGACAATATGGTGAGAAGATCAAAAATTGGTTTCACAAAGTCATGAAACCAGTTCAATGATCGTCCGCTCCGCCCGCTGACGGCGGGCCACATTCCCCGCCATCAGACGTCGGGAACCTCATTGTAATACATCAACATGTCATTATAAGGCCAGCCCGCCGCACTCATCCCCACCCCTGGATCATCTGCCCAGGTCGGCGGGAAAACACGCCGATGTGTTTCACAACAGCACTTAAGTGACGAGCACTTGGCAGGCTGCACTTCACTCAGGACTTTGAGGTTTGTTTGCTACCTCGCTTCGGGCAGCACTCGCAGACATCAGCGCCAGGCTTCACAGGCAACACCACATCACTTTTAGGGGGGCTCACGGGCAGGTCTCTACCTATCAAATCAGCCATATGTGGGTATCTTTTCAATGGCTGCAGAGCTAGAGCTTGCTTGGGGAAGGGGGAGAAGTGGCCTCAGGCAAGGGAAGAGGCTGCAGGACGAGGTCTGTACTGGGGAAGGGGGGTATCCCAGGGTGTGTGTGGGGGCACTTGTTGATCTGTGCAATTGGTCTCAAGATGGTGAGGGCTGAGGAGGCAGTCTCCAGAGGAGATGAGACCAGATGGAGATGTGAGGGTATGTGTGAGAGAATGGATGGTGATGTCCCTTGAGCTGGCAGTGAGTGAGATGCCAGTGAATGTGTGATGGGTTTGAGTGTGTGAGTTTAGAGTGATGAGATGGTTGCCGTAACCTGGCTGCACGGATGAGATCATTCATCCTCTATCTGCATTGGATGGCCAACCTCTTCTGTGCAGCGTTGGCACTGATCACCACTGCCATCACCTACCAAGCTGGAGTGGTAATGTTGCTGCTCCTCCTGCAGCCAGATTGGGGGTAAAGGACATCACCGCTGGCCTCCATGCATCCAAAAGGCACTCGAGGGCTGCAGTCTTCTTACCTTTTGGGGCCCTGTCTTCTTTGCTGCAGTCCTGGATTGGAAGCATTGAGCGCGGCTGTACTTTAAATGTGGTGCCTAGGCTGATGAATCGGCGAGGTGATGGCATGGCAGGCGAATCAGAGACCACCCACCATCGAAACAGCATGTATCCCGGGAATGCATAATTAATGCGCCGTGTTTGGGGTGATACAGCATGACAGGCTGCCATTGTGGCCGACGGGTAAAACATTGTTTTCCCCATCTGCTCCTGCACTTAGTGCAAATCTGGGACAATTCCCCACATTATCTTTCCAAAATTCGTTCATTGGCCCCTTGAGTGAGAAATATTTTGAAAAGTGGCCTGCCACACAAAAAGATTGGTTAAGACTGGTATAGAGAGATATGTTTGATGACATCTGGCATCCCTCATTCCAATCAACATATCTGGCTTTGGCAGCGATAAACCCATGGGTATTGTGAATCGTTATAAACAGCCATTTCACATCTATTCCTCATGATGTCCCGTCCCTCTCTGCGGACACATTACCAGCTTACATGCCATCCCCAAAACCTTGCCCAATAGTGCAAACACATCATGGCAGATTTACTCTGAACTAAAAGCTATAAACATATCTGATGGACCTGACAGATTTACTGTGTACTTGATAGGAGATTTCACGATGGAACTCAGTGTACTGCTGACACATTCTCAATAAATCATATCGTGTTGGTAAGGTCCTTTGCCAGCGGAAACTAGCGATTGGCATCCCTGTGCCAAAGTCAATCCCAGCTATTGTTGAGAATGTGCTTCCCATGTCTCTCGCCCATCATTTTGCTAAAGTAGCTGAAAGCTTCATTGCAAAGTGGGCAATGAGCAAAATGATGAAACGTTTAGACCATTAGCAGTTTGGTAATAGAAAGGGGTTATCCACAGTGCACTGCCTCATGGAGCTCCTTAATCAGCTGTATCCTAATGCTGACAAACAGAAAACATCACCAACGGTATTGCAAATTGATTATAGCACAGTGTTTGACCATGTAGAACATAACATTGCAATCAACACTCTCCTTCAATTAGGAGTGAGCCCATCATGTGTACACTGGATCTTGGACTTTTTCAACAATTGACAATAATGTGTGAAATATGATTCGAGTAGTTCCAGTTGGATAACTACAAGCTGGGGTTCTACAGGGACCTATTATACTCTTGGCCATCATAAACAATGGCTGGAAATTTCTGGCCCCTTTGGTGCCAGGTGTCATGGTGAATGGGGGCAGGGGCGGTGGGGGGGGCACAGGGGCAGTATGGCGAGAAGGCCAAAAATCAGTTTCACACCATTGTGAAACTAGTTTGCGATTGTCCGTTCCACCTGTCAATGGCGAGCTGCGTTTCCCATTGCTGCACGTAGGGAACATAATTTTAATACATTTGCATCTAATTAGAAGCCCTGCTGACCGGAATCATCTCCCCACATCAAATTTACCGCCCACGTCAGCGTGACTTCAGAACAGTGTGCTTCACAACTGCCTTTAAACGGCATGTACCCTCTTGGAGTGTCGTAATCATTGGGCAATGACGGAGTGAATGGGCAACAGCCAATCACATGAGACTGAACCCCCAACACCATGGAATTGTGTTTCACATGCAACCCTCCTGATCCCCATCTCACCAACATGGGCAATGCTGAGATTATGCAACATCAGCAATCTGAGGTATGCCATGCAATGCTACACTCCAGTAGTTTACAAGGATCTTTGTGCTCCATACCCCTAGTGCTCTCAGGAGTGTGGTACTGAAATCTGATCAGGCACAATATGTCATCAAACAGTTATCAAAAGAAACTGGTAAATCTCCGGATATCATTAGTGATGAAGCAGCTGACATTCTGGAGAAGATGGGCCATGCTGTTCTGTTAAGTGTAGTCCGATTCTTTGCATTTACCCTGAGAAAAATCTTTAAAGTTCCATTCCAGAAAGTGCATGTGAACTAAAAGGGAACTCACAATGTATTGGACTATTTGAAAACACCCAGTTTTTCTGCTGAAAAGCCATCAAGTCTGCAAATCCATCTCTGTTATTCAGTGTCATGTCCTTTTGCTTAAAAGAACAAATGGAAGACTTCACATGCTATGTCTTCTCAAGCATCACAGTGTACTTCAAACTGACCTATTCACTGTGTTTAATAGTTACATAAGACCCATTGTTGAATACACAACTTACCAGATAGCATGTGAACAAGCTCGAAAGCATTCAGATGCAAGCAGTGAAACTGATCTTAGGTAACAGGTACTAAAGCTGACACAATCAAACAACTGAATGTTTTTCTCGCTGAAAGGCAGAAAAAGCTCTGTCTGCCCTTCACTAGAAAACTCCTGAATCCCAACTCCCCATTGTCACCATCTCTTGCTGCAACAAATGAAAGTAAATGTGCAATGGAATTAAGGGGAAAAGATAGCATTCCACCAATGCAGGGGTTCAAGAAGGCAGTTCATCACCACCTTCTCAAGGTCAATTAGGGATGGGCAATGAATGCTGGCCTAGCCAGCAATGCCCACATCCCATGAATAATTAAAAAGTAAGATATAAAACAAAAAATACTACAAGACAACCCAATCCCCTACTTCGTAAAACTCATAAATAGTATGTAAATAAATGATTGAGAATTTAACAAACTCAACCTGACAACATATGATCCATCGACTTGAATGCAGAATGCAGTAGACCTTTCATTTTTATTCTGTAAATTAAGGACACTGCATTTTGCAATGCATCGAAATTACTAAAAAATGAAACCTTCAAAACTGTGCAATACTTTTATCATTTTATACTTTATTTTTATTTTAATGATTGTCCATTAGTATCTTAGGAATTATGATAATTTGTTTTGTTTGTATTGACATCACAATTCGGCACCTGCTGCCATGAGGATTTTTCAGTAAACCAATTATCAAACCAAACCAAATGAGAGAAGCGCAGATATCTCTCTCGGAGGGTTGTGGGATTGGGGGAGAGTACAAAGATAGGAATGGCTGACCAACAGTGGGATTTGAAAACAAGAATGAGAATTTTAAAATCATGAGGTTGGTTGACTGCGGACCAAATTAGATCAGCGAGCACAGAGGTGATAGAAGAACGGGATTTGGTGTGAGTTAAGACACGGGCAGCAGCAGAGTTTTGGACGGCCTGAAGTTTATGGAGGGTAGAATGTGGGAGACCACACAGGAGTGTGTTAGAATAGTCAAGTCTGGAGGTAAGGAAAGCTTGAAAGAGGGTTTCAGCAATAAATGAGCTGAGGCAAGGGTGAAGTTGGGCAATGTTAAGGAGGTGGAAATAGGCAGTCTTAGTAGTGGCAGGGATATGTGGTTGAAAGCTCATCTCGGGGTCAAATGTGACTTCAGGATTGCAAACAGACTGATTGAATCTTAGACTATAGCCAGGCAGATGGCTGGAGTTGGTAGCTAGGGATACTATTTGGAGTGGGACCAAAAACAATTACTTCAGTCTTCCCAATATTTAATTGGAGGGAATTTCTATTCATCTAGTACTGATAATGTAGAAACAATGGAGGTGCCAAGAGAGGTAGAGCTGTCTGTTGCTTGGAGTGTCAGCCTAGATTTCTGTGCTCAAGTTTCTGCAGTGAGGACTCAAAGTCACAACTTTTGACTGCCATAAATGCCAAGTGGATGATCCATCGCAATCTCCTCCTGAGCAATTAGAGATGACCTTGCCAACTATGTCCTCATCCCATGAGAGAATTTTTTAAAAATCAGGAGTGATAGTGCTACCACTCTTTTGTACAAGACTTTTAGCAGAGTTGGAAGAGATGTTCCTTGTCCCTGATCTTGCCTCCTCCAACTCAAATTCATTTTATTTTGCAATTCATGAAACTTGTGTGGCTCCTCCCTTCCCTCAGGTTTCCCTTCTGCAATCCACAGGCTCTTAAAATCCAAGCTTAGCATTACCCAGTAACACTTCCAATGTTCCCCCCTTAGCCTGAATGTTGCAGACCTTGGCTTTTTCCCTAGACGTCTGGACAGTGTTTTTATCTCCCTAGACAATGTCTGGAGGCATATTGTCTGAGTTCGCAAACTCACTCTGCTTGTTTCCAATTCCCAATGCCTATGTTCTGTTCCAAAAGAAGCTATAGGCATAAGGAACATCGCTAAAACTTGCCCCTACCTAATATCAGACTGCCAAACTGGCAAATACCTTGACATCAAAGCCTCTTTCTCTAGGAGAAATCTAGGAAAGATTAACAGCCCCTGCCCATTCCACTATGCCCTCCCTTCCTCTCCCAGACAGCACACTTGGATTGGATTTTTTCACTGTTACTGAGCCATACAGAGCATAAGATCTCAGTCTTGATCCCTGCTTTGTGATAAGTTTGTTGATGTGCGCCATCCAGCAGTTGGGTCACTACCAGTCACCAGCACCCATGGGCATGGGTGTTTTCACACTCCTGATTGCTAGCTAGAGGTTACTTGCTGCAAAGTATCTATGTGTAAACATCAGGTAGGATCGGAATCAGGCTTGGCTTCGAACCATGGGTGGTATTGGAGCAGAGTTACATTTAACCCTGGAGCCTGCTCTGCCATCCAACATGTCTGATCTGTATCTTAATTCCATCTACTCACCTTCATTCCATACTTATTGATATCATTATCCAACAAAAATCTATCAATCTTATTGTTGAAAATTTTAATGCAAGCCTCCAGATGTTAATGAGGAGCATTGACTATCATGCCTGAATCCGATGCCTAGGTCAATGCCAGTTCACTCAACTAGTTTCATTCTTAATATACCTTGTTTTACTAACTTGGTTTGAGACACTTGATGAAGTCATGAAGAGGGTTGATAAATGATAATGGTAGTATGGCTGATGTATATATGGACTTTCAAAAGGCATTTGAAAAAATACCCTTTAATGGACTTGTTTCCACAATTGACACTCATAAAATTAAAGAGGCGGATGCAGCATGCATTGACTAAAGGACAGGAAGCAGAGGACAGTTCTGCATGATTGTTTTTCAGACTGGAGGGACATATACGGTGGTGCTTCCCAGGGATCAGTATTAGGACTATTGCTCATTTTAATATGTATCTAGACTTGGGTATATAGGTCATAATTTCAAAATTTGCAGATGACACAAAACACAAAATGTAGCAAACAATGAATAGGTAGTAACAAACCCCGGAGCACACAGACAGACTGGCAGACACATGGCAGGTGAAATTTATTGCAGGGAAGTGTGAAATGATATATTTTGAGAGAAAAAAATGAGGAGACGCAATGTAAAATAAATGGTACAATTTTCAAGGGGGTCCAGAGAGACCCGGGGGTGTACGTACACAAGTCTTTGAAAGTGGCTGGACAAGTTGAGGAGGCTGTTAAAAAGCATTTGGCTTTCGAGGAATACAATACAAAAACAAGAAAGTTATGTGAAACCTTCATCTAACACTATAGGCATCAGCTGGAGTATTGTGTTGAATTCTGGGCACCACACTTTAGGAAGGATATCCAGGCCTTGAAGATTTACTAGTATGGGACCACAGATGAGGGATTTCAGTTACGTGGACAGACTGGAGAATCTGTGGTTGTTTTTCTTAGAGAAGAGAAGATTAAGACGCAATTCAATAGAGGTGTTCCATGCCATGAATGGTTTTGATAGAGTAAATAAGGAAAAACTGTTTCCTGTGGCAGAAGGTTCAATAACCATGAAGACACAGATTTAAAAGGATTGACAAAAGAACCAGGGAAGACATGAGCAAACGTTTTTACACAGCAACTAGTGATCTACCATGACTGTCTATGACACAAAGCTTAACTGGAAGGGATACATACCTCATCCCATCTGCTGAGACACCAGCGAGTTAACCAGTAACAGCAAGAGCATGGATGTTGCAGCTATGCTGCACAGGGGAGGAGTAAAAAGTGTGGGAATGCAATAGTTATAGGGGATTCAATTGTAAGGGGAATAGATAGGCGTTTCTGTGGCCGCAAACAAGACTCCAGGATGGTACGTTGCCTCCCTGCTGCTAGGGTCAAGGATGTCTCAGAGTGGGTACAGGACATTCTGAAGGGGGAGGGTGAACAGCCAGTGGTCATGGTACACATTAGTACAAGCTACATAGGTAAAGAAAGGGATGAGGTCCTAAAAGCAGAATATAGGAAGTTAGGAAGTAAGTTGAAAAGTAGGACCTCAAAGGTAGTGATCTCAAGATTACTACCAGTGCCACGTGCTAGTCAGAGTAGAAATAGCAGGATGTATCGGATGAATAAGTGACTGAAGAGATGGTGTAAGGGGGAGGGTTTCAGATTCCTGGGACATTGAAACCGGTTCTGGGGGAGGAGGAACCAGTACAAACTGGACGGGTTACACCTGGGCAGGACCGGGACTGTTGTCCTAGGGGGAATATTTGCTAGGGTGGTTGGGGAGGGTTGAAACTAAAATGGCAGGGGGATGGGAACCTACGCAAGGAGTCAGAGGAAGGGGAATCAAGGACAAAAACAAAAAACAGAAAGGGGAATAAGAAAAGTGATAGGCAGAGAAATCAAGGGCAGGAACCAAGCAGGGCCTCACTGAAAAGTAGTGGGAACGGAACAAGTAATGTTAAAGAGACAAGCCTTAAGGCTTTGTGCCTTAATGTGAGGTGCATTCGCAATAAAGTGGATGAATTAACTGCACAAATAATGTAAACAGGTATGATATAGTCGGGATTACGGAGACATGGCTGCAGGGTGACCAGGGATGGGAACTGAACATCCAGGGGTATTCAGTATTTAGGAAGGACAGACAAAAAGGAAAAGGTGGTGGAGTTGCATTGCTGGTTAAAGAGGAAATTAACGCAATAGTGAGGAAAGATATTAGCTCTGACGATGTGGAATCTGTATGGGTAGAACTGAGAAACACTAAGGGGCAAAAAATGTTAGTGGGGGTTGTATACAGACCCCCAAACTGTAGTGGTGATGTTGGGAATGGCATTAAACAGGAAATTAGAGACGCATGCAATAAAGGAACATCTGTAATTTTGGGTGACTTTAGTCTGCATATAGATTGGGTAAATCAAATTAGTAATAATCCCGTATAGGAGGAATTCCTGGAGTGTATATGGGATGGTTTTCTGGACCAATACATTGAGGAACCAACTAGAGAACAGGCCAACCTAGACAGGGTATTGTGTAATGAGAAACAAATAATTGGCAATCTAGTTGTGAGAGGCCCCTTGGGGATGAGCGACCATAATATGATAGAATTCTTCATCAAGATGGACAGTGACTTAGTTGATTCTGAGACTAGGGTCCTGAACCTTAATAAAGGAAACCTTGATGGTATGAGGCACAAGTTGGCTATGATGGATTGGGAAATGTTCTTAAAGGGATGATGGTGGATAGGCAATGACAAACATTCAAAGAGCACATGGGTGAACTGTAACAATTGTTTATTCCTGTCTGGCGCAAAAGTAAAATAGGAAAGGTGACCAAACCATGGCTTACAAGGGAAATTAGAGATAGTATTAGATCCAAGGAAGAGGCATACAAATTGGCCAGAAAAAACAACAGACCTGAGGATTGGGAGTACTTTAGAATTCAGCAAAGGCAGACCAAGGGATTGATTAAGAAAGGGAAAATAGAGTACGAGAGTAAGCTTGCGGGGAACATAAAAACTGACTGTAAAAGGTATGACTGTAAAACTTTAAATAGGTATGTGAAGAGAAGAAGATTGTTGAAGACAAATGTAGGTCCCTTACAGTCAGAAACAGGGGAATTTCTAATGGGGAACAAAGAAATGGCTGACCAACTAAATACATACTTTGGTTCTGTGTTCACAAAGGAGGACACTAATAACATACCAGAAATGTTGGAGAACACAGGGTTTAGAGAGAGGGAGGAACTGAAAATCAGTATTAGTAGGGAAATGGTGTTGGAGAAATTGATGGGATTGAAGGCCGATAAATCCCCAGAGTCTGATAATCTACATCCCAGAGTACTTAAGGATGTGGCCCTAGAAATAGTGGATGCATTGGTGGTTATCTTCCGAGATTCAATGGACTCTGGAACAGTTCCTACAGATTGGAGGGTAGCTAATGTAACCCCGCTACTTAAAAAGGGAGGTAGAGAGAAAACAGGGAAATATGGACCAGTCAGCCTGACGTCGGTAGTGGGGGAATTTCTAGAGTCCATTATAAAAGATTTAATAGCTGAGCACTGAGAAAACAGTGGCAGAATCAGACAGAGTCAGCATAGATTTACGAAAGGGGAATCATGCTTGACAAATCTACTGGAATTTTTTGAGGATGTAACTAGTAGAGTTGATGAGAGGGAGCCAGTGGATGTGGTTTATGTGGACTTTCAGAAGGCTTTTGAAAAAGTCCCACATAAGAGATTAGCATGTAAAATTAAAGCGCATGGGATTGGGGTAGTGTATTGAGATGGATAGAAAACTGGTTGGCAGACAGGAAAGAAAGAGTAAGAATAAATGGGTCTTTTTCCGAATGGCAGGCATGACTAGTGGGGTACTGCAGGGATTGATGCTGGGAACCCAGCTATTCACAATATATATTAATGATTTAGATGAGGGAATTAAATGTAATATCTCCAAATTTGCAGATGACACAAAGCTGGGTGGAAGGGTGAGCTGTGAGGATGATGCAGAGATGCTTCAGTGTGATTTGGATAAGCTGAGTGTGCGGGCAAATGCATGGCAGATGCAGTATAATGTGGATAAATGTGAGGCTATCCACTTTGGTAGCAAAAACAGAAAGGCAGATTATTATCTGAATGGCTATAAATTGAGAGAGGGGTATGTACAATGAGACCTGGGAGTCCTCGTACACCAGTCACTAAAGGTAAGCAGAAGGCGGCGAAGAAGGCAAATGGTATGTTGGCCTTCATAACCAGATGATTCGAATACAGAAACAGGGATGTTTTGCTGCAATTATACAGGGCCTTGGTGAGACCACACCTGGAATACTGTGTGCAGTTTTGGTCTCCTTATCTGAGGAAGGATGTACTTGCTATAGAGGGAGTGCAGCGAAGGTTTACCAGACTGATTCCTGGGATGGCGGGACTGACATATGAGGAAAGATTGAGTCAGTTAGGATTATATTCGCTGGAGTTCAGAAGAATGAGAGTGGATCTCATAGAAACCTATAAAATTCTAACAGGACTAGACAGGGTAGATGCTGGAAGGATGTTCCCGATGGTGGAGGAGTCCAGGACCAGGGGTCACAGTTTGAGAATACAGGGTAGACCATTTAGGACTGAGATGAGGGGAAATTTCTTCACCCAGAGAGTGGTGAGCCTGTGGAATTCGTTACCACAGAAAGTAGTAGAGGGCAAAACATTGTATGTTTTCAAGAAGGAGATAGATATAGCTCTTAGGGCGAAAGGGATCAAAGGATATGGGGAGAAAGCGGGAGCAGGCTATTGAGTTGGATGATCAGCCATGATCATAATGAATGGCAGAGCAGGCTCGAAGGGCCGAATGGCCTACTCCTGCTCCTAGTTTCTATGTTTCTATTGCTGCTGTTAATCACATCCAGGTCTGAACCATGTTCACTCTGACAGCTGGGTTTTATTTCTGAGGTCAGTAACCCCTATTAGACTTAGGGTGTGCCCCACACTATCTCTCATTCATGTATGAATAGATCTTTATGTTGGAAAACCTCGTTTTTAAATTTAAATCCACTCAGAAACTGTATTGAACTAAAGACGTACAATAAACAGTACCCAGTCCTGTGAGGATAGCGATAGACTTCAAGAGGACCTAGGCCAATGAAAAGGGCAGGCAAGTGACAGATTAAATATTATGCAGAGCAAAGTGATACATTTTGGTAGGTAGAATAAGGAAAGGCAATATAAAATAAAGAATACAATTCTGAAGGAGTTGCAGAAGCAGAGGGACCTGGGGATAAATCTGCACAAATCATTGAAGTGGCAGGGCAGGATGAGAAAGTGGTTAATAAAGCATATTGGATCCTGGGCTTTATAAATAGGGATATAGAGTACAAAAGCAAGGAAGTTAGGATGAACCTGTATAAAACACTGTTTTGTCCTCAACTGGAGTTTAGGGCCTGAACTTCCTTGGAGAGATAATCAGCGTCTGATTGCCATTACATGCTCAATTTCTTACCTCAGTTTTTCATTGACCCTATCTTGCCCAACCTTCTGACTCAGGCCAGGCGAGATCCAGGCATGCAGCACATCCCCAGGGCCCAGAGTCAAAGTGCACAAGAGTCTAAGTGAAGGAGGCCATGCCCCCTTTTTTACAGCACTCGTTGCCAGGTAAGTTTAAATGCTCATTGAAATTTAAAGGCCTTTGACAGGCCAGGGAGAAGTTAAGTGTCTAAGGTAAGTGGATAAGATTTGAGGGGTGGAGCGTAATCGGAGGTCGCTGGGGGGATCAGAGGTTGGGGAGTTTGGGCATCGGGGACGAAGGTGGGATCGTGGGATCAAAGGTTTGAGGAGGGTGTTAGGACTCGGGGAGGGTGGATCGGGCCTCAGGTTGGGGGGAGGGTTGGGAGTCAGGTGGAGGGGTGTCGGACCTCAGGGGGTTGGGTCGAGCCTCGAGTTGGGTAGGGGTGGGCCTGGGGAGTGGGGGGAAAGCGTCAGGCCTCGGAGGCGGGGGTAAGTCGGGTTGGGGGCTGGGAGGGGTCAAGCCTCGAGGGTGCGTGGGAGGAGGATGTCAGGCCTCAGAGGGGTGGGAATGAGAGTGGGACCACCCGGGGGGGTGTGGAGCCCTGTGTGGGGTGGGGGGAGGGGGAGAAATCCTGTGGGGGGTAGTCGGGGGGTGGGGAAGTCCCATGAGGGGGCTAGTTGGGGTGTTGGAGGGGAGTCCTCTGGGGGATCAGGGGTGTTGGGGGAGTCCCATGGCTGGGGGAGGGGGGTGGTGGCGGGAGTCAGTCTGGATCTGTCCAGTAGTTACTCAGAAGTTAGAAGTGGTTGTAATCCTTCTAACCTTTTCTGGGTAACTATTGGTGTAACCCAGTCGGAACCATCAAAAGGTTTGTGATTTAAATCACATTTTCGAATGGTTCCCAGTACAGGGCAATTGCCCAGGGGGAAGTTTGCGATTCTGGGCAATTGCCATGCAAACCTTACCTTGGAACTTCTGAAGGGGATTCCCCAGCGCATCTTCAGGGTACCCCCACCTCAATACGAAGCTGGGAAGCTCAAAAGTTACGGCCCATGGTGTCCAGCTTTGGGTGCCACACTTTAGGAAGGGTGTGAAGGCATTATATAGAGTGCAGAAAGATTCATGAGAATGGTTCCAAGGATGAGGAACTTCAGTTATGTGGATAGATTGGAGAAGTTGGGACTGTTCTCCTTGGAGAAGAGATTGTGAGAATATCTGATGGCGATATTCAAAATTATGAGGGGACCGGACATAGTAGATAGGGAAAAACTGTTCCATCGGTGGAAGGGTTAAGAACCAAAGTGATTTAAGGTGATTGACAAACAAACCAACAGCGACATAAGGAAAAGTTTCTTTGCTCAGTGTGTGGTTAGGATATGGAATGCACTGAGAGTGTGGTGGAGGCAGATCCTATTGTGGCTTTCAAAAGAGGATTGGATAACTTTCTGAGGAGAAAAATGTGCAGAACTATGGGGAAAAGGTGGTGGTGTGGGACTTGCTGAGTAACTCTTACAGAGAGCTGACATGGACCTGATGGGATGAGTGGCCTCCTTCTGTCCATACCCATTCTATGATTTTATGCTCTGATTCTATGAAAGGATGGTGGAAAGAGATTTAATGATAACATTTATTGAAGACTTGAATAAATAGTTAAAGGGAAAAAAAGGCACATGAGCAGGAGAGCGGAACTAATTTAATAGCTCTATGAAAAGCCTGGTACAGACAGAATGGCTGAATGGCTTCCGTCTGTGCTGTATCATTCTATGACTGTATTAAATGCCTTCTCGAAGTCCATATGGAAAACATCCATAGACATTTCCCTGTCCATTATGTTAGTGACTTCCTCAAAAAATTCAATTAACTTAGATAGAAATGACTTAACCTTCACAAATTCATGCTGACCCTTTCATTGGCTTATATTTTTCACAGTACTCCGTCACTCTGTCCTATAAATTCCAGTAAGTTTCCCACAACTGATGGTAAAATGATAGTTCAGTAGTTTTCTAGTTCAGAAGGGTAGAAGTCTCAAATCTAAAATGATTTGGAAAGTTATGACTAAAGCACTTGTAGTTTCCTCACCTGTTTCTTTGAATATCCGGGGCCAGGTTCTGGAGATTTATCGATCTTAAGTCCCATTATTTCTCCCATAACTTTTTTTAATTTAAAAATTAAATCCAACAAGTTCTTCCTTTTGACTTATTTTTAGATTTATATTGTAAGAATTACAAACACTCCCTGTATAGACCTCCCTCAGTAGTGTGAGATCTCAGAGGGTGCCTGATGTCTGTGGAACCCATATGTCCATGTATGAGGAAATTGTGTCTGTCCAAATTAGGGTCTGAAATCCAGTTCTTTCCGTCACCTCCTTCTGGATACACTCCCTCAGATCTGCACCTCATCCCACTGATGAAAGGCACTATTCCATCTCACCTTAAATCAACATCAAATTTATAAAGTCTCAGCAGTCTTGGCGGCAGCTCGTCAGTTTGATCTTGTGATGAAATTATCTCGCCAGTGCAATTACCTCTCATCCAATGTAAAATTAAACAGGATTGTGCGCAAGATTGCAGTCAGAGCCTGACTTTCCAAAGGGAAACCATTAAGCATTCCTTTCTTTTAAATATTACCCTGAACAAAGAAATGTAATTCTAAATATTTTTAAAATGCACCAGGGATTAAGAAAAATTTGCCATTTAAATGTACATCACGTGAACCTTCTCCAGGATTTAATCCAGTTTGACACTCCAATCTGAGAGATATGAACCTTTTAAGGAGACTTCACATCTGCTCAGTGCACTGCCCAGTGAACACAATTGAAAATCCACAGTCTCCTTGACACGAGAATAGGAGCAGGGAATTCTCCCGGTATCCTGGCCAACATTCCTTCCACAACCAACATCACCAAAAGACAGATTAACTGGACAATGATCTCATTACCAATTAACTGCCATGTTTGTCTAGAAAAACAACCAATGACCTCGAAAGCAATGAATTGACTGAATTACTGTGGGGGATGTTTGAGGAGAGGTGATTAAACGCTGTATAAATATAAGATTTTTCTTTAAATCTTCAGGGATTAACTGTTACGTAAATTCAGTTGGTTTATTGATGACAGAGGTTTTGCTGCACACAGTGATCACTGGACCACAGCCAAGAACAGCATGGCCTCACTCCAGAGACATTAGCCTTGTTTAACAAGTCGATTTGCAGCTACATGAACTCTTCATTTACTAGGGCCACTTAGAGCCCAGCGTCTCACAGTGATTGTGTAACTAAAAGAATCATCAAAAGAATCAACATCAAAAGAAACCATTCCCAGGACTCATAATGCACACCTAGTGTTACACTAGATCACACTAGATCATCTACTTGATCTCTGTGCTGCTGAGTTAATTGGTTTCAGCTGGGTCAGTGACAATTGTTTCAATTAGCCTCAATCACTCCTAGATGAGGAAGAGAATGAACTACAGTCAGGGCTCTTGTTGCTAATCAACTGCAGTTGAACCAACTGTATGACTCCTGCAGTGAACACATGATTTGGGCTCAATCATGGTATTCCAAATAACATTGCAGGGTGTCAGCTGTGGCTCAGTTCATAGCACCCTTGCCTTTGAATCAGAGGGTTGTGGGTTCATGTCCCACTCCCGGAAACCAAGAACTGTGATTATACTCAAAAGAGTTGCAATCTGTGACTGTTGATAACTCGAAAGAGTATCCCGGAAACCAAGAACTGTGATTGTACTTGAAAGAGTTGCAATCTATGACTGTTGATAACTCGAAAGAGTTTCAGTTACAATCAGTGTTTGTCTGGTTGAGCTACAGGATGCTATGTGTGGTGCCAATCCCAGCAAAGGTCTACAATCTCAGCAGAAGAGGGGAAAATAAAGCACATAAAGTATTGAATTCTTTGCCAGAGATCTATCTCATTAAACAAACCAACTGGTACAGAGCACATGACCTCTGGTCTTTGACCAAAGGAGAGCACTACTCAGGTCAACACCAAGAGAAAGAAACAGAGACAGCCCGACACGTGTCATCAATGTGCTCAAGAACAAGCATTCCATGAATGTGGGAACTTGTGATTTATTGTTGTGGAAAAACTTGTCTTTACAGCTTCATTTATAATCACAAATTGTTTCAAGTGAATTCAGAAACAAATAGTCAGGGCCTGGTTGCCATTTGAATGTGTCAAATGTTAAGGCTGTCACTTTCTCCGGAGAAAATGACAAATGACCCAAGTTATAAGCATATATACCACATTGAAGAAAGCACTGGGTAGGGCAAACCTTTCCCTATATGCCCACATTCCTGCCCCTCATCGCTCTTTCTCTAACTCCTTTGGCCTATCCCCCTCGGAATTCGTACAAGGATTGTATGTCTGACAATGTTGTCGGGGGGGGGGTTGAAAATTAGGTTGTACTTAGAGCTGGAAATTTCATCACATGTCCTCTGGCCTCCAACCACCCCAACTCTATGCTCCCACTGTTGATCACCCAACACATCTATCCTTGAGATCTATCCATTGCCTTTCCACACTACTGGAAAACTGAAATATTTCATTACCCAACTGAATGATTCTTATTGTCAGTTGTACAGTTTTTTCCAATATTTTTGTAACTAATAAACAGAAATATTCAATGAAAATGAAAAAAACACCTAATTTTTTTAATGTCTAAAGATTTTTCTTCCAAATTGCTTGCAACAATGCCCTGAAGATTAATCTTCAATTCCTGGAGACTCCAGATTAATGCAGGAGGGTTGGTAATCCTAGGTACCAGGGATAGTGTCTGTGAGGGACTCTGCTGGAGACATTCAATCCATTGAATTAAAACTTGCTGTACCTGAATCTGAAATCATCACATTGGGAAGCTTGCTGTAGCATAGAGAAGTTCTGACACATGGAAATTGCTGCTAACTGACTTGCGGAAGAATCCTGCACTCCGTGAGCTTCCCGTAGCCATAAACAAGCCGGCTCCTCACTGCAACCACTTCTCTCTGTATACTCAATATTAATAATAGGGTTTACAATGATTATCTCTGCAGTCCCTAAATTGGTCCAGATGATTTGTGTCCCAGACTGCTGAGGGAGGCAAGGGAGGAGATCACAGGGGCTCTAACCCAAATTTTTAATTCCTCTCTGGCCAGAGGACTAGAGAACAGCTAATGTGGTTCCGCTATTTAAGAAGGGATGTAGAGATAAGCCAGGGAACTACAGGCCAGTGAGTCTCAAGTCAGTGTTAGGGAAACTTTTGGAGAAATTTCTGAAAGAGAGTATCTCCACTTGGAGAGGCAAAGTTTGACCAGGGATAGTCAGCATGGCTTTGTCGGAGGGAGGTCATGCCTAACAAATTTGATTGAATTTTTTGAGGAGGTGACCAGGTGTGTAGATGAGGGTAGTGCAGTTGATGTAGTTTATATGGATTTCAGCAAAGCATTTGACAAGATCCCTCATGGGAGACTTATAAAGAAGACAAAGGCACATGGGATACAGGGTAATTTGATAAGGTGGATTCAAAATTGGCTTAGTTGTAGGACGCAGAGGGTAATGACAGAAGGATGCTTTAGTGACTGGAAGCCAGTGTCCAGTGGCGTACCACAGGGATCTGTGCTCGGTCCCCTATTATTTGTCATTTATATAAACGACATCGATGACTATGTGGGGGTTGGATTAGTAAGTTTGCGGATGACACAAAGATTGGCCAGCTGGTTAACAGTTGGTTGAGTGGCTTGGGCTACAGGAAGATATAGATGGAATGGTCAAATGGGCAGATAAGTGGCAGATGGAATTTAACCCTGAAAAGTGTGAGGTGATACACTTTGGAAGGAGTAATTTGACAAGGAAGTATTCAATGAACGGTATGACACTAAGGAAGTTCTGAAGAACAAAGGGACCTTGGTGTGTGTGTCCATAGATCTCTGAAGGCAGAGGGGCACGTTAGTGGGGTGGTGAAAAAGGCATATGGGACACTTGCCTTTATCAATCGAGGCATAGATTACAAAAGTAGGGAGGTTATTTTGGAGTTGTGTAGAACCTTGGTGAGGCCACAGCTGGAGTACTGTGTGCAGTTCTGGCCGCCACATTATAGGAAGGATGTGATTGCAGTGGAGGGGGTGCAGAGGAGATTCACCAGGGTGTTGCCTGGGATGAAACATTTAAGTTATGAAGAGAGGTTGGATAGACTTGGGTTGTTTTCGTTGGAGCAGAGAAGACTGAGGGGAGACCTGATCGAGGTGTACAAGATTATGAGGGGCATGGACAGGGTGGATAGGGAGCAGCTGTTCCCCTTAGTTGGAGGGTCAGTCACGAGGGGACATAAGTTCAAGGTGAGGGGCAGGAGGTTTAGGGGGGATGTGAGGAAAAACTTTTTTACCCAGAGGGTGGCGATGCTCTGGAATGCGCTGCCTGGGAGGGTGGTGGAGGCGGGTTGCCTCACATCCTTTAAAAAGTACCTGAATGAGCACTTGGCACGTCATAACATCCAAGGCTATGGGCCAAGTGCTGGTAAATGGGATTAGGTAGGTATGTCAGGTGTTTCTCACGTGTCGGTGCAGACTCGATGGGCCAAAGGGCCTCTTCTGCACTGTGATTCTGATTGATACCTTGGGGGCTCCCTGATTGGCAGCCCACACTAGTAGAGGATATCCATGATTGGCTGCTTTCACCATGCGAAGAGCTATCTGAATAGCTGCTCACACCAGAGGAGATCCATGGTCGGCTCATTTCACCATGTAAGAAGCTCCCCAATTGGCTGCTCACACCAGGAGAGGAGCTCCCTGACTGGCTGTTCACACCAGGAGAGGAGCTCCTTGACTGGCTGGTCACCAGGAAAGGAGCTCCCTGACTGGCTGATCACCAGGAAAGGAGTTCTCTGACTGGCTGCTCACACCAGGAGGGGAACTTCCTGACTGGCTGCTCGCACCAGGAAAGGAGCTCTCTGATTGGTTGCTCACACCTGGTGAGCCGATTCATGATTGGCTGCTTTCACCATGTGAGGTGCTTCCTGAAGAAAATAAGAGTTGAGGAAGGATAGGGGATAGGGTTATTAGTTATTTTTACAATACAAAAGCAGGCATGAGGTGGGATAGGTGTGGAATAGGGGACAGGACTAGTCTGGCTGAGGGGCTAGGATAAAGAATGGGATCAGGGTTGGAATTCTGATGCTGACTTTTCTACTGATGAAAACTCATGAAAAGCCATCATAACTGTTGACTCCTCCACACATGAGCCTAAGTGGGAAGCTTGGGTTTCTATTTTAAATGCAGATTTATTGTGCCTGGTTTATATTTCAGACATTTCCTGAAAGTCTGCTTAAAAACTTGACCTGGTTTGAGATTTACTGATGAAACTAGAAAAGGTGAAATCAATAGATTTAACACTTCAGAGGTTAGAAATACAGAATCATAGAATCATAAAGTATTGGGTTATTTAGCTCAGGTTGCCTGCGCCAGCTTGTTGAAAGAGCTATCCAATTAGTCTCTGTCCACATAGTGCTGCAAAGTTTTCCTTTTCAAATATTTATCAAATTCCCTTTTGAAAGTCATTAGTGAATCTGCTTCCTGCTTCCCCGCCACCCCCACCCCACTTCCCAATTCTTTCAGGAACTGCAGTCCAGCTCCCAACAACTTGCAATATTAAAGACAATTCTTACCTCCCTCTGGTTCTTTTGGCAATTATCTTAAATCTGCACCCTCCTGCCACTGGAAACAGTTTCTCCTCATTTCCTTGATCAAATTCTCATCTTTCCTTTGGACATTTTCCTGCAATGTACTTTGGAGTATAGTTAAAGTTCAGTTCTCAAACCTCAAACCATGTTCCGGTCCAATAGCCACTTGGAGTTCAGTAACCTCTTTGCAGTTCTGCTTCTGGGTTTTTAAATGTCTCTTCATGTTGCCTCTAGCTCCCGCTCCTACATCTGTACTTTAAATGTGACAGAGACACAGACACACACTACCCGACAGGAGGGAAAGGCAGAAATCCTCATAACATTTAAAACGCTCTTGAATATGCACTTGAAGTGCTTTAATCTACAAGGCTACTGAACAAGGGCTGGAAATTGGGATTAGTCTGGATGGATACTTGTCAGCTGGCTCTGAAACGATGGGCCAAGTGGCCTCCTTCTGTGAAGTAAATTTCTACGATTCTACAATGTTCCCTTTAAGCTGTGTGGCTGTGCAGAAAGCCGGAATGTATCATGCAGGGAACAGGCCACACACAGGCAACACTTCCCCAACATGTGAGAACATGCGGCAATCTTAAAGAGACTGCAGACAAGCAGGTCGTGCACAGCAAATGAAAATTAGAGGAAAGATTATCAGTGAGCGTGTATTGAACTACACATTGGTGTCCAATTGTTGAGGAGAGAAGACTGAAGTAAAAAGTGTGAGGGTCTTGGAGAGAGCAACTGAGCGAGAGGTCAAAGCTTAAGACGGTGGGCAGTGAGGTGGGTAAGGAACCAAGCAAAAGAGATATGGACAGCCAGTCTCTGTTTTATTTCACTGCATTCTGATTCAGGCGTAGTCTGTGAGGGAGCAAGGAGAGAGCCAAACACACCGAGAAAGAGGGAGGAGTATTGAGGAACCAGTAAGCTAACAAGAGTGGGAGGGCTAGGGCCTGAAAGAGAGAGAAAGCAAAAATGTGGGAGAAAGCAAAAATGAGCAAGACAAGAAAGACAGAAAGAGAAAGAAATGAGACTGAAAAGAGATTTGAGCATGCAGTCAGATGAGAGACAGAAGAGGACAAAGAACTGAGTCTGAAAGAGAAAACAAGTGAACTGGAGTGAGAGAGCACTCAGGAAACCAGGCGGTTTCACCTGTAATTGAGAGTAGAGATTGTACAGGAGAAATAACTGGAGATTCCTCTCCCACTATCACATTGGCAACAAACTCCTTTCCTCCCAATTGTCTCCTCTCCTCTCCTGAAGTTTTCACTTGTTGTGTGTGCCAGTCCATCAGTGCCAGTTGCTCTCTGGGATTTCAACTATGGGGCCATCACAGCTGGGCATTGTTATATGCTGGGGGAATATTTTGTTAATTTATAACCGGAGATGGGCAACAGCAGTATTTGTGCCACCCAAGCAACTTCCATCTCATTACAAAGTGAAAACTGCTATAGTTAGAATTTAGATACGTCCTTAAATTGGAGAATAAATGGCCCGTATTATGTGAACACAGAATGAAAGGGAGCCAGGGATTACAAGCAGCTGAAAGCATTCCTATAATGTATATTTACTCTTACAACCTTTATATTTATCCGTAGGGGTTATGTAACTAGCTGTGCCTGTCTGGATTACAGGTCACTCAGGAGCCTCTCAACAAAGCATAAATCTAAAAGTGGGCAGATATCTTATTTCACACCTCACCTCATCTGAGCTCCCCGCCTCCACCACCTCCAAACCCCCCCCCACCCTGTAGCTGAGCTTCAGATTTGGCATGTAGAATAGTGACCTTGTGCAGCATCTCAGGCCCAGCCCTATTTCTCTAGGGTCTTGGCATTAAAACCGCCTGATTGAATAAATGGACAGCTCACATTATTGTCCATCACCAGACTGCACCTGAAGCCCTTGAACAACACAGCAGCACGGTATGTGAAAGCTATGAACAGCATGTTTAGCTCCAATAGTTGGCCAAATCACATGTCCTGGTGGCTGCACTCCCAAGTACGCAAGCCCTATCCCTGGGGTTTTGAGTGTTGGTTCTTATTTGTGTTTCAGATACTGTAATCATGTCACTAGGTGAATAAGGGACTCAGCCCATCACAGCTCATCTATCCATACATTCCATAGAGTTACCCCTTCAATCATTACATCTTAAATTATTCCAGAGTCTTGGACTTTACTAAACTACAACATTGTACTGCCCATTGTATCTGTGCCAGTCATTTTGAGGAGTGATTCAAAACTAATTGCACTGCCCTGTCCTCTTTCCTTGGTGCTATGTCATTCTCTATGCTTCGGCTTTCCTATAAAAGATGCGATGGTGTCTGCCTCAATCATTTGTGTTTGAACCTCAAATGGTGGTGAAGCTGTAATGTCACTGGACTAATAATCCAGAGGCCTGTGCTAATTCTCTGGAGACATGGCAGCTGGTGGAATTGAAAGCTAGTCTCAGTAATGGCGACTATGACAACTATCGCTGATTGTTGTAAAAACCCATGTGATTCACTAATGTCCTTTAGGGAAGGAAATCTGCTGTCCTTACCCAGTCTGACCTACATATGACTCCAGACCCATAGCAATGTCGTTGACTCTTTGAAATGGTCTAGCAAGCCACTCAGTTCAGGAACAATTAGGGATGGGCAATAAATGCTGACCTTGATGCCCACATCCCATGAAAGAAAAAATATAAGCTTTTTCAAATCAAAGAAGCAAAGACAAGAGTTCTGGACCACAGCAGAAAACAAACACCAAGGGAAGGAAAATTAATCCTTTTCAAAATATAACATGACACCAAGCATTGTAACTTCTAATAACCTTGTACATGTTTGTTAACAACAGTGATACCAGAGTGATGACATCAAGGCACAGAGTTAGTGTGTTGCTAAGGGCATCAGTCAGCATACTGTCAGCTGTCAGTATCTGCCACTAAATTTCACTCAGATTAACAAGCTAGTCCGAGCCTCTGATCTCACCTTGGGTTCATGTGGTTGTCATTTCCCATGTCCCTCATCATTAACAATACCAACTGTACCCATTTTTCAGGCTGTCATCGCACTATGTGATACTCATTATCCTTGCTATACATTGTCTTCATTGGTGTCCCATGCCCCACCAGTAGATATCACAGATTGTCTTCATCACTCCAGATACATGAATAGATCTGTTCATTGTGTATATACATATAACTGTTACTGTTTATAAACATAGAACAGTTCACAGTGTATATGAATAGAGCTTCACTGTGTATATGAAGAGCCATACACTATGTATATGGATAGGGCTGTTCACTGTGTATATGAATAGAGCCGCTCACTATGTGTATGAATAGAGCTGTTCGCTGTGTAAATGAATAGAGCTGCTCACTGTGTGTATGGATGGAGCTGTTCACTATGTGTATGAATAGAGCTGTTCGCTGTGTAAATGGATAGAGCTGCTTACTGTGTATATGAATAGAGCTGTTCACTGTGTGTATGAATAGAGCTGTTCGCTATGTAAATGGATAGAGCTGCTTACTGTGTATATGAATAGAGCTGTTCACTGTGTGTATGAATAGAGCTGTTCGCTGTGTATATGAATAGAGCTGTTCGCTGTGTATATGGATAGAGCTGCTTACTGTGTATATGAATAGAGCTGTTCACTGTGTGTATGAATAGAGCTGTTCGCTGTGTGTATGGATAGAGCTGTTCGCTGTGTGTATGAATAGCGTTGTTCGCTGTGTGTATGGATAGAGCTGTTCGCTGTGTATATGAATAGAGCTGTTCGCTGTGTATATGAATAGAGCTGTTCGCTGTGTGTATGGATAGAGTTGTTTGCTGTGTATATGGATAGAGCTGCTTACTGTGTATATGAAAAGAGCTGTTCGCTGTGTGTATGGATAGAGCTGTTCACTGTGTTTATGGATAGAGCTGCTCACTGTGTGTGAATAGAGTTGTTCGCTGTGTGTATGAATAGAGCTGTTCGCTGTGTGTATGAATAGAGTTGTTCGCTGTGTGTATGAATAGAGCTGTTCGCTGTGTGTATGAATAGAGCTGTTCACTGTGTATATGGATAGAGCTGTTCGCTGTGTATATGAATAGAGCTGTTCGCTGTGTATATGAATAGAGCTGTTCGCTGTGTAAATGAATAGAGCTGTTCGCTGTGTGTATGAATAGAGCTGTTCGCTGTGTATATGAATAGAGCTGTTCGCTGTGCATATGGATAGAGCTGTTCGCTGTGTGTATGGATAGAGCTGTTCGCTGTGTGTATGAATAGAGCTGTTCGCTGTGTATATGAATAGAGCTGTTCACTGTGTATATGGATAGAGCTGTTCACTGTGTATATGGATAGAGCTGTTCACTGTGAATATGGATAGAGCTGTTCACTGCGAATATGGATAGAGCTGTTCACTGTGTATATGGATAGAGCTGTTCACTATGTATGTGAAGAGCTGTTCATTGTGTGTATGGATAAAGTTGTTCATCGTGTATATGAATAGAGCTGTTAACTCTGTATATGAATAGATCTATTCACTGTGTATATAAATAGAGCTGTTCACTGTGTATATGAATAGATCTATTCACTGTGTATATAAATAGAACTAGTTAATATTTTGTTATATTTACCAGCACAGCACAGCAGCAAGGTTCCTTCATAACTACAGGAATAATGAGACAGGTTACCAAGCTAACAATCTAGCTAAATACCAAGCTAGCTCTTTATTGATAAGATCTAACTAAATGTTCTCTATGTTTGATTCCAAACTGAATGGTGTGTAAAACAGCAATAATTCTGAAATGGCCACAAAATCCTTGCGAGTTACCTGCACCTCATGTGACCAACAGGACACATGCTCCCATCTTCTCGTCCTCCATTTCCCACACACCAGTACAAATGAGGCTCCAAAACAAAACAACTGAGAGACCGGAGTCAGGCGGATGGGCTATTCCAGCATCCACAGCAGGAATGAAAGATCATTAGCATGCCGCTGCCCCACATAACTAGTCACATGTGGAATCAGGAGTGATTACTATGAATGTAGCTCAACATTTGGAGCTTTGGTTGTGATGTTAAACCAAGGCCCTGTCTGCCCTATGTATATGATCCCACAGCATTTTTGGAAGAAACGTGGGGGAGTTCTCCTTGGTGACCTGGCCAATATTTATCTCCTGACCAACTCGAGGTGAGGGGCTGATCTGTGGGACAGTAAGCAACTTTGTGTAATGCTTGTAATTGCTTTTCTTGGAAAGAATAGATTTGATAAATGACAAAGAAGTTTAAAAGAGCGTCAAATTTGGTTTCAAAGTTCTGTCATGCTCCCTCGCCAACTCCTCAAAATCATTCCCAGGTCTCAATTCAATGAAATCCTCACTAACCACAGTCTCTCCCTTTCTTCTATAATCTACAGCTTTTAACAACCAAATGTTGTGTCAGCAACTCGCTGCTTCTTGATGTAATCATCTGCTCTCCTTGTCTTTTCAGCTTTGGGGCTGGGTCACACTGTGGGCCTGAGCTCTCTCTCCAAAGCTGACAGTCTCAGTCTGGATTTAACAGGTAGTCCTTTGTACTGCTTTCTGAGGCACATGCCACTTGGATCATTCAAGAAGTTCTGACTGATTTCACTTCTTTACCCAGTTCAGACTGTGCATCAGATGCCTCCCCAACAGTTAGCAGCTTTTAAAGACCAACATATTGTACAACAGACTGTAGGCAGAGGCTAACAGTTGCAATCAACAGATGTTAAGATAGATGTAATGTGTTGAAGCTCAGAACAGCCGAAGGAAATAACAATTTTATTCAGACAGCAAGACAGAGATCTGTGGATGCTGAGCCCTCGAGTATGTCCAAGACAGAGATCTGTGGATGCTGAGCCCTCGAGTATGTCCAAGTCAGAGGTCTGTGGATGCTGAGCCCTCGAGTATGTCCAAGACAGAGATCAGTAGATTTTTGGATACTAAGGGAATTACAGGAAATGAGGGTGGTGCAAGAAGGAGACAGAAGATCAGTGATGATCAAATTGATTGACGGAGCAGGCTAGGAGGGCTGAATGACTACTCCAGCTTCTATTTTGCACAGCCTATGATAAATGACACTCACTGTCTTCTAGCAACTAGACTAGGAAGGACATAAGGGAAGGCAACAGAGCAAGAGATCTGAAATGAGAAAGCGCTTGAAAAAATTTCAACCTGTTGCCTCTATGAAGGCATTAATTTACCAGCTAATCAGTTTTTCCTTGTTTATTCTTTGCAGGGTCAACAGGACTGGGTGTGTCATTGTTGTTTTCTTCCCTAAAGGACATTAGTGAACCAGATGGGTTTTTACAACAATCAATGATAGTTTCATGGTCACCATTAGACTAGCTTTTAATTCCAGATTTATTAATTGAATTTAAATTCTACCAGCTGCCATGGTGGAATTTGAACCCATCTCCCCAGAGCATTAGCCTGGGCATCTGGATTACTAGTCCAGTGAAATTAGCACTACACCATGTGGACAATTAATGTCCACTTAAGGGCTTCTTCCCAACATCACTGGTATTCACTCAGTGACGGGCAGGGCAGTCGCCACATGGGAAGCCTGAAAAGCAAACTCTGTTGCTTGTTACTTGTGGGCTTCATGGGGACGGGGTGCCCTCGTTCAAAGGCACTCAGTACCTGATCAAGGGACCTGGAATTGGGAAAGGGGGCTCTGAAGGCTCACTCCCCCAAGCCCTTGCCTCCGACACACCTCCCCCCACCTCCCACGGCGCCCACCCTGTGATCCCATCCTGCCTGCACACACCTATGGCCTGGGTCCCTTGATTCTGAGCCTATCCCCGGGTTGACTGTTTACTGCTGCCATCGCTCCCCCAGTGGCACTGTCTGTAATGAGAGCAGCCAGTCTCTGATTGGCCAGCAGCTATCAGGGACAGGATTTCTTTGATATCGCTGGCCACTTAAGTGCTTGAGAGGCACTTAATTCAGTGGGCTTTCCCCAAAGGTGGCAACGCAGGGCATATGCCATCTCTCCAGTCAGTGGGTGAGACCCCCATTGCCTTGATTAAATACCCTCATGTGTGAACACACAGTGCAGTAACAATGGAGCTCAGCTGTGCCAACCCCATCACCAGGATGGTGGGACTCAGACATGAAGAATGGTCACTGCCTCGAGTTTGCAGTGGATAAGTCATAATGGTGAGTCTGCTTACCCATGCTGCTTTCCATTGATGAACTAGCTCAAGGTGTCTTCTTAAAGCTGCTTCATCAAGTGGAACGGGTGAGCTCCGAAAGACCTTACCCAGCCAGCTTTGGGATCTTTACAACTGCACAGTTTCAACATCGGCTCCCTGTAATAAATGATGGAAGGTGAGGATTTGACAGATCTCCTCTGAAGAGCCACTTACAGCACTGAAAGTTCCTTTGAAGTTTACAGCCAGTTTCCATGTCCTGTCAGTTACATCAACCAATACTTTCTAGTAATTTTAAACAGCTATTTTTCCTTTCATATGATTACTTTGTAGTGAAGAAATTTAAACATTTCACAAATGTGTTACAAATAATGGCTGATTTTGTTTATATACATGTCAAAAGCACAACTCCTCTCAAGAAACCGGTTCGTTAATTCACAGGGAATCACTGTGAGGGGGAGCCGCCGAGGAGCCGCGAGGCGCAGCAGCCGCGAGGCGCAGCAGCCGTGAGGGGCAGAGGCCGGGAGGGGCAGAGGCCAGGAGGGGCAGAGGCCAGGAGGCGCCGGGAGGGGCAGAGGCCGGGAGGGGCAGAGGCCGGGAGGCACCGCGAGGGGCGGAGGCCGGGAGGCACCGCGAGGGGCGGAGGCCGGGAGGCACCGCGAGGGGCGGAGGCCGGGAGGCACCGCGAGGGGCGGAGGCCGGGAGGCACCGCGAGGGGCGGAGGCCGGGAGGCACCGCGAGGGGCGGAGGCCGGGAGGCACCGCGAGGGGCGGAGGCCGGGAGGCACCGCGAGGGGCGGAGGCCGGGAGGCACCGCGAGGGGCGGAGGCCGGGAGGCACCGCGAGGGGCGGAGGCCGGGAGGCACCGCGAGGGGCGGAGGCCGGGAGGCACCGCGAGGGGCGGAGGCCGGGAGGCACCGCGAGGGGCGGAGGCCGGGAGGCACCGCGAGGGGCGGAGGCCGGGAGGCACCGCGAGGGGCGGAGGCCGGGAGGCACCGCGAGGGGCGGAGGCCGGGAGGCACCGCGAGGGGCGGAGGCCGGGAGGCACCGCGAGGGGCGGAGGCCGGGAACCGTCGCGAGGGGCGGAGGCCGGGAGGCGTCGCGAGGGGCGGCGGCCGAGGCGCCGCGAGGGGCAGAGGCCGGAGTGGCAGCGGCCGAGGCACCATGAGGGGCAGAGGCCGGGAGGGGCAGTGAGGGGCAGAGGCCGGGAGGGGCAGTGAGGGGCAGAGGCCGGGAGGGGCAGTGAGGGGCAGAGGCCGGGAGGCACCATGAGGGGCAGAGGCTGGGAGGCACAGTGAGGGGCAGAGGCCGGAGGCACCGCGAGGGGCAGCGGCCGAGGCGCCGCGAGGGGCAGTGGCCGGGAGGGGCAGCAGCCGAGACACTGTCAGGTGTGGGGCCTCGCTCAGGGCCTGGTCTGGACTACTTACCAAACCACTAGTAGATTATAGAAAATGTTACAGACACTCAGCAGGTCAGTCAGCATCTTGGAGAGAACACAAATGATTTGTTGTTTCAGGTATAAAGTCTATTTAATCTGCAGAGGACCCACCCTGGGAGCATATAACTGGGACAGTTTAAACTGAGCTTTACTCTATATCTAACCCCGTGCTATACCTGCCCTGGGAGTGTTTGATGGGGACAGTTTAGAGGGAACTTTACTCTGTATCTAACCCCGTGCTGTACCTGCCCTGGGAGTGTTTGATGGGGACAGTTTAGAGGGAATTTTACTCTGTATCTAACCCCGTGCTGTACCTGCCCTGGGAGTGTTTGATGGGGACAGTGTAGAGGGAGCTTTACTCTGTATCTAATCCTGTGCTCAACTTTCTTGCTCAAAGAATCTTGCACTATTTACAACTTATATCATACATAACTTGTGTAATTTTTGTGTGTTGCTCAATAAAAATTCATAGAATCATAGAATGCTTACAGCACCAAAGGAGGCCATTCAGCCTACGTATCTGTGCTAGCCCTCTGAACGAGCAATTCACCTACTGCCACTCCCCACTCCAGTTGAGGTTGGACCAGTGTTTTATACAATTTTAGCATAACTTCCTTGCTCTTGTACTCTTTTCCCCTATTAATAAAGCCCAGGATAGTCTATGCTTTATTAACCATGCTCTCAACCTGTCCTGCCACCTTCAATGATTTGTGCACATATACACCCAGACCCCTCTGCTACTGCACCTCATATAGAGTTGTACTCTTTATTTTATATTATCTCTCTGTGTTCTTCCTACCAAAATAAATCACTTCACCCTTCACCACATTGAATTTCATCTGCCACTTGCCTGCCAATTCCACCAACCCATCTATTTTCTTTTGAAGTTCTACACTATCCTCCTCATGGTGCACAATACTTCCAAATTCCGTGTCATCCGCAAATTTTGAAATTGTACACCAAGATCATTAATATATATCAGGAAGAGCAGGAGTCCTAACACCGATCTCTGGGGAACTCCGCTGTCAACCTTCCTCCAGTCCAAAAAACAACCGTTCAGATAACTCTTTGTTTCCTGCCACTCTGCCAATTTCTTATCCAGGTTGCTACTGTTCCTTTTATTCCATGAGCTCTACTTTGCTCCAAAGTTTGTTGTGTGGCACCGTATCAATTGTCTTTTAGAATGCCTCACAGAACAGGAAAAGTCTCCCTCAAAGGAACTGAACCTTCCTTGGGAACCATTCAATGTCAATAGTTACACTCCATCCCTCATGCAACCAAATGACCATCCCATCAGCCTGTGTCTAGTCTCTGAGTGGCAGCAGCTGCATCACCAGCAGGAATATCAGAGCAGCTACATGTGGTTTGCAGCAAGAGTCACAGGACAGTGATCAGGAATGGGAACAAATGCTTTCCCCTCTCCCTATGCTCAGGGGCAAAGACAGTGGCTCTACTGCTTATGCTGACAAGAGCAAACCTGGGCCTCTGTCAAGTCCAATGAGGCACTGACAGTGCCTTTTCCCATTCCAAAGAAAAATTCTTGCTTTTCTACAGGACCTTTCACAACCTCAGGACATCCCAAAGTGCCTCACAACTAATGACGTACTTTTGAATGTAGTCATGTAGATATTATAGCTGGAAGACTAAAATACCTCCTCAACACATCTCATTCAGTCTCAATGTTATTTTCATTCCAGTTCACGTTGGATTCTCCAGTAAGGAACAAGAAGTAAAGTATCTCCTGAGGCATCAACATTCTGGTGCTAATCAGCGTTACTTACACCAGAGATCAAATTTCTGATCTGTGACATTAAACCATGTTAAACATGATTAAAAGAAACATACATTTATAATTGTTGACCACCAACCCCCATGCCACAGTAGATGAGCTAACTAGCCAACATCAAGTTTAGCTTGTGTTAAACTGTCTGACACTGAGGAGACATACACATGATATCGTATAATCAGCCTACTCATTGTTTTATGAACTGACCTTGCTCGCAGTGTAACAGGGTAATATGTCCAGAAATTTAAGGGTGAATCACTGTCTATTCAGCAAGGTAAGGATTACTTGAATCATAGAACCATAGAAATTTACAGCAACAAAAGGCAGCCATCGTGTTAGTACCAACCGAAGTACGCTATCAAGCCTAATCCCACTTTCCAGCCCTTGGTTTATATCTCTGCAGGTTACTGTGCTCCATGTGCATATCTAAATGTTTTTTCAAATGTGGAGAATGTCTGTCTCTCTTTCGGACGAGTTCCAGATTTCCACCACCCTTTGAGTGAAAAAGTTACTCTTCAAGACTCCTCTAAAATTTCCACCAGTTACTTTAGCCAGGATTTTCTGGTCCCGCTTGCGGCAGGGCTGGAAATTCCCATTGAAGGTCAATGGACGTTTTGCTGGGTCCGTCCCACTCGTGATTGGGCCCGTCCAAAATCCCAGCCTTTAAATCTCTGCCCCTGGTTATTGACCTCAGTGAACTGGAAATAGCTCCTCCCTATCCACTCAATCCAGGCCCCTCCTAATTTTATACAGCTCAGTTAAACCTTTCCTCAGCCTCCTCTGTTCCAAAGAAAACAATTCCGGTCTTTCCAATCTTTCCTCATCACTAAAATTCTCTATTCCTTACCACTTTTTCAGTTATTTTCTTCGGCATGATAAGGGTTACTCACTATGTTAATGTACAGGATTAGTCTTCACTCAGCAGAATGAACAACAGATTTAACCTTTATGAAGCTCTCAATTTGTATATAACTGCACATTAAACACCAGAAACATGGTGACAGTGATTCATTGCTGGAATCCTGGAACAATAAAAACAAGAGGCCATTCAGCCCCTCAAGCCCAACTGGTATCCTAACTCCATTTACCAAGCTCTTATCCCTTGATGCCCTTATCCAACAAAACTAGATCAATCTTAGTCCTGAAAACTTCAATTATCTCCCAGTATCCACAGCATTTTGGAGGAGTTCCACTACCCTTTGTGTGAAGTAATCTTTTCCAATTTCACTCCTCAAAGGCCTAGACCTAATTTTCAAATTATACCTTAACCATAGAAAATAGCTTCTCTCTAGTTATCCTATCAAACCCTTTGAACATTTTAAACACCTTGATCAGATCACCCTTCAAACTTCTATATTAAACGTTTATGCAACCTGTCCATATAATTTAACACTAAGACAAGATATCATGAGAGTGCCACCTACTCCTCAACCCCCACCTATGGCAACTCCCCATGCCCACGCAGAAGATGCAACACCTGCCCCTTCACTTCCTCTCTCCTCACCGTCCAAGGGCCCAAACACTCCTTTCAAGTGAAGCAGCATTTCACTTGCATTTCCCCTAACTTAGTCTACTGCATTCGTTGCTCCCAATGCGGTCTCCTCTACATTGGAGAGACTAAACGCAAACTGGGCGACCGCTTTGCAGAACACCTGCGGTCTGTCCGCAAGAAAGACCCAAACCTCCCTGTCGCTTGCCATTTTAACACTCCACCCTGCTCTCTTGCCCACATGTTTGTCCTTGGCTTGCTGCATTGTTCCAGTGAAGCCCAACGCAAACTGGAGGAACAGCACCTCATCTTCCGACTAGGCACTTTACAGCCTTCCGGGCTGAATATTGAATTCGACAACTTTAGATCTTAAACTCCCTCCCCCCAGCCCCACCCCGTTTCTTCCCCCTCCCTTTTGTTTTTTTCAATAATTTATATAGATTTTTCTTTTCCCACCTATTTCCATTATTTTTAAATCTACAACTGTAATATCTTGTCAGCCTTTCCACCCCACCCCCACTAGAGCTGTACCTTGAGTGTCCTGCCATCCATTCTTAATTAGCACATTTTCTTAGATAATATCACCACCTTTAACACCCCTTTGTTCCTTTTGTCTGTGACATCTTTTGATTATTGCTCCTATCACTGCTTGCTTGTCCCTACAACCACACCCCCCATCCCCAACTTCTCTCCCCACACCCCCCCACCCCCCCACCTTAAACCAGCTTATATTTCACCCCTCTCCTAACTATACTTCAGTTCTGCCGAAGGGTCATGAGGACTCGAAACGTCAACTCTTTTCTTCTCCGCCGATGCTGCCAGACCTGCTGAGTTTTTCCAGGTAATTCTGTTTATGAAGTGAAATAGATTGAGTGGGGAAAAGCAGAAGGAATTCAATGTGGGAGAGTGTGAGGCCATTCTAGGGAAGTTATCAGAACACTTTGTTAATACTGGGAGACTCAGAACTGTGGAGGAACAAGTCGTTAAAGTTAATGCACAGTTTCAAAAGGTAAAAAAAATAGCAAATAGATCGTTGGCCTTTATCTCAAAAAGACTCAAATTCAAAGGAAGTTTAGAGCCTTGTTCACACCTCATCTGGAGTGCTCAGTTCTGGGCACCAGACCTCAGGAAGGATATATTGACCTTATTTCGGGTGTACAGCTCGCAGATTCACCAGAACGATATCAGGCCTTAAAGGGTTACATTATGAAGACAGGCCAGACAGCAGTATGCAGATTGAGGCATAGGGGAGAAAAAGCAAAACATTCCCGACGCTAAATGAAATAAAGATCTAGCTGGTGACATTAATCCTGCTAATCTCCCGACAAAGTCCTCAGTATATAGTTTTCTCAGAAGCAAAGCCAATTGAATAAACATTTTTGTCCATTCGAGCAGAAGGCCATTGGCTGATTATACTTTGATCATTCATGGTCTCTTAAGTACAAAAGGTCTCTTGTGATGGATGTAATGGAATGTCACGCAGGTTTTAGGAGTTCATAGAGACATTTTACTGTCCTACATTGAAAATCTAATTCCTTTTATGACATCTAATTGGTGAACAAGTAGGAAAATAGCTGTTTGAAATGGCCTTTCTGCCTTCACCAACACACACAATCCATACGTTTCAGTCCATACGTAACACATTCACAAACCATGCCCATGTACCCTAACACACGTATGCACATGCAGCCAGGTATGAATACGTGTGCTCACATCCACTGTCTACATCTGACCCATGGATGTACATTGTGAGTCAGTGTTGAGAGGTCAGCAGTTTAAACTGAGAAGATTTATGAGAACTGTCTTTGTGTTGTTAGCACTTGGAATGCTTTGTTATAAGGGAGTGCTTGAAGCAGAGACCATTGCGTCTTAAGGGGAAATTGACAGAGCAAGAAGCAGTGTTGTGGGGAGAGAGTGGGAGGGATGCTGCGCTGTCTGTGATTGCTCTTGTGAGGAACTGGACCAACATGAATGGCCAAACATGCTCCTTTTGTGCTGTAAACTTCTAGGGTTCTATTTAAAGGTTAAACAGATATCATTTCTTTAAAATAATACTAAGACAATAACAAATGACTGCTGCAGGTCTCAGTGAATGTATATAGTATGTCACTGAGCCACCCAAAGCAGGAATGTTCCAGCTTCTGTACTGGAAACACTGATCTCACTCGCAGTAGTGTTACTACTGGCTTCAGTGTCCCTGGGTTAGGGTGGAAGGAACAAAAATCAGCGAGGGTTTCTGCTCTGATCACAATCTGGTGACCTCTACTAGGTATGCAAAAGCGGATTAGAGCTGGATCATGCTTAGCTCAATCCTTCCACTGTCTGGGCAAATGTTTAAAACAGTTTTTCTCAAGCTGGAGTCAGCAGATCCCTGAGGACCACAGAAATTTTCCGGGGTCTGAGAGTCAGGGCGGCCCATGAGTGGGCGACATGAGTGAACTCCCAGGGTGCCGTAGTCCAGGGAAAATGAGTGAGTGGTGGTCGGAGCGAAGCTCTGCTCCCAGCAATGCACCTAAATTCCCCCTGCTCCCTCCTGCCCTCTCCCTGGCGCTTTCCATGCTCCTGATAAAGATGGACTGGCTCTGCTGTGAGATGTCAGCACATCCATACTCATTTGCTTAAAGACCTGTTATTAAATCACACTTTACATGCAGCAGTTTCTGATTATATATAATATTATGCAGCATTGTAATTTAGAGGAGTGATTGTGAATACTAATCTATTTAAAAAGGTGTCCTTCAATCAGAAGAGTTTGGGAACCACTCGATTAAAGGATGGCCACAAAGTACTGGAAGCCTGATGGAACCAATCTCTGACAAGATACTCTCGTCACGACCCAAGATAAAAAATAAATATCATGAAAAATGAGACTAATCACACCTTACATTGTACAAATCCAAGTTAGTTACAGTGCTACAGAGGTACAAGTAATACAGCACCTTATAGCTGGCTAATAATGGGCCCCTAATAACTTATTAGTTAATGGGCATTAAGGAAAATGAGAGGGCTCCTGGCATTGTGTATAATTATCATCAGGTGCCCAGTTATAATGTCAATGGCAATGCTCATTGCAATATACACAACTCGGAAGGCTCGCACTTACTGAGCACCTTTCATGACTTCAGGATGTCCCAAAGTACTTTACTGCCAATAAAATACTTCTGAATGTAATCGCTGTTTTAACGTAAGGGAAAACAGCAAGAAGCACAAATAGAATGAAATAATTGGCCAGGTAATTTGATTTAGTGATGTTGGCTGAGAAATATATGTTAGCCAGGAAAGTGGGGAGAACACCACTCCTCTTTGAAATGAGAACTTCCTTCTTGTGGGCCAGATGCTAAGTGGTAATCTCAGCACACTGATAATCAAGAGACTCAGGATAATGCTCTGGGGACATGGGCTCAAATCTCACCACAAATCTAAATCTGCGATTGAACACTAGTCTGGATAATGGTGACCATGAAGCTATCTTCAATTGTTGTAAAACTCCATCTGGTTCACTAATGTCCTTTAGGGAAGGAAATCTGCCGTCCTTACCTGGTCTGGCCCACATGTGACTCCAGACCCACAGCAATGTGGTTGAGTCTACACCATGTGGAAGGCAGTGGTTTAAGAAGGCTGCTCACCCACCACTCTTTCAAGGGCAATTAGGGATGGGCAACAAATGCTGGCCCAGTCAGCGAAGCCCACAACCTGTGAAAGAATAAAGATAGAAAAAAGAACTTTCTTCTGGCTCAGAAATGAGGATTCTACTTACTGAGCCACAGCTGATACTGAAGTTCAGATAAAACAGTCAGAGGAATCCTAGATTGGATGAAGAGCTGAATTACACTTGTGTGCATTGTGGCTTAGAGACTCAGAAATGAAGACTCATCTAATAATACTCCTGTGAAGCTCCTTGGGATATTTTAATTACTGTATTTTAAAGTTGCTATATAAATGCAAGTTGTTGTTGAGTCTGGAGGTGACAAAGAGATGGATAAGGGTTTCAATAGCTGATGGGCTGAGGTAACGGTGGAGAGACAGTGTTAGGAAGATGATAGTAAGCTCTGAAGAGTCATATGGACTCGGAATGTTAACTCTGGTCCTATCTCCACAGATGCTGCCAGTCCTGCTGAGTTTTTCCAGCATTTTCTGTTTTTATTTCAGATTTCCAGCATCTGCAGTATTTTGCTTTTATGATAGTAAGCAGCCATGGTGATGGAAAGGTTATGGAGTTAGAAGGTAAGCTCACATTCAAATAGGACACTAAGGATGCAAACAGTCTAGATCAGACTAAGACAGCGAGCAGAGAAAAGGATGGAATGGGTGGCGGGGAACAGAATTGTTGTAAGGCTGAAAAAAAACCTTAATTGGAGGAAATAAAAGCTCATCCAGAACTGGATGTTGAACAGTTAGTCTCATTGCACAGATGCAATGAAGGATGCAGAGAGGTGTGGAGAGGTAGATCTGATGTCTTCAGCAAACAACCAGAAGTTGACACCATGTCACAGAGAGGGAGCATGTCAATGAGGAGGTTTCAAGGGTTAGAGGGATCTGGAGATAGTGGCGATGGGGGAGAAGAGAGGTGATTGCTGAAAATGGCACCAGTAAGAGTGGAACTAAATGTGACCATCAGGTGGAGCTGGACAACAGAGGAGAGGCTTTGGGGCAAAATGGTGTGGTCAACCATGTCAAAGACTGCAGAGAGTTGGAACATACTAATATACAAATTAGGAGGAGTAGGCCACTCAAGCCTGCTCCACCATTCAATAAGATCATGGCTGATCTGAATGTAACCTCAACCCCACATTCCTGCCTACCCCCGATAACCTTTCACCCCTTGTTAATCAAGAATCTATCTAGTTCTGACTTTAAAATATTCACAGACTCTGCTTCCACTGCCTTTTGAGAAAGAGAGTTCCATAGACTCATAGCCCTCTGAGGGAAAAAAAT
The DNA here is from genome assembly GCF_964194155.1 of Cetorhinus maximus. Classification (NCBI taxonomy): domain Eukaryota; kingdom Metazoa; phylum Chordata; class Chondrichthyes; order Lamniformes; family Cetorhinidae; genus Cetorhinus; species Cetorhinus maximus. The sequence goes on from NC_135899.1 coordinate 42,657,258, forward strand.
CCTCCTCATCTCTGTTTTGAATGAAGGACCATTTATTTTTAAACAGCGACCCCTAGTTCTAGATTCTCCCACAAGAGGAAATATCCTTTCCACAGCCACCTTGTCAAGGACCCTCAGGATCTTAAAGGTTTCATTTAAGTCACCTCTTACTCTTCTAAATTCCAGTGGATACAAGCCCAACCTATCCAGCCTTTCCTCATAAGACAACCCGCCCATTCCTGGTATTCACAGAATCACAGAGTGCAGAAGAGGCCCTTCAGCCCATCAAGTCTGCACCGACACATGAGAAACACCTGACCTACCTACCTACCTAATCCCATTTACCAGCACTTGGCCCATAGCCTTGAATGTTATGAAGTGCCAAGTGCTCATCCAGGTACTTTTTAAAGGATGTGAGGCAACCCGCCTCCACCACCCTCCCAGGCAGTGCATTCCAGACCGTCACCACGTTTTTCCTCACATCCACCCTAAACCTCCTGCCCCTCACCCTGAACTTATGCCGCCTTGTGACTGACCCTTCAGCTAGGGAACAGCTGCTCCCTATCCACCCTGTCCATGCTCCTCATAATCTTGTACACCTCGATCAGGTCGTCCCTCAGTCTTCTCTGCTCCAACGAAAACAATCCAAGTCTATCCAACCTTTCTTCATAACTTAAATGTTTCATCCTAGGCAACATCCTGGTGAATCTCCTCTGCACCCCCTCCACTGCAATCACATCCTTCCTATAATGTGGTGACCAGAACTGCACACAGTACTCCAGCTGTGGCCTCACCAAGGTTCTATATAACTCCAACATGACCTCCCTACTTTTGTAACCTATGCCTCAATTGATAAAGGCAAGTGTCCCATATGCCTTTTTCACCATCCCACTAACATGCCCCTCCGCTTTCAGAGATCTATGGACACACACGCCAAGGTCCCTTTGTTCCTCAGAACTTCCTTAGTGTCATGCCATTCATTGAATACTTCCTTGTCAAATTACTCCTTCCAAAGTGTATCACCTCACACTTCTCAGGGTTAAATTCCATCTGCTACTTATCTGCCCATTTGACCATCCCGTCTATATCTTCTTGTAGCCCAAGACACTCAACCTCACTGTTAACCACCTGGCCAATCTTTGTGTCATTCGCAAACTTACTAATCCTACCCCCGACATTGTCATCTATGTCGTTTATATAAATGACAAATAATAGGGGACCCAGCACAGATCCCTGTGGTGTGCCACTGGACACTGGCTTCCAGTCACGAAAGCATCCTTCTGTCATCACCCTCTGTCTCCTACAACTAAGCCAATTTTGAATCCACCTTATCAAATTACCCTGTCTCCCATGTGCATTTGCCTTTTTATAAGTCTCCCATGTGGGGCCTTGTCAAAGGCTTTGCTGAAATCCATATAAACTACATCAACTGCACTACCCTCATCTACACACCTGGTCACCTCCTCAAAAAATTCGATCAAATTTGTTAGGCATGACCTCCCTCTGACAAAGCCATGCTGACTTTCCCTGATCAAACCTTGCCTCTCCAATGGAGATAGATTCTCTCCTTCAGTATTTTCTCCAATAGTTTCCCTACCACTGACGTGAGACTCACTGGTCTGTAGTTCCCTGGCTTATCTCTACAACCCTTCTTAAATAGTGAAATCACATTAGCTGTTCTCCAGTCCTCTGGCACCTCCTCCGTGGCCAGGGAGGAATTAAAAATTCGGGTCAGAGCCCCCGTGATCTCCTCCCTTGCCTCCCTCAGCAGCCTGGGACACAAATCATCTGGACCTGGAGATTTGTCCACTTTTAAGCCTCCCAACACCTTCAATACCTTGTCACTCCCTATATCAATTTGCTTAAGAACCTCGCAGTCTCTCTCCCCGAGTTCCATACCTTCATCCTCATTCTCTTGGGTGAAGACGGATGTGAAGTATTCATTCAATGCTCTACCGATGTCACCTGGTTCCACCTATAGATTTCGCCCTTGGTCCCTTATGGGCCCTACTCTTTCCCTACTCTTTCCCTTCTCTTCCCATTGATATACTTATAGAATATCTTGGGATTTTCCCTACTTTTACCAGCCAGAGCTTTCTCATATCCCCTCTTTACTCTCCTAATTGCTTTCTTAAGCTCCACCCTGCATTTTCTGTACTCCACTAATGTCTCCGCAGATTTGCTTCCCTTGTACCTGCTAAAAGCCTCTCTTTTCCTTCTCATCGTATCCTGAATATCTCTGGTCATCCATGGTTCTCTGGGCTTGTTACTCCTTCCTATCACCCTAGAGGGAACATGTTGAGCCTGTACCCTCCCCATTTCCTTTTTGAACACCCCCCACTGCTCCTTTGTAGATTTCCCCACAAGTAGCTGTCCCAGTCTACCTTGGCCAGATCCTCCCTTATTTTACTAAAATCCACTCTCCCCCAATCCAAAACATTTTTTTGCAACTTGCCTAGTTGCTAGTTACTGGTCTAGTGAACCTTCTCTGAACTGCTTCTAACACATTTACATCTTTCTTTAAATAAAGAAACCAATACATTACACAATACTCCAGATGTGGTCTTACCGATGCCCTGTACAACTGAAGCGTAACCTCCCTACTTTTGTAATCAATTCCCCTCACAATAAACAATAACATTCTATTAGCTTTTCTAATTACCTGCTGTACCTGCATACTAACCTTTTGTGATTCATGCACGATGACACCCAGGTCCTTCTGAACCTCAGAGCACTGCAATCTCTCACCATTTAGATAATAAGCTTCCTTTTTATTCTTCCTGCCAAAATAAACAATTTCACATTTTCCCACATTATACCCCATTTGCCAGATCTTTGCCCACTCACTTAACCTATCTGTGTCACTTTGTAGCCTCTTTACATCCTCTTCACAATTTACTTTCCTCACTATCTTTGTGTCATCAACAAATTTAGCCACTATACCTTCAGTCCCTTCATCCAAGTCATTTATATAAATTGTAAAAAGTTGAGGCCCCAGCACTGATCCCTGTGGCACACCACTCGTCACATCCTGCCAACCAGAAAAAGACCCATTTGTGCCAACTGTCTGCTTCCTGTTAGCTAGCCAATCTTCTACCCATGCCAATATGTTACCCCGTACACCATGAGCTTTTATTTTCTGCAATAACCTTTGATGTGGCACTTTATCAAATGCCTTCTGGAAATCTAAGTACAGTACAGCCACTGGTTCCCCTTTATCCACAGCACATATAACTTGTTCAAAAAACTCCAATAAAATTGGTTAAACATGATTTCCCTTTTACAAAACCACGTTGACTCTGTCTGATTGCCTTGAATTTTTCTAAGTGCCCTGCTATAACATCTTTAATATTAGCTTCGAATATTTTCCCTCTGACAGATATTAGGCTAACTGGCCTGTAGTTTCCTGCTTTCTGTCTCCCTCGCTTTTTGAATAAAGGAGTTACATTTGCTATTTTCCAATCTACTGGAACCTTCACCAAATCTAGGGAATTTTGGAAAATTCAATCCAGTGCATCAACTATCTCACTAGCCACTTCTTTCAAGACCTTAGTGTGAAGTCTGTCCGGACGTGGTGATTTGTCAGCCTGCAGCCCCAACAATTTGCTTACTACCAGTTCCCTGGTGATTGTAATTTTCCCGAGTTGCTCCCTCCTTTGCATTTCTTGATTTACAGCTATTTCCATGATGTTACTTGTGTCCTCTATAGTGAAGACTGAAGCAAGTTGCCTGTTTAATTCATCCGCCATCTCCCTACCTTTCATTATCAATTTCCCAGATGTACTCTCTACAAGACCAATGCTCACTTTGTTAACCATTTTGTTATTTAAATATCTATAGAAATTCTTACTATCCGTCTTTATATTACTCTCTAGCTTTCTCTCATACTCTAATTTTTCCCTCCTTATTAATCTTTTTGTTGTTCTTTGTTGTTCTTTATATTCTTTCCAATCTTCTGACCTGCCACCCGTCTTTCCGCAATTATATGCTTTTTCTTTAAATTTGATACTGTCTTTAACTTTTTTAGTTAACCACGGATGGTGGCTCCTATCCTTGAAATTTTTCTTTCTCATTAGAATCTGTCTATTCTGTGTATTCTGATTTAAATGTCTGCCACTGAATCTCTATTGACCTATCCCTTAACCTCATTTGCCAGTTCACTCTGCTTTCGTGCCCTTATAATTGTCCTTATTTAAGTTTAAAATATTGGTCTTGGACGCATTAGTTTCTCCCTCAAACTGAATGTAAAATTCAATCATATTCTGATCGCTGCTACCTAGGGGTGCCTTCACTATGAGGTTATCAATTAATCCTACCTCATTGCTCAATACCAGGTCTAGTATAGCCTGCTCTCTGGTTGGCTCCAGAATGTGCTGTTCTAAGAAACTAACCTGAGAACATTCTACTAACTCTTCATCTAGGCTACCTTTGCCCATCTGATTTTTCCAGTCTACGTGTAGATTAAAATCCCCCATGATTATAGCTGTACCTTTCTGGCAAGCTTCCATTATCTCTTCTTTTATACTCTGCCCTACTATGTAGTTACAACTAGGGGGCCTGTACACCACTCCCACAAGTGACTTCTTGCCTTTATCATTCCTCATCTCAACTCAAACCGCTTCTACATCCTGGTTTCCTGAAATTAGGTCATCTCTCCCTAATGTGCTAATACCATCATTAATTAACAGAGCTCCTCCCTCCACCTTTTCCTATCTTCCTGTCCTTCCTAAATGTCACATACCCTTCAATATTCAGGACCCAATCCATATCACCCTGTAGCCATGTCTCAGTAATGGCTATCAGATCGTACTTATTTATTTCTATTTGCGCTATCAGCTCACCTGTTTTGTTTCAAATGCTACGTGTGTTTAGATACAGAGCCTTAAGTTTTGTCCTTTTAATATTTTTGTAGCAACTAGCCTTACCTGCTGAGATAGTCTTAAGATTGTACTCTCTGTCCCTTCCTGTATTAGTCAGTTTATCATTTCCCATATTAATATCTTTCTCTCTTGCCTTGGTTTACCACACCTACCAAATTTTATCCCTTGCCCCCAACATTCAGTTTAAAACCCTCTCTACTTCCTGAGTTATGTGCCTCGTGAGGACACCAGCCCCAGCATGATCCAAGTGTAGACTGTCCCAACGTTACAGATCCCATTTTCCCCATACTGGTGCCAGTGCCTCACAAACCGGAACCCACTTTGCCCACACCAGTCCTTAAGCCACACATTCATTTCTCTAATCTTATTTGTCCTATTCCAATTTGCACGTGGCTCAGGTAATAATCCAGAAATTATTACCTTTGAGGTAATTTAGTGCCTAGCTCATCATACTGACTATGCAGAGCCTCCTTCCTCATCCTGCCTCTGTTGTTGGTACCTACATGGATCACGACCAGTGGATCATCCCCCTCCTACTGGAAGTTCCTCTCCAGCCCTGAGCAGACGTTCAGAACCCTGGCACCGGGCAGGCAACAAAGCCATCTGGACTCCTGCTCTTTGTTACAGAGAACAGTGCCATTTCCACTAATTATACTGTCCCCCACTAACAATACATTCCTTTTTGCTCCCCCCACTTGAATGGCTTCCTACACCATAGTGCCATGGTCAGTTTGCTCACCCACCCTGCAGTCCCCACTCTCATCCAAACAAGCAGAGACAACCTCACACCTATTGGACAATTGCAGAGACTCACACTCCTGCATTCCTGCCCTCTGGGTCCCCTTACCTGCCTCACTCACAGTCATACCATCCTGTCCTGGCCACTGACCAAATCAGAAGACTCTATCCTAAATGGTGTGACTGCTCCTGGTATAAAGCGTCCAGGTAACTTTCCCCCTCCCTGATGTGTCGCAGAGTCTGCAGCTCAGCCTCCAGCTCAGTGACTCTGAGCCGAAGTTCCTCAAGCTGCAAACCCTTACTGCAGACGTGTTTTCCCTGGATAACACTGATATCCAGGAGCTCCCACATACTGCAGCCTTGACACATCACCTGTCCTGCCATCCTTAATGTGTTTTAAATAATTACTCAATTATATTAATCACTTATTTTTGTTGCTTTATTTTATGTTTTATTAGCTTTACCACCAAATTATACACTATTTTAAACCTTAGGGATAGAATACAACTTACCAGATACTCACAAAACAGCCAGCTCCTTTCCCTGCAGTAGAGTAAGAATCAATTTCTATGGGCTGAGGAAGAGAGAAAAGGAAACGAACAGCTCCTTCCCTGAACTCCCCTCTCACCAAACTCCAAGTCTTCACTCAGTTAATCAGTTGCACTAAAGAACCCTGAATTCATAGTAAACTGAGCTGGGGCTACAGTGACCAGATTCAACCAGTTAGCTAATTAACTACTTAGCTCTTACAGCTGAGAGTGAGTTTACCCTGTCTGAACTGCAAGAAAGAAAGAAAGAACTTAGCCTGCTTACACAGTACTTTCCAGCTACTGCTAATTACAGACTAGCTTAGATTTGAAGAGCAATATTTAAGAATAAAATTAACACTTAAAACTCCCTTCTCACCAAACTCCAAGTCTCCACTCAGTTAGTCGTGATATAAGACCACGGTCATAGAGCATACAATCTAAACCAGAAGATGTAGAATAGATTCTGGGCTGGGACAATGAGAGTTTGGTGCACAAATGGAGTCCAGTGAGGAGTTAGTTTCTTCACTTGAGGGGAGCTGAAAGAAATGAATATCTGCTTGTAATGATTAAATAGACAGCAATTGTCAGTGATAAAAACAAAAAACTACTGCAGATGCTGGAAATCCAAAACAAAAACAGAATTACCTGGAAAAACTCAGCAAGTCTGGCAGCATCGGCGGAGAAGAAAAAAGTTGACGTTTCGAGCAATTGTCAGTGACTCGGCATTTCTGGAAGCTATTCAGGCCATATTTGAGTGAGAAGATTTATTTTTTGCCATTTTGGGCAATTCATTCACAGTTTAACTGCTGGGATCAGCAAAATTCTGCTTCCTGGAAATCTTCACCTTGTAAAATAAAATATTGATAGACAACAAAGCTGTGCTTCAATGAAGAGAGTGCAGTCAATAACTACAGCACCAAGGAATTAAACTATACAAAGTAGCTTGGTGCAATAGTCTGGCCAAGGCTTCAAAACATGTCAATATTTTGTCCTTAAAAGGCAGTGTCCAGTCGTGTTTCTCTCATAGTGTGTGAGTACTTTATTTACCCTTTCCTAGACTTGCCAACAGTCTGAAAGAAGCTTATCAGAATCCCCTTGCTTTTTTTTGGAATAAGTTTGAGAGATTTTTCGTTGTACTGCCCATTTAAATACAATCATTGGTACAGGAGCTGCAACTGTGATGATTTCAACCTGTCCCATGTGGGTCAGGGGCCTGCAAATGCTGAAATATCCATGGAAACCTCTTCCAAACAATGGCACAACCACAGAGACCCCCCCCCACCACCTCTAAATACTGGCACACTCCCGGAGCACCCCTCCAAATACTGGAACACTCCCAGAGTACCCCTCCAAATACTGGAACACTCCCGGAGCACCCCTCCAAATACTGGAACACTCCCAGAGCACCCCTCCAAATACTGGAACGCTCCCGGAGCACCCCTCCAAATACTGGAACACTCCCGGAGCACCCCTCCAAATACTGGAACAGTCCCGGAGCACCCCTCCAAATACTGGAACACTCCCGGAGCACCCCTCCAAATACTGGAACACTCCCGGAGCACCCCTCCAAATACTGGAACAGTCCCGGAGCACCCCTCCAAATACTGGCACACTCCTGAGAATGCCCTATTAAATATTAAGACAATCTCAAAGACATTTGTCAATATGGACTCACATCCAGGAACCTCCTCTGCAAGCACTGGCACTCCTGGTAACCCTTCCTCTTAATACTGACACCATCGGTCTCATTTAATATCGACAGACTCCTGAGAACTTTGTGTTCTAATTACACAGATAGTATCAGTGCAGTAAATGTTTATTGGCACTGCAGAGAGCAACAGAAATAAGAACACTGTTGTCAATAAATATGGAAAAATACTGAAAACTACTCAGACATCAGGGGCAGAATTTTGTCCTTGGCATGCGGGCACAGCGGGGGCAGGCAGGAAGCTGACCACCGTCCGCGATCAGGCCCAGAAGGCAATTTCACTCTAGTGGGCCAATTAAGGCCCACCCAGCGTGATATGCGAGTGGCAGTGCTGAGCGCTGCCTGTGCGGGTCAGGGGGAGGAGGGAGAGCAGGCCTAGCACGCAATTCGCGCATGAGCGGGAGTGCACAGAATAATCGCCCTGAGGCACGGAGCTGCCTCAGGGAGATGAAGAATATATTGAAAAAATTATTAAGCAGCACAAAATAATTAATGAAACATGTCCCCTCATGTAACTCTGTGACATGAGCAAGGGCATGTTTTTAATTAAAGATTAAAGTTTTTATTTCATTTGTATTTGATTTTGGAAACCTCATCCCACCCGTTTGGCCTTTTCACCTGCCCGTCAACCGTTAGATTGAACGGTCAGTGAAAAATTCAGCACAATTGACAACTTAATGGCCTTAATAGGCCTTTTAATTGTTGGGGGGGTGCACTGCCGGCTCCGGCACATACCCGCCAACTGAACTATCGTGCAACTGCACGTTGACGTCAGCACGCTCGGCCAATGTCCATCGCGCGTCGTTTCACGCTCGGCCAATGTCCATCGCGCGTCGTTTCACACTCGGCCAATGTCCATCGCGTGTCGTTTCACGCTCGGCCAATGTCCATCGCGCGTCATTTCATGCTCCGCTGGGTCAGCCCACCTGCCCAGCTAAAAATCCTGCCCATAATCTCCCAGAGGCAGAGAGCTCAGACAGCTGCCTCAGGGAGATGAACTGATTTGAAAATAATTAAAGATTTGATAAATGTTATGAAACATGTCCCCCCCATGCGAATCTGTCACATGAGCAGAGACATGTCATTTATGAAAAATCAAAGTTTTTATTTAATTTTTATTTGCTTTTGGAAACCTCATCCCGCCCGTAGATGAGGTTTCCAAAAAGATGCAAAGGTTGCTTGGCCTTCTCACCTGCCCGCCAACCATAAGCAAAAAATTTACTTCAATTACATTTTAAATGGCCTTTTAATTGTTGGCGGGTGTGCTGCTGACTCCGGTGCATGCCCGCCAGCCGAAATATCATGAGAGCGTGCGGTGACATCGGAATGCACGCCCGACGTCATCGTGCGTCATTTTATGTTCAATTAGGCCAGGCGCGCACCTGCCCGCCAAGCTAAAAATGTTACCCCAGGCGATCTCAGGGGCTCTTGTTTTAAAAACTGCCGTCCAAAAGGTGAATATGGATTCATTCCTCGTCGGCACCTTTCCTGCCACTTTCAACTTCTCTGGTGGTGAGAATACCGTTTGCAGCCCATAGCATTGACACACACATACACATTCTCACACATACACAAACACACACACACACAAATATACACTCTCACACATATACCCTCTCACACACACAAATATACACTCTCACACACATACCCTCTCACACACACAAATATACACTCTCACACATATACACTCTCACACACACAAATATACACTCACACATGTACACTCACCCACACAAATATACACTCTCCCATACAAATATACACTTTCACACATAAATATACACTCACACATATACACTCTCACACACACAAATATACACACACATAAACAAATATACATTCACACACAAATATACATTCACACACAAATATACACTCACACAAATATACACTCTCACACATATACATTTGCAAACACACAAATATACATTCACACACAAATATACACTCTCACACATATACACTTGCACACACACAAATATACATTCACACACATATACACACAAATATACACTCCCACACATATACACTTGCACACACACAAATATACATTCACACACATATACACACAAATATACACTCTCACACACACAAATATACACTCTCACAAAAAAGCACAAATATACACTCTCACACAGATATACACCCATATACTCACACATATACAAACACACATTCACACATATACACACGTATATACACACTTGCGCATGTGCACACACACAATCACACACAGTCACAAATATACATTCTCACACCCATATCCACACACACACATATACACTCACACATATACACACATCTACACTCATATCAACACTCACCCATATACACTCTCACAAATATACACTCACACACACATTCAATCACACATGCACACAATCACTCACAGACACACATGTACTCACTCACCCAGTCTCACACATGCACACCTAACCACATCCACACAATGACACGCTCACACATGCACAGAAACTCACACAAACACACCCTCACCCCTAGCACACATCTACCCACAATACATACTCATAGACAAACAGGAATACAAGCACACATACGCGAACACAAGAACGCACGTACATAAACATGTACATTGATGAACGCACATGAACATTCGTGAACACATGCATAATTAGACACCTTTTTCTTCTCAGGAAGTCCCTCGTGATCGAGGATGTTGTGCTTCCACTCTAGTTTAATGGGTTCTGAGATGGCTGATAATCCAATGTGTGATCTGCAGACTCTGCCACATGTGGGGCAGGTGGCGCTTGAAGAGTTGGGTTGATGGGTTGTTTGAAGGTTTGTGTGCTACCTCCAACACCTCAACTTCTCCTCTGCATGTTCTGGATGAAGTCTCACGATGTGTTCACTGCCTTCCCGAATGAGTCTTCTCCATTTTATCGGTCACAAGCCAGGGTCGCAGCGGGTATATCTGATCTCTTCAGCGACGCTTTGGGTACATCCCTACTGCATTTCCACTGTCCTCCTGGGAGTGCCCTGCCACAACCGAGCTCTGAGTAGAGCAATTGCTTCAGGAGTCCAGTATCAGGCATACCAAGCACGGGCGCAACCTCTGCTCTCCCCAGCCTCGGATTTGGGGACTACCCCAAAGATGTGCCGTGGAGTCCCTCTTGAAAGTTCCCAGGTAAGAGTCTGCATGGCAATGCTTCCTCTGGGCAATTGTCCTGCGCTGAGAACCATCCAAAAATGCAGTTTAAATCGAAAACTTCGGGTGGTTCTGCCAGGGTTACACCAATTGTTACACAGAGAAAGTTAGAAGAATTAAAACCTCTTCCAGCTTCTGGGTAAATATTGTAAACACCCAGACTGACCCTATGGGGCTCCCCATACACGCCCTCCAACACACCCACCCCCAACCTCCGACCATCCCACCACCCCCCCGACCTCTGACACTCCCCACCCGCTGGATCTCCGACCCCCCGCCGCCCCCCCCACCCCCTCCTGACCTCTGAAAGCCCCCACCCGCTGGATCTCTGACCCCCTGACCTTCAACACCCCCCATCCTCCCAGACCTCTGACACCCCCCCATACCCCCACCTTCCTGACCTCCAATTTCACCGCCCCCACCCCCCCCCCACCCCACCTCCCCACCCACCTCCTCAAATCCTATCCACTTACCTGAGACACTTTGCTTCTCCCTGGCCTATCAATTTGCCTGGTCCTTTAAACTTTTCTGCTTTACGGCAGCAAGTGCTGTAAAAAAGGGGTTGGGGCCTCCTTTATTCCACCGGAGCTGCACTTTGTTGGGGCCTGCGAGCAGGCTTCTGATTCAGGCCCCAAGCATCTCCGGCGAACAGAAGGGTCGGTGTAATTTTCAAGGGCTGGTCAATATTTATTTATTCCTTCTACTTCCTGCGGGCCATCTCTTTCTGACACTCATTGGAACTTACAGCCAAACATGTCCTGCCCAGTGGAGCTGGTCTTCAGCCTTGATGCTGGGAAAGTTTGCCTGGGAGAGGATACTGCTGTTGGACGACCGTTCTTGCCTTTGAGGTGTCAGCCGTAGGTTGCCCAAGCCTCTGAAGCATGTCGGAGCGCGGGGATCGCTGCTGCCTGGTAAACCGCGACCTTAGTCCCTGGTTCGAGATCCTGATCCTCATATACTCTTTTCCTCAGTTGGCCGAAGGCTGACCTGGCACATTGGAGACAATGGTGAATTTCATCGCCTCTGTCGGTCTTCATCGAGAGGAGGCTCCCAAGATACGGAAAAGGGTCCACGTTTTCTAAAATGTTACTGTTGACCTTAATCGACAGGGGGAGGGGTTTTTCTGTGGGAGCTGGTAGGAAGAGGACCTTAGTTTTCCAGGTGTTTAGAGAAAGGTTCATTTTCTCATATACTTCGGAGAAGGAGTCAACAATGACCCAGAAGCTCAGTTTCTGAGTGAGCATGCGCACAAGAGTCATCTGTATCCTGAAGCTCTGTGGCTGAGGTTGGAGTGGGTTTGGTTTGGATTAATGGCAGCGTAGATTGAACCGTTTCCTGTCTGTTCTGTAGGTTATCTCCATGCCTGTGGGTAATTTTCTGGAAGTGAAGAGCAATATTGCAGTGAGGAAAATGGAGAAGTGAGTTGGTGCGATGACACAGCCTTGTTTGAGCCTAGTCTTCACAGAGATAGGGTGTGCGGAGGTTGGGTTGATGAGGATCACGGCATGCATGTCATTGTGGAGTAGGTGCAGGATGGAGACAAATTTCTGAAGGCAACAATTTTGAGGAGGATACTCCATAAACCTTTGCAGTTGACAGTGTGAAAGGGTTTTGTGAGGTTAAAAAAGGTCATGTACAGTGGTTGGTGCCATTCCTTGCATTTCTCTTGAATTTGCCGCACAGTGAAGATCATGTCTGTGGTGCCTCTCAATGGACAAAAGCCACACTGTGTTTCTGAAAGAAACTCCTCAGCCACAAGGAGGAAGTGGTTGAGGAGGATCCTTGGAATGATCTTCCCGGTGGCAGACAGTGGGAGACTCCTCTATAGTTGCCACAATCAGACTTGTTGGCCTTCTTGAACATACGCACATGCGCGCACACACACATACACACACACACACACACACACACACATGTTTTGTGTATTTACCAAAACTCACAATCAATAGCATCCCCAGACACAGTGGCCAGGATTTTCCCGTCGGTGAGCGGCGCGGGGCCTGCTCGCCAACGCGTAAAATGACGCATGGTGACGTCGGGCAGAACTCCCATTTAAATTTTCAGGTAGGCAGGGATGCAGCAAAATCAGCTATGCGCCCGCTGACCTGTCAATGGCCAACTGATGCCATTGACAGAGTCATTAAAGTAATAAATGGACCTGCCCGTCCAACCTTAAGGTTGGCAGGCAGGCCAGGAGCCCTGGCGGGCATTAGAGAAAGCATGTGTTGTGGGAAATTTTCAGTCAGGGAACATGGTTCCTTGGCTGTGTGGTGGTCCCCCCCGACATTAACTAGACGAAAAGGTATGTAGGGACAACTCCTTGGTGCTGGTGCTCGAATCCCTGCTGCTCGTGAGCCAACCTGGGTCAGTTGAAAACAAAGGTAATAGGCTGAGCTAGTTAATAATGTAAATTGGTGGAAAATAGGGACAGACGCTGACGTGGGTTGTATGTGTATTTTGTGTGTTTAAAATAATCGGAATCTTTTGGGCATTGTGAACACCCATAACCTTGTTACGCGAGGGCAGATAAAAAGAGATGGATGTCTGTAAGTAGACAATAGTTGACTATCAATCAGAGTTCACCTCCGATCGTTAACAGGCTATCAATACTCATCAGAGTTTACCTCCGGCTGCATTGTAACATGAACTTGACTGTGTACAATCGTTAATATGAAATGGGAAGCAATCTCCGCGTATTGTTTACTATCTCCGCTGTATTGTTAGCCATAGCAATGAATGAAACTGTCTTACTATAAAAACTGGACACATGCTTGCATTCGTTAGGTGTGACTCTGGTGTAGTCCACATCTCTCGTTGCAACGACAATAAAATCAACTGTGTCTTCGCCTCCAGCCAGGGTCTCGTGGCTTTCTCTAGGCCACACTAATTCAACAGGAAGCCCTCAGCAAATTAATAGACCCCAGGAAATGTAATTGAGAAATCCCCCAACAGCATGAAACCTCATCCATGGGTGTGTTTTTAAAAGTTATGGACATGTCCCAACTCATGTCCCAACTCATGTGACAGTGAGCGGACATGTCAGGGAATTTTTTTTTTTTATTTTTAACATTTTTTAATGTACGGCCGATCTCCCTGAGGCTGCATTTAGCCTCAGGGAGATGAGTGCGCATGCGTGAAAGAGCGCACTCTTGGCTCAGGGAATCTCCCCCCTCGCCCGCACAGGGAGCACAAAGCGCTTCCGTGCGGACGTCACGCTGGGCGGGCCTTAACTGGCCCGCCCAGGTAAAATGGCGGTGCGCCCCCGATCAGGGGTGCCGATCAGAGGCACGCCTCCGGGCGCCCGCTCTTCAACTTCCCACCCAACGGGGGGAAAATTCTGCCCAGTGTCTGCGAGTTTGACTCTTAACAAAGAAAGATGCAGCAAAACCAGTTTATCAAAAGCAGGTGCGAATAGCCACCATTAAACCCCGATTGTGTAGCAACAGCTTCTAACTTTGAATCATTTGCCTGGACAATAGAAATATTACCATGTGGTCACATGATCGGAACTGACTTCAGGTAACAAATCTTGTTACTCCAACTACCTATCAAAGACAAGTCAGTCCTGAGGCAAAAGAACCACAAGAGATGCCATGTGCATCTTAAAGGACTAATTTAAACATACGATTTGCTCCTTGTTATGCTGTTGATAATCTAGGTGCATGCTTCATTCTCTGTAATCTATCTTTACTTGTATACTTGCATCTGTGTGCATGAGGGAATGAGTTTGTTCATTGCGTTTACATTCCGGGGTGTTATGTGAATAAACATTAATCTTTTCTTCTGATCTAGGCTTACCTGAAAGTCCGTCTCGTGTCTACCGTTAAAGGTCACATCACCCAAAAGGTGTTTCTAAAAACACTTCCTTAAAGAAAATATGCATCATGTTCTGAACAATTGATAGGTGAGGGAGCAGGAGAAAAGTTACCCCACCACCACCTCTGCCTGTCTGTAACAGCGCACATAAACTGACTGGGATATTTGGGATTAAGGAATCAGGTTTTGGGCGATGCAGATTCAAACCTTGGCCTAAACTGAGGTAGCAGTGGTGATAGAATCATTGTAAAAGCGCCAGAACCACAATCACCCTACACACAGAGAGCTGGAATATAATGCACATCGGGACTGTGCACACAGGGACGGTACATACAGATCATTAACATACTGCACACAGGGGCTGTACACACAGATCATTAACATACTGCACACAGGGGCTTTACACATAGATCATTAACATACTGCACACAGGAACTGTATACCCAGCGGCTGTACACACAGATCATTAACATACTGCACACAGGGACTGTTAACAGGAGGTGGAATTTTCCTGCCCCTCCCACTAGTGGGACCTTCCAGTCACGCTGAAGTCAATGGGGATTTGAATGGCTCGCCGCATCCACCGTGGGCAAACTCACCACAATGGGGCCAGAAAATCCCAGCCAGGGGCTGTAAACACAGATCATTAACATACTGCACACAGGGGCTGTACACACAGGGGCTGTACACACAGATCATTAACATACTGCACACAGGGACTGTACACACAGGGGCTGTACACACAGATCATTAACATACTGCACACAGGGACTGTACACACAGGGGCTGTACACATAGATCATTAACATACTGCACACAGGGACCGTACACACAGATCATTAACATACTGCACACAGGGACTGTACACACAGATCATTAACATACTGCACACAGGGGCTGTACACACAGGGGCTTTACACATAGATCATTAACATACTGCACACAGGGACTGTACACACAGGGCTGTACACACAGATCATTAACATACTGCACACAGAGACTGTACACACAGGGCTGTACACACAGATCATTGACATACTGCACACAGGGACTGTACACACAGGGGCTGTACACACAGATCATTAACATACTGCACACAGGGACTGTACACACAGGGGCTGTACACATAGATCATTAACATACTGCACACAGGGACTGTACACACAGGGGCTGTAAACACAGATCATTAACATACTGCACACAGGGGCTGTACACACAGGGGCTTTACACATAGATCATTAACATACTGCACACAGGGACTGTACACACAGGGGCTGTAAACACAGATCATTAACATACTGCACACAGGGGCTGTACACACAGGGGCTGTAAACACAGATCATTAACATACTGCACACAGGGGCTGTACACACAGGGGCTTTACACATAGATAATTAACATACTGCACACAGGGGCTGTAAACACAGATCATTAACATACTGCACACAGGGGCTGTACACACAGGGGCTTTACACATAGATCATTAACATATTGCACACAGGGGCTGTAAACACAGATCATTAACATACTGCACACAGGGGCTGTACACACAGGGGCTGTACACATAGATCATTAACATACTGCACACAGGGACTGTACACACAGGGGCTGTACACACAGATCATTAACATACTGCACACAGGGACTGTACACACAGGGCTGTACACACAGATCATTAATATACTGCACACAGGGGCTGTACACACAGATCATTAACATACTGCACACAGGGGCTGTACACACAGGGGCTGTACACACAGATCATTAACATACTGCACACAGGGGCTGTACACACAGGGGCTTTACACATAGATCATTAACATACTGCACACAGGGACTGTACACACAGGGCTGTACACACAAATCATTAACATACTGCACACAGGGACTGTACACACAGGGCTGTACACACAGATCATTGACATACTGCACACAGGGACTGTACACACAGGGGCTGTACACACAGATCATTAACATACTGCACACAGGGACTGTACACACAGGGGCTGTACACATAGATCATTAACATACTGCACACAGGGGCTGTACACACAGGGGCTGTAAACACAGATCATTAACATACTGCACACAGGGGCTGTACACACAGGGGCTTTACACATAGATCATTAACATACTGCACACAGGGACCGTACACACAGGGGCTTTACTCATAGATCATTAACATACTGCACACAGGAACTGTATACCCAGCGGCTGTACACACAGATCATTAACATACTGCACACAGGGACTGTTAACAGGAGGTGGAATTTTCCTGCCCCTCCCACTAGTGGGACCTTCCAGTCACGCTGAAGTCAATGGGGATTTGAATGGCTCGCCGCATCCACCGTGGGCAAACTCACCACAATGGGGCCAGAAAATCCCAGCCAGGGGCTGTAAACACAGATCATTAACATACTGCACACAGGGAATGTACACACAGGGGCTGTACACACAGATCATTAACATACTGCACACAGGGAATGTACACACAGGGGCTGTACACACAGATCATTAACATACTGCACACAGGGGCTGTACACACAGATCATTAACATACTGCACACAGGGGCTGTACACACAGATCATTAACATACTGCACACAGGGACTGTACACATAGATCATTAACATACTGCACACAGGGACTGTACACACAGGGACTGTACACACAGATCATTAACATACTGCACACAGGGACTGTGCACACAGGGACTGTACACACAGATCATTAACATACTGTACACATGGACTGTACACACAGGGGCTTTACACATAGATCATTAACATACTGCACACAGGGGCTGTAAACACAGATCATTAACATACTGCACACAGGGGCTGTACACACAGGGGCTTTACACATAGATCATTAACATATTGCACACAGGGACTGTACACACAGGGGCTGTAAACACAGATCATTAACATACTGCACACAGGGGCTGTACACACAGGGGCTGTACACATAGATCATTAACATACTGCACACAGGGACTGTACACACAGGGGCTGTACACACAGATCATTAACATACTGCACACAGGGACTGTACACACAGGGCTGTACACACAGATCATTAATATACTGCACACAGGGGCTGTACACACAGATCATTAACATACTGCACACAGGGGCTGTACACACAGGGGCTGTACACACAGATCATTAACATACTGCACACAGGGGCTGTACACACAGGGGCTTTACACATAGATCATTAACATACTGCACACAGGGACTGTACACACAGGGCTGTACACACAGATCATTAACATACTGCACACAGGGACTGTACACACAGGGCTGTACACACAGATCATTGACATACTGCACACAGGGACTGTACACACAGGGGCTGTACACACAGATCATTAACATACTGCACACAGGGACTGTACACACAGGGGCTGTACACATAGATCATTAACATACTGCACACAGGGGCTGTACACACAGGGGCTGTAAACACAGATCATTAACATACTGCACACAGGGGCTGTACACACAGTGGCTTTACACATAGATCATTAACATACTGCACACAGGGGCTGTACACACAGGGGCTGTACACACAGATCATTAACATACTGCACACAGGGGCTGTAAACACAGATCATTAACATACTGCACACAGGGACCGTACACACAGGGGCTTTACTCATAGATCATTAACATACTGCACACAGGAACTGTATACCCAGCGGCTGTACACATAGATCATTAACATACTGCACACAGGGACTGTATACCCAGCGGCTGTACACACAGATCATTAACATACTGCACACAGGGACTGTTAACAGGAGATGGAATTTTCCTGCCCCTCCCACTAGTGGGACCTTCCAGTCACGCTGAAGTCAATGGGGATTTGAATGGCTCGCCGCATCCACCGTGGGCAAACTCACCACAATGGGGCCAGAAAATCCCAGCCAGGGGCTGTAAACACAGATCATTAACATACTGCACACAGGGGCTGTACACACAGATCATTAACATACTGCACACAGGGGCTGTACACACAGATCATTAACATACTGCACACAGGGGCTGTACACACAGGGGCTGTACACATAGATCATTAACATACTGCACACAGGGACTGTACACACAGGGGCTGTACACACAGATCATTAACATACTGCACACAGGGACTGTACACACAGGGGCTGTACACATAGATCATTAACATACTGCACACAGGGGCTGTACACACAGATCATTAACATACTACACACAGGGACTGTACACACAGGGGCTGTACACACAGATCATTAACATACTGCACACAGGGGCTGTACACACACATCATTAACATACTGCACACAGGGTCTGTACACACAGATCATTAACATACTGCACACAGGGACTGTACACACAGATCATTAACACACTGCACACAGGGACTGTACACACAGAGACTGTACACACAGATCATTAACATACTGCACACAAGGACTGTACACAGAGGGACTGTACACACAGATCATTAACATACTGCACACAGGGAATGTACACACAGGGGCTGTACACACAGATCATTAACATACTGCACACAGGGGCTGTACACACAGGGGCTGTACACACAGATCATTAACATACTGCACACAGGGGCTGTACACACAGATCATTAACATACTGCACACAGGGACTGTACACATAGATCATTAACATACTGCACACAGGGACTGTACACACAGGGACTGTACACACAGATCATTAACATACTGCACACAGGGACTGTGCACACAGGGACTGTACACACAGATCATTAACATACTGTACACATGGACTGTACACACAGGGGCTTTACACATAGATCATTAACATACTGCACACAGGGGCTGTAAACACAGATCATTAACATACTGCACACAGGGGCTGTACACACAGGGGCTTTACACATAGATCATTAACATATTGCACACAGGGACTGTACACACAGGGGCTGTAAACACAGATCATTAACATACTGCACACAGGGGCTGTACACACAGGGGCTGTACACATAGATCATTAACATACTGCACACAGGGACTGTACACACAGGGGCTGTACACACAGATCATTAACATACTGCACACAGGGACTGTACACACAGGGCTGTACACACAGATCATTAATATACTGCACACAGGGGCTGTACACACAGATCATTAACATACTGCACACAGGGGCTGTACACACAGGGGCTTTACACATAGATCATTAACATACTGCACACAGGGACTGTACACACAGGGCTGTACACACAGATCATTAACATACTGCACACAGGGACTGTACACACAGGGCTGTACACACAGATCATTGACATACTGCACACAGGGACTGTACACACAGGGGCTGTACACACAGATCATTAACATACTGCACACAGGGACTGTACACACAGGGGCTGTACACATAGATCATTAACATACTGCACACAGGGGCTGTACACACAGGGGCTGTACACACAGATCATTAACATACTGCACACAGGGACTGTACACACAGGGCTGTACACACAGATCATTGACATACTGCACACAGGGACTGTACACACAGGGGCTGTACACACAGATCATTAACATACTGCACACAGGGGCTGTACACACAGGGGCTTTACACATAGATCATTAACATACTGCACACAGGGGCTGTACACACAGGGCTGTACACACAGATCATTAACATACTGCACACAGGGACTGTACACACAGGGCTGTACACACAGATCATTGACATACTGCACACAGGGACTGTACACACAGGGGCTGTACACACAGATCATTAACATACTGCACACAGGGACTGTACACACAGGGGCTGTACACATAGATCATTAACATACTGCACACAGGGGCTGTACACACAGGGGCTGTAAACACAGATCATTAACATACTGCACACAGGGGCTGTACACACAGGGGCTTTACTCATAGATCATTAACATACTGCACACAGGAACTGTATACCCAGCGGCTGTACACACAGATCATTAACATACTGCACACAGGGACTGTTAACAGGAGGTGGAATTTTCCTGCCCCTCCCACTAGTGGGACCTTCCAGTCACGCTGAAGTCAATGGGGATTTGAATGGCTCGCCGCATCCACCGTGGGCAAACTCACCACAATGGGGCCAGAAAATCCCAGCCAGGGGCTGTAAACACAGATCATTAACATACTGCACACAGGGGCTGTACACACAGGGGCTGTACACACAGATCATTAACATACTGCACACAGGAACTGTACACACAGGGCTGTACACACAGATCATTAACATACTGCACACAGGGGCTGTACACACAGATCATTAACATACTGCACACAGGGGCTGTACACACAGATCATTAACATACTGCACACAGGGACTGTACACACAGGGCTGTACACACAGATCATTGACATACTGCACACAGGGACTGTACACACAGGGGCTGTACACACAGATCATTAACATACTGCACACAGGGGCTGTACACACAGGGGCTTTACACATAGATCATTAACATACTGCACACAGGGGCTGTACACACAGGGCTGTACACACAGATCATTAACATACTGCACACAGGGACTGTACACACAGGGCTGTACACACAGATCATTGACATACTGCACACAGGGACTGTACACACAGGGGCTGTACACACAGATCATTAACATACTGCACACAGGGACTGTACACACAGGGGCTGTACACATAGATCATTAACATACTGCACACAGGGGCTGTACACACAGGGGCTGTAAACACAGATCATTAACATACTGCACACAGGGGCTGTACACACAGGGGCTTTACTCATAGATCATTAACATACTGCACACAGGAACTGTATACCCAGCGGCTGTACACACAGATCATTAACATACTGCACACAGGGACTGTTAACAGGAGGTGGAATTTTCCTGCCCCTCCCACTAGTGGGACCTTCCAGTCACGCTGAAGTCAATGGGGATTTGAATGGCTCGCCGCATCCACCGTGGGCAAACTCACCACAATGGGGCCAGAAAATCCCAGCCAGGGGCTGTAAACACAGATCATTAACATACTGCACACAGGGGCTGTACACACAGGGGCTGTACACACAGATCATTAACATACTGCACACAGGGTCTGTACACACAGATCATTAACATACTGCACACAGGGACTGTACACACAGGGGCTGTACACATAGATCATTAACATACTGCACACAGGGGCTGTACACACAGATCATTAACATACTGCACACAGGGACTGTACACACAGGGGCTGTACACATAGATCATTAACATACTGCACACAGGGGCTGTACACACAGGGGCTGTACACACAGATCATTAACATACTGCACACAGGGACTGTACACACAGGGGCTGTACACATAGATCATTAACATACTGCACACAGGGGCTGTACACACAGATCATTAACATACTGCACACAGGGGCTGTACACACAGATCATTAACATACTGCACACAGGGACTGTACACACAGATCATTAACACACTGCACACAGGGACTGTACACACAGGGACTGTACACACAGATCATTAACATACTGCACACAAGGACTGTACACACAGATCATTAACATACTGCACACAGGGAATGTACACACAGGGGCTGTACACACAGATCATTAACATACTGCACACAGGGACTGTACACATAGATCATTAACATACTGCACACAGGGACTGTTAACAGGAGGTGGAATTTTCCTGCCCCTCCCACTAGTGGGACCTTCCAGTCACGCTGAAGTCAATGGGGATTTGAATGGCTCGCCGCATCCACCGTGGGCAAACTCACCACAATGGGGCCAGAAAATCCCAGCCAGGGGCTGTAAACACAGATCATTAACATACTGCACACAGGGGCTGTACACACAGGGGCTGTACACACAGATCATTAACATACTGCACACAGGAACTGTACACACAGGGCTGTACACACAGATCATTAACATACTGCACACAGGGGCTGTACACACAGATCATTAACATACTGCACACAGGGGCTGTACACACAGATCATTAACATACTGCACACAGGGACTGTACACACAGATCATTAACACACTGCACACAGGGACTGTACACACAGGGACTGTACACACAGATCATTAACATACTGCACACAGGGACTGTACACACAGGGACTGTACACACAGATCATTAACATACTGCACACAAGGAATGTACACACAGGGGCTGTACACACAGATCATTAACATACTGCACACAGGGGCTGTACACACAGGGGCTGTACACACAGATCATTAACATACTGCACACAGGGGCTGTACACACAGATCATTAACATACTGCACACAGGGACTGTACACATAGATCATTAACATACTGCACACAGGGACTGTACACACAGGGACTGTACACACAGATCATTAACATACTGCACACAGGGACTGTGCACACAGGGACTGTACACACAGATCATTAACATACTGTACACATGGACTGTACACACAGGGCTGTACACATAGATCATTAACATACTTCACACAGGGGCTGTACACACAGGGGCTGTACACATAGACCATTAACATACTGCACACAGGGGCTGTACACACAGTGGCTTTACACATAGATCATTAACATACTGCACACAGGGGCTGTAGACACAGGGGCTGTACACACAGATCATTAACATACTGCACACAGGGGCTGTACACACAGGGGCTTTACACATAGATCATTAACATACTGCACACAGGGGCTGTACCACAGGCGCTACACACACAGATCATTAACATACTGCACACAGGGGCTGTGCACACAGGGACTGTACACACAGATCATTAACATACTGTACACATGGACTGTACACACAGGGCTGTACACATAGATCATTAACATACTTCACACAGGGGCTGTACACACAGGGGCTGTACACATAGACCATTAACATACTGCACACAGGGGCTGTACACACAGTGGCTTTACACATAGATCATTAACATACTGCACACAGGGGCTGTAGACACAGGGGCTGTACACACAGATCATTAACATACTGCACACAGGGGCTGTACACACAGGGGCTTTACACATAGATCATTAACATACTGCACACAGGGGCTGTACCACAGGCGCTACACACACAGATCATTAACATACTGCACACAGGGGCTGTACACACAGGGGCTGTACACACAGATCATTAACATACTGCACACAGGGGCTGTACACACAGGGGCTTTACACATAGATTGTTAACATACTGCACACAGGGGCTGTACACACAGGGGCTTTACACATAGATCATTAACATACTGCACACAGGGACTGTACACACATGGGTTGTACACATAGATCATTAACATACTGCACACAGGGGCTGTACACACAGATCATAACATACTGCACACAGGGGCTGTACACACAGATCATTAACATACTGCACACAGGGGCTGTACACACAGATCGTTAACATACTGCACACAGGGGCTGTACACACAGATCATTAACATACTGCACACAGGGGCTGTACACACAGATCATTAACATACTGCACTCACGGGCCGTACACACAGGGACTGTACACATAGATCATTAACATACTGTGCACAGGGACTGTACACACAGGGACTGTACACACAGGGGCTGTACACATAGATCATTAACATACTGCACACAGGGGCTGCGCACATAGATCATTAACATACTGCACACAGGGGCTGTACACACAGGGGCTGTACACATAGATCATTAACATACTGCACACAGGGGCTGTACACACAGGGGCTGTACACACAGATCATTAATATACTGCACACAGGGGCTGTACACACAGGGGCTGTACACACAGATCATTAACATACTGCACACAGGGACTGTACACACAGGGGCTGTACACATAGATCATTAACATACTGCACTCAGGGACTGTACACACAGGGGCTGTACACATAGATCATTAGCATACTACACACAGGGGCTGTACCACAGGCGCTACACAGATTAAGACTACCTACATTGCCATTAATTTTCTCTTGAGTGTTAAAAACGGAAAAATCTACCCTTGGACATTGGTCACAGACCCTGAAAGAATGGACACAGACTGACGCCACAGGCTGTCCTCCATATTTATTCCAAACACAACTGGGAATACATTTTTTGGTAACAGTGATAATCTTCTGATATGCTTGGGTAGAGTGAATGAGAAAAGGGAGGTGTGGGAAATATTAACATCTTTGACTGCAACTGCAAAATACCATTAAATTATCAAACAAGATGGGCAACTGATAAGTTTATTTTGGAAACAACCTAGAATTTCCTGCTTTTCCACTCTTTCTCAAGCTGATATTATCTGTGCTTTAGTATCATGCTGATTTATTCCAATAATTACAGTACAATTGAAGCTCAATTAGCTACAGTCTCTCTAAAGACGTGGCTACAGAGATACATTGGTTCTGATCTTCCAGAATTCCCTAGATTCCCAAGGATTGGAAGATAGCAAACATAACCCCACTATTTAAGAAAGGAGGAAGTGAGAAAACAGGGTTAAAACAGGGCTAAATAACCTGACATCAATAGTAACGAAAATGCTAGAATCAATTTACGTGGATGTGGTAACAGGGCATTTAGAGAATCATAGTATGGTTAAGCAGAGTCAACATGGATTTATGAAAGGAAAATTGTGCTTGACAAATCTGTTAACACATTTTTGAGGTTACAATTAGTAAGTTTTGTTATTCATTCATGGGATGTGGGTATCGCTGGCTAAGCCAGCATTTATTGCCGTTCCCCAATTGCCCTTGAGAAGGTGGTGGTGAGCTGCCATCTTGAACTGCTGCAGTCCATGTGGTGTGGGTACACCCACAGTGCTGTTAGGGAGGGAGTTTCAGGATTTTCACTCAGCAACAGTGAAGGAACGGCGATATATTTCCAAGTCAGGATGGTGTGTGACTTGGAGGGGAACTTCCAGGTGGTGGTGTTCCCATCTATCTGCTGCCCTTGTCCTTCTAGGTGATAGCGGTCCTAGGTTTGGAAGGTGCTGTCTAAGGAGGCTTGGTGAGTTCCTGCAGTGCATCTTGTAGATGGTACACACTATCTGCTGCTACTGTGCTTCGGTGGTGGAGGGAGTGAATGTTTGTAGAAGGGTGCTAATCAAGCGGGCTGCTTTGTCCTGGACAGTGTCAAGCTTCTTGAGTGTTGTGGGAGCTGCACTCATCCAGGCAAGTGGAGAATATTCCATCACACTCCTGACTTGTGCCTTCTGGATGGCAGACAGGCTTTGGGGGGTCAGGAGGTGAGTTACACGCCAAAGGATTCCCAGCCTCTGACCTGCTCTTGTAGCCACTGTATTTATATGGCTTGTCCAGTTCAGTTTCTGGTCAATAGTAACCCCCCAGGATGTTGATAGCGGGGGATTCAGTGATGGTAATGCCATTGAACATCAAGGAGTGATGGTTAGATTCTCTCTTATTGAAGATGGTCATTTCCTGACAATTGTGTGGCGTAAATGCTACTTGCCACTTGTCAGCCCAAGCCTGGATATTGTCTCAGTCTTGCTGTATTTGGACATGGACTGCTTCAGTATCTCAGAAGCCGCAAATGGTGCTGAACATTGTGCAATCATCAGCGAACATCCCCAGTTCTGATCTTATGATGGAAGGAAGGTCATTGATGAAGAAGCTGAAGATGGCTGGGACGAGTACAACAGGGGCTGCACGCATAGATCATTAACATACTGTCATCGTGCATCATTTTGCCCATCGACGTGTCGGACCCGCCCCCGCATACCAGCGGCAACATTCTAGCCATGGTCAGTATCACATTGCTATTGCTGGGAATTTGCTGTGTGCTGCATTTCCTACATTACAACAGTGTCTACACATCAAAAGTACTTTATACGCTACAAAGTGATTTGGGATGTCCTGAGGTCATAAAAGGTGCTATAGAAATTGTTTAATCCATATGACAGGTGCGAAACCTGTTCCTAGTCTACGACAATAATCGAATTGCTGATGGCAGAATGCAATGAGGCCTGGGGCGGAATTTTCCCAAATTTGCACCAAGTGTAGTAGCGGGCGGGTAAAACGGCGTGCTGCCCGCTGACATTGATGGCGGGTTTTTACGCTGTATCGTCCCAAACCTGCCTCATTATTTATGCACTCCCAGGAAACACACCATTTCCATGGTGGGTGGGCTCCTCATTCACCCGCCTGCCATCGCCCCACCGCTGCATCAACTGTCCGCCATGTTTAAAGGCCAGCCGCAAGCGCAGTGCTCATTGTGTCCAGTTCCTCACTGCTGCCCGGGAGACATGGCCCTCAACGGCAAGAAGACTGCAGCCCACTGGTTTAATGACAGGTCCCTCAAGCGACTGCTGGATGTCGTGGAGGCCTGCTGGGATGTCCTATACCCCCGCTCTGGCTGTAGGATGGGCAGTGACGTGACCAATCCGGCTTGGGAGGTGGTGGCAGTGGTGGTCAGTGCCAACGCCCTTCAGAAGAGGACAGCCACCCAGTGCCACAAGAGGATGAATGATCTCCTCCATTCCGTCAGGGTAAGTCACTCTTCTCATCACTCAACTCACACACTCGCAAGCCCATCACACATCCACAGGGCCCTCACTCACTGCCAGTGCAAGGGACATCACCATTCACTCTCTCACACTCACTGTCACTGTCCTCATCCCATCCATGGGGCCACTTAACACCTGCACAGGCCAGGTATACTTATCATCTGACCCAGCAGGCATCCTGCTTACACTCTCTCCATCTCTATCCATGCAGGACAAGCTGACACACAACAAGAGGGAGAGTTCACAGATCAGTGGCGGATTGCCCGAAATCAAGGTCCTCACGGACTTTGAAAACAGACCCATCCAGCTGGCCGGCGAGGATCTGGACCATTCCTGTTCTGAAGGTGAGGTCGGCGCTGCTCTACCAAGTGAGGAATCAGCAGTGCAACATCCATCAGACAACCATGCTGTGAGTGATGTGTCCTGTTTCACTGCCATACACTAATTATCTCCCCTTGCTTTCACAGGAACATCTGCCAAACAGCTGACAGAGCCCATGACCCAGGGCCTCTAATCAAGCTCCGAAGAAACCTCTGAAGAGGAATCTGAAGGCACCCTCCCTGAAGTCCCGTCACAGCGCTCACCCACACCCTCCACCAGTGCAGAGACACACACCTCGGTGGAACCTAGCTTTAGAGTAGCCTCGGGATTACAATCTGGTGAGTACATCGCACTGTCTGGTCCACAGCAGGCGGAGGCAGGGATTTCCCAGGTCCCCGGCACTCGGAGGACTGTTGGAGGCCAGAACGTTGCTGGTCCGAGTCGGATGAGGAGCCTCTGGACTCGGTCATGTCACAGTTGCTGGAGCTGCAAAGGCAAGCTCGGGAACATCAGTAAGGGATGTCCAATGCAGTCCTCAGATTGCAAGGCACGTTAGAGGAGTCCGTCCGTCTTCAAGCTGAGGTGATAGTGCTGACATTGCAATGCACCGAGGTCAACACTGGTAGGGTGGAAGCCGCCATGAAGACCTTGGTCCAGGACATCACTCCTGCACTGCTACGCGAGCTGAACTCCATTGCTGATGCCATAGTTGGCCTACAACAGTGTGTATGTGAGAGGGGTGCCCCCCCATAAGGAGGAGGATCAGCAGGTGCACACTCCGAGCCCATCCATCTCAGTGACTCCGAGAGTGTCCGGCCCATCTTAAGGTGGATAAGTCCCAGTGCCACATGGGATCTACCCCAGAGTACTGAGGGAGGCAAGGGAGGGGATTGCTGGGGCCTTGACAGAAATCTTTGTATCCTCACTGGCTACGGGTGAGGTCCCAGAGGACTGGAGAATGGCCAATGTTGTTCTATTGTTTAAGAAGGGTAGCAGGGATAATCCAGGAAATTACAGGCCAGTGAGCCTTACATCAGTGACAGGGAAATTATTGGAGAAGATTCTTCGTGACAGGATTTACTACCATTTGGAAGCAAATGGGCATATTAGTGAGAGGCAGCATAGTTTTGTGAAGGGGAGGTCGTGACTCACTAACTTGATCGAGTTTTTCAAGGAAGTGACAAAGATGATTGACGATGGAAGGGCAGTGGATGTTATCTACATGGATTTCAGTAAGGCCTTTGACAAGGTCCCTCATGGCAGACTGGTACAGAAGGTAAAGTCGCACGGGATCAGAAGTGAGCTGGCAAGATGGATACAGAATTGGCTTGGTCGTAGAAGACAGAGGGTAGCAGTGGAAGGGTCCTTTTCTGAATGGAGAGTTGTGATTAGCGGTGTTCCGCAGGGATCAGTGCTGGGACCTTTGCTGTTTGTAGTAGACGTAAATGATTTGGAGGAAAATGTAACTGGGCTAATTAGTAAGTTTGCAGTCAACATTAAGGTTGGAGGAGTTGCAGATAGTGAAGAGGATTGTCAAAGGATACGACGGGATACAGATTGGTTGGAGAGTTGGGCAGAGAAATGGCAGATGGAATTTAATCCGGACAAATGCGAGGTAATGCATTTTGGAAGGTCTAATACAGGCAGGAATTATACAGTAAATGGCAGAACCCTTAAGTGCATTGACGGGCAGAGAGATCTGAGTGTACAGGTCCACAGGTCACTGAAATGGCAACGCAGATGAATAAGATAGTCAGGAAGGCATATGGCATGCTTGCCTTCATTGGCAGGGGTATTGAGTATAAAAGCTGGGAAGTCATGCTACAGCTGTATAGCACCTTGGTTAGGCCACACTTGGAATATTGCGTGCAATTCTGGTCGCCACATTACCAGAAGGATATGGAGGTGTTGGAAAGGATGCAGAGGAGGTTTACCAGGATGCTGCCTGGTCTGGAGGTTATTAGCTATGAGGAGAGGTTGGAGAAACTCGGATTGTTCTCACTAGAGCGACGGAGATTGAGGGGCGACTTGATAGAAGTTTACAAAATTATGAGTGGCATGGACAGAGTAGATAGTCAGAAGCTTTTTCCCAGGGTGGAAGAGTCAATTACTAGGGGACATAGATTTAAGGTGAGAGGAGAAAACTATAGATGAGATGTGCGGGGCAAGTTTTTTACGCAGAGGGTAGTGAGTGTCTGGAATTCGCTGCCAGAGGAGGTGGTGGAAGCAGGTACGATAGTGGTGTTTAAGAGGCAGCTTGACAAATACATGAATAGGATGGGAATAGAGGGATACGGACCCCGGAAGTGCAAAATGTTTTCGTTGACAGGCAATATGATTGGCGCAGGCTTGGAGGGCCGAAGGGCCTGTTCCTGTGCTGTACTTTTCTTTGTTCTTTGTTCATCTGAATCCCCTCTTCCTGTGGTCTCAGCAGCTCCAGCTCCACAGGCCAAGGAGGGAGCCACTGTCACACAGCAGGACCCTGAAAGCAGGCCGGGGCCCTCCAAGTCTCAGCCCTCCAGGGGACGCCCGCCAAAGTCATCACAGACAGGGAGTCACAGTCAGCAGGCTGCCTCCACCTCCACTGTGGATGTCCAGGGAGCACCAAGACGTAGCGGCAGGGTTAAGACAGTCAAGGAGAATTAGATACACAGCCTGGGCATAGGTATTAATCACTTGTACACTGTTGTCAATAAACTCCGAAGAATGTCTCCCTGCCTCTGGCTCCTTGTTCTGATGAGCAGTGTTCGTGTGACTCAGATGTGAAACCTTTCTGCACAAGATAAAGGCAGGTGTCTCAGTCCAGGGCCTCTTCCTTGTGCTCTGTACAGCCTTCAGACCAAAGTGATGGCCAGCCTCACACTCCCTGGAACCATTACTGGTGCCTGCACCTCGGCAGTGCTGGTCATTGCTGCCAGAATGTAGTGGGCAGGCGCCACAGAGTTCTCTCATTCTCTCTGTGGGCTGTCAGGACCTTTAAGGAGGGGCTGGCCACCATCACACCATCATCTGCGACCAGTGATGCTGTGCACCAGCTCCTGAAGGGCTCACGTGCTGAAGGCGGATACAGCATCAGATGCTTCTAAAGTTTCATGGCTGCGTCTCTATGATATGACCCTGATCACGGAGCATGGGTGTCATCAGCCACGGCCTCTGCTGAGGAGCCAACCCTGCAGCTTCTGTGGACCCTGGAAGACTCCAGGGACCTGTGACTGATTGGGGATGTAGGCGTCGTGCACACTCCCTGGAAACCGTGTGCACACCTGCAGGATGTGTTACTGGTGGTCGCACACCAGCTGCACATTCAGCGAATGGAAGCCCTTGTGGTTGATGTAGTTCACCGTGTGCTGTGATGGAGATCTGAGCACCACATGAGTGCAGTCGACCGCACCCTGCACCTGTGAGAAACCCGAGATCTGGGAGAATCCAATCATTCTTGCATCCTGGCTCTCCTGGTCCCAGGCAAAATGTACAAAGTTGTCCCTCGCAGAGATGGCATCCATGACCTCATGGGTGCATTTGTGGGTAGAGGCTTGAGACACCCCACAGAGGTCACCTGTGGAGCCCTGAAAGAAGCCACTGGCATAAAAATTGAGCTCCGCGGTCAATTTCACAGCCACTGGCCGTGGATGCCCCCCATGTCCCCTTGGTGCCAAATCCTTCAGTAAGTGGCAGATGTGACTGACCAGTTCTCTAGACATGTGCAGTCTTCGGTGACACTGCTTCTCGGTCATCTGCAGGAATGACAGACGGCGTCTCTAGACCCTGGGTGTCACTAGGCGCCGACCAGTGACGGTTCACTGCGGCTCTTGGGTGGCGTGTGTGGGAGCCCCAGCCGCCCCATCTTCCTGAGGTTGCTGATCCTGCCTCTGCACAGCCAGGAGCCTCAGTCTCTCTCTCCTCCATCTTCTTCCGGCTCTGTAGGCCATCAGGCATACAGCTAGTTCACCAGTCTCCATGATCCTGATGTACTCCTCCTGCAGGATGAAAGAGAGGGACACGTGGGTTGGCTTGGGTGTACTAAGAATCTGTCCTGGTTAAGTGTGATGGCCCCTTAACGCTTCTCAGAGAGTGCTGGATGGCCAGAGATTACTGCGCTGCATGGCTGCCCTGTTAGCTTGAACCATGGGGGAGACTGGTCCAAACCGGGATGCTGAGATTGCAAAGGGGCTGTGAACGCCTCCACCAGTGACTGCTACATGGCCAGCTTTAGTGAGGAGATTGTACAACGTGTGGAGTCCAACTGCTCCACAGTCCATTAAAGTGCTGATGAATTTGCAGCCTGTACCAGGGCGGGGAAGCTCTGGAGAGCTTGGTGGCGCTTTGATGCCTCTGCATTGCTTGAGTGGTCAGATAAGCTAGGAGCCCGACCCCAATCACATCACTGTGGCTGTGCCTGAACTGTCTCAGTTACAGAGGAATGGTCACTTTCTACAGGTTTCCCGAATGCGTGGCCACTTCCCTCACCCACCCTACCCCCCACCACCCCACCCTCAACCCTGAATGCTTGAGCGCTATATTCAATAGCAGGGCTGGCCTTGCACACACACCACCCCCACTCCCCCACCCCCACCAGTCACCTCAGAGGCAGGCTGCCCTTAATCACTGCCCACCACCTTTCCCCAGCCATCCGTCGCCTCAACGGCAGGGCTGCACCTGCTCCCCACTCCCCCTCCCCCTCACAAGTCACCTCCGAGGCAGGGCGGCACTGAACCCTGACCCCTCGGCACCTGCAAAGCAACAGGTGACCCTGGCGAACTCTAGAGGATGTTACTGTTCACTCACCTCCAGTTCCCCCAAAGTGAAGCTGTCAAGTACCCGTCGCCTCTGTGCTGTTGTGAAACACGTCGACGTGCTTTCCCACCGATGTGGACGGCTGATCCAGCCGGGGTACAAGAGCCTGGCAGGATGGCCTGATAATGATGTGCTGATGTATCACAATGAGGTTCCTGACGACCGATGGTGGGAAACGCGGCCCATGGATGGGCCGAGTGGACAATCACGATCTGCCTTCCCACCATCCTGAATCCGATCGCGCCATATTGTCCACTCACACCACCTATCACACCCGCTGCCAGCGGGCACGGAAAATTCAGCCGCTGGTGTGCAGTATGAACTGAAAGATAGTTCAGGAACTGCAGGGACATAGTGATGTCTGGTGGGGCATTACCCACACCCCCAACCCCCGACCGCCCTCCTCCTCCCTCCTGTCTGAGGGAGGTGCCCAGCCAATTGGGTGGAAAGCTTGGTGAAATTGATAGAAAATAACAACGGCTGTCTGCAGGATTTATTTGGACTGTGAGTGATTAGAGCGAGTAGGAGCGAGTGTCATAGATTGGTCATTGAGCTGTGAGTAGGAAATCTGATCTAAACATAACAATCCTTGGAAGGCTACATTTATTTTGGACCCTGAGTGGGCCAGCCCCAAAGTGAGGATTGTTTTCTGAAAAATGACAAATACAACCTTTTGTTTCCCAAGTAAAAGGTCCTGAGTAAAAGGTCCTTGGCAAAAGCAGCTGCACGGACACATTTCTTCCAAGAACTCTCTACAGCAATGCAACACTGCAACAAACATTAGTGCCAATGTTCCTAAAAAGCATAAACAGAACTGTAATGTTAGTAAACAATAACCATTGAAGACTGAC
Source organism: Cetorhinus maximus (assembly GCF_964194155.1). Lineage (NCBI taxonomy): Eukaryota > Metazoa > Chordata > Chondrichthyes > Lamniformes > Cetorhinidae > Cetorhinus > Cetorhinus maximus. Next base: position 42,690,575 of record NC_135899.1, read on the forward strand.
ACTGGGCTAGTTTGCTCAGCCCAGGACCCTTTCAATACAGTGAGAAAGTGAGGGAACATGTGAAGGTGCCTCAAAATGGAGGCACTTCCAAAAGGTTTCATCAGCATTAATAAAAATGAAAGCGCGGAGACATTAGGGCCTTCAGTATGGTGGGGGTGGGGAGGGATGTCCTCCACAAGAATGTTTCTGGCTGTGGCTGTGCCTATTTCAGCCTTGCGGCATGGAAAGCAGACTCCGACGTTTCTCTGACCTCCTACCGTAAGGTGCCTTTGATACATTGCCAGGTTCCTGACACAATGCAGGGCTGGTAACGTTCCATTGCATTGCTGTGCACAATTAACCTTGATTGGATACCTGCCACATGAGCCTGACTTCCACAAAATCTTCTGATATGTGTCAGTCCCATTTTCCACACTCACCATGTCTCCAAATCCAACTGCAAGATTCTGCCCGGATTCTAGGCTGACACTCCAATGTGGTGCTTGAGGGCATGTAACACTGACAGAGGGACCATCTTTTACAGGAGACAGTAAACCAATGCTCCATATGCAGAATGCTAGTCATCTCATGGCACTATTGCAAGAACAGTGGGAGGTACTGCCAACATCCAGCTGTCAGTCTGGTGGTCATCTCATTTTCCATGCTGGGAACTGTGCTGGAGCAACTGGCTGCTGCATTTGTCTACATAACAGCAGTGAGTACATTTCAAACATGGTGATGTTATTCTCAGATAAATACAAATTCTCTCTCACTCCCCTTTTAAATGGATTAAAAGTATTCAGTGCATCTACTTCTCCATCACTTTTACTCACTGCAGCCTTGCGACTGTGTCTGTTTATCTTTCAGGCTTCAGTTCCAACACCATTAGCTTGTCTTTCTCCAGTGCTGTGTGACAGAATCACAGAATCTCAGAATTTTAACGGCACAGAAGGAGGCCATTCGGCCCATCGTGCCTGCACCGGCTCTCCAAATGAGCATTATGACCTAGTGCCATTGCCCTGCCTTTTCCCCATACCCCTGCACATTGTTTCTATTCAAATAATCATCTAATGCCCTCTTGAATGCGTCGATTCAACCTGCCTCCACCACACTTCCAGGCAGTGCATTCCAGACCCAAACCACTCGCTGTGTGAAAAAGTTTTTTCTCACGTCACATTTGCTTCTTTTGCAAATCACTTTAAATCTGTGCCCTCTCGTTCTTGAACCTTTTATGAGTGGGAACAGCTTCTCCCTATCCACTCTGCCCAGCCCCCTCATGATTTTGAACATCTCTATCAAATCTCCTCTTAGCCTTTTTCTCTCCAAGGACAATAGTCTCAATCTCTCCAAACTATCCTCATAACTTTTTAAAAATTCATTCACAGGATGTGGGTATCGCTGGCTGGGCCAGCATTTATTGCCCATCCCTAGTTGCCCTTGAGAAGGTGGTGGTGAGCTGCCTTCTTGAACCGTTGCAGTCCATGTGGTGTAAGTGCACCCACAGTGCTGTTAGGAAGGGAGTTCCTGGATTTTGATCCAGTGACAGTGAAGGATCGGTGATATAGTTCCAGATCAAGATGGGGAGTGACTTGGAGGGGAGCTTCCAGATGGTGGTGTTCCCATGCATCTGCTGCCCTTGTCCTTCTAGGTAGTGCTCGTGGGTTTGGAAGCTGCTGTCTAAGGAGGCTTGGTGAGTTCCTGCAGTGCATCTTGTAGATGGTACACACTATCTGCTGTTACTGTGCATCAGTGGTGGAGGGAGTGAATGTTTGTGGATGTGGTGCCAATCAAGCGGGCTGCTTTGTCCTGGGTGGTGTCGAGCTTCTTGAGTGTTGTTGGAGCTGCACTCATCCAGCCAAGTGGAGAGTATTCCATCACACTCCTGACCTGTGCCTTGTAAATGGTGGACAGGCTTTGGGGAGTCAGGAGGCGAGTTACTCATCGTATGATTCCTAGCCTCTGACCTGTTCTTGTAGCCACAATGTTTATATGGCTAGTCCAGTTCAGTTTCTGGCGAAGTTCAGCTGAATTTTCTAATCCCGGAACCATTCTTGTGAACCTCTCCCGCACTCTCTCCAATGTGTTCATTGTATTGTTTGAAAAAGACTTGTGCTCTCAGGCAGGAAGCCCCTTTCTTCAATAGGAGATACTCCTTGGAACTGTTTGAGTCAGTGAGCTCTGGACTGTGTCTATGCACAGGAAGTGAAATCAATTTCTGGTTTCTGCTGGCAAAGTCCACTGTTAGTTTACAGGAATGTTATGACATATGTGACCTGTTCCTTGTTTTTAAATCACGTTGCTTTCGGTTATGAGGATTCTGTGCATATCCCCAGTAATGCACAGTTCACCTACTCTGCAACTAGCTTTCTAGTTACTACTGACAGACACAGTGTGTTCCTGTAAACCAGCGGTTTGGTATAATTTGGTAAGAGTGATCATTGTATTATAAGGCTTAAATTAGCAATGGAAAAGTGCGAGGAACAATCTAAATTCTAAATTGGAAGAAGGCCATCGACCTGAAACATTAACTCTGGCCCAGATTTTCACTCCCAGATTGAGTGCACAGAGACGTGGTAGCCGAGCTGAAGGAGCATTGGGTCAAGGTTTCCCTGATGTCTCTGCCTCCCTGGAGGTTACCGAGGTCTGCCTTCATGCTCTCAGCGCTCTCCTCACCGTGCTCCTCTTCTGACTCACTACAGGACTCATCCTCTGTGGCCTGTGGAGCCGCTTCAACATCTTCTTCCTCCAGTGGGTCCCCCCTTGTCAGTGCCAGATTGCGGAGAGCACAGCATGTAACCACTATCAGAGACACCCGCTCTGGAGGGTATTTTGGTGCTCCCCCCTGAACGGTCCAGACATCGGAAGCGAGTCTTCAGAAGACCTATGGTTCTCTCTATCACCGCCCTTGTGGAGGCATGACTCCTATTGTACCGTTGCTCTGCCTCTGTTCTTGGATAGCGGAGATGTGTCATAAGCCACTTTTTCAATGGATAGCTCTCGTCACCCAGCAGCCATCCATCCAATCGGGCTGGAGCCATGAACAGGCTCGGCACTTGGGAATGTCTGAGGATGTAAGCATCATGGGAGATGCCTGGGTACCTTGCACAGACTTGCAGAATCAGCATCCTGTGATCACACACTATCTGCACGTTCATGGAGTGGAAGCCCTAACTGTTGATGAAGGCACCCGGCTGACCCACTGGCGCCTTGATGGCCACATGTGTACAGTTGATGGCACTCTGGACGCGGCAGAATCCAGCAAAGCCTCTGGCTTGCTCAGCCTGGCTGGCCTCATCCATATGGAAATGAATAAAGGTCAGTACCCACCTGAACAGAGCTTCTGTCACCAGCTTGACACAACTGTGGACAGCTGATTGGGAGACTCCACACAGATCCCCCACTGAGCCCTGGAAGGAGCTGGAGGCATAGAGGTTGAGGGTTACTGTGACCTTGAGAGCAACTAGCATGGGTGTCCACCCACACAGTCGGAGCTGATCTCAGGCCCAATCATCTGACAGATGGAGGTCACTGTCTCCCTGGAGAGGCATTGCACCTCAGACATATTGAGGTAGCTGCTTTGCTGTCTGTAAACCCTGGCAGCAGGATAGTGTCGTCTTCTGTGGCCCCTTCTGCCCTCAACTTCCAGCTGGCCCTGTCCCCCTTGTGCCTGCGCCTCTCCTCCCACAGGTCCCTCCCCTGGAAGCTGCATTGGGACACCCGGCCTCCTCTCCCTTCTGCCCCTCTCCTCCTCAGAAGAGGGGCCACCAGCAGAGACCACAATCCCCATTCCCAGGGTAAGGGAAGGCTGTCTGATACCTGGAAGGGTCCACATGGTCTGAATCCTCAGGGGGCCTAGCAGACACCAAGGAGTCCTGAAATGAAGCCTGGAAATGCTAACAATGAAGACCCGAACAAAGATGAAGCTGCCATATTCCAATAAGTCACCAGCAGCAAACTATCTACCAAACCCCTCAATGCTGCTGATCCTTTTTATCCCGCCAGTGGATGAGGTTTTTGAAATTGTTGGTTGGCTGCCTGTCCATTTTGTCCTTGCAATGAGTGCAAAATCACACGGGCAATGAAAAATCAGTCTCAATTGACTTTTTAATGGCCTTAAATGGCCTCTTAATTAATGGTGGGCACGGCTGGGGCACCCGCACGCGCCCGCCAAGCAAAATATTGCGCAAGTGCACGATAACATCAGGATGCTGACCCAACGTCATTGCACGCTATTTTATGCTCGAGCGAGTCAGGTGCGTGTCTGCACGCCAAGCAAAAAATTCTGCCCATAGATAGGCTAGCAGAATGGGCATACAAGTGGCAGATGGAATTTAATACAGAGAAGTGTGGGGTGACAGATTTTGGAGAAGGGATAGGGAGAGGCTATATAGACTTAATAGCACGCTTCTAAACAGCATACAGGGACAGAGGGATCTGAAGTATATAAATATGAACCTTTGAAGGTGGAAGCACATATTGAGAGAATGGTTTGCAAAGCAAATGGGATCTTGGGTTTCATAAATAGAGGCATTGAGTTCAAAAGCAGGGAGATTATGCTGAACCTTTATAATGCTTTTCTTAGGCCACAACTAGATTACTGCATCCAGCTCTGGGCATCAGAAAATTAGGAAGGGGCGCGGTTCCTTGAGGAGGTGCAGAGGAGATTTACAAGGTTAGGTTGTGTTTTGATCCCAATCGTGACCAATAACTTTTAAAAGAAAGAAATCCCCCAAGAAGCCAACAGAAAGAAACCGATGGACAAGATTTCACTTTTCAAAACTTTTACTGAAACAAACCAACTAAAATAAACAGAATTCAAACATTAATTAACAGGTGAAGGATATTCAAGTTATAAGTAAATTTCACTTTAAATAATTGATACAACAAATGTGTGCATCACATAGTTACAGACTCACATTACTTCCTGCACAAATGTAGGATCAAGTCCAACCTCAGTCTTTCCAATCCGACCTCCGCTATGCAGGGCTCTCACTTTCCACTCAATCTTTTCAGTCTTTGCATTCACTAGCAGTCATATTCCATCCAAAGTCCCCACACACGGTCAACACTGACAAGGTGCACATCTACAAACCCTCTCTCAACTGGGTCATGATAGTCCTAATAGCACAGAATGCCCAGAGACTCCCTTCTCTGAACTCTTTAAACGTTCTGTCTGGTGGGCTCTGGCAACACTCAAACAGCAGCAATGCAACTTGTCCAAGCCCCTTTTCCTTCTTTTCAGCTCTCTGCTCTTTCTAACTATATAACACACACAGATTCACAGTGTCTGCTCTATTCTAAGAGACCTGGTTCCACACCAGGATTTGTTCAAAGACTGCCAAACAGAAAACTGGTCCATTTCTTATTGTTCTTTCATGGGATATTGGCATGCTGGCAAGGCCAGCATTTGTTGCCCATCCATAATTGCCCTTGAACTGAGTGGCTTGCTAAGCCATTTCAGAGGGCAGTTAAGAGTCAATCACATTACTGTGGGTCTGGAGTCACATGTAGGGCAGACCAGGTAAGTGTAGCAGATTTCCTTCCCTAAAGGGCATTAGTGAACTAGATGGGTTTTTACCACAATCGATGATAGTTTCATGGTTGCCATTACTGAAACTAGTTTTCAATTCCAGATTTGAACCCATGCCCCAAGAGCTTTAGCTTGGGCCTCTGGATTACTAGTCCAGTGACATTACCACTATGCTACCATCTCTCCCCTTTCTAATTCAGAGAGAGCCTTACTTGCATCCTTTATACAGGAACTCTGAGTCTCCTCTGAACTGCCAAACAAAAAAGGCAGGCTGACACAACCCCACTGCAATTAGCTTTGTATTTACCCTTTGCTTCATAGCTTTCCATCCCCAGGGCAACATCAGGCCACATGGGCATTTCTTAGAAACTAATGATGTCATAATCAGGAAATCAATTAATCATCTTTCTGGATACTCCGCAGCCCACTTTGGTCTTAAGGGACCAAAAGGGACCTTGCAGAAAAGGAAATACAGCCATTTTCCAGCACATGGGTCATCACAGTTGGAGAAGCTGGAATTGTTCTCCTTGGAACAAAGGACATTGAAGATGGATTTGATAGAGGTGCATAAGATTATGACAGGTTTAGATAAGGTTGGCAAAGAAAAGCTGTTACAATTATCTGACGTTGCAAGAACTAAGTGACAGGTTTAAGGTTTTGGGTCGGGTGGTGGGGGGTGGGGGGGGGCGGGGTGGGGGGGGGGGGTGCGGGGCTGGGGGGAGGTTCGGGGCAGTGTGTGCGGTGGGTGCGAGGAAAACATTTTTATACAATGAGTGGTAATGGCCTGGAATTCACTGCCTTTGAGAGTGTCGAAAGTGGAGATAATGAATGATTTCAAAAGGAAATTGGATGGGCACTTGAGGGAATTAAACTTGCAGAGCTACAGGGATAGAGCCAGCGAATAAGACTGACTAAATTGTCCTACAGAGAGCTGGCATGGACTCAATGGGCTGAATAGCCTTCTTCTGTGCCATATGGCCCTATGGCCGGAATTTTCCAGCCCCTCACACTGGTGGGATCTTCCGGTCCTGTCGATGTGAGTGGAGATTTCAATAGCTCACCGGCCTCGCCGTGGGGGAACCCGCCATGGGGGAACTCGCCGTGGGGGAACCCGCCGTGGGGGGCTGGAAAATTCCAGGCAATGGCTCTATTTTAAGTCGACTTGAGCAGCTCTGAACGTGAGCTTGTACCTGCTCCATGTGTCTGTTCTCTATTGCTCAAGGAAGTTTTGTAAATAATATTTATAAACAACACAGTAACAGGTCATTTCAGCTTCAACCTCTTGTGCATTAGAGCAAATAGCCAGGCCACAATCCTGCTCGTCTGACCATGTCACCTTCCCCAGCGAACGAATGCTGCCCAATGCAGCACCCTATGAAACCACCCACTGGTTCCTACCCTTCACCACACATACAAGATGTAACAATACTGTCCCTTACCCTACCACTAAGTGCCCTACCACAGTGTGAAGCAATGAATCTGGGTGTCTTCAACCATTTGCAATCTACAAGACTACACTGAATTCTGTCAACTACCATGTCCTGATAAAGAGCCAAGAAAAATGATGCCCCTTATACAAGGCATTATCTAATAGAATCATTGAATAATACAGCAAAGGAAGTAATTCGGCCCATCGTGCATGTTCTGGTTCTTTGAAAAAGCTAGTCCCACTCTCCTGCCCTGAATCCTGCAAATTTCTTTCCTGCAAGTCTATTTCCAAAATGTTTTTGGAAGTTCCCATTGAATGTTCGTCCACTGCCTTTCAGGCAGTGCATTTCAGATCATAACAACTCACTGTGCAAAAAATCTCCTCAGTTTACCTGTTTCTTTTGCCAATCTATGCCTCTGATTACCGACCCTCCTGCCAGTGAAAACAGTTTCTCCCTATTTACTTTTTCAAAGACCCTCAGAATTTTGAATGCCTCTATTGAAACGTTTCTTCATCTCTTCTGTTCAGAGAACAATCCCAATCTCTCCAAAGGAAATGAAGAAGCAAAATGCCGTGAATGCTGGAAATCTGAAACGAAAACAGAAAATGCTGGAAATGTTCAGCAGGTCAGACAGTATCTGTGGAGATAGAGCAGAGTTAAGAGAGTTCTGTAGGTCTGTAACCTTTCATCACTCCTCTCCACATTTCTCTCCACAGATGCTGACTGACTTGCTGAACATTGCCAGCATTTTCTGTTTTTATTCCAGTTTCTCAAATCCCTCCTCATAACTGAAATCCCGCATCCCTGTTATTATTCTTGTAAATCTCCTCTCCACCCTCTCCAAGTGCTGACATCCTCCCTAAAGTGTGGTGCCCAGAATTGAACTTAATACATAGAGAACACAAGGTATGTGGATTTAATAAGCTTTATTTTAAGTTGTATAAAACTGATTCAGTTTGAGAACAGTTGAGTTATATGGAGACTTGCACATACAATTGGAGAGAGAACATGACGAGACCCGACTCAAGCTTATTTTCAAAAAAACAGGAATTCTTTGTCATTTGATTAAATTTTACAAAGCTCTCCAAAATTTGCTTCTGTGTATGAAATACTGGAGGTAGATATGTCACTGATTCTGCGATGGAATTGTCTTCAGTGTTACCTGATTACATACACTCCTATTTCCCATACCTGTCGTGTGCCAAGAGGCACTTGTTCAATGGACCATTAAAATTTCATGGGTGGGTTCTTCCGGTCTCCCCACCATATTCCTGGCAGGTTACCAGAAGAACACCCTACAAACAGCCCGCAGTGACCTCGATAACTGTTACGCTATTGTCATTCCCTTTAACCCATTCACTCTGGTCAGCTTTTTGGCAAGATGGATACAGAATTGGCTTGGTCATAGAAGACAGTATGTAGCAGTGGAAGGGTGCTTTTCTGAATGGAGAGCTGTGATTAGTGGTGTTCTGCAGGGATCAGTGCTGGGACCTTTGCTGTTTGTAGTATACGTAAATGATTTGGAGGAAAATGTAACTGGGCTAATTAGTAAGTTTGCAGACGACACTAAGGTTGGAGGAGTTGCAGATAGTGAAGAGGATTGTCAAAGGATACAACGGGATATAGATTGGTTGGAGACTTGGGCGGAGAATGACAGATGGTGTTTAATCCGGACAAATGCGACATAATGCATTTTGGAAGGTCTAATACAGGTAGGAATTATACAGTAAATGGCAGAACCCTTAAGTGCATTGACGGGCAGAAAGATCTGAGTGTACAGGTCCACAGGTCACTGAAAGTGGCAACGCAGGTGGATAAAGTAGTCAGGAAGGCATATGGCATGCTTGCCTTCATCGGCAGGGGTACTGAGTATAAAAGCTGGGAAGTCATGCTACAGCTGTATAGCACCTTGGTTAGGCCACACTTGGAATATTGCGTGCAATTCTGGTCGCCACATTACCAGAAGGATATGGAGGCGTTGGAAAGGATGCAGAGGAGGTTTATCAGGATGCTGCCTGGTCTGGAGGTTATTAGCTATGATGAGAGGTTGGAGAAACTCGGATTGTTCTCACTAGAGCGACGGAGATTGAGGGGCAACCTGATAGAAGTTTACAAAATTATGAGTGGCATGGACAGAGTAGATAGTCAGAAGCTTTTTCCCAGGGTGGAAGAGTCAATTACTAGGGGACATAGATTTAAGGTGAGCAGAGAAAAACTTTAGAGGAGATGTGCGGGGCAAGTTTTTTATATGGAGGGTAGTGAATGTCTGGAATTCGCTGCCAGAGGAGGTGGTGGAAGCAGGTACAAGAATGGTGTTTAAGAGGCAGCTTGACAAATACATGAATAGGATGGGAATAGAGGGATACGGACCCCGGAAGTGCAAAATGTTTTAGTTTGACAGGCAATATGATCGGCACAGGCTTGGAAGGCCGAAGGGCCTGTTCCTGTGCTGTACTTTTCTTTGTTTGGTCTTTTTTAAATGGAACATGTACATTACCTGTGTGACAATGAACGATACAAGAAAGCAAAGGGAGATTGTATTTCTACAGCTCATTTCAAAATGTCAGGATGTTCCAAATCACTTCACACTTAGTGAAACGCAGCAGCCAATTTGTGCACAGCAAACTCCCACAATCACTGATCATCTGTTTTGTAGTGCGTTTGGTCAAGGGATAAATACTGACTGGTATACCAAGGAGGTCTCCCCTGCTCTTCCTTGAATTGTGCCATGGGACCTTCTACAGTCTCCTAAGGGAGCAGGTGGGGCCTCAGTTTAACATCTCATCCAAATGGGAGCACCTCCGACAGTGCAGCACTCCCTCAGTACTGCACTTGGGTGTCCGCCTAGACTATATGCTCAAGTCTCTGGTTAGGGCTTGAACCAACAACCTTATGAAGCAACATAGAGAGCAAACCAAGGGAAGGGCTGCCACCTGCTGCACCCATGTTAAATGCTCCAGACACAAAAGCATAGAATTGGAGAGGAAGGGGTCAGTGATAGGGACAAGAAAAGAGAGAACAAGGGAAGAGGGAGAGAGACAGACAGAGAAGGAGGGAGGGAGAGAGTGACAGACAGGCAAAGAGACGTAGATATAGAGATAAGGATGGAGAGAGGGAGGAACAAAGAAAAAGTGAGAAATTGACAGAGAAGGAAAGATAGAGGTCGAGAGAGAGAGAGAGGCAAGACAAGGGATAGAATCAAACACAAAAAGAGTGAAAGAGTGAGAGAAAGCAAAAGAGAGATGGACAGACGGACAGGGAGAGACAGAGAGACAGAATCAAATGAGAGATTGACAGATTTAGACACAGGTTATGTAAGGAAATGAGGGAATGTACTGCTCCAGAACCATCCCCACATTGATATACATCAAAAGAAATGTTCCTAATGTTGGCAGCACCACAGCTCATGGGAAAGAGGGATTCACCATTTGCCAAGAATAACACAAGATTCAGGGAGAGCACTTTGAGCTTTTAAGCAGTGGCTTTAGGTATATCTGTGGGTATAGTTTAACTGGACTGCTGATAAGACCTGAGTTTTTTGAGTTCTGTGACCTCAGTTTAACCCTGTCTATCCTGAACTTGGTGGTGGATGTGTTTCAATGGCTCTTTCTCTTTCAAGGGCTTCCTTATGCTATTCACAATCTCAGTTCACCTGCACTAAGAGAGGATCCTGTAAATAGCCATGTCATAATGATTAGCTAAAATATTTGAATGATCTTGGTTGGTAGGTAAAGATTGATGAAGGGATGAGAGATAACTCCCCTACCCTTCTTCCAATATTGTCTTGGGATCTTTTACATACATCTGCTCAGGTAGACAGGGCCTCAGCTGGAGCATTCCGTGCAGTTCTGGGCAGCACACTTGGGGAAGGGTGTGAAGGCATTAGAGAGGGTCCAGAAAAGGTTCATGAGAATTGTTCCAGGGAGGCAGATTCAATCAAGACTTTCAAAAGGGAATTGGATCATTATCCAAAAATAAAACTGGGATGGGCTATGGGGAAAAGGTGGGGGTGTGGCAGTCGGTGAATCATTCTTGCAGCGAGCCAGCACAGACACGACAGGTCGAATGGCCTCCTTCTATGCTGTAATCATTCCATGATTTTATGACTCTACAACATTGCTTCCAAAAGACAATAGTGCAGCACTCTCTAAATATAACAGAGCAACATCGGCCTAGCTTTTGCGCTGAAGTCAGTGGAGTGGGACTGGAACCCACAACCTTCTGCTGTAAAGCGTTAGAGTGCAAATCACTGAGCCACAGCCGACACCTGGTCAAGTGCATGACCCCCTTCCCTGTGAAACCTTCTTCTCCGATTGGCGACACATTCACTCTCAGTCAGCGGCCCTGCTCAAACAGCTTCCGTTTCAAAAGGTTTCTTCATACTGATGCTGAAACTTTGAAGAAATAATGAAGAAATAATTTGTTTGAATAATTGTGCTCCCAAAAAAAAGCATCTTTTATTTGACAGCTGCACAATCTCTGTCTGAAACAACAAAACACACGCCATTTCTGCAATGCAGGAAGTGCCTCGGAGACTCCAGCCAGTACCAAAAGCTGTGGCTCATAACAATGCATGTATTTAGAATGCTGGAACTGCGTTCAGTAGTGTTTCCTGACACCCCGTATTTCCTGTTGAGTGACAGAGTGTTTAACATCCATCTCTGAACATCTCTTTCCTCTTCACAACTTCACCTTCTTTGGAGATGAGACATTTGCCAAACAAAAGGGCAAGCAGCAGCACAGCTTACAACAGGCCACGATATCCTGTTACCCTGCTGCTCTGTTTACATGAGACAGCCGCGCAGAGGGGTCAGCCCACAGCTCGCTTTAACCTTTTCATTTCCACTTCTTCCAGCTTCCAATACAGTGCCTCATCTCAGCTATTTTAACATGGTGCTGTGCTTGCTTGTTTTGTTTTTTGCTTTTTATCGGTATCCTCCTCTCCCCTTTAGCACATCCAAATGAGCTTTCTAATAATGAGGGAGAGTGTCAGAATCTTAGTATCATTAGCAGGAAGACATTTAATTACATTTCAGTCGCTGCTGAAATTTAAGTAAGATTCTAACAACTGCAACAGATGACTGGACACCGAGGTCGGAACTGGAGTCAGTTTAAGAAAGGTAGGTGAATTAGCAGCTATTTCAAGGGTTGTAATACTCCTTATCATGATTGGTGATGAAACTGCTATTCACAGACATTTTTACAGGGGATTTGAGGAATGAAGGAGCAGAAGAGCTTGAGAAAGTTTTGCCAACTAAAGAGTATTTAATTTTAGAGACATGTGTTTAATTCAGAGGTGTGTGAGGGCATTGATTAATTGTTGTGCTAGTGTGGAAGAATTTCCACACTCTTAAATCTGATGAACCGAAAAAAAAAACAGATTTCTGAGAGAAACCAACAGAGATAGATCGAGACAGAGAGAAAGGCAGAGAAAGGGAGAGAGAGAGAGAGAGAGAGAGAGAGAGGGACAGAACGAGAGATACAATAAGAGCAAAAGTTTCTTAAAATTCATTTACGGGTGTGGATGTAGCAGGCTAGGCCAGTATTTATTGCCCATCCCTAATTGCCCTTGAGAAGGTGGTGGTGAGCTGCCTTCTTGAACCACTGCAGTCCATGTGGTGTAGGTACTCCCACAGTGCTGTTAGGAAGGGAGTTCCAGCAGTTTGACCCAGCAAGAGTGAAGGAACAGCGATATATTTCCAAGACAGGATGGTGAGTGTCTTGGAGGGGAACTTCCAGGTGGTGGTGTTCCCATCTATCTGCTGCCCTTGTCCTTCTAGATGGTAGTGGTCATGGGTTTGGAAGGTGCTCTCTAAGGAGGCTTGGTGAATCCCTACAGAGCATCTTGTAGATGGTACACACTGCTGCTATTGTGCATCAGTGGTGGAGGGAGTGAATGTTTGTGAATGGGGTGCCAATCAAGCGGGCTGCTTTGTCCTGGATGGTGTTGAGCTTCTTGAGTACTGTGGGAGCTGGACTCATCCAGGCAAGTTGGGAGTATTCCATCACACTCCTGATAGATGGTGGGCGAGCTTTGAGGAGTCAGGAGGTGAGCTACTTGCCAAAGGATTCCTAGCCTCTGACCTGCTCTTGTAGCCACAGTATTTTTATGGCTAGTCTATTCAGTTTCTGGTCACTGGTAACCCCCAGGATGTTGATAGTGGGGGATTCAGTGATGGTAATGTCATTGAATGTCAAGGGGCAATGGTTAGATTCTCTCTTATTGGAGATGGTCATTGCCTGGCACTTATGTGGTGCAAATGTTACTTGCCACTTGTCAGCCAAAGCCTGGATATTGTCCAGGTCTTGCTGCATTTGGACATTGACTGCTTCAGTTTCTGAGGAGTCACGAATGGTGCTGAACATTGTGCAATCATCAGCGAACATCCCCACTTCTGACCATGTGGCGGAAGGAAGGTCATTGATGAAGTAGCTGAAGATGGTTGAGCCAAAGAGACTACCCTGAGGAATTCCTGGAACTGAGATGATTGACCTCCAACAACCACAACCATCTTCCTTTGTGCTAGGTATGACTCCAACCAGCGGAGAGTGACAGAGAGAGAAAGAGAGAGAGAGATAGAGACTGAGAGGAGAGATAATGGCAGAGAGAGAGGCCAACAGTCAAAGAGAGAGAGAGAAAGAGACAGAATGGTAGAGAGAGAGAAACAGAGAGTTTGAGACAGAGAGAGACATAGAGAGAACGAGAGAGACAGAGTGAGAGAGAGAGAGAGATGGGGAGAAAGAAAAAGAATGCAGAGAGGAAGAGACAAAGAGAGAAAGGCAGAGAGAGAGAATGGTAGAGAAAGAGAGACAGACAGAAAGAGAGAGAGGTTTATAGAGAAATGAAGTGAATGTATCTCATGGTGATGATGTTGATGAGTGTACACGCAACCGCTGCAGTGGGAAATACCGGAAAGTTATTCCAAAAATGTATCTATGATCACATAACGAGTCAGTCATATTGTGGAGTTATGTGCTTCTAGTCAAGTAGTTTCAGTACATTGTTAAAACGGACATCTAACTGGCAAAGTGGAAAATTGCCCAGGTACATCCTGGTCACAAAAAGCAGGACAAATCCAATCCAGCCAATTACAGCCCCATCAGTCTACTCTCCATCATCAGTAAGGTTGTCGACTGTTCTATCAAGCGGCACTTACTCAGGAATAACCTGTTCATTGAGCTCCCGACCTCATTACAGCCTTGGTTCAAACATGGACAAATGAGCTGAACTCAAGAGATGAGGTGAGGGTGAGTGACATCAAGGCAGCATTTGACCGAGTGTGACATCAAGGAGCCCTAGCAAAACTGGAGTCAATGGGAATCGAGGGAAAATTCTCCACTGGTTAGAATCATTCCTAGCACAAAGGAAGATGGTTGTGGTTGTTGGAGGCCAATCATCTCACTCCCAGGATATCACTGCAAGAGTTTCTACACCTCGCGGTTCTGCAGCGGTTCAAGACGGCAGATCACCACCACCTTCTCAAGGGCAATTAAGGGTGGACAACAAATTCTGACCTTGCCAATGATGCCCACATCCCAAGAACGAACAAAAAAACATCTACTCTTATGAAAGAGTCCAAGAACACATTGGGATTTCCAGACAATCTGCTTCTTCTAAGCAGTGAAGTTAAGCTAACACTCTATGTTGGTTCTGTGATGCAGCCAATAAATTGAAGCTTACTCCAGAGAATGAATAGCTCAGAATCTTGAGTTTCAAGTTGTAAATAAAGATTTTGAGTGCAGAAATATGTCAGAAACTCCCTGAACATGCCAGTGATTGATATACCCCATCATCATACCAATACTCTTAATGAGACAGGTGAGAAAGCACTGACTACATCTCTCCTGGTACAATTCCATTTATATAATGCCTTCAACAAACAAAAATGTTTAACAGCAATTCAAAGAAGTGAGGGGAAAAACAGGCAAGTACAAAAGGAGGGAAGATGGGAGAGATGGTGAGGTTTTGGTAGGGAATTCCAGAGCACAGGGTTTAGGCAACTGAAGGCAATCAGTGTTAGGGTGAAGGGTGAGGAGATGCCTGTCAGAGACTGCAGAGAGATAGAAGAGGAATTGCTGGGATAAGGCACTTTGAGCACTGTCACGGAGAGTAATATTTGTGACTGTAGTTAGGGGTGTTTTGATACTGTGAGAAGGATGGAAATCTGGTGGCAGGAATGCAACTGGGAGTTGTGGGAGAGATGGCCACAGATCTGACAGGCAAATGCGTCTACTGTAACAAATTAAGATTCTAAAGCATCTCAGGCACCAACATTGAGGCAACAGTTGGAATCCAGGTTAAAAGCACCAAAGATCTGAACACAGCAGCTATTTCCTGAGTTGAACAAAAATCTTTCACCTCGTGATTAGACAGTCCCAGTACAACTGGATCATTCTCCTTTTGACACATTTCAAGTAAATATACAGAGAATATTACATCATCGCCATCTACAACCCAGGACAACATTTAGCGGTCACCTGTAATCAGTTTCTCACCATTCACGAGATTTAGTTATTGTAATATTTTTCTTATCTCATAAGCGTAACCCATAACCATATATAGAGATTCACTTCAATTTAACATGAATCCTATATGTGGAATGTTAGTATTAAACTCCGTACTCTTTTCCCTCCTGCTCCTGACCCACTCATTATTCCAGTGTAAAACCCCAAGTTGAATCCCAACATTTGGGGAGATTGACATTCCACGGTTTCATACAGAACTTATTAACACTGACCTCAACATGAGGCGGAGATGAGTGAACTTTTAATAGATAAAAGCTAGAAATCTGCAGCAAGTCAATCAGACTCTGAGGGAGACACTATCACTCAGGTTGATAGTTCGATGACAGCACTCACCTGAAACATAGTGCAAATCTTGGACGATTTTGCCCAAAGTGCGGGTGGGAAAAAGGATGTTTTACCCACTGGCCACAATGGCAGGTTTCTCCCAATCCCGGCTCATTAACTATGCATTCCCAGGAAACACTGGGTCACTAGCGGGGCCTCTGATTCATCCACCCCGCAGACACCTCAGGCCTTCAGTAAACCGGGCGCCATATTTAAAGGGTGTCCCTGCGCTCTTCAAGGGATAGGAAGCTGCTGGGAGCTGATGGCTACCAAAGGGCAGAAATGTGCTGCTCCAAATTTAGCAATGCCTCCCTTGAACACCTATTGGATGCAGTGGAGGCCCGCCACGATGTCCTCTACCCCCGCTCTGGGCAAAGGCTAGCAAGCAAGGTCACCAATCCAGCATGGGAGGCAGTGGTCAGTGCCAATCCCCTGAGAAAATCCAGCCACCCAATGCCGAAAGAAGATGAATGGGTCTCATATATTCCATCAGGGTAAATCACTCTTCTCATCACTCTCAGCTCACACACTCACAAACCTATCACACATCCACAGGGATCTCACACGTCAAGGGACAACACCACTAAATCTCAGACACACCCTCACATCTCCATCAGGCTCATATCCTCTGGAGCTCACGTCCCCATCCCGTCCATGGCTCCGCTCACCACACAAACATTCCACACAGTGCCATGTGTCCTGCTCCCACTCTCTCCATCTGTTTTCATGCAGGAGAAGCTGGCTTACAACAGCAGGGAGAAGTCCCAGACCGGGGATGGAGTGGCCCACATTAGGCCCCTCACTCACTTTGAGGAGTGAGCCATCGCGCTGACCGGTGAGGACATGGACCGTAGCTGCGGTGGCGGTGAGGTCAGCGGCGAAGACCCTCATGAGGATCCGTGCTCTGTGGACAGACCTCCTCAATGTGTCCCACATATTTGTCCCACTGAAGGGAACATGTGCAAAATTTCTCCCAATACAAAGAGCAGTTGAACAAAGTTCCATTTAGATTACATCTCTGCTATTCAGCTTTGCCTAACTGTGCCATAGACAGCATTCCCATAGGTCTCTGCTGCACAGGATTCCCATGTCACACAGCAGCCATGGCTTAGCGGATAACATTTTCATCTCCGAGTCTGTAGGTTGTGGGTTCAAGGCCCACTTTAGAGACATAAGAAATGAGAGCAGGAGTAGGCCATTTGGCCTCTTGAGCCTGCTCCACCATTCAAGAAAATCATGGCTGATCTGATTGTGGCTTTAACTCCACTTTCCGAACTGCCTCCATAACCTTTGACACCCATAGCCCAGGCTGACACCCCATTTTGACATGGAGGAAGTGCTGCACTCCACAGGCGGTGTCTTTTGTGTGGCGTATTAAACTAAGGTCCCATCTGCCCTCTCTGGCTGTTCTTCCCAGTGGCCCATATTTATCCCTCAACAAACATCTAAAAAAAGATAATCTGACCATTTATCACATTGCTGTTTGCAGAAACTTGCTGCACACATGTGGTCTGCCACGTTTCCTACACTACAACAGTGACTACACTTCACAGGTGTTTTGTTTTTGGTCAAGTGCTTTGGGGCCAGGGAACACACTCTATAAATGTAAATTCTCTCTTTATTTTTCAAGATTCTCCAATTCCATTTCTAAACTAGGTAATCATTATTTTAAAGGGGTTAGTTCCATACCACAGTTTAAAACAGCAAGAGGAGAGCAGGGATTTTCACAGTTTAAAACAGCGAGAGGAAAGCTGGGATTTTCACAGTTTAAAACAGCGAGAGAAGAGCAAGGATTTTCACAGTTTAATACAGCGAGAGGATACTGGGATTTTCACAGTTTAAAACAGCGAGAGGAGAGCCGGGATTTTCACAGTTTAAAACAGCGAGAGGAGAGCCGGGATTTTCACAGTTTAAAACAGCGAGAGGAGAGCAAGGATTTTCACAATTTAAAACAGCCAGAGGAGAGCTGGGATTTTCACTGTTTAAAACAGCGAGAGGAGAACCGGGATTTTCACCGTTTAAAACAGCGAGAGGAGAACCGGGATTTTCACAGTTTAAAACAGCGAGAGAAGAGCCGGGATTTTCACCGTTTAAAACAGCAAGAGATGAGCTGGGATTTTCACAGTTTAACACAGCGAGAGAAGAGCCGGGATTTTCACAGTTTAAAACAGTGAGCGAGAAGCAGGGATTGTCACAGTTTAAAACAGTGAGAGGGGAGCCGGGATTTTCACAGTTTAAAACAGGGAGAGGAGAGCTGGGATTTTCACAGTTTAAAACAGCGAGAGGAAAGCCGGGATTTTCACAGTTTAAAACAGCAAGAGGAGAGCCGGGATTTTCACAGTATAAAACAGCGAGAGGAGAGCTGGGATTTTCACTGTTTAAAACAGCAAGAGGAGAGCAGGGATTTTCACAGTTTAAAACAGCGAGAGGAAAGCTGGGATTTTCACAGTTTAAAACAGCGAGAGAAGAGCAAGGATTTTCACAGTTTAATACAGCGAGAGGATACTGGGATTTTCACAGTTTAAAACAGCAAGAGGGGAGCCGGGATTTTCACAGTTTAAAACAGCGAGAGGAGAGCCGGGATTTTCACAGTTTAAAACAGCGAGAGGAGAGCAAGGATTTTCACAGTTTAAAACAGCCAGAGGAGAGCTGGGATTTTCACTGTTTAAAACAGCGAGAGGAGAACCGGGATTTTCACCGTTTAAAACAGCGAGAGGAGAGCCGGGATTTTCACCGTTTAAAACAGCAAGGGATGAGCTGGGATTTTCACAGTTTAACACAGCGAGAGAAGAGCCGGGATTTTCACAGTTTAAAACAGTGAGCGAGAAGCAGGGATTGTCACAGTTTAAAACAGTGAGAGGAGAGCCGGGATTTTCACAGTTTAAAACAGGGAGAGGAGAGCTGGGATTTTCACAGTTTAAAACAGCAAGAGGAAAGCTGGGATTTTCACAGTTTAAAACAGCAAGAGGAGAGCCGGGATTTTCACAGTATAAAACAGCGAGAGGAGAGCTGGGATTTTCACTGTTTAAAACAGCGAGAGGAGAGCTGGGATTTTCACAGTATAAAGTAGCGAGAGGAGAGCCGGGATTTTCACAGTATAAAACAGCGAGAGGAGAGCCGGGATTTTCAGTTTAAAACAGCGAGAGGAGGGCCGGGATTTTCACAGTTTAAACAGCGAAAGGCGAGCCGGGATTTTCACAGTTTAAAACAGCGAGAGGCGAGCCGGGATTTTCACTGTTTAAAACAGCGAGAGGAGAGCCGGGATTTTCACAGTATAAAACAGCGAGAGGAGAGCCGGGATTTTCACAGTTTAAAACAGCGAGAGAAGAGCCGGGATTTTCACAGTTTAAACCAGCGAGCGAGAAGCAGGGATTGTCACAGTTTAAAACAGTGAGAGAGGAGCCGGGATTTTCACAGTTTAAAACAGGGAGAGGAGAGCCGGGATTTTCACAGTTTAAAACAGCGAGAGGAAAGCCGGGATTTTCACAGTTTAAAACAGCAAGAGGAGAGCCGGGATTTTCACAGTATAAAACAGCGAGAGGAGAGCCGGGATTTTCACTGTTTAAAACAGCAAGAGGTGGGCCGGGATTTTCACAGTTTAAACAGCGAAAGGCGAGCCGGGATTTTCACAGTTTAAAACAGCGAGAGGCGAGCCGGGATTTTCACTGTTTAAAACAGCGAGAGGAGAGCCGGCATTTTCACAGTATAAAACAGCGAGAGGAAAGCCGGGATTTTCACAGTTTAAAACAGCGAGAGAAGAGCCGGGATTTTCACAGTTTAAACCAGCGAGAGGAGAGCCGGGATTTTCACTGTTTAAAACAGCAAGAGGAGAGCTGGGATTTTCGCTGTTTAAAACAGCGAGAGGAGAGCTGGGATTTTCACAGTATAAAACAGCGAGAGGGGAGCAGGGATTTTCACAGTTTAAAACAGCGAGATGAGAGCCCGGATTTTCACTGTTTAAAACAGTGAGCGGGAAGCTGGGATTTTCACAGTTTAAAACAGCGAGAGGTGAGCCAGGATTTTCACAGTTTAAAACAGGGAGAGGAGAGCTGGGATTTTCACAGTTTAAAACAGCGAGAGGAAAGCCGGGATTTTCACAGTTTAAAACAGCAAGAGGAGAGCTGGGATTTTCACAGTATAAAAATGCGAGAGAAGGGCCGGGATTTTCACTGTTTAAAACAGCAAAAGGAGGGCCGGGATTTTCACAGTTTAAACAGCGAAAGGCGAGCCGGGATTTTCACAGTATAAAACAGCGAGAGGAGAGCCGGGATTTTCACAGTTTAAAACAGCGAGAGGAGAGCCGGGATTTTCACAGTTTAAACCAGCGAGAGGAGAGCCGGGATTTTCACTGTTTAAAACAGCGAGAGGAGAGCCGGGATTTTCACTGTTTAAAACAGCAAGAGGAGAGCTGGGATTTTCACAGTATAAAACAGCGAGAGGGGAGCAGGGATTTTCACAGTTCAAAACAGCGAGATGAGAGCCTGGATTTTCACAGTTTAAAACAGCGAGAGGAGAGCCGGGATTTTCACAGTTTAATACAGCGAGAGGAGAGCTGGGATTTTCACTGTTTAAAACAGCAAGAGGAGAGCCGGGATTTTCACTGTTTAAAACAGCAAGAGGAGAACCGGGATTTTCACAGTTTAAAACAGCGAGAGGAGAGCCGGGATTTTCACCGTTTAAAACAGCAAGAGGAGAGCCGGGATTTTCACTGTTTAAAACAGCGAGAGGAGAGCCGGGATTTTCACAGTTTAAAACAGCGAGAGGAGAGCCGGGATTTTCACAGTTTAAAACGAGAGGAGAGCCGGGATTTTCACAGTATAAAACAGGGAGAGGCAAACCGGGATTTTCACTGTTTAAAACAGCCAGAGGAGAGCCGGGATTTTCACAGTTTAAAACAGCGAGAGGAGAGCCGGGATTTTCACAGTTTAATACAGCGAGAGGAGAGCTGGGATTTTCACTGTTTAAAACAGCGAGAGGAGAGCCGGGATTTTCACTGTTTAAAACAGCGAGAGGAGAGCCGGGATTTTCACAGTTTAAAACAGCGAGAGGAGAGCCGGGATTTTCACCGTTTAAAACAGCAAGAGGAGAGCCGGGATTTTCACTGTTTAAAACAGCGAGAGGAGAGCCGGGATTTTCACAGTTTAAAACAGCGAGAGGAGAGCCGGGATTTTCACAGTTTAAAACGAGAGCAGAGCCGGGATTTTCACAGCATAAAACAGAGAGAGGCAAGCCGGGATTTTCACTGTTTAAAACAGCCAGAGGAGAGCCGGGATTTTCACTGTTTAAAACAGCGAGAGGAGAGCCGGGATTTTCACAGTTTAAAACAGCGAGAGGAGAGCCGGGGTTTTCACTGTTTAAAACAGCGAGAAGAGAGCTGGGATTTCCACAGTATAAAACAGCGAGAAGAGAGCCGGGGTTTTCACTGTTTAAAACAGCGAGAGGAGAGCTGGGATTTCCACAGTATAAAACAGGGAGAGGCAAGCCGGGATTTTCACAGTTTGAAACAGGGAGAGGAGAGCCGGGATTTTCACAGTTTGAAACAGCGAGAGGAGAGCCGGGATTTTCACAGTTTAAAACGAGAGGAGAGCCGGGATTTTCACAGCATAAAACAGAGAGAGGCAAGCCGGGATTTTCACTGTTTAAAACAGCCAGAGGAGAGCCGGGATTTTCACTGTTTAAAACAGCGAGAGGAGAGCCGGGATTTTCACAGTTTAAAACAGCGAGAGGAGAGCCGGGGTTTTCACTGTTTAAAACAGCGAGAAGAGAGCTGGGATTTCCACAGTATAAAACAGCGAGAAGAGAGCCGGGGTTTTCACTGTTTAAAACAGCGAGAGGAGAGCTGGGATTTCCACAGTATAAAACAGTGAGAGGCAAGCCGAGATTTTCACAGTTTGAAACAGGGAGAGGAGAGCCGGGATTTTCACAGTTTGAAACAGCGAGAGGAGAGCCGGGTTTTCACAGTATAAAACAGTGAGTGGGAAGCCGGGTTTTTACAGTTTAAAACAGCGAGAGGAGAGCTGTGATTTTCACTGTTTAAAACAGCGAGAGGAGAGCTGGGATTTTCACAGTATAAAACAGCGAGAGGAGAGCTGGGATTTTCAGTTTAAAACAACGAGAGGAGAGCCGGGATTTTCACAGTTTAAAACAGCGAGAGGAGAGCCGGGATTTTCACTGTTTAATACAGCGAGAGGAGAGCTGGGATTTTCACAGTATAAAACAGCGAGAGGGGAGCCGGGATTTTCACAGTATAAAACAGCGAGAGGGGAGCCGGGATTTTCACAGTATAAAACAGCGAGAGGAGAGCCGGGATTTTCACAGTTTAAAACAGCGAGAGGAGAGCAAGGATTTTCACAGTTTAAAACAGCAAGAGGAGAGCCGGGATTTTCACAGTTTAATACAGCGAGAGGAGAGCCGGGATTTTCACTGTTTAAAACAGCCAGAGGAGAGCCGGGATTTTCACAGCATAAAACAGCCAGAGGAGAGCCGGGATTTTCACTGTTTAAAACAGCGAGAGGAAAGCCGGGATTTTCACAGTTTAAAACAGCGAGAGGAGAGCCAGGATTTTCACAGTATAAAACAGCGAGAGGAAAGCCGGGATTTTCACAGTTTAAAACAGCGAGAGGAGAGCTGGGATTTTCACCGTTTAAAACAGTGAGAGGAGAACTGGGATTTTCACAGTATAAAACAGCGAGAGGAGAGCTGGGATTTTCACCGTTTAAAACAGTGAGAGGAGAACTGGGATTTTCACAGTATAAAATAGCGAGAGGAGAGCCGGGATTTTCACAGTTTAAAACAGCGAGCGGTGAGCCAGGATTTTCACAGTATAAAACAGCGAGAGGAGAGCTGGGATTTTCACAGTATAAAACAGCGAGAGGAGAGCCGGGATTTTCACTGTTTAAAACAGCGAGAGGAGAGCCGGGATTTTCACAGTATAAAACAGCGAGAGGCGAGCCGGGATTTTCACAGTATAAAACAGCGAGAGGAGAGCTGGGATTTTCACCGTTTAAAACAGTGAGAGGAGAACTGGGATTTTCACAGTATAAAATAGCGAGAGGAGAGCCGGGATTTTCACAGTTTAAAACAGCGAGCGGTGAGCCGGGATTTTCACAGTATAAAACAGCGAGAGGAGAGCCGGGATTTTCACAGTATAAAACAGCGAGAGGAGAGCCGGGATTTTCACTGTTTAAAACAGCCAGAGGAGAGCCGGGATTTTCACAGTATAAAACAGCGAGAGGCGAGCCGGGATTTTCACAGTTTAAAACAGCGAGAGGAGAACCGGGATTTTCACTGTTTAAAACAGCCAGAGGAGAGCTGGGATTTTCACAGTTTAAAACAGCCAGAGGAGAGCTGGGATTTTCACAGTTTAAAACAGCGAGAGAAGAGCAAGGATTTTCACAGTATAAAACAGGGAGAGGAGAGCCGGGATTGTCACAGTTTAAAACAGGGAGAGGAGAGCCCGGATTTTCACAGTTCAAAACAGCAAGAGGAGAGCTGAGATTTTCACAGTTTAAAACAGCGAGAGAAGAGCAAGGATTTTCACAGTTTAAAACAGCAAGAGGAGAGCCGGGATTTTCACAGTTTAATACAGCCAGAGGAGAGCCGGGATTTTCACTGTTTAAAACAGCGAGAGGAGAGCCGGGATTTTCACAGTATAAAACAGCGAGAGGAAAGCCGGGATTTTCACAGTTTAAAACAGCGAGAGGAGAGCCGGGATTTTCACAGTATAAAACAGCGAGAGGAAAGCCGGGATTTTCACAGTTTAAAACAGCGAGAGGAGAGCCGGGATTTTCACAGTATAAAACAGCGAGAGGAGAGCTGGGATTTTCACCGTTTAAAACAGCGAGAGGAGAACTGGGATTTTCACAGTATAAAATAGCGAGAGGAGAGCCGGGATTTTCACAGTTTAAAACAGCGAGCGGTGAGCCGGGATTTTCACAGTATAAAACAGCGAGAGGAGAGCTGGGATTTTCACAGTATAAAACAGCGAGAGGAGAGCCGGGATTTTCACAGTTTAAAACAGCGAGAGGAGAACCGGGATTTTCACAGTTTAAAACAGCGAGAGGAGAGCTGGGATTTTCACAGTTTAAAACAGCGAGAGGAGGGCTGGGATTTTCACAGTTTAAAACAGCGAGAGAAGAGCAAGGATTTTCACAGTATAAAACAGGGAGAGGAGAGCCGGGATTGTCACAGTTTAAAACAGGGAGAGGAAAGCCGGGATTTTCACAGTTTAAAACAGCGAGAGGAGAGCCGGGAGTTTAACAGTTTAAAACAGCGAGAGGAAAGCCGGGATTTTCACAGTTTAAAACAGCGAGAGGAGAGCTGGGAGTTATACAGTTTAAAACAGCAAGAGGAGAGCCGGGGTTTTCACAGTTTAAAACAGCGAGAGGCGAGCCGGGATTTTCACAGTTTAAAACAGCGAGAGGGAAGCTGGGATTTTCACCGTTTAAAACAGCGAGAGGAGAGCCGGGATTTTCACAGTTTAAAACAGCGAGAGGGAAGCTGGGATTTTCACCGTTTAAAACAGCGAGAGGAGAGCCGGGATTTTCACAGTTTAAAACAGCGAGAGGAGAGCTGGGATTTTCACTGTTTAAAACAGCGAGAGTAGAGCTGGGATTTTCTGTTTAAAACAGCGAGAGGAGAGCTGGGATTTTCACAGTATAAAACAGCCAGAGGAGAGCTGGGATTTTCACAGTTTAAAACAGCGAGAGGAGAGCCGGGATTTTCACTGTTTGAAACAGTGAGAGAAGAGCTGGGATTTTCACTGTTTAAAACAGCGAGAGGAGAGCTGAGATTTTCACTGTTTAAAACAGCGAGAGGAGAGCCGGGATTTTCACAGTTTAAAACAGCGAGAGGAGAGCTGGGATTTTCACAGTATAAAACAGCGAGAGGAGAGCTGGGATTTTCACAGTATAAAACAGCGAGAGGAGAGCTGGGATTTTCACAGTTTGAAACAGCAAGAGGGGAGCCGGGATTTTCATTGTTTAAAACAGCGAGAGGAGAACTGGGATTTTCAGTTTAAAACAGCGAGAGGAGAGCCGGGATTTTCACAGTTTGAAACAGCAAGAGGAGAGCCGGGATTTTCACAGTTTGAAACAGCGAGAGGAGAGCCGGGATTTTCACAATTTAAACCAGCGAGGAGAGCCGGGATTTTCACCGTTTAAAACAGCGAGAGGTAAACCGGGATTTTCACAGTATAATCCAGCGAGGTGAGCCAGGAGTTCAGATACAGAGAGTGGGCCTGCATGAGGAGGGCAGCAGAGTAGAGAGCCCCTTCAACCTGTTTCTGCCTGTCAGTGCTGAAGTGTGACATCACAGGAAAACAGGTAGGTGATTGGCGGGTATCTCTTTTGTATCTCTTTTGATTGGCCAAGTGGTTTAAATCAGAAGACGTCATTACAGCAATAGAGTACAGTTAAGAAATTCACTTTTAAAATTTTTAACATCCAAATTAATTAATTAAATAGAATAGAGATGGCTGGGCAGGCGATGTGTTGCAGCTGTAGTATATTGGCGCTGGTGGATGCTGGTGTGATCCATGGTGATCACATCTGCAGCAAGTGTTGGCTGGTCGAGAAACTTCAGCTCAGATTTGATGAGCTGGAGCCCGAGCTGTGGACACTGTGACACATCAGGGAGGGGGAGAGTTACATGGACATTGTGCTTCAGGAGACAGTCATATCCCTTAGATTAATTACATCAAATTTGGTCCGTGGTCAGGGATAGGGGGGTGTGACTGAGTGAGGCAGGTATGGGGATCCAGAATTTAGCTTTGGAGGAGCCTCAGCTGGTGCCCTTGTCCAATAGTTATGAGGTTCTTGCTCCCAGTGTGGACAAAAGCACAAACTGCAGGGAGGATGAGTGAACTGACCACAGCACTTTGGTACAGAGTGCCATTCAAGTGGGGGGAGAAAAGAGAAATGTAACAGTAATAAGGGATAGCATAGTTAGGGGAATAGATACTGTTCTCTGCAGCAAAGACAGAGGGTGCCGAAGGCTGTGTTGCCTACCTGGTGCCAAGGTTAAGGACATCTCTCCTGGGCTGGAGAGGAACTTGGAGTGGGAGGAGAAGGATCCAGTTGTTGTGGTCCACGTAGGTACCAATGACATAGGTAGGACTAGGAAAGAGGTTCTGCTGAAGGACTATGAGCAGCTCGGGGCTAAATTAAAAAGCAGAACCACAAAGGTAATAATCTCCGTATTACTACCTGAGCAGCGTGCAAATTGGTGTAGGGTAATTAAGATTAGAGAGGTAAATGCGTGGCTCAAAGATTGGCATGGGAGAAATGGGTTCCGATTCATTGGGCACTGGCACCAGTGCTGGGGAAGGAGAGAGCTGTTCCGCTAGGACAGGCTTCATTTGAACCAGGCTGGGACCAGTGTCCTGACAAATCGTGTAACTAGGGTTGTAGATAGGACTTTAAACTAATTAGTGGGGGGGAGGATTCAATTGAAGGGAAGTTTAAAAAACTAAAAAGAAACAAGAGAGCAGAGATGCAGGGTAGTGAGGAGGCGAATGATAATCAAAGTATGACAGGAAGGGGCAGGAAACATAAGCAGAAGAGTGCAGCAGAAATCAGAACCAGAATGAGTAATAATGGTAAAAAGTCAAAGCTTAAGGCTCTTTATCTGAATGCACGCAGCATTTGTAACAAGATAGATGAGTTGACGGCACAAATAGAAATAAATGAATCTGACTTGATAGCTACTACAGAGATGTGGTTGGAGGGCGACCAAGACTGGGAACTCAATATTCAAGGGTATTCGACATTCCAGAAAAATAGGCTAAAAGGAAAAGGAGGTGGGGTAGCCCTGTTAATAAAGGAAGGTTTGAGTTCGATGGTGAGCAGTGATATAGGTGCCATAGATTCTGGTGTGGAATCAGTTTGGGTCGAAATAAGGAATAGCAAGGGGAAGAAGTCATGGGTGGAAGTCGTCTAATGGCCCCTGAAGAGTTGCCTCACTGTAGCACAAAGTATAAATCAGGAAATAATGGAGGCGTGTAAGAAGGGCGCTACAATTTTTATGGGTGATTTTAATCTGTATATTGACTGGACAAATCAGATTGACATGGGTAACATGGAAGATGAATTTGTAGAGTGCAGCAGGGATTGTTTCTTAGAGCAATACGTTGCAGAACCTACCGGAAACAGGCTATTTTAAGTCTGGTAATGTGTAATAAGGTGGGATTAATAAGAGATATCATAGTTAAAGGACCCTCTAGGGGGTAGCGATCACAACATGGTGGAATTTCAAATTCAGTTTGAGGGTGAGCAACTCGGATCTCAAACCAGTGTCCTCAACTTAAATAAGAGGTATGGAGAAAGAGTTGTCTAAAGTGGGCTGGGAAAATAGACTAAGGGGAAGGTCAGTGGATGAGCAGTGGCAGACATTTAAGCAGATATTTCATAACGCTCAGCAAAAATTTATCCCGGTCAAAAAAAAAAGGACTCGATGAGAAGGATGAACCACCCATGGTTAACAAAGGTGGTCAAGGAGAGAATCCAATTAAAAATTAAGGCATACAAAGCGGCAAAAACTAGTGGTAGACCAGAGGATTGGGAAGTTTGTCGGATGATTAAAAAGCTAATAAAGAGGGAGAAAATTGATTATGAAAGTAAATTGGGAAGAAATATAAAAACAAACAGCAAGAGCTTTGACGGTTATATAAAAAGAGAGTGGCTAAAGTGAGCGTGGGACCCTTGGAGGGTGCGACTGGAGAATTGATAATGGGAAACAGGGAAATGGCAGGTAATTTAAAGCAATATTTTACATCGGTCTTCACGGTGGAGAACACTGTAAACATCCCAAAGATAACAGATAAGCAAGGAGCTAATGGGAGGAAAGATCTTGCAACAGTCTCTATCACAAGGGACAAAGTATTTGACAAACTAATGGTATTAAAGGCAGACAAGTTGCCAGGACCTGATGGCCTGTATCCAAGGGTTTTAAAGGAAGTGGCTGCAGAGATAGTGGATACATCGGTCGAAATATTCCAGAACTCACTGGATTCCGGGAGGGTCCCAGAGGATTGGAAAACCGTTAATGTGACACCTCTGTTCAAGAAGGGAGGGAGACAAAAAGCAGGAAACAATAGGCCAGTCAGTCTAACATCTGTCATTGGGAAAATGCTAGAGTCCATTAAGAAGGAAGTAGCAGGACATTTAGAAAAGCTTAACGCAATCAGAGTAAACATGGTTTTGTGAAAGGGAAATCATGTTTGACAAGTTTGTTAGAGTTCTTTGAGGATATAACACGCAGAGTTAAAAAAGGGGAACCCGTAGATGTAGTGAATTTGGATTTCCAGAAGGCATTTGATAAGGTGCCACATAAAAGGTAATTGCACAAGATAGGAGCTCGCGGTATTGGGTGTAATGTATTAGCATGGATTGAGGATTGGTTAACACACAGAAGACAGAGGCCAGGATTTTCCCCTCGGCGATTTGGGGGCGGGGCCCGTTCGCCGAGGGGAAAATGATGTGGGATGACATCGGGAGGAACCCCTGACGTCATCCGGGTCCCTTTAAATATTCACGAAAGCAGGCGGACAGCGAAATCAGCTGTCCGCCCGCCGACCTGTCAATGGCCAATTGAGGCCATTGAAAGGCTAATTATTAAACACCCTGCCCGTCCAACCTTAAGGCTGGCGGGCAGGCCAGGAGCCCCAGCGGGCTGCAGATTATTAATGAAACTTCATCCACTAGTGGGATGAAGTTTCATGTCTATTTTTTAAAAATTTAATAAATTTTATGTGTTTGTTATTAACATGTCCCATCTCGTGAGACATTGTCACATGAAGGGGACATGTTAATAATTTTAATATTTATCTATTTTTAGAGTTTACTTACCTGTCACAAATCTCCCTGAGACAGGACTTTGCCTCAGGGAGCAGTGCGCGCATGCGCAAAAGAGCGCACTTTGACAGATGGGGAATCCCTCCCCCCCACTGCACAGGAAGCAGCTAGTGCTTCCTATCGGGCAGACTGCTGGGCAGGCCTTAATTGACCTGTCCACTCAAAATGGCGGTAGGGCCCACCCGCCATCCGAGGGCAAAATTCTGCCCAGAGAGTCGGGATTAATGGGTCTTTTTCAAGTTGGAAAGACATAACTAGTGGAGTGCCACAAGGATCAGTCCTAGGGCCTCAATTATTTACTATCTATATTAATGACTTGGAGGAGAGAGCAGAGTGTAATATATCTAAATTTGTTGACAATACAAAAATAGTTGGGAGGGCATGCTGTGACGAGTTTCCACTAGTGGGGGAATCTTGAACTAGGGAGACATAGTTACAGAATAAGGGGACACTCATTTAAAACTGAGATGCAAAGGAATTTCTTCTCTCAGAGGGTAGTGAATGTCTGGAATTCTCTACCTCAGAGTTGTGGAGGCTAGATCGCTGAAAGCATTTAAAGAGGAGGTAGATAGCTTTTTGAAATATTGGAGAGTTCAGGGCTATGAGGAGCTGGCATGAAAGAAGAGTTGAGGCCTGGAACAGAACAGCCATGATCTTATTGAATGGCGGGGCAGGCTTGAGGGGCCGAATGGCCTACATCTGCTCCTATTTCTTATTTTCTTATGTTCTTATACCATGAAGAGGTAAAAGAGGAGGTAATTCAGAATCTAGAAGAGTTTAAAATTAATAAGGAGGTGGTTTTGGATAACCTACTGTACTTAAAGTCAAGAAGGCACCAGGTGCCTTCATGAGATGCATCCAAGGATGCTGAGGGAAGTGAGTGGAAATTGCGAAGGCACTGGCCATAAGTTTCCAATCTTCCTTAGATTCAGAAGTGGTGTCAGAGGACTGGAGAATTGCAAATGTTACACCCTTGTTCAAAAAACAGTGCAAAGATAAGCCCAGCAACTACAGGCCAGTCAGTTTAACCTCGGAGATGGGGAAGGTTCTAGAAACAATAATTCGGGACAAATGCAGGTTAATTAAGGAAAGCCAGCATGGATTTCTTAAGGGAAAATCATGTTTAATTAAATTGCTGGAATTTTTTTGATAAGGTAACAGAGAAGGTTGATGAGGGTAATGCTGTTGATGTGGTGTATGTGGATTTCCAGAAGGCATTTGATACAGTGTTGCACAACAGGCTTGTGAGCAAACTTATAGCTCATGGAATAAAAGGGAAAGTAGCACTTGGATATGAAATTGACTGAGTGACAGGAAAGAAAGAGTAGCTTGTTTGGATGTTTTTGGACTGAAGGAAGGTTTATAGTGGAGTTCCCCAGGGATTGGTGTTGGGACCCTTGCTCTTCCTGATATATTATCTAGATCATAGAACCACAGAAAAGTTACAGTGCAGAAGGAGGCCATTCAGCCCATTGTATCCGTGCTGGCCAAAAGTGGCACTAGCCGCTCATTTTAATCCCACTTTTTTAGCACCTGTTCCATAGCCTTCCAGGTTACGGTGCTTCAGCAGCAGATCCAAGTACCTATCAAATGAGTTGAGCATTTCAGCCTCAACCACCAATTCAGGCAGTGAATTCCCGACGCCCACCACCCTCTGGGTGAAAATGTTTTTCTTCATGTCCCCTCTAATCCTTCTACCGATCACCTTAAATCTACGCCCCCTGGCTCCTCAGCTAGACAAAACTGTCTACCCTATCTGGCCTCTCATAATTTTGTGTAACCCTCAGCCTCCTCTGTTCTATGGAAAACGACCCTAACCTATCCAATCTCTCCACAAAGCTGCAATTTTCAAGCCGTGGCAACATTCTTGTAAATCTCCTCTGTACTCTCTCCAAGGCAATTATGTCCTTCCTGTAATGTGGTGACCAGAAATGTACACAAAACTCCAGCTGTGGACGTGGGTGTATCTGGATTTTATTAATAGGGGTATAGAGTACAAGAACAAGGAGGTTATGTAAACCTGTATAGGGCACAAGTTCGGCATTAACTAGATTATTATGTCTGTTCTGGGTGCCATACTTTAGGAAGGATGTGAAGTCATTTGGGAAATTTCAGAAAAGATTCAAGAGAATGGTTCTGGCGATGAGGAACTTCAGTTACACAGATTACAGAAGTTGGGACTGTTTTCCTTGGATAGACAAGGTTGAGAGGAGATTTGATAGAGGTTTTCAAAATCATGGGGCGGAGGGGCTCTGGATAGAGTAGATGGGGAAAATCTCTTCCCATTGGTGGAAGAATCGAGAAGAAAGGGTACAGATTTAAGGTCAATGGCAAAAAAAGCAATGGTGACATGAGGAAAAACCCTTTTTCTCACAGTGAATGGTGAGGATCTGGAATGCACTGCCTTAGATTGCGGTGGAGGTATGTTCAATTGAGGCAATCAACAGGGAATTGTGTTATTATCTGAAAAGAAAGAATGTGCAGAGTTACAGGTGGAATGCAGGGAAGCAGCACTAAGTAAATTGCTTCTATGGCAAGCCAGCACAGGCCTGACAGGCTGAGTGGCCTGCTTTTGTACTGTAACCATTCTGTGATTCTGTGCTCAGCAATTTTTGCTGAACCAGTTTCACATGATTTATCTCTCTATATTGGAACATCTATTCTCGGGTCTTGTTTGAGGCTCGTTAGTTCTCTACGTTTGCTCACAGTTGGGAGCTATGAATGCCACACATTGATCCACTCACTATTAGCTGTGCTTTCCCCTTCCAAGCCCAATTCCGCCAGTTTTTGCTCCCTTTTTCAGGATAGTTTGTTAATGATTGCCAATATCCCTCTCCCAGAGGTCAGAAGCCTCTGTTTGATACTAGCAATGTGTGGATATATTTATAAAGCAGTGCATGCAGGTTCAAACTAAACAGGCTGACTCTGCATTCATTTCAAATCAGTAACAATAAGGAGAATGGTGGCACCAGATAGTGCAGTGGGCTAACATTATTTTGAAGGATAAAATTCTCTCACTTAAGATACCATTAGCAAAATGCTTCCCTCTAGTTCTCAGTGCATTTTCAGGGTCGAGCCCAAAACTGCCCATGATTTAGCATTGAATAAGCAATGTCACTGAGAACGATGGCAAAAATACTGTGGACAAGAAATGGGGCAGGTAAAATAGATTGCTGGAATAACACAAAAACTTTACTCTGTATCTAACCCCGTGCTGTACCTGTCCTGGGAGTATTTGATAGGGACAGTGTTGAGAGAGAGCTTTACGCTGTATCTACCCCCATGCTGTGCCTGTCCTGGGAGTGTTTGATGGGGACTGTGTAGGGAGAGCTTTACTCTCTATCTAACCCCGTGCTGTACCTGTCTTGGCAGTGTTTGATGGGATAGTGCAGAGTGAATTTTATCTTTTAATAATCTTTTGTATCCTGATTAAACTACCTCTTTGCTCACCATAATTATCTCAGCCTGATTGCAACCTTATCCTAGTGCAAAAGTGAAATACTGCAGATGCTGGAAATCTGAAATAAAAACAGAAAATTGTTGAAATACTCAAGTCAGGCAGCATCACTGAAGAGAGAAACAAAGTTGATGTTTTTGCTCAATTGTTACTTGGATCCAAAGCCAGATGGTGAGGTACAAATCCTTTCATACAGGGTGAAGCATTACATATCTCTACTACTGACCAACCAATGCAGTGTTCCAGCAGTCCCTATTTATATGTGCTTAAGATACTTAATCAATCAAGGTCCTCCACCTTTACTTTAACCTTAACCACACAATTAACAGAATATTAACATATTGATCATTTATTATGAGTGGCCATGAATCCCATTACTAATCAGATGGTCACTGAATTCCTTTTTAAAGAATATTGTCATTTTTTCAGCAACAAGCTTTAATGAAATGTCATTCTATACCCCAGCTGCTCGACAAATCTCTTAGTCTTCCTTGTTCACTGACACAATGGAGAGAGCCCAGGCACTCACGGGTTTGTAATCAGAGACTGACTTTGCTAACTTTCCTAACTTCAGTACTATTGTAATTCTTGTGCTGCTGGAGGTGGAGCAATTCTGTCTCTGCAGGGTGAGCAGGTTAGAGCTTGATCTTCTGCATCTTGACCATTTCTATCTTGAGAGCAGGCGTGTTAGGGCAGCAGACAAAATATGACCCCATGTCAGCTAAACAAAATAGGAACATTGGATCAGGAAGGAAACCTAATTCTCATTTATGGAATGAGCTTGGGATGGTATAGTGGTACCAAGTGCTAGCAAGCTAGTACTCAACACTCTGGGACAGGAATGGGAATATGTGGCTTTGCTCCATTGACAAAATAAACTACATGAAGCAAAAGGAGGAGAAACCAGAAGGAAGAGATAAAACTGGGCAGTCCAGATCGCCTTCAGTGACTTATTATTAACTCTTAGATTTTAGGTGTTGCTAGCAAGGCAGGTATTTATTACTCGTGTTGTTGTTGTAGAATGTTTGATCCAACTGAACTTTTTTTTATTCATTTACGGGATGTGGGCATTGCTGGCTGGGCCAGCATTTATTTCCCATCCCTAATTGTCCTTGAGAAGGTGGTGGTGAGCTGCCTTCTTGAACCGCTGCATTCCATGTGGTGTAGGTACACCCACAGTGCTGTTAGGGAGGGAGTTCCAGGATTTTGACCCAGCGACAGTGAAGGAACAGCGATATATTTCCAAGTCAGGATGGTGAGTGTCTTGGAGGGGAACTACCAAGTGGTGATGTTCCCATGTGTCGGCTGCCCTTGTCCTTCTAGATGGTACTGGTCGTGGGTTTGGAAGGTGCTGTCCAAGGAGCAGAGGAACAATTTTCTGCATCTCTTCAGTGGGAAGTTCAATCAACTGTTCATGGTTGCAGTAGGTTAGTGGTTATGTTAGTGGATGAGTATTCCATAGGTCTAATGATCTGGAGGCACGAGTTAAAATCCCACTACAACCAGCTGAGGGAATTTAAATTTGATTAAATAAATCTGGAATAAAAAGCTAGAGTCTGCACCGGTGACCATGAAATGACTGGATTATTGTACAAACCCATTTGGTTCACTAATGTCCTTCATGGAAAGACATCTTCCATCCTTACCCAGTCTGAGCGAGATGTGACTGTAGTTGTCCTCTGAAATGACCTAGCAAGCCACACAGTCGTATTTAAAAAAAACAGCTCACCATCACCTTTCCAAAAGCAATAAATATTGGTCTTGCCAGTGACGCCCAGATCCTGTGAACTTTGTTGTGGAACTGGAGTCATGTCTAATATCAGACTGAGTAAGGTTTCCTTCCTTAAAAATGTACGCAAGAGGAATTTTTATTAAACACATGAGGGAGCAAGGAGTAGAAGGAGGTGCTGACAGGATGAGGTGAAGTAGTTTAGGAACAGGCTCATGTCTGGCATAAGCACCAGCATGGACCTGTTGGGTTGAATGGCCTGTTACTCTATGTTGAGGATGTTGGATTTTTTAATGGCAGCTTCACAGTCATTTTTACTGATTCCAACTTTTTAATTTCCAGATATTTTTAACTGAATTCAAATTTCTCAAATTGAAATGGTGGGATTTAAACTCACAACTCGGGATTCTCTGTTCAGGATTATTAATTCAGCCAATACAAGTCACCTCTAAGAGGCAACTGAGATTGCAGTTATGTCTCTCCTTTCTAATGGGGATGTTTTTCCCTGTCGCTCAACACTCTTTCACATGAGACAAGAAGGAACTTCTCCAAAATACCCCAATTAAAAGTAATTTAAAACCAATGGCAATCAGTAATTAAGTGCAGAGCTTGTAACAGGACTCACCATCAGTGCCCAAACACTGAGCTCTATCTATGAGAGGAGGAGGAGGGAGGGAAAGAGGACAGGGGAAGGTGCAGAGAAGAAACAAGGAGGGGGAAGCAGGAGAATTAATGCACAGGAAAGAATAGGAGCTGAAATGACCAAGGTGATGCTAACAGCAACCTGATTCAACTCAATCCATCACCCACTTGGGTAGAGTGAAGATCAGTGGCTGGCCATCCGATGGAGGGGAGGCTTAGGGGCTGCTATTGCAGGAGAGGGTTAAAAATAGAACCAACAACAGGGATCCCTGGCACAGCCAGGAGATAAAAACAACTTGCATATATACACATATAAATAATTTTTTGTATTATGATTTTGTTTTTGCTGAGTTGCCATGGTGAGAATTCCCACGTTGTTTATATAATGAATTATAATAAATTAAGTTTGCACTGGGAATTCTGAAGCAGCTTCTATTTTCTCTGCTGCTCAACCTCATCTTTTGTTGCCTCAGTAGATCTGTTTTTGTCCATTCCCCCTCTCTCTCGCTCTCTCTCTTTCTTTCTCTCTCTCTCTTTCTCACATGCCCTATTCTTTACTTTTTGACCAGCTAAGTGAGGAATACCATAGACATTTAGAATGATGCAAATTGTCAAGGATTGTTCTGGGCACAAAATCCTTTCTAACCTTACAAATCGCTGACCATTTTTGTGTCATGACTATCAGCTATAATTTCAGAACTGATAACAAACAGGCCAACATGAGGGAAGTACTAACCAGAGCAGACCCCAACCTCAAAGGGTTTAAGGCCTACTGCTGTTGTGCAAAAAACAGGCACAGCCTTAGTGAGTCCTCCAATTTGATCATCAATCACCCCACATTATTTTTATATCCCTTCCCTAATAAAATAAAAGCTTGCATCTATATAGTACCTTTCACAACTATAGGACATCCCAAAGTCATTTCCTGCTAGTGAAGTACTTTTGAGGTGTAGTTACTGGCATGATGTGAGAAACGAGGCAGACAATTTGCTCACAAGCAGCAAAGTGGTAGCTACCAGATAATCTGTCCCAGTGGTGTTGGTTAAGGTTGAAATATTAGCCAGAACAACAGGGATAACTCTCCTGCTCTTCTTTGAAATAATAGCATGAGATCCTTTACATCCACCTGACAGTATAGATAGGGACTCAATGTAACACCTTATCCAAAAGATGGCACCTCTGAAAGTGCAGCACTCCCTCATAACTGCACTGGAGTGTCATCCTTGATTTTGTGCTCAAGTCCTGTTGTGTGACTTGAACCCCCAACTTGCTGACTCAGAAGTGAGAGTGCTACCCCCTGTGCCATGACAGCTGACCTTGATCAAACAAACAATACCTTGTCATCAACATCTGGCTGACAATCTCTTAGCAGGCTGATACTACCCTTCTGTGGGCTGAGAGGAGTATAGTCTAGGGTAAAGAGCTCTGTGATGGTGCATCTGACTTTCCTGTTGTGAGGTGTTTAACCTCCACCTGATGTCACTTGCTTGAAGACTGGGAATGCACCTCATAAACCAGGGCAATCTTTTAAGAGACAAAAAATGTCAACAGAACGATTTAGTGGTGTCATTTTTGACCAATCAAAGCAGAACCCAAAATAAGATGGAACAAAAATTAATCACAAAGTGGGTTTGCCTAAAACACTGGAATTCCGTACTGGTCATTTTGGCCGGAGCTTACCGAATGGCATTCAACCTAAAGAATCACAGCCTATAGGCTAATTTCTCATAGCTCTCTGCCACCAAAATAAGAGCTACATACAGGACCCAAATAGTGACAATAATTCACATTTATAGAGGGCCTTTAAAGTAGGAAAACATCGACAAACAGATCACCGAAGTGTAAACAAATAATGCATGCTGAGCCAATGGAGGAGAGATTAATAGAGTAACCAGAAATTTGGTGAGAGGGTTTTGGGGAGGGAATATTCTAGAAAATGGTGTCTGAAGGAGAGGCTGCCAACATCAGGGTGAAGGGAAATGAGGATACACAAGAGGTCAGGTTCCGAGGGACAGAGAGTTTGAGGGATTTGTAACGTTGGAGGAGGTTACCGAGATAAGGGAGAGTTAGGGCCATGGAGGTATTTAGCTGTAAGGGTGAAAATTTTAAATTTAAGGTTTTGGGGCTCTTGGCAGGGGGTTTTGTGGTAGCATCCCAGTCTCTGAGCCAGAAGCTCTAGGTTCGAGCCCCACTCCTGGTCTTGATGACCAAGGAAGGTTCATTCATAACGCGGCCAAAACAGGTTGAGTATCAACTTGTGAATCCTTCCAACACACGCCAATGGCAGGTGGTAAGAGTGGGAGAGATTCCTGGGCAACCATATGATGCAGAGAAGTTGGAGCCTCTACCATCACTATCCATAGCTCCAGACTGCAACATGCATGTAAAAAGTGTCTGTCGCCACAGCAACTTGTACTCCTGGGTGGGGGGGGTCGGTTGGCTAGACAGCTGGTGTGGATCAATTTTGTGCCAGCAGCATGGGGTTTGATCCCCATTCTGGTTGGGGTGGATTCGGGACCTGCCTCCTTGCCCTACCCCTGGTAGAGATCATGGTGCTGTGGGTCAGACCCGCCTTCAGGCAGACAACTCAAGAAGAACAAGAAAGGCTCTAGCAGCCAATGTGGGGTAAGTTAGGACAGGCTGTTGGAACAGGAATTGGTGTGGGAAAAGTTATGGGGCAGCAGAGTTGTGAATGAGATGAACTTTATAGAAGATGCAAGGTCGGGAGCTGGATGGGAAAATGTCAAAATAATCAAGTCTGCAGGTGACAAAGAATTAATTGAGGTGACAAAGAATTAAATGAGAGTTTTACTATCAGAATATGGGGTGGGCCATTTAGGACTGAGACAAGGAGAAATTTCTTCACTCAATCAGTTGTGAATCATTGGAATTCTCTACCCCAGAGAGTGTGGATGCTCGGTTGTTGAATATATTCAAGACAGAGGTTGATAGCTTTTGGAGTATTAAGGGATGGGGGATAGTCTGGGTGGGTGGAGTTGAGGTAGAAAATCCCCCATAATCTTGGTGAATGGGGGAGCAGGTTCGAATGAGCAAATAGCCTACTCCAGCTCCTATTTCTTAAGCTTTTATGTCATGCTTTTATGTTCTAGATGGGTTGAGGAGAGCGCTGTAACAGATGTGGAAGTAGGCAGTCTTGGAGGCAGAAAGTATTTGGAGTTGGAATCTCTGCTTAGAGCTGAGTAGAAAGCAGAGACTGAGAGCAGTTAGCCCCTCTGAGGAGGGGGATAGAGTCTGGTGACTAAGCTGTCTGTTCCCTCCATCCTCACCAGAAAATAAAGAAGTGGAGCTCACTGTGTCACAGGGAGAGGTGCTCTGCAGTACAATTCTACAATGAGAACTTCAAAAGTGTTTAAATCCATACTCCAAATGATGTGGGGCCACTGAAACTGAAAAGAGGTCCATTAGGGCATTCCCATTTGTAAACTAATTCACAGTTAACCTGAGAACAGTTTCCTCTTTAATTTCCCACGTTACCCTGTCTATTTGGAAGCATTTATCTGCTTTCTGTTGTAAATTACAATGTGGAGGCATTGGTTAGTGAGTTGTCATATTCGAGCCTGCTCCCCCATTCAACAAGATTATGGTGGATTTTCTACATCAACTCCACCTACCCAGACTATCCCCCTATCCTTAATTCCCTTAATACTCCAAAAGCTATCAACCTCTGTCTTGAATATATTCAACAACCGAGCATCCACACACACTGGGGTAGAGAATTCCAAATTGGGGTTATCATTAGTTATTGCAGTTATTATTAGTTATTGGGGTTATCATTCATATTTGAGATCATAGTTAGTTACCCTTTCTCATTCTGCTCCCAGGCTTAATTAGAAAATCTTAACACATTTCCATTGTTCTTCAACCCCATTCATTTCTCCTCTGGAGCATCGCAGCTCTCAGTGAGATACACTGATGCTCATCACACGGTCGTTGAAGAACTTAACTTCTGTTGGTAACTCCATCCTTCCCCCGTCTTTTCTCTAAATGATCCAACAGCTTTTCCAATGACATCATAAAGCAATTTAATGGCCTTCAGAGACTCACTGTATCAACATACTTCAACTATTTAATAAATGTAAAAGCAATTTGTGCGTCTAAATGTTTACATGTGCTATAAACACAATGCGCAGTGGGGAAGAGTAGAACACCAATTTTATTTAATTTGTGGCAACTCTTTTTAGCATACCTCAGTCTTCCTTACTCAAAGAATAGGTTTATATTTCAAGAGGCCTGGAGGACACTGGTAAATTCTTACATCGTCTCTTGCACCTGAGTTTGAATCCAGGCACTCTGAAGCATGAAAATCCACTTTCTGTGTTCACTATAAGGACCTTCAGCAAGTTGGGCAGTCTCAGCTGGAACAGGTTATGGGTTGGGGTTATCATTAGGTATTAAGTTTATCATTCACCTATTTGAGATCATGATTAGTTACTGGGCTTATCATTAGTTTTCAAGATCATCATTAGTTAGTGATGTTCGTAAGAAGTCTCAACTTCCCCTGTTCCCTTGGAGGTGTCAGCTGTGGCTCAGTTCATAGCACCCTCGCCTTTGAATCAGAGGGTTGTGGGTTCATGTCCCACTCCTGGAAACCAAAAACTGTGATTGTACTCAAAAAGAGTTGCAACACCTCTGTGAGGTGTCAGCTGTGGCTCAGTTCATAGCACCCTCGCCTTTGAATCAGAGGGTTGTGGGTTCATGTCCCACTCCCGGAAACCAAGAACTGTGATTGTACTCGAAAGCGTTGCAATCTGTGACTGTTGATAACTCGAAAGAGTTTCCCCTGTTCCCTTGGAGGTGTCAGCTGTGGCTCAGTTCATAGCACCCTTGCCTTTGAATCAGAGGGTTGTGGATTCATGTCCCACTCCCGGAAACCAAGAACTGTGATTGTACTCAAAAAGAGTTGCAATCTGTGACTGTAAAAAACTCAAAAGAGTTTCTCCTTTAAGGCACCCTCGCCTTTGAATCAGAGGGTTGTGGGTTCATGTCCCACTCCTGGAAACCAAGAACTGTGATTGTACTCGAAAGAGTTGCAATCTGTGACTGTTGATAACTCGAAAGAGTTTCCCCTGTTCCCTTCCTCATTCTGTTCCCAGGCTTAATTTAGAAAATCTTAACACATTTTCACTGAGGGACAAAAATCAGGGCAGATTTGGGTTCTGTACCAATCCTTGGCTGAATTGTAAGCTCTCTCACCTCTGAGTCAGTAGGTTCTGGGTTTAAGTCCCAGTGATCATATCATCTTGGCTGACATCTCACGGGAGTGCTGAGCTGTCCATGCTTTTGTCTTTTGGATGAGATGTTAAATTGAGGATCTGGTCTGCTCTCACAGGTCGATGTCAAGGATCCGATAGCATTATTGCAAGAAGAGCAGGGAGATTCCCCTGTTGTTCTGGCCAATATTTATCCCTAAACCAAAATCACTAAAACAGAATATCTAGTCATAGTTGCTTGTGGGAGTTTACTGTGTGAAAATTGGCTGTTGTATTTTCTATATTACAACAATGACTACACTTCAAAGGAGTTTTATGGTTTGTATAGCACCTTGAGACGTCCTAGGGTCATGAAAGGTACTATATAATTGCAATTTACATAGAATTATGAAGCCAAAATGTATAAAATATTTCTTTCAGTTGGCTAATTTTGGCCAGGGAACCATTCAGGAATGCTACAATTGCCTTCATAGAACCATAGAAAAGTTACAGCACAGGAGGCGGCCATTCGGCTCATCTTGTCCATGCCAGCCCGAGGACACCCAGGTTTCCTTTCTAATCCCACCTTCCTGCACCCGGCCCATAGCCCTGCAGCTTACAGCGCTTAAGGTGCAGATCCAGGCACTTCACTAGGGAGAGATGAGGAACATCAGATGCTCCTTGTTCCTAAGCAGTGAACCTTCGATGGATGGTGAATTTTGCTGGGAGCTGCCAATCTCTGATCCTTAATCCAATGGCAGCCCATCACCTGTGAGCCTAGAAGGTGGACAGTGAATACCGGCAGGGATTTCAGTCAAAATAGAGAGTCCAGCTGAACCCAATGCTAACTAACCACATTTCAAGTCTTTTCAATGCATTTCCCAAGGAGACCCTCATTGATATCCCCTTTCCCTAGCCAGGAATATTAAAGCCAATTACAGTCACCCTACTGGTGCTCAATTCAATGAATTATTTTAGCGTCTATTACTATTATTGCCACATTCAGTTAATAGAATCAGATGACTCTGATTAGATCCTTTTCATATTCAGTAACTGATTGCAGGACTGATGCATGGGGATCAATCAATAGGAATCCCCAGAGGAAATTGATCAAACTGAACACAACATCATCTCATAAAACAACAAAAACAATTAGAGGCTGAGCGGAGTCTTGTCAATGGGATGGTCCCAGTTACATGGAGACTGCAAATTTCACATGGATATTGAGGACAGACAGTCTCAGAGTATCTGTCACTCCTGACTTGACAACTGCCACTGTGCAGTCCAGTGAAATGTCCAACATCACTTATTGACAAACAGGAACTTCCTCCAACTTAACATCAACAAGACTAACACCATAACATCTGTCTCCTGCCAAAAAGGCACTCTATTTCCTGATTCTGACTCTCCCTGGTTACTTGCTCAGGTTGAATCCAATGGTGCACTAACCCAAAGACTTGTTTGACAGTAAGCTGATTTCAAAGCCATCACAAAGATGATATATTTCCAATAACAGTCATCTCTGTACTTACCTCTGCCCTATATCACTGGGTCATCCATTCTCTACTATATTTCTCCATCACATACCTTACAGGACATTCAAATTCTGTCAAACATAAACTAGAAGCCAGCCCAAGGTCACTGAATGAAACGTTAACTCTGTTTCTCTCTTCACAGATGCTGCCTAACCAGCTGAGTGTTTGCAGCATTTTCTGATTTTATTTCAGATTTCCAGCATCTGCAGTATTTCACTTTTGTGATGTCACTTTGTGTTGGGGTCTGATTTTGACCCCGTTTCAGCCTTTCACAATCAGAAGCAAATGTTCATTCTGAATGGCCCTAGCTGTTCCTCTGTCTCAGGTTGGGCAGAAGGTGTCTCATTGAAGGAGGTTAGAGAGTGAGCCCTGACCAGCTATTTAACCATCAGGGACATTACAGTTGGTCAGAATCCTGCGCTCACTCACCATCCACACCACACACGCGGAAATACAGGAACACACACACATACACATATGCACTCACACACAAACACTCACCACACACACACACACACACACACACACACAAACTGTCACAATCCCACATGCATACATATACTACACAGAACTGCACATACAAACTATAACAAATATACACACATATACAAATACACATTCACCACATATACATGCACACAGACACTCACCACAGACACACTCACATTGGGAGTAGACAAAGCGAACATGGATTTATGAAAGGGAAACTATGACAAACCTACTGGAGTTTTTTGAGGATGTAACTAGCAGAATAGATAAGGGAAAACCAGTGGATGTGGTGTATTTGGATATTCAGAAAGCTATTGATAAAGCCCCACATAAGAGGTTGGTGTGTAAAATTAAAGTACATAGGATTGGGGGTAATATATTGGCATGGATTGAGAATTGGTTAGCAGACAGGAAACAGAGTAGGAATAAATGGTCCTTTTCGGAGGGGCAGGAGGTGGCTAGTGGGGTACCGCAGGGATCAGTGCTTCGGCCCCAGCTATTCACAATATATATCAATGATTTGGATGAGGGAGCCAAATGTAGTATTTCCAAGTTTGCTAATGACACCAGACTTGGTGGGAATGTGAGCAATGAAAAGGGTGTTAAGAGGCTTCAAGGCAATTTAGACAGGTTGAGTGACTGGGCAAATACATAGGAGACGCAGTATAACATGGATAAGTGTGAAGTTATCCAGTTTGATAGAAAAAGCAGAATGGCAGAGTATTATTTAAATGGTGATAGATTGGGAAATGTTGATGTACAAAGGAACCTGGGTGTCCTTGTACACCAATCACTGAAAGCAAGCATGCAGGTGCAGCAAACAGCTAAGGCGGCAAACGGTATGTTGGCCTTCACTGCGAGAGGACTTGAATACAGGAGGAATAAAGGATGTCTTACTGCAGGCTGTACAGGGCCTTGGTAAGACCACGCCTGGAGTACTGTGTGCAGTATTGGTCTCCTTACCTGAGAAAAGATATACTTGCCATAGAGGGTGTGTAGCAAAGGTTCACCAGGCTGATTCCTGGGATGGCAGGATTGTCGTATGAGGAGAGATTGGGCCGACTAGGCCTGTATTTACTGGAGTTTAGAAGACTGCGAGGAGATCTCATTGAAACATATAAAATTCTGACAGGACTGGACTGACTGGGTGCTCTGGCTGTGGGGGGAAGGGGGA
Source organism: Cetorhinus maximus (assembly GCF_964194155.1). NCBI lineage: Eukaryota > Metazoa > Chordata > Chondrichthyes > Lamniformes > Cetorhinidae > Cetorhinus > Cetorhinus maximus. The sequence continues at coordinate 42,733,451 of NC_135899.1, forward strand.
CTAGAACAAGAGGTCACAGTCTCAGGATATGGGATAGACCATTTAGGACTAAGATGAGGGGAAACTTCTTCACTCAGAGAGCAGTGAACCTGTGGAATTCTCTACCACAGAAGGCCAAGTCACTGAATATATTTAAGAAGGAAATAGATAGATTTCTGAACTCTAAAGGCACCAAGGGGTATGGGGAGAGAACGGGAGTAAGACGTTGAGATAGAGGATCAGCCATGATCAGACTGAGTGGTGGAGCAGGCTCGAAGGGCCGAATGACCTACTCCTGCTCCTATTTTCTAAGTTTCTATAGGCAGAATTTTACATTCGGTGGGCGGGCGCGCACCCGACACGCCGGAACGTAAAATAATGCGCAATGACGTCGGGCATGTGTCCTGACATCATCACGAACTCGCACAATATTTCATTCAGCGGGTGTGCAGCCGATAACTGAAAGGCTTATTAAGGCCATTAACAAGGTAATTAAGTTGAATTTTATGCTGCCCATCCAACCTTACAGTTTGAGGGCAGGCGAAAAGGCCAAGCGGCCTTTACGTTTTTTAGGAAACCTCATCCACGAGTGGGGTGAGGTTTCCTAAAGCAAATACAAATGAAATAAAAACTCTCTTTTGAAAATAAAAACATGTTCCATGTCACATGAGGAGAGATATTTCATTAAATTTTTAATATAATTACAAATTTTTTTTTAAAGTGCTTCAATCTCCCTGGGGTAGCTCCGCGCCCGCTCCCACTGAGCCTACCCGACGAATGTAAAATTCTGGCCTATGTTTCTATGTATTGTCACACAAGCCCTGTTTGCAGCAAAGGATTACTGCAGAGTGAACAGCAGTTGGAACTGTTTTCTGACTTCCCCACTCTGGGACTAAGGCCAAACTTATAATTGTTAACTTGGCCTAGACCTGGGATGGCCCCTTCTTCTTTTCATGACTCCAAATTACTGTATAATAATACCCTAAACTCTGTAACTCCTTCAGGGGTTACTCTGGGTGTAACTCTCATATTCAGGGACCACACCAGTATCATGAACTGCACTGAACCTTCTCTCCTAGACTGATAAATGATGTTCTGGCTCCATTTCCATGAACAGTAACCAGTCCATTATTGCTGTGTTTATCTTTGCATTGCATTCTGAATCCTCTAAGTTACAGCATACAATATCCAGGACACTTGCACAGACCAATAACCTTGGTATAGTTCCTTGCCCTACTTATCCATTGTTAAATATGCCATTATCTCCTCATCTGCAACTGACTTCATCAAGAACTGTTTCCCCTCCCACCCTGAAGTCACAAATCCACAGCTGCCCACTGCGGGGGTGGGGGGGGGGGGGGGTCATCAAACTAGCTAATATTAAAATGTGATCCTAGACAGTGAATGTCAGCAGGCTGTTCAACTGTGAAAGATATTACAATAAAACTTGACCATGTCCTCATCTAACATCCAACAAGAGTCACTGGATGTGTGGTCTGCAATTGAACATTGGTCCTGGAAACATGTAGGCCATGATCCCAGCGATTCCACCAGCCAGGTTGACCTCTGCCACTGATGTTTGCAGGATTAGGGAGACATCCCTCCATTTGCACGGCAGCGATTAACACATCTTGACCTCCTATTTTGGTGCAGAGACAACAGACAGTGGTGAGCAGTGGCCATCCAAGGACATGGGATGGGCAGCGCATAGAGAATGCCCTCAAAGGCCTCCTTTCTCTGGGAGTCGGGGAATCCTATTCTGCCAGCAGAATCATTGGGAGTCCTGGCCACATCCCAAGCCTCAATCCCAAAAGTGGTCTCACATCCATTACTCAGCAAACTGCTATCAGGCTGCTAATACTTCATCAGGCAACGGAGAGACCAGGTAAACCCCAATGTGGGGATGTCCAGACAAACTCCCTTTATCTTATGGTGTGCAGTTAGTTATTCCAGGTTTTTTGGGAAAACTGTGCTGAAGGTCACATTCAAAGGAAACCTTGTACTGAATTTAAAGGCTGCTCCTAAAATGGCTCCAGGCTACCAGATGGGAGTATGTATTTCAATCATCTTTCTCTTTGGAACTCTCTTCCTGAAAAGGTGGTGGAAGCAGAGCCTTTGAATATTCTTAAGGCTGAGGTGGATAGATTCTTGGTAAGCAAGGGGATGGTAGGTTATTGGGAGTAGGTGGGATGCAGATTTGAGGTTAATATCAGATCAGCCATGATCTTATTAAATGGTGCAGCAGGCTCGAAGGGCCGAATGGCCTATTTCTGCTCCTTGCTTGTAGGTTCTTATGTTCCCTTACCTGCAGAGAAGAGGATGAGGCATTCCTCAGTCATATACATTTAAAATTCATTGAGTGTTCCAAAAGAGTAAACAGAAATCCATTGACTTGCTGGCTTTTCTCCAAACACAGCCACTGTAAGGTGTGTACCTTGACCCTTTTTATCACTACAGAGGGTAAGGAGACTTTGGCTGGGATTTTCCATGCCCATCAACATCGGGCATGTTTGGTGCCGTGAGTGGACAATATAGTGTGATCAGTTTCACGATGGCGTGAAACCAGTTTGCGATCATCTGCTCAGCCCGTCGATGGCGGGTTGCGTTTCCCTCCATCGGATGTTGGGAACCTCATTGTAATACATCTGCATATCATTATTAGGCCAGCCCATCAGAATCACTTCCCCCCTGCCCCCACGCTAGATCACCTGCCCATGTCGATGGGCTGCACTTCGCTTGGGACTTCAAGGTTTGTTTGCTACTTTGCTTCGGTCAGCACTCGCAGTCATCAGCGCCAGGCTTCACAGACAGCACCACATCACTTTTGGGGGGGGCTCATGGGCAGGTCTCTACCTACCAGATCAGCTACATGTGGGTATCTTTTCAATGGCTGCAGGGCTAAAGCTTGCTTGGGGAAGGGGGAGAAGTGACATCAGGTAAAGGAAGAGGCTGCAGGATGAGGGCTGTACTGGGGAAGTGGGGTAACCCGGGGTGTGTGTGGGTACATGTTGATCTGTGTAAGCGGCCTCAAGATGGTGAGGGCTGAGGAGGCAGTCTCCAGAGGAGATGAGACCAGATGGAGATGTGAGGATATGTGTGAGAGAATGGATGGTGATGTCCCTTGAGCTGGCAGTGAGTGAGATGCCAGTGAATGTGTGATGGGTTTGAGTGTGTGAGTTTAGAGTGATGAGATGGTTGCTTTACCCTGGCTGCACGGATGAGATCATTCATCCTCTATCTGCATTGGATGGCCAACCTCTTCTGTGCAGCATTGGCACTGATCACCGCTGCCATCACCTACCAAGCTGGAGTGGTAATGTCGCTGCCCCTCCTGCAGCCAGATTGGGGGTAAAGGACATCTCCGCTGGCCTCCACGGTGTCCACAAGGTGCTCCAGTGACTTGTCACTAAATCTGGGGGCTGCAGTCTTTTTGCCTTTTGTGGACATCTTCCCTGCAGCAGGATGGAAGCACTGAGATGTGTGCAAATGGTCAAATTTTAAATATGGCATCCAGTGTGCTGAAGAGGCGAGGTGATGGCCTGGTGGGCAAATGAGAGCCCGCCCACCATGGAAACGTGTTTTCCGGGAACGCCTAACTAATGCAGCAGGTTTGGAACGATACGGTGTGAAAACCCGCCATTGCGGCCAGCGGGTAAAACGTTATTTTACCTGCCTATTATTGCACTTAAGTGCAAATCTGGGATGATTCTGCCCTTCAGATAACAGTAATGGAATTACCACTTGCCTTAGATGGAAAGCGACTCGGTATTGTTGTACAGGTCACATGATAATGATGGTCATCTTGCCTCACCTGCAAAAAGCATTGAAAAGAGCAGGAAAAAGGCAGATCCATAGAGAAACAGCTTCAGAGAAGCAGACAAGAGCTTCAACATAGGGAGAGGGGGATCAACAAGCACAAACTGCTGTAATCACCAGGCTCAAAATGGACCACACTACAGTTTCCTCAAAGAGAAGAAACTCCTCTCTCCTCCCTACCTGATTCCATTTACTAAGCTACCTGTGAAAGCAACCTCCGGCAATTCGACAGTAGAAACCATTGCAGCTGCAGAGACAACTCTACAACCTCAAAATCTTCACTTCAGACATCACAACCTCTCGACTTCAGAGCATATCAGGTCTGCACTGAAATAGACTCAACTTAAGCAATGTTTATAAGTATCATTTTATCTTCATTTGGAACTAATCTTTGTGTGTGTATGTTAGTAACTTGATCTTTTCTTAAGTAACTTCCAAAGCAATAGAGTGAAATAAACTAACCTCTTTTTTAAATAAAAAGGCTTTGCTGCTGGGTTATTTTAAATTAAATTTCTCACTCTACCGGCACACACAGACGTGGACCCACACACACATGCGTGCACCGGAAGTGCACACACACACGGACACACACAGACATAGATTTTGGGGAAACACCTTTAAAGGGTCAGTGACAGTTAGTACCCCCTGCTGGGCTGGTAGGCTTCCTGCTTCCAACAAAGACCACATGAAACTCTTGGGTTTATTGGGCTCTCGGCCTTGTTTGTGATCCTTCCACTCCACTCTCACCAGACTTTACAATGAGCCTTTGCTGGAGGGACCAACAACTTCATATCTATTAAATTATATCTGTACCTATTCATTTTTTTAAATTAAAGTTATTTTTTCATGGAGCAGGTGACAACATATTTAAAGTAAGGCTCTCCTTTTGATTAGAAGAATGAGAAAGGACTGCATTTTATGTACCCCACTGGGTGTGTCTTGGACAGAGGGGGGGCACGTAAAAAAGTACGGGTGCCCACCCCACCACCTTCTCACCCACCCCTGAGCTCACCCACGCAATACTGGGGGGTGGGCGGGTGCCAAAATCAGCAGCCCACCCGCCATATTTAAATAATAAAACCAAGGGTCAGTTGAGGTTGTTAATAAGCCAACTGACCCTGATAATGCGCTGTCCACGCCATAAAACAGTTGGCACGGGCAGTCGGGCAGGGGTGGCAAGGCTGCTTTTTAAACATATTTTTCAAAGGGCAGTAAGGAAGGAGGGAAGTACCCTGTTCGGGAGATGCCCTTAGCAGATCAGGGGGAAGCCCCCCCTAAAATAGTCCCACCCTTTCTTCCTACTCGCCTGTCCCATAAAACACAAGACCCACACCCCCACCCCCTCCCTAAACTGCCCAAATCCTCCCTGCCCAAGACCCCGGATGTACCTGGTTCAGGGACCCATGGGCCATCTCCCTCCTCCTCTTGTAGCCCTAGCAGCATCCACTACTGCATTCTAGGGGCAGGATTCCCCACTCTTCGGGTGGGCATGGCGGGCAGGCTCGGGAATGCCCGCAAAACAGACGGTCCGCGATTGGGCTCGGACCGCGATTTCACGCTGGCAGGCCGATTGAAGCCCGCTCAGTGTGAAATGTGGCTCCGCACTGTGGGGAAGGGTCGGGCGGGGGCGGGGGAGGGGGAGGGGGCCTGTCGGCCGCTGGGTCCAATGGTGTTCAGGAAGGCTGCCGTGGAGGACGTCCCCTGAACCTTCGCGATGGACCTGAGTGCAGTTCGACACGGCAGACGGGAGGGCAGGTCGGGTGGGCACTCAGCCCCTCGTTTTTCTGATGAGGTGGCTGCCAGGAGGGACACCCCTGTCCCCAGGAATGGAAGGAAGAGGCCACCACACCTCACAGAGAGGGCATGGGAGGAGGTGGCAGCGGTGGTGAGCAGCCATATCGCAGAGCGGTGCACATGTGTGCAGTACCCGAAGTGCTTCAATGACCTGCTGCACTCAGGAAGGGTGAGCACCATGTTGGCATGGGTCAGTGTGAAGATGTGTTATGGGCCGGCCGTCCCCCTATGGACCTCAGGGGTGTTAAAGTCTGAGTACCAACTGTCAATGATGCTGGAGCTGGCCAAGGGGGTGAGCCCTGGCTGCTTGGACTGAGTGCCTTGCAGCTCGAGGGCCATGACTCAGGTGTGCCATGCGAGGCGTTCCTCAGGTGGGGTTGGCCAGGATGCAATGGCGCCGCAGGTAGAGAGTGGACTAATCAATGCTCCTCTGTCCTTTCAGGAGAAGACGGCCCACAACAAATTAGAAAGGACCCGGACCAGCGGAGGCCCTGCTAGCCTCCTAATCCTCTCGAGATACGAACAAGATGCCCTGGAGCTCAAGAGCCAGCCCGCCCTACATGCAACCGGGCGTGGGGACCAGGCGAAAGTAAGAGCACAGAGATGAGAGTTTTGGATTGTGCAACCATTCTAGTATAGTCTCTTCATTGATGGGAGCCTCAAACCTGGAGTCCCCATTGATCATTGGAAGACAGGGCACCATGATGCAGATCTCCATTGTCTCACCAGGGTGCCTGGCATGCACAGTGACAGTGTGATGACTTAAACTAATGACATGTCCTTGTTCTCCCCTTGAAGTTCACCAGCAGGCATTCGTTCTGCCGACCCGGAAGGGCCACCCTATATGCCACAGGACCACCGGGCGTCGCTGTCACCTGCGTCACACCCGCTCCCTGAAGCAGGTACCAGTGCAGATACCAGCACCTCAGTAGGCATTACAGCGGTGGCTTGTATCTCGGTGCACATTGGTGAGGGCACTTCACACTCGCTTGAGGCGCAGGCGGAGGCAGAGAGTGCCCAGGGCGCAGGCAGTTGGAGGACTGTTGGGACCAGGACGATGCTCAGTTGAAAGCTGATGATGAGCTTCTAGAGTCATCCATTAGGCGGCAGATACTAGATGTCCAGCGGGATGTGCGGGAGGATCTGGCAAAGAACCATGAGGGTCTGCGTGCCATGGTCTCTGTTGTGGAGGAGTCCCTGCGGAGTGTGAGCACTGCGTTGACTCTCATGGCCGAGCGCACTGCCTCCTCCATGGGGAGGCAGCTCCAAGAACGGAATCAGGGGCTCCTGGGGATGGGCTCGGACCTGCAAGCCCTCACACAGGTCCTGACCTCAGGTGGTCATTGCCAGTGTGGGAGATGGATGAGGCACCCAGTATCCCAGCTCGGTGCCCGTCCATCAATGGTGAGCCAGAGCGACCTCACGTTGGCGCATGAGCTGCCTGTCATCCCTGCAGGCTCCTCTCAGGGCGCTCTGGATGATGGCAGCAGCTCCTCTGCCCCTCTGCCAGTGACCGTGGCATCTGATGAGGCTGTGATGACTGGAGAGATGCCAGCTGTGGCACTGGCCGCTTCCTCCCATGTGGGGCCAGCACAGGCTCCACTGGCCAGAGGATGATCGCCAAGGTCAACAAGGCCATCAAGACACCACAGTCGGCAGGCTGACGCCAATGCCGGTGCCAGTGAGGTGGGGGCACCAAGATGTAGCACTCGCAAACGTAAGTTAAAGGCACCATGAGCACAAGAGGGAAAGTCACGGGTGATTTTCTGTTCATTTATGTTTACTTTATCTATACTGGTCTGGGAATGAAGACCAGGGAGGTTTATGGAAATAGTTTGGAATTGTCAAAATGAGATAAATTTTGCTTTTGTCAACATGGCCTGAGTATGCTTCACCCTTTTATTTTTTTGGTGCAGGGTGCGCCAGTATGTAATGCTGGACATAAGTGACTCTGAACTTTATTGCACAGGCATTGAGGGTTCTTTGTGTTCAAATGGAAGGGTCCTTTCAGACACCTGGGATGGAGGAGGCAGCCCCAGCATGCGTTTGAAGCTGATCTTTGGTAGCCTCACTGAAGGAGCATTGGATCAAGGCATCCCTGGTGTCCCTGCCTCCATATCGTCAGCGTTCTCCTCAACGTGCTCCTCTTCTGACTCACTACTGGACTCATCCTCTGTGGTCTGTGCAGCTGCATCAAGATCCTCTTCCTCCAGTGGGTCCCCCCTTGCCAGTGCCAGATTGTGGAGAGTGCAGCATGCAACCACTATCAGTGACACCCACTCTGGGGGGTATTGTAGTGCTCCCCTGAACGATCCAGGCATCGGAAGCGCATCTTCAGAAGACCTATAGTCCTCTCTATCACTGTCCTTGTGGAGGCATGACTCATATTATAATGCTGCTCTGCCTCGGTTCTTGGATGGCGGAGAGGCGTCATGAGCCACCTTTTCAACAGGTAGCCCTTGTCCCCCAGCAGCCATCCATCCAGTCGGCTGGAGCACTGAAGAGCCTCGGCACCTGGGAGTGTCTGAGGATGTACATGTCATGGTACCTTGTAGAGATTTGCAGGGTCTACATCCTGTGGTCACACTATCTGCACGTTCATGGAGTGGAAGCCCTTCCTGTTGACGAAGGCACCTGACTGACCTGCTGGTGCCTTGATGGCCACATGTGTACAGTCTATTGCACCCTGGACGCGGGGGAAGCCAGCAATGGCCGTGAAGCCTCTGCCTCGCCCAGCCTGGCTGACCTCGTCCATACGGTAATGAATAAAGGTCAGTACCCACCTGAACAGAGCTTCTGTCACCAGCTTGACGTAACTGTGTACTGCTGATTGGGAGATTCTACACAGATCCCCCACTGAGCCCTGGAAAGAGCTGGAGGCATAGAGGCTGAGGGCCACTGTGACCTTCAGAGCCACTGGCATGGGGTGTCCACCCACAAAGTCAGAGCTGATCTCAGGCCCAAAAATTTGGAAAATGGGGGTCACTGTCTCCCTGCAGAGGTGGAGCCTCCTTTGGCATTGCACCTCGGACAAATTGAGGTAGCTGTATCACCGCCTGTAAACCCTGGCAACAGGATAGTGGTGTCTTCTGCGGCCCCTTCCACCTTGGGCTACCTGCTGGCCCTGTGCCCCTGTACATGCGCCCCTCCTCCCACAGGTTCCCCCTCCATCAGAACCTGCATTGGGACACCTGGCCTCCTCTCCCTTCTGCCCCTCTCTTCCTCCTCAGAGGAGGTGCCACCAGCGGAGACCACAATCTCAAGGTAATGGAAGACTGTCTGATACCGGGAAGGTTCCACACGGTCTGAATCCCCCGGGGGTCTAGCAGACAGCAATGAGGCCTGGAAATGCTAACAATGAAGCCCCAAACAGAGATGAAGCTGCCAAGTACCAACAACAACCAGCAGCAGACTATCTCCTAAACTCCTCGCTGCTCACACTGGCAATGCTGCTGACCCTTTTTATCCCGCTCCTGGATGAGGTTTGTGAAAATGTTGGCTGGCCGCCTGCACGTTTTGCCCGTGTGACGAGCTGGAAATCACATGGGCAAGGAAAAATCGCAGTCAATTGGACTCTTAAGGGTCTTAAGTGGCCAATTAATTAATGGCGAGCGCCGCTCCGGCACCCGCGCACTCCCACCGACCAAAATATTGCACGAGTGCACGATGACGCTGGGACGCTCGCACGACATCATCGCGCACTACTTTACTCCCAAATGGGTCAGGCGCGCGCCCGCCTGCAAGACATAAAATTCTGCCCATGGTGCTGCCAGGACTGATGGAGCTGCCGACCAATCCAATTGGCCGGCAGCTCCCGAGGGCAGGACTCCCTCCTTAGTGGAGGGGGGTGGGAGGGGGGGGGGGTGGTTTAGCTCGCCCACAGAGGCGGGCTGGTGTGGAGCAGGTCAGCTCAATCTGACTTTGCTCCTGGGGTGGGGGGGGGGGGCAAGCCATCTGACCCCCGTAATATTCTGCCCAGAGACTTGCATTTATATGGCACCTTTTCTGACCTTAGGATGTTCGAAAGCATTTTTCAGCCAGTGAAGTGCTTTAGAAGTGCAGTTATTGCTGAGATGTAGAAAATGCATCAGCTAATTCACACAAAGCAAACTGCTCCAAGCAATGTGATAATGAGCAGATAATCTGTTTTAATGACGTTGTTTTGAGAGACAGGCATTGATCAGGAGAACTCACCAGCTCTTCTTCAAAAATGTAGCATAAACATATGATCCGTCAACTTATTATTTATTATTGACATTTATTCTCATTTATTCGCCAAAACTCTGACATTTTCACACTATTTTTCACCCAGGAATTTTTCAAAGATGCAGTAACTCTGATTACATTGCTTTGCACACATTACTGAGTAAACAAATCACCAAATGGACAGGTTCACCAAGCTGCAGACTGCTGCACATCATCAATCCCATGTCTTTAACATGTACTTTTAAAGTTTCCGTTGTAAATGCACATGAAGCCATGGGACAGGAAAGCAATAAAATATCAGACGTACTGAAGTACAGCCCATATAGAATTTGCAATTCTTGCCATTTCATAAACTATATGAACTGTGGTTCAATCAGATTTAATTGAATTTGAAAAATTATTTTCTGATTGCCTTTGCAATATTTAATCTCACAGTTGTAATCTAACTCCTGAGGTAAGCTCTTCTGTATTCTAACACAATTAATCACTAAACTGGAAAACTCCTGACATCTGCCACTGTGAACCTGACTTTATTAAACAATTATACATCATGGATCACTGGGTTTATAAAGCTTCCCGTGATTGACAGAGCAGGGTGTCTGAGTGCAAGGAGCCAACACTATGGACAGACCAAAGTTACAGCATCGAAGTGTACATCAGTTCAAAGGACAGTTAGCTTTCTGAAAAGTGAATAGAATGCACCATCACAGGAGCTGTGGATAAACACAGGAGGGAAAATGCAGCACTCTCTCATGATATTAAACTCCCCATTAGGCACAACAAAGAGGGTCATTTAAACCATTAGCGGGATAAGAAATGGGTAGTTAAACTGATCAGTATGGTGAAACAGTCTCATTAAACCTTTAATCGGGCATTAAACAGGACTTACCCTTACCCACACCACCTCCAATGCACATTATGTATAAACAGTCTCTGATGAGGTGTGCTATACACAACCTATTAATCTCTTCTCTTTCTAGATTCACGGTATTTCAGAATTTCTTTTCATATGCATCTTTGGTAGAGCGTTCACATTACTCTTACCACATAAACAGTAACACTTTAGAGTTATGCATGTTTTCAGGACACTGCACACACAACACACATTGGGGAGGCAGTGGCGTAGTGGTATTGTCACTGGACTGGTAATCCAGCGACCCGGGGTAATGCTCTGGGAATCCGGGTTTGATCTGCTTCAAACTCTAGATATGCTTGAGGTTAACTCTTAAATGCCCTCTAAAATGGCCCATCATTCTATAAAACCATTGAATAGGAATGAAACCCAACATAGGCATCAGAAATGACAAGATCCTCCTTACATCTGGGGGTTTGTGCCAAAATTGGGAGAGCTGTTTCACAGGCTAGTCAAGCAACAGCCTGACACAGTCATCCTCACAGAATCATGTCCCGGACACCACCATCACCATCCCTGGGTATGCTGGTGGTATACATTCAGGAGGGAGTTGCCCTAGGAGTCTTCAACATCGACTCTGGCCCCCATGAAGTCTCATGGCATCACCATGTGCCACGCACCATGCTGATTACCATGGGTCACCCCCACTCAACTGATGAATCAGTGCTCCTCCATGTTGAACACCACTTGGAGGAAGCACTGAGGGTGGCAAGGGCACAGAATGTATTCTGGGTGGGGGACCTCAATGTCCATCACCAAGATTGACTTGGTAGCACCACTACAGAGCGAGCTGGCTGAGTCCAAAAGGACATAGCTGCTAGACTGGGTCTGCAGCAGGTGGTGAGGGAACCAACAAGAGGGAAAAACATACTTGACCTCATTCTCACCAACCTGCCTGCCACAGATGCATCCATCCATGACAGTAACAGTAGGAGTGACCATCGCACAGTTCTTGTGGAGACGAAGTCCTGCCTTCATATTAAGGATACCCTCCATCATGTTGTGTGGCACTATCACCATACTAAATGGGATAGATTTCAAACAGATTGAGCAACTCAAGACTGGGCATCCAAGAGGTGCTGTGGGCCATCAGCAGCAGCAGATTGTACTCAACCGTAATCTGTAACCTCATGGCCCAGCACATCCCCCACTCTACCATTACCATCAAGCCAGGGGATCAACCCTGGTTCAATGAAGAGTGCAGGAGGGCATGCCAGGAACAGCACCAGGCATACCTAAAAATGAGGAGTCAACCTGGTGATGCTATAACACATGACTACTTGTGTGCCAAACAGCATAAGCAGCAAGTGATAGACAGAACTGAGTGATTCCAGAATCAACAGATCAGATCTAAGCTCTGCAGTCCTGCCACATCCAGTTGTGAATGGTGGTGGACAATTAAACAACTCACTGGACGAGGAGGTTCCACAAATATCCCCATCCTCAATGGTGTGGGAGCCCAGCACATCAGTGCAAAAGATAAGGCTGAAGCATTCACAAAAATCTTCAGCCAGAAGTGCCGAGTGGATGATCCATCTCGGCCTCCTCTGGAGGTCCCCAGCATCACAGATGCCAGTCCGCAGCCAATTCAATTTGCTCCACGTGATATCAAGAAATGGCTGAAGGCACTGGATACTGAAAAGGGTGTGGGCCCTGAGAATATTCTGGCAATACTGCTGAAGACTTGTGTTCCAGAACTTGCCACACCACTAGCCAAGCTGTTCCAGTACAGCTACAACACTGGCATCTACCCGGCTATGTGGAAAATTGCCCAGTTATGTCCTGTACACAAAAAGCAGGACAAATCAATACCGGCCAATTACTGCCCCATCAGTATACTCTTGATCATCAGTAAAGTAATGGAAGGGGTCATCAACAGTGCTATCAAGCAGCACTTGCTTAGCAATAGCTTGCTCACTGGCACTCAGTTTGGGTCCCGCCAAGGTCACTCAGCTCCTGACTTCATTACAGCCTTGGTTCAAACATGGACAAAAGAGCTGAACTCTAGAGGTCAGGTGAGAGTGACTGCCCTTGACATCAAGGCAGCATTTGACTGAGTGTGGCATCAAGGAGCCCTAGCAAAATTGGAGTCAATGGTAATCAGGGGGGGAAACTCTCCGCTGTTTGGAGTCATACCTAGCACAAAGGAAGATGGGGTTGTGGTTGTTGGAGGCCAATCATCTCAGTTCCAGGACATCACCACAGGAGTTCCTCAGGGTAGTGTCCTAGGCCAAACTATCTCCAGCTGCTTCACCAATGACCTTCCTTCCATCATAAGGTCAGAAATGTGGATGTTCGCTGATGATTGTACAATGTTCAGCACCATTCGTGAATCCTTAGATACTGCAGCAGTCTATGTCCAAATGCAACAAGACCTGGACAACATGCAGGTTTGGGTTGACAAGTGGCATTCGCGCCATCCAAGTGCCAGGCAATGACCATCTCCAACAAGAGAGAATCTAACCATCGCCCCTTGGCATTCAATGGCATTACCATCAAATGAATCCCCCACTATCAACATCCTGGGGATTACCATTGACGAGGAATTGAACTGGACCAGCCATATAAATACTGTGGCTACAAGAGCAGGTCAGAGGCTGGAAATCCTGCAGCGAGTAACTCACCTCCTGACTCCCCAAAGCCTGTCCACCATCCACAAGGCACAAGTCAGGAATGCGATGGAATACACTCCACTTTCCTGGATCAGCGCAGCTCCCACAAGAAGCTCGACACCATCCAGGACAATGCAGCCCTGCTTGATTGGCACCCCATCCACAAACATTCATTCCCTCACTGCTGAAGCTCAATTAAGGACAGTTGCGTGGGACGTATGGAGTTGGTGATCACTGTTTGGAATCCATGTATTAACTTTATACAAATTGGATAAGCTGAAGAAGGTTCAGGAGAAAGCTGAAAGTAAATGGAAATGGGTAAGCAGACATTTATACATTTTTCTATTATTTATTACTTTGTCATCCCTTTTGGTTAGGAATGTTTGCCTTTATGGTTTACACTCGGACTGATTTATGATTATGCCCCATGAATGGAAAGTGTTCTATCTGAATTAATTTTTAAACAAGCTACAGGCAAGTTTAGATTTCACAACAGAACCAAGTATCTCAAATTCATATGACAATTTATAACCTTGTTTTGAGAATGTTTGGACATTTCAACCTAAGAAGATGGGCAGTGGTAGTGGCTGATACAGTCATGGGTACACTGTGCTCGTCACCAGCACCCGGGATCCAGCCACTACCTTAGGAGAATGAGGTATATTTAGGAACAGGAAATGGCAATTATAAACTTTTTGAGCTCCACATCCCAGCTTTCTCACAGTATCTCAGCAAAGATCATCTTGGGTGAGATGGTAAGACTCTTGCCTCTTGAGTGAGAAGGCAGCAGGTTCAAGATCTACTCTGGGTCTCAAGTGTCTGAAGTTAAGCTGATAACACTGCTGAGGGATTGCTGCATCCATCACTAGTTCAGGAGAATATGAAAGATCCCTGGGCTCTACAGGAAAAGGAGCAGGTTTTGGGAAACATGCTTTTCTCATGCAACACCGCACATTAACTGGGCACTCACCACCCAGGTTCACACATGAAGACTGAGAAATATGACACGTGCTGTATAAATACAACACTTTGCAAGTTTTCTGTCATTTCCTACTCAGGATATTCAACCATTTGTATCTTAAATCTAATTTCTTTTTCTGCTTCAATGCCCTTCCCTGAGGCCATGTTTCAATTACTAGCTGGCTGAAAATTTTCCATCTGATTTCTTTACCTGGCTAATTTATAACTTGCGTGTTTAGGTATTTGAAACCTTCATCATGAACCAGTGCCCAATTTGTACCTACATTGAAGGTATAAATTAGCCACTCTTGGACATATTTAGGCTGCCACATATCATTTTTTGGTTGGACTTTTCAATTTTTGACTGAATAATGCAGCAATTTAGGTGTCAGCCGTGACTCAACTGGTAACCATCTTGCCTGGGTTAGTAGGGTGTGGGTTCAAGCCCCACTCAAAAGGCTTGGGCGCAAAATCTAGGCTGACAGTCCCTGTACAGTACTGAGAGAATGCAACACCATCAGATGAGACGTTAAACCAAAGCCCTCTCAGGTGTTAGATTCCATGACACTATTTAAAGAGGAGGGTAGTTCTCCCTGGTCCAACATCAATGTTGTCATGATCTCACTGGTCTTTGTGGAGCTTGCTGCATGCCAATTGCCAGCTACATTACCTACGTTATATCAGGGGCAGAATTCCACGACTAACTCATTGGCTGTAAAGTGTCCTGGGTCTTTGTGATGTGGTGAAAGTCTCTATCAAAACACCTAGTCTTACCTTAATTTCTAAAATACAGAGCGTGCATAAAATGAGGAAGGGCACAGTACAGGTTCCTTATTGTTAGTGGCAAAGATCAGAAGTGGAACCCCGCACTCCTTCATTGGCCAATCCCACCTCCCCACACCAACAGCCTGAGATTTTACTTGCACACAAAACATAAGCCACATTGGATGGCAGAAAGCGCAGAAAGTAATACCCTCTGGTAGCAGCCAAGGAGCAGGAAGCGTGCTGTTTGGGAGAGGCAGTGGCATTATGGTATTGTCACTGGATGAGTAATCCAGAGACCCAGGGTAATACTCTGGGGTTTGAATCCCGCCACGGCAGATGGTGGAGTTTGAATTCAATAAAAATCTAACGATGGCTATTATCGATTGTTGTAAAAACCCATCTGGTTCACTGATGCTCTTTAGGGAAGGAAATCTGCCATCCTTACCTGGCCTGGCCTACATGAGACTCCAGATCCACAATAATATGGTTGAATCTTAACCATCCTCTGAAATGGCTTAGCAAGCAACTCAGTTGTATCAAACCGCTAAGAAGTCTCAAAAAAGGAATGAAACCGGATGGGCCACCTGGCATTGACCTAGGCACCGGAAACGACAACAGTAAACTCAGCCCTGTCAATCCTTCAAAGTCCTCCTTACTAACATCTGGGGGCTTGTGCCAAAATTGGGAGAGCTGTATCACAGACTAGTCAAGCTACAGCCTGACATAGTCATACTCATGGAGTCATACCTCACAGATAATGTCCCAGACACCACCATCACCATCCCTGGGTACATTCTGTTCCACCAGCAGGACAGACCCAGCAGAGGTGGTGGCACAGTGGTATACAGTCAGGAGGAAGTTGCCCTGGGAGTCCTCAACATCGAATCAGGATGCCATGAAGTCACATGGCGTCAGGTCAAATGTGGGCAAGGAAACCTCCTGCTGATTACCACATATCGCCCTCCCTCAGCTGATGAATCAGCGCTCCTCCATGTTGAACACCACTTGGAGGAAGCACTGAGGGTGGCAGGGGCACAGAATGGACTCTGGGACTCAATGTCAATCACCAAGAGTGGCTCGGCAGCACTAGGACTGACCGAGCTGGCCGAGTCCTAAAGGACATAGCTGCTAGACTGGGTCTGCGGCAGGTGGTGAGGAAACCAACAAGAGGGAAAAACATAATTGAACTCATCGTCACCAACCTACTTGCTGCAGATACATCTGTCCATGACAGTATCGGTAGGGTTGACCACCGCACAGTCCTTGTGGAGACAAAGTCCCATCTTCATATTCAGGATACCCTCCATCATGTTTTGTGGCACAACCACCGTGCTAAACGGGATAGATTTCAAACAGATCGAGCAACTCAAGACTAGGCATCCATGAAGCGCTGTGGGCCATCAGCAGCAGCAGAATTTTACTCAACCACAATTTGTAATCTCATGGCCTGTCATATCCCCCAATCTACCATTACCATAAAGCCAGGGGATCAACCCTGGTTCGATGAAGAGTGCAGGGGGGCATGCCAGGAGCAGCACCAGGCACACCTAAAAATGAGGTGTCAACCTGGTGAAGCTATAACTTGCATGCCAGACAGCATAAGTAGCAAGTGATAAACAGAGCTAAGTGATTCCACAACCAACAGATCAGATCTAAGTTCTGCATTCCTGCCACATCCAGTCGTGAATATTGTGGACAATCAACCAACTCACAGGAGGAGGATGCTCATCCTCAAATGATGGAGGAGCCCAGCACGTCAGTGCAAAGGATAAGGCTGAAGCATTTGCTACAATCTTCAGCCAGAAATGCCGAGTAGATGACCCATCCCGGCCTCCTCCGGAGGTCCCCAGCATCACAGATGCCAGTCTTCAGCCAATTTGATTCACTCCACTTGATATCAAGAAACGGCTGAAGGCACTGGATACTGCAAAGGCTGTGGGCCCTGACAATATTCCGACAACACTACTGATGACTTGTGCTCCAGAACTTGCCGCACCCCGAGCCAAGCTGTTCCAGTACAGCTACAACCCTGGCATCTACCCGGCTATGTGGAAAATTGTCCAGGTTATGTCCTGTACACAAAAAGCAGGACAAATCCAACCCAGCCAATTACTGCCCCATCAGTCTACTCTCAATCATCGGTAAAGTGATGGAAGGAATCATCAACAGTGCTGTCAAGCGGCGCTTGCTTAGCAATAGCCTGCTCACTGACACTCAGTTTGGGTTCCGCCAAGGCCACTCAGCTCCTGATCTTGTTACAGCCTTGGTTCAAACATGGACAAAAGAGCTGAACTCCAGAGGTGAGGTGAGAGTGACACCCCTTGACATCAAGGCAGCATTTGACCAAGTGTGGCATCAAGGAGCCCTAGCAAAACTGGAGTTAATGGGAATCAGGGGGAAAACTCTCCACTGGTTGGAGTCATACCTAGCACAAATGAAGAAAGTAGTGGTTGTTGGAAGTCAGTTATCTCAGCTCCAGGACATCACCGCAGGAGTTCCTCAGGGTAGTGTCCTAGACCTAACCATCTTCAGTTGCTTCATCAATGACCTTCCTTCCATTATAAGGCTAAAAGTGCTGATGATTACACAATGTTCACTGGGAGGTGATGGCATAGTGGTCTTGTCACTGGACTAGTAATCCAGAGATCCAGAGTAATGCACTGGGTCTGGGTGCAAATCCCAGCATAGCAGGTGGTGAAATTTGAATTCAATAAAAATCCTGGAATTAAAAGTCTAATGATGACCAAAAAAACCATTGCCTCTTGTCAGAAAAACCCATCTGGTTCACTAATGTCCTTTAGGGAAGGAAATCTGTTGTCCTTACCCAGTCTGGCCTACATGTGACTCCAGACCCGCAGCAATGTGATTGGCTCTTAGGGATAGGCAATAAATTCTGGCCTAGCCAGCGACTCCCACTTCCCATGAATGAATGAAAAATAAATCATTCGCAACTCCTCAGATACTGAAGCAGTCCATGTCCAAATGCAACAAGACCTGGACAATGTCCAGGCTTGGGCTGACAAATGGCAAGTAACATTCACACCACACAAGTGCCAGGCAATGACCATCTCCAACAAGAGAGAATCTAACCATCGCCCCTTGATATTCAATGGCATTATCATCGCTGAATACCCCTTGATCTACATCCTGGGGATTACCATTGACCAGAAACTGAACTGGACTAGGCATATAAATACTGTGGCTACAAGAGCAGGTCAGAGGCTAGGAATCCTGTGATGAGCAACTCACTTCCTGACTCCCCAAAGCCTGTCCACCATCTACAAGGCACAAGTCAGGAGTGTGATGTAATACTCCCCATTTGCCTGGATGAGTGCAGTTCCCACAACAGTCAAGGAGCTTGGCCCCAGTCAGGACAAAGCAGCCCGCTTGATTAGTACCACATCCACAAACATTCACTCCCTCCTCCACCGACGCACAGTAGCTGCAGTGTGTACCATCTACAAGATGCACTGCAGGAACTCACCAAGGCTCCTTAGACAACACCTTCCAAACCCATGACCATTACCACCTAGAAGGACAAGGGCAACAGATAGATGGGAACACCACCACCTAGAAGTTCCACTCCAAGTCACTCACCATCCAGACTTGGAAATATATCGCTGTTCCTTCACTGTCGCAGGGTCAAAATCCTGGAACTCCCTCCCTAACAGCACTGTGGGTGTACCTACACCACATGGACTGCAGCGGTTCAAGAAGGCAGCTCACCACCACCTTCCCAAGGGTAATTAATAATGGCCCAGCCAGCAACGCTCACATCCCTTGAATGAATAAATTTTAAAAATGAGACACTCTGACCAGCCATTACAGTAAACTGGACAAAGACATCAGAGAGTCATTCACCCTCCACTACTCCTCATTATTCTCTGTGGAGCAGCCCTACTGTGATTGGTCAACAATATGTGCAGAGGAGCCTCATCTAAAAGCCATTTTTAAAATCTGGCTAATCAGTGTGTTCACTCTGCACATACGATCCCATCAAACACACCCATCCTGTTTGTTCTGGCCCTATGCCAGATCAATTCACCTGTTCCCAGCCACAAGAACATAAGGACACAAGAAATAGGAGCAGGAATAGACTATACAGCCCGTCAAGCCTGCTCCACCGTTCAATATGATCATGGCTGATCTTGGACTTCAACTCCATTTTCCCACCCGCTCCTCATATCCCTTAATTCCCTGAGACACCAAAAATCTGTCTATCCCAGCCTTAAATATATTTAATGATGGAGCATCCACAAGCCTCTGGGGTAGAAAATTCCAAAGATTCACAACCCTTTAAGTGAAGTAATTTCCCCTCATCTCAGTCCTAAATGATAAAAACAAAAAGCTACTGCGGATGCTGGAAATCCAAAACAAAAACAGAATTACCTGGAAAAACTCAGCAGGTCTGGCAGCATCGGTGGAGAAGAAAAGAGTTGACGTTTCGAGTCCTCATGACCCTTCAACAGAACTGAAGTATAGTTAGGAGAGAGGTGAAATATAAGCTGCTTTAAGATGGGGGGTGGGGGGAGAGAGAAGTTGAGGGTGGGGTGGTTGTGGGGACAAGCAAGCAGTGATAGGAGCAGATAATCAAAAGATGTCACAGACAAAAGGATCAAAGAGGTGTTGAAGGTGGTGATATGTCGGCCCCTTATCCTGAGACTGTGCCCCTGTGTTTTAGTTTCCCCAACCAGCAGAAACAATCTCTCAGTGTCCACCCTATCAAACCCCTTCACCCCTGCCTTGTCCCCATCGCTTTGCAAATTTCTTATGTTCAGATAATTATCCAATTCTCTTTTGAAAGCTACAACTGAATCTGCTTCCACAAGTTTCAGGCAGTGCATTCCAGATCCTAACCATCCTCTGTGTAAAAATAAAAGTTTCTTTCCTGTCGCTTTTGTTTCTTTTGCCAATCACCTTAAATTGGTGTCTTCTGTTCTCAACCCTTCCACCTTGGGTACAGTTTCTCTCAATCTACACTGTCCAGAACTTCAACCTTCTCTCCTCTATGAAGAACAGCCCCAGCTTTTCCAATCTATCCACAAAACTGAAGCCTCTCAGCCTTAAGACCTTTTCTTGTAAAACTTTTTCTGCGCTCTCTCTAATAATTCATTTCCTTTCTAAAGTGTGGCGCCCAGAATTGGACACGTTTCAATGTTTTCTATAACTTCCTTGCTTTTGTATTCGCTGACCCTATTTATAAAGCCCAGGATCCCAAATGCCTTATAAACCACTTTCCATGCCATCTTCTATGATCTGTGCAGATTTACCCCCAGGTCCCTCTGCTCCTGCACCCCCTTTAGCATTGTATTCTTTATTTTATATTGCATTTCCTTATTCTACCTACCAAAGTGTATTACTTCCCAGTTCCCTGCGGTAAAATTTCTTCTGCCCTATGTTTGCCTATTCCACCAGCCTGTCTATGTCCTCTTGAAGTTTATCACTATCTTCCTCACAGTTCACAATGCTTCCAACTTTTTTGTCACCTTCAAGTTTTGAAATTGTACTCTGGACCCCTGAGTCTAGGTCATTCACGCATATTAAGGAAAGCAGTGTCCCTCGTCACAACCCCAGGGGACCCCACTGTATACCTTCCCTCAGTCCAAAAGGTACATAGTGTGTCTAAAAAATGCTTATTGTAGTTTCCAAAGCTTCCTTGGAGGGAGGTGCAATTTGTAGAAACTGGCCACTGTGATTAATTCCCTCTGGGAACGTGGCCAGTCCTGTGTGTAGGGCTGACTTCCAGCACAATGTTTTTTCAAACTAGCGCAAAAGATCACTGGAACTTGATTTATTCTGGATGCACCTTGTGTTTAACATTCCTTGGTCTTTTGTGCTGATTTGGCTGAATTGTAGTGGCGATTGTATCCCAATTATATTTTAAATCTCTTACTAATAGATCTCCCTTGGTGTTGCTTGTGGGAGGTCTGTTGGTAGCTGAAGGATTATGCCAGGCAATGTCCAATGTATTATCTTGCTGCCCAAATAAAGTAAAATTGTTGTTAAGTAAGCACATTCTCAGAACAATCAGACTGCCATAGAAAGGGGAGAGGACTTTGGGCTGAAAGTCAGAAGCTGGGATGAAGTGTCGCACTCTCTCTCTCTGCTTTCTATGTAATTACTAGGATTATTTTCAAACTGTTGGCCAGACAATTGCTGCCTCCTGTGTTAAGGTATTTCCCATGAGTGGGAGATTCTCCAGATGGTCCAAAGGAGCTCCCCTTTCCCATCTTTTTAAACAAATGATGGATGAAATAGATACAAAAACCAATAAGTTAAATGAAGCCTGGAACACATTTGCTTACAAATTAAACCTGGCAAGCAGTGTCGCACTGGACAAGGGACGAGTAGAAAATACACACACTGGTTTCTTACACCGCAGTACACAGAGAGCGAGAGTGAGAGGGAGATTCACCTGCTGGCTAACTATCCTGACATCCGCAGGCCAAGGTAGGAGGTTACACAGCCTGTTTCCGATGTTGTGAGGGGAAGAGAAATAGTGAGGGAAAAACAAACACCATGAGGGAGTAATGGAAAGAAAGAATGAGAGCCAAAAAAGGAGGAAGAGAAAATAAGAGAACAAGAGAATGAAAGAAAGACCAGGAAAAAGACAGAAACTGTAAATGACAGATGAAGCAAGAGAAACAGAATGAGAAAGAAAACAAGACAGAGAATAACAGAAAAATAATGAGAGAGAGAGAGACGAGAGACAAGAGAGGCAGAGAATGAAAGAAAGGTAGAGAAATAGAGAGAAAGATGGAGAGAGAGAGAGAGACATAGAAAGATCTGAGAGTTATAGAGAAAAAAAAACAGTAAAAAGAGAAAGGAAAGACAGAATGAGACCAGAAACTGAGAGACCCGAACAAGAGAGAAAAGCCCCCACAATCTCCCAGGGTAGGCATACAGACACTTTAACATACAGCAGGAGGCGTTAACCCCTTTGACTCTGCATTGCACCTCCAAATGTGCTGGGAGTGTCAGCCTGTTCTCAGTGCCTCTCTTCATGTGAAAGTTAGGAAATTGTGTTCGAGTTGTCAGTTCACTAGCACCCTCTGCCTTATGTTTAAGGTGCAGAGCTCCACATGGTGATGCCCGTCTGTAACCATGTATGGCACTGGGGTCCTGCCCTACCTCAGTACATAATCAGTGAGGAAAACCCTTGCATTCTTGGGAATAACAGTACCAGAGTTTGCCCCGCATCAGTGAGTTTGTTTCTGTGATTCCTGCCCCTCCCCCAATGTGTGCACATTGAATTGTTTTCTAAAAATGGGGTTTTAATTGCATCATGTAAAAATGATGATGGAGCTCGAACATTATATATATTTGTTTACAAGGAGAGGAATTGAATGTCTGGTTATCACATCCCTGAGCTTGACAGAACACACATGGATTTGTTGGATCTGCTTTGTTCAGGTGCTCATTCCAACACATGTGGAGATGATAGACACAGGGCAACTTAGCGAGTTCGCTCACCCATACCCCTCAGTCTGACAGTCTCCATAGGGTCAGATACATTTCTATTTATAGGTTCCACCAATAATGTGATCTGATTTTGAGAGTGCACCCTCCCACAAACAGCCCCTAGCCCGCTCTCCTCCGCTATTCACACAATCATTGTACTCTTATCTCTTTTCTACCTTCTTCAGTTCATCCGAAACTCTGCTGCCCATGTCTTAAATCATATCAAGTCCTATTCCCTGGTCACCCCAGTGCTCACTATCCTACATTGCTTTCCAGTCCAGCAATGCCTCAATTTTAAAATTCTTATTCAAGTTTTCAAACCCCTCCATTGGCCTCGCCCCTCCTTATCTTTGCGATCATCTCCAGCCCCACAACCCTCCAGATATCAACACTCATCTAATTCCGGCCTCTTGAGCATCCCATTGGTGTCCATGCCTTCAGCTGCCTGTGTCCTAAAACAAGGGATTCCTTTCCTAAACCCTCTGTCTCCCTACCACTCAATCCTCCTTTAAGATGATCCTTAAACCCAATCCTTTGGCTCAGCTTTTGGTTACTTGTACAAATATTGTTTTATGTAGCTTGGTCATTTTCTGTCTGAGATCACTCCTATGAAGCATCTCAGGATGTATATTGTTGGTCTTCCCCCAGTTTTCCTGTGTCTATCTGTGATGAAGGTGTTGGTTTTTGCTGCCAACAGGTTCCATGGCCACTGAGTCACTCTAGAGCCTCCAGGTCATTCTTCTTGAGTCACCCAAGACAGTGAACAGGAGCTGGCTATTTGGCTGCAGAAGGTCAGTGATATCCAAAACAAACACCCACAAGAGTCATATTTTACAGCACAAATCACTGGACAGTGACCAGGAGTAGGGTCCTTGCTGATTTTTATCCTTCCTCCCACCCATTCCTCTCAGCACTATGACCCAGCTATCAGCTTACTAAGCATCGACATCAATGCTGCCTTTCTTGGCTCCTTAGGCAACTGGCATTTCTTCCCTTGGTCTCACTGTTCCATAGCAGCCCATGCCCAGGATTCTGCCAAGTTCAGTCTAACCAGTGCCAGGGATGCCTGGGAGTGGTCAAGGACACTTCAACCCCCTCACATATGGCAGTGAAGAGGAGGCATGGAATGTCCTTCCCTCCCATTTATGGAATTGCCAATCTTTCAGGGTTGCCCCGAAATCTCTTGGATCCTGCTGTGGGTGAACACATGGAAAAATCATAGGGGCAGTAGAAACATTCAAAACATTAGAAACATTGCTGAGATTTTTGAACACTTTTGATGATGAGTTATAAAATTTTAGGGACGGAAAATCTCATTGTTGAACTGAGCAGGGCAGCTGGAGACTGGAGATCAGGTGATGAAATCTCCAGGAATATGTCTAATCAGAGTTAGCACTTGCCCATGAATGCACCAGATGGGCATCACAAACATCCGCCCTCACCTTCGATCTCTGCCAAACCCCAAGACCGAGTTATGACTCATGTTGATCTTTCTAGCACCCTGCAGTAAGTACTGCATTCCCTGTGGGTGCAATCTGTGCCCCAGCACACAGGGGAGCTTTAGTACTCTTCCTATGATGAATACTCACCCAGCTATCTTTGTCCCTTTTAGACTCGAACCAGCCCTTGACTGATAACTGACTGTTTTCCAATAATAACCAGAAATGCTGAATGTATTTTTCTGCATTTCCTCCCCAAAATAGATTTCCATTTCATTACTGCGCCCTATGCAGGAATGATCAACCCTGTACTGATTTCGAGTTCAGAGGCAGTGCAGCCTGCCTTGCTGATCACATTCCCGTCGGTTCTGATTTCAGTAACATTCTGTGATAGAAAGGAACTGATGCCAGTATCTCCACTGGGACAGGCCACCTTGGGAAGTACCCCGAAAGAGAAATATGGCCCCAGGAATGGTTCCTGCTGCAGCTCAGTCACACAACACTGATCCAGGATACTGCTGACCTGCAGCCAAAAATACAGCTTTTAAATACTTCAATATACACAAAGCACTGCCCATTCCATAATACCCTGGGCACACGTGCATGTACACACGCGCACACACACACACACACACACACACACACACACACACACACACACACACAAACTTGCACACACACAGCTACACATTCACATACAGAGACATGACAGATACATACACAGAGCATGCTTACACAAGCACACACTCATGCAGACACACACACTCACACACCCAAAGCACATATCCATTCTCACACACACTCACACACCCAAAGCACACATCCATTCTCACACACACTCACTCACACTCACTTAAAATCACACACACACACGCGTACACTATCACATTCATACACAGCACAAACACCGCTTATGCACACTCACATTCACATTCTCACACACACGTACACTCATGTGTGCATGCATACACTCACACACGCAGACCATACATACAAACTCACACACACACACTCACATACTTAAAGCACACACACTTACATACACCCAGAGCATGCACACATACTGATACACTGACACACATACTGATACACTGACACACACACACACACTGACACACACACACTGACACACACCTGCTTTTGATTGATTTTGAAATGAACTCACCATGATGAGTAAGTCAGGCAGACCCACTCTGACTCTCTGAATTCCCATTGCACAATTCAACAGCAATCTGATTGGACGAGGTAACAACTATAGTTCATTTGAAATCATTCTACATTGAATTTGTGACACAGACTACCTCAGTCTGCTATACTGGTTGCCAGTGAGCTTTGATCATTTTCCTAACCTTTGATGCAGAAATAATGTTAGGACATGAGAATTTTAAGGGACAGTGAAAGGTGATTTGATCCGACAAATCTATGCATTGGAGCATGGTAACCCCTCCCTCCAAACCCACCCCCATCCCAACCACACCCTTTCTCCAAAGTACATCTTCATTCTCTCAAACTGGTTAGTGCCACCTTTCACAGATTTCCCATTTACCAAGCCTTTGAATAAGTGTTGCTGTCACAATTCCCTCCCTCCTCCTTGGGCCCAACTTGACTAGTCTCCTTCAGAGTGCAAAAAGGCCAGGGTTCTGTTACTGTTCAATTATATGTTTTAAACATGCACAGAATCACTTCTCAGATAGAATTTTGCAATTAACAGAGGGAATCTGAAAAATGAACAGAGATTTTAAAAGTTTTTTTGTCCAGAAATTTGCCCATTTCTGGCCAGATAGGAGTTAAGAAAATGTTTAAGTTGAGAATAATGAAATACTGTGTTCCTTATTCACCACCCTTAATGTTCAGGAATCCCTTTGACCTGCACAAATGATCCATTTCAAAGTCATGTTTTTTGACAAAATAGGAAGTTTCAGTGGTCAGATCTAGAGGGTCATAAATATAAGATCATGACCAATAAATCCAATAAATAATTCAGGAGAAAACCTTCGCTCAGCGAGTGGTAGGAATATGGAATTCTCTACCACAGGGTGTATTTCACAGAATCACACAGAATTGTTACGGGGTAGGAGGCCATTCGGCCCATTGTGTCTGCACCGGCTCTCTGAGCATTTTAATTTAGTGCCAATCTCCTGCCTTTTCCCTGTACCCCTGCACATTGTTTCTATTTAGATAATCATCCACTGCCCTCTTGAATGCCTCAATCGAACCTGCCTCCACCACACTTGAGGTGAATAACTGATGCATTTAAGGGGAAGCTGGATAAACATGTGAGGGAAAAGGGAAAAGGAGGATATGTTGGTAAAGTAAGATGAAGAGGGATGGGAGGAAGCTTGTATGGAGGATAAACAAGGGCACAGGCTAGTTGGACTGAATAGCCTGTTCTGTGCCCTAAAATCTACATAACTTGAAAAAAAAGGTTCCTCTGCTTTTAACTAATATCTACATCAAGCAGCACCTGAAATTTCATCACCGTAAAATCTTCAATTTCTCACCTCAGTCTTCAGGTACAAGCACTCAAAGTGAAACTTTCACATTCACACAGTTCCTGCTGACCCAGCACCATATCCAACAGCAGGTCAGTTTAAACTGCACTAAAGTGGTTCACTCCAGAATCTCACAGCCAGAAAACAAGACATTGTGATCCCATTAGTCTGGGTCAGACCTGGGACCAGGGTCCCGGGGGGAAAGGGCAGTCCACAAACCACTGGGCTTTTTCAGCACAATGCTGGACTTCAAATTTTCACACTTGCTCTCAAAGGGTTTTTTGGGGCAAGGGAGGCAGAAAAAAATCCCAACTGTCATCGTCATTCTAATAACATTCACTAACTGAGACTGGTTATTGGTTCTGGATCTTTGTTGCTGGTCTAAAGTAGCATGTTCACTCTCAGATAAGATCATGAGCAACCACTGTCATGAGCGTGGTGAGTGTGGGCACAGGTGAGTTTGGGCACAGTGACAATTGTAGCAAGCAGGTAGGTCACTCCTGAACTTTGTAAAAACCCTGCAGCAGCGTGTGGCACAGTCAGGGACTGGCACAGAGCCCACAGTAACACCGCTGCTGAGAATCTCACTAATGCTGTAGCCAATGGGACAAGGCTATCCCTGTGCTAGGATTTACAAACGGGCAGAAACTTTCTTTCTGTCTGAGTGTCTCCATCTCCTTCTCAATAATTTATTTAAGTTTTTGCAGTAAGATATCTGAGCCATCACTTTACCCCAGCATTACAGACACTGGAACAATGATAAACTCAGCAGATCAATACATTGATGAGCGGACGATTTTTCTGTGGGAAAGAGAGGGTTACTTTGAGATATTATGGTTTTATTTGAAGGGAGCATGGAGTTATTTCCAACACAAGTGAAACATTGAATAGTCCAACCTGACAAACAAGGCTGAGTATGAGATGCCCTGTTTATTTCTAGCCCGGAGTAATATACACCAACTGATGGGATTTAAATGTCACACAGGAGTTCAATGCTTCACGCATACTTTCAACACAATGTTCATTTATATAGCGACATTTCTTTAAAGTACACACAAGCCGCCAAACGCATTTCTCTCACACGTAAAGTTACTCCTGTGTTTGGAACCCTTGTAAAAGGGAATGTTTTGAGACAGTGGCACGTCCCGAGTGAAGCCTCTTTTGTTGCTTGTTAGATGTGGGTAGTGTGAGACAGATGTCCCGGTGCGCCGCTCCAAACACTCGGTCTCCAGGCAAACACACCGAAGAGGACAGATTTGGATGAAAGCGACCAGCTCAGACTGTTAGACTTCAGCTGGAGATAGTTACAGGGCGCTGTGATGTGACATTTTCGGAGTAAATTTAAAATTAAGGAATATTCTTTAATTTTTTATGAGTAATTTGTTGTATAAATACTTGGAACCTAATTTCGTTAAACTTGAGGCAGTAGAAAAACAATAAATACACCTTGGTGCTTACACACACTTTAAACACACCAACAGCCCATAAACTAGAGACATTAAAACTGCTCCATCAAACTACATGTACAATTATATACTTTAAAACATCCAAACAGGAAAACTCTGTAGTTGTAACTCAAAACACCAGCACATGTGGTAATATACATAGATTTAAAATACAATATATATTTAAATATATTTTAAAATTCAAGAACAGTTTATGAACATTGTAAACCTGGGCGATATAAAATTGACAATCGAATGATATAATTAGTGTATTTAAATATACTCTCAACAGAATGGCACAGTTTGTAAAGATTACAACGCGTGGGAGCTGCTGTTTCGGGCGGGAATACCGCCTGTTCTGTACCAGGTGGTACTGGCGCAGGACAGGGCAGATATTGGGGAGCTGGAGGCCTGGTGGTGCAGAGAGTGAGTGGGTGCTCGTTACTCACATGAAGACGTGGTAAATAAAAGCCCATCCGCGAGGTCTCTCCAGCACGT
Source organism: Cetorhinus maximus (assembly GCF_964194155.1). Taxonomy (NCBI): domain Eukaryota; kingdom Metazoa; phylum Chordata; class Chondrichthyes; order Lamniformes; family Cetorhinidae; genus Cetorhinus; species Cetorhinus maximus. The sequence continues at coordinate 42,761,831 of NC_135899.1, forward strand.
TGTACAGGTAATTCTGCAGCTTTCGGTAGCGGGCGTTCCTCTTGTTGCCGTGTTTGAGAGGTAGCGGTCTGCCCAGCAGCCCGACCCGGGCACTCTGCACACTGTCCCCGGGCACCCCGGCCAGTGCCAGCCTCTCTCCATCCGCGGGGTTCCCGGCCAGCCTCAGCCGGCTGCCCTGGTGCCTGTCCCCGGGGCTAGGGGAGCCGCTCTCCACCGCCGTCAGCCCCACGAACTCCACCCGCTTCTCGTCGGCAACTCCGCCGTTATCCGCGTGATTCCGGGGCATCTCAGCCAGGAGCGAGTGATGGAGCGGGAAGCGAGCGGTGCAGCAGCCGCCCTGGGAGCACTCCAACTCGGCTTGACCATGCGCCCGCAGCCGGCTCTCCCCAGGCGGAAGAAATCCTCCCAACTCCCAGAAAAAGAGTAAAAATCACACAGGGCGAAAGTTAGAGAGCGAATTATCAGAGGTACAGTCTGCTGAGGCAGTCCAAGATTGGAGGAGTTCAAGTGCCCATCCCAGAGAGAGAGAGAGGACGGGATATATTGTAAAGGGAGAATAGTTTTATCTTTCCACTTGCTGTCTCTGCTCTCTCTTTGCCTTATTCAGCTACAAGCCGGAGCACTGTCCAACTCTGCCTCACACACAAACAGCAGGATTAGCTCACTTGCCTTTTCAACCGACAAAAAAAAATCCAACTTTAACACTACTTAACTTGCAGAAATACCCGCCGGTACCTCTCTCACTCCACCTGCCATTTACAGGCAGACACCTCCAGGGCTCTCAGCACTTCACCCCCAACTCCGCCTCCCCCTTATTTACACCCCCCTTCCCCCCCCACCCCATGTGCACACCGACGTTTGGAAGGCTCCCTCGGTCTGCTTGCTCCTCCTTCATCAGCACAATGCACATGGCTTCAGTGAAAGTACAGACCGCGCACATCTTTCAGTAACACAGCTGCCCAGCCTGTTCACTCTGCCGCACTGGGATGTAGGAGAGCAGAGCCCATGGAGGCTGTGTACAGCAGCCCCCTCGAAAGAGCAGTCCGGGGTCAGATACACTGTCCTTCCACATAAATGCGAAGAACATAAAGATTATTTCCTCCTAGTAATTCACTTTTAACAATTAAACAATTAAAACTCATTCCCTCAACTTGCAGAACACAGGCTTTATCCTCAAGTCCCACAGAGAACACGCCATAATAAGACGACTGAAAAACATTCACCCATGTTTACAATTCACGGAGAATTATCAATACTAGACAGTCGCGAGTGAACATGAGTCAGTAATTTAATCTCCAGATTTATTTTATGTATTTCAGTTCTTGCAGGGAACATATTGTAACCTTTGGTTAGATTACAGGCTATGTTTGTTCTGGGAAGAATGGTGAATTCTGCTGCTAGATTCCAGTGCTGGGCATTGGAACAACTCGCATTTTCTGCACCCCTGCCAGAATTGTCATTGGGTCCAAGATCAGAACCAATGAGTAACTCGAAGTCAATGTCACTCTGCACTGTCCCAACAATATCTCAACACACGATCCAGGAACAGCACCATCTGCAGTAGCAGGGCTACATTACTACTTTCACCACTACTCAGAATGATCATTTTGTGACGTCAGTTCATGCCCACTCAGAATTGGATTAAATTCATTCACTCTTTCCAGAGTGTACAGAAAAAAGACATCCTCTGCCCAAAATATACAGTGCAACTGGACTAGATTGCAGTCTGTAACAGTGTAGCTCACTCCCGGGTATCTGTTATTCTATATATAAACAACTCCAAACCCCTCGATTAGATTCCAGTCTGTAACTCACTCCTGGGTTTCTGTTATTCTATATATAAATCACCCCGAACCCCTCGATTAGGTTCCAGTCTGTAACTCACTCCTGGGTATCTGTTATTCTATATATAAACCACCCCGAACCCCTCAATTAGATTCCAGTCTGTAGCTCACTCCCGGGTATCTGTTATTCTTTGTATAAACCACCTGAATTCCTAGTTTAGATTCCAGCCTGTAACTCACTCCCGGGTATCAGTTATTCTATATATAAACCACCCCGAACCCCTCGATTAGATTCCAGCCTGTAGCTCACTCCCGGGTATCTGTTATTCTTTGTAAACCACCTGAACCCCTAGTTTAGATTCCAGCCTGTAACTCACTGCTGGGTATCTGTTATTCTCTGTATGTATAAACCACCTGAACTCCTCGATTAGATTTCAGCCTGTAACTCACTACCGGGTATCTGTTATTCTCTGTATAAACCACCTGAACCCCTCGATTAGATTCCAGTCTGTAACTCACTCCTGGGTATCTGTTATTCTATGTATAAACCACCCCAAACCCCTCAATTAGATTCCAGCCTGTAATGACAATTACAAGGTGTATTTATATAGTGCCTTTAATAATAAAATATCCAAAGACACTCCACAGGAACATTATGAAGCAAAACATGACACTGAGCCAATAAGGTGATATTAGGGGCAGAAAGCCAAAAGCTTGGCCAAAGAGGTAGGTTTTAAGGAACATTCTAAAGGAGGAAAGAGAGGTAGAGAGGGTTAGGGAGAGAACTCCACAGCTTGGGGCCTTGACATGTGGAGGCACAGCCACTAACAAAGGCACAATTTAAACCAGGGATGCTCAAGGGGTTAGAATTAGAGGAGTGCAGAAATCTCAGAGAGTTGTGAGGCTGGAGGAGATTACAGAGATGGGGAGGCACGAGGGTAATTTGTAAAAAAAGGGTGGAAATTTTAAAATTGAGCATTGCTTAACCAGGATCCTGTGTAAGTCAGTGAACCCAGGGGTGATGGCAGAACAGAATTGTTGCAAGTTAAAACACAGAAGGTAGAATTTTGGATGACCTCAAGTCTACAGAGGATAAATGTGCATATGAACATATGAATTAAGAGCAGGGGTAGGCCCTGCCATTCTATAAGATCATGGCCAATCTGATTGTGACCTCGACTCCATATTCTGCCTACCCATGATAATCTTTGACTCACTTGTTAGTCAAGAATGTATCTAACTCTGCCTTAAAATTATTCATTGATCCAGCCTCCACCACTCCCTGGGGAAGAGAGTTCCAAAGATTCATGATCTATCAAGTCCCCTCAGTATCTTATATGTTTCAATAAGATCACCTCTCAATTTTCTAAACTCCAATGGATACAGGCTCAGCATGTCCAATCTTTCCTCATAAGATAACCCTACTGCACCCCCATCCCAGGTATCAGTTGAGTGAACTTTTCTGAACTGCTTCCAATCCTTTCTTAAATAAAGAAACCAACACTGTACACAGTACTCCAGATGTGGTCTCAATAATACTGTTATAGGATGGTCCAGTTGTACTATTAATGATAGAGTTGATCTGCAGACACTTCTTGGGTGGAAATATTAAATTTATTTACAATATACTCAGCAACAACTACACACGTGCTTTCAACTCCAACTCTACTATTCTGTGGAAGTAGCCTGCGCTACTCTCCTATTGGTTATTACAGATCATGTGATCTAGACTAACAAGTATTATTCTTAAAGGTACATTGCACACTAAATAAAACCATAATTACTACAAATACCCTATACAACTGTAGCAAAAGATCCCTACTTTTATATTTCATTCCCCTTGCAATAAACGACAATATTCCATTTGTCTTCCTAAACACTTGCTGCACCTGCATACTAACATTTTATGATTCATTCTAATGAACCATTGGCAATTGTTGTAAAAACCCATCTGGTTCACTAATGTCTTTTAGTGAGGGAACACATGTTTCACACCGCCAATCTCGAGGAAAACGTATATACTATCATGTTGCCCGTAGTGTTTGGCAAGATTTGAATTATCTTCCCTAAGAAAATTGGTAACTATTTGCTATAGACCAAGATTGATACAGGGGCAAGTGCCAACATACTACTCCTGAAAATTCTAAGACATGTATCCACAGACATGGAGAGCCATGGCTGAACCTACTGCTGTGAAACTTTCAGCATGTAGCAGCTCATTCATTCCATGTGCAGATTCCATTGTCCTGGAGTACAAGTACAATCAGTCCTCTTGGGTGTCACAGATGTTTTACATAGTAGAAACTAAAGGTCCAGCAATTATAGGTCTACCAGCATGTTGCGGCCTCACACTAGTAACAATCCATGGAATCAATCAGACATCACAAGGCAGATGAACCTCAGAAACTACTCCAATCACCTCAGTTCATGACCTGACATCAAAATATCCAGAACATTTTGACAAAATTGTCAGTTTCAAGGGGGCTGCAGCATTGCACTTGCAGGAGAATGCAAGTCTGTCAGATGTTCCACCACAAAAGTGTAGAAGGACGGATCATTGAGAGTATGCCTCAATCCACGATATTTAAACACAGCTTTAAAAAGTCTTTACAAAATACACACATTAGAAGAGTTAAATCCAAGACTTGCAGGTGAAAAATTCTTCCAGAAGCGTGATGATAAGCATGGTTACTGGTCAGTACATCTCACAGAGAAGTCCCAAGAGCTTACTACATTTCGTACCCCATTTGGATGATACTGTTTTCAACAAATCCCTCTCAGGCTATCTGTTAGCCGGGGTTTCTTTCAAGCTCATATGAACTGAATTGCATGCACTGTACCAGGAGGGGCATATTAGTGGGGTGGTGAAAAAAGCATATGGGACACTTGCCTTTACCATCGAGGCATAGATTACAAAAGTAGGGAGGTCATGTTGGAGTTGTATAGAACCTTGGTGAGGCCACAGCTGGAGTACCGTGTGCAGTTCTGGTCGCCACATTATAGGAAGGATGTGATTGCACTGGAGGGGGTGCAGAGGAGATTCACCAGGATGTTGCCTGGGATGAAACATTTAAATTATGAAGAGAAGTTGGATAGACTTGGGTTGTTTTCGTTGGAGCAGAGAAGACTGAGGGGCGACCTGATTGAGGTGTACAAGATTATGAGGGCATGGACAGGGTGGGTAGGGAGCAGCTGTTCCCCTTAGTTGAAGGGTCAGTCACGAGGGGACATAAGTTCAAGGTGAGGGGGGAGGTTTAGTGGGGATGTGAGGGAAAACTTTTTTACCCAGAGGGTGATGACGGTCTGGAATGCACTGCCTGGGAGGGTGATGGAGGCGGGTTGCCTCACATCCTTTAAAAAGTACCTGGATGAGCACTTGGCACGTCATAACATTCAAGGCTATGGGCCAAGTGCTGGTAAATGGGATTAGGTAGGTAGGTCAGGTGTTTCTCACGTGTCGGTGCAGACTCGATGAGCCGAAGAGCCTCTTCTGCACCGTGTGATTCTGTGATTCTGTGACATTGCTGTTGTGGGAAAAACAAAACACGACCATAATCTGCTCTTATTGACGTAAGTGGTACATCATGAAGGATTGGTGTTCAACAGTCTGAAATGTGACATCAACGTGCAGCAGATCAATTTCTTCGATTCTATTTATCCCAGTGCTGACATATATCCCGATCCAAGTAAAATAGATGATATTAAATCCATGTCAACTCCTCAAGATAAGGACAATATTTGAAGATTTCTTGGGTCTCTTTATTTTGTGTAGTAAAGTTAAGTTACTAGTAATTTGTTATACTCATTTGACTTACTTTAAACATAATAAATAGTTTTTAGGTTACAGGATGGCAGGTCAGCTCGACCAAGTGGAGTGTATGTCCTGCGGTATGTGTGAAGTCATGGACACGCCATGTGTCCCTGACAAACACATTTGTAGGAAGTGTCACTAGCTGCACAAGCTGGACCTCCGGGCTTCAGAACTTGAGTGGCGGCTGAAGTCACTATTGTGCATCTACGAAGCAGAGGACTACATGGATAGCATATTTAGGGAGGTGGACACACCAGTCAAAAGTGTACAGCCAGGGAGGGAATGGGTGACCATCAGGCACTCTAAGAGAACCAGGCAGGTAATGCAGGAGCCCCCTGTGTCTATCCTGCTTGCTAATCAATTTTCCATTTTGGATGTTGGTGAGGGTGATGGTTCCTCAGGGGAGTGCAGCCAGAGTTAAGCCTGTGGCACCATGGGCGGCTCAGCTGTACAGTGGGGAAGGAATAAGAATGGAAGGGCAATAGTGATATGGGATTCCATAGTCAGGGGATCAGACAGGTGTTTCTGTGGCAGTAAACATAACTCCAGGATGATGTGTTGCCTCTCTGGTGCCAGGGTCAAGGATGTCATGGAGCGGCTGCAGGACATCCTTCTGGGGGAGGGGGAACAGCCAGAAGTCATGGTCATTGGTACTAACGATATAGGTAGGAAGAGGGATGAGGTCTTGAAAGCAGATTTCAGAGAGATAGGAAGGAAATTAAAAAGCAGGACCTCAAAGCAGTAATCTCAGGATTACTCCCAGTGCCACGTGCTAGTGGGCACAGGAATAGGAGGATTGATCGATGAAATATGTGGCTGGAGAATTGGTGTAGGAGGGAGGGCATCAGATTTCTGAGGCATTGGGACCGGTTTTGGTGCAGGTGGAACCTATACAAGCTGGACAGGTTACATTTTAACTGGCACTGTTATACTCACAGGTAGTTTTGTTAGTGCTGTTGGGGTGGGTTTAAACTAGCTTGTCAAAGGGGTGGGAACCTGAGGGGTGGCCCAAATTGGAAAGAAGTAAAGTTAGTAACAGGAAGTAGTAGTGAGACTAGAAGGCAGGATAAACAAAGCAGAACATTGAGTATGCTTCGAATGCGGAATGATGTCAAAAAGACAAGGTTAAGAGCACTCTACCTGAATCTGTGCAGCTTTCGCACTAAGGTAGGTGATCTAAAGGCACAAATAGAGGTAAATGGGTGTGATCTAACTGCCATTACGGAAAGATGGCTGCATGGTGATCAAGACTGGGGACTGAATATTCAAGGATATTCGACATTTAGGAAGGACAGACATGAAGGGAAAGGAGGTGGAGTTGCGCTGATAATAAGGGATGGAATCAGTGCATTAGTAAGAGAGGATCTCAGATCAGAAGAACAATATGTGGAATATGTTTGGGTGTAGCTAAGAAATAGCAAAGGGTAGCAGACATTGGTTGGAGTTGTTTATCAGCCACCAAACAGTAGTGGTAATGTGGGGCATGGTATTTGTGAGGAGATGAGAGAAGCATGTGGCATGGGCAATACAGTAATCATGGGTGACTTTAATCTGCATATAGACTGGGTAAACCAATTGAGCACTAATGCTGTGGAAAACGGGTTTCCGGAGTGTGTTAGGGATAGTTTTCTAGAGCAGTATGTTGAGGAGCCGACTAGAGGACAGGCTATTTTAGATCTAGTATTATGTAATGAGAAAGGGTCAATTAATAATCTTGTTGAAAAAGAACCTTTAGGGATGAGTGACCATAATATGATAGAATTTTACATTATGTTTGAAAGTGAGGTAGTTCACTGAGGAAGATGCAGGAAATCTCCCAGATTTAGAGATCCAAGGGACTAGCAAGAATGAGGAATTGAAGAAAAAAGTAAGAAGTTTGTATTGGAGAAATTAATGGGACTGAAAGTTGATAAGCCCCTGTAAGCTGATATTCTGCATTCCGGAGTGTTTAAAGAGGTTGCTATAGAGATAGTAGACGCATTGGTGATCATTTTCCAAAATTCTATAGATTCTGGAATGGTTCCTGAAGATTGGAAGATAGCAAATGTCACCCCACTATTTAAGAAGGGAGAGAGAGAGAAAACAGGGAACTACAGACCTCTTAGCCTTACATCAGTAATAGGGAAAATGCTATAATCTATTTTAAAGAATATGATAAATGGGTACTTGGATAATCATGATCTGATTGGGCATAGCCAGCATGGATTTGCGAATGGGAAATCATGTTTGACGAACTTGTTGGAGTTTTTTGAGGATGTTACCAACAAAGTTGATAAAGGAGAGTCGATGGACGTAGTATACTTGGATTTTCAGAAGGCTTTTGATAAAGTCCCCCACAGGAGGTTGATTAGTAAAGTAAAAGCACATGGGATAGGAGGTAACATACTGGCATGGATTAAGGATTGGTTGACAGGCAGAAAACAGGGAGTTAGAATAAACAAGTCATTCTCGTATTGGCAGACAGTGACTAGCGGGGTACTGCAAGGATCAGTACTTGGGCCCCAGCTGTTCACAATATATATCAATGGTTTGGATGTGGGGACCAAATGTAATATTTCCAAGTTCAGTACTTGATACAAAGCTTGGCAGGAATGTGTTGTGAGGAAGATGTAAAGTGGCTACAGGAAGATTTGGACAGACCTAGTGAGTGGGCAAGAACATGGAAGATGGAATATAATGTGGAAAAATGTGAGGTTATCCACTTTGGTAGAAGGAACAGATGTGCAGAGTATTTCCTAAATGGTAAGAGATTAGAAAGTGTAGATGTACAAAGGGACCTGGGTGTCCTTGTCCATAAGTCACTGAAAGCTAACATGCAGGTGCAGCAAGCAATTAGGAAGGCTAATGGAATGTTAGCACAAGAGGATTTGAGTACAGGAGTAGTGAAGTCTTACTTCAATTGTATAGAACCTTGGTTAAACCGCACCTGGAGTACTGTGTGCAGTTTTGGTCCCCTTACCTCAGAAAGAATATTATCGCCACAGAGGGAATGCAACAAAGGTTCACCAGGTTTGTTCACGGGGTGGTGGGTTGTCCTATGAAGAGAGATTGGGGAAACTGGGCCTGTATTCTTTAGAATTTCGAAGAATGAGAGGTAATCTCATTGAAACCTACAAAATACTTAAAGGAATAGACAGGGTAGATGCAGGTAAGATGTTTCCCCTGATTGGGGAGTTTAGAACCAGGGGATACAATTTCAAAATAAGGAGGAAGCCACTTAGGACCGAGAGGAGAAGAAATTTCTTTATTCAGAGGGTTGTGAATCTTTGGAATTCTCTCCCCCAGAGGGCTGTGGAAGCTCAGTCATTGAATATGCTTAAGGTAGAGATTGATAGATTTCTGATTAACGATAACATAAAAGGTTATGTGGATAGTGTGGGTAAACGGTATTGAAGCATTCGATCAGCCATGATCGTATTGAATGGTGGAGCAGGCTCGACGGGCTGAATGGCCTTCTTCTGTTCCTATGCTCCTATGTTCCTGTACCCCTTATTCTATATATAGTCGACTTGAACTACTCAATTTGAATTAAACCTGTAACATAATCCTGGGTATCTGTTATTTTTACATAAGCCACCAAACAACATGACTATTCCCTGGACTCACTCCTAGTTGACGGTTTTTCTATAACTAAACACTCTGAACTCCCCAAATACATTTCAGTATGCAACTCACTCCTGGGTATATCTGTTATTCTATACATAAAGCACCCAAACCCCCTTTTTTTTAGATTCCAGCCTGTAATTCACTCCCGGGTATCCATTAATCCTATATAGAAACTACAAGTTAATCGCAAGGCTCTGTGGATTGTGCTCTAAAGATTTGGATATCCAAGAAACTTCATCACAATCCTGCAATTGCTTCATGATGATTATGACTGCAACTGTCTTGAGTGGGAGATCTGAAACAGACACCTTTAAAATCTGGACTGATATCAAGTAAGGCTGTATGATAGACCCATAGTGTTTACAATCTACCTGACAGTGGCTATTCACCTTATCAAAGGTCAACTGTCCTCTGGTATCCGTATTAAATGTCACCTGGATGAAAATTCTTTAACCCCAGTCACCTGTGTGCCAAATTTAAACTGACCACCATAGACATGCAGTTTGTGGACTACTGCAGTGTCACTGCCCACTCAGCACCAGATTTTCAAGCCACTCTCAACCTCTTCAATTTTGCATACAAGAAACTCAGCCTGCCCTTGAATGTTGCCAAACCAAAACTCATGTATCAACCCACAGCTGGTCAGCCAAATATTCCACCTCCTATGTTTGATGAGAGACTCTGGAATATGTTGAGCACTTCCCATACCGAGGCAGCCACCTCTCTCAAAAGAGACCATCGACGAGGAGATCCAACACCGGATCAGCTGCGCCAGCTCAGCTTTCTACAAACTACGGCAGCGATTGTTTGACAACAAAGATCTCCACAAGTCAATACAAGTCCTGATGTAGAGAGTAGTTATCGTCACCACACTCCTGTACTGCAGTGGGATCTGGACTGTGTATCAGCGACACGGAAGAGAACTGGAGAAATTCCATCAGCAATGCCTCTGCCGCATCCTCCGGATTCAATGGGAGAACCGTCGAACAAATGCTAGTGTCCTGCTTGAAGCCGGCTTCACAAACATTCAGCTAAGACTCCTGCAGTGGGCTGGACACTGTCAGGATGGCCAAAAACTATTTCCCACACCAGGCCCTGTTTCCTCCACTCTCAAATGGACAACGTTCCAGAGGAGGACAAAGAAAACACTTCACAGACACTCTGAAACTCTCCTTGAAGCGTGGTAGCATTGACATTAATGCCTGGGAGGAGTTTGCTATCAATCGTTCAAAATTACAACAACTTGTTCATCAAACTGCATCACACTTTGAACCTGTGTCTAAATGATAAGGCAGAGCGACGGCTGAGATGAAAGAAAAGGAAGCAAGTCCTGCACTCCAGATCCCACTACCTTGTGGGGCTTCCTGCCCCACGTGCCCAAAGATCAGTGGGTCAAGAATCGGCCTGTTCAGTCACATGAAGACACATGGCAGAAACTTGCATCCCTGAGTAGACATCATTCTCGAATCGAGGGACAGCTGCAGACAATGATAGAAACCGCCCAAACCTTTGATTAGGTTCTAGCCTATTACTCACTTCTGTGTTGTCATACTTCTATTTAAAATGCAACCTTTTTGATTGCACCTCTTGCCCTCTAATTCACTCCTGTTGTTCGAGATATACACCCTTAATTGGATTCCAGTTCATAACTCACTCTGGGATAGTTGCTGGAATATAATAGGTAAATTGTGAATTTTTGTGCAATAATTGTGGGAAATATTACTGTTACTGTTCAGAGATGACATATACAGCAAGACTTTCTGTTCCAACTGGGAAATAAGGAAGTTGTCCAGAAAACTCAGGGAAAGGCGAGCAGCTGGAGGTGAATTTAACTGTATTCTAAGGTCAGGTTTGGGGTGATTAACACATTACCTGAAGTTCAATCTCATGGTTTAAGTGGTAGTCAGGCAGATTTATTGGATTTAGAGCCATTGTTCTTTTATATACGAGAAACACAATATTTAACTGCATAAAACAATTGCTATAAATACAAAATTCCAAAACACCGACAGGGCTATAATCTAATTCAATCATACCGGTCTTATGATATCACTGACCACGGGAGAGAAATTTGAGTAGCTTATGAGTGTCAGCAGAATCTTGAGACAGAATCAGCATCTTCGATTCATTGGCGGGGAGTGTCACTATTTATAGTAGACAATGTGAATGGGACACTCTGGTAATGGCTTTTCACTATTTCAGGTGCACAATGTGAAACAAACTCAATGTGAGGGAATTGCCACTAAGTCAAGTTAGCAGTGTGTGTCAGAACCAATTTGAGGGAGCTTTTGCTATTTTCAGTAGGTAGCTTGCTTTAATTTCTATTTTGGGTTCCGCCACAACCACTCAGCTCCTGACCTCATTACAGTCTTAGTCCAAACATGGACAAAAGAGCTGAACTCCCGAGGTGAGGTGAGATTGATTTCCCTTGACATCAAAGCAGCATTTGACCGAGTGTGGCATCAAGGAGCCCGAGCAAAACTGGAGTCAGTGGGAATTAGGGGGATAATTTTCAGCTGATCGGAGTCGTACCTAGTGCAAAGGAAGATGGTTGTGGTTGTTGGAGATCAATCATCCCCTGTTGCAGGACATCACTGCAGGAGTTCCTCAGGGTAGTGTCCAAGGCCCAACCATCTTCAGCTGCTTCATCAATGACCTTCCTTCCATCAAAAGGTCAGAAGTGGGGAAGTTCACTAACAATTGCAGAATGTTCAGCACCATTCACAACTCCTCAGATACTGAAGCCGTCCATGCCTTTATACAGTGAGACAACATTCAGGCTTGGGCTGACAAGTGGCAAGTAACATTTGTGCCGCATAAGTGCCAGGCAATGACCATCTTCAACAAGGGAGAATCTAACCATCATTCAATGACATCACCATCGCTGAGTTCCCCCATGATCAACCTCCTAGGGGTTACCATTGACCAGAAACTGAACTGGACTAGCCATATAAATACTGTGGCTACAAGAGCAGGTCAGACGCTGGGAATTCTGTGTAACTCATCCCCTGACTCCCCAAAGACACAAGTCAGGAGTGTGATGGAATACTCTCCACTTGCCTGGATGATTGCAGCTCCAACACTAAGAAACTCAACAACATCCAGGACAAAGCAGCCCGCTTGATTGGCACCCCATCCACCAGCTTAAACATTCACTTCCACCACCGCCTCCATTGACTTCAATTTTAATGGGGCTCTTTGATTCCACATTTGGCCAAATGCTGCCTTGATGTGAAGGCAGTCACTGGAATTCAGCTCTTTTGTCCACGTTTGGAGCAAAGCTCTAATGAGGCGTGTGCCGAATGGTCCTGGTGAAGCCAAGCTGAGCATCAGTGAGCAGGTTGTTGCTGAGTAAGTGTCACTTGATAGCACTGTAAACGACACTTTGCTGATGATCGAGAGTAGACTAATGGGGCAGCAATTGGCAGATTGAATTTGTCCTGCTTTTTGTGGTCAGGACATACCTGGGCATTTTTCCACATTGTTATGTAAATATCAATATTGTAGCTGTACTGGAGCAGCTTGACTATAGGAGTGTCCAATTCTGGGCACCACACTTTAGGAAGGAAGTGAAGGCATTAGAGAGAGCGCATAAAAGATTCATGATAATGGTCCCAGGGATGAGGAGCTTTAGTTACCCAGAGAGATTGGAGAAGCTGGAACTGTTTTCCTTTGGGGAGGAGAATGTTGAGAGGAGATTTGATAGAGGTATTCAAAACCATGGGGGGTCTGCACAGAGTAGATAGGGAGAAACTGTTCCCATTGGTGGAAGGATTGAGAACCAGAGGGCACAGATTTGATGTAATTGGCAAAAGAAGCAATGGTGACATGAGGAAAAACCTTTTCACTCAGCGAGGCATGAGTGAGGCTGCTCTAGTGTTTTATACAGGTTTAACATAACTTCCTTGCTTTTGTGCTCTATGCCCCTATTGATAAAGCCCAGCATGCTGTTTGCTTTATTAATAGCACACTCAACCTTCAATGATTCATGCACATACCTACCCAGGTCCCTCTGCTCCTGCACACCCTTTAGAATGGTACCCTTTATTTTATATTGTCTCTCTGTGTTCCTCCTACCAAAATGAATCACTTCACACCTCTACATTAAATTTCATATCATTTGTCCGCCCATTCCACCAACCTATGTCCTTTTCTGATTCTATACTATCCTCCTCACAGTTCACAATACTTTCAAATTTTGGATAGTCCATGCATTTTGAAATTGTGCCCTGTACACCAAGGTCTAGGTCGTTAATATATATTTTTTTTAAAAACAGGAGTATAAGGAGAGAAATAGGAGCAGGAGTAGGCCTGCCCTTGAGCCTGCTTCACTATGCAATAAGATCGTGGTTGATCTGATCTACCCTCCTGCCTGTCCCCCATAACCCTTGAATCCTCTGTAGTTCAAAAATCTGTCTGGCTCAGCCTTCCCCACTCAGGAAACATATTGAATGAATGAATGAACTGAAACAAGATTCTATAGATTTAATAATTATAATTTCCCTTTCATAAAACTATGTTGTCTCTGCCTAATCAGTTGTGATTTTTCATTCAATTTTCCAACACTTTTTTCTTATTCTATCACAGGTTGGCTAGGCCAGCCTTTATTGCCCTTGAGAAGGTTGTGGTGAGTGAGCCGCCTTCTTGAATGGCTGCAGTCCATGTGGTGGACATTAATATTAATTACATTAAGTTTCTCACTCTTTTTAAACACTTGGCTCTCCACAACTTTCTAAATAATTTTGCTACTGTAAAGACAGACACAAAATATTTGTTAGATATCTCTGCCATTTCATTATTTCCCACTTCAATTTCCCCTGTCTCAGTCTCTAACTGAACCAAGTTTATTTTCACTAATCTCTCCCTTTCTTATGCATAGATTCTTACAAACTGTTTTTATATTTCCTGCCAGTTTACTCTCATATTCTAGTTTGATTTAATCACTTCCTTTATCATCCTTTGCTCACTTTTGAAAGCCTCCAGATCCTCAGATTTATTATTCTTTTTGGCATCATTGTAAGCCTCTTCTTTTAATCCTACCCTATCCTTAATGTCTCTAGTTGGCTGTGCCACTTTCCTAGTGAATTTTTTATGTATTAAAGGAATCAAATTAGTTGAGAATTATGAATAATTTATCCAAATATTTACCATTGCTTATCCACCATTCTATTTTTAAATCTAATTTCTCAATCTACCTCGACCAATTTGTTACTTACATCTTTGAAATTAATTATGTTTAATTTTAAGACCCTTGTTTTGGATTTAACCACATACTTAATGTGAAATTCTATCATATTACCATTTTTCTTCCCCAGAGGATCATTTACTAACAGATTACTGATTAATTCATTACACAATACTACACTAAAATAGCCTGTTCTCTAGTTGATCCTCCGCATTATTTTTCTAGAAGTTCAACAAGTTCAACTCTGCTTTTCAGTTTGATTTCCCCTTTCACTTGCTTTAAATATATTACATTTCTAACATTTCCCAGTTCTGATGAAAGGTCATTGACCTGAAACGTTAACTCTGTTTCTGTTTCCACAGATGCTGACAGACTGTTGAGTATTTCGAGCTTTAATATACATTGACTGATAATAGTATTGTTCTATTTTCTTGTACAACTCTTCTACAACATTACATTAAATGATGAGCAATGATTTTCCTCCTGTACAGGCCATTGATCCCACTGTGCACAACCCCATGAAATCACTGCCAGAATGTCCCAGAGACCTAAATTTGGGCAGTGGTTCAAAAGCTGAATGATGGACGATAATATTACAATGGAAATATTTAGCAAGATTAGGCAATGCAGTAGCAATCTTTGCTAGTTACTGTGGGAAAAACGGACAAAGTAAATTCCTTTAACATGTATTAGGAATAATCCAATTTTTGGAATGACTTTAAGCTTTTTTATCTGAGTTTAGGTTCATTAACATTTTCAGTCATTTTGCCTGAAGATATATTGTGTGGTGTGTCATTGCAACAGGGAGCTGACTTCCACATTGAGTGGTCCTTGGGTCAGGTTTAACACGGCCCATTGCAGAATAAAGCGTAACCATACCTCAGCCAAACATCACCTCAGTGGCACTTTCTATTTCTCCCACTGGCCACTCCATGGCCCTGAATGAGTTCCCAGTATAGGACCAGTTAGCTTCACCATGTGGGCAAGGTCCAGCAGGAACAGGATAGATTCTCTCTCATGTGCTGTATAGATTCCTCCTGCTGTTTAGGTCACTCCTGTGGTGTACAAATTCCCTGCCTGTACTATATGGGTCCCTACCTCTGCTTATAGATAAGAAGATGACATGAAATAGAAGCAGATGTAGGCCATTCAGTCTATTGAACTTGCACCACCATTCAATAAGATTATGGCTTATCTCACTGTGGTTTTAACTCCATGTTCCTGCCTGTCCCCTATAACCTTTGACTTCTTTGTCTGACCTGTGCGGATCCCTCCCCTTGTGAATATAGAGCCAACAACAACAGCTTACATTTCTGGGGAGCTTGTAACATGGGGAAAATACAGAGGTGTGTAGAGTAAAGCGTTAATATCAGGAGCACCTGATACTGATGTAACAACTGATGTAACTATGATGCAATGTCACATGACTAAGAGACTGTGATCAGGTGGGAAGCAGAAGTAGAGCCTCACGTAGAGCACTGAGATTTATATAGATCTGCAAATAAACAAGAATGGTTTTTACAAATAGCATTCTTAGGGTAACAGGCAAACCCTAAGGAAACCCCATCTAGACCTCAAAGCCAAGACAAAACATGGTGGCAGCTGGTGGTTTCTGTCGACTATTCTTACGCACCATCTGAAACATGGTGGCAGTGGATAGAACGAAAAGACCCAGAAAATCTCCTAGAGAAGACTGCAGACCTGAAAGACTTAAAAAATCTTTGTGAAAAGAGCAAGAAGAAAAAAGATTGAAGACTCACCTGAGAATGGGACATCATGGGAGCTGGAGATACAATCGGACTCACAGACCCAGAGTCCAGACAGTAATGAGTATAGATCATAGTCAAACAGCCAAACTACTGAAGCAGCAACAGATCCAGAGCTGAGGGTAAGCATGGGGTCTACATTGCAGCTCCAGAACCGTTCAGAAGCACAGACAGCTTTCAACAGGGTCAACACTGGGACAACTGGAGGAAGAGATTCTCCAGATACAGAACAGCTTCAGGTTTGCATAAGAAGGAAAGAAGGATCAGGTCAGTACTTTACTCTATGTAGTAGGGGCCATTTCAGATGAAATTATTGCAAGACAGTGTGTCAATGAGGCTTCAAGCTCATTTGAGAAAATCCTCCAGGCATTTGATTCATAATTCAGTGCTCAAAAAAAATTGATCACTAAGTGAGTGAAATTTAATAGGAGCAGGCAAAACTGGCTGAGTCCATGGACTAATTTATAAATTGTTTGTGCAGACTCATGGAGAATTGTGATTTTAGGATTCTCCAAGATGAATTAATACATGATCATATAATGTTTGGGGACTTGCATGAAACCCTGTCAGGGTTTCCTATTTGCAAATAACGGAAGATTTAACTATCACAAAGGCAGTACAAATAGCGTGACAGGCTGAGCTTAGGAAGTGAAACAGAGCTGTTGTTCATGGGGAAAGTGATGTCTCTTAGGAAACAATGAGTGAAGCCATTCAACATGTTGGACATAAAAGAGAAAGGACCATGAATTAAAAGCTTGTGAAATCGGGAAAAAGTGCACCAGACGCCATCTTGAGATGCTCTCAGCGTAGTGGGAAAACCCTCCACAAGTGGGAAGAATGCCCAGCAGGGGGAGTTGAGGGAAGTTAGAAATTTTACAATAGTCTGCAGATCCAAAATTCCTATAGCTCACAGGAAGAAATTTTGTGAAGAGGGTGCTTTTTGCTAATTTGGTGAGACTTCCATCTACTGATGCCATCAGGTGGATCTCGCGCTCTACTGGCTTGTTTAATTGAGTAAAGTCCACGCAGATTCTAATTGAACCATTAGGCTTTGGTACCGTGATCATTCCAGAACAGCACTTTGTCCAAATAAAAATCCAAATAAGTGGAAAAACCACAGAAAGAACAATTAGCCTTCTTATGAGAAGTTAACGACACAGAAAATAGTCACCGTAGCATTAAATTAGAAGTTGGCGGTCACCCCACAGAATTCAAGCTAGATACTGGGGCAGGTGTTTCAATTTTACCTGATGAAGTAAAATAGCTTCAAAATGTCACATTGCAGTTATGCTCCATCCAGCTGCAAGATCCAGGAGCGACCACACTAAAAGTAACAGGCCAACACTTGGCAGGATTAAGATAGACAGATAAAGAAATTGTGGAACCCCTGTATGTGATACAGAACCAGGAGACATCATTACTGAGCAGAAAAGCATGCTTGCAGCTGAGGCTCATTTACAAGGTTGATGAAATTGCCAATGAGCAGTGCAGTAATGTATTCAGAAATGAATTTCCACCCTATTTTCAAGCTTAGGAAAGCTGAAAACAGAATATCACATAACCCGAAGGGTGGATGCTAAGTTTTGTGTCTCTTCACAGTGAGGAACGTCCCTCTCCCATTCTTAGACAAAGCCAAGAGCGAGATTGAACACATGTTACAACAAGAGGTCATCTTACCAGTAAACTTACTGACAAAGTACTGTTCTGGAATAGTCACAGTACCAAAGCCTAATAGTTCAATTAGAATCTGTGTGGACTTTACTCAATTAAACAAGCCAGTAGAGCACGAGATCCACTTGATGGCATCAGTAGACGAAAGTCTCACCAAATTAGCAAAAAACACCCTCTTCACAAAATTGGATGCTAAGAGTAGCTTTTGGCAGTTGCCTCTGGACAAAGAATCCAGATTGTTAACGACTTTTATCCCCCCATTTGGTCATTATTGTTTTAACAGTTTACCATTCGGAATTGCTTCTGCACCTGAGATATTCCAAAGAACAACGTCTCAGACCCTGGAAAGCTTGGAAGAAATAATATGCCTTATGGGTGACATTCTCATACATAGTTCATCAAAGGAAGAACATGACCATCGAGTGAGAGCTGTCCTTAAAGTCCTAGAAGAAGCAGGTTTGACATTAAATGACAAATGTGAATTTGCAAAACCTATGATAAAATTCTTAGGCCGCATTGCGCAAGCTACAGGAATTACAGCTAACCCACAGAAAACCAAGGTCATTAAAGAATTCCCACAGTCTAAAAACATCACAAAATTACAAGGATTCCTTTGAATGGTCAATCAAGTGGGTAACTTCCTACCAAACTTGGCAGAAATCAAATGACAGCTGTTGAGACAAGGTCAACAATGGTGCTGGAACATGGGCCAGCAAAATACTTTTGGCAGGATCAAAAATGTCCTAATTTCACCAGAAATTCTAGTGCACTCTGATCCAGAGTTACCAGCAACAGAAAGAAGGTACTGTAGTAGAAATAGCTCCACAATCAAGATCTTATAGAATTGAGATGGGCCAGGGAAATATCACAAGGAACTGAAGAGCCCCGATATCATTGGGAAGGAAACCAATGGAACCTTGACATACTATTTAGATCCGGATGGAGACAAGGAAGCAGAAACAAGTAGAAACTCTGCAACCACTCAGGTGGAAGACACTCCTATCGAACGACGAGAGAATGCAGTTCATCCTCAACCTCGAAACAAAATCAGGACCAGATCAGGGAGATTGGTCAAAGCACCACAGAGGCTAACCCTGTGAAGTCTGAGACTTTGGAGGGAGATGTAGGAAGCTGTATATAGTTGGGATACAGATTTGTAGAGTAAACACCTGATACTAATGTAACTACTGATGTAACTATGATGCAATGTCACATGACTAAGAGACTGTGATCAGGTGGGAAGCAGAAGTAGAACCTCACGTAGAGCACTGAGATTTATATAGATCTGCAAATAAACAACAATGGTTTTTACAATTAACAGCCTACAGTAGCATTCTTAGGGTAATAGGCAAACCCTAAGGAAACCCCATCTAGAATCCAAACCCAAGGTGAAACAAGGTGTAATCAGAAAAAATAGATGCCAAACTAAAGGAATTATTGGGAATGAAAACCAGATTCTTGTTCAAAGACGTGGTATTTAAGAAAGGTTTTAAAGGAAGTGAGGAAGATAGAAGCATGGAGAGGTTCAAGGGAGCAATCCCAGGGTGTGGGGCCTAAGCAACTAATGGCAAAGTGGTGGTTGACAGTTTTTGTGCATGTTGTGTTGTAAGGCTGTTGAAACCGAGCCTTTGAAAAGCTAAGCTTCTGCCTTGTCATATTGCAGCAATATTTTTTTAATGTTCTCCTGACAAACAAATTACAACCTCAGACAAGACACGAGGCATTCAGCTTGAGTCCTGAAAGTGAATAAAAGCTCTGAAAATATGTAATGTCTTTCCATTCAGCACTGCAACTTAGCAAATTTTAATTAGCAAATATTCAAGCAGACTGATGATCTGCTCTTAAATTCTTGATGACTTGGGAGAGCAGCAATAAATGATTAATTTCTGTCATAGTTGAACAAACCCTGGACCTCACTTAGAAAGCTCTTTTCCACCTTGGTTACCTCACCATGAAAACTCACTTTCGTGCATCGGAGGGAGTGCAGGGCGGTGCCTGGATTCGAGCTGTGGCCGTCAGTGTGGGCCATTGTGTCCCACAAGTCACACAGCAACCATTAAATACAATACACTGAACACGAACTGAAGCTCATCCACCCATCCTCCTCCCCCCAACCCCACAATGAGGTAAGTTACAGACTTAAACTAAGAATTAATTTTAACCCCTGACCGATCAGCTCACTGCAATCTCAGCAGTCTGTTCTCACTGTCGACTATACTCCCTTCCTAAAGGAGGAACAAATTTCCATTTACGGAACTTTTCAGGTCTAAGTACTTTACTGTTCTATTTCCTGTGCTGTGGGTTTGCTGAATAATGGTTGGTATTAATCCCCTTCGCTGATGAATAAATCCTAAATCCACCGGTCAGAGGACACCAATGTCAATAGGCGTACCAAGTTTAATTAGGGATGACCCACTTCCAAACTCTGAGAAACTATCCTTAACTCCAACTCAGCAGAGAAGAAGGCTCCAGGGGTTCCCCACCTTCAATGATAATGGAGCTCAGCATGTGAGGGTAAAAGACAAGGGCTGCAGTATTTGAAATCATCTTCAGCCAGAAGTGCAAAACCGGGGAGATGGTGGCATAGTGATAATATCACTGGACTAGTAATCCAGAGGCTCGGGCTAATGCTCTGGGAGCATGGGATCGAATCCCACCACGGCAGCTGGTGGAATTTAAATTCAACTAATAAACCTGGACTATAAAACTAGTGTCCGTAATGGTGACCATGAAACTATCACTGATTGTCGTAAAGACCCAGCTGGTTCGCTAATGCCTTTTAGGAAAGGAAACCTGGCATCCTTACCTGGTCCTTATCTTATCTGTGACTCCAGATCCACAGGTTGATGCCCTGAGGAAATGGCCTGGTTAAGCCACTTATCTCAAGAGCAATTAGGGATGGGCAACAAATGCTGAACTTTCCAGTGACACCCACATCCCATGAAAGAATAAAGGGAAAAATGATCCATCTCAGCCTCCTCCTGCGGTCTCCAGCATCACAGATGCCAGTCTTCAGCCTATTCAATTCACTCTATGTGATATCAAGGCATAGCTGAATGCACTGGATACTGCAAAGTCTATGGGCCTTGCAACATTTGGGCTGTAATACTGAAGACTTGCACTCCAGAACGAATCACATCCCTAGTGAAACTGTCCCAGTACAGCTACGACACTGGCATCTACCCGGCAATGTGGAAGATTGCCCAGGTGTGTCCTGTCCACCAAAAGTAGGACAAATTCAACCCGGTCAACTGCCCAATCAGTCCACTCTCGATCATCAGCAAAGTGATGGAAGGTGTCGCTGATAGTGCTATCAAGTGGCACTTATTCAACCATAATCTGCTCATTGATGTTCATTTTGGGTTCTCCCAAGGTCATTCTGTTCCAGATATCATTACAGCCTTGGTCCAAACAAAATAACTGAACTCCTGAGGTGAGGTGAGAGTGACTGCCCTTGACATCAAGGCAGCATTTGACCGAGTGTGGCATCAAGGAGCCCGAGCAAAACTGGAGTCAATGGGAATCAGGGGAAAAACTCTCCACTGGCTAGAGTCATACCTAGCACAAAGGAAGATGGCTGCAGTTGTGTGAGGCCAATCATCTCAGCTCCAGGATAAGGCTGCAGGAGTCCCAACCATCTTCAGCTGCTACATCATTGACTTTCCCTCCATCATAAGGTCAGAAGTGGGGATGTTCACTGATGATTGCACCATTCGTGACTCCTCAGATACTAAAAAGGGCAAAAAAACAAACTGCAGCTGATGAAAACCTAAAAATGCTGGAAATATTCAGCAGGTCAGGCAGCATCTGTGTAGAGAGAAACAGAGTTAGTATTTCAGGTCTGTGACCGTTGACCTGTAGCATTAACTCTTTTTCTCGCTCCACAGATGCTGCCTGTCCTGCTGAGTATTTCCAGCACTTTCTGTTTTTTTCCCTCAGATACTGAAGTCGTCCACGTTCATATCAGCAAGACCTGCATAACATTCAGGCTCGAGTTGATAGGTCTGTTATCATTGTTGTAGGTCTTGGATTTGGTAGCCATGGATCCAGATTTACAGATAATGTTGGAGGCTAGGCTGTTGGTAAACATTAACTTTTATAGAACATTATACTAACTCTGTACAATATAGACTCAGCATGAGGCTCTACATAGAACTATCTCTCCCCATGTTTTGTTGCCATGTGATCTTATCTCACTGATGATCTGGACTATATATTTAGATATTTAACATGAATCCTTTATATTGCATCTCCCGCCTTGTCTCAAACTCTAATAAATATTACTGACATTAACCCACATCTCCCCCCAAAGCCTCTGCCTTCATTCTGTTCCACGACTTCTGGTTGGAATGAGGGTTCCATCAGCAGTTCTTTTTGCTCTTGGTGATGGATTGCACAGGTAATGCAGTTCAAGGTCATTTCCTCTAAGTGATTTTGAGATCCTTGGCCACCAGACTGAATTTTGCGCTTTAGCATGACACTTTGTAATGCTTAGGTATCCTGGTGTATTCTTTGACAGGATCTCGATCGAGTCTGAGGGCTCTTGGTGTGACCTATGACTCACATCATAAGGATCAGTGCTGGGGCCACAGCTGTTCACAACCTATATAAATAATTTGGATATGGGAACCAAATGTATTATTTCAAAATTTGCTGGTGACACAGAACTAGATGGGAAGGTGAGTTGTGAGGAGGATGCAAAAATGCTCCAAGAAGATTTGGACAGGCTAAATGAATGGTAAAGAACATGGCAGATGGAATATAATGCGAATAAGTCTGAAGTTATCCACTTTGATAGGAAAAACAGAAAGGCAGAATACTTCTTAAATGGTGAGAGGTTGGGAAGTATTGAGGTCCAAAGGGACTTGGGTGTCCTTGCTCATGAGCCCCTGAAATCTAGCATGTAGGTACAGCAAGCAATTAGGAAGGCAAATAGTATGTTGGCCTTCTTTGTTAGGGGATTTGAGTTCAGGAATGAAGATGTTTTGCTGCAATTGTATCAAGCTGTGGTGAGACTGTACCTGCAGTATTGTGTACAGTTTTGGTCTCCTTACCTAGGGAAAGATATACTTGCCATAGAGGGAGTGTAATGAAGGTTTACCAGCCTAATCCCTGGGATGGCGGGATTGTCCTATGAGGAGAGACTGAGGAAACTGGGCCTGTATTCTCCAGAGTTTCAAAGAATGAGATGTGATCTCATTGAAACTTGCAAAATTTTTACAGGGCTCGATAGGTTAGGTGTGGATAGGATGTTTCTCCTGGCTGGTTAGTCTACAACCAGGGGCACAGTCTCAGAATAAAGGGAAGGCCATTTAAGACTCAGATGAGTGGGAATTTCTTCACTCAGAGCAAGGTCAATCTTTGGAATTCTCTACCCCAGAGGACAGTGGAGGCTCAATCATTGAGCATGTTCAAGACAGGGATTGATAGTGCAGCTGATGTAGTTTATATGGATTTCAGCAAAGCCTTTGACAAGGACCCACATGGGAGACTTATAAAGAAGGCAAATGCACATGGGGTACAGGGTAATTTGATAAGGTGGATTCGAAATTGGCTTAGTTGTAGGAGACAGAGGGTGATGACAGAAGGCTGCTTTAGTGACTGGAAGCCAGTGTCCAGTGGCGTACCACAGGGATCTGTGCTGGGTCCCCTATTATTCGTCATTTATATAAACGACATAGGTGACTATGTGGGGGGTAGGATTAGTAAGTTTGACACAAAGATTGGCCAGGTGGTTAACAGTGAGGTTGAGTGTCTTGGGCTACAGGAAGATATAGACGGGATGGTCAAATGGGCAGATAAGTGGCAGATGGAATTTAACCCTGAAAAGTGTGAGGTGATACACTTTGGAAGGAGTAATTTGACAAGGAAGTATTCAATGAACGGCATGACACTAGGAAGTTCTGAGGAACAAAGGTTCCTTGGCGTGTATGTCCATAGATCTCTGAAGGCGGAGGGGCATGTTAGTGGGGTGGTGAAAAAGGCATATGGGACACTTGCCTTTATCAGTCGAGGCATAGATTACAAAAGTAGGGAGGTCATGTTGGAGTTGTATAGAACCTTGGTGAGGCCACAGCTGGAGTACTGTGTGCAGTTCTGGTCACCACATTATAGGAAGGATGTGATTACACTGGAGGGAGTGCAGAGGAGATTCACCAGGATGTTGCCTGGAATGAAACATTTAAATTATGAAGAGAGGTTGGATAGACTTGGGTTGTTTTCGTTGGAGCAGAGAAGACTGAGGGGGCGACCTGATCGAGGTGTACAAGATTATAAGAGGCATTGGCAGGGTGGATAGGGAGCAGCTGTTCCCCTTAGTTGAAGGGTCAGTTACGTGGGGACACAAGTTCAAGGTGAGGGGCAGGAGGTTTAGGGGGGATGTGAGGGAAAAGTTTTTTACCCAGACGGTCTGGAATGCGCTGCCTGGGAGGGTGGTGGAGGCGGGTTGCCTCACATCCTTTAAAAAGTACCTGGATGAGCACTTGGCAGGTCATAACGTTCAAGGCTATGGGCCAAGTGCTGGTAAATGGGATTAGGTAGGTAGGTCAGGTGTTTCTCAGGTGTTGGTGCAGACTCGATGGGCTGAAGGGCCTCTTCTGCACTGTGTGATTCTGTGATAGATTCCTGGGTACTAATGGCATCAAGAGATATGAGGATATTGGGGAAAGTTGTGTTAAGGTAGGTGATCAGCCATGATCTAACTGAATGGACAAAGGCCCTACTCCTGTTCCTATATTTCTATAAATTAAGAAGACGTTGACAATACTGAAATGCTCAAAGTATTGTTTCAGGATGAAATTGTTTGGAACATGTTCTGGCCATCTGTTTTTGCAGTATTCTCTAATTTTGGCACATTCTTCATCTGCTTTCTGTGCATGCCATATTTAATTCAGCCTCTGTCTGGTTGCTGGTAGGAATCTTGTGGTCAATGAGCTGTATGACTCTACATCCTCAACAAGATTAATGTCCTCCTGTTCAGGCTTCTCAACAGGAATGTGTGACAATGCACGTGCTGTTGTTTGTTATTTACCTTGCACATATTTGGTTGTGGCATTGAATCTCATGAGTCTTAGCCAACATCCCTGGACTCTTGGTGGCATCTTTGTTAAATCTTTAGCATTCATTAAGGTAACCAGTGGTTTGTGGTCTGACTCAATGGTAAACTTTAGGCCTAAGACATAGGCCGGGATTCCCGCTGGCGTTGGGCATGTTTGGTGGCATGAGCAGACAATATGACGCAATCAGTTTCATGATGGCGTGAAATCAGTTTGTGATTGTTGCTTGGCCTGCCAATCTCGAGCCATCGGATGCCGGGAACTTTATTGTACTACATCTGCAAATCATTATTAAGCCTGCCCACCAGAATCATCCACCCCACTGGATCGTCTGCCCATGTCGGCAGGAAAACACGCCGATGTGTTTCACAACAGCACTTCGCTTGGGATTTCAAGGTTTGTTTGCCTACCTTGCTTCGGTCAGCACTCGCAGTCATCAGTGACAGGCTTCACAGGCAGCACCACATCATTTTTAGGGGGGCTCACGGGCAGGTCTTACCTACCAAATCAGGCATAAGGCAGGGGTGGCTTTTCAATGGCTGCAGGGCTAGAGCTTGCTTGGGGAAGGGGGAGAAGTGGCCTCAGGCAAGGGAAGAGTCTGCAGGACGAGAGATGTACTGATGAAGTGGGGTATCCCGGGGTGTGTGTGGGGGGCACATTGTTGATCATTGCAAGTGGCCTCAAGATGGTGAGGGCTGAGGAGGCAGCCTCTAGAGGAGATGAGACCAGATGGAGATGTGAGGGTGTGTGTGAGAGAATGGGTGGTGATGTCTCTTGAGCTGGCAGTGAGTGAGATGCCAGTGAATGTGTGATGGCCTTGTGAGTGTGTGAGTTTAGAATGATGAGATGGTTGCTTTACCCTGGCTGCACGGATGAGATCATTCATCCTCTATCTGCATTGGATGGCCAACCTCTTCTGTGCAGCATTGGCACTGATCACCGCTGCCATCACCTACCAAGCTGGAGTGGTGATGTCGCTGCCCCTCCTGCAACCAGATCGGGGGTAAAGGACATCACCGCTGGCCTCCACGGTGTCCAAAAGGTGCAGCCTTCTTGCCTATCAGGGCCATGTCTTCTTTGCTGCAGTCCTGGGTTGGAAGCATTGAGTGCGGCTGTACTTTAAATGTGGTGCCTGGCATGATGAAGCAGCGAGGTGACGGCGTGGCAGGCGAATCGGAGCCTGCCCGCCATCCCAGGAATGTGTAATTAATGCGACAGGTTTGGGACGATACAGCATGAAAAGCCGCCATTGCGGCCGGCGGGTAAAACATTTTTCTCGCCCGCTGCTGCACTTCGTGCAAATCTGGGACGATTCCACCCATAGTCGGCAAGCTGCTCACAGGCCCATGTGGCTGTCAATGCCTCTTTCTCAATTACAATGTGTCTTTGTTCCACTTCAGTCAATGACTGAGATGTATAGTATTCTGGGGTGCATGTTCCACCTTTCTGTATTTGAGAGGGTGCTGCCCCTAGTCCAGTCGCAGATGCATCTGCGGAAACTATTGCAGACAGTTCCAGGTCGTGGTGTGCCGATATGGCCAGTAAAATGAGCGTGTTCTTTATATCTTGGAATGAGAAGTGAGATTTGCAGATGTTCTCCCCAGCACTCCGCTTGGTCTTGTCTGAACAATTGTTGCAGTGGTTCATTCACCTGTGCCAGATTAGGGAGGAGTTTCCCTGCCTGACTAACCATTCCCATGAAGCTTTGAAGCTCTGTAACGCTATGGGGTGGTGGAAAATCTTTGATTGCCTTGGTCTTTAGTGGATCAGCCTTGATGCCTTATGTGCGAACAATGTGTCCCAGAAATTTAACGGTTAGTTGTGAGAACTCACACTTATTGGTCAGAGTTAGCTCTGCTCCTGTGTGGTGGTGCCATTGGTCAGGAGGTCATCAATTTGGCACATGACCCCTCCTAATCCTACCAAAATGCCTGCCATTGTTCTCTGAAAAATCTCTAGAGCTGATGTGATTCCAAAGGGTAGGCGATTAAAACAATATTTCCCAAAGGGTGTGATGAATGTAGTTTGGATTCTTCGTCCAAAGGTAGTTGCCAGGATCCACTGTTTGTATCCAATTCTGTAAAAATTGTGCTTTTTTCTAGCTCTGCCAGACTCTCATCCACAGATGCCATTGGATGGATCTCCCTTTCCACTGCTTGGTTTAACTGTGTGAGGTCAACACAGATTCGTATTGAGTCAGTCGGTTTCAGTACTGGAACCACAGCTGGGCCCCGACTTGTAGGTTTGGTTACAGGTGAGGTGACTCTCTGATCTGGCATTGACTCAATTTCTTCTTTCACTGTAAAAGTGGGTGTGGAACCTTCCTTGGGGTGAACAAGCGCACTGGTTTGGCATCTAGTCTCAATGTGATGCATCGGCTGTTTTTTGGTTCCCCCAGGCCTCTGAATACTTTTGGGAATTCTGTCCTGAATTCTGTTGATTCTTCTTTGATTCCCAATTCATCTACTCTATAGATCAGTTGTAGGTCTGTGCAAGATTTTTGACTTCACTGTGAACTCTCCCGGTTGTGGATCACATACAAAGTTTCTGTGATTTCTCTTCCTTTGTACTGAAGTGTAACACTCAACTGTCCCTTGACCTTCAGCTGAACACCTCCTGGACTGTGGAGTCTTGTGGTGGAAGCCTGCTTTTAGCCACTGTTCTGTATCTGAAAGAATTGAAACTCCCACTCAAGTGTCTGATTTGGAGTTTGTTTTCTGTCTGTTGACCATAATGTCTGTGCTCCAGTAACTCCCAGTAAATTCTGTGACTTCTCCCAAGAATGGTACATGATCTTAGTTGCTTCTCCTTTAATTGTTTTGTTAAGAGCTATTCATTGTGGCACACTGATTTAAAATGGCTTCTCTTCTTGCATTTTTCTGGGCATTCTTCGCACCGATGTAGCCTTTTCCTGCCATAACAAGAGCACCAAACAATGGCAGTTACTGTGCCCTCTTCACTCTTTCCCTGTTTAGGATTAGATTCCCTGCAGCTTCTATCGGCTACAAACTGGACCGTATCAGCCGTTTTTCTCCACATGATTTCTTTTGCGCCTCGAATCTTTTTGTTTTGTTTTCTCACTTCTGCCTGCCTTGTTAACTACACAGCCTTCAATAGGGTCAAATCTTCCCTTGATTGCAAAAAATCCCATGGTGTCTCTTCTGAAACTCCTACAACAACGTGATCCTGAATTAATCTATCTTTCAGGGATCCATATTGACAATTCTCAGCTAATCAATATAAATCTTTAATAAAGGAATCTATGCTCTCTCCCAGTCTTTGGGTATGCCAATTGAATTTTACTTTCTCTATTATGGTGTTCTTTTGAAGACTAAAATAAATACCAAAAGTTTTTCTAACCTCTTCATAAGTCATCGTGTCTTCGTTTATGTTCTGTCTGACCATTACGTTGTCTGCACCACTGCCTATGGTGTGGAGAAGGGCTTTTTTTTATTCATTCACAGGATGTGGGCTTTGCTGGCTGGGCCAGCATTTATTGCCCATCCCTAATTGCCCTTGAGAAGGTGGTGGTGAGCTGCCTTCTTGAACCGCTGCAGTCCATGTGGTGTAGGTACACCCACAGTGCTGTTAGGGAGGGAGTTCCAAGGAACAGCAATATATTTCCAAGTCAGGATGGTGACTTGGAGGGGAACTTCCAGGTGGTGGTGTTCCCACCTATCTGCTGCCCTTGTCCTTCTAGATGGTAGTGGTCGTGGGTTTGAAAGGTGCTTTTGAAAGAGCCTTGGTGAATTCCTGCAATGCATCTTGTAAATGGTACACACTGCTGCTACTGTGCGTTGGTGGTGAATGTTTGTGGATGTGGTGCCAATCAAGAAGGCTTCTTTGTCTTGGATGGTGTCAAGAAGGGTACTGACCTTCTCCTTGCTAGACTTCTCTGCTGGTACCAAACCTGTTCTGTACCTGGTAAACCTACAATGCCAGTTCTGCCACTTCTTGGTTTGATCTGGACCTCCCATGTGATTGAAGCACTCTGGTAAAAGTAGAATTTTTTTCCATATCTTCCTGTTACTGCTATTTCCTCTGAAGCTCAGTTAAAGATTTTGCTGCACTGTCCTTGTCCTGCAGTCATTTCTCTTGGTGCTTATTCCATTCACTGTGCTCTTCACTTGTTGCTCCTTTCATCATGTTTTCCACTGTCACCATCGGTTATCATTGTTGTGGGTCTTAGATGTGGTAGTTATGGATCTCGATTTACAGGTAAGGCTGGAGGCTAGGCTGTTGGTAAGCTCTACCCTTAATTGAACATTATACTAACTCTATACAATAGACTCAGCATGAGGCTCTAAGTAAAACTATCTCTCTCCATTCTCTGTGTGATGTGACTGTGACTTATGTCACTGATGAAGTAGACTACCTATTTAAATATTGAACATCAACCCGTTATACTACGTTAAATGGTGAGCAACATTTACTTCACACAAATGCCAGACAATAACCATCCCCAACACGAGAGAATCTAACCATTGCCCCTTGACAATCGATGGCATTACCATTGCTGAATCCCCCACTATCAACATCCTGGGGTTATCATTGACCAGAGACTGCACTGGACTAGATACTATATAGATACTGTGGCTACAAAAGCAGGTCAGAGGCTGGGAGTTCTGTGGTGATGGTGATGGCATAGTGGTACTTTCACTGGACTAGTAATCTAGAGACCCTAGGGTAATGCTGTGGGTTTGAATCCCGCCATGCCAAATGGTGGAATTTGAATTCAGTAAAAATCTGAAATTAAAAGTCTAATGATAACCATTGCAGATTGTTGTAAAAACCCATATGAATCACTAAATGGCCTTAGGGAAGGAAATCTGCTGTCCTTACTGGTCTGGCCTACATGTGACTCCAGAGCCACAGCTCAGTGGTTGGCTCTTAAATACCCTCTGAACAAGGGCATTTAGGGATGGGAAATAGATGGCTGGCCTAGCCAGTGATGCCCACACCCAATGAATAAAAAAAATAAATAACTCACCTCCTCAAAGCCTGTCCACCATCTACAAGGCACAAGTCAGGAGTGTGATGGAATACTCTCCACTTGCCCGGATGAGTGCAGATCCAACAACACTCCAAAAGCTTGACCATCCAGAACTAAACATTAGTTTGAGCACCCCATCCACCACCTTGAACAATCACTCCCTCCAACACTGGCACACAGTGGCAGCAGTGTGTACCATCTACAAGACGCACTGCAGCAACTCCTCAAGATTATTTCCACAGTAGCTTCCAAATCTGCAATCTCTACCACCTAGAAGGACAAGGCCAGTGGGCACATGGGGAACCATCACCTGCAAGTTTCACTCCAAATCATGCACCATCCTGACTCAGAATTTTTGCCGCTGTTACTTCGCTGTCGCCGGGTCAAAATCCTGGAACATAAGACTTAGGAGCAGGAGGAGGCTATTTGGCCCTGTGAGCCTACTCTGCCATTCAATAACATCATGGTTGATCTGGTTGTAGTCTCAACTCCGCATTCCTGTCTGCCCCCCCACCCCTGCCTCCCCCCGATAACCCTTGACTCCCTTGTCAATCAAAAGCTGGAACATTGAGCATTGGGACAGTACCACATGGACTGCAGCAGCTCACCACCACTTCCCAACCGCAATTAAGGATGGGCAATAAATGCTGACCTTACCAGTCTCCTCCTCCTAAATCTCTGGCATCTTCTCTCAGGGTACTGCCTCACATTTTATCGATACCTTTGTAGAAGTCTTTACTGTTCTCTTCCATGTTTTTTCAGATTCTTTCCTGATATTCGCTGCTTGTCCTTCATCCCTTACACAAGTTTTAGATACTGCTTGAACTTAAGTTCCAATATGTAGTTGTTCATTTGAGACCTTAACCATACAGGCAACAGGAGACAGTCCGGTGAAGCAACTAGGAAACTTTACTTAAGTTATAAAGTAATACTTAACAAAGCAGGGCACCGACTTTACGAGCATACTACAGTTCTTGCTCCTGGTTCAGCTCGAGGAGTGAGGTGACACTCAGTCTCTGTTCTCTCCCCGTCACTTCTGTGGTCTTCTGCTTCTCCTGTGGGCAGCAAGCTTTGCAAAACTTCAGTTTCAAACGTGGTGTGCACCTTGGTCACTGAAAGCTGCTGTTTATTAACTCTTTCCAAGCCACAGCCCATGTGCATGATCAGTGATGTTACTGATTCCTGATTGGTTTGTGCGGTGCTGTGATCAGGCCTTGATTGGTTTATTTGGTGCATGATCAGTTTCTGATTGGTTTCTGGAGGGTGATAGTCATCTATTGATGTCATTTCCCTTTATCCTCAACTCACCCTCTAAGGCGTCGATTACTTGTGGGACCATCCCTCTCATTATGATGATTCTGTCATTTCATTAAATTTTATGACTTTCTTCTAAAATAATGGGGGCCTTAGGATGGTTTAAATGTCTGCTTATTGGAGATAAGAGAGCATATAATATCTAGTGACACTGGACTCATTGGTCGAGATGTCTAATTGATCTATAGGTATCAGTATTGTATGTCCTGTATAACTCTCATTCAAACATTAAATCAGTCTGTTTAAGCTGTAAGACCTGCTTTGCCATTGTGTGTTTTTGGAGTATTTGCCAGCGCTTGTTATAAGTTAATTGAAAATATAGAATGGTGCATAGCCTTACAGAAATTACACAGTCGATATAAAATATATGTCAAACCAATGCTTGAAAATGACTGGTGTGTTAAAGTTAAGGCAGCAAGATTCACTTCAAAATATAACATAACACATTCTTAAATAATAGAAGTCAAGCAAACTACACAGCTACAAAGGCTAATTACAGAACTTGATTCTAAACATACAGAATCAAAACAGTTACACAATGTGAAGGAAAGTGACTGTTTCTTTTAAAACATCTACATTAATTTGAGGCACAAAGCTGAATGTTTTAACACCTGTTTTCCTTTTGCACAATGGACCTTTGAATTTAGGGTTTACTGATAAGTTTTAGTGGCGAGGGAGGTTAATGGTCCCAGACCAGAACTGTTCAACCGTGACGTCTTACATCAGTGGCTTGAGGCCATGTGGTTTTTCTCCCTTGGCAAGTGTGAGTGTGATGCTAACAAAGGCCAAGTCATGTGATGTTCCAGTGTCCCAGAATTCAGCATAGAATCATATTGGGTGAACATACTTCACTTATTTGACTACTGCCCATAACTAAACTACAAACTAATTGTAAATAATTATCAAACTTAAACTTTTCTACACTTGTTTAATCTCTTTTTATATTCTTTTTTTATTTTTATCACTGACTTTTACTTATTCTTTGAATTCGGTGAATCATATTGCGATTTTCAATGTGCAGCTTTTAGACTCAGTGATGTACAATTCACTGGGCAACCTGCTTTTGGAGTTAGTGTAAGAGGCAGCGAAATGTGCTAGGTTCGAACCCCACTCTCTCCTGATTCAGCTAATCCCAGGTGGGCAACAAAAGAAACACCATCAGGTTAAGGAAAATACAATCAAAGTTCCTGTTGCCCATTCACTCCCATTGTATATAATCCCAATGGATTAAACCCCTTCCCATTCACTCACACTCTATAGATTTCCAATGGGGTCCAGTGACCACAACTGGAAGGCTGATCAGTGTGGACTTGAGGTGAGGGCCACACTTGTTGCTTTGGGTGAAAGAATGAGGTTCACTATTCACAGAGCCGGACAAGTAACTGAGTGTCCAACATGAGATCATCGCCTGTATAGCAGGAGAGGAAATTGCACAACTTGTTACATTTAAATGTCAACGAGGAATCCTAATGATCGAGAATGACTGCTTGACGCTGGTCCAGTCCAGAATTTAACATGTTCACTGTTTGTTGCCAGTTGCGTCACGCCAGTGAATTTCCTCACCTCAACCATTGTACTGGAGCACCCCCTGCTGGTCAGCTGAATATACACATGGAAAACAGGCAACCTCTGAAATGTTTCTTGTGACTGGTTTGGCAGAAAACAATCCTGCTTGTTTCAGGATTTCTATTTTAAAAATCCAGTTTGCCAATGTGCACCCCATTGAATTAGTTACATTGTCATTCAATTAGAGTTAAGAAATTGCTGAACATAAAACCAAAATTTGCATTAAACTCATTTAATTTCTTAAAGGTTCTGCTGTATCTGACTATCATTGATCTTAGTCAGGATTGACTGCATTCAGCAGATTGGGAAATGAAAAAATATACAACTCTGTTTTAATGTCATCTGACTGAGGATTTTCTTCTGATGTGTATCACGCATTATATATAATTGGAGTGAATAGGGATTCCACACAATCAGGGTGAGTGGGAAAGGACTGACCCATTGGGATTCCAATGGGAGTGAATGTCAAAGGGTTTGTTCCATTGAGATTGTATACAATTGAAGTGAATGGGGAGGTGTTTGATCCATTGGGATTGTATACAATGGGAATATAGTGACTTGGAATACTTGGAGAAATTTTCTACGGTCCACAATGGGACTGCATAGTGAGCAGCTACACAGTTTAGACAATGACTTTCTGTCCATCAATCATAGTGTTCGATCATATGTTGGCACTGTCTGTATTTCATACTGAGTGTGTGCAATGATGGTAACTGCTCCTTTCACGTCCTCCTGCGCTGTGACAGTGATGTGATAACATCCCAATACTTTGGCCTTTAATCCTGCCACTGGTGCAGAATTCCTAGTAAGTTATGAGTTGTTCACAGACACGAGCAATACACTAAACTATAGCCATTCAATGGTCAGTTAAGGTCAGTGTTGTTCCCTACAGTAGATGTGCAATTGAATAAAATCATACAAACCATTTCCTGAACACCCTGGAGGCTACTGCATACTTTTTGCGTAAAGATTTGAAGGCAGTCCCTAGGTTGTGGTGAGTAAGCAGGTCTCAGCCAGACACCACTTGGAGCACGACAACTGACCTCAGCTCCCCTAGAATTCATGCTGCAAATTGTACCCAGTGGCTTGAAGGTGGACAGTGCAGGGGAGAATGGATGTTGAGTGAGGACTGGGTCAGTTATGATGATGTCTGCAGTGGAAGAGCCTGCCCAACGACTAGCTGAAAAATGAAAACTTGAGTGAGGGTGGAACTTGAGAATGGCCAGTCAGCATAACTTTCATCTGAGTCAAAAGGAGAGAAAAGACAAAGGTTTCTCAGAAAAATAGACG
Source organism: Cetorhinus maximus (assembly GCF_964194155.1). Classification (NCBI taxonomy): domain Eukaryota; kingdom Metazoa; phylum Chordata; class Chondrichthyes; order Lamniformes; family Cetorhinidae; genus Cetorhinus; species Cetorhinus maximus. The sequence continues at coordinate 42,795,872 of NC_135899.1, forward strand.
GAGGCAGCTGCCAGACATGGGGCTAAATTTTATGTTGAGGGCTGCCCCCTGACATAAAAGTTGGGGACGAGTCCACCTGTGTTTGGCCTGCTCGACCCGTAACCATTTAATAGCCATCAACCCTCGGGACGAGACTTCTGTCCCCAGCGGGAAGTTCCTCCACTGAGTGCCGTCGGCCAAACAGATGGCTGGCATCTCTCTTGGCCCAGCAGCGCCATCTGGAGTGGTGGCCACTGCTGGGACTGCAATATTCCCCAAGGAAGGCGTTCAATGATAGAGGCCAGACTGTGAAATGAGTCTTGGGCCTTGCCGGGGCTGGGCTGAGGGAGGTGGGTTCAGGAGTGACAGGTCAAGGAGGGATGAATGCAGGGGTGAGTTCACACTTGAGGGTTTTTCCGTTAAGCTCAGGGTGCTGGAGCAGGGGACTCACCCACCCCTCAGCCCATCCATCAGCCCGACAGTTATTACTGGAAACCTGGCATAACCCTCTCCTGCCTTTGGGTAAAATCACAGGCATGGTATCTCTGGTATGGTGCCCAATTTTATACCTTCTCCACCAGCTGTCCCACCCATGGGGGAGTGTAAAATTCTTGCCACATTATCTGAGGGAGAGACAGTTGCCTTTCCAAGCTGAGACAGAGGCACATCAAACAGGAAGATGCTTCAGTTCGATTTTAATTTGGAGATATCTTGGATCTTCTCACCCTTTCCTTCTGTCCAGCTTGCATCACATCCAGAAACCATAGAAATATTATGGCGCAGAAAGAGGCCATTCAGCCCATTGTAGCTGTGCCAGCCATAAAGAGAGAAAAAAGAAGCTAGCCGCTCATTTTTAATCCCACTTTCTAGCACCTGGTCCATAGCCTTGCAGGTTACAGCACCTCAGGTGCATATTGTTACCACCAGTCCCCAGGTGAGGTCCCTCAATTTGTTATGATTCCAGGTGAGATACCCCAAATTGTTAACTTCGCAAATGGGACCCCAATTTTGTCATGCTCCTGGCAGAGGAGGAGCGGGTTGGCTCCTCCTCTTTATTCAACCCCTTTGGTTGGTCGCAACAAGGTTAATTTAAAAGGGATCCCTTGCCTCATAGGTACCTTTTTGCAGTCCAAATGTATTTATGTTTTAGAAGGAGCCAACTTAACCAGACTTTCTTGAGTCAAAGAAAGAGTAAGTTTATTAGTTACTAAAAACCCAAGAAAAAATTAATAAAACATGACACACACACAGATCAGAAAGGAGAATTGAATCTAAAAATAAAAGTTAAAAAGGAGATACGAATCAGTCTTTGGTTTGTCCATGAGGCATAGAGGGCAAACCGTTGTGCCTGCTAAATTGGGTGATTCTGGTCGAGCTGACTTCGGCAGCTTAGCAGTTGGTTTGGGGACACTTAGTTCTGCAAGTTAGCAGAAGAAGCTGTCCTATTTCCTTTTGGATTGTGGTTTTGCTGACTTGCCTCCAGCAACAGAGAGAGAAAGAAAGCCTTAGCCTGCAGGCTGCAAAGTGGTGCCCAGTCGATCTTCTTCTGCAGTGACTCTCATTAGCACACTAGAACTAGAACACACAGTTCAGGTCTGCAGCTAGCTTTTTAACCCATTTTCTTGTGTATTCCTGGAAGGGAAAAAAAAACAAACATGTCTTTTGCCCGGAGTCCGTTTTCTTTCAGCTCAGATCATTTCCACATTCTGAGATATAACTCAGGAGGAGATGGTTTCTGTTGAGATATGATAATCAGTCTGTATTGTCTCCACAACCACAGGAGATTAAAGTTCTTCAGTCTTTTGCATTTCATCCCTTCCTTTCAAGTATCTCTGTCTGAAGTAGGCCTTGACATCTTTTATGCTGTGACATTCCACAGTCTCTCTAGACTTATTGGTCAAGTATAAGCCTCTTAGGAATTTTCCACATTGTAGTTACTTTACATTTTCAGCCATTTTTGCTCAATGTCTTTGCTTGTATGTCCTTTTTAAAAAGACAGATCTTCCTTAAAAATTTCAATACGCCCGTAAGTAATTTGAGGCTATAATCCTCTGTTGTAACGCAAATCCAGGAACCATTTAAATGAGTTGAGCGTTTAAGCCTCAACTACCGATTTAGGCAGTGAATTCCAGACTCCCACCACTCTTTGGGTGAAAAGGTTTTTCCTCATGTCCCCTCTAACCCTTCTACCAATCACCTTCAATCTATGCTCATGGTAATTGACCCCTCAGCTACGGAAACAAGTCTTTCCTGTCTATCCTATCTGGCCTCTCATAATTTTGTACAACTCAGTTGGTCACCCTCAGCCTCCTCTGTTCTAAAGAAAACAACCCTGGATATCCAATCTCTCCTCATATCTGCAATTTTCAAGCCCTGGCAGCATTCTTGCAAATCTCCTCTGTACTCTCTCCAGAGTAATTATGTCCTTCCTGTAATGTGGTGACCAGAACTATACACAAAACTCCAGCTGTGGCCTAACCACCGTTTTATACAGTTCCAGCATTGCATAAAAGCAAAATACTGCGGATGCTGGAAATCTGAAACAAAAACAAAAATTGCTGGAAAAACTCAGCAGGTCTGACAGCGTTTGTGGAGAGAAAGACAGGGTTAACGTTTTGAGTCCGTATGACTCTTCTTCAGAACTAAAGAGAAGTAAAAATATGGTGAAATATATACTGTTTAAGGGGGGGTGGGACAGGTGAAGCTGGATAGAGAGCCAGTGATAGGTGGAGGCAAAGAGGAGATTGCAGAAGATGTCATAAACAAAATCCAGCATTACATCCCTGCTGTTATATTCTGCACCTCATCCAATACAGGAAAGCATTCCATATGCTTTCTTTACCAACTTATCCACCTGTCCTGCCACCTTCAGCGACCTGTGGACATGCACACCAAGGCATCTCACTTACTCTACCCCTCTCAATATTTGACATAAGTCATACCATAAGACAAGTTATTCAGGGTTGCTAGACAATAAAGACAATCCTTGAGGTCACTGAAGAGACACAGTCATGTAAAAGGAAGTTATTTAAACCATATTTTAATTCTTTCCCTTTTTTCTCCATTGACACTTGGGTTCTGATTGAACCATTTCCACAATCGTTGCAAATTATTCATTTAAGCCCATAACACTATGACAAGGCACCAATCGAACTCCCGTTGGGAACATTCTTATTTGAGAGTTCTGGAAATAGAGAATGACCATTAAATAGATGCCAGGTAGCTCCAAATGCACAAGAGGTGCTCTGTGCCCTCGAACAAATTCCTGTACACCCTGTACTCTGTTCCCCCTATCAGACTCCTGTACACCCTGTGCTCTGTTCCCTCTATCAGACTACTGTCCACCCGGAGCTCTGTGCCCTCTATCAGATTCCTTCACACCCTGAGCTTGGTGCCTGATATCAGACCCCTGTACACCCTGAGCTCTGTGCCCTCTATCAGACCCCTGTACACCCTGAGCTCTGTGCCCTCTATCAGACCCCTGTACACCCTGAGCTCTGTGCCCTCTATCAGACCCCTGTACACCCTGAGCTCTGTGCCCTCTATCAGACCCCTGTACACCCTGAGCTCTGTGCCCTCTATCAGACCCCTGTACACCCTGAGCTCTGTGCCCTCTATCAGGCCCCTGTACACCCTGAGCTCTGTGCCCTCTAGTAGATTCCTGCACACCCTGAGCTCTGTGCCCTCTATCAAAGTCCTGTACACCCTGAGCTCTGTGCCCTCTATCAGACTCCTGTCTACCCGGAGCTCTGTGCCCTCTATCAGATTCCTGTACACCCTGAGCTCTGTGCCCTCTATCAGACTCTAGTACACCCTGAGCTCTGTGCCCTCTATCAGACTCATGTACACCCTGTGCTCTGTGCCCTCTATCAGTCTCCTGTACACCCTGTGCTCTGTGCCCTCTATCAGACTCATGTACACCCTGAGCTCTGTGCCCTCTATCAGATTCCTGTACACCCTGAGCTCTGTGCCCTCTATCAGACTCCTGTACACCCTGTGCTCTGTGCCCTCTATCAGACTCCTGTACACCCTGTGCTCTGTGCCCTCTATCAGATTCCTGTACACCCTGAGCTCTGTGCCCTCTATCAGACTCCTGTACACTCTGTACTCTGTGCCCTGTCTCGACTCCTGTACATGCTGTGCTCTGTTCCCTCTATCACACTCCTGTGTACCCTGTGCGCTGTGCCCTCCATCAGACACCTGTACACCCTGTGCTCTGTTCCCTCTATCAGGCTCCTGTGTATCCTGTGCTCTGTGCCCTCTATCAGGCTCTTGTACACACTGTGCTCTGTGCCCTCTATCAGACTCCTGTACACCCTGTGCTTCGTGCCCTCTATCAGACTCCTGTACACCCTGTGTCCTCTATCAGACTCCTGTACACCCTGTGCTCTGTTCCCTCTATCAGACTACTGTCCACCCGAAGCTCTGTGCCCTCTATCAGATTCCTTCACACCCTGAGCTTGGTGCCTGATATCAGACCCCTGTACACCCTGAGCTCTGTGCCCTCTATCAGACCCCTGTACACCCTGAGCTCTGTGCCCTCTATCAGACCCCTGTACACCCTGAGCTCTGTGCCCTCTATCAGACCCCTGTACACCCTGAGCTCTGTGCCCTCTATCAGACCCCTGTACACCCTGAGCTCTGTGCCCTCTATCAGGCCCCTGTACACCCTGAGCTCTGTGCCCTCTAGTAGATTCCTGCACACCCTGAGCTCTGTGCCCTCTATCAAAGTCCTGTACACCCTGAGCTCTGTGCCCTCTATCAGACTCCTGTCTACCCGGAGCTCCGTGCCCTCTATCAGACCCCTGTAGACCCTGAGCTCTGTGCCCTCTATCAGACTCCTGTACACCCTGAGCTCTGTGCCCTCTATCAGACTCCTGTACACCCTGAGCTCTGTGCCCTCTATCAGATTCCTTTACACGCTGAGCTCTGTGCCCTCTATCAGACTCCTGTACACCCTGTGCTCTGTGCCCTCTGTCAGACTCCTGTACACCCTGAGCTCTGTGCCCTCTATCAGATTCCTGTACACCCTGAGCTCTGTGCCCTCTATCAGACTCTAGTACACCCTGAGCTCTGTGCCCTCTATCAGACTCCTGTACACCCTGAGCTCTGTGCCCTCTATCAGACTCCTGTACACCCTGTGCTCTGTGCCCTCTATCAGACTCCTGTACACCCTGAGCTCTGTGCCCTCTATCAGATTCCTGTACACCCTGAGCTCTGTGCCCTCTATCAGACTCCTGTACACCCTGAGCTCTGTGCCCTCTATCAAAGTCCTGTACAACATGTGATCTGTGAACTCAACCAGACTCCTGCTCACACTGTCCCCTCTATGAGTCTCCTGTGTACCCTGTGTTCTGTGCTCTCTGTTACACTCCTGTACACCCTGTGCTCTGTGCCCTCTATCAAATTCCTGTACACCCTGTGCCCTCTCTCAGATTCCTGTACACTCTGTACTCTGTGCCCTGTCTCGCCTCCTGTACATGCTGTGCTCTGTTCCCTCTATCACACTCCTGTGTACCCTGTGCGCTGTGCCCTCCATCAGACACCTGTACACCCTGTGCTCTGTTCCCTCTATCAGGCTCCTGTGTATCCTGTGCTCTGTGCCCTCTATCAGGCTCTTGTACACACTGTGCTCTGTGCCCTCTATCAGACTCCTGTACACCCTGTGCTTCGTGCCCTCTATCAGACTCCTGTACACCCTGTGTCCTCTATCAGACACCTGTACACCCTGTGCTCTGTGCCCTCTATCAGACTCCTTACGCCCTGTGCTCTGTGCCCTCTATCAGACTCCTGTACACCCTGTGCTCTGTGCCATCTATCAGACTCCTGTACGCCCTATGCCCTCTATCAGACTCCTGTACACCCTGTGCTCTGTGCCCTCTATCAGACTCCTGTACGCCCTGTGCTCTGTGCCCTCTATCAGACTCCTGTACACCCTGTGCTCTGTGCCCTCTATCAGACTCCTGTACACCCTGTGCTCTGTGCCCTCTATCAGACTCCTGTACACCCTGTGCTCTGTGCCCTCTATCAGACTCCTGTACACCCTGTGCTCTGTGCCCTCTATCAGACTCCTGTACACCCTGAGCTCTGTGCCCTCTATCAGACTCCTGTACACCCTGTGCTCTGTGCCCTCTATCAGACTCCTGTACACCCTGTGCTCTGTGCCCTCTATCAGACTCCTGTACACCCTGTGCTCTGTGCCCTCTATCAGACTCCTGTACACCCTGTGCTCTGTGCCCTCTATCAGACTCCTGTGCACCCTGAGCTCTGTGCCCTCTATCAGATTCCTGTACACCCTGAGCTCTGTGCCCTCTATCAGACTCCTGTACACCAGGAGCTCTGTGCCCTCTATCAGACTCCTGTACGCCCTGTGCTCTGTGCCCTCTATCAGATTCCTGTACACCCTGTGCTCTGTGCCCTAAATCAGACTTCTGTACACCCGGAGCTCTGTGCCCTCTATCAAAGTCCTGTACAACATGTGATCTGTGAACTCAACCAGACTCCTGCTCACACTGTCCCCTCTATGAGTCTCCTGTGTACCCTGTGTTCTGTGCTCTCTGTTACACTCCTGTACACTCTGTGCTCTGTGCCCTCGATCAGACTCCTGTATATACCATGCTCTGTGCCCTCTATCAAATTCCTGTACGCCCTGTGCCCTCTCTCAGATTCCTGTACACTCTGTACACTGTGCCCTGTCTCGACTCCTGTACATGCTGTGCTCTGTTCCCTCTATCACACTCCTGTGTATCCTGTGCTCTGTGCCCTCTATCAGGCTCCTGTGTATCCTGTGCTCTGTGCCCTCTATCAGGCTCCTGCGTATCCTGTGCTCTGTGCCCTCTATCAGACTCCTGTACACACTGTGCTCTGTGCCCTCTATCAGACTCCTGTACACCCTGTGCTCTGTGCCCTCTATCAGACTCCTGTACACCCTGTGCTTCGTGCCCTCTATCAGACTCCTGTACACCCTGTGCCCTCTATCAGACTCCTGTACACCCTGTGCTCTGTGCCCTCTATCAGACTCCTGTGCACCCTGTGCTCTGTGCCCTCTATCAGACTCCTGTACGCCCTATGCCCTCTATCAGACTCCTGTACACCCTGTGCTCCGTGCCCTCTATCAGACTCCTGTACACCCTGTGCTCTGTGCCCTCTATCAGACTCCTGTACACCCTGTGCTCTGTGCCCTCTATCAGACTCCTGTACACCCTGTGCTCTGTGCCCTCTATCAGACTCCTGTGCACCCTGTGCTCTGTGCCCTCTATCAGACTCCTGTACGCCCTATGCCCTCTATCAGACTCCTGTACACCCTGTGCTCTGTGCCCTCTATCTGACTCCTGTACACCCTGTGCTCTGTGCCCTCTATCAGACTCCTGTACGCCCTGTGCTTCGTGCCATCTATCAGACTCCTGTACGCCCTGTGCTCTGTGCCATCTATCAGGCTCCTGTGTATCCTGTGCTCTGTGCCCTCTATCAGGCTCTTGTACACACTGTGCTCTGTGCCCTCTATCAGACTCCTGTACACCCTGTGCTTCGTGCCCTCTATCAGACTCCTGTACACCCTGTGTCCTCTATCAGATTCCTGTACACCCTGAGCTCTGTGCCCTCTATCAGACTCCTTACGCCCTGTGCTCTGTGCCCTCTATCAGACTGCTGTACACCCTGTGCTCTGTGCCCTCTATCAGACTCCTATACGCCCTGTGCTCTGTGCCCTCTATCAGACTCCTGTACACCCTGTGCTCTGTGCCCTCTATCAGACTCCTGTACACCCTGTGCTCTGTGCCCTCTATCAGACTCCTGTACACCCTGTGCTCTGTGCCCTCTATCAGACTCCTGTACACCCTGAGCTCTGTGCCCTCTATCAGATTCCTGTACACCCTGAGCTCTGTGCCCTCTATCAGACTCCTGTACACCAGGAGCTGTGTGCCCTCTATCAGACTCCTGTACGCCCTGTGCTCTGTGCCCTCTATCAGATTCCTGTACACCCTGTGCTCTGTGCCCTCTATCAGACTCCTGTACACCCGGAGCTCTGTGCCCTCTATCACATGTACAACATGTGATCTGTGAACTCAACCAGACTCCTGCTCACACTGTCCCCTCTATGAGTCTCCTGTGTACCCTGTGTTCTGTGCTCTCTGTTACACTCCTGTACACTCTGTGCTCTGTGCCCTCGATCAGACTCCTGTATATACCATGCTCTGTGCCCTCTATCAAATTCCTGTACACCCTGTGCCCTCTCTCAGATTCCTGTACACTCTGTACTCTGTGCCCTGTCTCGCCTCCTGTACATGCTGTGCTCTGTTCCCTCTATCACACTCCTGTGTACCCTGTGCGCTGTGCCCTCCATCAGACACCTGTACACCCTGTGCTCTGTTCCCTCTATCAGGCTCCTGTGTATCCTGTGCTCTGTGCCCTCTATCAGACTTCTGTACACCCTGAGCTCTGTGCCCTCTATCAGATTCCTGTACACCCTGAGCTCTGTGCCCTCTATCAGACTCCTGTACACCAGGAGCTGTGTGCCCTCTATCAGACTCCTGTACACCCTGTGCCCTCTATCAGATTCCTGTACACCCTGTGCTCTGTGCCCTCTATCAGACTCCTGTACACCATGTGGTCTGTGAACTCGACCAGACTCCTTTTCACACTGTCCCCTCTATAAGTCACCTGTGTACCCTGTGTTCTGTGCTCTCTGTTACACTCCTGTATACTCTGTGCTCTGTGCCCTCTATCAGACTCCTGTACACCCTGTGCTTCGTGCCCTCTATCAGACTCCTGTACACCCTGTGCTTCGTGCCCTCTATCAGACTCCTGTACGCCCTGTGCTTCGTGCCCTCTATCAGACTCCTGTACGCCCTGTGCTCTATGCCCTCTATCAGACTCCTGTACACCCTGTGCTCTGTGCCATCTATCAGAGTCCTGTACACCCTGTGCTCTGTGCCATCTATCAGAGTCCTGTACACCATGTGGTCTGTGAACTCGACCAGACTCCTTTTCACACTGTCCCCTCTATAAGTCACCTGTGTACCCTGTGTTCTGTGCTCTCTGTTACACTCCTGTATACTCTGTGCTCTGTGCCCTCTATCAGGCTCCTGTGTACCCTGTGCTCTGTGCCCTCTAACAGACCCCTGTACGCCCTGTGCCCTCTCTCAGACTCCTGTACATCATGTGCTCTGTGCCCTCTATAAGACCCCTGTGCTCTGTGCCCCCTTATCAGACTCCTGTACACAGAGTGCTCTGTGCTCTCTATCTGACTCCTGTATTCCCCTAATTCTGTGCCCCCTAGCAAACTCCTGTACACATTATGCTCTCTGCCCTCTATCAGACTCCTGTACACCCTATCCCCTCTATCAGACTCATGTACACCGGGTGCCCTCCATCAGACCCCAATACATTTTGTCATCTGTGTCCTCTATCAGACTCATGTACACACTGTGCCCTGTGCCCCTTATTAGACTCCTGTAAACAGAGTGCTCTGTGCCCTCTATCAGACTCCTGTGTACCCTGCGCTCTGAGCCCTCTATCAGGCTCCTGTACACACTGTGCTCTGTGCCCTCTATCAGACTCCTGTGTACCCTGCGCTCTGAGCCCTCTATCAGGCTCCTGTACACACTGTGCTCTGTGCCCTCGAACAGACTCCTGTACACCCTGTGCCCTCTATCAGATTCCTGTGTACCCTGTGCTCTGTGCCCTCTATCTAGACTCCTGTGTACCCTGTGCTCTGTGCCCTCTATCAGACTCCTGTACGCCCTGTGCCCTCTCTCAGACTCCTGTATACCCTGTGCCCTCTATCAGACTCCTGTACACCCTGAGCTCTGTGCCCTCTATCAGACTCCTGTTCACACTGTGCCCCGTGCCCTCTATCAGACTCCTGTTCACACTGTCCCCTCTATAAGTCTCCTGTGTACCCTATGTTCTGTGCTTTCTGTTACACTCCTGTATACTCTGTGCTCTGTGCCCTCTATCAGACCCCTGTGTACCCTGTGCTCTGTGCCCTCTATCAGACTCCTGTTCACACTGTGCTCTGTGCCTTCTATCAGACTCGTGTTCACACTGTCCCCTCTATAAGTCTCCTGTGTACCCTATGTTCTGTGCTCTCTGTTACACTCCTGTATACTCTGTGCTCTGTGCCCTTTATCAGACTCCTGTGTACCCTGTGCTCTGTGCCCTCTCTCAGACTCCTGTACACAATGTGCTCTGTGCCCTCTATCAGACCCCTGGTCATCCTGTCTTCTGTGCCTTCTATCAGGCTACTTTACCCTTGTGCCCGTCACCTCTATCAAGCTCTTGTACACCCTGTCCTCAGTGCCCCCTTATCAGACTCCTGTACACAGAGTGCTCTGTGCTCTCTATCTGACTCCTGTATACCCCTAATTCTATGGCCCCTATCAAACTCCTATACACATTATGCTCTCTGCCCTCAATCAGACTCCTGTACCCACAGTGCTCTGTGCTCTCTATCAGACTCCTGTACACCCAGTGCACTGTGCCCTCTATCAGACTATTGTATACCTAGTGCACTGCGCCCTCTATCAGACTCCTGCACATCCTATGCTCTGTGCCCTCTATAAGACTTCTGTAAACCATGTGCCCTCTATCAGAATCCTTTATATGCTGTGCTCCGTGCCCTCTATCAGGCTCCTGTACACACCATGCTCTATGCCCTCTATCAGACTCCTGTATGCCCTGTGCCCTCTCTCAGACACCTGTACACCCTGTGCTCAGTGCCCTCTATCAGACTCCTGTACACCCTGTGCTCTGTGCCCTCTATCAGGCTCCTGTATACCATGTGCTCTGTGCCCTCGATCAGACTCCTGTTTACCCTGTAGTCTGTGCCCTCTATCAGGCTCCTGTACACCCCGTGCTCTGTGCCCTTTATCAGGCTCCTGTATACCATGTGCTCTGTGCCCTCTATCAGACTCCTGTTTACCCTGTAGTCTGTGCCCTCTATCAGGCTCCTGTACACCCTGTGCTCTGTGCCCTCTAACAGACCCCTGTACGCCCTGTGCCCTCTCTCAGACTCCTGTACATCATGTGCTCTGTGCCCTCTATAAGACCCCTGTGCTCTGTGCCCCCTTATCAGACTCCTGTACACAGAGTGCTCTGTGCTCTCTATCTGACTCCTGTATTCCCCTAATTCTGTGCCCCCTAGCAAACTCCTGTACACATTATGCTCTCTGCCCTCTATCAGACTCCTGTACACCCTATCCCCTCTATCAGACTCATGTACACCGGGTGCCCTCCATCAGACCCCAATACATTTTGTCATCTGTGTCCTCTATCAGACTCATGTACACACTGTGCCCTGTGCCCCTTATTAGACTCCTGTAAACAGAGTGCTCTGTGCCCTCTATCAGACTCCTGTGTACCCTGCGCTCTGAGCCCTCTATCAGGCTCCTGTACACACTGTGCTCTGTGCCCTCTATCAGACTCCTGTGTACCCTGCGCTCTGAGCCCTCTATCAGGCTCCTGTACACACTGTGCTCTGTGCCCTCGAACAGACTCCTGTACACCCTGTGCCCTCTATCAGATTCCTGTGTACCCTGTGCTCTGTGCCCTCTATCTAGACTCCTGTGTACCCTGTGCTCTGTGCCCTCTATCAGACTCCTGTACGCCCTGTGCCCTCTCTCAGACTCCTGTATACCCTGTGCCCTCTATCAGACTCCTGTACACCCTGAGCTCTGTGCCCTCTATCAGACTCCTGTTCACACTGTGCCCCGTGCCCTCTATCAGACTCCTGTTCACACTGTCCCCTCTATAAGTCTCCTGTGTACCCTATGTTCTGTGCTTTCTGTTACACTCCTGTATACTCTGTGCTCTGTGCCCTCTATCAGACCCCTGTGTACCCTGTGCTCTGTGCCCTCTATCAGACTCCTGTTCACACTGTGCTCTGTGCCGTCTATCAGACTCGTGTTCACACTGTCCCCTCTATAAGTCTCCTGTGTACCCTATGTTCTGTGCTCTCTGTTACACTCCTGTATACTCTGTGCTCTGTGCCCTTTATCAGACTCCTGTGTACCCTGTGCTCTGTGCCCTCTCTCAGACTCCTGTACACAATGTGCTCTGTGCCCTCTATCAGACCCCTGGTCATCCTGTCTTCTGTGCCTTCTATCAGGCTACTTTACCCTTGTGCCCGTCACCTCTATCAAGCTCTTGTACACCCTGTCCTCAGTGCCCCCTTATCAGACTCCTGTACACAGAGTGCTCTGTGCTCTCTATCTGACTCCTGTATACCCCTAATTCTATGGCCCCTATCAAACTCCTATACACATTATGCTCTCTGCCCTCAATCAGACTCCCGTACCCACAGTGCTCTGTGCTCTCTATCAGACTCCTGTACACCCAGTGCACTGTGCCCTCTATCAGACTATTGTATACCTAGTGCACTGCGCCCTCTATCAGACTCCTGCACATCCTATGCTCTGTGCCCTCTATAAGACTTCTGTAAACCATGTGCCCTCTATCAGAATCCTTTATATGCTGTGCTCCGTGCCCTCTATCAGGCTCCTGTACACACCATGCTCTATGCCCTCTATCAGACTCCTGTATGCCCTGTGCCCTCTCTCAGACACCTGTACACCCTGTGCTCAGTGCCCTCTATCAGATTCCTGTACACCCTGTGCTCTGTGCCCTCTATCAGACTCCTGTTTACCCTGTAGTCTGTGCCCTCTATCAGGCTCCTGTACACCCTGTGCTCTGTGCCCTCTATCAGGCTCCTGTACACCCTGTGCTCTGTGCCCTCTATCAGGCTCCTGTATACCCTGTACTATGTGCCCTCTATCAGAATCCTGTACACACTGTGCTTGGTGACCTCTATCAAACTCCTGTACAAATGTGCTCTGTGCCCTCTATCAGACTCCTGTACACCCTAAGCTCACTATCAGAATCCTGCACACCCTATGCTCTGTGCCCTCTATAAGTCTCCTGTAAACCATGTGCCCTCTATCAGAATCCTTTATACGCTGTGCTCTGTGCACTCTATCAGACTCCTGTACACCCTGTGTCCTCTATCAGACTCCTCTACACCCTATGCTCTGTATCCTCTATAAGACTCCTGTATACCCTGTGCTCTGTGTCCTCTATCACACTCTTGTACAGCCTATCCTCTCTATCAGACTCCTGTACACCGGGTGCCCTCCATCAGACCCTAATACATCCTGTCCTCTGTGTCCTCTATCAGACTCATGTACACACTTTGCCCTGTGCCCCTTATCAGATTCCTGTAAACAGAGTGCTCTGTGCCCCCTATCAGACTCCTGTACACACTGTGCTCTGTGCCCATCAGTCTCCTGTACACCCTATGCTCTGTGCCCTCTATCAGACTCATGTACACACTGTGCTCTGTGCCCTCGAACATACTCCTGTACACCCCGTGCTCTGTGCCCTTTATCAGACTCCTGTATACCCTGTGCTCTGTGCCCTCGATCAGACTCCTGTACACCCTGTACTCTGTGCCCTCTATCTGAATCCTGCACACCCTGTGCTCGGTGTCCTCTATCAAACTCCTGTATACACCATGCCATGTGCCCTCTATCAGGCTCCTGTACACCCTGTGCTTTGCACCCTCTATCAGACTCCTGTTCACATTGTCCCCTCTATGAGTCTCATGTGTACCCTGTGCTCTGTGCTCTCTGTCACACTCCTGTACACTCTGTGCTCTGTGCTCTGTGCCCTCTATCAGACTCCTGTATACACCATGCCCTGTGCCCTCTATCAGGCTCCCGTCCACCCTGTGCTCCGTGTCCTTTATCAGAGTCTAGTAGACCGTGTGGTCTGTGAACTCGACCAGACTCCTGTATACCCTGGGCCCTCCATCAGACTCCTGTACACCCTGTGCTGTGCACCCTCTATCAGACTCCTGTTCACACTGTCCCCTCTATGAGTCTCATGTGTACCCTGTGCTCTGTGCTCTCTGTCACACTCCTGTACACTCTGTGCTCTGTGCCATCCATCAGACTCCTGTACACCCTGTGCTCTGTACCCTCGATCAGACACCTGTATATACCATGCTCTGTGCCCTCTATCAGGCTCCTGTACACCCTGTACCCTCTATGAGTCTCATGTGTACCTGTGCTCTGTGCTCTCTGTCACACTCCTGTACACTCTGTGCTCTGTGCCCTCTATCAGACTCCTGTACACCCTATCCCCTCTATCAGACTCATGTACACCGGGTGCCCTCCATCAGACCCCAATACATTTTGTCATCTGTGTCCTCTATCAGACTCATGTACACACTGTGCCCTGTGCCCCTTATTAGACTCCTGTAAACAGAGTGCTCTGTGCCCTCTATCAGACTCCTGTGTACCCTGCGCTCTGAGCCCTCTATCAGGCTCCTGTACACACTGTGCTCTGTGCCCTCGAACAGACTCCTGTACACCCTGTGCCCTCTATCAGATTCCTGTGTACCCTGTGCTCTGTGCCCTCTATCTAGACTCCTGTGTACCCTGTGCTCTGTGCCCTCTATCAGACTCCTGTACACCCTGTACCCTGTCTCAGATTCCCGTACACTCTGTACTCTGTGCGCTTTCTCGACTCCTGTACACCCTGAGCTCTGTGCCCTCTATCAGACTCCTGTACACCCTGTGCCCTGTGCCATCTATCAGAGTCCTGTACGCCATATGGTCTGTGAACTCGACCAGACTCCTGTATACCCTGGGCCCTCCATCAGACTCCTGTACACCCTGTGCTGTGCACCCTCTATCAGACTCCTGTTCACACTGTCCCCTCTATGAGTCTCATGTGTACCCTGTGTTCTGTGCTCTCTGTCACACTCCTGTACACCCTGTGCTCTGTGCCCTCTATCAGACTCCTGTACACCCTGTGCTCTGTGCCCTCTCTCAGACTCCTGTACTCCCTGTGCTCTGTGCCCTCTATCAGGCTCCTGTACACCCTGTGCTCTGTGCCCTCTATCAGACTCCTGTACACCCTGTGCTCTGTGCCCTCTATCAGACTCCTGTACACCCTGAGCTCTGTGCCCTCTATCAGACTCCTGTACACCCTGTGCTCTGTGCCCTCTATCAGACTCCTGTACACCCTGTGCTCTGTGCCCTCTATCAGACTCCTGTACACCCTGTGCTCTGTGCCCTCTATCAGACTTCTGTACACCCTGAGCTCTGTGCCCTCTATCAGATTCCTGTACACCCTGAGCTCTGTGCCCTCTATCAGACTCCTGTACACCAGGAGCTGTGTGCCCTCTATCAGACTCCTGTACGCCCTGTGCTCTGTGCCCTCTATCAGACTCCTGTACACCCGGAGCTCTGTGCCCTCTATCAAAGTCCTGTACAACATGTGATCTGTGAACTCAACCAGACTCCTGCTCACACTGTCCCCTCTATGAGTCTCCTGTGTACCCTGTGTTCTGTGCTCTCTGTTACACTCCTGTACACTCTGTGCTCTGTGCCCTCTATCAGACTCCTGTACACTCTGTGCTCTGTGCCCTCTATCAGACTCCTGTACACCCTGTGCTCTGTGCCCTCTATCAGACTCCTGTACACCCTGTGCTCTGTGCCCTCTATCAGACTTCTGTACACCCTGAGCTCTGTGCCCTCTATCAGATTCCTGTACACCCTGAGCTCTGTGCCCTCTATCAGACTCCTGTACACCAGGAGCTGTGTGCCCTCTATCAGACTCCTGTACGCCCTGTGCTCTGTGCCCTCTATCAGATTCCTGTACACCCTGTGCTCTGTGCCCTCTATCAGACTCCTGTACACCCGGAGCTCTGTGCCCTCTATCAAAGTCCTGTACAACATGTGATCTGTGAACTCAACCAGACTCCTGCTCACACTGTCCCCTCTATGAGTCTCCTGTGTACCCTGTGTTCTGTGCTCTCTGTTACACTCCTGTACACTCTGTGCTCTGTGCCCTCTATCAGACTCCTGTACACCCTGTGCTCTGTGCCCTCTATCAAATTCCTGTACACCCTGTGCCCTCAGATTCCTGTACACTCTGTACTCTGTGCCCTGTCTCGCCTCCTGTACATGCTGTGCTCTGTTCCCTCTATCACACTCCTGTGTACCCTGTGCGCTGTGCCCTCCATCAGACACCTGTACACCCTGTGCTCTGTGCCCTCTATCAAAGTCCTGTACACCCTGTGCTCTGTGCCCTCTATCAGACTCCTGTACACCCTGAGCTCTGTGCCCTCTATCAGACTCCTGTACACCCTGTGCTCTGTGCCCTCTATCAGACTCCTGTACACCCTGTGCTCTGTGCCCTCTATCAGACTCCTGTACACCCTGTGCTCTGTGCCCTCTATCAGACTTCTGTACACCCTGAGCTCTGTGCCCTCTATCAGATTCCTGTACACCCTGAGCTCTGTGCCCTCTATCAGACTCCTGTACACCAGGAGCTGTGTGCCCTCTATCAGACTCCTGTACGCCCTGTGCTCTGTGCCCTCTATCAGATTCCTGTACACCCTGTGCTCTGTGCCCTCTATCAGACTCCTGTACACCCGGAGCTCTGTGCCCTCTATCAAAGTCCTGTACAACATGTGATCTGTGAACTCAACCAGACTCCTGCTCACACTGTCCCCTCTATGAGTCTCCTGTGTACCCTGTGTTCAGTGCTCTCTGTTACACTCCTGTACACTCTGTGCTCTGTGCCCTCTATCAGACTCCTGTACACCCTGTGCTCTGTGCCCTCTATCAGACTCCTGTACACCCTGTGCTCTGTGCCCTCTATCAGACTCCTGTACACCCTGTGCTCTGTGCCCTCTATCAGACTTCTGTACACCCTGAGCTCTGTGCCCTCTATCAGATTCCTGTACACCCTGAGCTCTGTGCCCTCTATCAGACTCCTGTACACCAGGAGCTGTGTGCCCTCTATCAGACTCCTGTACGCCCTGTGCTCTGTGCCCTCTATCAGATTCCTGTACACCCTGTGCTCTGTGCCCTCTATCAGACTCCTGTACACCCGGAGCTCTGTGCCCTCTATCAAAGTCCTGTACAACATGTGATCTGTGAACTCAACCAGACTCCTGCTCACACTGTCCCCTCTATGAGTCTCCTGTGTACCCTGTGTTCTGTGCTCTCTGTTACACTCCTGTACACTCTGTGCTCTGTGCCCTCGATCAGACTCCTGTATATACCATGCTCTGTGCCCTCTATCAAATTCCTGTACACCCTGTGCCCTCTCTCAGATTCCTGTACACTCTGTACTCTGTGCCCTGTCTCGCCTCCTGTACATGCTGTGCTCTGTTCCCTCTATCACACTCCTGTGTACCCTGTGCGCTGTGCCCTCCATCAGACACCTGTACACCCTGTGCTCTGTGCCCTCTATCAGGCTCTTGTACACACTGTGCACCGTGCCCTCTATCAGACTCCTGAACACCCTGTGCTCTGTGCCCTCTATCAGACTCCTGTACACCTTGTGCTTCGTGCCCTCTATCAGACTCCTGTACACCCTGTGCCCTCTATCAGACTCCTGTACACCCTGTGCTCTGTGCCCTCTATCTGACTCCTGTGCACCCTGTGCTCTGTGCCCTCTATCAGACTCCTGTACACCCTGTGCTTCGTGCCCTCTATCAGACTCCTGTACACCCTGTGCTCTGTGCCCTCTATCAGACTCCTGTACACCCTGTGCTCTGTGCCCTCTATCAGACTCCTGTACGCCCTGTGCTTCGTGCCCTCTATCAGACTCCTGTACGCCCTGTGCTCTGTGCCCTCTATCAGACTCCTGTACGCCCTGTGCTTCGTGCCCTCTATCAGACTCCTGTACACCCTGTGCTCTGTGCCATCTATCAGACTCCTGTACACCCTGTGCTTCGTGCCCTCTATCAGACTCCTGTACACCCTGTGCTCTGTGCCCTCTATCAGACTCCTGTACGCCCTGTGCTTCGTGCCCTCTATCAGACTCCTGTACGCCCTGTGCTCTATGCCCTCTATCAGACTCCTGTACACCCTGTGCTCTGTGCCCTCTATCAGAGTCCTGTACACCATGTGGTCTGTGAACTCGACCAGACTCCTTTTCACACTGTCCCCTCTATAAGTCACCTGTGTACCCTGTGTTCTGTGCTCTCTGTTACACTCCTGTATACTCTGTGCTCTGTGCCCTCTATCAGGCTCCTGTGTACCCTGTGCTCTGTGCCCTCTAACAGACCCCTGTACGCCCTGTGCCCTCTCTCAGACTCCTGTACATCATGTGCTCTGTGCCCTCTATAAGACCCCTGTGCTCTGTGCCCCCTTATCAGACTCCTGTACACAGAGTGCTCTGTGCTCTCTATCTGACTCCTGTATTCCCCTAATTCTGTGCCCCCTAGCAAACTCCTGTACACATTATGCTCTCTGCCCTCTATCAGACTCCTGTACACCCTATCCCCTCTATCAGACTCATGTACACCGGGTGCCCTCCATCAGACCCCAATACATTTTGTCATCTGTGTCCTCTATCAGACTCATGTACACACTGTGCCCTGTGCCCCTTATTAGACTCCTGTAAACAGAGTGCTCTGTGCCCTCTATCAGACTCCTGTGTACCCTGCGCTCTGAGCCCTCTATCAGGCTCCTGTACACACTGTGCTCTGTGCCCTCGAACAGACTCCTGTACACCCTGTGCCCTCTATCAGATTCCTGTGTACCCTGTGCTCTGTGCCCTCTATCTAGACTCCTGTGTACCCTGTGCTGTGTGCCCTCTATCAGACTCCTGTACGCCCTGTGCCCTCTCTCAGACTCCTGTATACCCTGTGCCCTCTATCAGACTCCTGTACACCCTGAGCTCTGTGCCCTCTATCAGACTCCTGTTCACACTGTGCCCCGTGCCCTCTATCAGACTCCTGTTCACACTGTCCCCTCTATAAGTCTCCTGTGTACCCTATGTTCTGTGCTTTCTGTTACACTCCTGTATACTCTGTGCTCTGTGCCCTCTATCAGACCCCTGTGTACCCTGTGCTCTGTGCCCTCTATCAGACTCCTGTTCACACTGTGCTCTGTGCCGTCTATCAGACTCGTGTTCACACTGTCCCCTCTATAAGTCTCCTGTGTACCCTATGTTCTGTGCTCTCTGTTACACTCCTGTATACTCTGTGCTCTGTGCCCTTTATCAGACTCCTGTGTACCCTGTGCTCTGTGCCCTCTCTCAGACTCCTGTACACAATGTGCTCTGTGCCCTCTATCAGACCCCTGGTCATCCTGTCTTCTGTGCCTTCTATCAGGCTACTTTACCCTTGTGCCCGTCACCTCTATCAAGCTCTTGTACACCCTGTCCTCAGTGCCCCCTTATCAGACTCCTGTACACAGAGTGCTCTGTGCTCTCTATCTGACTCCTGTATACCCCTAATTCTATGGCCCCTATCAAACTCCTATACACATTATGCTCTCTGCCCTCAATCAGACTCCCGTACCCACAGTGCTCTGTGCTCTCTATCAGACTCCTGTACACCCAGTGCACTGTGCCCTCTATCAGACTATTGTATACCTAGTGCACTGCGCCCTCTATCAGACTCCTGCACATCCTATGCTCTGTGCCCTCTATAAGACTTCTGTAAACCATGTGCCCTCTATCAGAATCCTTTATATGCTGTGCTCCGTGCCCTCTATCAGGCTCCTGTACACACCATGCTCTATGCCCTCTATCAGACTCCTGTATGCCCTGTGCCCTCTCTCAGACACCTGTACACCCTGTGCTCAGTGCCCTCTATCAGACTCCTGTACACCCTGTGCTCAGTGCCCTCTATCAGACTCCTGTACACCCTGTGCTCTGTGCCCTCTATCAGGCTCCTGTATACCATGTGCTCTGTGCCCTCGATCAGACTCCTGTACACCCTGTACTCTGTGCCCTCTATCAGACTCCTGTACACCCTGTGCTCTGTGCCCTCTATCAGACTCCTGTACACCCTGTGCTCTGTGCCCTCTATCAGACTCCTGTATACCCTGTGCTCTGTGCCCTCTATCAGACTCCTGTACACACTGTGCTCTGTGCCCTCTATCAGATTCCTGTATACCCTGTACTATGTGCCCTCTATCAGAATCCTGTACACACTGTGCTTGGTGACCTCTATCAAACTCCTGTACAAATGTGCTCTGTGCCCTCTATCAGACTCCTGTA
This sequence comes from Cetorhinus maximus, assembly GCF_964194155.1. Classification (NCBI taxonomy): domain Eukaryota; kingdom Metazoa; phylum Chordata; class Chondrichthyes; order Lamniformes; family Cetorhinidae; genus Cetorhinus; species Cetorhinus maximus. The sequence goes on from NC_135899.1 coordinate 42,815,879, forward strand.
CACCCTAAGCTCACTATCAGAATCCTGCACACCCTATGCTCTGTGCCCTCTATAAGTCTCCTGTAAACCATGTGCCCTCTATCAGAATCCTTTATACGCTGTGCTCTGTGCACTCTATCAGACTCCTGTACACCCTGTGTCCTCTATCAGAGTCCTCTACACCCTATGCTCTGTATCCTCTATAGGACTCCTGTATACCCTGTGCTCTGTGTCCTCTATCACACTCTTGTACAGCCTATCCTCTCTATCAGACTCCTGTACACCGGGTGCCCTCCATCAGACCCTAATACATCCTGTCCTCTGTGTCCTCTATCAGACTCATGTACACACTTTGCCCTGTGCCCCTTATCAGATTCCTGTAAACAGAGTGCTCTGTGCCCCCTATCAGACTCCTGTACACACTGTGCTCTGTGCCCATCAGTCTCCTGTACACCCTATGCTCTGTGCCCTCTATCAGACTCATGTACACACTGTGCTCTGTGCCCTCGAACATACTCCTGTACACCCCGTGCTCTGTGCCCTTTATCAGACTCCTGTATACCCTGTGCTCTGTGCCCTCGATCAGACTCCTGTACACCCTGTACTCTGTGCCCTCTATCTGAATCCTGCACACCCTGTGCTCGGTGTCCTCTATCAAACTCCTGTATACACCATGCCATGTGCCCTCTATCAGGCTCCTGTACACCCTGTGCTTTGCACCCTCTATCAGACTCCTGTTCACATTGTCCCCTCTATGAGTCTCATGTGTACCCTGTGCTCTGTGCTCTCTGTCACACTCCTGTACACTCTGTGCTCTGTGCTCTGTGCCCTCTATCAGACTCCTGTATACACCATGCCCTGTGCCCTCGATCAGACTTGGTCACCCTCTGTATCAGATTCCTGTACAGCCTGTGCTCTGTGCCCTCTATCACACTCCTGTATACGCCATGCCCTGTGCCCTCTATCAGGCTCCCGTCCACCCTGTGCTCCGTGTCCTTTATCAGAGTCTAGTAGACCGTGTGGTCTGTGAACTCGACCAGACTCCTGTATACCCTGGGCCCTCCATCAGACTCCTGTACACCCTGTGCTGTGCACCCTCTATCAGACTCCTGTTCACACTGTCCCCTCTATGAGTCTCATGTGTACCCTGTGCTCTGTGCTCTCTGTCACACTCCTGTACACTCTGTGCTCTGTGCCATCCATCAGACTCCTGTACACCCTGTGCTCCGTGTCCTCTATCAGACTCCTGTACACCCTGTACCCTGTCTCAGATTCCTGTACACTCTGTACTCTGTGCGCTTTCTCGACTCCTGTACACCCTGAGCTCTGTGCCCTCTATCAGACTCCTGTACACCCTGTGCCCTGTGCCATCTATCAGAGTCCTGTACGCCATATGGTCTGTGAACTCGACCAGACTCCTGTATACCCTGGGCCCTCCATCAGACTCCTGTACACCCTGTGCTGTGCACCCTCTATCAGACTCCTGTTCACACTGTCCCCTCTATGAGTCTCATGTGTACCCTGTGTTCTGTGCTCTCTGTCACACTCCTGTACACTCTGTGCTCTGTGCCCTCTCTCAGACTCCTGTACACCCTGTGCTCTGTGCCCTCTCTCAGACTCCTGTACACCCTGTGCTCTGTGCCCTCTCTCAGACTCCTGTACACCCTGTGCTCTGTGCCCTCTCTCAGACTCCTGTACACCCTGTGCTCTGTGCCCTCTCTCGACTCCTGTACACCTTGTGCTATGTGCCCTCTATCACACTCATGTGTACCCTGTGTGCTGTGCCCTCTATCAGACTCCTGTACACACTGTGCTTTGTGCCCTCTATCAGACTCCTCTATGCCCTATGCCGTCTCTCAGACTCCTGTACACCCTGTGCCCTCTATCAGATTCCTGTACATCCTATGCTCTGTGACCTCTAACCAACTTGTTCACCCTCTGCACTATTCCTTCCATTATACTCCTGAACATCCTGTGCCCTCTATCAGACTCCTGTTCACCCTGAGCTCTATGCCCTCTATCAGACTCCTGTTCACCGTGAGGCCAAATCTGACTCCTATATACCCTCGCTGTGCCTGCTTTCAGACTCCTGTACATCTTGTGCCCTCTATCAGACTCCTGTACATCTTGTGTACTCTATCAGACTCCTGTAGGCACTGTGCTCTGTGCCCTCTATCAGACTCCTGTATACCCTGTTCCCTCTATCACTCTCCTGTAAACCCTGTGCTCTGTACACTTTATAGGACTCATGTGTATCCTGTGCTCTCTGCCCTCTCTTAGGCTCCTGAACACACTGTGCGCCGTGTCCTGTCTCAGGCTCCTGTATACCCAATGCTCTGTGCCCTCTCTCAGACTCCTGTAGACAGTGTGTTCGGTGTCCTCCCTGAGATTGTTCTACACCCTGTGCCCTGTCTCAGACTCCTGTATACGCTGTGCTCTGTGTCCTCTATCAGACTCCTGTGTACACTGCGCTCTGAGCCCTCTATCAAACTCCTGTACACACTGTGCTCTGTGCCCTCGAACAGACTCCTGTATACCCTGTACTATGTGCTCTCGAACAGACTCCTGTATAGCCTGTACTCTGTGCCCTCTATCAGAATCGTGCACACACTGTGCTTGGTGCCCTCTATCAGACTCCTGTACAAATGTGCTCTGTGCCCTCCATCATACTACTGTACACCCTAAGCTCACTATCAGGATCCTGCACACCCTGTGATCGGTGCCCTCTATCACACTCCTGTATACACCATGCCCTGTGCCCTCTATCAGAATCCTGTACACCCTGTGCTCGGTGCCCTCTATCAAACTCCTGTATACACCATGCCATGTGCTCTCTATCAGACTCCTGTACACCCTGTGCTTTGCACCCTCTATCAGACTCCTGTTCACACTGTCCCCTCTATGAGTCTCCTGTGTACCCTGTGCTCTGTGCTCTCTGTCACACTCCTGCACACTCTGTGCTCTGTGCCATCCATCAGACTCCTGTATATACCATGCCCTGTGCTCTCGATCAGACTTGGTCACCCTCTGTATCAGATTCCTGTACAGCCTGTGCTCTGTGCCCTCTATCACACTCCTGTATACGCCATGCCCTGTGCCCTCTATCAGGCTCCCGTCCACCCTGTGCTCCGTGTCCTTTATCAGAGTCTAGTAGACCGTGTGGTCTGTGAACTCGACCAGACTCCTGTATACCCTGGGCCCTCCATCAGACTCCTGTACACCCTGTGCTGTGCACCCTCTATCAGACTCCTGTTCACACTGTCCCCTCTATGAGTCTCATGTGTACCCTGTGCTCTGTGCTCTCTGTCACACTCCTGTACACTCTGTGCTCTATGCCCTCTATCAGACTCGTGTACGCCCTGTGATCTGTGAACTTGATCAGACTCCTGCTCACACTGTCCCCTCTATGAGTCTTCTGTGTACGCTGTGTTCTGTGCTCTCTGTCACACTCCTGTACACCCTGTGCTCTGTGCCCTCTCTCGACTCCTGTACACCTTGTGCTATGTGCCCTCTATCACACTCATGTGTACCCTGTGTGCTGTGCCCTCTATCAGACTCCTGTACACCCTGTGCTTTGTGCCCTCTATCAGACTCCTGTACACCCTGTGCCCTCTATCAGGTTCCTGTACATCCTATGCTCTGTGACCTCTAACCAACTTTTTCACCCTCTGCACTATTCCCTCCATTCTACTCCTGAACATCCTGTGCCCTCTATCAGATTCCTGTATACGCTGTGCTCTGTGCCCCCTATCAGATTCCTGTAGGTACTGTGCTATGTTCCTTCTATCTGATTCCTGTAGGCACTGTGCTCTGTCCCCTCTATCAGATTCCTGTAATCACTGTGCTCTGTCCCCTCTATCAGATTCCTGTAGGCACTGTGCTCTGTGCCCTCTATCAGATTCCTGTAGGCACTGTGCTCTGTCCCCTCTATCAGCTTCCTGTAGGCACTGTGCTCTGTCCCCTCTATCAGATTCCTGTAGTCACTGTGCTCTGTCCCCTCTATCAGATTCCTGTAGGCACTGTGCTCTGAACCTCTATCAGATTCCTGTAGGTACTGTGCTATGTGCCCTCTATCAGATTCCTGTAGGCACTGTGCTCTGTGCCCTCTATCAGATTCCTGTAGGCACTGTGCTCTGTCCCCTCTATCAGATTCCTGTAGGCACTGTGCTCTGTGCCCTCTATCAGATTCCTGTAGGCAATGTGCTCTGTCCCCTCTATCAGATTCCTGTAGGCACTGTGCTCTGTCCCCTCTATCAGATTCCTGTAAGCACTGTGCTCTGTGCCCTCAATCAGATTCCTACAGGCACTGTGCTCTGTGCCCACTATCAGATTCCTGTAGGCACTGTGCTCTGTGCCCTCTATCAGATTCCTGTAGGCACTGTGCTCTGTCCCCTCTATCAGATTCCTGTAGGCACTGTGCTCTGTGCCCTCTATCAGATTCCTGTAGGCACTGTGCTCTGTCCCCTCTATCAGATTCCTGTAGGCACTGTGCTCTGTCCCCTCTATCAGATTCCTGTATGCACTGTGCTCTGTGCCCTCAATCAGATTCCTACAGGCACTGTGCTCTGTGCCCACTATCAGATTCCTGTAGGGACCGTGCTCTGTGCCCTCTATCAGATTCCTGTAGGCACTGTGCTCTGTGCCCTCTATCAGATTCCTTTGGCACTGTGCTCTGTGCCCTCTATCAGATTCCTGTAGGCACTGTGCTCTGTGCCCTCTATCAGATTCTTTTGGCACTGTGCTCTATGCCCTCTATCAGTTTCCTGTAGGCACTGTGCTCTGTGCCCTCAATCAGATTACTACAGGCACTGTGCTCTGTGCCCACTATCAGATTCCTGTAGGCACCGTGCTCTGTGCCCTCTATCAGATTCCTGTAGGCACTGTGCTGTCCCTTCTATCAGATTCCTGTAAGCACTGTGCTCTGTCCCCTCTATCAGATTCCTGTAGGCACTGTGCTCTGTGCACTCTATCAGATTCCTGTAGGCACTGTGCTCTGTGCCCTCTATCAGATTCCTGTAGGCACTGTGCTGTGTCCCCTCTATCAGATTCCTGTAGGCACTGTGCTGTCCCCTCTATCAGATTCCTGTAAGCACTGTGCTCTGTGCTTTCTATCAGATTCCTACAGGCACTGTGCTCTGTGCCCACTATCAGATTCCTGTAGGCACCGTGCTCTGTGCCCTCTATCAGATTCCTGTAGGCACTGTGCTGTCCCCTCTAGCAGATTCCTGTAGGCACTGTGCTCTGTGCACTCTATCAGATTCCTGTAGGCACTGTGCTCTGTGCCCTCTATCAGATTCCTGTAGGCACTGTGCTCTGTCCCCTCTATCAGATTCCTGTAGGCACTGTGCTCTGTCCCCTCTATCAGATTCCTGTAGGCACTGTGCTCTGTCCCCTCTATCAGATTCCTGTAGGCACTGTGCTCTGTCCCCTCTATCAGATTTCTGTAGGCACTGTGCTCTGTCCCCTCTATCAGAATCCTGTAGGCACTGTGCTCTGTCCCGTCTATCAGGTTCCTGTAGGCACTGTGCTCTGTGCCCTCTATCAGATTCCTGTAGGCGCTGTGCTCTGTCCCCTCTATCAGATTCCTTTAGGCACTGTGCTCTGTCCCCTCAATTAGATTCCAGTAAGCACTGTGCTCTGTCCCCTCTATAAGATTCCAGTAGGCACTGTGCTCTGTGCCCTCTATCAGATTCCTGTAGGATCTGTGCTCTGTCCCCTCTATGAGATTCCTGTAGCCACTGTGCTCTGTGCCCTCTATCAGATTCCTGTAGGTACTGTGCTCTGTGCCCCCTATCAGATTCCTGTAGGCACGGTGCTCTGTGCCCTCGATCAGATTCCTGTAGACACTGTGCTCTGTGCCCCCTATCAGACTCCTGCAGTCACTGTGCTCTGTGCCCTCTATCATATTCCTGTAGGCACTGTGCTCTTTGCCATCTATCATATTCCTGTAGGCACTGTGCTCTGTGCCCTCTATCAAATTCCTGTAGGCACTGTGCTCTGTGCCCTCTATCAGATTCCTTTGGCACTGTGCTCTGTGCCCTCTATCAGATTCCTGTAGGCACAGTGCTCTGTCCCCTCTATCAGATTCCTGTAGGCACTGTGCTGTCCCCTCTATCAGATTCCTGTAAGCACTGTGCTCTGTGCCCCCTATCAGACTCCTGCAGGCACTGTGCTCTGTGCCCTCTATCATATTCCTGTAGGCACTGTGCTCTTTGCCATCTATCAGATTCCTGTAGGCACTGTGCTCTGTGCCCTCTATAAGATTCCTGTAGGCACTGTGCTCTGTGCCCTCTATCAGATTCCTGTAGGCACTGTGCTCTATGCCCTCTATCAGATTCCTTTGGCACTGTGCTCTGTGCCCTCTATCAGATTCCTGTAGGCACAGTGCTCTGTCCCCTCTATCAGATTTCTGTAGGCACTGTGCTGTCCCCTCTATCAGATTCCTGTAAGCACTGTGCTCTGTGCCTTCTATCAGATTCCTACAGGCACTGTGCTCTGTGCCCACTATCAGATTCCTGTAGGCACCGTGCTCTGTGCCCTCTATCAGATTCCTGTAGGCACTGTGCTGTCCCCTCTAGCAGATTCCTGTAGGCACTGTGCTCTGTGCACTCTATCAGATTCCTGTAGGCACTGTGCTCTGTGCCCTCTATCAGATTCCTGTAGGCACTGTGCTCTGTCCCCACTATCAGATTCCTGTAGGCACTGTGCTCTGTCCCCTCTATCAGATTCCTGTAGGCACTGTGCTCTGTCCCCTCTATCAGATTCCTGTAGGCACTGTGCTCTGTCCCCTCTATCAGATTTCTGTAGGCACTGTGCTCTGTCCCTTCTATCAGAATCCTGTAGGCACTGTGCTCTGTCCCGTCTATCAGATTCCTGTAGGCACTGTGCTCTGTGCCCTCTATCAGATTCCTGTAGGCACTGTGCTCTGTCCCCTCTATCTGATTCCTGTAGGCACTGTGCTCTGTCCCCTCTATCAGATTCCTGTAGGCACTGTGCTCTGTCCCCTCAATTAGATTCCAGTAAGCACTGTGCTCTGTCCCCTCTATAAGATTCCAGTAGGCACTGTGCTCTGTGCCCTCTATCAGATTCCTGTAGGATCTGTGCTCTGTCCCCTCTATGAGATTCCTGTAGCCACTGTGCTCTGTGCCCTCTATCAGATTCCTGTAGGTACTGTGCTCTGTGCCCCCTATCAGATTCCTGTAGGCACTGTGCTCTGTGCCCTCGATCAGATTCCTGTAGACACTGTGCTCTGTGCCCCCTATCAGACTCCTGCAGGCACTGTGCTCTGTGCCCTCTATCATATTCCTGTAGGCACTGTGCGCTTTGCCATCTATCAGATTCCTGTAGGCACTGTGCTCTGTCCCCTCTATCAGATTCCTGTATGCACTGTGCTCTGTGCCCTCAATCAGATTCCTACAGGCACTGTGCTCTGTGCCCACTATCAGATTCCTGTAGGGACCGTGCTCTGTGCCCTCTATCAGATTCCTGTAGGCACTGTGCTCTGTGCCCTCTATCAGATTCCTTTGGCACTGTGCTCTGTGCCCTCTATCAGATTCCTGTAGGCACTGTGCTCTGTGCCCTCTATCAGATTCTTTTGGCACTGTGCTCTATGCCCTCTATCAGTTTCCTGTAGGCACTGTGCTCTGTGCCCTCAATCAGATTACTACAGGCACTGTGCTCTGTGCCCACTATCAGATTCCTGTAGGCACCGTGCTCTGTGCCCTCTATCAGATTCCTGTAGGCACTGTGCTGTCCCTTCTATCAGATTCCTGTAAGCACTGTGCTCTGTCCCCTCTATCAGATTCCTGTAGGCACTGTGCTCTGTGCACTCTATCAGATTCCTGTAGGCACTGTGCTCTGTGCCCTCTATCAGATTCCTGTAGGCACTGTGCTGTGTCCCCTCTATCAGATTCCTGTAGGCACTGTGCTGTCCCCTCTATCAGATTCCTGTAAGCACTGTGCTCTGTGCTTTCCATCAGATTCCTACAGGCACTGTGCTCTGTGCCCACTATCAGATTCCTGTAGGCACCGTGCTCTGTGCCCTCTATCAGATTCCTGTAGGCACTGTGCTGTCCCCTCTAGCAGATTCCTGTAGGCACTGTGCTCTGTGCACTCTATCAGATTCCTGTAGGCACTGTGCTCTGTGCCCTCTATCAGATTCCTGTAGGCACTGTGCTCTGTCCCCTCTATCAGATTCCTGTAGGCACTGTGCTCTGTCCCCTCTATCAGATTCCTGTAGGCACTGTGCTCTGTCCCCTCTATCAGATTCCTGTAGGCACTGTGCTCTGTCCCCTCTATCAGATTTCTGTAGGCACTGTGCTCTGTCCCCTCTATCAGAATCCTGTAGGCACTGTGCTCTGTCCCGTCTATCAGGTTCCTGTAGGCACTGTGCTCTGTGCCCTCTATCAGATTCCTGTAGGCGCTGTGCTCTGTCCCCTCTATCAGATTCCTTTAGGCACTGTGCTCTGTCCCCTCAATTAGATTCCAGTAAGCACTGTGCTCTGTCCCCTCTATAAGATTCCAGTAGGCACTGTGCTCTGTGCCCTCTATCAGATTCCTGTAGGATCTGTGCTCTGTCCCCTCTATGAGATTCCTGTAGCCACTGTGCTCTGTGCCCTCTATCAGATTCCTGTAGGTACTGTGCTCTGTGCCCCCTATCAGATTCCTGTAGGCACGGTGCTCTGTGCCCTCGATCAGATTCCTGTAGACACTGTGCTCTGTGCCCCCTATCAGACTCCTGCACTCACTGTGCTCTGTGCCCTCTATCATATTCCTGTAGGCACTGTGCTCTTTGCCATCTATCATATTCCTGTAGGCACTGTGCTCTGTGCCCTCTATCAGATTCCTGTAGGCACTGTGCTCTGTGCCCTCTATCAGATTCCTTTGGCACTGTGCTCTGTGCCCTCTATCAGATTCCTGTAGGCACAGTGCTCTGTCCCCTCTATCAGATTCCTGTAGGCACTGTGCTGTCCCCTCTATCAGATTCCTGTAAGCACTGTGCTCTGTGCCCCCTATCAGACTCCTGCAGGCACTGTGCTCTGTACCTCTATCATATTCCTGTAGGCACTGTGCTCTTTGCCATCTATCAGATTCCTGTAGGCACTGTGCTCTGTGCCCTCTATAAGATTCCTGTAGGCACTGTGCTCTGTGCCCTCTATCAGATTCCTGTAGGCACTGTGCTCTATGCCCTCTATCAGATTCCTTTGGCACTGTGCTCTGTGCCCTCTATCAGATTCCTGTAGGCACAGTGCTCTGTCCCCTCTATCAGATTTCTGTAGGCACTGTGCTGTCCCCTCTATCAGATTCCTGTAAGCACTGTGCTCTGTGCCTTCTATCAGATTCCTACAGGCACTGTGCTCTGTGCCCACTATCAGATTCCTGTAGGCACCGTGCTCTGTGCCCTCTATCAGATTCCTGTAGGCACTGTGTTGTCCCCTCTAGCAGATTCCTGTAGGCACTGTGCTCTGTGCACTCTATCAGATTCCTGTAGGCACTGTGCTCTGTGCCCTCTATCAGATTCCTGTAGGCACTGTGCTCTGTCCCCTCTATCAGATTCCTGTAGGCACTGTGCTCTGTCCCCTCTATCAGATTCCTGTAGGCACTGTGCTCTGTCCCCTCTATCAGATTCCTGTAGGCACTGTGCTCTGTCCCCTCTATCAGATTTCTGTAGGCACTGTGCTCTGTCCCTTCTATCAGAATCCTGTAGGCACTGTGCTCTGTCCCGTCTATCAGATTCCTGTAGGCACTGTGCTCTGTGCCCTCTATCAGATTCCTGTAGGCACTGTGCTCTGTCCCCTCTATCTGATTCCTGTAGGCACTGTGCTCTGTCCCCTCTATCAGATTCCTGTAGGCACTGTGCTCTGTCCCCTCAATTAGATTCCAGTAAGCACTGTGCTCTGTCCCCTCTATAAGATTCCAGTAGGCACTGTGCTCTGTGCCCTCTATCAGATTCCTGTAGGATCTGTGCTCTGTCCCCTCTATGAGATTCCTGTAGCCACTGTGCTCTGTGCCCTCTATCAGATTCCTGTAGGTACTGTGCTCTGTGCCCCCTATCAGACTCCTGCAGGCACTGTGCTCTGTGCCCTCTATCATATTCCTGTAGGCACTGTGCTCTTTGCCATCTATCAGATTCCTGTAGGCACTGTGCTCTGTGCCCTCTATCAGATTCCTGTAGGCACTGTGCTCTGTGCCCTCTATCAGACTCCTTTAGGCACTGTGCTCTGTGCCCTCTATCAGATTCCTATAGGCACTGTGCTCTGTGCCCTCTATCAGATTCCTGTAGACACTGTTCCCTCTATCACTCTCCTGTAAACCCTGTGCTCTGTGCACCTTATAGGACTCAAGTGTATCCTGTGATCTGTGCCCTCTCTTAGGCTCCTGAACACACTGTGCGCTGTGTCCTGTCTCAGGCTCCTGTATACCCCATGATCTGTGCCCTCTATCAGACTCCTGTAGGCACTGTGCTCTGTGCCCTCTATCAGACTCCTGTAGACAGTGTGTTCTGTGTCCTCCATGAGATTGTTCTACACCCTGTGCCCTGTCTCAGACTCCTGTCTATGCTGTGCTATGTGCCCTCTATCAGATTCCTGTGGGCACTGTGCTCTGTCCCCTCTATCAGATTCCTGTAGGCACTGTGCTCTGTGCCTTCTATCAAATTCCTGTAGGCACTGTGCTCTGTGCCCACTATCAGATTCCTGTAGGTACTGTGCTCTGTCCCCTCTATCAGATTCCCGTAGGCACTGTGCTCTGTGCACTCTCACAGATTCCTGTAGGCACTGTGCTGTCCCCTCTATCAGATTTCTGTAGGCACTGTGCTCTGTGCCCTCTCTCAGATTCCAGTAGGCACTGTGCTCTGTGGACTCTATCAGACTCCTGTAGGCACTGTGCTCTGTCCCCTCTATCAAATTCCTGTAGGCACTGTGCTCTGTCCCCTCTATCAGATTCCTGTAGGCACTGTGCTCTGTCCCCTCTATCAGATTTCTGTAGGCACTGTGCTCTGTCCCTTCTATCAGAATCCTGTAGGCACTGTGCTCTGTCCCGTCTATCAGATTCCTGTAGGCACTGTGCTCTGTGCCCTCTATCAGATTCCTGTAGGCACTGTGCTCTGTCCCCTCTATCTGATTCCTGTAGGCACTGTGCTCTGTCCCCTCTATCAGATTCCTGTAGGCACTGTGCTCTGTCCCCTCAATTAGATTCCAGTAAGCACTGTGCTCTGTCCCCTCTATAAGATTCCAGTAGGCACTGTGCTCTGTGCCCTCTATCAGATTCCTGTAGGATCTGTGCTCTGTCCCCTCTATGAGATTCCTGTAGCCACTGTGCTCTGTGCCCTCTATCAGATTCCTGTAGGTACTGTGCTCTGTGCCCCCTATCAGATTCCTGTAGGCACTGTGCTCTGTGCCCTCGATCAGATTCCTGTAGACACTGTGCTCTGTGCCCCCTATCAGACTCCTGCAGGCACTGTGCTCTGTGCCCTCTATCATATTCCTGTAGGCACTGTGCGCTTTGCCATCTATCAGATTCCTGTAGGCACTGTGCTCTGTCCCCTCTATCAGATTCCTGTATGCACTGTGCTCTGTGCCCTCAATCAGATTCCTACAGGCACTGTGCTCTGTGCCCACTATCAGATTCCTGTAGGGACCGTGCTCTGTGCCCTCTATCAGATTCCTGTAGGCACTGTGCTCTGTGCCCTCTATCAGATTCCTTTGGCACTGTGCTCTGTGCCCTCTATCAGATTCCTGTAGGCACTGTGCTCTGTGCCCTCTATCAGATTCTTTTGGCACTGTGCTCTATGCCCTCTATCAGTTTCCTGTAGGCACTGTGCTCTGTGCCCTCAATCAGATTACTACAGGCACTGTGCTCTGTGCCCACTATCAGATTCCTGTAGGCACCGTGCTCTGTGCCCTCTATCAGATTCCTGTAGGCACTGTGCTGTCCCTTCTATCAGATTCCTGTAAGCACTGTGCACTGTCCCCTCTATCAGATTCCTGTAGGCACTGTGCTCTGTGCACTCTATCAGATTCCTGTAGGCACTGTGCTCTGTGCCCTCTATCAGATTCCTGTAGGCACTGTGCTGTGTCCCCTCTATCAGATTCCTGTAGGCACTGTGCTGTCCCCTCTATCAGATTCCTGTAAGCACTGTGCTCTGTGCTTTCCATCAGATTCCTACAGGCACTGTGCTCTGTGCCCACTATCAGATTCCTGTAGGCACCGTGCTCTGTGCCCTCTATCAGATTCCTGTAGGCACTGTGCTGTCCCCTCTAGCAGATTCCTGTAGGCACTGTGCTCTGTGCACTCTATCAGATTCCTGTAGGCACTGTGCTCTGTGCCCTCTATCAGATTCCTGTAGGCACTGTGCTCTGTCCCCTCTATCAGATTCCTGTAGGCACTGTGCTCTGTCCCCTCTATCAGATTCCTGTAGGCACTGTGCTCTGTCCCCTCTATCAGATTCCTGTAGGCACTGTGCTCTGTCCCCTCTATCAGATTTCTGTAGGCACTGTGCTCTGTCCCCTCTATCAGAATCCTGTAGGCACTGTGCTCTGTCCCGTCTATCAGGTTCCTGTAGGCACTGTGCTCTGTGCCCTCTATCAGATTCCTGTAGGCGCTGTGCTCTGTCCCCTCTATCAGATTCCTTTAGGCACTGTGCTCTGTCCCCTCAATTAGATTCCAGTAAGCACTGTGCTCTGTCCCCTCTATAAGATTCCAGTAGGCACTGTGCTCTGTGCCCTCTATCAGATTCCTGTAGGATCTGTGCTCTGTCCCCTCTATGAGATTCCTGTAGCCACTGTGCTCTGTGCCCTCTATCAGATTCCTGTAGGTACTGTGCTCTGTGCCCCCTATCAGATTCCTGTAGGCACGGTGCTCTGTGCCCTCGATCAGATTCCTGTAGACACTGTGCTCTGTGCCCCCTATCAGACTCCTGCACTCACTGTGCTCTGTGCCCTCTATCATATTCCTGTAGGCACTGTGCTCTTTGCCATCTATCATATTCCTGTAGGCACTGTGCTCTGTGCCCTCTATCAGATTCCTGTAGGCACTGTGCTCTGTGCCCTCTATCAGATTCCTTTGGCACTGTGCTCTGTACCTCTATCATATTCCTGTAGGCACTGTGCTCTTTGCCATCTATCAGATTCCTGTAGGCACTGTGCTCTGTGCCCTCTATAAGATTCCTGTAGGCACTGTGCTCTGTGCCCTCTATCAGATTCCTGTAGGCACTGTGCTCTATGCCCTCTATCAGATTCCTTTGGCACTGTGCTCTGTGCCCTCTATCAGATTCCTGTAGGCACAGTGCTCTGTCCCCTCTATCAGATTTCTGTAGGCACTGTGCTGTCCCCTCTATCAGATTCCTGTAAGCACTGTGCTCTGTGCCTTCTATCAGATTCCTACAGGCACTGTGCTCTGTGCCCACTATCAGATTCCTGTAGGCACCGTGCTCTGTGCCCTCTATCAGATTCCTGTAGGCACTGTGTTGTCCCCTCTAGCAGATTCCTGTAGGCACTGTGCTCTGTGCACTCTATCAGATTCCTGTAGGCACTGTGCTCTGTGCCCTCTATCAGATTCCTGTAGGCACTGTGCTCTGTCCCCTCTATCAGATTCCTGTAGGCACTGTGCTCTGTCCCCTCTATCAGATTCCTGTAGGCACTGTGCTCTGTCCCCTCTATCAGATTCCTGTAGGCACTGTGCTCTGTCCCTTCTATCAGAATCCTGTAGGCACTGTGCTCTGTCCCGTCTATCAGATTCCTGTAGGCACTGTGCTCTGTGCCCTCTATCAGATTCCTGTAGGCACTGTGCTCTGTCCCCTCTATCTGATTCCTGTAGGCACTGTGCTCTGTCCCCTCTATCAGATTCCTGTAGGCACTGTGCTCTGTCCCCTCTATCAGATTCCTGTAGGCACTGTGCTCTGTCCCCTCTATCAGATTCCAGTAGGCACTGTGCTCTGTGCCCTCTATCAGATTCCTGTAGGATCTGTGCTCTGTCCCCTCTATGAGATTCCTGTAGCCACTGTGCTCTGTGCCCTCTATCAGATTCCTGTAGGTACTGTGCTCTGTGCCCCCTATCAGATTCCTGTAGGCACTGTGCTCTGTGCCCTCGATCAGATTCCTGTAGACACTGTGCTCTGTGCCCCCTATCAGACTCCTGCAGGCACTGTGCTCTGTGCCCTCTATCATATTCCTGTAGGCACTGTGCTCTTTGCCATCTATCAGATTCCTGTAGGCACTGTGCTCTGTGCCCTCTATCAGATTCCTGTAGGCACTGTGCTCTGTGCCCTCTATCAGACTCCTTTAGGCACTGTGCTCTGTGCCCTCTATCAGATTCCTATAGGCACTGTGCTCTGTGCCCTCTATCAGATTCCTGTAGACACTGTTCCCTCTATCACTCTCCTGTAAACCCTGTGCTCTGTGCACCTTATAGGACTCAAGTGTATCCTGTGATCTGTGCCCTCTCTTAGGCTCCTGAACACACTGTGCGCTGTGTCCTGTCTCAGGCTCCTGTATACCCCATGATCTGTGCCCTCTATCAGACTCCTGTAGGCACTGTGCTCTGTGCCCTCTATCAGACTCCTGTAGACAGTGTGTTCTGTGTCCTCCATGAGATTGTTCTACACCCTGTGCCCTGTCTCAGACTCCTGTCTATGCTGTGCTATGTGCCCTCTATCAGATTCCTGTGGGCACTGTGCTCTGTCCCCTCTATCAGATTCCTGTAGGCACTGTGCTCTGTGCCTTCTATCAAATTCCTGTAGGCACTGTGCTCTGTGCCCACTATCAGATTCCTGTAGGTACTGTGCTCTGTCCCCTCTATCAGATTCCCGTAGGCACTGTGCTCTGTGCACTCTCACAGATTCCTGTAGGCACTGTGCTGTCCCCTCTATCAGATTTCTGTAGGCACTGTGCTCTGTGCCCTCTCTCAGATTCCAGTAGGCACTGTGCTCTGTGGACTCTATCAGACTCCTGTAGGCACTGTGCTCTGTCCCCTCTATCAAATTCCTGTAGGCACTGTGCTCTGTCCCCTCTATCAGATTCCTGTAGGCACTGTGCTCTGTCCCCTCTATCAGATTCCTGTAGGCACTGTGCTCTGTTCCCTCTATCAGATTCCTGTAGGCACTGTGCTCTGTGCCCTCTATCAGATTCCTTTGGCACTGTGCTCTGTGCCCTCTATCAGATTCCTTTGGCACTGTGCTCTGTGCCCTCTATCAGATTCCTGTGGGCACTGTGCTCTTTGCCGTCTACCAGATTCCTTTGGCACTGTGCTCTGTCCCCTCTATCAGATTCCTGTAGGCACTGTGCTCTGTCCCCTCTATCAGATTCCTGTAGGTACTGTGCTCTGTGCCCTCTATCAGATTCCTTTGGCACTGTGCTCTGTCCCCTCTATCAGATTCCCGTAGGCACTGTCCTCTGTGCACTCTCACAGATTCCTGTAGGCACTGTGCTGTCCCTTCTATCAGATTCCTGTAGGCACTGTGCTCTGTGCCCTCTATCAGATTCCTTTGGCACTGTGCTCTGTGCCCTCTATCAGATTCCTGTAGGCACTGTGCTCTGTGCCGTCTATCAGATTCCTGTAGGCTTTGTGCTCTGTGCCCTCTATCAGATTCCTGTAGGCACTGTGCTCTGTGCCCTCTATCAGATTCCTTTGACACTGTGCTCTGTGCCCTCTATCAGATTCCTGTAGGCACTGTTCTCTGTGCCCTCTATCAGATTCTTTTGGCACTGTGCTCTGTGCCCTCTATCAGATTCCTGTAGGTACTGTGCTATGTGCCCTCCATCAGATTCCTGTAGGCACTGTGCTCTGTGCCCTCTATCAGATTCCTTTAGGCACTGTGCTCTGTCCCCTCTATATGATTCCTGTAGGCACTGTGCTCTGTGCCCTCTATCAGATTTCTGTAGGCACTGTGCTCTGTGCCCCCTATCAGATTCCTGTAGGCACTGTGCTCTGTGCCCCCTATCAGACTCCTGTAGGCACTGTGCTCTTTGCCCTCTATGAGATTCCTGTAGACACTGTGCTCTGTGCCCCCAATCAGATTTCTGTAGGCACTGTGCTCTGTGCCCTCTATCAGATTCCTTTGGCACTGTGCTCTGTGCCCTCTATCAGATTCCTGTAGGCACTGTGCTCTGTGCCGTCTATCAGATTCCTGTAGGCTTTGTGCTCTGTGCCCTCTATCAGATTCCTGTAGGCACTGTGCTCTGTGCCCTATATCAGATTCCTTTGGCACTGTGCTCTGTGCCCTCTATAAGATTCCTGTAGGCACTGTGCTCTGTGCCCTCTATCAGATTCCTGTAGGCACTGTGCTCTGTGCCCTCTATCAGATTCCTTTGGCACTGTGCTCTGTGCCCTCTATCAGATTCCTGTAGGCACTGTGCTCTGTGGCCTCTATCAGATTCCTGTAGGCACTGTGCTCTGTCCCCTCTATCAGATTCCTGTAGGCACTGCGCTCTGTCCCCTCTATCAGATTCCTGTAGGCACTGTGCTCTTTCCCCTCTATCAGATTCCTGTAGGCACTGTGCTCTGTGCCCTCTTACAGACTCCTGTACCCGCTGTGCTATGTGCCCTCTATCAGACTCCTGTACACCCTATGCCCTGAATCTGACTGCTCTGCATCCTGTCTTCTGTACCCACTTTCAGATTTCCATACTCCCTGGGCTCTCTGCCACCTATCAGATTCCTGTAGGCACTGTGCTCTGTGCCCTCTATCAGATTCCTGTAGGCACTGTGCTCTGTCCCCTCTATCAGATTCCTTTGGCACTGTACTCTGTGCCCTCTATCAGATTCCTGTAGGCACTGTGCTCTGTCCCCTCTATCAGATTCCTGTAGTCACTGTGCTCTGTGCCCTCTATCAGATTCCTGTAGTCACTGTGCTCTCTGCCCCATATTAGATTCCTGTAGGCACTGTGCTCTGTCCCCTCTATCAGATTCCTGTAGGCACTGTGCTCTGTGCCCCCTATCAGACTCCTGTAGGCACTGTGCTCTGTGCCCTCTATCAGATTCGAAAAGGCACTGTGCTCTGTGCCCTCTATCAGATTCCTGTAGACAGTGTGTTCTGTGTCCTCCATGAGATTGTTCTACACCCTGTGCCCTGTCTCAGACTCCTGTATGCGTTGAGCTATGTGCCCTCTATCTGACTCCTGTACACCCTGTGCCCTCTACCTGACTTCTCTGCATCCTGTCCTCTGTACCCACTTTCAGATTCCCGTACACCCTGGGCTCTCTGCCACCTATCAGATTCCTGTAGGCACTGTGCTCTCTGCCCTCTATCAGATTCCTGTAGGCACTGTGCTCTGTGCCCTCTGTCAGATTCCTGTAGGCACTGTGCTCTGTCCCCTCTATCAGATTCCTGTAGCCACTGTGCTCTCTGCCCTCTATCAGATTCCTGTAGGCACTGTGCTCTGTGCCCTCTATCAGATTCCTGTAGGCACTGTGCTCTGTCCCCTCTATCAGATTCCTGTAGGCACTGTGCTCTGTCCCCTCTATCAGATTCCTGTAGGCACTGTGCTCTGTGCCCCCTATCAGACTCCTGTAGGCACTATGCTCTGTGCCCTCTATCAGATTCCTTAAGACACTGTGCTCTGTGCCCTCTATCAGATTCCTGTAGACAGTGTGTTCTGTGTCCTCCATGAGATTGTTCTACACCCTGTGCCCTGTCTCAGACTCCTGTATACGTTGTGCTATGTGCCCTCTATCAGACTCCTGTACACTCTGTGCCCTCTATCTGACTGCTCTGCATCCTGTCTTCTGTACCCACTTTCAGATTCCCGTACACCCTGGGCTCTCTGTCCCCTCTATCAGATTTCTGTAGGCACTGTGCTCTGTCCCCTCAATTAGATTCCAGTAGGCACTGTGCTCTGTCCCCTCTATAAGATTCCAGTAGGCACTGTGCTCTGTGCCCTCTATCAGATTCCTGTAGGATCTGTGCTCTGCCCCCTCTATGAGATTCCTTTAGCCACTGTGCTCTCTGCCCTCTATCAGATTCCTGTAGGCACTGTGCTCTGTGCCCCCTATCAGATTCCTGTAGGCACTGTGCTCTGTGCCCTCGGTCAGATTCCTGTAGACACTGTGCTCTGTGCCCCCTATCAGACTCCTGCAGGCACTGTGCTCTGTGCCCTCTATCATATTCCTATAGGCACTGTGCTCTTTGCCATCTATCAGATTCCTGTAGGCACTGTGCTCTGTGCCCTCTATCAGATTCCTTTGGCACTGTGCTCTGTGCCCTCTATCAGATTCCTGTAGGCACTGTGCTCTGTGCCCTCTATCAGATTCCTTTGGCACTGTGCTCTGTGCCCTCTATCAGATTCCTGTAGACACTGTTCCCTCTATCACTCTCCTGTAAACCCTGTGCTCTGTGCACCTTATAGGACTCAAGTGTATCCTGTGCTCTGTGCCCTCTCTTAGGCTCCTGAACACACTGTGCGCTGTGTCCTGTCTCAGGCTCCTGTATACCCCATGCTCTGTGCCCTCTATCAGACTCCTGTAGACAATGTGTTCTGTGTCCTCCATGAGATTGTTCTACACCCTGTGCCCTGTCTCAGACTCCTGTATACACTGTGCTCTGTGCCCTCTATCAGACTCCTGTAGACAGTGTGTTCTGTGTCCTCCATGAGATTGTTCTACACCCTGTGCCCTGTCTCAGACTCCTGTATACGCTGTGCTATGTGCCCTCTATCAAGCTCCTTTACACCCTGTGCCCTCTGTCTGACTACTCTGCATCCTGTCCTCTGTACCCACTTTCAGATTCCAGTACACACTGGGCTCTCTGCCACCGATCAGATTCCTGTGGGCACTGTGCTCTGTCCCCTCTATCAGATTCCTGTAGGCACTGTGCTCTGTGCCTTCTATCAAATTCATGCAGGCACTGTGCTCTGTGCCCACTATCAGATTCCAGTAGGCACTGTGCTCTGTGCCCTCTATCAGATTCCTGTAGGCACTATTCTCTGTCCCCTCTATCAGATTCCTGTAGGCACTGTTCTCTGTCCCCTCTATCAGATTCCTGTAGGCACTGTGCTCTGTCCCCTCTATCAGATTCCTATAGGCACTGTGCTCTGTCCCCTCTATCAGATTCCCGTAGGCACTGTGCTCTGTGCACTCTCACAGATTCCTGTAGGCACTGTGCTGTCCCCTCTATCAGATTTCTGTAGGCACTGTGCTCTGTGACCTCTATCAGATTCCTTTGGCAATGTGCTCTGTGCCCTCGATCAGATTCCTGTAGGCACTGTGCTCTGTGCCCTCTATCAGATTCCTGTAGACACTGTGCTCTGTGCCCTCTATCAGATTCCTGTAGGCACTGTGCTCTGTGCCCTCTATCATATTCCTGTAGGCACTGTGCTCTGTGCCGTCTATCCGATTCCTTTGGCACTGTGCTCTGTGCCCTCTATCAGATTCCTGTAGGTACTGTGCTATGTGCCCTCCATCAGATTCCTGTAGGCACTGTGCTCTGTGCCCTCTATCAGATTCCTATAGGCACTGTGCTCTGTGCCCTCTATCATATTCCTGTAGGCACTGTGCTCTTTGCCATCTATCAGATTCCTGTAGGCACTGTGCTCTGTGCCCTCTATAAGATTCCTGTAGGCACTGTGCTCTGTGCCCTCTATCAGATTCCTGTAGGCACTGTGCTCTATGCCCTCTATCAGATTCCTTTGGCACTGTGCTCTGTGCCCTCTATCAGATTCCTGTAGGCACAGTGCTCTGTCCCCTCTATCAGATTTCTGTAGGCACTGTGCTGTCCCCTCTATCAGATTCCTGTAAGCACTGTGCTCTGTGCCTTCTATCAGATTCCTACAGGCACTGTGCTCTGTGCCCACTATCAGATTCCTGTAGGCACCGTGCTCTGTGCCCTCTATCAGATTCCTGTAGGCACTGTGCTGTCCCCTCTAGCAGATTCCTGTAGGCACTGTGCTCTGTGCACTCTATCAGATTCCTGTAGGCACTGTGCTCTGTGCCCTCTATCAGATTCCTGTAGGCACTGTGCTCTGTCCCCTCTATCAGATTCCTGTAGGCACTGTGCTCTGTCCCCTCTATCAGATTCCTGTAGGCACTGTGCTCTGTCCCCTCTATCAGATTCCTGTAGGCACTGTGCTCTGTCCCCTCTATCAGATTTCTGTAGGCACTGTGCTCTGTCCCCTCTATCTGAATCCTGTAGGCACTGTGCTCTGTCCCGTCTATCAGATTCCTGTAGGCACTGTGCTCTGTGCCCTCTATCAGATTCCTGTAGGCACTGTGCTCTGTCCCCTCTATCAGATTCCTGTAGGCACTGTGCTCTGTCCCCTCTATCAGATTCCTGTAGGCACTGTGCTCTGTCCCCTCAATTAGATTCCAGTAAGCACTGTGCTCTGTCCCCTCTATAAGATTCCAGTAGGCACTGTGCTCTGTGCCCTCTATCAGATTCCTGTAGGATCTGTGCTCTGTCCCCTCTATGAGATTCCTGTAGCCACTGTGCTCTGTGCCCTCTATCAAATTCCTGTAGGTACTGTGCTCTGTGCCCCCTATCAGATTCCTGTAGGCACTGTGCTCTGTGCCCTCGATCAGATTCCTGTAGACACTGTGCTCTGTGCCCCCTATCAGACTCCTGCAGGCACTGTGCTCTGTGCCCTCTATCATATTCGTGTAGGCACTGTGCTCTTTGCCATCTATCAGATTCCTGTATGCACTGTGCTCTGTGCCCTCTATCAGATTCCTGTAGGCACTGTGCTCTGTGCCCTCTATCAGATTCCTTTAGGCACTGTGCTCTGTGCCCTCTATCAGATTCCTATAGGCACTGTGCTCTGTGCCCTCTATCAGATTCCTGTAGACACTGTTCCCTCTATCACTCTCCTGTAAACCCTGTGCTCTGTGCACCCTGTAGGACTCAAGTATCCTGTGATCTGTGCCCTCTCTTAGGCTCCTGAACACACTGTGCGCTGTGTCCTGTCTCAGGCTCCTGTATACCCCATGATCTGTGCCCTCTATCAGACTCCTGTAGGCACTTTGCTCTGTGCCCTCTATCAGACTCCTGTAGACAGTGTGTTCTGTGTCCTCCATGAGATTGTTCTACACCCTGTGCCCTGTCTCAGACTCCTGTATACGCTGTGCTATGTGCCCTCTATCAGATTCCTGTGGGCACTGTGCTCTGTCCCCTCTATCAGATTCCTGTAGGCACTGTGCTCTGTGCCTTCTATCAAATTCCTGTAGGCACTGTGCTCTGTGCCCACTATCAGATTCGTGTAGGCACTGTGCTCTGTCCCCTCTATCAGATTCCCGTAGGCACTGTGCTCTGTGCACTCTCACAGATTCCTGTAGGCACTGTGCTGTCCCCTCTATCAGATTTCTGTAGGCACTGTGCTCTGTGACCTCTATCAGATTCCATTGGCACTGTGCTCCGTGCCCTCTATCAGATTCCTTTGGCACTGTGCTCTGTGCCCTCTCTCAGATTCCAGTAGACACTGTGCTCTGTGGACTCTATCAGACTCCTGTAGGCACTGAGCTCTGTCCCCTCTATCAAATTCCTGTAGGCACTGTGCTCTGTCCCCTCTATCAGATTCCTGTAGGCACTGTGCTCTGTCCCCTCTATCAGATTCCTGTAGGCACTGTGCTCTGTTCCCTCTATCAGATTCCTGTAGGCACTGTGCTCTGTGCCCTCGGTCAGATTCCTGTAGACACTGTGCTCTGTGCCCCCTATCAGACTCCTGCAGGCACTGTGCTCTGTGCCCTCGATCAGATTCCTGTAGGCACTGTGCTCTGTGCCGTCTATCAGATTCCTGTAGGCTTTGTGCTCTGTGCCCTCTATCAGATTCCTGTAGGCACTGTGCTCTGTGACCTCTATCAGATTCCTTTGGCACTGTTCTCTGTGCCCTCTATCAGATTCCTGTAGGAACTGTGCTCTGTGCCCTCTATCAGATTCCTGTAGGCACTGTGCTCTGTGCCCTCTATCAGATTCCTTTGGCACTGTGCTCTGTGCCCTCTATCAGATTGCTGTAGGCACTGTTCTCTGTTCCCTCTATCAGATTCCTGTAGACACTGTGCTCTGTGCCCTCTATCAGATTCCTGTAGGCACTGTGCTCTGTGCCCTCTATCATATTCCTGTAGGCACTGTGCTCTGTGCCGTCTATCGGATTCCTTTGGCACTGTGCTCTGTGCCCTCTATCAGATTCCTGTAGGTACTGTGCTATGTGCCCTCCATCAGATTCCTGTAGGCACTGTGCTCTGTGCCCTCTATCAGATTCCTATAGGCACTGTGCTCTGTGCCCTCTATCATATTCCTGTAGGCACTGTGCTCTTTGCCATCTATCAGATTCCTGTAGGCACTGTGCTCTGTGCCCTCTATAAGATTCCTGTAGCCACTGTGCTCTGTGCCCTCTATCAGATTCCTGTAGGCACTGTGCTCTATGCCCTCTATCAGATTCCTTTGGCACTGTGCTCTGTGCCCTCTATCAGATTCCTGTAGGCACAGTGCTCTGTCCCCTCTATCAGATTTCTGTAGGCACTTTGCTGTCCCCTCTATCAGATTCCTGTAAGCACTGTGCTCTGTGCCTTCTATCAGATTCCTACAGGCACTGTGCTCTGTGCCCACTATCAGATTCCTGTAGGCACCGTGCTCTGTGCCCTCTATCAGATTCCTGTAGGCACTGTGCTGTCCCCTCTAGCAGATTCCTGTAGGCACTGTGCTCTGTGCACTCTATCAGATTCCTGTAGGCACTGTGCTCTGTGCCCTCTATCAGATTCCTGTAGGCACTGTGCTCTGTCCCCTCTATCAGATTCCTGTAGGCACTGTGCTCTGTCCCCTCTATCAGATTCCTGTAGGCACTGTGCTCTGTCCCCTCTATCAGATTCCTGTAGGCACTGTGCTCTGTCCCCTCTATCAGATTTCTGTAGGCACTGTGCTCTGTCCCCTCTATCAGAATCCTGTAGGCACTGTGCTCTGTCCCGTCTATCAGATTCCTGTAGGCACTGTGCTCTGTGCCCTCTATCAGATTCCTGTAGGCACTGTGCTCTGTCCCCTCTATCAGATTCCTGTAGGCACTGTGCTCTGTCCCCTCTATCAGATTCCTGTAGGCACTGTGCTCTGTCCCCTCAATTAGATTCCAGTAAGCACTGTGCTCTGTCCCCTCTATAAGATTCCAGTAGGCACTGTGCTCTGTGCCCTCTATCAGATTCCTGTAGGATCTGTGCTCTGTCCCCTCTATGAGATTCCTGTAGCCACTGTGCTCTGTGCCCTCTATCAGATTCCTGTAGGTACTGTGCTCTGTGCCCCCTATCAGATTCCTGTAGGCACTGTGCTCTGTGCCCTCGATCAGATTCCTGTAGACACTGTGCTCTGTGCCCCCTATCAGACTCCTGCAGGCACTGTGCTCTGTGCCCTCTATCATATTCCTGTAGGCACTGTGCTCTTTGCCATCTATCAGATTCCTGTATGCACTGTGCTCTGTGCCCTCTATCAGATTCCTGTAGGCACTGTGCTCTGTGCCCTCTATCAGATTCCTTTAGGCACTGTGCTCTGTGCCCTCTATCAGATTCCTATAGGCACTGTGCTCTGTGCCCTCTATCAGATTCCTGTAGACACTGTTCCCTCTATCACTCTCCTGTAAACCCTGTGCTCTGTGCACCCTGTAGGACTCAAGTATCCTGTGATCTGTGCCCTCTCTTAGGCTCCTGAACACACTGTGCGCTGTGTCCTGTCTCAGGCTCCTGTATACCCCATGATCTGTGCCCTCTATCAGACTCCTGTAGGCACTGTGCTCTGTGCCCTCTATCAGACTCCTGTAGACAGTGTGTTCTGTGTCCTCCATGAGATTGTTCTACACCCTGTGCCCTGTCTCAGACTCCTGTATACGCTGTGCTATGTGCCCTCTATCAGATTCCTGTGGGCACTGTGCTCTGTCCCCTCTATCAGATTCCTGTAGGCACTGTGCTCTGTGCCTTCTATGAAATTCCTGTAGGCACTGTGCTCTGTGCCCACTATCAGATTCCTGTAGGCACTGTGCTATGTCCCCTCTATCAGATTCCCGTAGGCACTGTGCTCTGTGCACTCTCACAGATTCCTGTAGGCACTGTGCTGTCCCCTCTATCAGATTTCTGTAGGCACTGTGCTCTGTGACCTCTATCAGATTCCTTTGGCACTGTGCTCCGTGCCCTCTATCAGATTCCTTTGGCACTGTGCTCTGTGCCCTCTCTCAGATTCCAGTAGACACTGTGCTCTGTGGACTCTATCAGACTCCTGTAGGCACTGTGCTCTGTCCCCTCTATCAAATTCCTGTAGGCACTGTGCTCTGTCCCCTCTATCAGATTCCTGTAGGCACTGTGCTCTGTCCCCTCTATCAGATTCCTGTAGGCACTGTGCTCTGTTCCCTCTATCAGATTCCTGTAGGCACTGTGCTCTGTGCCCTCTATCAGATTCCTTTGGCACTGTGCTCTGTGCCCTCTATCAGATTCCTTTGGCACTGTGCTCTGTGCCCTCTATCAGATTCCTGTGGGCACTGTGCTCTTTGCCGTCTACCAGATTCCTTTGGCACTGTGCTCTGTCCCCTCTATCAGATTCCTGTTGGCACTGTGCTCTGTGCCCTCTATCAGATTCCTTTGGCACTGTGCTCTGTCCCCTCTATCAGATTCCCGTAGGCACTGTCCTCTGTGCACTCTCACAGATTCCTGTAGGCACTGTGCTGTCCCCGCTATCAGATTTCTGTAGGCACTGTGCTCTGTGCCCTCTATCAGATTCCTTTGGCACTGTGCTCTGTGCCCTCTATCAGATTCCTGTAGGCACTGTGCTCTGTGCCGTCTATCAGATTCCTGTAGGCTTTGTGCTCTGTGCCCTCTATCAGATTCCTGTAGGCACTGTGCTCTGTGCCCTCTATCAGATTCCTTTGGCACTGTGCTCTGTGCCCTCTATCAGATTCCTGTAGGCACTGTGCTCTGTGCCCTCTATCAGATTCTTTTGGCACTGTGCTCTGTGCCCTCTATCAGATTCCTGTAGGTACTGTGCTATGTGCCCTCCATCAGATTCCTGTAGGCACTGTGCTCTGTGCCCTCTATCAGATTCCTTTAGGCACTGTGCTCTGTCCCCTCTATCAGATTCCTGTAGGCACTGTGCTCTGTGCCCTCTATCAGATTTCTGTAGGCACTGTGCTCTGTGCCCCCTATCAGATTCCTGTAGGCACTGTGCTCTGTGCCCCCTATCAGACTCCTGTAGGCACTGTGCTCTTTGCCCTCTATGAGATTCCTGTAGACACTGTGCTCTGTGCCCCCAATCAGATTTCTGTAGGCACTGTGCTCTGTGCCCTCTATCAGATTCCTTTGGCACTGTGCTCTGTGCCCTCTATCAGATTCCTGTAGGCACTGTGCTCTGTGCCGTCTATCAGATTCCTGTAGGCTTTGTGCTCTGTGCCCTCTATCAGATTCCTGTAGGCACTGTGCTCTGTGCCCTATATCAGATTCCTTTGGCACTGTGCTCTGTGCCCTCTATAAGATTCCTGTAGGCACTGTGCTCTGTGCCCTCTATCAGATTCCTGTAGGCACTGTGCTCTGTGCCCTCTATCAGATTCCTTTGGCACTGTGCTCTGTGCCCTCTATCAGATTCCTGTAGGCACTGTGCTCTGTGGCCTCTATCAGATTCCTGTAGGCACTGTGCTCTGTCCCCTCTATCAGATTCCTGTAGGCACTGCGCTCTGTCCCCTCTATCAGATTCCTGTAGGCACTGTGCTCTTTCCCCTCTATCAGATTCCTGTAGGCACTGTGCTCTGTGCCCTCTTACAGACTCCTGTACCCGCTGTGCTATGTGCCCTCTATCAGACTCCTGTACACCCTATGCCCTGAATCTGACTGCTCTGCATCCTGTCTTCTGTACCCACTTTCAGATTTCCGTACTCCCTGGGCTCTCTGCCACCTATCAGATTCCTGTAGGCACTGTGCTCTGTGCCCTCTATCAGATTCCTGTAGGCACTGTGCTCTGTCCCCTCTATCAGATTCCTTTGGCACTGTACTCTGTGCCCTCTATCAGATTCCTGTAGGCACTGTGCTCTGTCCCCTCTATCAGATTCCTGTAGTCACTGTGCTCTGTGCCCTCTATCAGATTCCTGTAGTCACTGTGCTCTCTGCCCCATATTAGATTCCTGTAGGCACTGTGCTCTGTCCCCTCTATCAGATTCCTGTAGGCACTGTGCTCTGTGCCCCCTATCAGACTCCTGTAGGCACTGTGCTCTGTGCCCTCTATCAGATTCCAAAAGGCACTGTGCTCTGTGCCCTCTATCAGATTCCTGTAGACAGTGTGTTCTGTGTCCTCCATGAGATTGTTCTACACCCTGTGCCCTGTCTCAGACTCCTGTATGCGTTGAGCTATGTGCCCTCTATCTGACTCCTGTACACCCTGTGCCCTCTACCTGACTTCTCTGCATCCTGTCCTCTGTACCCACTTTCAGATTCCCGTACACCCTGGGCTCTCTGCCACCTATCAGATTCCTGTAGGCACTGTGCTCTCTGCCCTCTATCAGATTCCTGTAGGCACTGTGCTCTGTGCCCTCTGTCAGATTCCTGTAGGCACTGTGCTCTGTCCCCTCTATCAGATTCCTGTAGCCACTGTGCTCTGTGCCCTCTATCAGATTCCTGTAGGCACTGTGCTCTGTGCCCTCTATCAGATTCCTGTAGGCACTGTGCTCTGTCCCCTCTATCAGATTCCTGTAGGCACTGTGCTCTGTCCCCTCTATCAGATTCCTGTAGGCACTGTGCTCTGTGCCCCCTATCAGACTCCTGTAGGCACTATGCTCTGTGCCCTCTATCAGATTCCTTAAGACACTGTGCTCTGTGCCCTCTATCAGATTCCTGTAGACAGTGTGTTCTGTGTCCTCCATGAGATTGTTCTACACCCTGTGCCCTGTCTCAGACTCCTGTATACGTTGTGCTATGTGCCCTCTATCAGACTCCTGTACACTCTTTGCCCTCTATCTGACTGCTCTGCATCCTGTCTTCTGTACCCACTTTCAGATTCCCGTACACCCTGGGCTCTCTGACACCTATCAGATTCCTGTAGGCACTGTGCTCTGTCCCCTCAATTAGATTCCAGTAGGCACTGTGCTCTGTCCCCTCTATAAGATTCCAGTAGGCACTGTGCTCTGTGCCCTCTATCAGATTCCTGTAGGATCTGTGCTCTGCCCCCTCTATGAGATTCCTTTAGCCACTGTGCTCTCTGCCCTCTATCAGATTCCTGTAGGCACTGTGCTCTGTGCCCCCTATCAGATTCCTGTAGGCACTGTGCTCTGTGCCCTCGGTCAGATTCCTGTAGACACTGTGCTCTGTGCCCCCTATCAGACTCCTGCAGGCACTGTGCTCTGTGCCCTCTATCATATTCCTGTAGGCACTGTGCTCTTTGCCATCTATCAGATTCCTGTAGGCACTGTGCTCTGTGCCCTCTATCAGATTCCTTTGGCACTGTGCTCTGTGCCCTCTATCAGATTCCTGTAGGCACTGTGCTCTGTGCCCTCTATCAGATTCCTTTGGCACTGTGCTCTGTGCCCTCTATCAGATTGCTGTAGGCACTGTTCTCTGTCCCCTCTATCAGATTCCTGTAGACACTGTGCTCTGTGCCCTCTATCAGATTCCTGTAGGCACTGTGCTCTGTGCCCTCTATCAGATTCCTGTAGGCACTGTGCTCTGTGCCCTCTATCAGATTCCTGTAGACACTGTTCCCTCTATCACTCTCCTGTAAACCCTGTGCTCTGTGCACCTTATAGGACTCAAGTGTATCCTGTGCTCTCTGCCCTCTCTTAGGCTCCTGAACACACTGTGCGCTGTGTCCTGTCTCAGGCTCCTGTATACCCCATGCTCTGTGCCCTCTATCAGACTCCTGTAGACAATGTGTTCTGTGTCCTCCATGAGATTGTTCTACACCCTGTGCCCTGTCTCAGACTCCTGTATACACTGTGCTCTGTGCCCTCTATCAGACTCCTGTAGACAGTGTGTTCTGTGTCCTCCATGAGATTGTTCTACACCCTGTGCCCTGTCTCAGACTCCTGTATACGCTGTGCTATGTGCCCTCTATCAAGATCCTTTACACCCTGTGCCCTCTGTCTGACTACTCTGCATCCTGTCCTCTGTACCCACTTTCAGATTCCAGTACACACTGGGCTCTCTGCCACCGATCAGATTCCTGTGGGCACTGTGCTCTGTCCCCTCTATCAGATTCCTGTAGGCACTGTGCTCTGTGCCTTCTATCAAATTCATGCAGGCACTGTGCTCTGTGCCCACTATCAGATTCCAGTAGGCACTGTGCTCTGTGCCCTCTATCAGATTCCTGTAGGCACTATTCTCTGTCCCCTCTATCAGATTCCTGTAGGCACTGTTCTCTGTGCCCTCTATCAGATTCCTGTAGGCACTGTGCTCTGTCCCCTCTATCAGATTCCTATAGGCACTGTGCTCTGTCCCCTCTATCAGATTCCCGTAGGTACTGTGCTCTGTGCACTCTCACAGATTCCTGTAGGCACTGTGCTGTCCCCTCTATCAGATTTCTGTAGGCACTGTGCTCTGTGCCCTCTATCATATTCCTATAGGCACTGTGCTCTTTGCCATCTATCAGATTCCTGTAGGCACTGTGCTCTGTGCCCTCTATCAGATTCCTTTGGCACTGTGCTCTGTGCCCTCTATCAGATTCCTGTAGGCACTGTGCTCTGTGCCCTCTATCAGATTCCTTTGGCACTGTGCTCTGTGCCCTCTATCAGATTCCTGTAGACACTGTTCCCTCTATCACTCTCCTGTAAACCCTGTGCTCTGTGCACCTTATAGGACTCAAGTGTATCCTGTGCTCTGTGCCCTCTCTTAGGCTCCTGAACACACTGTGCGCTGTGTCCTGTCTCAGGCTCCTGTATACCCCATGCTCTGTGCCCTCTATCAGACTCCTGTAGACAATGTGTTCTGTGTCCTCCATGAGATTGTTCTACACCCTGTGCCCTGTCTCAGACTCCTGTATACACTGTGCTCTGTGCCCTCTATCAGACTCCTGTAGACAGTGTGTTCTGTGTCCTCCATGAGATTGTTCTACACCCTGTGCCCTGTCTCAGACTCCTGTATACGCTGTGCTATGTGCCCTCTATCAAGCTCCTTTACACCCTGTGCCCTCTGTCTGACTACTCTGCATCCTGTCCTCTGTACCCACTTTCAGATTCCAGTACACACTGGGCTCTCTGCCACCGATCAGATTCCTGTGGGCACTGTGCTCTGTCCCCTCTATCAGATTCCTGTAGGCACTGTGCTCTGTGCCTTCTATCAAATTCATGCAGGCACTGTGCTCTGTGCCCACTATCAGATTCCAGTAGGCACTGTGCTCTGTGCCCTCTATCAGATTCCTGTAGGCACTATTCTCTGTCCCCTCTATCAGATTCCTGTAGGCACTGTTCTCTGTCCCCTCTATCAGATTCCTGTAGGCACTGTGCTCTGTCCCCTCTATCAGATTCCTATAGGCACTGTGCTCTGTCCCCTCTATCAGATTCCCGTAGGCACTGTGCTCTGTGCACTCTCACAGATTCCTGTAGGCACTGTGCTGTCCCCTCTATCAGATTTCTGTAGGCACTGTGCTCTGTGACCTCTATCAGATTCCTTTGGCAATGTGCTCTGTGCCCTCGATCAGATTCCTGTAGGCACTGTGCTCTGTGCCCTCTATCAGATTCCTGTAGACACTGTGCTCTGTGCCCTCTATCAGATTCCTGTAGGCACTGTGCTCTGTGCCCTCTATCATATTCCTGTAGGCACTGTGCTCTGTGCCGTCTATCCGATTCCTTTGGCACTGTGCTCTGTGCCCTCTATCAGATTCCTGTAGGTACTGTGCTATGTGCCCTCCATCAGATTCCTGTAGGCACTGTGCTCTGTGCCCTCTATCAGATTCCTATAGGCACTGTGCTCTGTGCCCTCTATCATATTCCTGTAGGCACTGTGCTCTTTGCCATCTATCAGATTCCTGTAGGCACTGTGCTCTGTGCCCTCTATAAGATTCCTGTAGGCACTGTGCTCTGTGCCCTCTATCAGATTCCTGTAGGCACTGTGCTCTATGCCCTCTATCAGATTCCTTTGGCACTGTGCTCTGTGCCCTCTATCAGATTCCTGTAGGCACAGTGCTCTGTCCCCTCTATCAGATTTCTGTAGGCACTGTGCTGTCCCCTCTATCAGATTCCTGTAAGCACTGTGCTCTGTGCCTTCTATCAGATTCCTACAGGCACTGTGCTCTGTGCCCACTATCAGATTCCTGTAGGCACCGTGCTCTGTGCCCTCTATCAGATTCCTGTAGGCACTGTGCTGTCCCCTCTAGCAGATTCCTGTAGGCACTGTGCTCTGTGCACTCTATCAGATTCCTGTAGGCACTGTGCTCTGTGCCCTCTATCAGATTCCTGTAGGCACTGTGCTCTGTCCCCTCTATCAGATTCCTGTAGGCACTGTGCTCTGTCCCCTCTATCAGATTCCTGTAGGCACTGTGCTCTGTCCCCTCTATCAGATTCCTGTAGGCACTGTGCTCTGTCCCCTCTATCAGATTTCTGTAGGCACTGTGCTCTGTCCCCTCTATCTGAATCCTGTAGGCACTGTGCTCTGTCCCGTCTATCAGATTCCTGTAGGCACTGTGCTCTGTGCCCTCTATCAGATTCCTGTAGGCACTGTGCTCTGTCCCCTCTATCAGATTCCTGTAGGCACTGTGCTCTGTCCCCTCTATCAGATTCCTGTAGGCACTGTGCTCTGTCCCCTCAATTAGATTCCAGTAAGCACTGTGCTCTGTCCCCTCTATAAGATTCCAGTAGGCACTGTGCTCTGTGCCCTCTATCAGATTCCTGTAGGATCTGTGCTCTGTCCCCTCTATGAGATTCCTGTAGCCACTGTGCTCTGTGCCCTCTATCAAATTCCTGTAGGTACTGTGCTCTGTGCCCCCTATCAGATTCCTGTAGGCACTGTGCTCTGTGCCCTCGATCAGATTCCTGTAGACACTGTGCTCTGTGCCCCCTATCAGACTCCTGCAGGCACTGTGCTCTGTGCCCTCTATCATATTCGTGTAGGCACTGTGCTCTTTGCCATCTATCAGATTCCTGTATGCACTGTGCTCTGTGCCCTCTATCAGATTCCTGTAGGCACTGTGCTCTGTGCCCTCTATCAGATTCCTTTAGGCACTGTGCTCTGTGCCCTCTATCAGATTCCTATAGGCACTGTGCTCTGTGCCCTCTATCAGATTCCTGTAGACACTGTTCCCTCTATCACTCTCCTGTAAACCCTGTGCTCTGTGCACCCTGTAGGACTCAAGTATCCTGTGATCTGTGCCCTCTCTTAGGCTCCTGAACACACTGTGCGCTGTGTCCTGTCTCAGGCTCCTGTATACCCCATGATCTGTGCCCTCTATCAGACTCCTGTAGGCACTTTGCTCTGTGCCCTCTATCAGACTCCTGTAGACAGTGTGTTCTGTGTCCTCCATGAGATTGTTCTACACCCTGTGCCCTGTCTCAGACTCCTGTATACGCTGTGCTATGTGCCCTCTATCAGATTCCTGTGGGCACTGTGCTCTGTCCCCTCTATCAGATTCCTGTAGGCACTGTGCTCTGTGCCTTCTATCAAATTCCTGTAGGCACTGTGCTCTGTGCCCACTATCAGATTCGTGTAGGCACTGTGCTCTGTCCCCTCTATCAGATTCCCGTAGGCACTGTGCTCTGTGCACTCTCACAGATTCCTGTAGGCACTGTGCTGTCCCCTCTATCAGATTTCTGTAGGCACTGTGCTCTGTGACCTCTATCAGATTCCATTGGCACTGTGCTCCGTGCCCTCTATCAGATTCCTTTGGCACTGTGCTCTGTGCCCTCTCTCAGATTCCAGTAGACACTGTGCTCTGTGGACTCTATCAGACTCCTGTAGGCACTGAGCTCTGTCCCCTCTATCAAATTCCTGTAGGCACTGTGCTCTGTCCCCTCTATCAGATTCCTGTAGGCACTGTGCTCTGTCCCCTCTATCAGATTCCTGTAGGCACTGTGCTCTGTTCCCTCTATCAGATTCCTGTAGGCACTGTGCTCTGTGCCCTCGGTCAGATTCCTGTAGACACTGTGCTCTGTGCCCCCTATCAGACTCCTGCAGGCACTGTGCTCTGTGCCCTCGATCAGATTCCTGTAGGCACTGTGCTCTGTGCCGTCTATCAGATTCCTGTAGGCTTTGTGCTCTGTGCCCTCTATCAGATTCCTGTAGGCACTGTGCTCTGTGACCTCTATCAGATTCCTTTGGCACTGTTCTCTGTGCCCTCTATCAGATTCCTGTAGGAACTGTGCTCTGTGCCCTCTATCAGATTCCTGTAGGCACTGTGCTCTGTGCCCTCTATCAGATTCCTTTGGCACTGTGCTCTGTGCCCTCTATCAGATTGCTGTAGGCACTGTTCTCTGTTCCCTCTATCAGATTCCTGTAGACACTGTGCTCTGTGCCCTCTATCAGATTCCTGTAGGCACTGTGCTCTGTGCCCTCTATCATATTCCTGTAGGCACTGTGCTCTGTGCCGTCTATCGGATTCCTTTGGCACTGTGCTCTGTGCCCTCTATCAGATTCCTGTAGGTACTGTGCTATGTGCCCTCCATCAGATTCCTGTAGGCACTGTGCTCTGTGCCCTCTATCAGATTCCTATAGGCACTGTGCTCTGTGCCCTCTATCATATTCCTGTAGGCACTGTGCTCTTTGCCATCTATCAGATTCCTGTAGGCACTGTGCTCTGTGCCCTCTATAAGATTCCTGTAGCCACTGTGCTCTGTGCCCTCTATCAGATTCCTGTAGGCACTGTGCTCTATGCCCTCTATCAGATTCCTTTGGCACTGTGCTCTGTGCCCTCTATCAGATTCCTGTAGGCACAGTGCTCTGTCCCCTCTATCAGATTTCTGTAGGCACTTTGCTGTCCCCTCTATCAGATTCCTGTAAGCACTGTGCTCTGTGCCTTCTATCAGATTCCTACAGGCACTGTGCTCTGTGCCCACTATCAGATTCCTGTAGGCACCGTGCTCTGTGCCCTCTATCAGATTCCTGTAGGCACTGTGCTGTCCCCTCTAGCAGATTCCTGTAGGCACTGTGCTCTGTGCACTCTATCAGATTCCTGTAGGCACTGTGCTCTGTGCCCTCTATCAGATTCCTGTAGGCACTGTGCTCTGTCCCCTCTATCAGATTCCTGTAGGCACTGTGCTCTGTCCCCTCTATCAGATTCCTGTAGGCACTGTGCTCTGTCCCCTCTATCAGATTCCTGTAGGCACTGTGCTCTGTCCCCTCTATCAGATTTCTGTAGGCACTGTGCTCTGTCCCCTCTATCAGAATCCTGTAGGCACTGTGCTCTGTCCCGTCTATCAGATTCCTGTAGGCACTGTGCTCTGTGCCCTCTATCAGATTCCTGTAGGCACTGTGCTCTGTCCCCTCTATCAGATTCCTGTAGGCACTGTGCTCTGTCCCCTCTATCAGATTCCTGTAGGCACTGTGCTCTGTCCCCTCAATTAGATTCCAGTAAGCACTGTGCTCTGTCCCCTCTATAAGATTCCAGTAGGCACTGTGCTCTGTGCCCTCTATCAGATTCCTGTAGGATCTGTGCTCTGTCCCCTCTATGAGATTCCTGTAGCCACTGTGCTCTGTGCCCTCTATCAGATTCCTGTAGGTACTGTGCTCTGTGCCCCCTATCAGATTCCTGTAGGCACTGTGCTCTGTGCCCTCGATCAGATTCCTGTAGACACTGTGCTCTGTGCCCCCTATCAGACTCCTGCAGGCACTGTGCTCTGTGCCCTCTATCATATTCCTGTAGGCACTGTGCTCTTTGCCATCTATCAGATTCCTGTATGCACTGTGCTCTGTGCCCTCTATCAGATTCCTGTAGGCACTGTGCTCTGTGCCCTCTATCAGATTCCTTTAGGCACTGTGCTCTGTGCCCTCTATCAGATTCCTATAGGCACTGTGCTCTGTGCCCTCTATCAGATTCCTGTAGACACTGTTCCCTCTATCACTCTCCTGTAAACCCTGTGCTCTGTGCACCCTGTAGGACTCAAGTATCCTGTGATCTGTGCCCTCTCTTAGGCTCCTGAACACACTGTGCGCTGTGTCCTGTCTCAGGCTCCTGTATACCCCATGATCTGTGCCCTCTATCAGACTCCTGTAGGCACTGTGCTCTGTGCCCTCTATCAGACTCCTGTAGACAGTGTGTTCTGTGTCCTCCATGAGATTGTTCTACACCCTGTGCCCTGTCTCAGACTCCTGTATACGCTGTGCTATGTGCCCTCTATCAGATTCCTGTGGGCACTGTGCTCTGTCCCCTCTATCAGATTCCTGTAGGCACTGTGCTCTGTGCCTTCTATGAAATTCCTGTAGGCACTGTGCTCTGTGCCCACTATCAGATTCCTGTAGGCACTGTGCTATGTCCCCTCTATCAGATTCCCGTAGGCACTGTGCTCTGTGCACTCTCACAGATTCCTGTAGGCACTGTGCTGTCCCCTCTATCAGATTTCTGTAGGCACTGTGCTCTGTGACCTCTATCAGATTCCTTTGGCACTGTGCTCCGTGCCCTCTATCAGATTCCTTTGGCACTGTGCTCTGTGCCCTCTCTCAGATTCCAGTAGACACTGTGCTCTGTGGACTCTATCAGACTCCTGTAGGCACTGTGCTCTGTCCCCTCTATCAAATTCCTGTAGGCACTGTGCTCTGTCCCCTCTATCAGATTCCTGTAGGCACTGTGCTCTGTCCCCTCTATCAGATTCCTGTAGGCACTGTGCTCTGTTCCCTCTATCAGATTCCTGTAGGCACTGTGCTCTGTGCCCTCTATCAGATTCCTTTGGCACTGTGCTCTGTGCCCTCTATCAGATTCCTTTGGCACTGTGCTCTGTGCCCTCTATCAGATTCCTGTGGGCACTGTGCTCTTTGCCGTCTACCAGATTCCTTTGGCACTGTGCTCTGTCCCCTCTATCAGATTCCTGTTGGCACTGTGCTCTGTGCCCTCTATCAGATTCCTTTGGCACTGTGCTCTGTCCCCTCTATCAGATTCCCGTAGGCACTGTCCTCTGTGCACTCTCACAGATTCCTGTAGGCACTGTGCTGTCCCCGCTATCAGATTTCTGTAGGCACTGTGCTCTGTGCCCTCTATCAGATTCCTTTGGCACTGTGCTCTGTGCCCTCTATCAGATTCCTGTAGGCACTGTGCTCTGTGCCGTCTATCAGATTCCTGTAGGCTTTGTGCTCTGTGCCCTCTATCAGATTCCTGTAGGCACTGTGCTCTGTGCCCTCTATCAGATTCCTTTGGCACTGTGCTCTGTGCCCTCTATCAGATTCCTGTAGGCACTGTGCTCTGTGCCCTCTATCAGATTCTTTTGGCACTGTGCTCTGTGCCCTCTATCAGATTCCTGTAGGTACTGTGCTATGTGCCCTCCATCAGATTCCTGTAGGCACTGTGCTCTGTGCCCTCTATCAGATTCCTTTAGGCACTGTGCTCTGTCCCCTCTATCAGATTCCTGTAGGCACTGTGCTCTGTGCCCTCTATCAGATTTCTGTAGGCACTGTGCTCTGTGCCCCCTATCAGATTCCTGTAGGCACTGTGCTCTGTGCCCCCTATCAGACTCCTGTAGGCACTGTGCTCTTTGCCCTCTATGAGATTCCTGTAGACACTGTGCTCTGTGCCCCCAATCAGATTTCTGTAGGCACTGTGCTCTGTGCCCTCTATCAGATTCCTTTGGCACTGTGCTCTGTGCCCTCTATCAGATTCCTGTAGGCACTGTGCTCTGTGCCGTCTATCAGATTCCTGTAGGCTTTGTGCTCTGTGCCCTCTATCAGATTCCTGTAGGCACTGTGCTCTGTGCCCTATATCAGATTCCTTTGGCACTGTGCTCTGTGCCCTCTATAAGATTCCTGTAGGCACTGTGCTCTGTGCCCTCTATCAGATTCCTGTAGGCACTGTGCTCTGTGCCCTCTATCAGATTCCTTTGGCACTGTGCTCTGTGCCCTCTATCAGATTCCTGTAGGCACTGTGCTCTGTGGCCTCTATCAGATTCCTGTAGGCACTGTGCTCTGTCCCCTCTATCAGATTCCTGTAGGCACTGCGCTCTGTCCCCTCTATCAGATTCCTGTAGGCACTGTGCTCTTTCCCCTCTATCAGATTCCTGTAGGCACTGTGCTCTGTGCCCTCTTACAGACTCCTGTACCCGCTGTGCTATGTGCCCTCTATCAGACTCCTGTACACCCTATGCCCTGAATCTGACTGCTCTGCATCCTGTCTTCTGTACCCACTTTCAGATTTCCGTACTCCCTGGGCTCTCTGCCACCTATCAGATTCCTGTAGGCACTGTGCTCTGTGCCCTCTATCAGATTCCTGTAGGCACTGTGCTCTGTCCCCTCTATCAGATTCCTTTGGCACTGTACTCTGTGCCCTCTATCAGATTCCTGTAGGCACTGTGCTCTGTCCCCTCTATCAGATTCCTGTAGTCACTGTGCTCTGTGCCCTCTATCAGATTCCTGTAGTCACTGTGCTCTCTGCCCCATATTAGATTCCTGTAGGCACTGTGCTCTGTCCCCTCTATCAGATTCCTGTAGGCACTGTGCTCTGTGCCCCCTATCAGACTCCTGTAGGCACTGTGCTCTGTGCCCTCTATCAGATTCCAAAAGGCACTGTGCTCTGTGCCCTCTATCAGATTCCTGTAGACAGTGTGTTCTGTGTCCTCCATGAGATTGTTCTACACCCTGTGCCCTGTCTCAGACTCCTGTATGCGTTGAGCTATGTGCCCTCTATCTGACTCCTGTACACCCTGTGCCCTCTACCTGACTTCTCTGCATCCTGTCCTCTGTACCCACTTTCAGATTCCCGTACACCCTGGGCTCTCTGCCACCTATCAGATTCCTGTAGGCACTGTGCTCTCTGCCCTCTATCAGATTCCTGTAGGCACTGTGCTCTGTGCCCTCTGTCAGATTCCTGTAGGCACTGTGCTCTGTCCCCTCTATCAGATTCCTGTAGCCACTGTGCTCTGTGCCCTCTATCAGATTCCTGTAGGCACTGTGCTCTGTGCCCTCTATCAGATTCCTGTAGGCACTGTGCTCTGTCCCCTCTATCAGATTCCTGTAGGCACTGTGCTCTGTCCCCTCTATCAGATTCCTGTAGGCACTGTGCTCTGTGCCCCCTATCAGACTCCTGTAGGCACTATGCTCTGTGCCCTCTATCAGATTCCTTAAGACACTGTGCTCTGTGCCCTCTATCAGATTCCTGTAGACAGTGTGTTCTGTGTCCTCCATGAGATTGTTCTACACCCTGTGCCCTGTCTCAGACTCCTGTATACGTTGTGCTATGTGCCCTCTATCAGACTCCTGTACACTCTTTGCCCTCTATCTGACTGCTCTGCATCCTGTCTTCTGTACCCACTTTCAGATTCCCGTACACCCTGGGCTCTCTGACACCTATCAGATTCCTGTAGGCACTGTGCTCTGTCCCCTCAATTAGATTCCAGTAGGCACTGTGCTCTGTCCCCTCTATAAGATTCCAGTAGGCACTGTGCTCTGTGCCCTCTATCAGATTCCTGTAGGATCTGTGCTCTGCCCCCTCTATGAGATTCCTTTAGCCACTGTGCTCTCTGCCCTCT
Organism: Cetorhinus maximus; assembly: GCF_964194155.1. Taxonomy (NCBI): domain Eukaryota; kingdom Metazoa; phylum Chordata; class Chondrichthyes; order Lamniformes; family Cetorhinidae; genus Cetorhinus; species Cetorhinus maximus. The sequence goes on from NC_135899.1 coordinate 42,853,378, forward strand.
ATCAGATTCCTGTAGGCACTGTGCTCTGTGCCCCCTATCAGATTCCTGTAGGCACTGTGCTCTGTGCCCTCGGTCAGATTCCTGTAGACACTGTGCTCTGTGCCCCCTATCAGACTCCTGCAGGCACTGTGCTCTGTGCCCTCTATCATATTCCTGTAGGCACTGTGCTCTTTGCCATCTATCAGATTCCTGTAGGCACTGTGCTCTGTGCCCTCTATCAGATTCCTTTGGCACTGTGCTCTGTGCCCTCTATCAGATTCCTGTAGGCACTGTGCTCTGTGCCCTCTATCAGATTCCTTTGGCACTGTGCTCTGTGCCCTCTATCAGATTGCTGTAGGCACTGTTCTCTGTCCCCTCTATCAGATTCCTGTAGACACTGTGCTCTGTGCCCTCTATCAGATTCCTGTAGGCACTGTGCTCTGTGCCCTCTATCAGATTCCTGTAGGCACTGTGCTCTGTGCCCTCTATCAGATTCCTGTAGACACTGTTCCCTCTATCACTCTCCTGTAAACCCTGTGCTCTGTGCACCTTATAGGACTCAAGTGTATCCTGTGCTCTCTGCCCTCTCTTAGGCTCCTGAACACACTGTGCGCTGTGTCCTGTCTCAGGCTCCTGTATACCCCATGCTCTGTGCCCTCTATCAGACTCCTGTAGACAATGTGTTCTGTGTCCTCCATGAGATTGTTCTACACCCTGTGCCCTGTCTCAGACTCCTGTATACACTGTGCTCTGTGCCCTCTATCAGACTCCTGTAGACAGTGTGTTCTGTGTCCTCCATGAGATTGTTCTACACCCTGTGCCCTGTCTCAGACTCCTGTATACGCTGTGCTATGTGCCCTCTATCAAGATCCTTTACACCCTGTGCCCTCTGTCTGACTACTCTGCATCCTGTCCTCTGTACCCACTTTCAGATTCCAGTACACACTGGGCTCTCTGCCACCGATCAGATTCCTGTGGGCACTGTGCTCTGTCCCCTCTATCAGATTCCTGTAGGCACTGTGCTCTGTGCCTTCTATCAAATTCATGCAGGCACTGTGCTCTGTGCCCACTATCAGATTCCAGTAGGCACTGTGCTCTGTGCCCTCTATCAGATTCCTGTAGGCACTATTCTCTGTCCCCTCTATCAGATTCCTGTAGGCACTGTTCTCTGTGCCCTCTATCAGATTCCTGTAGGCACTGTGCTCTGTCCCCTCTATCAGATTCCTATAGGCACTGTGCTCTGTCCCCTCTATCAGATTCCCGTAGGTACTGTGCTCTGTGCACTCTCACAGATTCCTGTAGGCACTGTGCTGTCCCCTCTATCAGATTTCTGTAGGCACTGTGCTCTGTGACCTCTATCAGATTCCTTTGGCAATGTGCTCTGTGCCCTCGATCAGATTCCTGTAGGCACTGTGCTCTGTGCCCTCTATCAGATTCCTGTAGGCTTTGTGCTCTGTGCCCTCTATCAGATTCCTGTAGGCACTGTGCTCTGTGACCTCTATCAGATTCCTTTGGCACTGTTCTCTGTGCCCTCTATCAGATTCCTGTAGGAACTGTGCTCTGTGCCCTCTATCAGATTCCTGTAGGCACTGTGCTCTGTGCCCTCTATCAGATTCCTTTGGCACTGTGCTCTGTGCCCTCTATCAGATTGCTGTAGGCACTGTTCTCTGTCCCCTCTATCAGATTCCTGTAGACACTGTGCTCTGTGCCCTCTATCAGATTCCTGTAGGCACTGTGCTCTGTGCCCTCTATCAGATTCCTGTAGGCACTGTGCTCTGTGCCGTCTATCCGATTCCTTTGGCACTGTGCTCTGTGCCCTCTATCAGATTCCTGTAGGTACTGTGCTATGTGCCCTCCATCAGATTCCTGTAGGCACTGTGCTCTGTGCCCTCTATCAGATTCCTATAGGCACTGTGCTCTGTCCCCTCTATCAGATTCCTGTAGGCACTGTGCTCTGTGCCCTCTATCAGATTTCTGTAGGCACTGTGCTCTGTGCCCCCTATCAGATTCCTGTAGGCACTGTGCTCTGTGCCCCCTATCAGACTCCTGTAGGCACTGTGCTCTTTGCGCTCTATGAGATTCCTGTAGACACTGTGCTCTGTGCCCCCAATCAGATTTCTGTAGGCACTGTGCTCTGTGCCCTCTATCAGATTCCTTTGGCACTGTGCTCTGTGCCCTCTATCAGATTCCTGTAGGCACTGTGCTCTGTGCCGTCTATCAGATTCCTGTAGGCTTTGTGCTCTGTGCCCTCTATCAGATTCCTGTAGGCACTGTGCTCTGTGCCCTATATCAGATTCCTTTGGCACTGTGCTCTGTGCCCTCTATAAGATTCCTGTAGGCACTGTGCTCTGTGCCCTCTATCAGATTCCTGTAGGCACTGTTCTCTGTGCCCTCTATCAGATTCCTTTGGCACTGTGCTCTGTGCCCTCTATCAGATTCCTGTAGGCACTGTGCTCTGTGCCCTCTATCAGATTCCTGTAGGCACTGTGCTCTGTCCCCTGTATCAGATTCCTGTAGGCACTGCGCTCTGTCCCCTCTATCAGATTCCTGTAGGCACTGTGCTCTTTCCCCTCTATCAGATTCCTGTAGGCACTGTGCTCTGTGCCCTCTTACAGACTCCTGTACCCGCTGTGCTATGTGCCCTCTATCAGACTCCTGTACACCCTATGCCCTGAATCTGACTGCTCTGCATCCTGTCTTCTGTACCCACTTTCAGATTTCCGTACTCCCTGGGCTCTCTGCCACCTATCAGATTCCTGTAGGCACTGTGCTCTGTGCCCTCTATCAGATTCCTGTAGGCACTGTGCTCTGTCCCCTCTATCAGATTCCTTTGGCACTGTACTCTGTGCCCTCTATCAGATTCCTGTAGGCACTGTGCTCTGTCCCCTCTATCAGATTCCTGTAGTCACTGTGCTCTGTGCCCTCTATCAGATTCCTGTAGTCACTGTGCTCTGTCCCCTCTATCAAATTCCTGTAGGCACTGTGCTCTGTCCCCTCTATCAGATTCCTGTAGGCACTGTGCTCTGTCCCCTCTATCTGATTCCTGTAGGCACTGTGCTCTGTTCCCTCTATCAGATTCCTGTAGGCACTGTTCTCTGTGCCCTCTATCAGATTCCTGTAGGCACTGTGCTCTGTCCCCTCTGTCTGATTCCTTTGGCACTGTGCTCTGTCCCCTCTATCATATTCCCGTAGGCACTGTGCTCTGTGCACTCTCACAGATTCCTGTAGGCACTGTGCTGTCCCCTCTATCAGATTTCTGTAGGCACTGTGCTCTGTGCCCTCTATCAGATTCCTTTGGCACTGTGCTCTGTGCCCTCTATCAGATTCCTGTAGGCACTGTGCTCTGTGCCGTCTATCAGATTCCTGTAGGCTTTGTGCTCTGTGCCCTCTATCAGATTCCTGTAGGCACTGTGCTCTGTGCCCTCTATCAGATTCCTTTGGCACTGTGCTCTGTGCCCTCTATCAGATTCCTGTAGGCACTGTGCTCTGTGCCCTCTATCAGATTCCTGTTGGGACTGTGCTCTGTGCCCTCTATCAGATTCCTGTAGGCACTGTGCTCTGTCCCCTCTATCAGATTCCTGTAGGCACTGTGCTCTGTCCCCTCTATCAGATTCCTGTAGGCACTGTGCTCTGTGCCCCCTATCAGACTCCTGTAGGCACTATGCTCTGTGCCCTCTATCAGATTCCTTAAGACACTGTGCTCTGTGCCCTCTATCAGATTCCTGTAGACAGTGTGTTCTGTGTCCTCCATGAGATTGTTCTACACCCTGTGCCCTGTCTCAGACTCCTGTATACGTTGTGCTATGTGCCCTCTATCAGACTCCTGTACACTCTGTGCCCTCTATCTGACTGCTCTGCATCCTGTCTTCTGTACCCACTTTCAGATTCCCGTACACCCTGGGCTCTCTGACACCTATCAGATTCCTGTAGGCACTGTGCTCTGTCCCCTCAATTAGATTCCAGTAGGCACTGTGCTCTGTCCCCTCTATAAGATTCCAGTAGGCACTGTGCTCTGTGCCCTCTATCAGATTCCTGTAGGATCTGTGCTCTGCCCCCTCTATGAGATTCCTTTAGCCACTGTGCTCTCTGCCCTCTATCAGATTCCTGTAGGCACTGTGCTCTGTGCCCCCTATCAGATTCCTGTAGGCACTGTGCTCTGTGCCCTCGGTCAGATTCCTGTAGACACTGTGCTCTGTGCCCCCTATCAGACTCCTGCAGGCACTGTGCTCTGTGCCCTCTATCATATTCCTGTAGGCACTGTGCTCTTTGCCATCTATCAGATTCCTGTAGGCACTGTGCTCTGTGCCCTGTATCAGATTCCTTTGGCACTGTGCTCTGTGCCCTCTATCAGATTCCTGTAGGCACTGTGCTCTGTGCCCTCTATCAGATTCCTGTAGGCACTGTGCTCTGTGCCCTCTATCAGATTCCTGTAGACACTGTTCCCTCTATCACTCTCCTGTAAACCCTGTGCTCTGTGCACCTTATAGGACTCAAGTGTATCCTGTGCTCTGTGCCCTCTCTTAGGCTCCTGAACACACTGTGCGCTGTGTCCTGTCTCAGGCTCCTGTATACCCCATGCTCTGTGCCCTCTATCAGACTCCTGTAGACAATGTGTTCTGTGTCCTCCATGAGATTGTTCTACACCCTGTGCCCTGTCTCAGACTCCTGTATACACTGTGCTCTGTGCCCTCTATCAGACTCCTGTAGACAGTGTGTTCTGTGTCCTCCATGAGATTGTTCTACACCCTGTGCCCTGTCTCAGACTCCTGTATACGCTGTGCTATGTGCCCTCTATCAAGCTCCTTTACACCCTGTGCCCTCTGTCTGACTACTCTGCATCCTGTCCTCTGTACCCACTTTCAGATTCCAGTACACACTGGGCTCTCTGCCACCGATCAGATTCCTGTGGGCACTGTGCTCTGTCCCCTCTATCAGATTCCTGTAGGCACTGTGCTCTGTGCCTTCTATCAAATTCATGCAGGCACTGTGCTCTGTGCCCACTATCAGATTCCAGTAGGCACTGTGCTCTGTGCCCTCTATCAGATTCCTGTAGGCACTATTCTCTGTCCCCTCTATCAGATTCCTGTAGGCACTGTTCTCTGTGCCCTCTATCAGATTCCTGTAGGCACTGTGCTCTGTCCCCTCTATCAGATTCCTATAGGCACTGTGCTCTGTCCCCTCTATCAGATTCCCGTAGGTACTGTGCTCTGTGCACTCTCACAGATTCCTGTAGGCACTGTGCTGTCCCCTCTATCAGATTTCTGTAGGCACTGTGCTCTGTGACCTCTATCAGATTCCTTTGGCAATGTGCTCTGTGCCCTCGATCAGATTCCTGTAGGCACTGTGCTCTGTGCCCTCTATCAGATTCCTGTAGGCTTTGTGCTCTGTGCCCTCTATCAGATTCCTGTAGGCACTGTGCTCTGTGACCTCTATCAGATTCCTTTGGCACTGTTCTCTGTGCCCTCTATCAGATTCCTGTAGGAACTGTGCTCTGTGCCCTCTATCAGATTCCTGTAGGCACTGTGCTCTGTGCCCTCTATCAGATTCCTTTGGCACTGTGCTCTGTGCCCTCTATCAGATTGCTGTAGGCACTGTTCTCTGTCCCCTCTATCAGATTCCTGTAGACACTGTGCTCTGTGCCCTCTATCAGATTCCTGTAGGCACTGTGCTCTGTGCCCTCTATCAGATTCCTGTAGGCACTGTGCTCTGTGCCGTCTATCCGATTCCTTTGGCACTGTGCTCTGTGCCCTCTATCAGATTCCTGTAGGTACTGTGCTATGTGCCCTCCATCAGATTCCTGTAGGCACTGTGCTCTGTGCCCTCTATCAGATTCCTATAGGCACTGTGCTCTGTCCCCTCTATCAGATTCCTGTAGGCACTGTGCTCTGTGCCCTCTATCAGATTGCTGTAGGCACTGTGCTCTTTCCCCTCTATCAGATTCCTGTAGGCACTGTGCTCTGTCCCCTCTATCAGATTCCCGTAGGCACTGTGTTCTGTGCCCTCTATCAGATTCCTGTAGGCACTGTGCTCTGTGGCCTCTATCAGATTCATGTAGGCACTGTGCTCTGTCCCCTCTATCAAGTTCCTTTAGGCACTGTGCTCTGTCCCCTCTATCAGATTCCTGTAGGCACTGTGCTCTGTCCCCTCTATCAGATCCCTGTAGGCACTGTGCTCTGTCCCCTCTATCAGATTCCTGTAGGCACTGTGCTCTGTGCCCTCTATCAGAATCCTTTGGCACTGTGCTCTGTGCCCTCTATCAGATTCCTTTGGCACTGTGCTCTGTGCCCTCTATCAGATTCCTATAGGCACTGTGCTCTGTCCCCTCTATCAGATTCCCGTAGGCACTGTGCTCTGTGCACTCTCACAGATTCCTGTAGGCACTGTGCTGTCCCCTCTGTCAGATTTCTGTAGGCACTGTGCTGTCCCCTCTATCAGATTTCTGTAGGCACTGTACTCTGTGACCTCTATCAGATTCCTTTGGCAATGTGCTCTGTGCCCTCGATCAGATTCCTGTAGGCACTGTGCTCTGTGCCGTCTATCAGATTCCTGTAGGCTTTGTGCTCTGTGCCCTCTATCAGATTCCTGTAGGCACTGTGCTCTGTGACCTCTATCAGATTCCTTTGGCACTGTTCTCTGTGCCCTCTATCAGATTCCTGTGGGCACTGTGCTCTGTGCCCTCTATCAGATTCCTGTAGGCACTGTGCTCTGTGCCCTCTATCAGATTCCTTTGGCACTGTGCTCTGTGCCCTCTATCAGATTGCTGTAGGCACTGTTCTCTGTCCCCTCTATCAGATTCCTGTAGACACTGTGCTCTGTGCCCTCTATCAGATTCCTGTAGGCACTGTGCTCTGTGCCCTCTATCATATTCCTGTAGGCACTGTGCTCTGTGCCGTCTATCCGATTCCTTTGGCACTGTGCTCTGTGCCCTCTATCAGATTCCTGTAGCTACTGTGCTATGTGCCCTCCATCAGATTCCTGTAGGCACTGTGCTCTGTCCCCTCTATCAGATTCCTGTAGGCACTGTGCTCTGTCCCCTCTATCAGATTCCTGTAGGCACTGTGCTCTGTGCCCTCTATTAGATTGCTGTAGGCACTGTGCTCTGTCCCCTCTATCAGATTCCTGTAGGCACTGTGCTCTGTCCCCTCTATCAGATTCCCGTAGGCACTGTGCTCTGTGGCCTCTATCAGATTCATGTCGGCACTGTGCTCTGTCCCCTCTATCAAATTCCTTTAGGCACTGTGCTCTGTCCCCTCTATCAGATTCCTGTAGGCACTGTGCTCTGTCCCCTCTATCAGATTCCAGTAGGCACTGTGCTCTGTGGACTCTATCAGATTCCTGTAGGCACTGTGCTCTGTCCCCTCTATCAAATTCCTGTAGGCACTGTGCTCTGTCCCCTCTATCAAATTCCTTTGGCACTGTGCGCTGTGCCTTCTATCAGATTCCTGTGGGCACTGTGCTCTCTGCCGTCTACCAGATTCCTGTAGGCTTTGTGCTCTGTGCCCTCTATCAGATTCCTGTAGGCACTGTGCTCTGTGCCCTCTATCAGATTCCTTTGGCACTGTGCTCTGTGCTCTCTATCAGATTCCTGTAGGCACTGTGCTCTGTGCCCTCTATCAGATTCCTTTGGCACTGTGCTCTGTCCCCTCTTTCAGATTCCCGTAGGCACTGTGCTCTGTGCACTCTCACAGATTCCTGTAGGCACTGTGCTGTCCCCTCTTTCAGATTTCTGTAGGCACTGTGCTCTGTGCTCTCTATCAGATTCCTTTGGCATTGTGCTCTGTGCCCTCTATCAGATTCCTGTAGGCACTGTGCTCTGTGCCGTCTATCAGATTCCTGTAGGCTTTGTGCTCTGTGCCCTCTATCAGATTCCTGTAGGCACTGTGCTCTGTGCCCTCTATCAGATTCCTTTGGCACTGTGCTCTGTGCCCTCTATCAGATTCCTGTAGGCACTGTGCTCTGTGCCCTCTATCAGATTCCTGTAGGCACTGTGCTCTGTGCCCTCTATCAGATTCCTTTGGCACTGTGCTCTGTGCCCTCTATCAGATTCCTGTAGGTACTGTGCTATGTGCCCTCCATCATATTCCTGTAGGCACTGTGCTCTGTGCCCTCTATCAGATTTCTGTAGGCACTCTGCTCTGTCCCCTCTATCAGATTCCCGTAGGCACTGTGCTCTGTGCCCTCTATCAGATTCCTGTAGGCACTGTGCTCTGTGGCCTCTATCAGATTCATGTAGGCACTGTGCTCTGTCCCCTCTATCAAATTCCTTTAGGCACTGTGCTCTGTGCCCTCTATCAGATTCCTGTAGGCACTGTGCTCTGTCCCCTCTATCAGATTTCTGTAGGCACTGTGCTCTGTCCCCTCTATCAGATTCCTGTAGGCACTGTGCTCTGTGCCCTCTATCAGATTCCTGTAGGCACTGTGCTCTGTGCCCTCTATCAGATTCCTTTGGCACTGTGCTCTGTGCCCTCTGTCAGATTCCTGTAGGCACTGTGCTCTCTGCCGTCTATCAGATTCCTGTAGGCTTTGTGCTCTGTGCCCTCTATCAGATTCCTGTAGGCACTGTGCTCTGTTCCCTCTATCAGATTCCAGTAGGCACTGTGCTCTGTGGACTCTATCAGATTCCTGTAGGCACTGTGCTCTGTCCCCTCTATCAAATTCCTGTAGGCACTGTGCTCTGTCCCCTCTATCAGATTCCTGTAGGCACTGTGCTCTGTCCCCTCTATCAGATTCCTTTGGCACTGTGCTCTGTCCCCTCTATCATATTCCCGTAGGCACTGTGCTCTGTGCACTCTCACAGATTCCTGTAGGCACTGTGCTGTCCCCTCTATCAGATTTCTGTAGGCACTGTGCTCTGTGCCCTCTATCAGATTCCTTTGGCACTGTGCTCTGTGCCCTCTATCAGATTCCTGTAGGCACTGTGCTCTGTGCCGTCTATCAGATTCCTGTAGGCTTTGTGCTCTGTGCCCTCTATCAGATTCCTGTAGGCACTGTGCTCTGTGCCCTCTATCAGATTCCTTTGGCACTGTGCTCTGTGCCCTCTATCAGATTCCTGTAGCACTGTGCTCTGTGCCCTCTATCAGATTCCTGTAGGCACTGTGCTCTGTGCCCTCTATCAGATTCCTTTGGCACTGTGCTCTGTGCCCTCTATCAGATTCCTTTAGGCACTGTGCTCTTTCCCCTCTATCAGATTTCTGTAGGCACTGTGCTCTGTGCCCTCTATCAGATTCCTGTAGGCACTGTGCTCTGTGCCCCCTATCAGATTCCTTTCGGCACTGTGCTCTGTGCCCCCTATCAGTCTCCTGTAGGCACTGTGCTCTGTGCTCTCTATCAGATTCCTGTAGACACTGTGCTCTGTGCCCCCAATCAGATTTCTGTAGGCACTGTGCTCTGTGCCCTCTATCAGACTCCTGTACACCCTATGCCCTGAATCTGACTGCTCTGAATCCTGTCCTCTGTACCCACTTTCAGATTTCTGTTCTCCCTGGGCTCTCTGCCACCTATCAGATTCCTGTAGCACTGTGCTCTGTGCCCTCTATCAGATTCCTGTTGGCACTGTGCTCTGTCCCCTCTATCAGATTCCTGTAGGCACTGTGCTCTGTCCCCACTATCAGATTCCTGTAGGCACTGTGCTCTGTCCCCACTATCAGATTCCTGTTGGCACTGTGCTCTGTCCCCTCTATCAGACTCCTATAGGCACTGTGCAGTCCCCTCTATCAGATTCCTGTAGGCACTGTGCTCTGTGCGCTCTATCAGATTCCTGTAGGCTCTGTGCTCTGTGCCCCCTATCAGATTCCTGTAGGCAATGTGCTCTGTGCCCTATATTAAATTCCTGTAGGCACTGTGCTATGTGCCCTCTATCAAATTCCTGTAGGCACTGTGCTATGTGCCCTCTAACAGACTCCTGTACCCGCTGTGCTATGTGCCCTCTATCAGACTCCTGTACACCCTGTGCCCTGAATCTGACTGCTCTGCATCCTGTCCTCTGGACCCACTTTCAGATTTCCGTACACCCTGGGCTCTCTGCCACCTATCAGATTCCTGTAGGCACTGTGCTCTGTCCCCTCTATCAGATTTCTGTGGGCACTGTGCTCTGTCCCCTCTATCAGATTCCTGTAGGCACTGTGCTCTGTCCCCTCTATCAGATTCCAGTAGGCACTGTGCTCTGTGCCCTCTATCAGATTCCTGTAGTCACTGTGCTCTGTGCCCCCTATCAGATTCCTGTAGGCACTGTGCTCTGTGCCCTCTATCAGATTCCTGTGGACACTGTGCTCTGTGCCCCATAGCTGACTCCTGTAGGCACTGTGCTCTGTGCCCTCTATCAGATTCCTGTAGGCACTGTGCTCTGTGCCCTCTATCAGATTCCTGTAGACAGTGTGTTCTGTGTCCTCCATGAGATTGTTCTACACCCTGTGCCCTGTCTCAGATTCCTGAAGGAACTGTGCTATGTGCCCTCTATCAGAGTCCTGTGCACTTTGTGCCCTCTATCTGACTGCTCTGCATCCTGTCTTCTGTACCCACTTTCAGATTCCCGTACACCCTGGGCTCTCTGCCACCTATCAGATTCCTGTAGGCACTGTGCTCTGTGCCCTCTATCAAATTCCTGTAGGCACTGTGCTCTGTCCCCTCTATCAGATTCCTGTAGGCACTGTGCTCTGTGCCCTCTATCAGATTCCTGTAGGCACTGTGCTCTGTGCCCCCTATCAGATTCATCTAGGTACTGTGCTATGTGCCCCCTATCAGATTCCTGTAGGTACTGTGCTCTGTGCCGTCTATCAGACTCCTGTACACCCTGTGCCCTCTATCTGACTGCTCTGCATCCTGTCTTCTGTACCCACTTTCAGATTCCCATACACCCTGGGCTCTCTACCACCTATCAGATTCCTGTAGGCACTGTGCTCTTTGCCCTCTATCAAATTCCTGTAGGCACTGTGCTCTGTCCCCTCTATCAGATTCCTGTAGGCACTGTGCTCTGTGCCCTCTATCAGATTCCTGTAGGCACTGTGCTCTGTGCCCTCTATCAGATTCCTGTAGGCACTGTGCTCTGTCCCCTCTATCAGACTCCTGTACACCCTGTGCCCTGAATCTGACTGCTCTGCATCCTGTCCTCTGTACCCACTTTCAGATTTCCGTACTCCCTGGGCTCTCTGCCACCTATCAGATTCCTGTAGGCACTGTGCTCTGTCCCCTCTATCAGATTCCTGTAGGCACTGTGCTCTGTCCCCACTATCAGATTCCTGTTGGCACTGTGCTCTGTCCCCTCTATCAGATTCCTACAGGCACTGTGCAGTCCCTTCTATCAGATTCCTGTAGGCACAGTGCTCTTTGCGCTCTATCAGTTTCCTGTAGGCACTGTGCTCTGTGCCCCCTATCAGATTCCTGTCGGCACTGTGCTCTGTGCGCTCTATTAGATTCCTGTAGGCACTGTGCTATGTGCCCTCTATCAGATTCCTGTAGGCACTGTGCTATGTGCCCTCTAACAGACTCCTGTACCCACTGTGCTATGTGCCCTCTATCAGACTCCTGTACACCCTGTGCCCTGAATCTGACTGCTCTGCATCCTGTCCTCTGTTCCCACTTTCAGATTTCCGTACTCCCTGGGCTCTCTGCCACCTATCAGATTCCTGTAGGCACTGTGCTCTGTGCCCTCTATCAGATTCCTGTAGGCACTGTGCTCTGTCCCCTCTATCAGATTCCTGTAGGCACTGTGCTGTCCCCTCTATCAGAATACTGTAGGCACTGTGCTCTGTCCCCTCTATCAGATTCCTGTAGGCACTGAGCTCTGTCCCCTCTATCAGATTCCTGTAGGCACTGTGCTCTGTGCCTTCTATCATATTCCTGTATACACTGTGCTCTGTGCCCTCTATCAGATTCCTGTAGGCATTGTGCTGTCGGCTCTATCAAATTCCTGTAGGCACTGTGCTCTGTGCCCTTTATCAGATTCCTGTAGGCACTGAGCTCTGTCCCCTCTATCAGATTCCTGTAGGCACTGTGCTCTGTCCCCTCTATCAGATTCCTGTAGGCACTGTGCTCTGTCCCCTCTATCAGATTCCTTTGGCACTGTGCTCTGTGCCCTCTATCAGATTCCTGTAGGCACTGTGCTCTGTCCCCTCTATCAGATTCCTTTGGCACTGTGCTCTGTGCCCTCTATCAGATTCCTGTAGGCACTGTGCTCTGTCCCCTCTATCAGATTCCTTTGGCACTGTGCTCTGTGCCCTCTATCAGATTCCTGTAGGCACTGTGCTCTGTGCCCTCTATCAGATTCCTGTAGGCACTGTGCTCTGTCCCCTCTATCAGATTCCTTTGGCACTGTGCTCTGTGCCCTCTATCAGATTCCTGTAGGCACTGTGCTCTGTGCCCTCTATCAGATTCCTGTAGGCACTGTGCTCTGTGCCCCCCTATCAGACTCCTGTAGGCGCTGTGCTCTGTGCCCTCTATCAGATTCCTGTAGGCACTGTGCTCTGTGCCCCCCTATCAGACTCCTGTAGGCACTGTGCTCTGTGCCCTCTATGAGATTCCTGTAGACAGTGTGTTCTGTGTCCTCCATGAGATTGTTCTACACCCTGTCCCTGTCCCAGACTCCTGCATACGTTGTGCTATGTGCCCTCTATCAGACTCCTGTACACTCTGTGCCCTCTATCTGACTGCACTGCATCCTGTCTTCTGTACCCACTTTCAGATTCCCGTACACCCTGGGCTCTCTGCCACCTATCAGATTCCTGTAGGCACTGTGCTCTGTGCCCTCTATCAGATTCCTGTAGGTACTGTGCTCTGTGGCCCCTATCAGATTCATCTAGGTACTGTGCTCTGTGCCCCCTATCAGATTCCTGTAGGTACTGTGCTCTGTGCCCTCTATCAGACTCCTGTACACTCTGTGCCCTGAATCTGACTGCTCCGCATCCTCTCCTCTGTACCCACTTTCAGATTCCCGTACACCCTGGGCTCTCTGCCACCTATCAGGTTCCTGTAGGGACTGTGCTCTGTGCCCTCTATCAAATTCCTGTAGGCACTGTGCTCTGTCCCCTCTATCAGATTCCTGTAGGCACTGTGCTCTGTGCCCTCTATCAGATTCCTGTAGGCACTGTGCTCTGTGCCCTCTATGAGATTCCTGTAGACACTGTGCTCTGTGCCCACTATCAGACTCCTGTATGCACTGTGCTCTGTGCCCTCTATCAGATTCCTGCAAGCATTGTGCTCTGTGCCCTCTATCAGATTCCTGTAGACAGTGAGTTCTGTGTCCTCCATGAGATTGTTCTACACCCTGTGCCCTGTCTCAAACTCCAGTATACGTTGTGCTATGTGCCCTCTATCAGACCCCTGTACACTCTGTGCCCTCTGCTCTGCATCCTGTCTACTGTACCCACTTTCAGATTCCCGTACACCCTGGGTTCTTGGCCACCTATCAGATTCCTGTAGGCGCTGTGCTCTGTGCCCCCTATCAGATTCCTGTAAGCATTGTGCTCTGTCCCCTCTATCAGATTCCTGTAGGCACTGTGCTCTGTGCCCTCTATCAGATTCCTGTAGGCAATGTACTCTTTCCCCTCTATCAGATTCCTGTAGGCACTGTACTCTGTCCCCTCTATCAGATTCCTGTAGGCACTGTGCTCTGTGCCCTCTATCAGATTCCTGTAGGCACTGTGCTCTGTGCCCTCTATCAGATTCCTGTAGGCACTGTGCTCTGTCCCCTCTATCAGATTCCTGTATCCACTGTGCTCTGTGCCCTCTATCAGATTCCTGTAGGCAATGTACTCTTTCCCCTCTATCAGATTCCTGTAGGCACTGTACTCTGTCCCCTCTATCAGATTCCTGTAGCCACTCTGCTCTGTGCCCTCTATCAGATTGCTGTAGGCACTGTGCTCTGTGCCTTCTAAAATATTCCTGTAGACACTGTGATCTGCGCCCCCTATCTGATTCCTGTAGGCACTGTGCTCTGTGCCCTCTATCAGATTCCTGTAGGCACTGTGCTCTGTCCCCTCTATCAGATTCCTGTAGCCACTGTGCTCTGTCCCCTCTATCAGATTCCTGTAGGCACTGTGCTCTGTGCCCCCTATCAGATTCCTGTAGGCACTGTCCTCTGTCCCCTCTATCAGATTCCTGTATCCACTGTCCTCTGTCCCCTCTATCAGATTCCTGTATCCACTGTGCTCTGTGCCCTCTATCAGATTCCTGTAGGCACTGTGCTCTGTGCCCCCTATCAGATTCCTGTAGGCACTGTGCTCTGTCCCCTCTATCAGATTCCTGTAGGCACTGTGCTCTGTCCCCTCTATCAGATTCCTGTAGCCACTGTGCTCTGTCCCCTCTATCAGATTCCTGTAGGCACTGTGCTCTGTTCCCTCTATCAGATTCCTGTAGGCACTGTCCTCTGTCCCCTCTATCAGATTCCTGTATCCACTGTGCTCTGTGCCCTCTATCAGATTCCTGTAGGCACTGTGCTCTGTGCCCCCTATCAGATTCCTGTAGGCAATGTGCTCTGTGCCCCCTATCAGACTCCTGTAGGCACTGTGCTCTGTGCCCTCTATCAGATTCCTGTAGACACTGTTCTCTGTCCCCTCTATCAGATTCCTGTAGGCACTGTGCTCTGTGCCCTCTATCAGATTCCTGTAGGCACTGTGCTCTGTCCCCTCTATCAGATTCTTTTAGACACTGTTCCCTCTTTCACTCTCCAGTAAACCCTGTGCTCTGTGCACCTTATAGGACTCATGTGTATCCTTTGCTCTGTGCCCTCTCTCAGGCTCCTGAACACATTGTGCGCTGTGTACTGTCTCAGGCTCCTGTATACCCCATGCTCTGTGCCCTCTATCAGACTCCAGTAGACAGTGTGTTCTGTGTCCTCCATGAGATTGTTCTACACCCTGTACCCTGCCTCAGACTCATGTATACGCTGTGCTCTGTGTCCTCTATCAGACTCCTGTACACCCTGTGCCCTCTACTGACTGCTCTGCATCCTGTCCTCTGTTCCCACTTTCAGATTCCTGTACACCCTGGGCTCTCTGCCACCTATCAGATTCCTGTAGGCACTGAGCTCTGTGCCCTCTATCAGATTCCTGTAGGTACTGTGCTCTGTGCCCTCTATCAGATTCCTGTAGGCACTGTGCTCTGTGCCCTCTATCAGATTCCTGTAGGCACTGTGCTCTGTGCCCCCCTATCAGACTCCTGTAGGCACTGTGCTCTGTGCCCTCTATGAGATTCCTGTAGACAGTGTGTTCTGTGTCCTCCATGAGATTGTTCTACACCCTGTCCCTGTCCCAGACTCCTGCATACGTTGTGCTATGTGCCCTCTATCAGACTCCTGTACACTCTGTGCCCTCTATCTGACTGCACTGCATCCTGTCTTCTGTACCCACTTTCAGATTCCCGTACACCCTGGGCTCTCTGCCACCTATCAGATTCCTGTAGGCACTGTGCTCTGTGCCCTCTATCAGATTCCTGTAGGTACTGTGCTCTGTGGCCCCTATCAGATTCATCTAGGTACTGTGCTCTGTGCCCCCTATCAGATTCCTGTAGGTACTGTGCTCTGTGCCCTCTATCAGACTCCTGTACACTCTGTGCCCTGAATCTGACTGCTCCGCATCCTCTCCTCTGTACCCACTTTCAGATTCCCGTACACCCTGGGCTCTCTGCCACCTATCAGGTTCCTGTAGGGACTGTGCTCTGTGCCCTCTATCAAATTCCTGTAGGCACTGTGCTCTGTCCCCTCTATCAGATTCCTGTAGGCACTGTGCTCTGTGCCCTCTATCAGATTCCTGTAGGCACTGTGCTCTGTGCCCTCTATGAGATTCCTGTAGACACTGTGCTCTGTGCCCACTATCAGACTCCTGTATGCACTGTGCTCTGTGCCCTCTATCAGATTCCTGCAAGCATTGTGCTCTGTGCCCTCTATCAGATTCCTGTAGACAGTGAGTTCTGTGTCCTCCATGAGATTGTTCTACACCCTGTGCCCTGTCTCAAACTCCAGTATACGTTGTGCTATGTGCCCTCTATCAGACCCCTGTACACTCTGTGCCCTCTGCTCTGCATCCTGTCTACTGTACCCACTTTCAGATTCCCGTACACCCTGGGTTCTTGGCCACCTATCAGATTCCTGTAGGCGCTGTGCTCTGTGCCCCTATCAGATTCCTGTAAGCATTGTGCTCTGTCCCCTCTATCAGATTCCTGTAGGCACTGTGCTCTGTGCCCTCTATCAGATTCCTGTAGGCAATGTACTCTTTCCCCTCTATCAGATTCCTGTAGGCACTGTACTCTGTCCCCTCTATCAGATTCCTGTAGGCACTGTGCTCTGTGCCCTCTATCAGATTCCTGTAGCCACTGTGCTCTGTCCCCTCTATCAGATTCCTGTAGGCACTGTGCTCTGTGCCCTCTATCAGATTCCTGTAGGCACTGTGCTCTGTCCCCTCTATCAGATTCCTGTATCCACTGTGCTCTGTGCCCTCTATCAGATTCCTGTAGGCAATGTACTCTTTCCCCTCTATCAGATTCCTGTAGGCACTGTACTCTGTCCCCTCTATCAGATTCCTGTAGCCACTCTGCTCTGTGCCCTCTATCAGATTGCTGTAGGCACTGTGCTCTGTGCCTTCTAAAATATTCCTGTAGACACTGTGATCTGCGCCCCCTATCTGATTCCTGTAGGCACTGTGCTCTGTGCCCTCTATCAGATTCCTGTAGGCACTGTGCTCTGTCCCCTCTATCAGATTCCTGTAGCCACTGTGCTCTGTGCCCTCTATCAGATTCCTGTAGGCACTGTGCTCTGTACCCCCTATCAGATTCCTGTAGGCACTGTCCTCTGTCCCCTCTAATCAGATTCCTGTATCCACTGTCCTCTGTCCCCTCTATCAGATTCCTGTATCCACTGTGCTCTGTGCCCTCTATCAGATTCCTGTAGGCACTGTGCTCTGTGCCCCCTATCAGATTCCTGTAGGCACTGTGCTCTGTCCCCTCTATCAGATTCCTGTAGGCACTGTGCTCTGTCCCCTCTATCAGATTCCTGTAGCCACTGTGCTCTGTCCCCTCTATCAGATTCCTGTAGGCACTGTGCTCTGTTCCCTCTATCAGATTCCTGTAGGCACTGTCCTCTGTCCCCTCTATCAGATTCCTGTATCCACTGTGCTCTGTGCCCTCTATCAGATTCCTGTAGGCACTGTGCTCTGTGCCCCCTATCAGATTCCTGTAGGCAATGTGCTCTGTGCCCCCTATCAGACTCCTGTAGGCACTGTGCTCTGTCCCCTCTATCAGATTCCTGTAGGCACTGTGCTCTGTGCCCTCTATCAGATTCCTGTAGGCACTGTGCTCTGTCCCCTCTATCAGATTCTTTTAGACACTGTTCCCTCTTTCACTCTCCAGTAAACCCTGTGCTCTGTGCACCTTATAGGACTCATGTGTATCCTTTGCTCTGTGCCCTCTCTCAGGCTCCTGAACACATTGTGCGCTGTGTACTGTCTCAGGCTCCTGTATACCCCATGCTCTGTGCCCTCTATCAGACTCCAGTAGACAGTGTGTTCTGTGTCCTCCATGAGATTGTTCTACACCCTGTACCCTGCCTCAGACTCATGTATACGCTGTGCTCTGTGTCCTCTATCAGACTCCTGTACACCCTGTGCCCTCTACTGACTGCTCTGCATCCTGTCCTCTGTTCCCACTTTCAGATTCCTGTACACCCTGGGCTCTCTGCCACCTATCAGATTCCTGTAGGCACTGTGCTCTGTCCCCTCTATCAGATTCCTGTAGGCACTGTGCTCTGTCCCTTCTATCAGATTCCTGTAGGATCTGTGCTCTGTGCACTCTATCAAATTCCTGTAGGCACTGTGCTCTGTGCCCCCTATCAGATTCATCTAGGTACTGTGCTCTGTGCCCGCTATCAGATTCCTGTAGGTACTGTGCTCTGTGCCCTCTATCAGACTCCTGTACACCCTGTGCCCTCTATCTGACTGCTCTGCATCCTGTCCTCTGTACCCACTTTCAGATTCCCGTACACCCTGGGCTCTCTGCCACCTATCAGATTCCTGAAGGCACTGTGCTCTGTGCCCTCTATCAGATTCCTATAGGCACTGTGCTCTGTTCCCTTTATCAGACTCCTGTAGGCACTGTGCTGTCCCCTCTATCAGATTTCTGTAGGCACTGTGCTCTGTACCCTCTATCAGATTCCTTTGGCACTGTGCTCTGTGCCCTCTCTCAGATTCCGGTAGGCACTGTGCTCTGTGCCCTCGATCAGATTCCTGTAGGGACTGTGCTCTGTGCCGCCTATCAGATTCCTGTAGGCACTGTGCTATGTCCCCTGTATCAGAATCCTGTAGTCACTGTGCTCTGTCCCGTCTCTCAGATCCCTGTAGGCACTGTGCTCTGTCCCCTCCATCAGATTCCAGTAGGCACTGTGCTCTTAGCGCTCTATCAGTTTCCTGTAGGCACTGTGCTCTGTGCCCTCTATCAAATTCCTGCAGGCACTGTGCTCTGTCCCCTCTATCAGATTCCTTTGGCACTGTGCTCTGTCCCCTCTATCAGATTCCTGTAGGCACTGTGCTCTGTGCCCTGTAACAGACTCCTGTACACCCTGTGCCCTGAATCTGACTGCTCTGCATCCTGTCCTCTGTACCCACTTTCAGATTTCCGTACTCCCTGGGCTCTCTGCCACATATCAGATTCCTGTAGGCACTGTGCTCTGTCCCCTCTATCAGATTCCTGTAGGCACTGTGCTCTGTCCCCACTATCAGGTTCCTGTAGGCACTGTGCTCTGTCCCCTCTATCAGATTCCTATAGGCACTGTGCAGTCCCCTCTATCAGATTGCTGTAGGCACTGTGCTCTGTGCCCCCTATCAGATTCCTGAAGGCACTGTGCTCTGTGCCCTCTATTAGATTCCTGTAGGCACTGTGCTATGTGCCCTCTATCAGATTCCTGTAGGCACTGTGCTATGTGCCCTCTAACAGAGTCCTGTACCCGCTGTGCTATGTGCCCTCTATCAGACTCCTGTACACCCTGTGCCCTGAATCTGACTGCTCTGCATCCTGTCCTCTGTACCCACTTTCAGATTTCCGTACTCCCTGGGCTCTCTGCCAACTATCAGATTCCTGTAGGCACTGTGCTCTGTGCCCGCTATCAAATTACTGTAGGTACTGTGCTCTGTCCCCTTTATCAGATTCCTGTAGGCATTGTGCTCTGTTCCCTCTATCAGATTCCTGTAGGCACTGTGCTGTCCCCTCTATCAGATTCCTGTAGGCACTGTGCTCTGTGCCCTCTATCAGATTCCTGTAGGCGCTGTGCTCTGTCCCCTCTATCAGATTCCTGTAGGCACTGTGCTCTGTCCCCTCTATCAGATTCCCGTAGGCACTGTGCTCTGTGCACTTTCACAGATTCCTGTAGGCACTGTGCTGTCCCCTCTATCAGATTTCTGTAGGCACTGTGCTCTGTGCCCTCTATCAGATTCCTGTAGGCACTGTGCTCTGTGCCGTCTATCAGATTCCTGTAGGCTTTGTGCTCTGTGCCCTCTTTCAGATTCCTGTAGGCACTGTGCTCTGTGCCCTCTATCAGATTCCTTTGGCACTGCGCTCTGTGCCCTCTATCAGATTCCTGTAGGCACTGTGCTCTGTGCCCTCTATCAGATTCCTGCAGGCACTGTGCTCTGTGCCCTCTATCAGATTTGTTTGGCACTGTGCTCTGTGCCCTCTATCAGATTCCTGTAGGCACTGTGCTCTGTGCCCTCTATCAGATTCCTGTAGGCACTGTGCTCTGTCCCCTCTATCAGATTCCTGTAGGCACTGTGCTCTGTGCAGTCTCACAGATTCCTGTAGGCACTGTGCTGCCCCCTCTATCAGATTTCTGTAGGCACTGTGCTCTGTGCCCTCTATCAGATTCCTTTGGCACAGTGCTCTGTCCCCTCTATCAGATTCCTTTGGCACTGTGCTCTGTGCCGTCTATCAGATTCCTGTAGGCTTTGTGCTCTCTGCCCTCTATCAGATTCCTGTAGGCCATGTGCTCTGTGCCCTCTATCAGATTCCTTTGGCACTGTGCTCTGTGCCCTATATCAGATTCCTGTAGGCACTGTGCTCTGTGCCCTCTATCAGATTCCTGTAGGCACTGTGCTCTTTGCCCTCTATAAGATTCCTTTGGCAATGTGCTCTTTGCCCTCTATCAGATTCCTGTAGGTACTGTGCTATGTGCCCTCTATCAGATTCCTGTAGGCACTGTGCTCTGTCCCCTCTATCAGATTCCTGTAGGCACTGCACTCTGTCCCCTCTATCAGATTCCTGTAGGCACTGTGCTCTGTGCCCTCTATCAGATTCCTGTAGGCACTGTGCTCTGTCCCCTCTATCAGATTCCTGTAGGCACTGTGCTCTGTCCCCTCTATCAGATTCCCGTAGGCACTGTGCTCTGTCCCCTCTATCAGATTCCTGTAGGCACTGTGCTCTGTCCCCTCTATCAGATTCCTGTAGGCACTGTGCTCTGTGCCCTCTATCAGATTCCTGTAGGCACTGTGCTCTGTGCCCTCTATCAGATTACTGTAGGCACTGTGCTCTGTGCCGTCTATCAGATTCCTGTAGGCTTTGTGCTCTGTGCCCTCTATCAGATTCCTGTAGGCACTGTGCTCTGTGCCCTCTATCAGATTCCTGTAGGCACTGTGCTCTGTGCCCTCTATCAGATTCCTTTGGCACTGTGCTCTGTGCCCTCTATCAGATTCCTGTAGGCACTGTGCTCTGTGGCCTCTATCAGATTCCTGTAGGCACTGTGCTCTGTGCCCTATATCAGATTCCTGTAGGCACTGTGCTCTGTCCCCTCGATCAGATTCCTGTAGGCACTGTGCTCTGTCCCCTCTATCAGACTCCTGTACACCGTGTGCCCTGAATCTGACTGCTCTGCATCCTGTCATCTGTACCCACTTTCAGATTTCCGTACTCCCTGTGCTCTGTGCCACCTATCAGATTCCTGTAGGCACTGTGCTCTGTCCCCTCTATCAGATTCCTGTAGGCACTGTGCTCTGTCCCCACTATCAGATTCCTGTTGGCACTGTGCTCTGTCCCCTCTATCAGATTCCTATAGGCACTGTGCAGTCCCCTCTATCAGATTCCTGTAGGCACTGTGCTCTGTGCGCTCTATCAGATTCCTGTAGGCACTGTGCTCTGTGCCCTCTATTAGATTCCTGTAGGCACTGTGCTATGTGCCCTCTATCAGATTCCTGTAGGCACTGTGCTATGTGCCCTCTAACAGACTCCTCTACCCGCTGTGCTATGTGCCCTCTATCAGACTCCTGTACACCCTGTGCCCTGAATCTGACTGCTCTGCATCCTGTCCTCTGTACCCACTTTCAGATTTCCGTACTCCCTGGGCTCTCTGCCACCTATCAGATTCCTGTAGGCACTGTGCTCTGTCCCCTCTATCAGATTCCTGTAGGCACTGTGCTCTGTGCCTTCTATCATATTCCTGTAGGCACTGAGCTCTGTGCCCTCTCTCAGATTCCGGTAGGCACTGTGCTCTGTGCCCTCGATCAGATTCCTGTAGGGACTGTGCTCTGTGCCGCCTATCAGATTCCTTGTAGGCACTGTGCTATGTCCCCTGTATCAGATTCCTGTAGTCACTGTGCTCTGTGCCCTCTGTCAGATTGCTGTAGGCACTGTGCTCTGTCCCCTCTATCAGATTCCTGTAGGCACTTTGCTCTGTGCCCTCTATCAGATTCCTGTAGGCACTGTGCTCCGTGCCCTCTATCAGCTTCCTGTATACAGTGTGTTCTGTGTCCTCCATG
Organism: Cetorhinus maximus; assembly: GCF_964194155.1. Classification (NCBI taxonomy): domain Eukaryota; kingdom Metazoa; phylum Chordata; class Chondrichthyes; order Lamniformes; family Cetorhinidae; genus Cetorhinus; species Cetorhinus maximus. The sequence goes on from NC_135899.1 coordinate 42,875,076, forward strand.
AGATTGTTCTACACCCTGTCCCTGTCTCAGACTCCTGCATACGTTGTGCTATGTGCCCTCTATCAGACTCCTGTACACTCTGTGCCCTCTACCTGACTTCTCTGCATCCTGTCCTCTGTAACCACTTTTAGATTCCCGTACACCCTGGGCTCTCTGCCACCTATCAGATTCCTGTAGGCACTGTGCTCTGTGCCCCCTATCAGATTCCTGTAGGCACTGTGCTCTGTCCCCTCTATCAGATTCCTGTAGGCACTGAGCTCTGTGCCCTCTATCAAATTCCTTTAGGCACTGTGCTATGACCCTCTATCATATTCGTGCAGGCACTGTGCTCTGTGCCCTCTATCAGATTCCTGTAGACACTGTGCTCTGTGCCCCCTATCAGATTCCTGTAGGCACTGTGCTCTGTCCCCTCTATCAGATTCCTGTAGGCACTGAGCTCTGTGCCCTCTATCAAATTCCTTTAGGCACTGTGCTATGACCCTCTATCATATTCGTGTAGGCACTGTGCTCTGTGCCCTCTATCAGATTCCTGTAGACACTGTGCTCCGTGCCCCCTATTAGATTCCTGTAGGCACTGTGCTCTGTGCCCTCTATCAGATTCCTGTAGGCAATGTACTCTTTCCCCTCTATCAGATTCCTGTAGGCACTGTACTCTGTCCCCTCTATCAGATTCCTGTAGGCACTGTGCTCTGTGCCCTCTATCAGATTCCTGTAGCCACTGTGCTCTGTCCCCTCTATCAGATTCCTGTAGGCACTGTGCTCTGTGCCCTCTATCAGATTCCTGTAGGCACTGTCCTCTGTCCCCTCTATCAGATTCCTGTATCCACTGTGCTCTGTGCCCTCTATCAGATTCCTGTAGGCAATGTACTCTTTCCCCTCTATCAGATTCCTGTAGGCACTGTACTCTGTCCCCTCTATCAGATTCCTGTAGCCACTCTGCTCTGTGCCCTCTATCAGATTGCTGTAGGCACTGTGCTCTGTGCCTTCTAAAATATTCCTGTAGACACTGTGATCTGCGCCCCCTATCTGATTCCTGTAGGCACTGTGCTCTGTGCCCTCTATCAGATTCCTGTGGGCACTGTGCTCTGTCCCCTCTATCAGATTCCTGTAGCCACTGTGCTCTGTCCCCTCTATCAGATTCCTGTAGGCACTGTGCTCTGTTCCCTCTATCAGATTCCTGTAGGCACTGTCCTCTGTCCCATCTATCAGATTCCTGTATCCACTGTGCTCTGTGCCCTCTATCAGATTCCTGTAGGCACTGTGCTCTGTGCCCCCTATCAGATTCCTGTAGGCACTGTGCTCTGTGCTCCCTATCAGACTCCTGTAGGCACTGTGCTCTGTCCCCTCTATCAGATTCCTGTAGGCACTGTGCTCTGTCCCCTCTATCAGATTCCTGTAGGCACTGTGCTCTGTGCCCTCTATCAGATTCCTGTAGGCACTGTGCTCTGTCCCCTCTATCAGATTCCTGTAGGCACTGTGCTCTGTCCCCTCTATCAGATTCCCGTAGGCACTGTGCTCTGTCCCCTCTATCAGATTCCTGTAGGCACTGTGCTCTGTCCCCTCTATCAGATTCCTGTAGGCACTGTGCTCTGTGCCCTCTATCAGATTCCTGTAGGCACTGTGCTCTGTGCCCTCTATCAGATTACTGTAGGCACTGTGCTCTGTGCCGTCTATCAGATTCCTGTAGGCTTTGTGCTCTGTGCCCTCTATCAGATTCCTGTAGGCACTGTGCTCTGTGCCCTCTATCAGATTCCTGTAGGCACTGTGCTCTGTGCCCTCTATCAGATTCCTTTGGCACTGTGCTCTGTGCCCCCTATCAGATTCCTGTAGGCACTGTGCTCTGTGGCCTCTATCAGATTCCTGTAGGCACTGTGCTCTGTCCCCTCTATCAGATTCCTGTAGGCACTGTGCTCTGTCCCCTCTATCAGATTCCTGTAGGCACTGTGCTCTGTCCCCTCGATCAGATTCCTGTAGGCACTGTGCTCTGTGCCCTCTAACAGACTCCTGTACCCGCTGTGCTATGTGCCCTCTATCAGACTCCTGTACACCGTGTGCCCTGAATCTGACTGCTCTGCATCCTGTCATCTGTACCCACTTTCAGATTTCCGTACTCCCTGTGCTCTGTGCCACCTATCAGATTCCTGTAGGCACTGTGCTCTGTCCCCTCTATCAGATTCCTGTAGGCACTGTGCTCTGTCCCCACTATCAGATTCCTGTTGGCACTGTGCTCTGTCCCCTCTATCAGATTCCTATAGGCACTGTGCAGTCCCCTCTATCAGATTCCTGTAGGCACTGTGCTCTGTGCGCTCTATCAGATTCCTGTAGGCACTGTGCTCTGTGCCCTCTATTAGATTCCTGTAGGCACTGTGCTATGTGCCCTCTATCAGATTCCTGTAGGCACTGTGCTATGTGCCCTCTAACAGACTCCTCTACCCGCTGTGCTATGTGCCCTCTATCAGACTCCTGTACACCCTGTGCCCTGAATCTGACTGCTCTGCATCCTGTCCTCTGTACCCACTTTCAGATTTCCGTACTCCCTGGGCTCTCTGCCACCTATCAGATTCCTGTAGGCACTGTGCTCTGTCCCCTCTATCAGATTCCTGTAGGCACTGTGCTCTGTGCCTTCTATCATATTCCTGTAGGCACTGAGCTCTGTGCCCTCTCTCAGATTCCGGTAGGCACTGTGCTCTGTGCCCTCGATCAGATTCCTGTAGGGACTGTGCTCTGTGCCGCCTATCAGATTCCTTGTAGGCACTGTGCTATGTCCCCTGTATCAGAATCCTGTAGTCACTGTGCTATGTGCCCTCTATCAGATTCCTGTAGGCACTGTGCTCTGTCCCCTCTATCAGATTCCTGTAGGCACTGTGCTATGTGCCCTCTAACAGACTCCTCTACCCGCTGTGCTATGTGCCCTCTATCAGACTCCTGTACACCCTGTGCCCTGAATCTGACTGCTCTGCATCCTGTCCTCTGTACCCACTTTCAGATTTCCGTACTCCCTGGGCTCTCTGCCAACTATCAGATTCCTGTAGGCACTGTGCACTGTGCCCTCTATCAAATTACTGTAGGCACTGTGCTCTGTCCCCTCTATCAGATTCCTGTAGGCATTGTGCTCTGTTCCCTCTATCAGATTCCTGTAGGCACTGTGCTGTCCCCTCTATCAGATTCCTGTAGGCACTGTGCTCTGTGCCCTCTATCAGATTCCTGTAGGCGCTGTGCTCTGTCCCCTCTATCAGATTCCCGTAGGCACTGTGCTCTGTGCACTCTCACTAATTCCTGTAGGCACTGTGCTGTCCCCTCTATCAGATTTCTGTAGGCACTGTGCTCTGTACCCTCTATCAGATTCCTTTGGCACTGTGCTCTGTGCCCTCTATCAGAATCCTGTAGGCACTGTGCTCTGTGCCGTCTATCAGATTCCTGTAGGCTTTGTGCTCTGTGCCCTCTATCAGATTCCGTTGGCACTGTGCTCTGTGCCCTCTATCAGATTCCTTTGGCACTGTGCTCTGTGCCCTCTATCAGATTCCTGTAGGCACTGTGCTCCGTGCCCTCTATCAGATTCCTTTAGGCACTGTGCTCTGTGCCCTCTATCAGAATCGTTTGGCACTGTGCTCTGTGCCCTCTATCAGATTCCTGTAGGCACTGTGCTCTGTGCCCTCTATTAGATTCCTGTAGGCACTGTGCTCTGTCCCCTCTATCAGATTCCTGTAGGCACTGTGCTCTGTGCCCTCAATCAGATTCCTGTAGGCACTGTGCTCTGTCCCCTCTATCAGATTCCTGTAGGCACTGTGCTCTGTCCCCTCTATCAGATTCCTGTAGGCACTGTGCTCTGTGCACTCTCACAGATTCATGTAGGCACTGTGCTGCCCCCTCTATCAGATTTCTGTAGGCACTGTGCTCTGTGCCCTCTATCAGATTCCTTTGGCACTGTGCTCTGTTCCCTCTATCAGATTCCTGTAGGCACTGTTCTCTGTGCCGTCTATCAGATTCCTTTAGGCTTTGTGCTCTGTGCCCTCTATCAGATTCCTGTAGGCACTGTGCTCTGTGCCCTCTATCAGATTCCTGTAGGCACTGTGCTCTGTGCCCTCTATCAGATTCCTGTAGGCACTGTGCTCTTTGCCCTCTATCAGATTCCTTTGGCAATGTGCTCATTGCCCTCTATCAGATTCCTGTAGGTACTGTGCTATGTGCCCTCTATCAGCTTCCTGTAGGCACTGTGCTCTGTGCCCTCTATCAGATTCCTGTAGGCACTGTGCTCTGTGCCCTCTATCAGATTCCTGTAGGCACTGTGCTCTGTCCCCTCTATCAGATTCCTGTAGGCACTGTGCTCTGTGCCCTCTATCAGATTCCTGTAGGCACTGTGCTCTGTGCCCTCTATCAGATTCCTTTGGCACTGTGCTCTGTGCCCTCTATCAGATTCCTTTGGCACTGTGCTCTGTGCCCTCTATCAGATTCCTGTAGGCATTGTGCTCTGTGGCCTCTATCATATTCCTGTAGGCACTGTGCTCTGTCCCCTCTATCAGATTCCTGTAGGCACTGTGCTCTTTCCCGTCTCTCAGATTCCTGTAGGCACTGAGCTCTGTCCCCTCTATCAGATTCCTGTAGGCACTGTGCTCTTAGCGCTCTATCAGATTCCTGTAGGCACTGTGCTCTGTCCCCTCTATCAGATTCCTGTAGGCACTGTGCTCTGTCCCCACTATCAGATTCCTGTAGGCACTGTGCTCTTTGCGCTCTATCAGATTCCTGTAGGCACTGTGCTCTGTCCCCTCTATCAGATTCCTGTAGGCACTGTGCTCTGTCACCTCTATCAGACTCCTGTACACACTGTGCTTTGTGCCCCCTATCAGATTCCTGTAGGCACTGTGCTCTGTGCCCCCTATCAGATTCCTGTAGGCACTGTGCTCTATCCCCTCTCTCAGATTCCTGTGGGCACTGTGCTCTGTCCCCTCTATCAGACTCCTGTACACCCTCTTCCCTCTATCTGACTGCTCTGCATCCTGTCCCCTGTACCCACTTTCAGACTTCCGTACACCCTGAGCTCTCTGCCACCTATCTGATTCCTGTAGGCACTGTGCTCTGTGCTCTCTCTCAAATTCATGTAGGCACTGTGCTCTGTCCCCTCAATCAGATTCCTATAGGCACTGTGCTCTGTCCCCTCTATCAGATTCCTGTAGGTACTGTGCTCTGCGCCGTATATCAGATTCCTGTAGGCACTGTACTCTGTCCCCTCTATCAGATTCCTGTAGGCACTGTGCTCTGTGCCCTCTATCAGATTCCTGTAGCCACTGTGCTCTGTCCCCTCTATCAGATTCCTGTAGGCACTGTGCTCTGTGCCCTCTATCAGATTCCTGTAGGCACTGTCCTCTGTCCCCTCTATCAGATTCCTGTATCCACTGTGCTCTGTGCCCTCTATCAGATTCCTGTAGGCAATGTACTCTTTCCCCTCTATCAGATTCCTGTAGGCACTGTACTCTGTCCCCTCTATCAGATTCCTGTAGCCACTCTGCTCTGTGCCCTCTATCAGATTGCTGTAGGCACTGTGCTCTGTGCCTTCTAAAATATTCCTGTAGACACTGTGATCTGCGCCCCCTATCTGATTCCTGTAGGCACTGTGCTCTGTGCCCTCTATCAGATTCCTGTGGGCACTGTGCTCTGTCCCCTCTATCAGATTCCTGTAGCCACTGTGCTCTGTCCCCTCTATCAGATTCCTGTAGGCACTGTGCTCTGTTCCCTCTATCAGATTCCTGTAGGCACTGTCCTCTGTCCCATCTATCAGATTCCTGTATCCACTGTGCTCTGTGCCCTCTATCAGATTCCTGTAGGCACTGTGCTCTGTGCCCCCTATCAGATTCCTGTAGGCACTGTGCTCTGTGCTCCCTATCAGACTCCTGTAGGCACTGTGCTCTGTCCCCTCTATCAGATTCCTGTAGGCACTGTGCTCTGTCCCCTCTATCAGATTCCTGTAGGCACTGTGCTCTGTGCCCTCTATCAGATTCCTGTAGGCACTGTGCTCTGTCCCCTCTATCAGATTCCTGTAGGCACTGTGCTCTGTCCCCTCTATCAGATTCCCGTAGGCACTGTGCTCTGTCCCCTCTATCAGATTCCTGTAGGCACTGTGCTCTGTCCCCTCTATCAGATTCCTGTAGGCACTGTGCTCTGTGCCCTCTATCAGATTCCTGTAGGCACTGTGCTCTGTGCCCTCTATCAGATTACTGTAGGCACTGTGCTCTGTGCCGTCTATCAGATTCCTGTAGGCTTTGTGCTCTGTGCCCTCTATCAGATTCCTGTAGGCACTGTGCTCTGTGCCCTCTATCAGATTCCTGTAGGCACTGTGCTCTGTGCCCTCTATCAGATTCCTTTGGCACTGTGCTCTGTGCCCCCTATCAGATTCCTGTAGGCACTGTGCTCTGTGGCCTCTATCAGATTCCTGTAGGCACTGTGCTCTGTCCCCTCTATCAGATTCCTGTAGGCACTGTGCTCTGTCCCCTCTATCAGATTCCTGTAGGCACTGTGCTCTGTCCCCTCGATCAGATTCCTGTAGGCACTGTGCTCTGTGCCCTCTAACAGACTCCTGTACCCGCTGTGCTATGTGCCCTCTATCAGACTCCTGTACACCGTGTGCCCTGAATCTGACTGCTCTGCATCCTGTCATCTGTACCCACTTTCAGATTTCCGTACTCCCTGTGCTCTGTGCCACCTATCAGATTCCTGTAGGCACTGTGCTCTGTCCCCTCTATCAGATTCCTGTAGGCACTGTGCTCTGTCCCCACTATCAGATTCCTGTTGGCACTGTGCTCTGTCCCCTCTATCAGATTCCTATAGGCACTGTGCAGTCCCCTCTATCAGATTCCTGTAGGCACTGTGCTCTGTGCGCTCTATCAGATTCCTGTAGGCACTGTGCTCTGTGCCCTCTATTAGATTCCTGTAGGCACTGTGCTATGTGCCCTCTATCAGATTCCTGTAGGCACTGTGCTATGTGCCCTCTAACAGACTCCTCTACCCGCTGTGCTATGTGCCCTCTATCAGACTCCTGTACACCCTGTGCCCTGAATCTGACTGCTCTGCATCCTGTCCTCTGTACCCACTTTCAGATTTCCGTACTCCCTGGGCTCTCTGCCACCTATCAGATTCCTGTAGGCACTGTGCTCTGTCCCCTCTATCAGATTCCTGTAGGCACTGTGCTCTGTGCCTTCTATCATATTCCTGTAGGCACTGAGCTCTGTGCCCTCTCTCAGATTCCGGTAGGCACTGTGCTCTGTGCCCTCGATCAGATTCCTGTAGGGACTGTGCTCTGTGCCGCCTATCAGATTCCTTGTAGGCACTGTGCTATGTCCCCTGTATCAGAATCCTGTAGTCACTGTGCTATGTGCCCTCTATCAGATTCCTGTAGGCACTGTGCTCTGTCCCCTCTATCAGATTCCTGTAGGCACTGTGCTATGTGCCCTCTAACAGACTCCTCTACCCGCTGTGCTATGTGCCCTCTATCAGACTCCTGTACACCCTGTGCCCTGAATCTGACTGCTCTGCATCCTGTCCTCTGTACCCACTTTCAGATTTCCGTACTCCCTGGGCTCTCTGCCAACTATCAGATTCCTGTAGGCACTGTGCACTGTGCCCTCTATCAAATTACTGTAGGCACTGTGCTCTGTCCCCTCTATCAGATTCCTGTAGGCATTGTGCTCTGTTCCCTCTATCAGATTCCTGTAGGCACTGTGCTGTCCCCTCTATCAGATTCCTGTAGGCACTGTGCTCTGTGCCCTCTATCAGATTCCTGTAGGCGCTGTGCTCTGTCCCCTCTATCAGATTCCCGTAGGCACTGTGCTCTGTGCACTCTCACTAATTCCTGTAGGCACTGTGCTGTCCCCTCTATCAGATTTCTGTAGGCACTGTGCTCTGTACCCTCTATCAGATTCCTTTGGCACTGTGCTCTGTGCCCTCTATCAGAATCCTGTAGGCACTGTGCTCTGTGCCGTCTATCAGATTCCTGTAGGCTTTGTGCTCTGTGCCCTCTATCAGATTCCGTTGGCACTGTGCTCTGTGCCCTCTATCAGATTCCTTTGGCACTGTGCTCTGTGCCCTCTATCAGATTCCTGTAGGCACTGTGCTCCGTGCCCTCTATCAGATTCCTTTAGGCACTGTGCTCTGTGCCCTCTATCAGAATCGTTTGGCACTGTGCTCTGTGCCCTCTATCAGATTCCTGTAGGCACTGTGCTCTGTGCCCTCTATTAGATTCCTGTAGGCACTGTGCTCTGTCCCCTCTATCAGATTCCTGTAGGCACTGTGCTCTGTGCCCTCAATCAGATTCCTGTAGGCACTGTGCTCTGTCCCCTCTATCAGATTCCTGTAGGCACTGTGCTCTGTCCCCTCTATCAGATTCCTGTAGGCACTGTGCTCTGTGCACTCTCACAGATTCATGTAGGCACTGTGCTGCCCCCTCTATCAGATTTCTGTAGGCACTGTGCTCTGTGCCCTCTATCAGATTCCTTTGGCACTGTGCTCTGTTCCCTCTATCAGATTCCTGTAGGCACTGTTCTCTGTGCCGTCTATCAGATTCCTTTAGGCTTTGTGCTCTGTGCCCTCTATCAGATTCCTGTAGGCACTGTGCTCTGTGCCCTCTATCAGATTCCTGTAGGCACTGTGCTCTGTGCCCTCTATCAGATTCCTGTAGGCACTGTGCTCTTTGCCCTCTATCAGATTCCTTTGGCAATGTGCTCATTGCCCTCTATCAGATTCCTGTAGGTACTGTGCTATGTGCCCTCTATCAGCTTCCTGTAGGCACTGTGCTCTGTGCCCTCTATCAGATTCCTGTAGGCACTGTGCTCTGTGCCCTCTATCAGATTCCTGTAGGCACTGTGCTCTGTCCCCTCTATCAGATTCCTGTAGGCACTGTGCTCTGTGCCCTCTATCAGATTCCTGTAGGCACTGTGCTCTGTGCCCTCTATCAGATTCCTTTGGCACTGTGCTCTGTGCCCTCTATCAGATTCCTTTGGCACTGTGCTCTGTGCCCTCTATCAGATTCCTGTAGGCATTGTGCTCTGTGGCCTCTATCATATTCCTGTAGGCACTGTGCTCTGTCCCCTCTATCAGATTCCTGTAGGCACTGTGCTCTTTCCCGTCTCTCAGATTCCTGTAGGCACTGAGCTCTGTCCCCTCTATCAGATTCCTGTAGGCACTGTGCTCTTAGCGCTCTATCAGATTCCTGTAGGCACTGTGCTCTGTCCCCTCTATCAGATTCCTGTAGGCACTGTGCTCTGTCCCCACTATCAGATTCCTGTAGGCACTGTGCTCTTTGCGCTCTATCAGATTCCTGTAGGCACTGTGCTCTGTCCCCTCTATCAGATTCCTGTAGGCACTGTGCTCTGTCACCTCTATCAGACTCCTGTACACACTGTGCTTTGTGCCCCCTATCAGATTCCTGTAGGCACTGTGCTCTGTGCCCCCTATCAGATTCCTGTAGGCACTGTGCTCTATCCCCTCTCTCAGATTCCTGTGGGCACTGTGCTCTGTCCCCTCTATCAGACTCCTGTACACCCTCTTCCCTCTATCTGACTGCTCTGCATCCTGTCCCCTGTACCCACTTTCAGACTTCCGTACACCCTGAGCTCTCTGCCACCTATCTGATTCCTGTAGGCACTGTGCTCTGTGCTCTCTCTCAAATTCATGTAGGCACTGTGCTCTGTCCCCTCAATCAGATTCCTATAGGCACTGTGCTCTGTCCCCTCTATCAGATTCCTGTAGGTACTGTGCTCTGCGCCGTATATCAGATTCCTGTAGGCACTGTGCTCTGTCCCCTCTATCAGATTCCTGTAGGCACTATGCTCTGTGCCCTCTCTCAGATTCCTGTAGGCACTGTGCACTGTCCCCTCTATCAGATTCCTGTAGGCACTGTGCTCTGTGCCCTCTATCAGATTCATGTAGGCACTGTACTCTGACCCCTCTATCAGATTCCTGTAACCACTGTGCTCTGTGCCCTCTATCAGATTGCTATAGGCACTGTCCTCTGTGCCCTCTCTCAGATTCCTGTAGGCACTGTGCTCTGTGCCCTCTATCAGATTCCTGTAGACACTGTGCTCTGTCCCCTCTATCTGATTCCTGTAGGCGCTGTGCTCTGTCCCCTCTATCAGACTCATGTACACCCTGTGCCCTCTATCTGACTGCTCTGCATCCTGTCCCCTGTACCCACTTTCAGACTTCCGTACACCCTGGGCTCTCTGCCACCTATCAGATTCCTGTAGGCACTATGCTCTGTCCCCTCCATCAGATTCCTATAGGCACTGTGCTCTGTCCCCTCTATCAGATTCCTATAGGCACTGTGCTCTGTGCCCTCTATCAGATTCCTGTAGGCACTGTGCTGTCCCGTCTATCAGATTCCTGTAGTCACTGTGCTCTGTGCCCTCTATCAGATTCCTGTAGGCACTGTGCACTGTCCCCTCTATCAGATTCCTGTAGGCACTGTGCTCTGTGCCCTCTGTCAGATTCCTGTAGGGACTGTGCTCTGTCCCCTCTATCAGATTCCTGTAGCCACTGTGCTCCGTGCCCTCTATCAGATTTATGTAGGCACTGTGCTCTGTGCCTTCTATCATATTCCTGTAGACACTGTGCTCTGTGCCCCCTATCAGATTCCTGTAGGCACTGTGCTCTGTCCCCTCTATCAGATTCCTGTAGGCACTGTGCTCTGTCCCCTCGATCAGATTCCTGTAGGCACTGTGCTCTGTGCCCTCTAACAGACTCCTGTACCCGCTGTGCTATGTGCCCTCTATCAGACTCCTGTACACCGTGTGCCCTGAATCTGACTGCTCTGCATCCTGTCATCTGTACCCACTTTCAGATTTCCGTACTCCCTGTGCTCTGTGCCACCTATCAGATTCCTGTAGGCACTGTGCTCTGTCCCCTCTATCAGATTCCTGTAGGCACTGTGCTCTGTCCCCACTATCAGATTCCTGTTGGCACTGTGCTCTGTCCCCTCTATCAGATTCCTATAGGCACTGTGCAGTCCCCTCTATCAGATTCCTGTAGGCACTGTGCTCTGTGCGCTCTATCAGATTCCTGTAGGCACTGTGCTCTGTGCCCTCTATTAGATTCCTGTAGGCACTGTGCTATGTGCCCTCTATCAGATTCCTGTAGGCACTGTGCTATGTGCCCTCTAACAGACTCCTCTACCCGCTGTGCTATGTGCCCTCTATCAGACTCCTGTACACCCTGTGCCCTGAATCTGACTGCTCTGCATCCTGTCCTCTGTACCCACTTTCAGATTTCCGTACTCCCTGGGCTCTCTGCCACCTATCAGATTCCTGTAGGCACTGTGCTCTGTCCCCTCTATCAGATTCCTGTAGGCACTGTGCTCTGTGCCTTCTATCATATTCCTGTAGGCACTGAGCTCTGTGCCCTCTCTCAGATTCCGGTAGGCACTGTGCTCTGTGCCCTCGATCAGATTCCTGTAGGGACTGTGCTCTGTGCCGCCTATCAGATTCCTTGTAGGCACTGTGCTATGTCCCCTGTATCAGAATCCTGTAGTCACTGTGCTATGTGCCCTCTATCAGATTCCTGTAGGCACTGTGCTCTGTCCCCTCTATCAGATTCCTGTAGGCACTGTGCTATGTGCCCTCTAACAGACTCCTCTACCCGCTGTGCTATGTGCCCTCTATCAGACTCCTGTACACCCTGTGCCCTGAATCTGACTGCTCTGCATCCTGTCCTCTGTACCCACTTTCAGATTTCCGTACTCCCTGGGCTCTCTGCCAACTATCAGATTCCTGTAGGCACTGTGCACTGTGCCCTCTATCAAATTACTGTAGGCACTGTGCTCTGTCCCCTCTATCAGATTCCTGTAGGCATTGTGCTCTGTTCCCTCTATCAGATTCCTGTAGGCACTGTGCTGTCCCCTCTATCAGATTCCTGTAGGCACTGTGCTCTGTGCCCTCTATCAGATTCCTGTAGGCGCTGTGCTCTGTCCCCTCTATCAGATTCCCGTAGGCACTGTGCTCTGTGCACTCTCACTAATTCCTGTAGGCACTGTGCTGTCCCCTCTATCAGATTTCTGTAGGCACTGTGCTCTGTACCCTCTATCAGATTCCTTTGGCACTGTGCTCTGTGCCCTCTATCAGAATCCTGTAGGCACTGTGCTCTGTGCCGTCTATCAGATTCCTGTAGGCTTTGTGCTCTGTGCCCTCTATCAGATTCCGTTGGCACTGTGCTCTGTGCCCTCTATCAGATTCCTTTGGCACTGTGCTCTGTGCCCTCTATCAGATTCCTGTAGGCACTGTGCTCCGTGCCCTCTATCAGATTCCTTTAGGCACTGTGCTCTGTGCCCTCTATCAGAATCGTTTGGCACTGTGCTCTGTGCCCTCTATCAGATTCCTGTAGGCACTGTGCTCTGTGCCCTCTATTAGATTCCTGTAGGCACTGTGCTCTGTCCCCTCTATCAGATTCCTGTAGGCACTGTGCTCTGTGCCCTCAATCAGATTCCTGTAGGCACTGTGCTCTGTCGCCTCTATCAGATTCCTGTAGGCACTGTGCTCTGTCCCCTCTATCAGATTCCTGTAGGCACTGTGCTCTGTGCACTCTCACAGATTCCTGTAGGCACTGTGCTGCCCCCTCTATCAGATTTCTGTAGGCACTGTGCTCTGTGCCCTCTATCAGATTCCTTTGGCACTGTGCTCTGTTCCCTCTATCAGATTCCTGTAGGCACTGTTCTCTGTGCCGTCTATCAGATTCCTTTAGGCTTTGTGCTCTGTGCCCTCTATCAGATTCCTGTAGGCACTGTGCTCTGTGCCCTCTATCAGATTCCTGTAGGCACTGTGCTCTGTGCCCTCTATCAGATTCCTGTAGGCACTGTGCTCTTTGCCCTCTATCAGATTCCTTTGGCAATGTGCTCATTGCCCTCTATCAGATTCCTGTAGGTACTGTGCTATGTGCCCTCTATCAGCTTCCTGTAGGCACTGTGCTCTGTGCCCTCTATCAGATTCCTGTAGGATCTGTGCTCTGTGCCCTCTATCAGATTCCTGTAGGCACTGTGCTCTGTCCCCTCTATCAGATTCCTGTAGGCACTGTGCTCTGTGCCCTCTATCAGATTCCTGTAGGCACTGTGCTCTGTGCCCTCTATCAGATTCCTTTGGCACTGTGCTCTGTGCCCTCTATCAGATTCCTTTGGCACTGTGCTCTGTGCCCTCTATCAGATTCCTGTAGGCACTGTGCTCTGTGGCCTCTATCATATTCCTGTAGGCACTGTGCTCTGTCCCCTCTATCAGATTCCTGTAGGCACTGTGCTCTTTCCCGTCTCTCAGATTCCTGTAGGCACTGAGCTCTGTCCCCTCTATCAGATTCCTGTAGGCACTGTGCTCTTAGCGCTCTATCAGATTCCTGTAGGCACTGTGCTCTGTCCCCTCTATCAGATTCCTGTAGGCACTGTGCTCTGTCCCCACTATCAGATTCCTGTAGGCACTGTGCTCTTTGCGCTCTATCAGATTCCTGTAGGCACTGTGCTCTGTCCCCTCTATCAGATTCCTGTAGGCACTGTGCTCTGTCACCTCTATCAGACTCCTGTACACACTGTGCTTTGTGCCCCCTATCAGATTCCTGTAGGCACTGTGCTCTGTGCCCCCTATCAGATTCCTGTAGGCACTGTGCTCTATCCCCTCTCTCAGATTCCTGTGGGCACTGTGCTCTGTCCCCTCTATCAGACTCCTGTACACCCTCTTCCCTCTATCTGACTGCTCTGCATCCTGTCCCCTGTACCCACTTTCAGACTTCCGTACACCCTGAGCTCTCTGCCACCTATCTGATTCCTGTAGGCACTGTGCTCTGTGCTCTCTCTCAAATTCATGTAGGCACTGTGCTCTGTCCCCTCAATCAGATTCCTATAGGCACTGTGCTCTGTCCCCTCTATCAGATTCCTGTAGGTACTGTGCTCTGCGCCGTATATCAGATTCCTGTAGGCACTGTGCTCTGTCCCCTCTATCAGATTCCTGTAGGCACTATGCTCTGTGCCCTCTCTCAGATTCCTGTAGGCACTGTGCACTGTCCCCTCTATCAGATTCCTGTAGGCACTGTGCTCTGTGCCCTCTATCAGATTCATGTAGGCACTGTACTCTGTCCCCTCTATCAGATTCCTGTAACCACTGTGCTCTGTGCCCTCTATCAGATTGCTATAGGCACTGTCCTCTGTGCCCTCTCTCAGATTCCTGTAGGCACTGTGCTCTGTGCCCTCTATCAGATTCCTGTAGACACTGTGCTCTGTCCCCTCTATCTGATTCCTGTAGGCGCTGTGCTCTGTCCCCTCTATCAGACTCATGTACACCCTGTGCCCTCTATCTGACTGCTCTGCATCCTGTCCCCTGTACCCACTTTCAGACTTCCGTACACCCTGGGCTCTCTGCCACCTATCAGATTCCTGTAGGCACTATGCTCTGTCCCCTCCATCAGATTCCTATAGGCACTGTGCTCTGTCCCCTCTATCAGATTCCTATAGGCACTGTGCTCTGTGCCCTCTATCAGATTCCTGTAGGCACTGTGCTGTCCCGTCTATCAGATTCCTGTAGTCACTGTGCTCTGTGCCCTCTATCAGATTCCTGTAGGCACTGTGCACTGTCCCCTCTATCAGATTCCTGTAGGCACTGTGCTCTGTGCCCTCTGTCAGATTCCTGTAGGGACTGTGCTCTGTCCCCTCTATCAGATTCCTGTAGCCACTGTGCTCCGTGCCCTCTATCAGATTTATGTAGGCACTGTGCTCTGTGCCTTCTATCATATTCCTGTAGACACTGTGCTCTGTGCCCCCTATCAGATTCCTGTAGGCACTGTGCTCTGTGCCCTCTATCAGATTCCTGTAGGCACTGTGCTCTGTGCCCCCTATCAGACTCCTGTAGGCACTGTGCTCTGTGCCCTCTATCAGATTCCTGTAGGCACTGTGCTCTGTGCCCTCTATCAGATTCCTGTAGACACTGTGCTCTGTGCCCCCTATCAGACTCCTGTAGGCACTGTGCTCTGTGCCCTCTATCAGATTCCTGTAGGCACTGTGCTCTGTGCCCTCGATCAGATTCCTGTAGGCACTGTGCTCTGTGCCCTCTATCAGATTCCTGTAGGCACTGTGCTCTGTCCCCCCTATCAGATTGCTGCAGGCACTGTGCTCTGTCCCCTCTATCAGATTCCTGTAGGCACTCTGCTCTGTGCCCTCTATCAGATTCCTGTAGGCACTGTGCTCTGTGCCCTCTATCAGCTTCCTGTATACAGCGTGTTCTGTGTCCTCCGTGAGATTGTTCTACACCCTGTCCCTGTCTCAGACTCCTGCATACGTTGTGCTATGTGCCCTCTATCAGACTCCTGTACACTCTGTGCCCTCTACCTGACTTCTCTGCATCCTGTCCTCTGTAACCACTTTTAGATTCCTGTACACCCTGGGCTCTCTGCCACCTATCAGATTCCTGTAGGCACTGTGCTCTGTGCCCCCTATCAGATTCCTGTAGGCACTGTGCTCTGTCCCCTCTATCAGATTCCTGTAGGCACTGAGCTCTGTGCCCTCTATCAAATTCCTTTAGGCACTGTGCTATGACCCTCTATCATATTCGTGTAGGCACTGTGCTCTGTGCCCTCTATCAGATTCCTGTAGACACTGTGCTCCGTGCCCCCTATCAGATTCCTGTAGGCACTGTGCTATGTCCCCTCTATCAGATTCCTGTAGGCACTGTACTCTGTGCCCTCTATCAGTTTCCTGTAGGCACTGTGCTCTGTGCCCTCTATCAATTTCCTGTAGACACTGTGCTCCGTGCCCCCTATCAGATTCCTGTAGGCACTGTGCTCTGTCCCCTCTATCAGACTCCTGTAGGCACTGTACTCTGTGCCCTCTATCAGTTTCCTGTAGACACTGTGCTCCGTGCCCCCTATCAGATTCCTGTAGGCACTGTGCTCTGTCCCCTCTATCAGACTCCTGTAGGCACTGTGCTCTGTGCCCTCTATCAGTGTCCTATAGGCACTGTGCTCTGTCCCCTCTATCAGATTCCTGTAGACAACGTGCTCTGTCCCCTCTATCAGATTCCTGTAGGCACTGTGCTCTGTGCCCTCTATCAGATTCCTGTAGGCACTGTGCTCTGTCCCCTCTATCAGACTCCTGTAGGCACTGTGCTCTGTTGCCCCTTTCAGACTCCTGTGCTCATTGGGCTCTTGCTCTCTAACCGATTCCTCTATACCCTGTGCTCTGTGCCCTCTATCAGAATCCTATACTCGCTGTGCCCAGTGCCCTTTAGCAGACTGCAGTAGACCCTATGCACTGTGCCCTCTATCAGACTCCTGTTTACCCTGTCCCCTCTGTCACACTGCTCTGTACCCTCTGCTCTGTACCCTCCATCAGACTCCTGTGTACCCTGTGCTCTCTATCAGACTCCTGTACACCCTGTGTCATCTATCAGACTCCTCTAGGCCCTGTGCTCTGTGAATTCCATAAGACTCCTGTACACTCTGTGCTCCTTGCCATCTATCAGCTTTCTGTACGCCCTGTGCTCTGTGACCTCTATGGGACTCTTGTAACCCAGGGCTCTGTGCTTTCTATCAGACTCCTCTTCACTCTGTTCTGTGTGCCCTTTATTAGACTCCTGTACACCCTGTGCCCTCTATCAGATTCCTGTAAACCCTGTGCCCTCTATCAGACTCCTGTAAACCCTGTGCCCTCTATCAGACTCCTGTAAACCCTGTGCCCTCTATCAGACTCCTGTAAACCCTGTGCCCTCTATCAGACTCCTGTAAACACTGTGCCCTATATCAGACTTCTGTAGGCACTGTGCTCTGTTCCCTCTATCAGATTCCTGTAGGCACTGTGCTCTGTTCCCTCTATCAGACTTCTGTAGGCACTGTGCTCTGTTCCCTCTATCAGATTCCTGTAGGCACTGTGCTCTGTTCCCTCTATCAGATTCCTGTAGGCACTGTGCTCTGTTCCCTCTCTCATATTCCTGTAGGCACTGTGCTCTGTCCCCCCTATCAGATTCCTGTAGGCACTGTGCTCTGTCCCCTCTATCAAATTCCTGTCGGCACTGTGCTCTGTGCCATCGATCAGATTCCTGTAGGCACTGTGCTCTGTGCCCTCTATCAGCTTCCTGTGGACAGAGTGCCTTGTGTCCTCCATGAGATTGTTCTACACCCTGTCCCTGTCTCAGACTCCTGCATACGTTGGGCTATGTGCCCTCTATCAGACTCCTGTACACTCTGTGCCCTCTACCTGACTTCTCTGCATCCTGTCCTCTGTACCCACTTTCAGATTCCGGTACACCCTGGGCTCTCTGCCACCTATCAGATTCCTGTAGGCACTGTGCTCTGTCCCCTCTATCAGATTCCTGTAGGCACTGTGCTATGTCCCCTCTATCAGATTCCTGTAGGCACTGCGCTCTGTGCCCTCTATCAGATTCCTGTAGGCACTGTGCTCTGTCCCCTCTATCAGATTCCTGTAGGCACTGTAATCTGTGCCCGCTATCAGTTTCCTGTAGGCACTGTGCTCTGTGCCCTCTATCAGATTCCTGTAGGCACGGTGCTCTGTCCCCTCTATCAGATTCCTGTAGGCACTGTACTCTGTGCCCTCTATCAGTTTCCTGTAGACACTGTGCTCCGTGCCCCCTATCAGATTCCTGTAGGCACTGTGCTATGTCCCCTCTATCAGATTCCTGTAGGCACTGTGCTCTGTCCCCTCTTTCAGATTCCTGTAGGCACTGTACTCTGTGCCCTCTATCAGATTCATGTAGGCACTGTACTCTGTGCCCTCTATCAGATTCATGTAGACACTGTTTCCTCTTTCACTTTCCAGTAAAACCTGTGCACTGTGCACTTTATAGGACTCATGTGTATCCTTTGTTCTGTGCCCTCTCTTAGGCTCCTGATCACATTATGCGCTGTGTACTGTCTCAGGCTCCTGTATACCCCATGCTCTGTGCCCTCTATCAGACTCCTGTAGGCACTGTGCTCTGTCCCCTCTATCAGATTCCTGTAGACAACGTGCTCTGTCCCCTCTATCAGACTCCTGTAGGCACTGTGCTCTGTGCCCTCTATCAGATTCCTGTAGGCACTGTGCTCTGTCCCCTCTATCTGATTCCTTTAGGCGCTGTGCTCTGTCCCCTCTATCAGACTCCTGTAGGCACTGTGCTCTGTGCCCTCTATCAGATTCCTGTAGGCACTGTGCTCTGTCCCCTCTATCTGATTCCTGTAGGCGCTGTGCTCTGTCCCCTCTATCAGACTCCTGTAGGCACTGTGCTCTGTGCCCCCTTTCAGACTCCTGTGCTCATTGGGCTCTTGCTCTCTAACCGATTCCTCTATACCCTGTGCTCTGTGCCCTTTATCAGAATCCTATACTCGCTGTACCCGGTGCCCTTTAGCAGACTGCAGTAGACCCTATGCTCTGTGCCCTCTATCAGACTCCTGTTTACCCTGTCCCCTCTGTCACACTGCTCTGTACCCTCTGCTCTGTACCCTCCATCAGACTCCTGTGTACCCTGTGCTCTGTGCTCTCTATCAGACTCCTGTACACCCTGTGCCATCTATCAGACTCCTCTAGGCCCTGTGCTCTGTGAATTCCATAAGACTCCTGTACACTCTGTGCTCCTTGCCATCTATAAGCTTTCTGTACGCCCTGTGCTCTGTGACCTCTATGGGACTCTTGTAACCCAGGGCTCTGTGCCTTCTATCAGACTCCTCTTCACTCTGTTCTGTGTGCCCTTTATTAGACTCCTGTACACCCTGTGCCCTCTATCAGACTCCTGTAAACCCTGTGCCCTCTATCAGACTCCTGTAAACCCTGTGCCCTCTATCAGACTCCTGTAAACCCTGTGCCCTCTATCAGACTTCTGAAAGCCCTGTGCCCTCTATCAGAAAACTGTAAACCCTGTGCCCTCTATCAGACTCCTGTAAACCCTGTGCCATCTATCAGACTTCTGTAGGCACTGTTCTCTGTTCCCTCTATCAGATTCCTGTAGGCACTGTGCTCTGTTCCCTCTATCAGATTCCTGTAGGTACTGTGCTCTGTCCCCTCTATCAGATTCCTGTAGGCACTGTGCTCTGTCCCCTCTATCAGATTCCTGTAGGCACTGTGCTCTGTGCCCTCTCTCAGATTACTGTAGGCACTGTGCTCTGTGCCCTCTATCAGATTCCTGTAGACACTGTGCTCTGTGCAACCTATCAGACTCCTGTAGGCACTGTGCTCTGTGCCCTCTCTCAGATTCCTGTAGGCACTGTGCTCTGTGCCCTCTCTCAGATTCCTGTAGGCACTGTGCTCTGTGCCCTCTATCAGATTCCTGTAGACACTGTGCTCTGTGCAACCTATCAGACTCCTGTAGGCACTGTGCTCTGTGCCCTCTCTCAGATTCCTGTAGGCACTGTGCTCTGTCCCCTGCATCAGATTCCTTTAGGCACTGTGCCCTGTTCCTTCTATCAGATTCCTGTAGGAACTGTGCTCTGTGCCCTCTATCAGATTCCTGTAGGCACTGTGCTCTGTCCCCTCTATCAGATTCCTGTAGGCACTGTGCTCTGTGCCCTCTATCAGATTGATGTAGGCACTGTGCTATGTGCCTTGTATCATATTCCTGTAGACACTGTGCTCTGTCCCCTCTATCAGATTCCTGTCGGCACTGTGCTCTGTCCCCTCTATCAGATTCCTTTAGGCACTGTGCTCTGTGCCCTCTCTCAGACTCCTGTAGGCACTGTGCTCTGTCCCCTCTATCAGATTCCTTTAGGCACTGTGCTCTGTCCCCTCTATCAGATTCCTGTAGGCACTGTGCTCTGTCCCCTCTAACAAATTCCTGTAGGCACTGTGCTCCGTGGCCTCTATCAGATTCCTGTAGGCACTGTGCTCTGTCCCCTCTATCAGATTCCTGTAGGCACTGTGCTCTGGCCCCTCTATCAGATTCCTATAGGCAGTGAGCTCTGTGCCCTCTATCAGATTCCTATAGGCACTGTGCTCTGTGCCCTCTATCAGATTCCTGTAGGCACTGTGCTCTGTGCCCTCTATCAGATTCCTGTAGGCACTGTGCTCTGTGCCCTCTATCAGATTCCTGTAGGCACTGCGCTCTGTCCCCTCTATCAGATTCCTGTAGGCACTGTGCTCTGTGCTCTCTCTCAGATTCCTGTCGGCACTGTGCTCTGTGCCCTCTATCAGATTCCTGTTGACACTGTGCTCTGTGCCACCTATCAGACTCCTGTAGGCACTGTGAACTGTGCCCTCTCTCAGATTCCTGTAGGCACTGTGCTCTGTGCCCTCTATCAGATTCCTGTAGGCACTGTGCTCTGTGCCCTCTCTCAGAGTCCTGTAGGCACTGTGCTCTGTGCCCTCTATCAGATTCCTGTAGGCACTGTGCTCTGTGCCCTCTATCAGATTCCTGTAGACACTGTGCTCTGTGTCACCTATCAGACTCCTGTAGGCACTGTGCTCTGTGCCCTCTCTCAGATTCCTGTAGGCACTGTGCACTGTCCCCTCTATCAGATTCCTGTAGGCACTGTGCTCTGTCCCCTCTATCAGATTGATGTAGGCAAAGTGCTATGTGCCTTGTATCATATTCCTGTAGACACTGAGCTCTGTCCCCTCTATCAGATTCCTGTAGGCACTGTGCTCTGTCCCCTCTATCAGATTCCTGTAGGCACTGTGCTCTGTCCCCTCTATCAGATTCCTTTAGGCACTGTGCTCCGTGCCCTCTATCAGATTCCTGTAGGCACTGTGCTCTTTCCCCTCTATCAGATTCCTGTAGGCACTGTGCTCTGTCCCCTCTATCAGAGTCCTATACGCACTGAGCTCTGTGCCCTCTATCAGATTCCTATAGGCACTGTGCTCTGTGCCCTCTATCAGATTCCTGTAGGCACTGTGCTATGTGCCCTCTATCAGACTCCTGTAGGCACTGTGCTCTGTGCCCTCTATCAGATTCCTGTAGGCACTGCGCTCTGTCCCCTCTATCAGATTCCTGTAGGCACTGTGCTCTGTGCCCTCTCTCAGAGTCCTGTAGGCACTGTGCTCTGTGCCCTCTATCAGATTCCTGCAGGCACTGTGCTCTGTGCCCTCTGTCAGATTCCTGTAGACACTGTGCTCTGTGTCACCTATCAGACTCCTGTAGACACTGTGCTCTGTGCCCTCTCTCAGATTCCTGTAGGCACTGTGCTCTGTCCCCTCTATCAGATTCCTTTAGGCACTGTGCTCTGTCCCCTCTATCAGATTCCTGTAGGCACTGTGCTCTGTGCCCTCTATCAGATTCCTGTAGGCACTGTGCTCTGTGCCCTCTATCAGATTCCTGTAGACTCTGTGCTCTGTGCCCTGCCTCAGATTCCTGTAGGAACTGTGCTCTGTGCCCTCTATCAGATTCCTGTAGGCACTGTGCTCTGTGCCCTCTATCAGATTCCTGTAGGCACTGAGCTCTTTCCCCTCTATCAGATTCCTGTAGGCACTGTGCTCTGTCCCCTCTATCAGATTCCTGTAGGCACTGTGCTCTGTCCCCTCTATCAGATTCCTGCAGGCACTGTGCTCTGTGCCCTCTATCAGATTCCTGTAATCACTGTGCTCTGTCCCCTCTATCAGATTCCTGTAGGCTCTGTGCTCTCTCTCAGATTCCTGTAGGCACTGTGCTCTGTCCCCTCTATCAGATTCCTGTAGGCACTGTGCTCTGTGCCCTCTCTCAGATTCATGTAGGCACTGTGCTCTGTCCTCTCTATCAGATTCCTGTAGGCACTGTGCTCTGTGCCCTCTATCAGATTCCTGTAGGCACTGTGCTCTGTTACCACTATCACATTCCTGCAGGCACTGTGCTCTGTCCCCTCTATCAGATTCCTGTAGGCACTGTGCTCTGTGCCCTCTCTCAGATTCCTGTAGGCACTGTGCTCTGTCCCCTGTTTCAGATTCCTGTGGGAACTGTGCTCTGTGCCCTCGATCAGATTCCTGTAGTCACTGTGCTCTGTGCCCCCTATCAGATTCCTGTAGGCACTGTGCTATGTCCCCTCTATCAGGTTCCTGTAGGGACTGTGCTCTGTCCCCTCTATCAGATTCCTGTAGGCACTGTGCTCTGTCCCCTCTATCAGATTCCTGTAGGCACTGTGCTCTGTCCCCTCTATCAGATTCCTGTAGGCACCGTGCTCTGTCCCCTCTATCAGGTTCCTGTAGGCACTGTGCTCTTTGCGCTCTATCAGTTTCCTGTAGGCACTGTGCTCTGTCCCCTCTATCAGATTCCTGTAAGCACTGTGCTCTGACCCCTCTATCAGATTCCTGTAAGCACTGTGCTCTGTCCCCTCTATCAGATTCCTGTAGGCACTGTGCTGTCTCCTCTATCTGATTCCTGTAGGCACGGTGCTCTGTGCCCCCTATCAGATTCCTGTAGGCACTGTGCTCTGTGCTCTCTATCAGATTCCTGTAGGCACTGTGCTCTGTGCCCTCTAACAGATTCTTATAGGTACTGTGCTCTGTGCCCCCTATCAGACTCCTGTGCACATTGTGCTCTGTCCCCTCTATCAGACTCCTGTAGGCACTGTGCTCTGTGCCCTCTATCAGATTCCTGTAGGCACTGTGCTCTGTGCCCTCTATCAGATTCCTGTAGGCACTGTGCTCTGTGCCCTCTATCAGATTCCTGTAGGCACTGTGCTCTGTGCCCTCTATCAGATTCCTGTAGGAACTGTGCTCTGTGCCCTCTATCAGATTCCTGAAGTCACTGTGCTCTGTGCCCTCTATCAGACTCCTGTAGGCACTGTCCTCTGTCCCCTCTATCAGATTCCCGTCGGCACTGTGCTCTGTCCCCTCTATCAGATTCCTGTAGACAACGTGCTCTGTCCCCTCTATCAGACTCCTGTAGGCACTGTGCTCTGTGCTCTCTCTCAGATTCCTGTCGGCACTGTGCTCTGTGCCCTCTATCAGATTCCTGTAGACACTGTGCTCTGTGCCACCTATCAGACTCCTGTAGGTACTGTGCTCTGTGCCTCCTATCAGACTCCTGTGGACATTGTGCTCTGTCCCCTCTATCAGACTCCTGTAGGCACTGTGCTCTGTGCCCTCTATCAGATTCCTGTAGGCACTGTGCTCTGTGCCCTCTATCAGATTCCTGTAGGCACTGTGCTCTGTGCCCTCTATCAGATTCCTGTAGGCACTGTGCTCTGTGCCCTCTATCAGATTCCTGATGGCACTGTGCTCTGTGCCCTCTATCAGACTCCTGTAGGCACTGTCCTCTGTCCCCTCTATCAGATTCCTATAGACAACGTGCTCTGTCCCCTCTATCAGACTCCTGTAGGCACTGTGCTCTGTGCCCTCTATCAGAGTCCTATAGGCACTGTGCTCTGTCCCCTCTATCAGATTCCTGTAGACAACGTGCGCTGTCCCCTCTATCAGACTCCTGTAGGCACTGTGCTCTGTGCCCTCTATCAGATTCCTGTAGGCACTGTGCTCTGTCCCCTTTATCTGATTCCTTTAGGCACTGTGCTCTGTCCCCTCTATCAGACTCCTGTAGGCACTGTGCTCTGTGCCCTCTATCAGATTCCTGTAGGCACTGTGCTCTCTCCCCTCTATCTGATTCCTGTAGGCGCTGTGCTCTGTCCCCTCTATCAGACTCCTGTAGGCACTGTGCTCTGTGCCCCCTTTCAGACTCCTGTGCTCATTGGGCTCTTGCTCTCTAACCGATTCCTCTATACCCTGTGCTCTGTGCCCTCTATCAGAATCCTATACTCGCTGTGCCCGGTGCCCTTTAGCAGACTGCAGTAGACCCTATGCTCTGTGCCCTCTATCCGACTCCTGTTTACCCTGTCCCCTCTGTCACACTGCTCTGTACCCTCTGCTCTGTACCCTCCATCAGACTCCTGTGTACCCTGTGCTCTGTGCTCTCTATCAGACTCCTGTACACCCTGTGCCATCTATCAGACTCCTCTAGGCCCTGTGCTCTCTGAATCCCATAAGACTCCTGTACACCCGTTGCTCCTTGCCATCTATAAGCTTTTTGTACGCCCTGTGCTCTGTGACCTCTATGGGACTCTTGTAACCCAGGGCTCTGTGCCTTCTATCAGACTCCTCTTCACTCTGTTCTGTGTGCCCTTTATTAGACTCCTGTACACCCTGTGCCCTCTATCAGACTCCTGTAAACCCTGTGCCCTCTATCAGACTCCTGTAAACCCTGTGCCCTCTATCAGACTCCTATAAACCCTGTGCCCTCTATCAGACAACTGTAAACCCTGTGCCCTCTATCAGACTCCTGTAGGCACTGTGCTCTGTTCCCTCTATCAGACTCCTGTAAACCCTGTGCCCTCTATCAGACTCCTGTAAACCCTGTGCCCTCTATCAGACTCCTGTAAACCCTGTGCCCTCTATCAGACTCCTGTAAACCCTGTGCCCTCTATCAGGCTTCTGAAAGCCCTGTGCCCTCTATCAGACAACTGTAAACCCTGTGCCCTCTATCAGACTCCTGTAAACCCTATGCCATCTATCAGACTACTGTAGGCACTGTGCTCTGTTCCCTCTATCAGATTACTGTAGGCACTGTGCTTGCTCCCTCTATCAGATTCCTGTAGGCACTGTGCTCTGTCCCCTCTATCAGATTACTGTAGGCACTGTGCTCTGTCCCCTCTATCAGATTCCTGTAGGCACTTTGCTCTGTGCCCTCCCTCAGATTCCTGTAGGCACTGTGCTCTGTGCCCTCTATCAGATTCCTGTAGACAATGTGCTCTGTCCCCTGCATCAGATTCCTTTAGGCACTGTGCCCTGTTCCTTCTATCGGATTCCTGTAGGAACTGTACTCTGTGCCCTCTATCAGATTCCTGTAGGCACAGTGCTCTGACCTCTCTATCAGATTCCTGTAGGCACTGTGCTATGTGCCTTGTATCATATTCCTGTAGACACTGTGCTCTGTCCCCTCTATCAGATTCCTGTCGGCACTGTGCTCCGTCCCCTCTATCAGATTCCTTTAGGCACTGTGCTCTGTGCCCTCTCTCAGACTCCTGTAGGCACTGTGCTCTGTCCCCTCTATCAGATTCCTTTAGGCACTGTGCTCTGTCCCCTCTATCAGATTCCTGTCGGCACTGTGCTCTGTCCCCTCTATCAGATTCTTGTAGACACTGTTCTCTGTCCCCTCTAACAGATTCCTGTAGGCACTGTGCTCCGTGCCCTCTATCAGATTCCTGTAGGCACTGTGTTCTGTCCCCTCTATCAGATTCCTGTAGGCACCGTGCTCTGTCCCCTCTAACAGATTCCTGTAGGCACTGTGCTCCGTGCCCTCTATCAGATTCCTGTAGGCACTGTGCTCTGTCCCCTCTATCAGATTCCTATAGGCACTGAGCTCTGTGTCCTCTATCAGATTCCTATAGGCACTGTGCTCTGTGCCCTCTATCAGATTCCTGTAGGCACTGTGCTCTGTGCCCTCTATCTGATTCCTGTAGGCACTGTGCTCTGTGCCCTCTATCAGATTCCTGTAGGCACTGCGCTCTGTCCCCTCTATCAGATTCCTGTAGGCACTGTGCTCTGTGCCCTCTATCAGATTCCTGTAGGCACTGTGCTCTGTGCCCTCTCTCAGATTCCTGTAGGCACTGTGCTCTGTGCCCTCTATCAGATTCCTGTAGGCACTGTGCTCTGTGCCCCCTATCAGATTCCTGTAGACACTGTGCTCTGTGTCACCAATCAGACTCCTGTAGGCACTGTGCTCTGTGCCCTCTATCAGACTCCTGTAGGCACTGTCCTCTGTCCCCTCTATCAGATTCCTATAGACAACGTGCTCGGTCCCCTCTATCAGACTCCTGTAGGCACTGTGCTCTGTGCCCTCTATCAGAGTCCTATAGGCACTGTGCTCTGTCCCCTCTATCAGATTCCTGTAGACAACGTGCTCTGTCCCCTCTATCAGACTCCTGGAGGCACTGTGCTCTGTGCCCTCTATCAGATTCCTGTTAGGCACTGTGCTCTGTCCCCTCTATCTGATTCCTTTAGGCGCTGTGCTCTGTCCCCTCTATCAGATTCCTGTAGGCACTGTGCTCTTTCCCCTCTATCAGACTCCTGTAGGCACTGTGCTCTGTGCCCTCTATCAGATTCCTGTAGGCACTGTGCTCTGTCCCCTCTATCAGACTCCTGTAGGCGCTGTGCTCTGTCCCCTCTATCAGAATCCTGTGCTCAGTGGGCTCTTGCTCTCTAACCGATTCCTCTATACCCTGTGCTCTGTGCCCTCTATCAGAATCCTATACTCGCTGTGCCCGGTCCCCTTTAGCAGACTGCAGTAGACCCTATGCTCTGTGCCCTCTATCCGACTCCTGTTTACCCTGTCCCCTCTGTCACACTGCTCTGTACCCTCTGCTCTGTACCCTCTATCAGACTCCTGTGTACCCTGTGCTCTGTGCTCTCTATCAGACTCCTGTACACCCTGTGCCATCTATCAGACTCCTCTAGGCCCTGTGCTCTGTGAATCCCATAAGACTCCTGTACACCCGTTGCTCCTTGCCATCTATAAGCTTTTTGTACGCCCTGTGCTCTGTGACCTCTATGGGACTCTTGTAACCCAGGGCTCTGTGCCTTCTATCAGACTCCTCTTCACTCTGTTCTGTGTGCCCTTTATTAGACTCCTGTACACCCTGTGCCCTCTATCAGACCCCTGTACACCCTGTGCTCTATGCCCTCTATCAGATTCCTGTAGGCACTGTGCTCTGTCCCCTCTATCAGATTCCTGTAGGCACTGTGCTATGTGCCTTGTATCATATTCCTGTAGGCACTGTGCTCTGTGCTCTCTCTCAGGTTCCTGTCGGCACTGTGCTCTGTGCCCTCTATCAGATTCCTGTAGACACTGTGCTCTGTGCCACTTATCAGACTCCTGTAGGCACTGTGAACTGTGCCCTCTCTCAGATTCCTGTATGCACTGTGCTCTGTCCCCTCTATCAGATTCCTGTCGGCACTGTGCTCTGTCCCCTCTATCAGATTCCTGTAGGCACTGTGCTCTGTCCCCTCTAACAGATTCCTGTAGGCACTGTGCTCCGTGCCCTCTATCAGATTCCTGTAGGCACTGTGCTCTGTGCCCTCTATCAGATTCCTGTAGGCACTGTGCTCTGTACCCTCTATCAGATTCATATTGGCACTGAGCTCTGTGCCCTCTATCAGATTCCTATAGGCACTGTGCTCTGTGCCCTCTATCAGATTCCTGTAGGCACTGTGCTCTGTGCCCTCTATCAGATTCCTGTAGGCACTGTGCTCTGTGCCCTCTATCAGATTCCTGTAGGCACTGCACTCTGTCCCCTCTATCAGATTCCTGTAGGCACTGTGCTCTGTGCTCTCTCTCAGGTTCCTGTCGGCACTGTGCTCTGTGCCCTCTATCAGATTCCTGTAGACACTGTGCTCTGTGCCACTTATCAGACTCCTGTAGGCACTGTGAACTGTGCCCTCTCTCAGATTCCTGTATGCACTGTGCTCTGTCCCCTCTATCAGATTCCTGTAGGCACTGTGCTCTGTGCACTCTATCAGACTCCTGTAGGCACTGTGCTCTGTGCCCTCTCTCAGATTCCTGTAGGCACTGTGCTCTGTCCCCTCTATCAGATTCCTGTAGGCACTGTGCTCTGTCCCCTCTATTTGATTCCTGTAGGCACTGTGCTCTGTCCCCTCTATCAGATTCCTGTAGGCACTGAGCTCTGTCCCGTCTATCAGATTCCTGTAGGCACTGTGCTCTGTCCCCTCTATCAGATTCCTGTAGGCACTGTGCTCTGTCCCCTCTATCAGATTCCTGTAGGCACTGAGCTCTGTCCCCTCTATCAGATTCCTGTAGGAACTGTGCTCTGTCTCCTCTATCAGACTCCTGTAGGCACTGTGCTCGGTGCTCTCTCTCAGATTCCTGTAGGCACTGTGCTCTGTGCCCTCTATCCGATTCCTGTAGACGCTGTGCTCTGTGCCACCCATCCGTCTCTTGTAGGCACTGTGCTCTGTGCCCTCTTTCAGATTCCTGTGGGCACTGTGCTCTGTCCCCTCTATCAGATTCCTGTAGGCACTGTACTCTGTCCCCTCTATCAGATTCCTGTAGGCAATGTGCTCTGTGCCCCCTATCAGACTCCTGTAAGCACTGTGCTCTGTGCCCTCTCTCAGATTCCTCTAGGCACTGTGCTCTGTCCCCTCTATCAGATTCCTGTAGGCACTGTGCTCTGTGCCCCCTATCTGACTCCTGTAGGCACTGTGCTCTGTGCCCTCTCTCAGATTCCTGTAGGCACTGTGCTCTGTCCCCTGCATCAGATTCCTTTAGTCACTGTGCTCTGTTCCTTCTATCAGATTCCTGTAGGAACTGAGCTCTGTGCCCTCTATCAGATTCCTGTAGGCACTGTGCTCTGTCCCCTCTATCAGATTCCTGTAGGCACTGTGCTCAGTCCCCTCTATCAGATTCCTGTAGGCACTGTGCCCTGAGCCGCCTTTCAGACTCCTGCAGGCACTGTGCTCTGTCCCCTCTATCAGATTCCTGTCGGCACTGTGCTCTCTCCCCTCTATCAGATTCCTTTAGGCACTGTGCTCTGTGCCACTTATCAGACTCCTGTAGGCACTGTGAACTGTGCCCTCTCTCAGATTCCTGTATGCACTGTGCTCTATCCCCTCTATCAGATTCCTGTCGGCACTGTGCTCTGTCCCCTCTATCAGATTCCTGTAGGCACTGTGCTCTGTCCCCTCTAACAGATTCCTGTAGGCACTGTGCTCCGTGCCCTCTATCAGATTCCTGTAGGCACTGTGCTCTGTCCCCTCTATCAGATTCCTGTAGGCACTGTGCTCTGTACCCTCTATCAGATTCATATTGGCACTGAGCTCTGTGCCCTCTATCAGATTCCTATAGGCACTGTGCTCTGTGCCCTCTATCAGATTCCTGTAGGCACTGTGCTCTGTGCCCTCTATCAGATTCCTGTAGGCACTGTGCTCTGTGCCCTCTATCAGATTCCTGTAGGCACTGCGCTCTGTCCCCTCTATCAGATTCCTGTAGGCACTGTGCTCTGTGCTCTCTCTCAGGTTCCTGTCGGCACTGTGCTCTGTGCCCTCTATCAGATTCCTGTAGACACTGTGCTCTGTGCCACTTATCAGACTCCTGTAGGCACTGTGAACTGTGCCCTCTCTCAGATTCCTGTATGCACTGTGCTCTGTCCCCTCTATCAGATTCCTGTAGGGACTGTGCTCTGTGCACTCTATCAGACTCCTGTAGGCACTGTGCTCTGTGCCCTCTCTCAGATTCCTGTAGGCACTGTGCTCTGTCCCCTCTATCAGATTCCTGTAGGCACTGTGCTCTGTCCCCTCTATCAGATTCCTGTAGGCACTGTGCTCTGTCCCCTCTATCAGATTCCTGTAGGCACTGAGCTCTGTCCCGTCTATCAGATTCCTGTAGGCACTGTGCTCTGTCCCCTCTATCAGATTCCTGTAGGCACTGTGCTCTGTCCCCTCTATCAGATTCCTGTAGGCACTGAGCTCTGTCCCCTCTATCAGATTCCTGTAGGAACTGTGCTCTGTCTCCTCTATCAGACTCCTGTAGGCACTGTGCTCGGTGCTCTCTCTCAGATTCCTGTAGGCACTGTGCTCTGTGCCCTCTATCCGATTCCTGTAGACGCTGTGCTCTGTGCCACCCATCCGTCTCTTGTAGGCACTGTGCTCTGTGCCCTCTTTCAGATTCCTGTGGGCACTGTGCTCTGTCCCCTCTATCAGATTCCTGTAGGCACTGTACTCTGTCCCCTCTATCAGATTCCTGTAGGCAATGTGCTCTGTGCCCCCTATCAGACTCCTGTAAGCACTGTGCTCTGTGCCCTCTCTCAGATTCCTCTAGGCACTGTGCTCTGTCCCCTCTATCAGATTCCTGTAGGCACTGTGCTCTGTGCCCCCTATCTGACTCCTGTAGGCACTGTGCTCTGTGCCCTCTCTCAGATTCCTGTAGGCACTGTGCTCTGTCCCCTGCATCAGATTCCTTTAGTCACTGTGCTCTGTTCCTTCTATCAGATTCCTGTAGGAACTGAGCTCTGTGCCATCTATCAGATTCCTGTAGGCACTGTGCTCTGTCCCCTCTATCAGATTCCTGTAGGCACTGTGCTCAGTCCCCTCTATCAGATTCCTGTAGGCACTGTGCCCTGAGCCGCCTTTCAGGCTCCTGCAGGCACTGTGCTCTGTCCCCTCTATCAGATTCCTGTCGGCACTGTGCTCTCTCCCCTCTATCAGATTCCTTTAGGCACTGTGCTCTGTGCCCTCTCTCAGACTCCTGTAGGCACTGTGCTCTGTCCCCTCTATCAGATTCCTTTAGGCACTGTGCTCTGTCCCCTCTATCAGATTCCTGTCGGCACTGTGCTCTGTTCCCTCTATCAGATTCCTGTAGGCACTGTGCTCTGTCCCCTCTATCAGATTCCTGCAGGCACTGTGCTCCGTGCCCTCTATCAGATTCCTGTAGGCACTGTGCTGTGTCCCCTCTATCAGATTCCTATAGGCACTGTGCTCTGTGCCCTCTATCAGATTCCTATAGGCACTGTGCTCTGTGCCCTCTATCAGATTCGTGTAGGCACTGCGCTCTGTCCCCTATATCAGATTCCTGTACGCACTGTGCTCTGTGCCCTCTATCAGATTCCTGTAGGCACTGTGCTCTGTGCCCTCTATCAGATTCCTGTAGTCACTGTGCTCTGTGCCCTCTATCAGATTCCTGTAGACACTGTGCTCTGTGCCACCAGCAGACTCCTGTAGGCACTTTGCACTGTGCCCTCTCTCAGATTCCCTTAGGCACTGTGCTCTGTCCCCTCTATCAGATTCCTGTAGGCACTGTGCTCTGTGCCCTCTATCAGATTCCTGTAGGCACTGTGCTCTGTGTCACCTATCAGACTCCTGTAGGCAATGTGCTCTGTGCCCTCTCTCAGATTCCTGTAGGCACTGTGCTCTTTCCCCTCTATCAGATTCCTTTAGGCACTGTGCTCTGTCCCCTAAATCAGATTCCTGTAGGTACTGTGCTCTGTGCCCTCTATCAGATTCCTGTAGGCACTGTGCTCTGTGCCCTCTATCAGATTCCTGTAGGCACTGTGCTCTGTGCCCTCTATCAGATTCCTGTATGCACTGTGCTCTGTCCCATCTATCAGATTCCTATAGGCACTGTGCTCTGTCCCCTCTATCAGATTCCTGTATGCACTGAGCTCTGTCCCCTCTATCAGATTCCTGTAGGCACTGTGCTCTGTCCCCTCTATCAGATTCCTGTAGGCACTGTGCTCTGTCCCCTCTATCAGATTCCCATTGGCACTGTGCTCTGTGCCCTCTATCAGATTCCTGTAGGCACTGTGTTCTGTCCGCTTTGTCAGATTCCTATAGACACTGTGCTCTGTGCCCTCTATCAGATTCCTGTATGCACTGTGCTCTGTCCCCTCTATCAGATTTCTGTAGGCACTGTGCTCTGTGCCCTCTATCTGATTCCTGTAGACGCTGTGCTCTGTGCCACCCATCAGACTCCTGTAGGCACTGTGCTCTGTGCCCTCTTTCAGATTCATGTAGGCACTGTGCTCTGTCCCCTCTATCAGATTCCTTTAGGCACTGTGCTCGGTGCCCTCTATTAGATTCCTGTAGGCACCGTGCTTTGTGCCCTCTTTCAGATTCCTGTGGGCACTGTGCTCTGTTCCCTCTATCAGATTCCTGTAGGCACTGTGCTCTGTGCCCCCTCTCAAATTCCTGTAGGCACTGTGCTCTGTGCCCTCTATCAGATTCCTATTGACACTGTGCTCTGTGCCACCTATCAGACTCCTGTAGGCACTGTGCTCTGTGCCCTCTCTCAGATTCCTGTAGGCACTGTGCTCCGTGCCCTCTATCAGATTCCTGTAGGCACTGTGCTCTGTGCCCTCTCTTAAATGCCTGTAGGCACTGTTCTCTGTCCCCTCTATCAGATTCCTGAAGGCACTGTGCTCTGTCCCCTCTATCAGATTCCTGTAGTCACTGTGCTCTGTGCCCTCTATCAGATTCCTGTAGGCACTGTGCTCTGTCCCCTCTATCAGATTGCTGTAGGCACTGTGCTCTGACCCCTCTATCAAATTCCTGTAGTCACTGTGCTCTGTCCCCTCTATCAGATTCCTGTAGTCACTGTGCTCTGTGCCCTCTATCAGATTCCTGTAGGCACTGTGCTCTGTCCCCTCTATCAGAATCCTGTCGGCACTGTGCTCTGTCCTCTCCATCAGATTCCTGTAGGCACTGTGCTCTGTCCCCTCTATCAGATTCGTGTAGGCATTGTGCTCTGTCCCCTCTATCAGATTCCTGTAGGCACTGTGCTCTGTCCCCTCTATCAGATTCCTGTATGCACATTGCTCTGTCCCCTCTATCAGATTCCTGTAGGCGCTGTGCTCTGTTCTCTCTATCAGATTCCTGTAGGCACTGTGCTCTGTGCCCTCTATCAGATTCCTGTAGGCACTGTGCTCTGTCCCCTCTATCAGATTCCTATCGGCACTGTGCTCTGTGCCCTCTATCAGATTCCTGTAAGCACTGTGCTCTGTCCCCTCTATTAGATTGCTGTAGGCACAGTTCTCTGTGCTCTCTCTCAGATTCCTGTAGGCACTGTGCTCTGTGCCCTCTATCCGATTCCTGTAGACGCTGTGCTCTGTCCCCTCTATCAGATTCCTGTAGGCACTGAGCTCTGACCACACTATCAGATTCCTTTAGGCACTGTCCTCTGTGCCACCCATCAGACTCCTGTAGGCACTGTGCTCTGTGCCCTCTATCAGATTCCTGTAGGCACTGTGCTCTGTCCCCTCTATCAGATTCCTTTAGGCACTGTGCTCTCTGCCCTCTATCAGATTCCTGTAGGCACCGTGCTCTGTGCCCTCTATCAGATTCCTGTAGGCACTGTGCTCTGCTCCCTCTATCAGATTCCTGTAGGCACTGTGCTCTGTGCCCTCTCTCAAATTCCTGTAGGCACTGTGTTCTGTGCCCTCAATCAGATTCCTGTAGACACAGTGCTCTGTGCCACCTATCAGACTCCTGTAGGCAATGTTCTCTGTGCCCTCTCTCTGATTCCTGTAGGCACAGTGCTCTGTGCCCTCTATCTGATTCCTGTAGGCACTGTTCTCTGTGCCCTCTCTCAGATTCCTGTAGGCACAGTGCTCTGTGCCCTCTATCAGATTCCTGTAGGCACTGTGCTCTGTGCCCTCTCTCAAATTCCTGTAGGCACTGTGCTCTGTGCTCTCTATCAGATTCCTGTAGACATTGTGCTCTGTGCCACCTATCAGACTCCTGTAGGCACTGTGTTCTGTGCCCTCTCACAGATTCCTGTAGGCACTGTGCTCCGTGCCCTCTATCAGATTCCGGTAGGCACTGTGCTCTATGCCCTCTCTTAAATTCCTGTAGGCACTGTGCTCTGTCCCCTCTATCAGATTCCTGTAGGCACAGTGCTCTGTCCCCTCTATCAGATTCCTGTAGGCACTATGCTCTGTGCCCTCTATCAGATTCCTGTAGTCACTGTGCTCTGTGCCCTCTATCAGATTTCTGTAGGCACTGTGCTCTGTCCCCTCTATCAGATTCCTGTAGGCACTGTGCTCTGTCCCCTCTATCAGATTCCTGTTGGTACTGTGCTCTGTCCCCTCTATCAGATTCCTGTAGGCACTGTGCTCTGTCCCCTCTATCAGATTCCTGTAGGCACTGTGCTCTGTCCCCTCTATCAGATTCCTGTAGGCACTGTGCTCTGTCCCCTCTATCAGATTGCTGTAGGCGCTGTGCTCTGTGCCCTCTATCAGATTCCTGTAGGCACTGTGCTCTGTACCTTCTTTCAGATTCCTGTAGGCACTGTGCTCTGTCCCCTCTATCAGATTCCTGTAGGCACTGTGCTCCTGCTCTCTCTCAGATTCCTGTAGGCACTGTGCTCTGTGCCCCCTATCAGATTCCTGTAGACGCTGTGCTCTGTGCCACCCATCAGACTCCTGTAGGCACTGTGCTCTGTGCCCTCTTTCAGATTCCTGTAGGCACTGTGCTCTGTCCCCTCTATCAGATATCTTTAGGCACTGTGTTCTGTGCCCTCTATCAGATTCCTGTAGGCACCGTGCTCTGTGCCCTCTATCCGATTCCTGTAGGCACTGTGCTCTGTTCCCTCTATCAGATTCCTGTAGGCACTGTGCTTTGTGCCCTCTCTCAAATTCCTGTAGGCACTGTGCTCTGTGCCCTCTATCAGATTCCTGTAGACATTGTGCTCTGTGCAACCTATCAGACTCCTGTAGGCACTGTGATCTGTGCCCTCTCTCAGATTCCTGTAGGCACTGTGCTCCTTGCCATCTATCAGATTCCTGTAGGCACAGTGCTCTGTGCCCTCTCTTAAATTCCTGTAGGCACTGTGCTCTGTCTCCTCTATCAGATTCCTGTGGACACTGTGCTCTGTCCCCTCTATCAGATTCCTGTAGGCACTGTGCTCTGTGCCCTCTATCAGATTCCTGTAGGCACTGTGCTCTGTCCCCTCTATCAGATTGCTGTAGGCACTGTGCTCTGTCCCCTCTATAAGATTCCTGTAGTCACTGTGCTCTGTGCACTCTCACAGATTCCTGTAGTCACTGTGCTCTGTGCCCTCTATCAGATTCCTGTCGGCACTGTGCTCTGTCCCCTCTATCAGATTCCTGTAGGCGCTGTGCTCTGTCCCCTCTATCAGATTCCTGTAGGCACTGTGCTCTTTCTCCTCTATCAGATTCCTGTAGGCACTGTGCTCTGTCCCCTCTATCAGATTCCTGTAGGCACTGTGCTCTGTCCCCTCTATCAGATTCCTGTAGGCACTGAGCTCTGTCCCCTCTATCAGATTCCTGTAGGCTCTGTGCTCTGTCCCCTCTATCTGATTCCTGTAGGCACTGTGCTCTGTGCCCTCTATCAGATTCCTGTAGGCCCTGTGCTCTGTCCCCTCTATCAGATTGCTGTAGGGACTGTGCTCTGTGCTCTCTCTCAGATTCCTGTAGGCACTGTGCTCTGTGCCCTCTATCCGATTCCTGTAGGCACAGTGCTCTGTCCCCTCTATCAGATTCCTGTAGGCACTGTGCTCTGTGCCCTCTATCAGATTCCTGTAGGCACTGTGTTCTGTCCGCTTTGTCAGATTCCTATAGACACTGTGCTCTGTGCCACCAATCCAACTCCTGTAGGCAATGTGCTCTGTGCCCTCTATCAGATTCCTGTAGGCACTGTGCCCTGTCCCTTCTATCAGATTCCTGTAGGCACTGTGCTCTATGCCCTCTATCAGATTCCTGTAGGCACTGTGTTCTGTCCGCTTTGTCAGATTCCTATAGACACTGTGCTCTGTGCCCTCTATCAGATTCCTGTATGCACTGTGCTCTGTCCCCTCTATCAGATTTCTGTAGGCACTGTGCTCCTGCTCTCTCTCAGATTCCTGTAGGCACTGTGCTCTGTGCCCTCTATCTGATTCCTGTAGACGCTGTGCTCTGTGCCACCCATCAGACTCCTGTAGGCACTGTGCTCTGTGCCCTCTTTCAGATTCATGTAGGCACTGTGCTCTGTCCCCTCTATCAGATTCCTTTAGGCACTGTGCTCTGTGCCCTCTATCAGATTCCTGTAGGCACCGTGCTCTGTGCCCTCTATCAGATTCCTGTGGGCACTGTGCTCTGTTCCCTCTATCAGATTCCTGTAGGCACTGTGCTCTGTCCCCTCTATCAGATTCCTGTAGGCACTGTGCTCTGTGCCCCCTCTCAAATTCCTGTAGGCACTGTACTCTGTGCCCTCTATCAGATTCCTGTTGACACTGTGCTCTGTGCCACCTATCAGACTCCTGTAGGCACTGTGCTCTGTGCCCTCTCTCAGATTCCTGTAGGCACTGTGCTCCGTGCCCTCTA
Organism: Cetorhinus maximus; assembly: GCF_964194155.1. NCBI lineage: Eukaryota > Metazoa > Chordata > Chondrichthyes > Lamniformes > Cetorhinidae > Cetorhinus > Cetorhinus maximus. The sequence continues at coordinate 42,910,785 of NC_135899.1, forward strand.
TCAGATTCCTGTAGGCACTCTGCTCTGTGCCCTCTCTTAAATGCCTGTAGGCACTGTTCTCTGTCCCCTCTATCAGATTCCTGAAGGCACTGTGCTCTGTCCCCTCTATCAGATTCCTGTAGTCACTGTGCTCTGTGCCCTCTATCAGATTCCTGTAGGCACTGTGCTCCGTGCCCTCTATCAGATTCCTGTAAGCACTGTGCTCTGTGCCCTCTCTTAAATGCCTGTGGGCACTGTGCTCTGTGCCCTCTATCAGATTCCTGTAGGCACTGTGCTCTGTCCCCTCTATCAGATTCCAGTAGGCACTGTGCTCTGACCCCTCTATCAAATTCCTGTAGTCACTGTGCTCTGTGCCCTCTATCAGATTCCTGTACTCACTGTGCTCTGTGCCCTCTATCAGATTCCTGTAGTCACTGTGCTCTGTCCCCTCTATCAGATTCCTGTAGGCACTGTGCTCTGTCCCCTCTATCAGATTCCTGTAGTCACTGTGCTCTGTGCCCTCTATCAGATTCCTGTAGACACTGTGCTCTGTGCCACCAGCAGACTCCTGTAGGCACTTTGCACTGTGCCCTCTCTCAGATTCCCTTAGGCACTGTGCTCTGTCCCCTCTATCAGATTCCTGTAGGCACTGTGCTCTGTGCCCTCTATCAGATTCCTGTAGGCACTGTGCTCTGTGTCACCTATCAGACTCCTGTAGGCAATGTGCTCTGTGCCCTCTCTCAGATTCCTGTAGGCACTGTGCTCTTTCCCCTCTATCAGATTCCTTTAGGCACTGTGCTCTGTCCCCTAAATCAGATTCCTGTAGGTACTGTGCTCTGTGCCCTCTATCAGATTCCTGTAGGCACTGTGCTCTGTGCCCTCTATCAGATTCCTGTAGGCACTGTGCTCTGTGCCCTCTATCAGATTCCTGTATGCACTGTGCTCTGTCCCATCTATCAGATTCCTATAGGCACTGTGCTCTGTCCCCTCTATCAGATTCCTGTATGCACTGAGCTCTGTCCCCTCTATCAGATTCCTGTAGGCACTGTGCTCTGTCCCCTCTATCAGATTCCTGTAGGCACTGTGCTCTGTCCCCTCTATCAGATTCCCATTGGCACTGTGCTCTGTGCCCTCTATCAGATTCCTGTAGGCACTGTGTTCTGTCCGCTTTGTCAGATTCCTATAGACACTGTGCTCTGTGCCCTCTATCAGATTCCTGTATGCACTGTGCTCTGTCCCCTCTATCAGATTTCTGTAGGCACTGTGCTCTGTGCCCTCTATCTGATTCCTGTAGACGCTGTGCTCTGTGCCACCCATCAGACTCCTGTAGGCACTGTGCTCTGTGCCCTCTTTCAGATTCATGTAGGCACTGTGCTCTGTCCCCTCTATCAGATTCCTTTAGGCACTGTGCTCGGTGCCCTCTATTAGATTCCTGTAGGCACCGTGCTTTGTGCCCTCTTTCAGATTCCTGTGGGCACTGTGCTCTGTTCCCTCTATCAGATTCCTGTAGGCACTGTGCTCTGTGCCCCCTCTCAAATTCCTGTAGGCACTGTGCTCTGTGCCCTCTATCAGATTCCTATTGACACTGTGCTCTGTGCCACCTATCAGACTCCTGTAGGCACTGTGCTCTGTGCCCTCTCTCAGATTCCTGTAGGCACTGTGCTCCGTGCCCTCTATCAGATTCCTGTAGGCACTGTGCTCTGTGCCCTCTCTTAAATGCCTGTAGGCACTGTTCTCTGTCCCCTCTATCAGATTCCTGAAGGCACTGTGCTCTGTCCCCTCTATCAGATTCCTGTAGTCACTGTGCTCTGTGCCCTCTATCAGATTCCTGTAGGCACTGTGCTCTGTCCCCTCTATCAGATTGCTGTAGGCACTGTGCTCTGACCCCTCTATCAAATTCCTGTAGTCACTGTGCTCTGTCCCCTCTATCAGATTCCTGTAGTCACTGTGCTCTGTGCCCTCTATCAGATTCCTGTAGGCACTGTGCTCTGTCCCCTCTATCAGAATCCTGTCGGCACTGTGCTCTGTCCTCTCCATCAGATTCCTGTAGGCACTGTGCTCTGTCCCCTCTATCAGATTCGTGTAGGCATTGTGCTCTGTCCCCTCTATCAGATTCCTGTAGGCACTGTGCTCTGTCCCCTCTATCAGATTCCTGTATGCACATTGCTCTGTCCCCTCTATCAGATTCCTGTAGGCGCTGTGCTCTGTTCTCTCTATCAGATTCCTGTAGGCACTGTGCTCTGTGCCCTCTATCAGATTCCTGTAGGCACTGTGCTCTGTCCCCTCTATCAGATTCCTATCGGCACTGTGCTCTGTGCCCTCTATCAGATTCCTGTAAGCACTGTGCTCTGTCCCCTCTATTAGATTGCTGTAGGCACAGTTCTCTGTGCTCTCTCTCAGATTCCTGTAGGCACTGTGCTCTGTGCCCTCTATCCGATTCCTGTAGACGCTGTGCTCTGTCCCCTCTATCAGATTCCTGTAGGCACTGAGCTCTGACCACACTATCAGATTCCTTTAGGCACTGTCCTCTGTGCCACCCATCAGACTCCTGTAGGCACTGTGCTCTGTGCCCTCTATCAGATTCCTGTAGGCACTGTGCTCTGTCCCCTCTATCAGATTCCTTTAGGCACTGTGCTCTCTGCCCTCTATCAGATTCCTGTAGGCACCGTGCTCTGTGCCCTCTATCAGATTCCTGTAGGCACTGTGCTCTGCTCCCTCTATCAGATTCCTGTAGGCACTGTGCTCTGTGCCCTCTCTCAAATTCCTGTAGGCACTGTGTTCTGTGCCCTCAATCAGATTCCTGTAGACACAGTGCTCTGTGCCACCTATCAGACTCCTGTAGGCAATGTTCTCTGTGCCCTCTCTCTGATTCCTGTAGGCACAGTGCTCTGTGCCCTCTATCTGATTCCTGTAGGCACTGTTCTCTGTGCCCTCTCTCAGATTCCTGTAGGCACAGTGCTCTGTGCCCTCTATCAGATTCCTGTAGGCACTGTGCTCTGTGCCCTCTCTCAAATTCCTGTAGGCACTGTGCTCTGTGCTCTCTATCAGATTCCTGTAGACATTGTGCTCTGTGCCACCTATCAGACTCCTGTAGGCACTGTGTTCTGTGCCCTCTCACAGATTCCTGTAGGCACTGTGCTCCGTGCCCTCTATCAGATTCCGGTAGGCACTGTGCTCTATGCCCTCTCTTAAATTCCTGTAGGCACTGTGCTCTGTCCCCTCTATCAGATTCCTGTAGGCACAGTGCTCTGTCCCCTCTATCAGATTCCTGTAGGCACTATGCTCTGTGCCCTCTATCAGATTCCTGTAGTCACTGTGCTCTGTGCCCTCTATCAGATTTCTGTAGGCACTGTGCTCTGTCCCCTCTATCAGATTCCTGTAGGCACTGTGCTCTGTCCCCTCTATCAGATTCCTGTTGGTACTGTGCTCTGTCCCCTCTATCAGATTCCTGTAGGCACTGTGCTCTGTCCCCTCTATCAGATTCCTGTAGGCACTGTGCTCTGTCCCCTCTATCAGATTCCTGTAGGCACTGTGCTCTGTCCCCTCTATCAGATTGCTGTAGGCGCTGTGCTCTGTGCCCTCTATCAGATTCCTGTAGGCACTGTGCTCTGTACCTTCTTTCAGATTCCTGTAGGCACTGTGCTCTGTCCCCTCTATCAGATTCCTGTAGGCACTGTGCTCCTGCTCTCTCTCAGATTCCTGTAGGCACTGTGCTCTGTGCCCCCTATCAGATTCCTGTAGACGCTGTGCTCTGTGCCACCCATCAGACTCCTGTAGGCACTGTGCTCTGTGCCCTCTTTCAGATTCCTGTAGGCACTGTGCTCTGTCCCCTCTATCAGATATCTTTAGGCACTGTGTTCTGTGCCCTCTATCAGATTCCTGTAGGCACCGTGCTCTGTGCCCTCTATCCGATTCCTGTAGGCACTGTGCTCTGTTCCCTCTATCAGATTCCTGTAGGCACTGTGCTTTGTGCCCTCTCTCAAATTCCTGTAGGCACTGTGCTCTGTGCCCTCTATCAGATTCCTGTAGACATTGTGCTCTGTGCAACCTATCAGACTCCTGTAGGCACTGTGATCTGTGCCCTCTCTCAGATTCCTGTAGGCACTGTGCTCCTTGCCATCTATCAGATTCCTGTAGGCACAGTGCTCTGTGCCCTCTCTTAAATTCCTGTAGGCACTGTGCTCTGTCTCCTCTATCAGATTCCTGTGGACACTGTGCTCTGTCCCCTCTATCAGATTCCTGTAGGCACTGTGCTCTGTGCCCTCTATCAGATTCCTGTAGGCACTGTGCTCTGTCCCCTCTATCAGATTGCTGTAGGCACTGTGCTCTGTCCCCTCTATAAGATTCCTGTAGTCACTGTGCTCTGTGCACTCTCACAGATTCCTGTAGTCACTGTGCTCTGTGCCCTCTATCAGATTCCTGTCGGCACTGTGCTCTGTCCCCTCTATCAGATTCCTGTAGGCGCTGTGCTCTGTCCCCTCTATCAGATTCCTGTAGGCACTGTGCTCTTTCTCCTCTATCAGATTCCTGTAGGCACTGTGCTCTGTCCCCTCTATCAGATTCCTGTAGGCACTGTGCTCTGTCCCCTCTATCAGATTCCTGTAGGCACTGAGCTCTGTCCCCTCTATCAGATTCCTGTAGGCTCTGTGCTCTGTCCCCTCTATCTGATTCCTGTAGGCACTGTGCTCTGTGCCCTCTATCAGATTCCTGTAGGCCCTGTGCTCTGTCCCCTCTATCAGATTGCTGTAGGGACTGTGCTCTGTGCTCTCTCTCAGATTCCTGTAGGCACTGTGCTCTGTGCCCTCTATCCGATTCCTGTAGGCACAGTGCTCTGTCCCCTCTATCAGATTCCTGTAGGCACTGTGCTCTGTGCCCTCTATCAGATTCCTGTAGGCACTGTGTTCTGTCCGCTTTGTCAGATTCCTATAGACACTGTGCTCTGTGCCACCAATCCAACTCCTGTAGGCAATGTGCTCTGTGCCCTCTATCAGATTCCTGTAGGCACTGTGCCCTGTCCCTTCTATCAGATTCCTGTAGGCACTGTGCTCTATGCCCTCTATCAGATTCCTGTAGGCACTGTGTTCTGTCCGCTTTGTCAGATTCCTATAGACACTGTGCTCTGTGCCCTCTATCAGATTCCTGTATGCACTGTGCTCTGTCCCCTCTATCAGATTTCTGTAGGCACTGTGCTCCTGCTCTCTCTCAGATTCCTGTAGGCACTGTGCTCTGTGCCCTCTATCTGATTCCTGTAGACGCTGTGCTCTGTGCCACCCATCAGACTCCTGTAGGCACTGTGCTCTGTGCCCTCTTTCAGATTCATGTAGGCACTGTGCTCTGTCCCCTCTATCAGATTCCTTTAGGCACTGTGCTCTGTGCCCTCTATCAGATTCCTGTAGGCACCGTGCTCTGTGCCCTCTATCAGATTCCTGTGGGCACTGTGCTCTGTTCCCTCTATCAGATTCCTGTAGGCACTGTGCTCTGTCCCCTCTATCAGATTCCTGTAGGCACTGTGCTCTGTGCCCCCTCTCAAATTCCTGTAGGCACTGTACTCTGTGCCCTCTATCAGATTCCTGTTGACACTGTGCTCTGTGCCACCTATCAGACTCCTGTAGGCACTGTGCTCTGTGCCCTCTCTCAGATTCCTGTAGGCACTGTGCTCCGTGCCCTCTATCAGATTCCTGTAGGCACTCTGCTCTGTGCCCTCTCTTAAATGCCTGTAGGCACTGTTCTCTGTCCCCTCTATCAGATTCCTGAAGGCACTGTGCTCTGTCCCCTCTATCAGATTCCTGTAGTCACTGTGCTCTGTGCCCTCTATCAGATTCCTGTAGGCACTGTGCTCCGTGCCCTCTATCAGATTCCTGTAAGCACTGTGCTCTGTGCCCTCTCTTAAATGCCTGTGGGCACTGTGCTCTGTGCCCTCTATCAGATTCCTGTAGGCACTGTGCTCTGTCCCCTCTATCAGATTCCAGTAGGCACTGTGCTCTGACCCCTCTATCAAATTCCTGTAGTCACTGTGCTCTGTGCCCTCTATCAGATTCCTGTACTCACTGTGCTCTGTGCCCTCTATCAGATTCCTGTAGTCACTGTGCTCTGTCCCCTCTATCAGATTCCTGTAGGCACTGTGCTCTGTCCCCTCTATCAGATTCCTGTAGGCACTGTGCTCTGTCCCCTCTATCAGATTCGTGTAGGCATTGTGCTCTGTCCCCTCTATCAGATTCCTGTAGGCACTGTGCTCTGTCCCCTCTATCAGATTCCTGTATGCACTTTGCTCTGTCCCCTCTATCAGATTCCTGTAGGCACTGTGCTCTGTCCCCTCTATCAGATTCCTGTAGGCACTTTGCTCTGTCCCCTCTATCAGATTCCTGTAGGCACTGTGCTCTGTCCCCTCTATCAGATTCCTGTAGGCAATGTTCTCTGTCCCCTCTATCAGATTCCTGTAGGCACTGTGCTCTGTCCCCTCTATCAGATTCCTGTAGGCACTGTGCTCTGTCCCCTCTATCAGATTCCTGTAGGCACTGTGCTCTGTGCCCTCTATCAGATTCCTGTAGGCGCTGTGCTCTGTGCCCTCTATCAGATTCCTGTAGGCACTGTGCTCTGTGCCCTCTATCAGATTCCTGTAGGCACTGTGCTCTGTCCCCTCTATCAGATTCCTATAGGCACTGTGCTCTGTGCCCTCTATCAGATTCCTGTAAGCACTGTGCTCTGTCCCCTCTATTAGATTGCTGTAGGCACTGTGCTCTGTGGTCTCTCTCTGATTCCTGTAGGCACTGTGCTCTGTGCCCTCTATCCGATTCCTGTAGACGCTGTGCTCTGTACCCTCTATCAGATTCCTGTAGGCACTGAGCTCTGACCACACTATCAGATTCCTGTAGGCACTGTGCTCTGTCCCCTCTATCAGATTCCTGTATGCACTTTGCTCTGTCCCCTCTATCAGATTCCTGTAGGCACTGTGCTCTGTCCCCTCTATCAGATTCCTGTATGCACTTTGCTCTGTCCCCTCTATCAGATTCCTGTAGGCACTGTGCTCTGTCCCCTCTATCAGATTCCTGTAGGCACTGTGCTCTGTCCCCTCTATCAGATTCCTGTAGGCACTGTGCTCTGTCCCCTCTATCAGATTCCTGTAGGCACTGTGCTCTGTCCCCTCTATCAGATTCCTGTAGGCACTGTGCTCTGTGCCCTCTATCAGATTCCTGTAGGCACTGTGCTCTGTGCCCTCTATCAGATTCCTGTAGGCACTGTGCTCTGTGCCCTCTATCAGATTCCTGTAGGCACTGTGCTCTGTCCCCTCTATCAGATTCCTATAGGCACTGTGCTCTGTGCCCTCTATCAGATTCCTGTAAGCACTGTGCTCTGTCCCCTCTATTAGATTGCTGTAGGCACTGTGCTCTGTGGTCTCTCTCTGATTCCTGTAGGCACTGTGCTCTGTGCCCTCTATCCGATTCCTGTAGACGCTGTGCTCTGTACCCTCTATCAGATTTCTGTAGGCACTGAGCTCTGACCACACTATCAGATTCCTTTAGGCACTGTGCTCTGTGCCACCCATCAGACTCCTGTAGGCACTGTGCTCTGTGCCCTCTATCAGATTCCTGTAGGCACTGTGCTCTGTGCTCTCTCTCTGATTCCTGTAGGCACTGTGCTCTCTGCCCTCTATCAGATTCCTGTAGGCACCGTGCTCTGTGCCCTCTATCAGATTCCTGTAGGCACTGTGCTCTGTGCCCTCTATCAGATTCCTGTAGACACAGTGCTCTGTGCCATCTATCAGACTCCTGTAGGCACTGTTCTCTGTGCCCTCTCTCAGATTCCTGTAGGCACTGTGCTCTGTGCCCTCTATCTGATTCCTGTAGGCACTGTTCTCTGTGCCCTCTCTCAGATTCCTGTAGGCACAGTGCTCTGTGCCCTCTATCAGATTCCTGTAGGCACTGTGCTCTGTGCCCTCTCTCAAATTCCTGTAGGCACTGTGCTCTGTACCCTCTATCAGATTCCTTTAGACATTGTGCTCTATGCCACCTATCAGACTCCTGTAGGCACTGTGCTCTGTGCCCTCTCTCAGATTCCTGTAGGCACTGTGCTCCGTGCCCTCTATCAGATTCCGGTAGGCACTGTGCTCTGTGCCCTCTCTTAAATTCCTGTAGGCACTGTGCTCTGTCCCCTCTATCAGATTCCTGTAGGCACAGTGCTCTGTCCCCTCTATCAGATTCCTGTAGGCACTGTGCTCTGTGCCCTCTATCAGATTCCTGTAGTCACTGTGCTCTGTGCCCTCTATCAGATTCCTGTAGGCACTGTGCTCTGTCCCCTCTATCAGTTTCCTGTAGGCACTGTGCTCTGTCCCCTCTATCAGATTCCTGTATGCACTGTGCTCTGTCCCCTCTATCAGATTCCTGTAGGCACTGTGCTCTGTCCCCTCTATCAGATTCCTGTAGGCACTGTGCTCTGTCCCCTCTAACAGATTCCTGTAGGCAATGTGCTCTGTCCCCTCTATCAGATTCTTATAGGCACTGCGCTCTGTCCCCTCTATCAGATTGCTGTAGGCGCTGTGCTCTGTGCCCTCTATCAGATTCCTGTAGGCACTGTGCTCTGTCCCCTCTATCAGATTCCTATAGGCACTGTGCTCTGTGCCCTCTATCAGATTCCTGTAAGCACTGTGCTCTGTCCACTCTATCAGATTGCTGTAGGCACTGTGCTCTGTGCTCTCTCTCAGATTCCTGTAGGCACTGTGCTCTGTGCCCTCTATCCGATTCCTGTAGACGCTGTGCTCTGTCCCCTCTATCAGATTCCTGTAGGCACTGAGCTCTGTCCCCTCTATCAGATTCCTGTAGGCACTGTGCTCTGTGCCCCCTATCAGATTCCTGTAGACGCTGTGCTCTGTGCCACCCATCAGACTCCTGTAGGCACTGTGCTCTGTGCCCTATTCAGATTCCTGTAGGCACTGTGCTCTGTCCCCTCTATCAGATTCCTGTAGGCACTGTTCTCCTGCTCTCTCTCAGATTCCTGTAGGCACTGTGCTCTGTGCCCCCTATCAGATTCCTGTAGACGCTGTGCTCTGTGCCACCCATCCGGTTCCTGTAGGCACTGTGCTCTGTGCCCTCTTTCAGATTCCTGTAGGCACTGTGCTCTGTCCCCTCTATCAGATTCCTTTAGGCACTGTGTTCTGTGCCCTCTATCAGATTCCTGTAGGCACCGTGCTCTGTGCCCTCTATCAGATTCCTGTAGGCACTGTGCTCTGTGCCCTCTATCAGATTCCTGTAGGCACTGTGCTTTGTGCCCTCTCTCAAATTCCTGTAGGCACTGTGCTCTGTGCCCTCTATCAGATTCCTGTAGTCATTGTGCTCTGTGCCACCTATCAGACTCCTGTAGGCACTGTGCTCTGTGCCCTCTCTCAGATTCCTGTAGGCACTGTGCTCCGTGCATTCTATTTGATTCCTGTAGGCACTGTGCTCTGTGCCCTCTCTTAAATTCCTGTAGGCACTGTGCTCTGTCTCCTCTATCAGATTCCTGTAGGCACTGTGCTCTGTCCCCTCTATCAGATTCCTGTAGGCACTGTGCTCTGTGCCCTCTATCAGATTCCTGTAGGCACTGTGCTCTGTCCCCTCTATCAGATTGCTGTAGGCACTGTGCTCTGTCCCCTCTATCAGATTCCTGTAGTCACTGTGCTCTGTGCACTCTCACAGATTCCTGTTGTCACTGTGCTCTGTGCCCTCTATCAGATTCCTGTAGGCACTGTGCTCTGTCCCCTCTATCAGATTCCTGTAGGCACTGTGCTCTGTCCCCGCTATCAGATTCCTGTAAGCACTGTGCTCTGTCCCCTCTGTCAGATTCCTGTAGGCACTGTGCTCTGTCCCCTCTATCAGATTCCTTTAGGCACTGTGCTCTGTCCCCTCTATCAGATTCCTGTTGGCACTGTGCTCTGTCCCCTCTATCAGATTCCTGTAGGCTCTGTGCTCTGTCCCCTCCATCAGATTCCTGTAGGCACTGTGCTCTGTGCCCTCTATCAGATTCCTGCAGGCCCTGTGCTCTGTCCCCTCTATCAGATTGCTGTAGGCACTGTGCTCTGTGCTCTTTCTCAGATTCCTGTAGGCACTGTGCTCTCTATCCGATTCCTGTAGACGCTGTGCTCTGTCCCCTCTATCAGATTCCTGTAGGCACTGAGCTCTGTCCCCTCTATCAGATTCCTTTAGGCACTGTGCTCTGTGCCACCAATCCGACTCCTGTAGGCACTGTGCTCTGTGCCCTCTATCAGATTCCTGTAGGCACTGTGCTCTGTCCCCTCTATCAGATTCCTTTAGGCACTGTGCTCTGTGCCCTCTATCAGATTCCTGTAGGCACCGTGCTCTGTGCCCTCTATCAGATTCCAGTAGGCACTGTGCTCTGTCCCCTCTATCAGATTCCTGTAGGCACTGTGCTCTGTGCCCTCTCTCAAATTCCTGTAGTCACTGTGCTCTGTGCCCTCTATCAGATTACTGTAGACACAGTGCTCTGTGCCACCTATCAGACTCCTGTAGGCACTGTGCTCTGTGCCCTCTCTCAGATTCCTGTAGGCACAGTGCTCTGTGCCCTCTATCTGATTCCTGTAGGCACTGTGCTCTGTGCCCTCTCTTAAATTCCTGTAGGCACTGTGCTCTGTGCCCTCTCTTAAATTCCCGAAGGCACTGTGCTCTGTCCCCTCTATCAGATTCCTGTAGGCACTGTGCTCTGTGCCCTCTATCAGATTCCTGTAGGCACTGTGCTCTGTGCCCTCTATCAGATTCCTGTAGGCACTGTGCTCTGTGCCCTCTCTCAGATTCCTGTCGGAACTGTGCTCTGTGCCCTCTATCAGATTCCTGTAGGCACTGTGCTCTGTGCCCTCTCTTTAATTCCTGTAGGCACTGTCCTCCGTCCCCTCTATCAGATTCCTGTAGGCATTGTGCTCTGTCCCCTCTATCAGATTCCTGTAGGCACTGTGCTCTGTGCCCTCTATCAGATTCCTGTATGCACTGTGCTCTGTCCCGTCTATCAGATTCCTGTAGGCACTGTGCTCTGTCCCCTCTATCAGATTCCTGTATGCACTGAGCTCTGTCCCCTCTATCAGATTCCTGTAGGCACTGTGCTCTGGCCCCTCTATCAGATTCCTGTAGGCACTGTGCTCTGTCCCCTCTATTAGATTCCTGTTGGCACTGTGCTCTGTGCCCTCTATCAGATTCCTGTAGGCACTGTGTTCTGTCCGCTTTGTCAGATTCCTATAGACACTGTGCTCTGTGCCCTCTATCAGATTCCTGTAAGCACTGTGCTCTGTCCCCTCTAACAGATTCCTGTAGACACTGTGCTCCTGCTCTCTCTCAGATCCCTGTAGGCACTGTGCTCTGTGCCCTCTATCAGATTCCTGTAGACGCTGTGCTCTGTGCCACCCATCAGACTCCTGTAGACACTGTGCTCTGTGCCCTCTTTCAGATTCCTGTAGGCACTGCGCTCTGTCCCCTCTATCAGATTCCTTTAGGCACTGTGCTCTGTGCCCTCTATCAGATTCCTGTAGGCACCGTGGTCTGTGCCCTCTATCAGATTCCTGTAGGCACTGTGCTCTGTTCCCTCTATCAGATTCCTGTAGGCACTGTGCTCTGTGCCCTCTCTCAAATTCCTGTAGGCACTGTGCTCTGTGCCCTCTATCAGATTCCTGTAGACATTGTGCTCTGTGCCACCTATCAGACTGCCGTAGGCACTGTGCTCTGTGCCCTCTCTCACATTCCTGTAGGCACTGTGCTCCGTGCCCTCTATCAGATTCCTGTTGGCACTGTGCTCTGTGCCCTCTCTTAAATTCCTGTAGGCACTGTGCTCTGTCCCCTCTTTCAGATTCCTGTAGGCACTGTGCTCTGTCCCCTCTATCAGATTCCTGTAGGCACTGTGATCTGTGCCCTCTATCAGATTCATGTAGGCACTCTGCTCTGTCCCCTCTATCAGATTGCTGTAGGCACTGTGCTCTGTCCCCGCTATCAGATTCCAGTAGTCACTGTGCTCTGTGCCCTCTATCAGATTCCTGTAGTCATTGTGCTCTGTGCCCTCTATCAGATTCCTGTAGGCACTGTGCTCTGTACCCTCTATCAGATTCCTGTAGGCACTGTGCTCTGTGCCCTCTCTTTAAATCCTGTAGGCACTGTCCTCCGTCCCCTCTATCAGATTCCTGTAGGCATTGTGCTCTTTCCCCTCTATCAGATTCCTGTAGGCACTGTGCTCTGTGCCCTCTATCAGATTCCTGTATGCACTGTGCTCTGTCCCGTCTATCAGATTCCTGTAGGCACTGTGCTCTGTCCCCTCTATCAGATTCCTGTATGCACTGAGCTCTGTCCCCTCTAACCGATTCCTGTAGACGCTGTGCTCTGTCCCCTCTATCAGATTCCTGTAGGCACTGAGCTCTGTCCCCTCTATCAGATTCCTGTAGGCACTGTGCTCTGTGCCCCCTATCAGATTCCTGTAGACGCTGTGCTCTGTGCCACCCATCAGACTCCTGTATGCACTGTGCTCTGTGCCCTATTCAGATTCCTGTAGGCACTGTGCTCTGTCCCCTCTATCAGATTCCTGTAGGCACTGTTCTCCTGCTCTCTCTCAGATTCCTGTAGGCACTGTGCTCCGTGCCCCCTATCAGATTCCTGTAGACGCTGTGCTCTGTGCCACCCATCAGACTCCTGTAGGCACTGTGCTCTGAGCCCTCTTTCAGATTCCTGTAGGCACTGTGCTCTGTCCCCTCTATCAGATTCCTTTAGGCACTGTGTTCTGTGCCCTCTATCAGATTCCTGTAGGCACCGTGCTCTGTGCCCTCTATCAGATTCCTGTAGGCACTGTGCTCTGTTCCCTCTATCAGATTCCTGTAGGCACTGTGCTTTGTGCCCTCTCTCAAATTCCTGTAGGCACTGTGCTCTGTGCCCTCTATCAGATTCCTATAGACATTGTGCTCTGTGCCACCTATCAGACTCCTGTAGGCACTGTGCTCTGTGCCCTCTCTCAGATTCCTGTAGGCACTGTGCTCCGTGCCATCTATCAGATTCCTGTAGGCACTGTGCTCTGTGCCCTCTCTTAAATTCCTGTAGGCACTGTGCTCTGTGCCCTCTATCAGATTCCTGTAGGCACTGTGCTCTGTCCCCTCTATCAGATTCCTGTAGGCACTGTGCTCTGTGCCCTCTATCAGATTCCTGTAGGCACTGTGCTCTGTCCCCTCTATCAGATTGCTGTAGGCACTGTGCTCTGTCCCCTCTATCAGATTCCTGTAGTCACTGTGCTCTGTGCACTCTCACAGATTCCTGTTGTCACTGTGCTCTGTGCCCTCTATCAGATTCCTGTAGGCACTGTGCTCTGTCCCCTCTATCAGATTCCTGTAGGCACTGTGCTCTGTCCCCGCTATCAGATTCCTGTAGGCACTGTGCTCTGTCCACCCTATCAGATTCCTGTAGGCACTGTGCTCTGTCCCCTCTATCAGATTCCTGTAGGCACTGTGCTCTGTCCCCTCTATCAGATTCCTGTAGGCACTGTGCTCTATCCCCTCTATCAGATTCCTGTAGGCTCTGTGCTCTGTCCCCTCTATCAGATTCCTGTAGGCCCTGTGCTCTGTCCCCTCTATCAGATTGCTGTAGGCACTGTGCTCTGTGCTCTCTCTCAGATTCCTGTAGGCACTGTGCTCTCTATCCGATTCCTGTAGACGCTGTGCTCTGTCCCCTCTATCAGATTCCTGTAGGCACTGAGCTCTGTCCCCTCTATCAGATTCCTTTAGGCACTGTGCTCTGTGCCACCAATCGGACTCCTGTAGGCACTGTGCTCTGTGCCCTCTATCAGATTCCTGTAGGCACTGTGCTCTGTCCCCTCTATCAGATTCCTTTAGGCACTGTGCTCTGTGCCCTCTATCAGATTCCTGTAGGCACCGTGCTCTGTGCCCTCTATCAGATTCCAGTAGGCACTGTGCTCTGTCCCCTCTATCAGATTCCTGTAGGCACTGTGCTCTGTGCCCTCTCTCAAATTCCTGTAGTCACTGTGCTCTGTGCCCTCTATCAGATTACTGTAGACACAGTGCTCTGTGCCACCTATCAGACTCCTGTAGGCACTGTGCTCTGTGCCCTCTCTCAGATTCCTGTAGGGACAGTGCTCTGTGCCCTCTATCTGATTCCTGTAGGCACTGTGCTCTGTGCCCTCTCTTAAATTCCTGTAGGCACTGTGCTCTGTGCCCTCTCTTAAATTCCCGTAGGCACTGTGCTCTGTCCCCTCTATCAGATTCCTGTAGGCACTGTGCTCTGTGCCCTCTATCAGATTCCTGTAGGCACTGTGCTCTGTGCCCTCTATCAGATTCCTGTAGGCACTGTGCTCTGTGCCCTCTCTCAGAGTCCTGTCGGAACTGTGCTCTGTGCCCTCTATCAGATTCCTGTAGGCACTGTGCTCTGTGCCCTCTCTTTAATTCCTGTAGGCACTGTCCTCCGTCCCCTCTATCAGATTCCTGTAGGCATTGTGCTCTGTCCCCTCTATCAGATTCCTTTAGGCACTGTGCTCTGTGCCCTCTATCAGATTCCTGTATGCACTGTGCTCTGTCCCGTCTATCAGATTCCTGTAGGCACTGTGCTCTGTCCCCTCTATCAGATTCCTGTATGCACTGAGCTCTGTCCCCTCTATCAGATTCCTGTAGGCACTGTGCTCTGGCCCCTCTATCAGATTCCTGTAGGCACTGTGCTCTGTCCCCTCTATTAGATTCCTGTTGGTACTGTGCTCTGTGCCCTCTATCAGATTCCTGTAGGCACTGTGTTCTGTCCGCTTTGTCAGATTCCTATAGACACTGTGCTCTGTGCACTCTATCAGATTCCTGTAAGCACTGTGCTCTGTCCCCTCTATCAGATTCCTGTAGACACTGTGCTCCTGCTCTCTCTCAGATCCCTGTAGGCACTGTGCTCTGTGCCCTCTATCAGATTCCTGTAGACGCTGTGCTCTGTGCCACCCATCAGACTCCTGTAGACACTGTGCTCTGTGCCCTCTTTCAGATTCCTGTAGGCACTGCGCTCTGTCCCCTCTATCAGATTCCTTTAGGCACTGTGCTCTGTGCCCTCTATCAGATTCCTGCAGGCACCGTAGTCTGTGCCCTCTATCAGATTCCTGTAGGCACTGTGCTCTGTTCCCTCTATCAGATTCCTGTAGACACTGTGCTCTGTGCCCTCTATCAGATTCCTGCAGGCACTGTGATCTGTGCCCTCTATCAGATTCATGTAGGCACTCTGCTCTGTCCCCTCTATCAGATTGCTGTAGGCACTGTGCTCTGTCCCCGCTATCAGATTCCAGTAGTCACTGTGCTCTGTGCCCTCTATCAGATTCCTGTAGTCATTGTGCTCTGTTTTCTCTATCAGATTCCTGTAGGCACTGTGCTCTGTACCCTCTATCAGATTCCTGTAGGCACTGTGCTCTGTCCCCTCTATCAGATTCCTGTAGGCACTGTGCTCTGTCCCCTCTATCATATTCCTGTAGGCACTGTGCTCTGTCCCCTCTATCAGATTCCTGTATGCACTGTGCTCTGTCCCCTCTATCAGATTCCTGTAGGCACTGTGCTCTGTCCCCTCTATCAGATTCCTGTAGGCGCTGTGCTCCGTCCCCTATATCAGATTCCTGTAGGCACTGTGCTCTGTGCCCTCTTTCAGATTCCTGTAGGCACTGTGCTCTGTCCCCTCTATCAGATTCCTATAGGCACTGTGCTCTGTGCCCTCTATCAGATTCCTGTAAGCACTGTGCTCTGTCCCCTCTATCAGATTGCTGTAGGCACTATGCTCTGTGCTCTCTCTCAGATTCCTGTAGGCACTGTGCTCTGTGCCCTCTATCTGATTCCTGTAGACGCTGTGCTCTGTGCCCTGTATCAGATTCCTGTAAGCACTGAGCTCTGTCCCCTCTATCAGATTCCTTTAGGCACTGTGCTCTGTGCCACCCATCAGACTCCTGTAGGCACTGTGCTCTGTGCCCTCTATCAGATTCCTGTAGGCACTGTGCTCTGTCACCTCTATCAGATTCCTATAGGCACTGTGCTCTTTGCCCTCTATCAGATTCCTGTAAGCACTGTGCTCTGTGCTACCTATCAGACTCCTGTAGGCACTGTGCTCCGTGCCCTCTATCAGATTCCTGTAGGAACTGTGCTCTGTGCCATCTCTTAAATTCCTGTAGGCACTGTGCTCTGTCCCCTCTATCAGATTCCTGTAGGCACTGAGCTCTGTCCCCTCTATCTGATTCCTGTAGTCACTGTGCTCTGTGCCCTCTATCAGATTCCTGTAAGCACTGTGCTCTGTGCCCTCTATCAGATTCCTGTAGTCACTGTGCTCTGTGCCCCCTATCAGATTGCTGTTGGCACTGTGCTCTTTCCCCTCTTTCAGATTCCTGTAGGCACAGTGCTCTGTCCCCTCTATCAGATTGCTGTAGGCACTGTGCTCTGTACCCTCTATCTGATTCCTGTAGGCACTGTGCTCTGTCCCCTCTATCAGATTCCTGTAGGCACTGTGCTCTCTCCCCTCTATCAGATTCCTGTAGGCACTGTGCTCTGTCCCCTCTATCAGATTCCTGTAGGCGCTGTGCTCTGTCCCCTCTATCTGATTCCTGTAGGCACTGTGCCCTGTCCCCTCTATCAGATTCCTGTAGGCACTGTGCTCTGTCCCCTCTATCAGATTCCTATAGGCTCTGTGCTTTGTGCCCTCTCTCAGAATCCTGTAGGCAATGTGCTCTGTCCCCTCTATCAGATTCCTTTAGGCACTGTGCTCTGTCCCCTCTATCAGATTCCTGTAGGCACTGTGCTCTGTTCCCTCTATCAGATTCCTGTAGGCACTGTGCTCTGTCCCGTCTATCAGATTCCTGTAGGCACTGTGCTCTGTCCCCTCTATCAGATTCCTGTAGGCACTGAGCTCTGTCCCCTTTTCAGATTCATGTAGGCACTGTGCTCTGTCCCCTCTATCAGATTCCTGTAGGCACTGTGCTCTGTCCCCTCTATCAGATTCCTATAGGCAGTGTGCTCTGTGCCCTCTATCAGATTCCTGTAAGCACTGTGCTCTGTCCCCTCTATCAGATTGCTGTAGGCACTGTGCTCTGTGCTCTCTCTCAGATTCCTGTAGGCACTGTGCTCTGTGCCCTCTATCCGATTCCTGTAGACGCTGTGCTCTGTCCCCTCTATCAGAATCCTGTAGGCACTGAGCTCTGTCCCCTCTATCAGATTACTTTAGGCACTGTGCTCTGTGCCACCCATCAGACTCCTGTAGGCACAGTGCTCTGTGCCCTCTATCAGATTCCTGTAGGCACTGTGCTCTGTGCCCTCTATCAGATTCCTGTAGGCACTGTGCTCTGTTCCCTCTATCAGATTCCTGCAGGCACCGTGCTCTGTGCCCTCTATCAGATTCCTGTAGGCACTGTGCTCTGTCCCTCTATCAGATTCCTGTAGACGCAGTGCTCTGTGCCACCTATCAGACTCCTGTAGGAACTGTGCTCTGTGCCCTCTATCAGATTCCTGTAGACACAGTGCTCTGCGCCACCTATCAGACTCCTGTAGGCACTGTGCTCTGTCCCCTCTATCAGATTCCTGTAGGCGCTGTGCTCTGTCCCCTCTATCTGATTCCTGTAGGCACTGTGCCCTGTCCCCTCTATCAGATTCCTGTAGGCACTGTGCTCTGTCCCCTCTATCAGATTCCTGTAGGCGCTGTGCTCCGTCCCCTATATCAGATTCCTGTAGGCACTGTGCTCTGTGCCCTCTTTCAGATTCCTGTATGCACTGTGCTCTGTTCCCTCTATCAGATTCCTGTAGGCACTGTGCTCTGTCCCCTCTATCAGATTCCTGTAGGCGCTGTGCTCTGTGCCCTCTATCAGATTCCTGTAGGCACTGTGCTCTGTCCCCTCTATCAGATTCCTTTAGGCACTGTGCTCTTTGCCCTCTATCAGATTCCTGTATGCACTGTGCTCTGTGCTACCTATCAGACTCCTGTAGGTACTGTGCTCTGTGCCCTCTCTCAGATTCCTGTAGGCACTGTGCTCCGTGCCCTCTATCAGATTCCTGTAGGAACTGTGCTCTGTGCCCTCTCTTAAATTCCTGTAGGCACTGTGCTCTGTCCCCTCTATCAGATTCCTGTAGGCACTGAGCTCTGTCCCCTCTATCTGATTCCTGTAGTCACTGTGCTCTGTGCCCTCTATCAGATTCCTGTAGGCACTGTGCTCTGTGCCCTCTATCAGATTCCTGTAGTCACTGTGCTCTGTGCCCCCTATCAGATTCCTGTTGGCACTGTGCTCTGTCCCCTCTTTCAGATTCCTGTAGGCACAGTGCTCTGTCCCCTCTATCAGATTCCTGTAGGCACTGTGCTCTGTACCCTCTATCTGATTCCTGTAGGCACTGTGCTCTGTCCCCTCTATCAGATTCCTGTAGGCACTGTGCTCTGTCCCCTCTATCAGATTCCTGTAGGCACTGTGCTCTGTCCCCTCTATCAGATTCCTGTAGGCGCTGTGCTCTGTCCCCTCTATCTGATTCCTGTAGGCACTGTGCCCTGTCCCCTCTATCAGATTCCTGTAGGCACTGTGCTCTGTCCCCTCTATCAGATTCCTATAGGCTCTGTGCTTTGTGCCCTCTCTCAGAATCCTGTAGGCAATGTGCTCTGTCCCCTCTATCAGATTCCTTTAGGCACTGTGCTCTGTCCCCTCTATCAGATTCCTGTAGGCACTGTGCTCTGTTCCCTCTATCAGATTCCTGTAGGCACTGTGCTCTGTCCCGTCTATCAGATTCCTGTAGGCACTGTGCTCTGTCCGCTCTATCAGATTCCTGTAGGCACTGAGCTCTGTCCCCTTTTCAGATTCATGTAGGCACTGTGCTCTGTCCCCTCTATCAGATTCCTGTAGGCACTGTGCTCTGTCCTCTCTATCAGATTCCTATAGGCAGTGTGCTCTGTGCCCTCTATCAGATTCCTGTAAGCACTGTGCTCTGTCCCCTCTATCAGATTGCTGTAGGCACTGTGCTCTGTGCTCTCTCTCAGATTCCTGTAGGCACTGTGCTCTGTGCCCTCTATCCGATTCCTGTAGACGCTGTGCTCTGTCCCCTCTATCAGAATCCTGTAGGCACTGAGCTCTGTCCCCTCTATCAGATTACTTTAGGCACTGTGCTCTGTGCCACCCATCAGACTCCTGTAGGCACAGTGCTCTGTGCCCTCTATCAGATTCCTGTAGGCACCGTGCTCTGTGCCCTCTATCAGATTCCTGTAGGCACTGTGCTCTGTTCCCTCTATCAGATTCCTGCAGGCACCGTGCTCTGTGCCCTCTATCAGATTCCTGTAGGCACTGTGCTCTGTCCCTCTATCAGATTCCTGTAGACACAGTGCTCTGTGCCACCTATCAGACTCCTGTAGGAACTGTGCTCTGTGCCCTCTATCAGATTCCTGTAGACACAGTGCTCTGCGCCACCTATCAGACTCCTGTAGACACTGTGCTCAGTCCCCTCTATCAGATTCCTGTAGGCGCTGTGCTCTGTCCCCTCTATCTGATTCCTGTAGGCACTGTGCCCTGTCCCCTCTATCAGATTCCTGTAGGCACTGTGCTCTGTCCCCTCTATCAGATTCCTGTAGGCGCTGTGCTCCGTCCCCTATATCAGATTCCTGTAGGCACTGTGCTCTGTGCCCTCTTTCAGATTCCTGTATGCACTGTGCTCTGTCCCCTCTATCAGATTCCTGTAGGCACTGTGCTCTGTCCCCTCTATCAGATTCCTGTAGGCGCTGTGCTCCGTCCCCTATATCAGATTCCTGTAGGCACTGTGCTCTGTGCCCTCTTTCAGATTCCTGTAGGCACTGTGCTCTGTCCCCTCTATCAGATTCCTATAGGCACTGTGCTCTATGCCCTCTATCACATTCCTGTAAGCACTGTGCTCTGTCCCCTCTATCAGATTGCTGTAGGCACTGTGCTCTGTGCTCTCTCTCAGATTCCTGTAGGCACTGTGCTCTGTGCCCTCTATCTGATTCCTGTAGACGCTGTGTTCTGTGCGCTCTATCAGATTCCTGTAGGCACTGAGCTCTGTCCCCTCTATCAGATTCCTTTAGGCACTGTGCTCTGTGCCACCCATCAGACTCCTGTAGGCACTGTGCTCTGTGGCCTCTATCAGATTCCTGTAGGCACTGTGCTCTGTCCCATCTATCAGATTCCTATAGGCACTGTGCTCTTTGCCCTCTATCAGATTCTTGTAAGCACTGTGCTCTGTGCTACCTATCAGACTCCTGTAGGTACTGTGCTCTGTGCCCTCTCTCAGATTCCTGTAGGCACTGTGCTCCGTGCCCTCTATCAGATTCCTGTAGGAACTGTGCTCTGTGCCCTCTCTTAAATTCCTGTAGGCACTGTGCTCTGTGCCCTCTTTCAGATTCCTGTAGGCACTGAGCTCTGTCCCCTCTATCTGATTCCTGTAGTCACTGTGCTCTGTGCCCTCTATCAGATTCCTGTAGGCACTGTGCTCTGTGCCCTCTATCAGATTCCTGTAGTCACTGTGCTCTGTGCCCCCTATCAGATTCCTGTTGGCACTGTGCTCTGTCCCCTCTATCAGATTCCTGTAGGCACTGTGCTCTGTCCCCTCTATCAGATTCCTGTAGGCACTGTGCTCTGTGCCCCCTATCAGATTCCTGTTGGCACTGTGCTCTGTCCCCTCTATCAGATTCCTGTAGGCACTGTGCTCTGTCCCCTCTATCAGATTCCTGTAGGCACTGTGCTCTGTCCCCTCTATCAGATTCCTGTAGGCGCTGTGCTCTGTCCCCTCTATCTGATTCCTGTAGGCACTGTGCCCTGTCCCCTCTATCAGATTCCTGTAGGCACTGTGCTCTGTCCCCTCTATCAGATTCCTGTATGCACTGTGCTCTGTCCCGTCTATCAGATTCCTGTAGGCACTGTGCTCTGTCCCCTCGATCAGATTCCTGTAGGCACTGAGCTCTGTCCCCTTTTCAGATTCATGTAGGCACTGTGCTCTGTCCCCTCTATCAGATTCCTGTAGGCACTGTGCTCTGTCCCCTCTATCAGATTCCTATAGGCAGTGTGCTCTGTGCCCTCTATCAGATTCCTGTAAGCACTGTGCTCTGTCCCCTCTATCAGATTGCTGTAGGCACTGTGCTCTGTGCTCTCTCTCAGATTCCTGTAGGCACTGTGCTCTGTGCCCTCTATCCGATTCCTGTAGACGCTGTGCTCTGTCCCCTCTATCAGAATCCTGTAGGCACTGAGCTCTGTCCCCTCTATCAGATTACTTTAGGCACTGTGCTCTGTGCCACCCATCAGACTCCTGTAGGCACAGTGCTCTGTGCCCTCTATCAGATTCCTGTAGGCACCGTGCTCTGTGCCCTCTATCAGATTCCTGTAGGCACTGTGCTCTGTTCCCTCTATCAGATTCCTGCAGGCACCGTGCTCTGTGCCCTCTATCAGATTCCTGTAGGCACTGTGCTCTGTCCCTCTATCAGATTCCTGTAGACACAGTGCTCTGTGCCACCTATCAGACTCCTGTAGGAACTGTGCTCTGTGCCCTCTATCAGATTCCTGTAGACACAGTGCTCTACGCCACCTATCAGACTCCTGTAGGCACTGTGCTCTGTGCCCTCTCTCAGATTCCTGTAGGCACAGTGCTCTGTGCTCTCTATCTGATTCCAGTAGGCACTGTGCTCCGTGCCCTCTATCAGATTCCTGTAGGCACTGTGCTCTGTCCCC
This sequence comes from Cetorhinus maximus, assembly GCF_964194155.1. Classification (NCBI taxonomy): domain Eukaryota; kingdom Metazoa; phylum Chordata; class Chondrichthyes; order Lamniformes; family Cetorhinidae; genus Cetorhinus; species Cetorhinus maximus. The sequence continues at coordinate 42,932,424 of NC_135899.1, forward strand.
TCTATCAGATTCCTATAGGCACTGTGCTCTGTGCCCTCTATCAGATTCCTGTAAGCACTGTGCTCTGTCCCCTCTATCAGATTGCTGTCGGCACTGTGCTCTGTGCTCTCTCTCAGATTCCTGTAGGCACTGTGCTCTGTGCCCTCTATCCGATTCCTGTAGACGCTGTGCTCTGTCTCCTCTATCAGATTCCTGTAGGCACTGAGCTCTGTCCCCTCTATCAGACTCCTTTAGGCACTGTGCTCTGTGCCACCCATCAGACTCCTGTTGGCACAGTGCTCTGTGCCCTCTATCAGATTCCTGTAGGCACTGTGCTCTGTCCCCTCTATCAGATTCCTTTAGGCACTGTGCTCTGTGCCCTCTATCAGATTCCTGTAGGCACCGTGCTCTGTGCCCTCTTTCAGATTCCTGTAGGCACTGTGCTCTGTTCCCTCTATCTGATTCCTGTAGACACAGTGCTCTGTGACTCCTATCAGACTCCTGTAGGCACTGTGCTCTGTGCCCTCTATCAGATTCCTGTAGTAACAGTGCTCTGTGCCACCTATCAGACACCTGTAGGCACTGTGCTCTGTGCCCTCTCTCAGATTCCTGTAGGGACAGTGCTCTGTGCCCTCTCTCAGATTCCTGTAGGCACTGTGCTCCGTGCCCTCTATCAGATTCCTGTAGGCATTGTGCTCTGTCCCCTCTATCAGATTCCTATAGGCACTGTGCTCTGTGCCCTCTATCAGATTCCTATAGGCACTGTGCTCTGTGCCCTCTATCAGATTCCTGTAGGCACTGTGCTCTGTGCCCTCTATCAGATTCGTGTAGGCACTGCGCTCTGTCCCCTATATCAGATTCCTGTAGGCACTGTGCTCTGTGCCCTCTATCAGATTCCTGTAGGCACTGTGCTCTGTGCCCTCTATCAGATTCCTGTAGACACTGTGCTCTGTGCCACCAGCAGACTCCTGTTGGCACTTTGCACAGTGCCCTCTCTCAGATTCCTGTAGGCACTGTGCTCTGTCCCCTCTATCAGATTCCTGTAGGCACTGTGCTCTGTGCCCTCTCTCAGATTCCTGTAGGCACGGTGCTCTGTGCCCTCTATCAGATTCCTGTAGGCACTGTGCTCTGTGCCCTCTTTCAGATTCCTGTAGACACTGTGCTCTGCGTCACCTATCAGACTCCTGTAGGCAATGTGCTCTGTGCCCACTCTCAGATTCCTGTAGGCACTGTGCTCTTTCCCCTCTATCAGATTCCTTTAGGCACTGTGCTCTGTCCCCTCCATCAGATTCCTGTAGGTACTGTACTCTGTGCCCTCTATCAGATTCCTGTAGGCACTGTGCTCTGTGCCCTCTATCAGATTCCTGTAGGCACTGTGCTCTGTGCCCTCTCTCAGATTCCTGTAGGAACTGTGCTCTGTGCCCTCTATCAGATTCCTGTAGGCACTGTGCTCTGTGCCCTCTATCAGATTCCTTAGGCACTGTGCTCTGTGCCCTCTCTTAAATTCCTGTAGGCACTGTGCTCTGTGCCCTCTATCAGATTCCTGTATGCACTGTGCTCTGTCCCGTCTATCAGATTCCTGTAGGCACTGTGCTCTGTCCCCTCTATCAGAATCGTGTATGCACTGAGCTCTGTCCCCTCTATCAGATTCCTGTAGGCACTGTGCTCTGGCCCCTCTATCAGATTCCTGTAGTCACTGTGCTCTGTCCCCTCTATCAGATTCCTGTTGGCACTGTGCTCTGTGCCCTCTATCAGATTCCTGTAGGCACTGTGTTCTGTCCGCTTTGTCAGATTCCTATAGACACTGTGCTCTGTGCCCTCTATCAGATTCCTGTAAGCACTGTGCTCTGTCCCCTTATCTGATTCCTGTAGGCACTGTGCTCCTGCTCTCTCTCAGATTCCTGTAGGCACTGAGATCTGTGCCCTCTATCAGATTCCTGTAGGCACCGTGCTCTGTGCCCTCTATCAGATTCCTGTAGGCACTGTTCTCTGTGCCCTCATTCAGATTCCTGTAGGCACTGTGCTCTGTCCCCTCTATCAGATTCCTTTAAGCACTGTGCTCTGTGGCCTCTATCAGATTCCTGTAGGCACCGTGCTCTGTGCCCTCTATCAGATTCCTGTAGGCACTGTGCTCTGTTCCCTCTATCAGATTCCTGTAGGCACTGTGCTCTGTGCCCTCTCTCAAATTCCTGTAGGCACTGTGCTCTGTGCCCTCTATCAGATTCCTGTAGGCACTGTGCTCTGTGCCCTCTCTCAAATTCCTGTAGGCACTGTGCTCTGTGCCCTCTCTCAAATTCCTGTAGGCAGTGTGCTCTGTGCCCTCTATCAGATTTCTGTAGGCACTGTGCTCTGTTCCCTCTATCAGATTCCTGTAGGCACTGTGCTCTGTGCCCTCTCTCAAATTCCTGTAGGCACTGTGCTCTGTGCCCTCTATCAGATTCCTGTAGGCACTGTGCTCTGTGCCCTCTCTCAAATTCCTGTAGGCACTGTGCCCTGTGCTCTCTCTCAGATTCCTTTAGGCACTGTGCTCTGTGCCCTCTATCCGATTCCTGTAGACGCTGTGCTCTGTCCCCTCTATCAGATTCCTGTAGGCACTGAGCTCTGTCCCCTCCATCAGATTCCTTTAGGCACTGTGCTCTGTGCCACCCATCAGACTCCTGTAGGCACTGTGCTCTGTGCCCTCTATCAGATTCCTGTAGGCACTGTGCTCTGTCCCCTCTATCAGATTCCTTTAGGCACTATGCTCTGTGCCCTCTATCAGATTCCTGTAGGCACCGTGCTCTGTGCCCTCTATCAGATTCCTGTAGGCACTGTGCTCTGTTCCCTCTATCAGATTCCTGTAGGCACTGTTCTCTGTGCCCTCTCTCAAATTCCTGTAGGCACTGTGCTCTGTCCCCTCTATCAGATTCCTATAGGCACTGTGCTCTGTGCCCTCTATCAGATTCCTATAGGCACTGAGCTCTGTGCCCTCTATCAGATTCCTGTAGGCACTGTGCTCTATGCCCTCTATCATATTCGTGTAGGCACTGCGCTCTGTCCCCTATATCAGAATCATGTAGGCACTGTGCTCTGTGCCCTCTATCAGATTCCTGTAGGCACTGTGCTCTGTGCCCTCTATCAGATTCCTGTAGGCACTGTGCTCTGTGCCCTCTATCAGATTCGTGTAGGCACTGCGCTCTTTCCCGTATATCAGATTCCTGTAGGCACTGTGCTCTGTCCCCTCTATCAGATTCCTGTAGGCACTGTGCTCTGTCCCCTCTATCAGATTCCTGTAGGCACTGTGCTCTGTGCCCTCTATCAGATTCCTAAAGGCACTGTGCTCTGTGCCCTCTATCAGATTCCTGTAGGCACAGTGGTCTGTGCCCTCTATCAGATTCGTGTAGGCACTGCGCTCTGTCCCCTATATCAGATTCCTGTAGGCACTGTGCTCTGTGCCCTCTCTCAGATTCCTGTAGGCACTGTGCTCTGTCCCCTCTATGAGATTCCTGTAGGCACTGTGCTCTGTGCCCTCTATCAGATTCCTGCAGGCACTGTGCTCTGTGCCCTCTATCAGATTCCTGCAGACACTGTGCTCTGTGTCACCTATCAGACTCCTGTAGGCAATGTGCACTGTGCCCTCTCTCAGATTCCTGTAGGCACTGTGCTCTTTCCCCTCTATCAGATTCCTTTAGGCACTGTGCTCTGTCCCCTCCATCAGATTCCTGTAGGTACTGTGCTCTGTGCCCTCTATCAAATTCCTGTTGGCACTGTGCTCTGTGCCCTCTATCAGATTCCTGTAGGCACTTTGCTCTGTGCCCTCTCTCAGATTCCTGTAGGAACTGTGCTCTGTGCCCTCTATCAGATTCCTGTAGGCACTGTGCTCTGTGCCGTCTCTTAAACTCCTGTAGGCACTGTCCTCCGTCCCCTCTATCAGATTCCTGTAGGCACTGTGCTCTGTCCCCTCTATCAGATTCCTGTAGGCACTGTGCTCTGTGCCCTCTATCAGATTCCTGTATGCACTGTGCTCTGTCCCGTCTATCAGATTCCTGTAGGCACTGTGCTCTGTCCCCTCTATCAGATTCCTGTATGCACTGAGCTCTGTCCCCTCTATCTGATTCCTGTAGGCACTGTGCTCTTGCCCCTCTATCAGATTCCTGTAGGCACTGTGCTCTGTCCCCTCTATCAGACTCCTGTAGGCACTGTGCTCTGTGCCCTCTATCAGATTCCTGTAAGCACTGTGCTCTGTCCCCTCTTTCAGATTCCTGTAGGCACTGTGCTCCTGCTCTCTCTCAGATTCCTGTAGGCACTGTGCTCTGTGCCCTCTATCAGATTCCTGTAGACGCTGTGCTCTGTGCCACCTATCAGACTCCTGTAGGCACTGTGCTCTGTGCCCTCTCTCAGATTCCTGTAGGGACTGTGCTCCGTGCCCTCTATCAGATTCCTGTAGGCACTGTGCTCAGTGCCCTCTCTTAAATTCCTGTATGCACTGTGCTCTGTCTCGTCTATCAGATTCCTGTAGGCACTGTGCTCTGTCCCCTCTATCAGAATCGTGTATGCACTGAGCTCTGTCCCCTCTATCAGATTCCTGTAGGCACTGTGCTCTGGCCCCTCTATCAGATTCCTGTAGTCACTGTGCTCTGTCCCCTCTATCAGATTCCTGTTGGCACTGTGCTCTGTGCCCTCTATCAGATTCCTGTAGGCACTGTGTTCTGTCCGCTTTGTCAGATTCCTATAGACACTGTGCTCTGTGCCCTCTATCAGATTCCTGTAAGCACTGTGCTCTGTCCCCTCTATCTGATTCCTGTAGGCACTGTGCTCCTGCTCTCTCTCAGATTCCTGTAGGCACTGAGATCTGTGCCCTCTATCAGATTCCTGTAGGCACCATGCTCTGTGCCCTCTATCAGATTCCTGTAGGCACTGTTCTCTGTGCCCTCATTCAGATTCCTGTAGGCACTGTGCTCTGTCCCCTCTATCAGATTCCTTTAGGCACTGTGCTCTGTGCCCTCTATCAGATTCCTGTAGGCACCGTGCTCTGTGCCCTCTATCAGATTCCTGTCGGCACTGTGCTCTGTTCCCTCTATCAGATTCCTGTAGGCACTGTGCTCTGTGCCCTCTCTCAAATTCCTGTAGGCACTGTGCTCTGTGCCCTCTATCAGATTCCTGTAGGCACTGTGCTCTGTGCCCTCTCTCAAATTCCTGTAGGCACTGTGCTCTGTGCCCTCTCTCAAATTCCTGTAGGCAGTGTGCTCTGTGCCCTCTATCAGATTCCTGTAGGCACTGTGCTCTGTTCCCTCTATCAGATTCCTGTCGGCACTGTGCTCAGTGCCCTCTCTAAAATTCCTGTAGGCACTGTGCTCTCTCCCCTCTATCAGATTCCTGTAGGCACTGTGCTCTGTCCCCTCTATCAGATTCCTGTAGGCACTGTGCTCTGTCCCCTCTATCAGATTCCTGTAGGCACTGTGCTCTGTGCCCTCTATCAGATTCCTGTAGGCACTGTGCTCTGTCCCCTCTATCAGATTGCTATAGGCACCGTGCTCTGTCCCCTCTATCAGATTCCTGTAGTCACTGTGCTCTGTGCCCTCTATCAGATTCCTGTAGGCACTGTGCTCTGTCCCCTCTATCAGATTCCTGCAGGCACTGTGCTCTGTCCGCTCTATCAGATTCCTGTAGGCACTGTGCTCTGTCCCCTCTATCAGATTCCTGTAGGCACTGTGCTCTGTCCCCTCTATCAGATTCCTGTAGGCACTGTGCTCTGTCCCCTCTATCAGATTCCTGTAGGCACTGTGCTCTGTCCCCTCTAGCAGATTCCTGTAGGCGCTGTGCTCTGTCCCCTCTATGAGATTCCTGTAGGCACTGTGCTCTGTGCCCTCTATCAGATTCCTGTAGGCACTGTGCTCTGTCCCCTCTATCAGATTCCTATTGGCACTGTGCTCTGTGCCCTCTATCAGATTCCTGTAAGCACTGTGCTCTGTCCCCTCTATCAGATTGCTGTAGGCACTGTGCCCTGTGCTCTCTCTCAGATTCCTGTAGGCACTGTGCTCTGTGCCCTCTATCCGATTCCTGTAGACGCTGTGCTCTGTCCCCTCTATCAGATTCCTGTAGGCACTGAGCTCTGTCCCCTCCATCAGATTCCTTTAGGCACTGTGCTCTGTGCCACCCATCAGACTCCTGTAGGCACTGTGCTCTGTGCCCTCTATCAGATTCCTGTAGGCACTGTGCTCTGTCCCCTCTATCAGATTCCTTTAGGCACTATGCTCTGTGCCCTCTATCAGATTCCTGTAGGCACCGTGCTCTGTGCCCTCTATCAGATTCCTGTAGGCACTGTGCTCAGTTCCCTCTATCAGATTCCTGTAGGCACTGTTCTCTGTGCCCTCTCTCAAATTCCTGTAGGCACTGTGCTCTGTCCCCTCTATCAGATTCCTATAGGCACTGTGCTCTGTGCCCTCTATCAGATTCCTATAGGCACTGAGCTCTGTGCCCTCTATCAGATTCCTGTAGGCACTGTGCTCTATGCCCTCTATCATATTCGTGTAGGCACTGCGCTCTGTCCCCTATATCAGAATCATGTAGGCACTGTGCTCTGTGCCCTCTATCAGATTCCTGTAGGCACTGTGCTCTGTGCCCTCTATCAGATTCCTGTAGGCACTGTGCTCTGTGCCCTCTATCAGATTCGTGTAGGCACTGCGCTCTTTCCCGTATATCAGATTCCTGTAGGCACTGTGCTCTGTCCCCTCTATCAGTTTCCTGTAGGCACTGTGCTCTGTCCCCTCTATCAGATTCCTGTAGGCACTGTGCTCTGTGCCCTCTATCAGATTCCTAAAGGCACTGTGCTCTGTGCCCTCTATCAGATTCCTGTAGGCACAGTGCTCTGTGCCCTCTATCAGATTCGTGTAGGCACTGCGCTCTGTCCCCTATATCAGATTCCTGTAGGCACTGTGCTCTGTGCCCTCTCTCAGATTCCTGTAGGCACTGTGCTCTGTCCCCTCTATGAGATTCCTGTAGGCACTGTGCTCTGTGCCCTCTATCAGATTCCTGCAGGCACTGTGCTCTGTGCCCTCTATCAGATTCCTGTAGACACTGTGCTCTGTGTCACCTATCAGACTCCTGTAGGCAATGTGCACTGTGCCCTCTCTCAGATTCCTGTAGGCACTGTGCTCTTTCCCCTCTATCAGATTCCTTTAGGCACTGTGCTCTGTCCCCTCCATCAGATTCCTGTAGGTACTGTGCTCTGTGCCCTCTATCAAATTCCTGTTGGCACTGTGCTCTGTGCCCTCTATCAGATTCCTGTAGGCACTTTGCTCTGTGCCCTCTCTCAGATTCCTGTAGGAACTGTGCTCTGTGCCCTCTATCAGATTCCTGTAGGCACTGTGCTCTGTGCCGTCTCTTAAATTCCTGTAGGCACTGTCCTCCGTCCCCTCTATCAGATTCCTGTAGGCACTGTGCTCTGTCCCCTCTATCAGATTCCTGTAGGCACTGTGCTCTGTGCCCTCTATCAGATTCCTGTAGGCACTGTGCTCTGTGCCCCCTATCAGATTCCTGTTGGCACTGTGCTCTGTCCCCTCTATCAGATTCCTGTAGGCACTGTGCTCTGTCCCCTCTATCAGATTCCTGTAGGCACTGTGCTCTGTCCCCTCTATCAGATTCCTGTAGGCGCTGTGCTCTGTCCCCTCTATCTGATTCCTGTAGGCACTGTGCCCTGTCCCCTCTATCAGATTCCTGTAGGCACTGTGCTCTGTCCCCTCTATCAGATTCCTGTATGCACTGTGCTCTGTCCCGTCTATCAGATTCCTGTAGGCACTGTGCTCTGTCCCCTCGATCAGATTCCTGTAGGCACTGAGCTCTGTCCCCTTTTCAGATTCATGTAGGCACTGTGCTCTGTCCCCTCTATCAGATTCCTGTAGGCACTGTGCTCTGTCCCCTCTATCAGATTCCTATAGGCAGTGTGCTCTGTGCCCTCTATCAGATTCCTGTAAGCACTGTGCTCTGTCCCCTCTATCAGATTGCTGTAGGCACTGTGCTCTGTGCTCTCTCTCAGATTCCTGTAGGCACTGTGCTCTGTGCCCTCTATCCGATTCCTGTAGACGCTGTGCTCTGTCCCCTCTATCAGAATCCTGTAGGCACTGAGCTCTGTCCCCTCTATCAGATTACTTTAGGCACTGTGCTCTGTGCCACCCATCAGACTCCTGTAGGCACAGTGCTCTGTGCCCTCTATCAGATTCCTGTAGGCACCGTGCTCTGTGCCCTCTATCAGATTCCTGTAGGCACTGTGCTCTGTTCCCTCTATCAGATTCCTGCAGGCACCGTGCTCTGTGCCCTCTATCAGATTCCTGTAGGCACTGTGCTCTGTCCCTCTATCAGATTCCTGTAGACACAGTGCTCTGTGCCACCTATCAGACTCCTGTAGGAACTGTGCTCTGTGCCCTCTATCAGATTCCTGTAGACACAGTGCTCTACGCCACCTATCAGACTCCTGTAGGCACTGTGCTCTGTGCCCTCTCTCAGATTCCTGTAGGCACAGTGCTCTGTGCTCTCTATCTGATTCCAGTAGGCACTGTGCTCCGTGCCCTCTATCAGATTCCTGTAGGCACTGTGCTCTGTCCCCTCTATCAGATTCCTATAGGCACTGTGCTCTGTGCCCTCTATCAGATTCCTGTAAGCACTGTGCTCTGTCCCCTCTATCAGATTGCTGTCGGCACTGTGCTCTGTGCTCTCTCTCAGATTCCTGTAGGCACTGTGCTCTGTGCCCTCTATCCGATTCCTGTAGACGCTGTGCTCTGTCTCCTCTATCAGATTCCTGTAGGCACTGAGCTCTGTCCCCTCTATCAGACTCCTTTAGGCACTGTGCTCTGTGCCACCCATCAGACTCCTGCTGGCACAGTGCTCTGTGCCCTCTATCAGATTCCTGTAGGCACTGTGCTCTGTCCCCTCTATCAGATTCCTTTAGGCACTGTGCTCTGTGCCCTCTATCAGATTCCTGTAGGCACCGTGCTCTGTGCCCTCTTTCAGATTCCTGTAGGCACTGTGCTCTGTTCCCTCTATCTGATTCCTGTAGACACAGTGCTCTGTGACTCCTATCAGACTCCTGTAGGCACTGTGCTCTGTGCCCTCTATCAGATTCCTGTAGTAACAGTGCTCTGTGCCACCTATCAGACACCTGTAGGCACTGTGCTCTGTGCCCTCTCTCAGATTCCTGTAGGGACAGTGCTCTGTGCCCTCTATCAGATTCCTGTAGGCACTGTGCTCCGTGCCCTCTATCAGATTCCTGTAGGCATTGTGCTCTGTCCCCTCTATCAGATTCCTATAGGCACTGTGCTCTGTGCCCTCTATCAGATTCCTATAGGCACTGTGCTCTGTGCCCTCTATCAGATTCCTGTAGGCACTGTGCTCTGTGCCCTCTATCAGATTCGTGTAGGCACTGCGCTCTGTCCCCTATATCAGATTCCTGTAGGCACTGTGCTCTGTGCCCTCTATCAGATTCCTGTAGGCACTGTGCTCTGTGCCCTCTATCAGATTCCTGTAGACACTGTGCTCTGTGCCACCAGCAGACTCCTGTTGGCACTTTGCACAGTGCCCTCTCTCAGATTCCTGTAGGCACTGTGCTCTGTCCCCTCTATCAGATTCCTGTAGGCACTGTGCTCTGTGCCCTCTCTCAGATTCCTGTAGGCACGGTGCTCTGTGCCCTCTATCAGATTCCTGTAGGCACTGTGCTCTGTGCCCTCTTTCAGATTCCTGTAGACACTGTGCTCTGCGTCACCTATCAGACTCCTGTAGGCAATGTGCTCTGTGCCCACTCTCAGATTCCTGTAGGCACTGTGCTCTTTCCCCTCTATCAGATTCCTTTAGGCACTGTGCTCTGTCCCCTCCATCAGATTCCTGTAGGTACTGTACTCTGTGCCCTCTATCAGATTCCTGTAGGCACTGTGCTCTGTGCCCTCTATCAGATTCCTGTAGGCACTGTGCTCTGTGCCCTCTCTCAGATTCCTGTAGGAACTGTGCTCTGTGCCCTCTATCAGATTCCTGTAGGCACTGTGCTCTGTGCCCTCTATCAGATTCCTTAGGCACTGTGCTCTGTGCCCTCTCTTAAATTCCTGTAGGCACTGTGCTCTGTGCCCTCTATCAGATTCCTGTATGCACTGTGCTCTGTCCCGTCTATCAGATTCCTGTAGGCACTGTGCTCTGTCCCCTCTATCAGAATCGTGTATGCACTGAGCTCTGTCCCCTCTATCAGATTCCTGTAGGCACTGTGCTCTGGCCCCTCTATCAGATTCCTGTAGTCACTGTGCTCTGTCCCCTCTATCAGATTCCTGTTGGCACTGTGCTCTGTGCCCTCTATCAGATTCCTGTAGGCACTGTGTTCTGTCCGCTTTGTCAGATTCCTATAGACACTGTGCTCTGTGCCCTCTATCAGATTCCTGTAAGCACTGTGCTCTGTCCCCTTATCTGATTCCTGTAGGCACTGTGCTCCTGCTCTCTCTCAGATTCCTGTAGGCACTGAGATCTGTGCCCTCTATCAGATTCCTGTAGGCACCGTGCTCTGTGCCCTCTATCAGATTCCTGTAGGCACTGTTCTCTGTGCCCTCATTCAGATTCCTGTAGGCACTGTGCTCTGTCCCCTCTATCAGATTCCTTTAAGCACTGTGCTCTGTGGCCTCTATCAGATTCCTGTAGGCACCGTGCTCTGTGCCCTCTATCAGATTCCTGTAGGCACTGTGCTCTGTTCCCTCTATCAGATTCCTGTAGGCACTGTGCTCTGTGCCCTCTCTCAAATTCCTGTAGGCACTGTGCTCTGTGCCCTCTATCAGATTCCTGTAGGCACTGTGCTCTGTGCCCTCTCTCAAATTCCTGTAGGCACTGTGCTCTGTGCCCTCTCTCAAATTCCTGTAGGCAGTGTGCTCTGTGCCCTCTATCAGATTTCTGTAGGCACTGTGCTCTGTTCCCTCTATCAGATTCCTGTAGGCACTGTGCTCTGTGCCCTCTCTCAAATTCCTGTAGGCACTGTGCTCTGTGCCCTCTATCAGATTCCTGTAGGCACTGTGCTCTGTGCCCTCTCTCAAATTCCTGTAGGCACTGTGCCCTGTGCTCTCTCTCAGATTCCTTTAGGCACTGTGCTCTGTGCCCTCTATCCGATTCCTGTAGACGCTGTGCTCTGTCCCCTCTATCAGATTCCTGTAGGCACTGAGCTCTGTCCCCTCCATCAGATTCCTTTAGGCACTGTGCTCTGTGCCACCCATCAGACTCCTGTAGGCACTGTGCCCTGTGCTCTCTCTCAGATTCCTTTAGGCACTGTGCTCTGTGCCCTCTATCCGATTCCTGTAGACGCTGTGCTCTGTCCCCTCTATCAGATTCCTGTAGGCACTGAGCTCTGTCCCCTCCATCAGATTCCTTTAGGCACTGTGCTCTGTGCCACCCATCAGACTCCTGTAGGCACTGTGCTCTGTGCCCTCTATCAGATTCCTGTAGGCACTGTGCTCTGTCCCCTCTATCAGATTCCTTTAGGCACTATGCTCTGTGCCCTCTATCAGATTCCTGTAGGCACCGTGCTCTGTGCCCTCTATCAGATTCCTGTAGGCACTGTGCTCTGTTCCCTCTATCAGATTCCTGTAGGCACTGTTCTCTGTGCCCTCTCTCAAATTCCTGTAGGCACTGTGCTCTGTCCCCTCTATCAGATTCCTATAGGCACTGTGCTCTGTGCCCTCTATCAGATTCCTATAGGCACTGAGCTCTGTGCCCTCTATCAGATTCCTGTAGGCACTGTGCTCTATGCCCTCTATCATATTCGTGTAGGCACTGCGCTCTGTCCCCTATATCAGAATCATGTAGGCACTGTGCTCTGTGCCCTCTATCAGATTCCTGTAGGCACTGTGCTCTGTGCCCTCTATCAGATTCCTGTAGGCACTGTGCTCTGTGCCCTCTATCAGATTCGTGTAGGCACTGCGCTCTTTCCCGTATATCAGATTCCTGTAGGCACTGTGCTCTGTCCCCTCTATCAGATTCCTGTAGGCACTGTGCTCTGTCCCCTCTATCAGATTCCTGTAGGCACTGTGCTCTGTGCCCTCTATCAGATTCCTAAAGGCACTGTGCTCTGTGCCCTCTATCAGATTCCTGTAGGCACAGTGGTCTGTGCCCTCTATCAGATTCGTGTAGGCACTGCGCTCTGTCCCCTTTATCAGATTCCTGTAGGCACTGTGCTCTGTGCCCTCTCTCAGATTCCTGTAGGCACTGTGCTCTGTCCCCTCTATGAGATTCCTGTAGGCACTGTGCTCTGTGCCCTCTATCAGATTCCTGCAGGCACTGTGCTCTGTGCCCTCTATCAGATTCCTGCAGACACTGTGCTCTGTGTCACCTATCAGACTCCTGTAGGCAATGTGCACTGTGCCCTCTCTCAGATTCCTGTAGGCACTGTGCTCTTTCCCCTCTATCAGATTCCTTTAGGCACTGTGCTCTGTCCCCTCCATCAGATTCCTGTAGGTACTGTGCTCTGTGCCCTCTATCAAATTCCTGTTGGCACTGTGCTCTGTGCCCTCTATCAGATTCCTGTAGGCACTTTGCTCTGTGCCCTCTCTCAGATTCCTGTAGGAACTGTGCTCTGTGCCCTCTATCAGATTCCTGTAGGCACTGTGCTCTGTGCCGTCTCTTAAACTCCTGTAGGCACTGTCCTCCGTCCCCTCTATCAGATTCCTGTAGGCACTGTGCTCTGTCCCCTCTATCAGATTCCTGTAGGCACTGTGCTCTGTGCCCTCTATCAGATTCCTGTATGCACTGTGCTCTGTCCCGTCTATCAGATTCCTGTAGGCACTGTGCTCTGTCCTCTCTATCAGATTCCTGTATGCACTGAGCTCTGTCCCCTCTATCTGATTCCTGTAGGCACTGTGCTCTTGCCCCTCTATCAGATTCCTGTAGGCACTGTGCTCTGTCCCCTCTATCAGACTCCTGTAGGCACTGTGCTCTGTGCCCTCTATCAGATTCCTGTAAGCACTGTGCTCTGTCCCCTCTTTCAGATTCCTGTAGGCACTGTGCTCCTGCTCTCTCTCAGATTCCTTTAGGCACTGTGCTCTGTGCCCTCTATCCGATTCCTGTAGACGCTGTGCTCTGTCCCCTCTATCAGATTCCTGTAGGCACTGAGCTCTGTCCCCTCCATCAGATTCCTTTAGGCACTGTGCTCTGTGCCACCCATCAGACTCCTGTAGGCACTGTGCCCTGTGCTCTCTCTCAGATTCCTTTAGGCACTGTGCTCTGTGCCCTCTATCCGATTCCTGTAGACGCTGTGCTCTGTCCCCTCTATCAGATTCCTGTAGGCACTGAGCTCTGTCCCCTCCATCAGATTCCTTTAGGCACTGTGCTCTGTGCCACCCATCAGACTCCTGTAGGCACTGTGCTCTGTGCCCTCTATCAGATTCCTGTAGGCACTGTGCTCTGTCCCCTCTATCAGATTCCTTTAGGCACTATGCTCTGTGCCCTCTATCAGATTCCTGTAGGCACCGTGCTCTGTGCCCTCTATCAGATTCCTGTAGGCACTGTGCTCTGTTCCCTCTATCAGATTCCTGTAGGCACTGTTCTCTGTGCCCTCTCTCAAATTCCTGTAGGCACTGTGCTCTGTCCCCTCTATCAGATTCCTATAGGCACTGTGCTCTGTGCCCTCTATCAGATTCCTATAGGCACTGAGCTCTGTGCCCTCTATCAGATTCCTGTAGGCACTGTGCTCTATGCCCTCTATCATATTCGTGTAGGCACTGCGCTCTGTCCCCTATATCAGAATCATGTAGGCACTGTGCTCTGTGCCCTCTATCAGATTCCTGTAGGCACTGTGCTCTGTGCCCTCTATCAGATTCCTGTAGGCACTGTGCTCTGTGCCCTCTATCAGATTCGTGTAGGCACTGCGCTCTTTCCCGTATATCAGATTCCTGTAGGCACTGTGCTCTGTCCCCTCTATCAGATTCCTGTAGGCACTGTGCTCTGTCCCCTCTATCAGATTCCTGTAGGCACTGTGCTCTGTGCCCTCTATCAGATTCCTAAAGGCACTGTGCTCTGTGCCCTCTATCAGATTCCTGTAGGCACAGTGGTCTGTGCCCTCTATCAGATTCGTGTAGGCACTGCGCTCTGTCCCCTTTATCAGATTCCTGTAGGCACTGTGCTCTGTGCCCTCTCTCAGATTCCTGTAGGCACTGTGCTCTGTCCCCTCTATGAGATTCCTGTAGGCACTGTGCTCTGTGCCCTCTATCAGATTCCTGCAGGCACTGTGCTCTGTGCCCTCTATCAGATTCCTGCAGACACTGTGCTCTGTGTCACCTATCAGACTCCTGTAGGCAATGTGCACTGTGCCCTCTCTCAGATTCCTGTAGGCACTGTGCTCTTTCCCCTCTATCAGATTCCTTTAGGCACTGTGCTCTGTCCCCTCCATCAGATTCCTGTAGGTACTGTGCTCTGTGCCCTCTATCAAATTCCTGTTGGCACTGTGCTCTGTGCCCTCTATCAGATTCCTGTAGGCACTTTGCTCTGTGCCCTCTCTCAGATTCCTGTAGGAACTGTGCTCTGTGCCCTCTATCAGATTCCTGTAGGCACTGTGCTCTGTGCCGTCTCTTAAACTCCTGTAGGCACTGTCCTCCGTCCCCTCTATCAGATTCCTGTAGGCACTGTGCTCTGTCCCCTCTATCAGATTCCTGTAGGCACTGTGCTCTGTGCCCTCTATCAGATTCCTGTATGCACTGTGCTCTGTCCCGTCTATCAGATTCCTGTAGGCACTGTGCTCTGTCCTCTCTATCAGATTCCTGTATGCACTGAGCTCTGTCCCCTCTATCTGATTCCTGTAGGCACTGTGCTCTTGCCCCTCTATCAGATTCCTGTAGGCACTGTGCTCTGTCCCCTCTATCAGACTCCTGTAGGCACTGTGCTCTGTGCCCTCTATCAGATTCCTGTAAGCACTGTGCTCTGTCCCCTCTTTCAGATTCCTGTAGGCACTGTGCTCCTGCTCTCTCTCAGATTCCTGTAGGCACTGTGCTCTGTGCCCTCTATCAGATTCCTGTAGACGCTGTGCTCTGTGCCACCTATCAGACTCCTGTAGGCACTGTGCTCTGTGCCCTCTCTCAGATTCCTGTAGGGACTGTGCTCCGTGCCCTCTATCAGATTCCTGTAGGCACTGTGCTCAGTGCCCTCTCTTAAATTCCTGTATGCACTGTGCTCTGTCCCGTCTATCAGATTCCTGTAGGCACTGTGCTCTGTCCCCTCTATCAGAATCGTGTATGCACTGAGCTCTGTCCCCTCTATCAGATTCCTGTAGGCACTGTGCTCTGGCCCCTCTATCAGATTCCTGTAGTCACTGTGCTCTGTCCCCTCTATCAGATTCCTGTTGGCACTGTGCTCTGTGCCCTCTATCAGATTCCTGTAGGCACTGTGTTCTGTCCGCTTTGTCAGATTCCTATAGACACTGTGCTCTGTGCCCTCTATCAGATTCCTGTAAGCACTGTGCTCTGTCCCCTCTATCTGATTCCTGTAGGCACTGTGCTCCTGCTCTCTCTCAGATTCCTGTAGGCACTGAGATCTGTGCCCTCTATCAGATTCCTGTAGGCACCATGCTCTGTGCCCTCTATCAGATTCCTGTAGGCACTGTTCTCTGTGCCCTCATTCAGATTCCTGTAGGCACTGTGCTCTGTCCCCTCTATCAGATTCCTTTAGGCACTGTGCTCTGTGCCCTCTATCAGATTCCTGTAGGCACCGTGCTCTGTGCCCTCTATCAGATTCCTGTCGGCACTGTGCTCTGTTCCCTCTATCAGATTCCTGTAGGCACTGTGCTCTGTGCCCTCTCTCAAATTCCTGTAGGCACTGTGCTCTGTGCCCTCTATCAGATTCCTGTAGGCACTGTGCTCTGTGCCCTCTCTCAAATTCCTGTAGGCACTGTGCTCTGTGCCCTCTCTCAAATTCCTGTAGGCAGTGTGCTCTGTGCCCTCTATCAGATTCCTGTAGGCACTGTGCTCTGTTCCCTCTATCAGATTCCTGTCGGCACTGTGCTCAGTGCCCTCTCTAAAATTCCTGTAGGCACTGTGCTCTCTCCCCTCTATCAGATTCCTGTAGGCACTGTGCTCTGTCCCCTCTATCAGATTCCTGTAGGCACTGTGCTCTGTCCCCTCTATCAGATTCCTGTAGGCACTGTGCTCTGTGCCCTCTATCAGATTCCTGTAGGCACTGTGCTCTGTCCCCTCTATCAGATTGCTATAGGCACCGTGCTCTGTCCCCTCTATCAGATTCCTGTAGTCACTGTGCTCTGTGCCCTCTATCAGATTCCTGTAGGCACTGTGCTCTGTCCCCTCTATCAGATTCCTGCAGGCACTGTGCTCTGTCCGCTCTATCAGATTCCTGTAGGCACTGTGCTCTGTCCCCTCTATCAGATTCCTGTAGGCACTGTGCTCTGTCCCCTCTATCAGATTCCTGTAGGCACTGTGCTCTGTCCCCTCTATCAGATTCCTGTAGGCACTGTGCTCTGTCCCCTCTAGCAGATTCCTGTAGGCGCTGTGCTCTGTCCCCTCTATGAGATTCCTGTAGGCACTGTGCTCTGTGCCCTCTATCAGATTCCTGTAGGCACTGTGCTCTGTCCCCTCTATCAGATTCCTATTGGCACTGTGCTCTGTGCCCTCTATCAGATTCCTGTAAGCACTGTGCTCTGTCCCCTCTATCAGATTGCTGTAGGCACTGTGCCCTGTGCTCTCTCTCAGATTCCTGTAGGCACTGTGCTCTGTGCCCTCTATCCGATTCCTGTAGACGCTGTGCTCTGTCCCCTCTATCAGATTCCTGTAGGCACTGAGCTCTGTCCCCTCCATCAGATTCCTTTAGGCACTGTGCTCTGTGCCACCCATCAGACTCCTGTAGGCACTGTGCTCTGTGCCCTCTATCAGATTCCTGTAGGCACTGTGCTCTGTCCCCTCTATCAGATTCCTTTAGGCACTATGCTCTGTGCCCTCTATCAGATTCCTGTAGGCACCGTGCTCTGTGCCCTCTATCAGATTCCTGTAGGCACTGTGCTCTGTTCCCTCTATCAGATTCCTGTAGGCACTGTTCTCTGTGCCCTCTCTCAAATTCCTGTAGGCACTGTGCTCTGTCCCCTCTATCAGATTCCTATAGGCACTGTGCTCTGTGCCCTCTATCAGATTCCTATAGGCACTGAGCTCTGTGCCCTCTATCAGATTCCTGTAGGCACTGTGCTCTATGCCCTCTATCATATTCGTGTAGGCACTGCGCTCTGTCCCCTATATCAGAATCATGTAGGCACTGTGCTCTGTGCCCTCTATCAGATTCCTGTAGGCACTGTGCTCTGTGCCCTCTATCAGATTCCTGTAGGCACTGTGCTCTGTGCCCTCTATCAGATTCGTGTAGGCACTGCGCTCTTTCCCGTATATCAGATTCCTGTAGGCACTGTGCTCTGTCCCCTCTATCAGATTCCTGTAGGCACTGTGCTCTGTCCCCTCTATCAGATTCCTGTAGGCACTGTGCTCTGTGCCCTCTATCAGATTCCTAAAGGCACTGTGCTCTGTGCCCTCTATCAGATTCCTGTAGGCACAGTGCTCTGTGCCCTCTATCAGATTCGTGTAGGCACTGCGCTCTGTCCCCTATATCAGATTCCTGTAGGCACTGTGCTCTGTGCCCTCTCTCAGATTCCTGTAGGCACTGTGCTCTGTCCCCTCTATGAGATTCCTGTAGGCACTGTGCTCTGTGCCCTCTATCAGATTCCTGCAGGCACTGTGCTCTGTGCCCTCTATCAGATTCCTGTAGACACTGTGCTCTGTGTCACCTATCAGACTCCTGTAGGCAATGTGCACTGTGCCCTCTCTCAGATTCCTGTAGGCACTGTGCTCTTTCCCCTCTATCAGATTCCTTTAGGCACTGTGCTCTGTCCCCTCCATCAGATTCCTGTAGGTACTGTGCTCTGTGCCCTCTATCAAATTCCTGTTGGCACTGTGCTCTGTGCCCTCTATCAGATTCCTGTAGGCACTTTGCTCTGTGCCCTCTCTCAGATTCCTGTAGGAACTGTGCTCTGTGCCCTCTATCAGATTCCTGTAGGCACTGTGCTCTGTGCCGTCTCTTAAATTCCTGTAGGCACTGTCCTCCGTCCCCTCTATCAGATTCCTGTAGGCACTGTGCTCTGTCCCCTCTATCAGATTCCTGTAGGCACTGTGCTCTGTGCCCTCTATCAGATTCCTGTATGCACTGTGCTCTGTCCCGTCTATCAGATTCCTGTAGGCACTGTGCTCTGTCCCCTCTATCAGATTCCTGTATGCACTGAGCTCTGTCCCCTCTATCTAATTCCTGTAGGCACTGTGCTCTTGCCCCTCTATCAGATTCCTGTAGGCACTGTGCTCTGTCCCCTCTATCAGACTCCTGTAGGCACTGTGCTCTGTGCCCTCTATCAGATTCCTGTAAGCACTGTGCTCTGTCCCCTCTATCAGATTCCTGTAGGCACTGTGCTCTGTCCCCTCTATCAGATTCCTGTAGGCACTGTGCTCTGTCCCCTCTATCAGATTCCTGTAGGCACTGTGCTCTGTGCCCTCTATCAGATTCCTAAAGGCACTGTGCTCTGTGCCCTCTATCAGATTCCTGTAGGCACAGTGGTCTGTGCCCTCTATCAGATTCGTGTAGGCACTGCGCTCTGTCCCCTATATCAGATTCCTGTAGGCACTGTGCTCTGTGCCCTCTCTCAGATTCCTGTAGGCACTGTGCTCTGTCCCCTCTATGAGATTCCTGTAGGCACTGTGCTCTGTGCCCTCTATCAGATTCCTGCAGGCACTGTGCTCTGTGCCCTCTATCAGATTCCTGCAGACACTGTGCTCTGTGTCACCTATCAGACTCCTGTAGGCAATGTGCACTGTGCCCTCTCTCAGATTCCTGTAGGCACTGTGCTCTTTCCCCTCTATCAGATTCCTTTAGGCACTGTGCTCTGTCCCCTCCATCAGATTCCTGTAGGTACTGTGCTCTGTGCCCTCTATCAAATTCCTGTTGGCACTGTGCTCTGTGCCCTCTATCAGATTCCTGTAGGCACTTTGCTCTGTGCCCTCTCTCAGATTCCTGTAGGAACTGTGCTCTGTGCCCTCTATCAGATTCCTGTAGGCACTGTGCTCTGTGCCGTCTCTTAAACTCCTGTAGGCACTGTCCTCCGTCCCCTCTATCAGATTCCTGTAGGCACTGTGCTCTGTCCCCTCTATCAGATTCCTGTAGGCACTGTGCTCTGTGCCCTCTATCAGATTCCTGTATGCACTGTGCTCTGTCCCGTCTATCAGATTCCTGTAGGCACTGTGCTCTGTCCTCTCTATCAGATTCCTGTATGCACTGAGCTCTGTCCCCTCTATCTGATTCCTGTAGGCACTGTGCTCTTGCCCCTCTATCAGATTCCTGTAGGCACTGTGCTCTGTCCCCTCTATCAGACTCCTGTAGGCACTGTGCTCTGTGCCCTCTATCAGATTCCTGTAAGCACTGTGCTCTGTCCCCTCTTTCAGATTCCTGTAGGCACTGTGCTCCTGCTCTCTCTCAGATTCCTGTAGGCACTGTGCTCTGTGCCCTCTATCAGATTCCTGTAGACGCTGTGCTCTGTGCCACCTATCAGACTCCTGTAGGCACTGTGCTCTGTGCCCTCTCTCAGATTCCTGTAGGGACTGTGCTCCGTGCCCTCTATCAGATTCCTGTAGGCACTGTGCTCAGTGCCCTCTCTTAAATTCCTGTATGCACTGTGCTCTGTCCCGTCTATCAGATTCCTGTAGGCACTGTGCTCTGTCCCCTCTATCAGAATCGTGTATGCACTGAGCTCTGTCCCCTCTATCAGATTCCTGTAGGCACTGTGCTCTGGCCCCTCTATCAGATTCCTGTAGTCACTGTGCTCTGTCCCCTCTATCAGATTCCTGTTGGCACTGTGCTCTGTGCCCTCTATCAGATTCCTGTAGGCACTGTGTTCTGTCCGCTTTGTCAGATTCCTATAGACACTGTGCTCTGTGCCCTCTATCAGATTCCTGTAAGCACTGTGCTCTGTCCCCTCTATCTGATTCCTGTAGGCACTGTGCTCCTGCTCTCTCTCAGATTCCTGTAGGCACTGAGATCTGTGCCCTCTATCAGATTCCTGTAGGCACCATGCTCTGTGCCCTCTATCAGATTCCTGTAGGCACTGTTCTCTGTGCCCTCATTCAGATTCCTGTAGGCACTGTGCTCTGTCCCCTCTATCAGATTCCTTTAGGCACTGTG
Organism: Cetorhinus maximus; assembly: GCF_964194155.1. NCBI lineage: Eukaryota > Metazoa > Chordata > Chondrichthyes > Lamniformes > Cetorhinidae > Cetorhinus > Cetorhinus maximus. Next base: position 42,952,593 of record NC_135899.1, read on the forward strand.
CTCTGTGCCCTCTATCAGATTCCTGTAGGCACCGTGCTCTGTGCCCTCTATCAGATTCCTGTCGGCACTGTGCTCTGTTCCCTCTATCAGATTCCTGTAGGCACTGTGCTCTGTGCCCTCTCTCAAATTCCTGTAGGCACTGTGCTCTGTGCCCTCTATCAGATTCCTGTAGGCACTGTGCTCTGTGCCCTCTCTCAAATTCCTGTAGGCACTGTGCTCTGTGCCCTCTCTCAAATTCCTGTAGGCAGTGTGCTCTGTGCCCTCTATCAGATTCCTGTAGGCACTGTGCTCTGTTCCCTCTATCAGATTCCTGTCGGCACTGTGCTCAGTGCCCTCTCTAAAATTCCTGTAGGCACTGTGCTCTCTCCCCTCTATCAGATTCCTGTAGGCACTGTGCTCTGTCCCCTCTATCAGATTCCTGTAGGCACTGTGCTCTGTCCCCTCTATCAGATTCCTGTAGGCACTGTGCTCTGTGCCCTCTATCAGATTCCTGTAGGCACTGTGCTCTGTCCCCTCTATCAGATTGCTATAGGCACCGTGCTCTGTCCCCTCTATCAGATTCCTGTAGTCACTGTGCTCTGTGCCCTCTATCAGATTCCTGTAGGCACTGTGCTCTGTCCCCTCTATCAGATTCCTGCAGGCACTGTGCTCTGTCCGCTCTATCAGATTCCTGTAGGCACTGTGCTCTGTCCCCTCTATCAGATTCCTGTAGGCACTGTGCTCTGTCCCCTCTATCAGATTCCTGTAGGCACTGTGCTCTGTCCCCTCTATCAGATTCCTGTAGGCACTGTGCTCTGTCCCCTCTAGCAGATTCCTGTAGGCGCTGTGCTCTGTCCCCTCTATGAGATTCCTGTAGGCACTGTGCTCTGTGCCCTCTATCAGATTCCTGTAGGCACTGTGCTCTGTCCCCTCTATCAGATTCCTATTGGCACTGTGCTCTGTGCCCTCTATCAGATTCCTGTAAGCACTGTGCTCTGTCCCCTCTATCAGATTGCTGTAGGCACTGTGCCCTGTGCTCTCTCTCAGATTCCTGTAGGCACTGTGCTCTGTGCCCTCTATCCGATTCCTGTAGACGCTGTGCTCTGTCCCCTCTATCAGATTCCTGTAGGCACTGAGCTCTGTCCCCTCCATCAGATTCCTTTAGGCACTGTGCTCTGTGCCACCCATCAGACTCCTGTAGGCACTGTGCTCTGTGCCCTCTATCAGATTCCTGTAGGCACTGTGCTCTGTCCCCTCTATCAGATTCCTTTAGGCACTATGCTCTGTGCCCTCTATCAGATTCCTGTAGGCACCGTGCTCTGTGCCCTCTATCAGATTCCTGTAGGCACTGTGCTCTGTTCCCTCTATCAGATTCCTGTAGGCACTGTTCTCTGTGCCCTCTCTCAAATTCCTGTAGGCACTGTGCTCTGTCCCCTCTATCAGATTCCTATAGGCACTGTGCTCTGTGCCCTCTATCAGATTCCTATAGGCACTGAGCTCTGTGCCCTCTATCAGATTCCTGTAGGCACTGTGCTCTATGCCCTCTATCATATTCGTGTAGGCACTGCGCTCTGTCCCCTATATCAGAATCATGTAGGCACTGTGCTCTGTGCCCTCTATCAGATTCCTGTAGGCACTGTGCTCTGTGCCCTCTATCAGATTCCTGTAGGCACTGTGCTCTGTGCCCTCTATCAGATTCGTGTAGGCACTGCGCTCTTTCCCGTATATCAGATTCCTGTAGGCACTGTGCTCTGTCCCCTCTATCAGATTCCTGTAGGCACTGTGCTCTGTCCCCTCTATCAGATTCCTGTAGGCACTGTGCTCTGTGCCCTCTATCAGATTCCTAAAGGCACTGTGCTCTGTGCCCTCTATCAGATTCCTGTAGGCACAGTGCTCTGTGCCCTCTATCAGATTCGTGTAGGCACTGCGCTCTGTCCCCTATATCAGATTCCTGTAGGCACTGTGCTCTGTGCCCTCTCTCAGATTCCTGTAGGCACTGTGCTCTGTCCCCTCTATGAGATTCCTGTAGGCACTGTGCTCTGTGCCCTCTATCAGATTCCTGCAGGCACTGTGCTCTGTGCCCTCTATCAGATTCCTGTAGACACTGTGCTCTGTGTCACCTATCAGACTCCTGTAGGCAATGTGCACTGTGCCCTCTCTCAGATTCCTGTAGGCACTGTGCTCTTTCCCCTCTATCAGATTCCTTTAGGCACTGTGCTCTGTCCCCTCCATCAGATTCCTGTAGGTACTGTGCTCTGTGCCCTCTATCAAATTCCTGTTGGCACTGTGCTCTGTGCCCTCTATCAGATTCCTGTAGGCACTTTGCTCTGTGCCCTCTCTCAGATTCCTGTAGGAACTGTGCTCTGTGCCCTCTATCAGATTCCTGTAGGCACTGTGCTCTGTGCCGTCTCTTAAATTCCTGTAGGCACTGTCCTCCGTCCCCTCTATCAGATTCCTGTAGGCACTGTGCTCTGTCCCCTCTATCAGATTCCTGTAGGCACTGTGCTCTGTGCCCTCTATCAGATTCCTGTATGCACTGTGCTCTGTCCCGTCTATCAGATTCCTGTAGGCACTGTGCTCTGTCCCCTCTATCAGATTCCTGTATGCACTGAGCTCTGTCCCCTCTATCTAATTCCTGTAGGCACTGTGCTCTTGCCCCTCTATCAGATTCCTGTAGGCACTGTGCTCTGTCCCCTCTATCAGACTCCTGTAGGCACTGTGCTCTGTGCCCTCTATCAGATTCCTGTAAGCACTGTGCTCTGTCCCCTCTATCAGATTCCTGTAGGCACTGTGCTCCTGCTCTCTCTCAGATTCCTGTAGGCACTGTGCTCTGTGCCCTCTATCAGATTCCTGTAGACGCTGTGCTCTGTGCCACCTATCAGACTCCTGTAGGCACTGTGCTCTGTGCCCTCTCTCAGATTCCTGTAGGCACTGTGCTCCGTGCCCTCTATCAGATTCCTGTAGGCACTGTGCTCAGTGCCCTCTCTTAAATTCCTGTAGGCACTGTGCTCTGTCCCCTCTATCAGATTCCTGTAGGCACTGTGCTCTGTCCCCTCTATCAGATTCCTGTAGGCACTGTGCTCTGTCCCCTCTATCAGATTCCTGTAGGCACTGTGCTCTGTGCCCTCTATCAGATTCCTGTAGGCACTGTGCTCTGTCCCCTCTATCAGATTCCTGTAGGCACTGTGCTCTGTCCCCTCTATCAGATTCCTGTAGTCACTGTGCTCTGTACCCTCTATCAGATTCCTGTAGTCACTGTGCTTTGTGCCCTCTATCAGATTCCTGTAGGCACTGTGCTCTGTCCCCTCTATCAGATTCCTGTAGGCGCTGTGCTCTGTCCCCTCTATCAGATTCCTGTAGGCACTGTGCTCTGTCCCCTCTATCAGATTCCTGTAGGCACTGTGCTCTGTCCCCTAAATCAGATTCCTGTAGGCACTGTGCTCTGTCCCCTCTATCAGATTCCTATAGGCACTGTGCTCTGTGCCCTCTATCAGATTCCTGTAAGCACTGTGCTCTGTCCCCTCTATCAGATTGCTGTAGGCACTGTTCTCTGTGCTCTCTCTCAGATTCCTGTAGACACTGTGCTCTTTGCCCTCTATCCGATTCCTGTAGACGCTGTGCTCTGTCCCCTCTATCAGATTCCTGTAGGCACTGAGCTCTGTCCTCTCTATCAGATTCCTTTAGGCACTGTGCTCTGTGCCACCCATCAGACTCCTGTAGGCACTGTGCTCTGTGCCCTGTATCAGATTCCTGTAGGCACTGTGCTCTGTCCCCTCTATCAGATTCCTTTAGGCACTGTGCTCTGTGCCCTCTATCAGATTCCTGTAGGCACCGTGCTCTGTGCCCTCTATCATATTCCTGTAGGCACTGTGCTCTGTCCCCTCTATCAGATTCCTGTAGGCACTGTTCTCTGTGCCCTCTCTCAAATTCCTTTAGGCACTGTGCTCTTTCCCCTCTATCAGATTCCTATAGGCACTGTGCTCTGTGCCCTCTATCAGATTCCTGTAGGCACTGTGCTCTGTGCCCTCTATCAGATTCCTGTAAGCACTGTGCTCTGTGCCCTCTATCAGATTCGTGTAGGCACTGCGCTCTGTCCCCTATATCAGATTTCTATAGGCACTGTGCTCTGTGCCCTCTATCAGATTCCTGTAGGCACTGTGCTCTCTGCCCTCCATCAGATTCCTGTAGGCACTGTGCTCTGTGCCCTCTATCAGATTCGTGTAGGCACTGCGCTCTGTCCCCTATATCAGATTCCTGTAGGCACTGTGCTCTGTCCCCTCTATCAGATTCCTATAGGCACTGTGCTCTGTGCCCTCTATCAGATTCCTATAGGCACTGTGCTCTGTGTCCTCTATCAGATTCCTGTAGGCACTGTGCTCTGTGCCCTCTATCAGATTCGTGTAGGCACTGCGCTCTGTCCCCTATATCAGATTCCTGTAGGCACTGTGCTCTGTGCCCTCTCTCAGATTCCTGTAGGCACTGTGCTCTGTCCCCTCTATCAGATTCCTGTCGGCACTGTGCTCTGTGCCCTCTCTCAGATTCGTGTAGGCACTGTGCTCTGTGCCCTCTATCAGATTCCTGCAGGAACTGTGCTCTGTGCCCTCTATCAGATTCCTGCAGACACTGTGCTCTGTGTCACCTATCAGAATCCTGTAGGCAATGTGCTCTGTGCCCTCTCTCAGATTCCTGTAGGCACTGTGCTCTTTCCCCTCTATCAGATTCCTTTAGGCGCTGTGCTCTGTCCCCTCCATCAGATTCCTGTAGGTACTGTGCTCTGTGCCCTCTATCAGATTCCTGTAGTCACTGTGCTCTGTGCCCTGTCTCAGATTCCTGTAGGCACTGTGCTCTGTCCCCTCTATCAGATTCCTGTAGGCGCTGTGCTCTGTCCCCTCTATCAGATTCCTGTAGGCACTGTGCTCTGTCCCCTCTATCAGATTCCTGTAGGCGCTGTGCTCTGTCCCCTCTATCAGATTCCTGTAGGCACTGTGCTCTGTGCCCTCTATCAGATTCCTGTAGGCACTGTGCTCTGTCCCCTCTATCAGATTCCTATAGGCACTGTGCTCTGTGCCCTCTATCAGATTCCTGTAAGTACTGTGCTCTGTCCCCTCTATCAGATTGCTGTAGGCACTGTTCTCTGTGCTCTCTCTCAGATTCCTGTAGGCACTGTGCTCTGTGCCCTCTATCCGATTCCTGTAGACGCTGTGCTCTGTCCCCTCTATCAGATTCCTGTAGGCACTGAGCTCTGTCCTCTCTATCAGATTCCTTTAGGCACTGTGCTCTGTGCCACCCATCAGACTCCTGTAGGCACTGTGCTCTGTGCCCTCTATCAGATTCCTGGAGGCACTGTGCTCTGTCCCCTCTATCAGATTCCTTTAGGCACTGTGCTCTGTGCCCTCTATCAGATTCCTGTAGGCACCGTGCTCTGTGCCCTCTATCAGATTCCTGTAGGCACTGTGCTCTGTTCCCTCTATCAGATTCCTGTAGGCACTGTTCTCTGTGCCCTCTCTCAAATTCCTTTAGGCACTGTGCTCTGTCCCCTCTATCAGATTCCTATAGGCACTGTGCTCTGTGCCCTCTATCAGATTCCTGTAGGCACTGTGCTCTGTGCCCTCTATCAGATTCCTGTAAGCACTGTGCTCTGTGCCCTCTATCAGATTCGTGTAGGCACTGCGCTCTGTCCCCTATATCAGATTCCTGTAGGCACTGTGCTCTGTGCCCTCTATCAGATTCCTGTAGGCACTGTGCTCTCTGCCCTCCATCAGATTCCTGTAGGCACTGTGCTCTGTGCCCTCTATCAGATTCGTGTAGGCACTGCGCTCTGTCCCCTATATCAGATTCCTGTAGGCACTGTGCTCTGTCCCCTCTATCAGATTCCTATAGGCACTGTGCTCTGTGCCCTCTATCAGATTCCTATAGGCACTGTGCTCTGTGTCCTCTATCAGATTCCTGTAGGCACTGTGCTCTGTGCCCTCTATCAGATTCGTGTAGGCACTGCGCTCTGTCCCCTATATCAGATTCCTGTAGGCACTGTGCTCTGTCCCCTCTATCAGATTCCTGTAGGCACTGTGCTCTGTGCCCTCTATCAGATTCCTGTATGCACTGTGCTCTGTCCCGTCTATCAGATTCCTGTAGGCACTGTGCTCTGTCCCCTCTATCAGATTCCTGTATGCACTGAGCTCTGTCCCCTCTATCTAATTCCTGTAGGCACTGTGCTCTTGCCCCTCTATCAGATTCCTGTAGGCACTGTGCTCTGTCCCCTCTATCAGACTCCTGTAGGCACTGTGCTCTGTGCCCTCTATCAGATTCCTGTAAGCACTGTGCTCTGTCCCCTCTATCAGATTCCTGTAGGCACTGTGCTCCTGCTCTCTCTCAGATTCCTGTAGGCACTGTGCTCTGTGCCCTCTATCAGATTCCTGTAGACGCTGTGCTCTGTGCCACCTATCAGACTCCTGTAGGCACTGTGCTCTGTGCCCTCTCTCAGATTCCTGTAGGCACTGTGCTCCGTGCCCTCTATCAGATTCCTGTAGGCACTGTGCTCAGTGCCCTCTCTTAAATTCCTGTAGGCACTGTGCTCTGTCCCCTCTATCAGATTCCTGTAGGCACTGTGCTCTGTCCCCTCTATCAGATTCCTGTAGGCACTGTGCTCTGTCCCCTCTATCAGATTCCTGTAGGCACTGTGCTCTGTGCCCTCTATCAGATTCCTGTAGGCACTGTGCTCTGTCCCCTCTATCAGATTCCTGTAGGCACTGTGCTCTGTCCCCTCTATCAGATTCCTGTAGTCACTGTGCTCTGTACCCTCTATCAGATTCCTGTAGTCACTGTGCTTTGTGCCCTCTATCAGATTCCTGTAGGCACTGTGCTCTGTCCCCTCTATCAGATTCCTGTAGGCGCTGTGCTCTGTCCCCTCTATCAGATTCCTGTAGGCACTGTGCTCTGTCCCCTCTATCAGATTCCTGTAGGCACTGTGCTCTGTCCCCTAAATCAGATTCCTGTAGGCACTGTGCTCTGTCCCCTCTATCAGATTCCTTTAGGCACTGTGCTCTGTGCCCTCTATCAGATTCCTGTAAGCACTGTGCTCTGTCCCCTCTATCAGATTGCTGTAGGCACTGTTCTCTGTGCTCTCTCTCAGATTCCTGTAGACACTGTGCTCTTTGCCCTCTATCCGATTCCTGTAGACGCTGTGCTCTGTCCCCTCTATCAGATTCCTGTAGGCACTGAGCTCTGTCCTCTCTATCAGATTCCTTTAGGCACTGTGCTCTGTGCCACCCATCAGACTCCTGTAGGCACTGTGCTCTGTGCCCTGTATCAGATTCCTGTAGGCACTGTGCTCTGTCCCCTCTATCAGATTCCTTTAGGCACTGTGCTCTGTGCCCTCTATCAGATTCCTGTAGGCACCGTGCTCTGTGCCCTCTATCATATTCCTGTAGGCACTGTGCTCTGTCCCCTCTATCAGATTCCTGTAGGCACTGTTCTCTGTGCCCTCTCTCAAATTCCTTTAGGCACTGTGCTCTTTCCCCTCTATCAGATTCCTATAGGCACTGTGCTCTGTGCCCTCTATCAGATTCCTGTAGGCACTGTGCTCTGTGCCCTCTATCAGATTCCTGTAAGCACTGTGCTCTGTGCCCTCTATCAGATTCGTGTAGGCACTGCGCTCTGTCCCCTATATCAGATTTCTATAGGCACTGTGCTCTGTGCCCTCTATCAGATTCCTGTAGGCACTGTGCTCTCTGCCCTCCATCAGATTCCTGTAGGCACTGTGCTCTGTGCCCTCTATCAGATTCGTGTAGGCACTGCGCTCTGTCCCCTATATCAGATTCCTGTAGGCACTGTGCTCTGTCCCCTCTATCAGATTCCTATAGGCACTGTGCTCTGTGCCCTCTATCAGATTCCTATAGGCACTGTGCTCTGTGTCCTCTATCAGATTCCTGTAGGCACTGTGCTCTGTGCCCTCTATCAGATTCGTGTAGGCACTGTGCTCTGTCCCCTATATCAGATTCCTGTAGGCACTGTGCTCTGTGCCCTCTCTCAGATTCCTGTAGGCACTGTGCTCTGTCCCCTCTATCAGATTCCTGTCGGCACTGTGCTCTGTGCCCTCTCTCAGATTCGTGTAGGCACTGTGCTCTGTGCCCTCTATCAGATTCCTGCAGGAACTGTGCTCTGTGCCCTCTATCAGATTCCTGCAGACACTGTGCTCTGTGTCACCTATCAGAATCCTGTAGGCAATGTGCTCTGTGCCCTCTCTCAGATTCCTGTAGGCACTGTGCTCTTTCCCCTCTATCAGATTCCTTTAGGCGCTGTGCTCTGTCCCCTCCATCAGATTCCTGTAGGTACTGTGCTCTGTGCCCTCTATCAGATTCCTGTAGTCACTGTGCTCTGTGCCCTGTCTCAGATTCCTGTAGGCACTGTGCTCTGTCCCCTCTATCAGATTCCTGTAGGCGCTGTGCTCTGTCCCCTCTATCAGATTCCTGTAGGCACTGTGCTCTGTCCCCTCTATCAGATTCCTGTAGGCGCTGTGCTCTGTCCCCTCTATCAGATTCCTGTAGGCACTGTGCTCTGTGCCCTCTATCAGATTCCTGTAGGCACTGTGCTCTGTCCCCTCTATCAGATTCCTATAGGCACTGTGCTCTGTGCCCTCTATCAGATTCCTGTAAGTACTGTGCTCTGTCCCCTCTATCAGATTGCTGTAGGCACTGTTCTCTGTGCTCTCTCTCAGATTCCTGTAGGCACTGTGCTCTGTGCCCTCTATCCGATTCCTGTAGACGCTGTGCTCTGTCCCCTCTATCAGATTCCTGTAGGCACTGAGCTCTGTCCTCTCTATCAGATTCCTTTAGGCACTGTGCTCTGTGCCACCCATCAGACTCCTGTAGGCACTGTGCTCTGTGCCCTCTATCAGATTCCTGGAGGCACTGTGCTCTGTCCCCTCTATCAGATTCCTTTAGGCACTGTGCTCTGTGCCCTCTATCAGATTCCTGTAGGCACCGTGCTCTGTGCCCTCTATCAGATTCCTGTAGGCACTGTGCTCTGTTCCCTCTATCAGATTCCTGTAGGCACTGTTCTCTGTGCCCTCTCTCAAATTCCTTTAGGCACTGTGCTCTGTCCCCTCTATCAGATTCCTATAGGCACTGTGCTCTGTGCCCTCTATCAGATTCCTGTAGGCACTGTGCTCTGTGCCCTCTATCAGATTCCTGTAAGCACTGTGCTCTGTGCCCTCTATCAGATTCGTGTAGGCACTGCGCTCTGTCCCCTATATCAGATTCCTGTAGGCACTGTGCTCTGTGCCCTCTATCAGATTCCTGTAGGCACTGTGCTCTCTGCCCTCCATCAGATTCCTGTAGGCACTGTGCTCTGTGCCCTCTATCAGATTCGTGTAGGCACTGCGCTCTGTCCCCTATATCAGATTCCTGTAGGCACTGTGCTCTGTCCCCTCTATCAGATTCCTATAGGCACTGTGCTCTGTGCCCTCTATCAGATTCCTATAGGCACTGTGCTCTGTGTCCTCTATCAGATTCCTGTAGGCACTGTGCTCTGTGCCCTCTATCAGATTCGTGTAGGCACTGCGCTCTGTCCCCTATATCAGATTCCTGTAGGCACTGTGCTCTGTGCCCTCTCTCAGATTCCTGTAGGCACTGTGCTCTGTCCCCTCTATCAGATTCCTGTAGGCACTGTGCTCTGTGCCCTCTATCAGATTCGTGTAGGCACTGCGCTCTGTACCCTATATCAGATTCCTGTAGGCACTGTGCTCTGACCCTCTATCAGATTCCTATAAGCACTGTGCTCTGTGCCCTCTATCAGATTCCTATAGGCACTGTGCTCTGTGTCCTCTATCAGATTCCTTTAGGCACCTTGCTCTGTGCCCTCTATCAGATTCGTGTAGGCACTGCGCTCTGTCCCCTATATCAGATTCCTGTAGGCACTGTGCTCTGTGCCCTCTCTCAGATTCCTGTAGGCACTGTGCTCTGTCCCCTCTATCAGATTCCTGTAGGCACTGTGCTCTGTGCCCTCTCTCAGATTCCTGTAGGCACTGTGCTCTGTGCCCTCTATCAGATTCCTGCAGGAACTGTGCTCTGTGCCCTCTATCAGATTCCTGCAGACACTGTGCTCTGTGTCACCTATCAGACTCCTGTAGGCAATGTGCTCTGTGCCCTCTCTCAGATTCCTGTAGGCACTGTGCTCTTTCCCCTCCATCAGATTCCTGTAGGTACTGTGCTCTGTGCCCTCTATCAAATTCCTGTAGGTACTGTGTTCTGTGCCCTCTGTCAGATTCCTGTAGGCACTGTGCTCTGTGCCCTCTCTCAGATTCCTCTAGGAACTGTGCTCTGTGCCCTCTATCAGATTCCTGTAGGCACTGTGCTCTGTGCCCTCTCTTAAATTCCTGTAGGCACTGTGCTCTGTGCCCTCTATCAGATTCCTGTGGCACTGTGTTCTGTCCGCTTTGTCAGATTCCTATAGACACTGTGCTCTGTGCCCTCTATCAGATTCCTGTAAGCACTGTGCTCTGTCCCCTCTATCAGATTCCTGTAGGCACTGTGCTCCTGCTCTCTCTCAGATTCCTGTAGTCACTGTGCTCTGTGCCCTCTATCAGATTCCTGTAGACGCTGTGCTCTGTGACACCCATCAGACTCCTGTAGGCACTGTGCTCTGTGCCCTCTTTCAGATTCCTGTAGGCACTGTGCTCTGTCCCCTCTATCAGATTCCTTTAGGCACTGTGCTCTGTGCCCTCTATCAGATTCCTGTAGGCACCGTGCTCTGTGCCCTCTATCAGATTCCTGTAGGCACTGTGCTCTGTTCCCTCTATCAGATTCCTGTAGGCACTGTGCTCTGTGCCCTCTCTCAAATTGCTGTAGGCACTGTGCTCTGTGCCCTCTATCAGATTCCTGTAGACATTGTGCTCTGTGCCTCCTATCAGACTGCTGTAGGCACTGTGCTCTGTGCCCTCTCTCAGATTCCTGTAGGCACTGTGCTCCGTGCCCTCTATCAGATTCCTGTAGGCACTGTGCTCTGTGCCCTCTCTTAAATTCCTGTTGGCACTGTGCTCTGTCCCCTCTATCAGATTCTTGTAGGCACTGTGCTCTGTCCCCTCTATCAGATTCCTGTAGGCACTGTGCTCTGTGCCCTCTATCAGATTCCTGTAGGCACTGTGCTCTGTCCCCTCTATCAGATTGCTGTAGGCACTGTGCTCTGTGCCCTCTATCAGATTCCTGTAGGCACTGTGCTCTGTCCCCTCTATCAGATTGCTGTAGGCACTGTGCTCTGTCCCCTCTATCAGATTCCTGTAGTCACTGTGCTCTGTGCCCTCTATCAGATTCCTGTAGTCACTGTGCTCTGTGCCCTCTATCAGATTCCTGTAGGCACTGTGCTCTGTCCCCTCTATCAGATTCCTGTAGGCACTGTGCTCTGTCCCCTCTATCAGATTCCTGTAGGCACTGTGCTCTGTCCCCTCTATCAGATTCCTGTAGGCACTGTGCTCTGTCCCCTCTATCAGATTCCTGTAGGCACTGTGCTCTGTCCCCTCTATCAGATTCCTGTAGGCGCTGTGCTCTGTCCCCTCTATGTGATTCCTGTAGGCACTGTGATCTGTGCCCTCTATCAGATTCCTGTAGGCACTGTGCTCTGTCCCCTCTATCAGATTCCTATAGGCACTGTGCTCTGTGCCCTCTATCAGATTCCTTTAAGCACTGTGCTCTGTCCCCTCTAACAGATTGCTGTAGGCACTGTGATCTGTGCTCTCTCTCAGATTCCTGTTGGCACTGTGCTCTGTGCCCTCTCTCAAATTCCTGTAGGCACTGTGCTCTGTGCCCTCTATCAGATTCCTGTAGACACAGTGCTCTGTGCCACCTATCAGATTCCTGTAGGCACAGTGCTCTGTGCCCTCTATCTGATTCCTGTAGGCACTGTGCTCTGTGCCCTCTCTTAAATTCCTGTAGGCACTTTGCTCTGTGCCCTCTCTTAAATTCCTGTAGGCACTGTGCTCTGTCCCCTCTATCAGATTCCTGTAGGCACTGTGCTCTGTCCCCTCTATCAGATTCCTGTAGGCACTGCGCTCTGTGCCCCCTATCAGACTCCTCTAGGCACTGTGCTCTGTGCCCTCTCTCAGATTCCTCTAGGCACTGTGCTCTGTCCCCTCTATCAGATTCCTGTAGGCACTGTGCTCTGTGCCCTCTATCAGATTCCTATAGGCACTGTGCTCTGTGTCCTCTATCAGATTCCTGTAGGCACTGTGCTCTGTGCCCTCTATCAGATTCGTGTAGGCACTGCGCTCTGTCCCCTATATCAGATTCCTGTAGGCACTGTGCTCTGTGCCCTCTCTCAGATTCCTGTAGGCACTGTGCTCTGTCCCCTCTATCAGATTCCTGTAGGCACTGTGCTCTGTGCCCTCTCTCAGATTCCTGTAGGCACTGTGCTCTGTGCCCTCTATCAGATTCCTGTAGACACTGTGCTCTGTGTCACCTATCAGACTCCTGTAGGCAATGTGCTCTGTGCCCTCTCTCAGATTCCTGTAGGCACTGTGCTCTTTCCCCTCTATCAGATTCCTTTAGGCGCTGTGCTCTGTCCCCTCCATCAGATTCCTGTAGGTACTGTGCTCTGTGCCCTCTATCAAATTCCTGTAGGTACTGTGCTCTGTGCCCTCTATCAGATTCCTGTAGGCACTGTGCTCTGTGCCCTCTCTCAGATTCCTGTAGGAACTGTGCTCTGTGCCCTCTATCAGATTCCTGTAGGCACTGTGCTCTGTTCCCTCTATCAGATTCCTGTAGGCACTGTTCTCTGTGCCCTCTCTCAAATTCCTGTAGGCACTGTGCTCTGTCCCCTCTATCAGATTCCTATAGGCACTGTGCTCTGTGCCCTCTATCAGATTCCTATAGGCACTGTGCTCTGTGCCCTCTATCAGATTCCTGTAGGCACTGTGCTCTGTGCCCTCTATTAGATTCGTGTAGGCACTGCGCTCTGTCCCCTATATCAGATTCCTGTAGGCACTGTGCTCTGTGCCCTCTATCAGATTCCTGTAGGCACTGTGCTCTGTGCCCTCCATCAGATTCCTGTAGGCACTGTGCTCTGTGCCCTCTATCAGATTCGTGTAGGCACTGCGCTCTGTCCCCTATATCAGATTCCTGTAGACACTGTGCTCTGTCCCCTCTATCAGATTCCTATAGGCACTGTGCTCTGTGCCCTCTATCAGATTCCTATAGGCACTGTGCTCTGTGTCCTCTATCAGATTCCTGTAGGCACTGTGCTCTGTGCCCTCTATCAGATTCGTGTAGGCACTGCGCTCTGTCCCCTATATCAGATTCCTGTAGGCACTGTGCTCTGTGCCCTCTCTCAGATTCCTGTAGGCACTGTGCTCTGTCCCCTCTATCAGATTCCTGTAGGCACTGTGCTCTGTGCCCTCTCTCAGATTCCTGTAGGCACTGTGCTCTGTGCCCTCTATCAGATTCCTGCAGGAACTGTGCTCTGTGCCCTCTATCAGATTCCTGTAGACACTGTGCTCTGTGTCACCTATCAGACTCCTGTAGGCAATGTGCTCTGTGCCCTCTCTCAGATTCCTGTAGGCACTGTGCTCTTTCCCCTCCATCAGATTCCTGTAGGTACTGTGCTCTGTGCCCTCTATCAAATTCCTGTAGGTACTGTGTTCTGTGCCCTCTATCAGATTCCTGTAGGCACTGTGCTCTGTGCCCTCTCTCAGATTCCTCTAGGAACTGTGCTCTGTGCCCTCTATCAGATTCCTGTAGGCACTGTGCTCTGTGCCCTCTCTTAAATTCCTGTAGGCACTGTGCTCTGTGCCCTCTATCAGATTCCTGTATGCACTTTGCTCTGTCCCGTCTATCAGATTCCTGTAGGCACTGTGCTCTGTCCCCTCTATCAGATTCCTGTTGGCACTGTGCTCTGTGCCCTCTATCAGATTCCTGTGGCACTGTGTTCTGTCCGCTTTGTCAGATTCCTATAGACACTGTGCTCTGTGCCCTCTATCAGATTCCTGTAAGCACTGTGCTCTGTCCCCTCTATCAGATTCCTGTAGGCACTGTGCTCCTGCTCTCTCTCAGATTCCTGTAGTCACTGTGCTCTGTGCCCTCTATCAGATTCCTGTAGACTCTGTGCTCTGTGCCACCCATCAGACTCCTGTAGGCACTGTGCTCTGTGCCCTCTTTCAGATTCCTGTAGGCACTGTGCTCTGTCCCCTCTATCAGATTCCTTTACGCACTGTGCTCTGTGCCCTCTATCAGATTCCTGTAGGCACCGTGCTCTGTGCCCTCTATCAGATTCCTGTAGGCACTGTGCTCTGTTCCCTCTATCAGATTCCTGTAGGCACTGTGCTCTGTGCCCTCTCTCAAATTGCTGTAGGCACTGTGCTCTGTGCCCTCTATCAGATTCCTGTAGACATTGTGCTCTGTGCCTCCTATCAGACTGCTGTAGGCACTGTGCTCTGTGCCCTCTCTCAGATTCCTGTAGGCACTGTGCTCCGTGCCCTCTATCAGATTCCTGTAGGCACTGTGCTCTGTGCCCTCTCTTAAATTCCTGTAGTCACTGTGCTCTGTCCCCTCTATCAGATTCTTGTAGGCACTGTGCTCTGTCCCCTCTATCAGATTCCTGTAGGCACTGTGCTCTGTGCCCTCTATCAGATTCCTGTAGGCACTGTGCTCTGTCCCCTCTATCAGATTGCTGTAGGCACTGTGCTCTGTCCCCTCTATCAGATTCCTGTAGTCACTGTGCTCTGTGCCCTCTATCAGATTCCTGTAGTCACTGTGCTCTGTGCCCTCTATCAGATTCCTGTCGGCACTGTGCTCTGTCCCCTCTATCAGATTCCTGTAGGCACTGTGCTCTGTCCCCTCTATCAGATTCCTGTAGGCACTGTGCTCTGTCCCCTCTATCAGATTCCTGTAGGCACTGTGCTCTGTCCCCTCTATCAGATTCCTGTAGGCACTGTGCTCTGTCCCCTCTATCAGATTCCTGTAGGCACTGTGCTCTGTCCCCTCTATCAGATTCCTGTAGGCGCTGTGCTCTGTCCCCTCTATGTGATTCCTGTAGGCACTGTGCTCTGTGCCCTCTATCAGATTCCTGTAGGCACTGTGCTCTGTCCCCTCTATCAGATTCCTATAGGCACTGTGCTCTGTGCCCTCTATCAGATTCCTTTAAGCACTGTGCTCTGTCCCCTCTAACAGATTGCTGTAGGCACTGTGATCTGTGCTCTCTCTCAGATTCCTGTTGGCACTGTGCTCTGTGCCCTCTATCCGATTCCTGTAGACGCTGTGCTCTGTCCCCTCTATCAGATTCCTGTAGGCACTGAGCTCTGTCCCCTCTATCAGATTCCTTTAGGCACTGTGCTCTGTGCCACCCTTCAGACTCCTGTAGGCACTGTGCTCTGTGCCCTCTATCAGATTCCTGTAGGCACTGTGCTCTGTTCCCTCTATCAGATTCCTGTAGGCACTGTGCTCTGTGCCCTCTCTCAAATTCCTGTAGGCACTGTGCTCTGTGCCCTCTATCTGATTCCTGTAGACACAGTGCTCTGTGCCACCTATCAGATTCCTGTAGGCACTGTGCTCTGTGCTCTCTCTCAGATTCCTGTAGGCACAGTGCTCTGTGCCCTCTATCTGATTCCTGTAGGCACTGTGCTCTGTGCCCTCTCTTAAATTCCTGTAGGCACTGTGCTCTGTGCCCTCTCTTAAATTCCTGTAGGCACTGTGCTATGTCCCCTCTATCAGATTCCTGTAGGCACTGTGCTCTGTCCCCTCTATCAGATTCCTGTAGGCACTGTGCTCTGTGCCCCCTATCAGACTCCTCTAGGCACTGTGCTCTGTGCCCTCTCTCAGATTCCTCTAGGCACTGTGCTCTGTCCCCTCTATCAGATTCCTGTAGGCACTGTGCTCTGTGCCCCCTATTAGACTCCTGTAGGCACTGTGCTCTTTGCCCTCTCTCAGATTCCTGTAGGCACTGTGCTCTGTCCCCTCTATCAGATTCCTGTAGGCACTGTGCTCTGTCCCCTCTATCAGATTCCTGTAGGCACTGTGCTCTGGGCCCCCTTTCAGACTCCTGTAGGCACTGTGCTCTGTCCCCTCTATCAGATTCCTGTCGGCACTGTGCTCTGTCCCCTCTATCAGATTCCTTTAGGCACTGTGCTCTGTGCCCTCTATCAGACTCCTGTAGGCACTGTGCTCTGTCCCCTCTATCAGATTCCTTTAGGCACTGTGCTCAGTCCCCTCTATCAGATTCCTGTCGGCACTGTGCTCTCTCCCCTCTATCAGATTCCTGTAGGCACTGTGCTCTGTCCCATCTATCAGATTCCTTTAGGCACTGTGCTCTGTGCCCTCTATCAGATTCCTTTAGGCACTGTGCTCTGTACCCTCTATCAGATTCCTGTAGGCACTGTGCTCTGTCCCCTCTATCAGATTCCTATAGGCACTGTGCTCTGTGCCCTCTATCAGATTCCTGTAAGCACTGTGCTCTGTCCCCTCTATCAGATTGCTGTAGGCACTGTGCTCTGTGCTCTCTCTCAGATTCCTGTAGGCACTGTGCTCTGTGCACTCTATCCGATTCCTGTAGACGCTGTGCTCTGTCCCCTCTATCAGATTCCTTTAGGCACTGTGCTCTGTGCCACCCATCAGACTCCTGTTGGCACTGTGCTCTGTGCCCTCTATCCGATTCCTGTAGGCACCGTGCTCTGTGCCCTCTATCAGATTCCTGTAGGCACTGTTCTCTGTCCCCTCTATCAGATTCCTGTAGGCACTGTGCTCTGTCCCCTCTATCAGATTCCTGTAGGCACTGTGCTCTCTTCCCTCTATCAGATTCCTGTAGGCACTCTGCTCTGTGCCCTCTCTCAAATTCCTGTAGGCACTGTGCTCTGTGCCCTCAATCAGACTCCTGTAGGCACTGTGCTCTGTGCCCTCTCTCAGATTCCTGTAGGCACAGTGCTCTGTGCCCTCTATCTGATTCCTGTAGGCACTGTGCTCTGTGCCCTCTCTTAAATTCCTGTAGGCACTGTGCTCTGTGCCCTCTCTTAAATTCCTGTAGGCACTGTGCTCTGTGCCCTCTCTTAAATTCCTGTAGGCACTGTGCTCTGTCCCCTCTATCAGATTCATGTTGGCACTGTGCTCTGTCCCCTCTATCAGATTCCTGTAGACACTGTGCTCTGTGCCCTCTGTTAGATTCCAGTAGGCACTGAGCTCTGTCCCCTCTATCAGATTCCTGTAGGCACTGTGCTCTGTCCCCTCTATCAGATTCCTGTAGGCACTGTGCTCTGTCCCCTCTATCAGATTCCTGTAGTCACTGTGCTCTGTCCCCTCTATCAGATTCCTGTAGGCACTGTGCTCTGTGCCCTCTCTTAAATTCCTGTAGGCACTGTGCTCTGTCCCCTCTATCAGATTCTTGTAGGCACTGTGCTCTGTCCCCTCTATCAGATTCCTGTAGGCACTGTGCTCTGTGCCCTCTATCAGAATCCTGTAGGCACTGTGCTCTGTCCCCTCTATCAGATTGCTGTAGGCACTGTGCTCTGTCCCCTCTATCACATTCCTGTAGTCACTGTGCTCTGTGCCCTCTATCACATTCCTGTAGTCACTGTGCTCTGTGCCCTCTATCCGATTCCTGTAGGCACTGTGCTCTGTCCCCTCTATCAAATTCCTGTAGGCACTGTGCTCTGTCCCCTCTATCAGATTCCTGTAGGCACTGTGCTCTGTCCCCTCTATCAGATTCCTGTAGGCACTGTGCTCTGTCCCCTCTATCAGATTCCTGTAGGCACTGTGCTCTGTCCCCTCTATCAGATTCCTGTAGGCACTGTGCTCTGTCCCCTCTATCAGATTCCTGTAGGCGCTGTGCTCTGTGCCCTCTATCAGATTCCTGTGGCACTGTGTTCTGTCCGCTTTGTCAGATTCCTATAGACACTGTGCTCTGTGCCCTCTATCAGATTCCTGTAAGCACTGTGCTCTGTCCCCTCTATCAGATTCCTGTAGGCACTGTGCTCCTGCTCTCTCTCAGATTCCTGTAGTCACTGTGCTCTGTGCCCTCTATCAGATTCCTGTAGACGCTGTGCTCTGTGCCACCCAGCAGACTCCTGTAGGCACTGTGCTCTGTGCCCTCTTTCAGATTCCTGTAGGCACTGTGCTCTGTCCCCTCTATCAGATTCCTTTACGCACTGTGCTCTGTGCCCTCTATCAGATTCCTGTAGGCACCGTGATCTGTGCCCTCTATCAGATTCCTGTAGGCACTGTGCTCTGTTCCCTCTATCAGATTCCTGTAGGCACTGTACTCTGTGCCCTCTCTCAAATTCCTGTAGGCACTGTGCTCTGTGCCCTCTATCAGATTCCTGTAGACATTGTGCTCTGTGCCTCCTATCAGACTGCTGTAGGCACTGTGCTCTGTGCCCTCTCTCAGATTCCTGTAGGCACTGTGCTCCGTGCCCTCTATCAGATTCCTGTAGGCACTGTGCTCTGTGCCCTCTCTTAAATTCCTGTAGGCACTGTGCTCTGTCCCCTCTATCAGATTCTTGTAGGCACTGTGCTCTGTCCCCTCTATCAGATTCCTGTAGGCACTGTGCTCTGTGCCCTCTATCAGATTCCTGTAGGCACTGTGCTCTGTCCCCTCTATCAGATTGCTGTAGGCACTGTGCTCTGTCCCCTCTATCAGATTCCTGTAGTCACTGTGCTCTGTGCCCTCTATCAGATTCCTGTAGTCACTGTGCTCTGTGCCCTCTATCAGATTCCTGTAGGCACTGTGCTCTGTCCCCTCTATCAGATTCCTGTAGGCACTGTGCTCTGTCCCCTCTATCAGATTCCTGTAGGCACTGTGCTCTGTCCCCTCTATCAGATTCCTGTAGGCACTGTGCTCTGTCCCCTCTATCTGATTCCTGTAGGCACTGTGCTCTGTCCCCTCTATCAGATTCCTGTAGGCACTGTGCTCTGTCCCCTCTATCAGATTCCTGTAGGCGCTGTGCTCTGTCCCCTCTATGTGATTCCTGTAGGCACTGTGCTCTGTGCCCTCTATCATATTCCTGTAGGCACTGTGCTCTGTCCCCTCTATCAGATTCCTATAGGCACTGTGCTCTGTGCCCTCTATCAGATTCCTTTAAGCACTGTGCTCTGTCCCCTCTAACAGATTGCTGTAGGCACTGTGATCTGTGCTCTCTCTCAGATTCCTGTTGGCACTGTGCTCTGTGCCCTCTATCCGATTCCTGTAGACGCTGTGCTCTGTCCCATCTATCAGATTCCTGTAGGCACCGGGCTCTGTCCCCTCTATCAGATTCCTTTAGGCACTGTGCTCTGTGCCACCCTTCAGACTCCTGTAGGCACTGTGCTCTGTGCCCTCTATCAGATTCCTGTAGGCACTGTGCTCTGTTCCCTCTATCAGATTCCTGTAGGCACTGTGCTCTGTGCCCTCTCTCAAATTCCTGTAGGCACTGTGCTCTGTGCCCTCTATCAGATTCCTGTAGACACAGTGCTCTGTGCCACCTATCAGATTCCTGTAGGCACTGTGCTCTGTGCTCTCTCTCAGATTCCTGTAGGCACAGTGCTCTGTGCCCTCTATCTGATTCCTGTAGGCACTGTGCTCTGTGCCCTCTCTTAAATTCCTGTAGGCACTGTGCTCTGTGCCCTCTCTTAAATTCCTGTAGGCACTATGCTCTGTCCCCTCTATCAGATTCCTGTAGGCACTGTGCTCTGTCCCCTCTATCAGATTCCTGTAGGCACTGTGCTCTGTGCCCCCTATCAGACTCCTCTAGGCACTGTGCTCTGTGCCCTCTCTCAGATTCCTCTAGGCACTGTGCTCTGTCCCCTCTATCAGATTCCTGTAGGCACTGTGCTCTGTGCCCCCTATTAGACTCCTGTAGGCACTGTGCTCTTTGCCCTCTCTCAGATTCCTGTAGGCACTGTGCTCTGTCCCTTCTATCAGATTCCTGTAGGCACTGTGCTCTGTCCCCTCTATCAGATTCCTGTAGGCACTGTGCTCTGGGCCCCCTTTCAGACTCCTGTAGGCACTGTGCTCTGTCCCCTCTATCAGATTCCTGTCGGCACTGTGCTCTGTCCCCTCTATCAGATTCCTTTAGGCACTGTGCTCTGTGCCCTCTCTCAGACTCCTGTAGGCACTGTGCTCTGTCCCCTCTATCAGATTCCTTTAGGCACTGTGCTCTGTCCCCTCTATCAGATTCCTGTCGGCACTGTGCTCTCTCCCCTCTATCAGATTCCTGTAGGCACTGTGCTCTGTCCCCTCTATCAGATTCCTGCAGGCACTGTGCTCTGTCCCATCTATCAGATTCCTTTAGGCACTGTGCTCTGTGCCCTCTATCAGATTCCTTTAGGCACTGTGCTCTGTACCCTCTATCAGATTCCTGTAGGCACTGTGCTCTGTCCCCTCTATCAGATTCCTATAGGCACTGTGCTCTGTGCCCTCTATCAGATTCCTGTAAGCACTGTGCTCTGTCCCCTCTATCAGATTGCTGTAGGCACTGTGCTCTTTGCTCTCTCTCAGATTCCTGTAGGCACTGTGCTCTGTGCCCTCTATCCGATTCCTGTAGACGCTGTGCTCTGTCCCCTCTATCAGATTCCTTTAGGCACTGTGCTCTGTGCCACCCATCAGACTCCTGTTGGCACTGTGCTCTGTGCCCTCTATCCGATTCCTGTAGGCACCGTGCTCTGTGCCCTCTATCAGATTCCTGTAGGCACTGTGCTCTGTCCCCTCTATCAGATTCCTGTAGGCACTGTGCTCTGTGCCCTCTATCAGATTCCTGTAGGCACTGTGCTCTGTGCCCTCTATCAGATTCCTGTAGGCACTGTGCTCTGTGCCCTCTATCAGATTCCTGTAGGCACTGTGCTCTGTGCCCTCTATCAGATTCCTGTAGGCACTGTGCTCTGTGCCCTCTATCAGATTCCTGTAGGCACTGTGCTCTCTTCCCTCTATCAGATTCCTGTAGGCACTCTGCTCTGTGCCCTCTCTCAAATTCCTGTAGGCACTGTGCTCTGTGCCCTCTATCAGATTCCTGTAGACACAGTGCTCTGTGCCACCTATCAGACTCCTGTAGGCACTGTGCTCTGTGCCCTCTCTCAGATTCCTGTAGGCACAGTGCTCTGTGCCCTCTATCTGATTCCTGTAGGCACTGTGCTCTGTGCCCTCTCTTAAATTCCTGTAGGCACTGTGCTCTGTGCCCTCTCTTAAATTCCTGTAGGCACTGTGCTCTGTGCCCTCTCTTAAATTCCTGTAGTCACTGTGCTCTGTCCCCTCTATCAGATTCATGTTTGCACTGTGCTCTGTCCCCTCTATCAGATTCCTGTAGACACTGTGCTCTGTGCCCTCTGTTAGATTCCAGTAGGCACTGAGCTCTGTCCCCTCTATCAGATTCCTGTAGGCACTGTGCTCTGTCCCCTCTATCAGATTCCTGTAGGCACTGTGCTCTGTCCCCTCTATCAGATTCCTGTAGGCACTGAGCTCTGTCCCCTCTATCAGATTCCTGTAGTCACTGTGCTCTGTCCCCTCTATCAGATTCCTGTAGGCACTGTGCTCTGTGCCCTCTCTTAAATTCCTGTAGGCACTGTGCTCTGTCCCCTCTATCAGATTCTTGTAGGCACTGTGCTCTGTCCCCTCTATCAGATTCCTGTAGGCACTGTGCTCTGTGCCCTCTATCAGATTCCTGTAGGCACTGTGCTCTGTCCCCTCTATCAGATTGCTGTAGGCACTGTGCTCTGTCCCCTCTATCAGATTCCTGTAGTCACTGTGCTCTGTGCCCTCTATCAGATTCCTGTAGTCACTGTGCTCTGTGCCCTCTATCTGATTCCTGTAGGCACTGTGCTCTGTCCCCTCTATCAGATTCCTGTAGGCACTGTGCTCTGTCCCCTCTATCAGATTCCTGTAGGCACTGTGCTCTGTGCCCTCTCTCAGATTCCTCTAGGCACTGTGCTCTGTCCCCTCTATCAGATTCCTGTAGGCACTGTGCTCTGTCCCCTCTATCATATTCCTGTAGGCACTGTGCTCTGTCCCCTCTATCAGATTCCTGTAGGCGCTGTGCTCTGTCCCCTCTATGTGATTCCTGTAGGCACTGTGCTCTGTGCCCTCTATCAGATTCCTGTAGGCACTGTGCTCTGTCCCCTCTATCAGATTCCTATAGGCACTGTGCTCTGTGCCCTCTATCAGATTCCTTTAAGCACTGTGCTCTGTCCCCTCTAACAGATTGCTGTAGGCACTGTGATCTGTGCTCTCTCTCAGATTCCTGTTGGCACTGTGCTCTGTGCCCTCTATCCGATTCCTGTAGACGCTATGCTCTGTCCCCTCTATCAGATTCCTGTAGGCACTGAGCTCTGTCCCCTCTATCAGATTCCTTTAGGCACTGTGCTCTGTGCCACCCTTCAGACTCCTGTAGGCACTGTGCTCTGTGCCTTCTATCAGATTCCTGTAGGCACTGTGCTCTGTTCCCTCTATCAGATTCCTGTAGGCACTGTGCTCTGTGCCCTCTCTCAAATTCCTGTAGGCACTGTGCTCTGTTCCCTCTATCAGATTCCTGTAGACACAGTGCTCTGTGCCACCTATCAGATTCCTGTAGGCACTGTGCTCTGTGCTCTCTCTCAGATTCCTGTAGGCACAGTGCTCTGTGCCCTCTATCAGATTCCTGTAGGCACTGTGCTCTGTGCCCTCTCTTAAATTCCTGTAGGCACTGTGCTCTGTCCCCTCTATCAGATTCCTGTAGGCACTGTGCTCTGTCCCCTCTATCAGATTCCTGTAGGCACTGTGCTCTGTGCCCCCTATCAGACTCCTCTAGGCACTGTGCTCTGTGCCCTCTCTCAGATTCCTCTAGGCACTGTGCTCTGTCCCCTCTATCAGATTCCTGTAGGCACTGTGCTCTGTGCCCCCTATTAGACTCCTGTAGGCACTGTGCTCTTTGCCCTCTCTCAGATTCCTGTAGGCACTGTGCTCTGTCCCCTCTATCAGATTCCTGTAGGCACTGTGCTCTGTCCCCTCTATCAGATTCCTGTAGGCACTGTGCTCTGGGCCCCCTTTCAGACTCCTGTAGGCACTGTGCTCTGTCCCCTCTATCAGATTCCTGTCGGCACTGTGCTCTGTCCCCTCTATCAGATTCCTTTAGGCACTGTGCTCTGTGCCCTCTCTCAGACTCCTGTAGGCACTGTGCTCTGTCCCCTCTATCAGATTCCTATAGGCACTGTGCTCTGTCCCCTCTATCAGATTCCTGTCGGCACTGTGCTCTCTCCCCTCTATCAGATTCCTGTAGGCACTGTGCTCTGTCCCCTCTATCTGATTCCTGCAGGCACTGTGCTCTGTCCCATCTATCAGGTTCCTTTAGGCACTGTGCTCTGTGCCCTCTATCAGATTCCTTTAGGCACTGTGCTCTGTCCCCTCTATCAGATTCCTGTAGGCACTGTGCTCTGTGCACTCTATCAGATTCCTGTAGGCACTGTGCTCTATCCCCTCTATCAGATTCCTATAGGCACTGTGCTCTGTCCCCTCTATCAGATTCCTGTAGGCACTGTGCTCTGTCCCCTCTATCAGACTCCTGTAGTCACTGTGCTCTGTGCCCTCTATCAGATTCCTGTAAGCACTGTGCTCTGTCCCCTCTATCAGATTGCTGTAGGCACTGTGCTCTGTGCTCTCTCTCAGATTCCTGTTGGCACTGTGCTCTGTGCCCTCTATCCGATTCCTGTAGACGCTGTGCTCTGTCCCCTCTATCAGATTCCTTTAGGCACTGTGCTCTGTGCCACCCATCAGACTCCTGTTGGCACTGTGCTTTGTGCCCTCTCTCAGATTCCTGTAGGCACAGTGCTCTGTGCCCTCTATCTGATTCCTGTAGGCACTGTGCTCTGTGCCCTCTCTTAAATTCCTGTAGGCACTGTGCTCTGTGCCCTCTCTTAAATTCCTGTAGGCACTGTGCTCTGTGCCCTCTCTTAAATTCCTGTAGGCACTGTGCTCTGTCCCCTCTATCAGATTCATGTTGGCACTGTGCTCTGTCCCCTCTATCAGATTCCTGTAGACACTGTGCTCTGTGCCCTCTGTTAGATTCCAGTAGGCACTGAGCTCTGTCCCCTCTATCATATTCCTGTAGGCACTGTGCTCTGTCCCCTCTATCAGATTCCTGTAGGCACTGTGCTCTGTGCCCTCTATCAGATTCCTGTAGGCACTGTGCTCTGTCCCCTCTATCAGATTCCTGTAGTCACTGTGCTCTGTCCCCTCTATCAGATTCCTGTAGGCACTGTGCTCTGTGCCCTCTATCAGATTCCTGTAGGCACTGTGCTCTGTCCCCTCTATCAGATTCCTATAGGCACTGTGCTCTGTGCCCTCTATCAGATTCCTGAAAGCACTGTGTTCTGTCCCCTCTATCAGATTGCTGTAGGCACTGTGCTCTGTGCTCTCTCTCAGATTCCTGTAGGCACTGTGCGCTCTGCCCTCTATCCGATTCCTGTAGACACTGTGCTCTGTGCCACCCATCAGACTTCTGTAGGCACTGTGCTCTGTGCCCTCTCTCAAATTCCTGTAGGCACTGTGCTCTGTGCCCTCTATCATATTCCTGTAGACACTGTGCTCTGTGCCACCTATCAGACTCCTGTGGGCACTGTGCTCTGTGCCCTCTCTCAGATTCCTGTAGGCACTGTGCTCTGTCCCCTCTATCAGATTCCTGTAGGCACTGTGCTCTGTCCCCTCTCTCAAATTCCTGTAGGCACTGTGCTCTGTGCCCCCTTTCAGAGTCCTGTAGGCACTGTGCTCTGTGCCCTCTATCAGATTCCTGTAGGCACTGTGCTCTGTCCCCTCTATCAGATTCCTGTAGGCACTGTGCTCTGTCCCCTCTATCAGATTCCTTTAGGCACTGTGCTCTGTGCCCTCTATCGGATTCCTGTAGGCACCGTGCTCTGTGCCCTCTATCAGATTCCTGTAGGCACTGTGCTCTGTGCCCTCTATCAGATTCCTGTAGGCACTGTGCTCTGTGCCCTCTCTTAAATTCCTGTAGGCACTGTGCTCTGTGCCCTCTCTCAGATTCCTGTAGGCACTGTGCTCTGTCCCCTCTATCAGATTCCTGTAGGCACAGAGCTCTGTCCCCTCTATCAGATTCCTGTAGGCACTGTGCTCTGTCCCCTCTATCAGATTCCTGTAGGCACTGTGCTCTGTCCCCTCTATCAGATTCCTGTAGGCACTGTGCTATGTGCCCCCTATCAGACTCCTGTAGGCACTGTGCTCTGTCCCCTCTATTAGATTCCTGTAGGCACTGTGCTCTGTGCCCTCTTTCAGATTCCTGTAGGCACTGTGCTCTGTGCCCTCTATCAGATTCCTGTAGGCACTGTGCTCTGTGCCCTCTATCAGATTCCTGTACGCACTGTGCTCTGTGCCCTCTATCTGATTCCTGTCGGCACTGTGCTCTTTCCCCTCTATCAGACACCTGTAGGCACTGTGCTCTGTGCCCCCTTTCTGACTCCTGTGCACATTTGGCTCTTGCTCTCTAACCGATTCCTCTATACCCTGTGCTCTGTGCCCTCTATCAGAATCCTATACTTGCTGTGCCCGGTGCCCTTTAGCAGACTGCGGTAGACCCTATGCTCTGTGCCCTCTATCAGACTCCTGTTTACCCTGTCCCCTCTGTCACACTCCTCTGTACCCTCTGCTCTGTACCCTCCATCAGACTCCTGTGTACCCTGTGCTCTGTGCTCTCTATCAGACTCCTGTACACCCTGTGCCATCTATCAGACTCCTCTAGGCCCTGTGCTCTGTGAATTCCATAAGATTCCTGTACACCCGTTGCTCCTTGCCATCTATAAGCTTTCTGTACGCCCTGTGCTCTGTGACCTCTATGGGACTCTTGTAACCCAGGGCTCTGTGCTTTCTATCAGACTCCTCTTCACTCTGTTCTGTGTGCCCTTTATTAGACTCCTGTACACCCTGTGCCCTCTATCAGACCCCTGTACACCCTGTGCTCTATGCCCTCTATCAGACTCCTATACACCCTGTGCTCTATGCCCTCTATCAGACTCCTATACACCCTGTGCCCTATGCCCTCCATCAGACTCCTATACACACTGTGCTCTATGCCCTCTATCAGAATTCTGTACACCCTGTGCTCTATGCCCTCTATCAGACTCCTATACACCCTGTGCTCTATGCCCTCTATCAGACTCCTATACACACTGTGCTCTATGCCCTCTATCAGACTCCTATACACCCTGTGCTCTATGCCCTCTATCAGACTCCTATACACCCTGTGCCCTATGCCCTCTATCAGACTCCTATACACACTGTGCTCTATGCCCTCTATCAGAATTCTGTACACCCTGTGCTCTATGCCCTCTATCAGACTCCTATACACCCTGTGCTCTATGCCCTCTATCAGACTCCTATACACACTGTGCTCTATGCCCTCTATCAGACTCCTATACACCCTGTGCTCTATGCCCTCTATCAGACTCCTATACACCCTGTGCCCTATGCCCTCTATCAGACTCCTATACACACTGTGCTCTATGCCCTCTATCAGACTCCTATACACACTGTGCTCTATGCCCTCTATCAGATTCCTATAGGCACTGTGCTCTGTCCCCTCTATCAGATTCCTGTAGGCACTGTGCTCTGTCCCCTCTATCAGACTCCTGTAGGCACTGTGCTCTGTGCCCTCTATCAGATTCCTGTAAGCACTGTGCTCTGTCCCCTCTATCAGATTGCTGTAGGCACTGTGCTCTGTGCTCTCTCTCAGATTCCTGTTGGCACTGTGCTCTGTGCCCTCTATCCGATTCCTGTAGACGCTGTGCTCTGTCCCCTCTATCAGATTCCTTTAGGCACTGTGCTCTGTGCCACCCATCAGACTCCTGTTGGCACTGTGCTCTGTGCCCTCTCTCAGATTCCTGTAGGCACAGTGCTCTGTGCCCTCTATCTGATTCCTGTAGGCACTGTGCTCTGTGCCCTCTCTTAAATTCCTGTAGGCACTGTGCTCTGTGCCCTCTCTTAAATTCCTGTAGGCACTGTGCTCTGTGCCCTCTCTTAAATTCCTGTAGGCACTGTGCTCTGTCCCCTCTATCAGATTCATGTTGGCACTGTGCTCTGTCCCCTCTATCAGATTCCTGTAGACACTGTGCTCTGTGCCCTCTGTTAGATTCCAGTAGGCACTGAGCTCTGTCCCCTCTATCATATTCCTGTAGGCACTGTGCTCTGTCCCCTCTATCAGATTCCTGTAGGCACTGTGCTCTGTGCCCTCTATCAGATTCCTGTAGGCACTGTGCTCTGTCCCCTCTATCAGATTCCTGTAGTCACTGTGCTCTGTCCCCTCTATCAGATTCCTGTAGGCACTGTGCTCTGTGCCCTCTATCAGATTCCTGTAGGCACTGTGCTCTGTCCCCTCTATCAGATTCCTATAGGCACTGTGCTCTGTGCCCTCTATCAGATTCCTGAAAGCACTGTGTTCTGTCCCCTCTATCAGATTGCTGTAGGCACTGTGCTCTGTGCTCTCTCTCAGATTCCTGTAGGCACTGTGCTCTCTGCCCTCTATCCGATTCCTGTAGACACTGTGCTCTGTGCCACCCATCAGACTTCTGTAGGCACTGTGCTCTGTGCCCTCTCTCAAATTCCTGTAGGCACTGTGCTCTGTGCCCTCTATCATATTCCTGTAGACACTGTGCTCTGTGCCACCTATCAGACTCCTGTGGGCACTGTGCTCTGTGCCCTCTCTCAGATTCCTGTAGGCACTGTGCTCTGTCCCCTCTATCAGATTCCTGTAGGCACTGTGCTCTGTCCCCTCTCTCAAATTCCTGTAGGCACTGTGCTCTGTGCCCCCTTTCAGAGTCCTGTAGGCACTGTGCTCTGTGCCCTCTATCAGATTCCTGTAGGCACTGTGCTCTGTCCCCTCTATCAGATTCCTGTAGGCACTGTGCTCTGTCCCCTCTATCAGATTCCTTTAGGCACTGTGCTCTGTGCCCTCTATCGGATTCCTGTAGGCACCGTGCTCTGTGCCCTCTATCAGATTCCTGTAGGCACTGTGCTCTGTGCCCTCTATCAGATTCCTGTAGGCACTGTGCTCTGTGCCCTCTCTTAAATTCCTGTAGGCACTGTGCTCTGTGCCCTCTCTCAGATTCCTGTAGGCACTGTGCTCTGTCCCCTCTATCAGATTCCTGTAGGCACAGAGCTCTGTCCCCTCTATCAGATTCCTGTAGGCACTGTGCTCTGTCCCCTCTATCAGATTCCTGTAGGCACTGTGCTCTGTCCCCTCTATCAGATTCCTGTAGGCACTGTGCTATGTGCCCCCTATCAGACTCCTGTAGGCACTGTGCTCTGTCCCCTCTATTAGATTCCTGTAGGCACTGTGCTCTGTGCCCTCTTTCAGATTCCTGTAGGCACTGTGCTCTGTGCCCTCTATCAGATTCCTGTAGGCACTGTGCTCTGTGCCCTCTATCAGATTCCTGTACGCACTGTGCTCTGTGCCCTCTATCTGATTCCTGTCGGCACTGTGCTCTTTCCCCTCTATCAGACACCTGTAGGCACTGTGCTCTGTGCCCCCTTTCTGACTCCTGTGCACATTTGGCTCTTGCTCTCTAACCGATTCCTCTATACCCTGTGCTCTGTGCCCTCTATCAGAATCCTATACTTGCTGTGCCCGGTGCCCTTTAGCAGACTGCGGTAGACCCTATGCTCTGTGCCCTCTATCAGACTCCTGTTTACCCTGTCCCCTCTGTCACACTCCTCTGTACCCTCTGCTCTGTACCCTCCATCAGACTCCTGTGTACCCTGTGCTCTGTGCTCTCTATCAGACTCCTGTACACCCTGTGCCATCTATCAGACTCCTCTAGGCCCTGTGCTCTGTGAATTCCATAAGACTCCTGTACACCCGTTGCTCCTTGCCATCTATAAGCTTTCTGTACGCCCTGTGCTCTGTGACCTCTATGGGACTCTTGTAACCCAGGGCTCTGTGCTTTCTATCAGACTCCTCTTCACTCTGTTCTGTGTGCCCTTTATTAGACTCCTGTACACCCTGTGCCCTCTATCAGACCCCTGTACACCCTGTGCTCTATGCCCTCTATCAGACTCCTATACACCCTGTGCTCTATGCCCTCTATCAGACTCCTATACACCCTGTGCCCTATGCCCTCCATCAGACTCCTATACACACTGTGCTCTATGCCCTCTATCAGAATTCTGTACACCCTGTGCTCTATGCCCTCTATCAGACTCCTATACACCCTGTGCTCTATGCCCTCTATCAGACTCCTATACACACTGTGCTCTATGCCCTCTATCAGACTCCTATACACCCTGTGCTCTATGCCCTCTATCAGACTCCTATACACCCTGTGCCCTATGCCCTCTATCAGACTCCTATACACACTGTGCTCTATGCCCTCTATCAGAATTCTGTACACCCTGTGCTCTATGCCCTCTATCAGACTCCTATACACCCTGTGCTCTATGCCCTCTATCAGACTCCTATACACACTGTGCTCTATGCCCTCTATCAGACTCCTATACACCCTGTGCTCTATGCCCTCTATCAGACTCCTATACACCCTGTGCCCTATGCCCTCTATCAGACTCCTATACACACTGTGCTCTATGCCCTCTATCAGAATTCTGTACACCCTGTGCTCTATGCCCTCTATCAGACTCCTATACACCCTGTGCTCTATGCCCTCTATCAGACTCCTATACACACTGTGCTCTATGCCCTCTATCAGACTCCTATACACACTGTGCTCTATGCCCTCTATCAGAATTCTGTACACCCTGTGCCCTATGCCCTCTATCAGACTCCTATACACACTGTGCTCTATGCCCTCTATCAGACTCCTATACACACTGTGCTCTATGCCCTCTATCAGACTCCTATACACACTGTGCTCTATGCCCTCTATCAGACTCCTATACACACTGTGCTCTATGCCCTCTATCAGAATTCTGTACACCCTGTGCTCTATGCCCTCTATCAGACTCCTATACACCCTGTGCCCTATGCCCTCTATCAGACTCCTATACACCCTGTGCTCTATGCCCTCTATCAGACTCCTATACACCCTGTGCCCTATGCCCTCTATCAGACTCCTATACACACTGTGCTCTATGCCCTCTATCAGAATTCTGTACACCCTGTGCTCTATGCCCTCTATCAGACTCCTATACACCCTGTGCTCTATGCCCTCTATCAGACTCCTATACACACTGTGCTCTATGCCCTCTATCAGACTCCTATACACACTGTGCTCTATGCCCTCTATCAGAATTCTGTACACCCTGTGCTCTATGCCCTCTATCAGACTCCTATACACCCTGTGCTCTATGCCCTCTATCAGACTCCTATACACACTGTGCTCTATGCCCTCTATCAGACTCCTATACACACTGTGCTCTATGCCCTCTATCAGACTCCTATACACACTGTGCTCTATGCCCTCTATCAGAATTCTGTACACCCTGTGCCCTATGCCCTCTATCAGACTCCTATACACACTGTGCTCTATGCCCTCTATCAGACTCCTATACACACTGTGCTCTATGCCCTCTATCAGACTCCTATACACACTGTGCTCTATGCCCTCTATCAGACTCCTATACACACTGTGCTCTATGCCCTCTATCAGAATTCTGTACACCCTGTGCTCTATGCCCTCTATCAGACTCCTATACACCCTGTGCCCTATGCCCTCTATCAGACTCCTATACACCCTGTGCCCTATGCCCTCTATCAGACTCCTATACACCCTGTGCTCTATGCCCTCTATCAGACTCCTATACACACTGTGCTCTATGCCCTCTATCAGACTCCTATACACCCTGTGCCCTATGCCCTCTATCAGACTCCTATACACCCTGTGCTCTATGCCCTCTATCAGACTCCTATACACCCTGTGCCCTATGCCCTCTATCAGACTCCTATACACACTGTGCTCTATGCCCTCTATCAGAATTCTGTACACCCTGTGCTCTATGCCCTCTATCAGACTCCTATACACCCTGTGCTCTATGCCCTCTATCAGACTCCTATACACACTGTGCTCTATGCCCTCTATCAGAATTCTGTACACCCTGTGCTCTATGCCCTCTATCAGACTCCTATACACACTGTGCTCTATGCCCTCTATCAGAATTCTGTACACCCTGTGCTCTATGCCCTCTATCAGACTCCTATACACCCTGTGCTCTATGCCCTCTATCAGACTCCTATACACACTGTGCTCTATGCCCTCTATCAGACTCCTATACACACTGTGCTCTATGCCCTCTATCAGAATTCTGTACACCCTGTGCTCTATGCCCTCTATCAGACTCCTATACACCCTGTGCCCTATGCCCTCTATCAGACTCCTATACACCCTGTGCTCTATGCCCTCTATCAGACTCCTATACACCCTGTGCCCTATGCCCTCTATCAGACTCCTATACACACTGTGCTCTATGCCCTCTATCAGAATTCTGTACACCCTGTGCTCTATGCCCTCTATCAGACTCCTATACACCCTGTGCTCTATGCCCTCTATCAGACTCCTATACACACTGTGCTCTATGCCCTCTATCAGACTCCTATACACCCTGTGCTCTATGCCCTCTATCAGACTCCTATACACACTGTGCTCTATGCCCTCTATCAGACTCCTATACACACTGTGCTCTATGCCCTCTATCAGAATTCTGTACACCCTGTGCTCTATGCCCTCTATCAGACTCCTATACACCCTGTGCTCTATGCCCTCTATCAGACTCCTATACACACTGTGCTCTATGCCCTCTATCAGACTCCTATACACACTGTGCTCTATGCCCTCTATCAGACTCCTATACACACTGTGCTCTATGCCCTCTATCAGAATTCTGTACACCCTGTGCTCTATGCCCTCTATCAGACTCCTATACACACTGTGCTCTATGCCCTCTATCAGAATTCTGTACACCCTGTGCTCTATGCCCTCTATCAGACTCCTATACACACTGTGCTCTATGCCCTCTATCAGACTCCTATACACACTGTGCTCTATGCCCTCTATCAGACTCCTATACACACTGTGCTCTATGCCCTCTATCAGAATTCTGTACACCCTGTGCTCTGTCCCCACTCATAGAGCCCCCCCCGCAGCAACCACCGCTCTCTTCTCTCGGCTGGAATCCAAGATGGGTCGTGTCAGGTCTAAGACAGTCAAGAAAGCCGCCCGAGTGATCATTGAGAAATACTACACCCGCCTTGGCAATGACTTTCACACCAACAAAAGGGTCTGCGAGGAGATTGCCATCATCCCCAGCAAGAAACTTTGCA
Source organism: Cetorhinus maximus (assembly GCF_964194155.1). NCBI lineage: Eukaryota > Metazoa > Chordata > Chondrichthyes > Lamniformes > Cetorhinidae > Cetorhinus > Cetorhinus maximus. Next base: position 42,984,751 of record NC_135899.1, read on the forward strand.
ACATGTGACTCCTGTGCATGCTGTGCTTGGTGCCCTGAATCAGATTGCTCCAGACCCTGTGCTTTGTGACCTCTACCTGACTCCTGTATATCCTGTGCACTCTTCCCTCTATCAGACTCCTGTACACAATGTGCTCTGTCCTTCTCCTGTACACCCTGTGCTCTGTCCCTCTATCAGGCTCCTGTACACCCTGTGCTCTGTTCCCTCTATCAGACTTCTGTACACCCTGTGCTCTGTTCCCTCTATCAGACTCCTGTACACCCTGTGCTCTGTCCTTCTACCAGGCTCCTGTACACCCTGTGCTCTGTCCTTCTACTAGGCTCCTGTACACCCTGGGCTCTGTGCCTTCTATCAGACTCCTGCACACCCTGTGCTCTGTCCCTCTATCAGACTCCTGTACACAATGTGCTCTATCCCTCTACCAGGCTCCTGTACACCCTGTGTTCTGTTTCCTCTACCAGGCTCCTGTATACCCTGTGCCCTGTGCCCTCTATCAGACTCCTGTACACCCTGTGCTCTGTGCCCTCTACCAGGCTCCTGTACACCCTGTGCTCTGTGCCCTCTATCAGACTCCTGTACACCCGGAGCTCTGTCCCTCTACCAGGCTCCTGTACGCCCTGTGCCCCCTCAGACTCCTGTACACCTTGTGTTCTGTTCCCTCTATCAGACTCCTGTACACCTTGTGTTCTGTTCCCTCTATCAGGCTCCTGTACACCCTGTGCTCTGTTCCCTCTATCAGGCTCCTGTACACCCTGTGCTCTGTTCCCTCTATCAGACTCCTGTACACCCTGTGTTCTGTTCCCTCTATCAGGATCCCGTACACCCTGTGCTCTGCCCCTCTACCAGGCTCCTGTACACCCTGTGCTCTGTTCCCTCTATCAGACTCCTGTACACCCTGTGCTCTGTGCCCTCTATCAGACTCCTGTACACCCTATGCTCTGTGCCCTCTATCAGACTCCTGTACACCCCGTGCTCTGTGCCCTCTACCAGTCTCCTGTACACCCTGTGCTCTGTGCCCTCTATCAGACTCCTGTACACCCTATGCTCTGTGCCCTCTATCAGACTCCTGTACACCCCGTGCTCTGTGCCCTCTACCAGTCTCCTGTACACCCTGTGCTCTGTGCCCTCTCTCAGACACCTGTACACCCTGTGCTCTGTGCCCTCTATCAGACTCCTGTACACCCTGTGCTCTTTGCCCTCTACCAGGCTCCTGTACACCCTGTGCTCTGTTCCCTGTATCAGATTGCTGTACACCCCCTGTTTAGATAAGACGTCAGAATGATTCACTTTGGCAGATGATGAGTGCAGGTAGAGACAGCAGAACTTTTGGGATCATTGAGGTAACTGACTGCCTGGGTAATGCACTTTAGAGACCAGTTCAGAAGCATGGCAATCCTGGGGACGTGGTGGCATAGTGGTACTGCCACTGGACTGGTATTCCAGAGAGGTTCGAATCCCAGCATGGCAAAATCTGATGGTGAAATTTGAATTCAATTAAAATCTGAGAACCACCATTGTTGATTGTTGTAAAAATCTTTCTGGTTCACTAGTACCCTTTGGAGAAGGAAATTTGTCATCAGACCCCACAGCAATGTGGTTGATTCTTAAATGCTTCTCTGAACAAGGGATGGGCAATAAATGTTATGCCCACATCCCTTGAACGAAAGTCACTGTATGCCATAGTCTCAATGGCGCAGTATGAGAGGACATCTGCAAAGGTGCCCTGCAGCCCCATAACGGTGTCACTGACTGTTTGCACAGATCCTGGCACATCTTACTTGGTAATGACCATCATCTGCAAGAATGCCTGCCACACACAGGCAGTAAAGTGCTGGCACATCCAGTTACAATAAAACTCACCTGGGCTCTGCCTCAGTCAGGCTGATGCAGTGAGTTGGTGCTATTCGTTGACATGGGCTCCATTGCCCTTGCAACCACCTCCTGTGGCTCCATCTGAACTTCAGAAACCATCACTCAGGGGTTCAGGTGCTGAGTTGCTCCATTGTGCACTTGTAGGTTCATCCCTAAACCTTGGCTTCCTCCTTCTTCAATGTTAGCCATGGCTCAGTTGGTAGCTCTTCCTACCTCTGAGTCAGAAGAGGTACCACACTCTCAGGCAGGGCATTCCAGACCTTAATCACTTGCTGAGTGAAAAAGTTTTTCCTCAAGTTGCCATTGCTTCTTTTACCAATGACCTTAAATCTGTGCCCTATGCTTCTCGATCCTTCCACCAATGGGAACAGTTTCTCCCTACCTACTCTGGCCAGACCCCTCATGATTTTGAAAACCTCTATCAAATCCCCTCTCAACCTTCTCTTCTTCAAGGAGAACAGTCCTAACTTCTCCAATGAACTGATACCCTGTCTCTTATATGGATGTAAAATATCCCATGACACTACTTTGTAGATGAGCAGGGGAGTTATCCCCATGTCCTGATCAACATTTACCTTTCAACCAGCCTCACTAAAAAGAACAGAGATTTGGTTAATGTGTGTGGCAACAGTGACTACAACAGTGACTACACTTCAAGAAGTATTTTATTGGCTGCTTTGGGTGTTTGGAAAAGATGATATATAAATGTAAGTCTTTCTCTTCACTCATTTTTTTGCTTGTGGGATGTTGTTTTGCATAAAATGGCTGCCAAATTTGACTACTGTTCAAAGTGGCTCACTGAAGCACTTTGACAAGTTTCTGAAATAAGGAAGCATTATATTAATGCTGGAGTGTTTTTAAGTGAGTGACTGGCTAGTCAGTTTACTATTGCAAATAAAGCACTTATTTCAAATAAAAGGCTAAAAAAACTTCTGAATCATTTAATAATCCAGGAAAGTAAAATATTACCCACTCTGCATTATCCTAGAGGTCAAGGGTGTCTTGAAAATTACAAAGGATAAAACTCATTTAACTTTCATATACTGACCCGGGCACATCTGTCACCTAAAATGCCTTGCTGTGCAACATTTCCCTGTGAGATCCCTGCTAGGCTGTGATTTTATCATTAAAAACACATGCAGACTTCTGAAAAAAGTCAGACTCGCTTCTTGACATGTGATGTGCACAATAGTTCATATTAAAACCTTGGCACTCTACTCCATCAGCTGCTGGGCTCCTGACACATGCAATTTTAAAAATAAAATTAGGAGATAGGAGATGGATTGTTCTATTGGGGATTCTGTGCTTTGTAATTGGTTGGTTTGTAGGCAGAGAACCAATGGGGCCTGATATTCTTTATTCATTCATGGAATGTGGGCTTCGCTGGCTGGGCCAGCATTTATTGCCCATCCCTAATTGCCCTTGAGAAGGTGGTGGTGAGCTGCCTTCATGAACCGCTGCAGTCTATGTGGTGTAGGTACACCCACAGTGCTGTTAGGGAGGAAGTTCCAGGATTTTGACCCAGTGACAGTGAAGGAACGGTGATATATTTCCAAGTGAGGAATGTGTGTGGCTTGGAGGGGAACTTCCAAGCGGTGGTGTTCCCATCTATCTTCTGCCCTTGTCCTTCTAGATGGTAGCAGTTGTGGGTTTGGAAGGTGCTGTCTAAGAAGCCTTGGTGAGTTGCTGTAGGTCACTGCATCTTGTAGATGGTACACACTGCTGCCACTGTGTGTCAGTGGTGGAGGGAGTGAATGTTTGTGGATGGGGTGCCAATCAAGTGAGCTGCTTTGCCCTGGACGGTGTCAAGCTTCTTGAGTGTTCTGGGAGCTGCACTCATCTAGGCAAGTGGAGAGTATTCCATCACACTCCTGACTTGTGCCTTGCAGATGGTGGACAGGCTTTGGGGAGTCAGGAGGTGAGTTACTCACCGCAGGCTTTCTAGCCTCTGACCTGCTCTTGTTGCCACAGTGTTTATATGGCTAGTTCAGTTTCAGAATCACACAGAACAGCAGGCCCCAGCTCTCTGTGCTGAGCTAGCAGGTTTCAGACAGGTGGTAATTGGTGTCATCCATCCCTCGGTTAGGGAAAGAAACTACAAAGAACCAGCCAGGTTCCTGTTCTGGAACACTGTCCAGAGATTTGGGATTGAGAAGTCAGAATCAGCAGGTGCATTTATCTGATTCCTTTAAACCTAGAGCAGGGCCAGGAATCTTTGTGCAAAAATGAGGTTAGGACTTTTGACAGTTATTCTAGTGAAAGGGTTAGCGTTAGAGTGTTGTGCTAATAAGATACGCCTGTTTAAGAGTTTCAAATCAAGAAACAACTTGGTCCTGACTGTTAATTATCGTGATTTGAAATGCCTGGAGCTGCAAAAGCAGATAGTGGCAGGTTTAGCACTCAAATACAGATGAGGCACAATTTTTGTGGAGCAGTATTTATGGATTCAATTCACCCCATTGCACTGAAGGTGTGGAGTGCCTTGGCTCAGGGACCGGTGAGAGGATGCACAGGCTCTCAGACATAGCACTGGAGGCCCTGGTGGTGGAGATCCAGAAGAGGGATATCCTGTACCTGAGGGGCGAAGGAGTCCATCTCACTATCCTGCAGCAGCTGGTGCTGCTCTGTCTGTCCTCCCCGCTCCTCCCATAGGAACACAAGAAATAGGAGCAGGACCATACGGCCCAGCGAGCTGCTCCACCATTCAATATGATCATGGCCGATCTTGGGCTTCAGCTCCATTTTCCCGCCCGCTTCCCCATATCCCTTAATTCCCTGAGAGACCAAAAAATCTGTCCATGCCAGCCTGAAATGTATTCAACAATGCAGCATCCACAACCTCTGAGGTAGAGAATTCAAAGTTTGACAACTCTTTGAGTGAAGAAATTTCTTCTCATCTCAGTCCTAAATGATCGGACTGTGTCCTCATGTTTTAGATTCTCCGATCAGCAGAAACAATCTTTCAGCATCCACCCTATCAAACCCCTTCAGAATTTGTAATGTTTCAATGAGATTGCCTCTCATTCAAACTCCAGAGAAAATGAGCCCAATTTACTCAGCCTCTCATCAGAGGACAACCCCCTCATCCCAGGGACCAACTTAGTGAACCTTCACTGTACCGCCTCTAATGCAAGTATATCCTCCCTTAAATGTGGAGACCAAAAATGCTTACAGTAGTCCTGGTACAGTAGTACAGTAGTCCAAAACCCTGTGCAATTGTAGCAAGAATTCTTTATCCTTGTCCTCCAATCCCCTTGCAATAAAGGCCAATGTGCCATTTGCCTTTTTAAAATTTTTTCATGAGATGTGGGCTTCACTGGCTAGGCCAGCATTTTTATTGCCCATCCCTAATTGCCCTTGAGAAGGTGGTGGTGAGCCACTTTCTTGAACTGCTGCAGTCCATGTGGTGTAGGTACACCCACAGTGCTGTTAGGGCAGGAGTTCCAGGATTTGACCCGGCGACAGTGAAGGAATGGCAATATATTTCCGAGTCAGGATGGTGTGTGGCTTGGAGGGGAACTTCTGGGTGGTGGTGTTCCCATCTATCTGCTGCCATTGTCCATCTAGATGGTAGTGGTCGTGGGTTTGGAAGGTGCTGTCAAAGGAGCCATGATGAATTCCTGCAGTGCATCTTGTAGATGGTACACACTGCTGCTACTGTGCGTTGGTGCTGGAGGGAATGGATGTTGAAGATGGTGGATGGGGTGCCAATCAAGCGGGCTGCTTTGTCCTGGATGGTGTCAAGCTTCCTGAGTATCCAGGCAAGTGGGGAGTATTCCATCACACTCCTGATTTGTGCCTTGTAGATGGTGGACAGGCTTTGGGGAGTCAGGAGGTGAGGTACTCGCTGCAGGATTCCCAAACGCTGATTAGCTTTCCTATTTGCTTGCTGCACCTGCATGCTAACTTTCTGCACTTTTTGTACAAGCACACTCAAATCTCTGAAAATCAACACTTACAAATTTCTCACCTTTAAGAAAAATATTATTTTCTATTCCTCTAACCAAAGTGAATAACTTCACACTTCCCTCTATTACGCTCCATCTGCCATCTTGTTGCCCACTCCCTTAACCTGTCCATATCTCTTTGCAGCCTCTCAGTGTCCTCCCCACAGCTTACCTTTCCATCTAGACTGGTATCATCAGCAAATGTAGATTCATCTAAGTTGTTAATATAGATTGTAAATAGCTGAGGCCCCAGCACTACCATTCCTCATCCAGACCATGGGGGATCCCAATGAAGGTGCCATTGACCAGCACACCCTTTCTCCTGGTAACTCCTATAAGGTGTTCAATATGGTAAAGTAGCTCTTTTTAGGCGAGGTCCTCAGAGTTTCGAGAAGAAATGTTATAGAGCGTTCGTAAAGTCTTGACAAAGTCTCAAAGCCTCAAACAGCAAGTGAATAGTTAAAGGTAATTTACCTTTAAGCAGTGCTTGAAATCCTCTGATCTAGTTTACTCCTAATCAGCTGAACCCGAAATTTGTGTCAATGTAACAACACTCAGGGATTCATCAATGAACCCTTGTCGGTACTGGAGTACATCACATGATGACACATGATCCCCCTACTGCATTGAGGTTCAGGCTATAAACCAAAGGCAAATGTATTTAAAAGATGAACCTACATTTCTATAGTGCCTTTCGCAATCTCAAAATGTCCTGATTCCCAAAGCATTTCATGACCAATGAAGTAATTTTGAAATGTAGGGCTGAATGTTCCCAGAATTGCACTAAGTGCAGTAGCAGGCGGGTAAAATGGAGTCCTACCTGCCGATGAAAATAGCGGGTTTTCACACTGTATTGTCCCGAGCCCACCTCATTATATATTCACTCCCGCGAAACACGACATTTCCATGGCGGGCTGGCTCTCATCCACCCGCTCGCCATCACCCCGCTGTTGCATCACACCGGCTGCCATCTTTAAAAGGCAGCTGCCAGCAAAGCGCTCATCGCCACCAGCTCACCACCGCTGCCAGAGAGACGTGGTCAGCAAAGGAAAAAAGACCGCAGCCTGCCTGCTTCAACAACGGGTCCCTCGAGCGACTGCTGGATGCCATGGATGGGTAGCAATGTCACCAACCCGGCTTGGGAGGCGGTGGCCGCGGTAGTCAGTGTGAACGCCCTGCAGAGGAGGACAGCCACCCAGCGCCACAAAAGAATGAATGATCTCCTCCGTTCCACCAGGGTAAGTCACTCTTTTCATCACTCCCAACTCACACACTGACAAACCCATCACACATCCACAGGGCCCTCACTCACTGTCAGTGCAAGGGACATCACCATTCACTCTCTCACACTCACCGTCATTGTCCTCATCCCGTCTATGGGATCACTCACCACCCACACAGGCCAGGCATACTTATCATCTGGCCCGGCAGGCATCCTCAGCTCTATCCATGCAGGACAAACGGTCACAACAGGAGAGAGAGGTTGCAGACAGGTGGAGGGATGCCGGTGTAGGAATTTGCAGATTGCCACAGTCTTAGAATGATACTCATGGGTTAATATAGCATGATCTGTCTATTGCTTGCAAACACCTGATGGCCATGACTAACTCGGGAAAGAATGTAGCAAACAAGATAAGTCCTTTGTTTATACCATACTATAAAGTTGAATTCGGAATTCACCTATGGACTGGGTTCGCGACTGGTGCCAAGGAACATGAGGATATGTCTCGACCAGCCATCGTCGCAGGGTCCCCGATGGGCAGGACGTGAGATTATTGCTTGTAGTTGTGTAAATATAATAAAGTAACATTTATAATCAGTTGTCTCCTTTGATCTCCAGCTGTTGTGTTACACAGGGTAACACTTTGTTCCGATCTGACCGATATTAGTGGAATCAAAGTTCTGACAGAATTCAAAAACAGAGCCATCCAGCTGGCCGGCAATGACTGGGACCGGTCCTGTGCTGCTCTACCAAGTGAGGATCCAGCAGTGCAACATCCATCAATAACCATGCTGTGCGTGATGTGTCCTGTTTCACAGGCCACTGCCATGCACTAATTATCTCCCCTTGCTTTCAGAGGCACATCTGCCAAACAGCCGACTGAGTCCATGACCCACGGCCTCCAAACAAGCCCTGAAGAAACCTCTGAAGAGGAATCTGATGACACCCTCCCTGAAGTCCCGTCACAGCGCTCACCCACACCCTCCACCAGCGCAGAGACACACACCTCGGTGGGACTGAGCTTTAGAGTAGCCTCGGGATCACAATCTGGTGAGCACATCGCACTGTCTGATCCACAGCAGGCGGAGGCAGGGACTTCCCAGGTCCCCGGCACTCGGAGGACTGCTGGAGGCCAGAATGTTGCTGAGTCCGAGTCAGATGATGAGCCTCTGGCCTCAGTCATGTCACAGTTGCTGGAGCTGCAAAGGCAGGCTCAGGAAGGGATGTCCGCCGCACTCCTCAGGTTGCAAGGCACGATGGAGGAGTCCGTCTTCAGTCTGAGGTGATAGCGCCGGCATTGCAACGCACCGAGGTCAATACTGGCAGGATGGCAGCCGCCATGGAGACCTTGGTCCAGGACATCACTCCTGCACTGCTGCACGGGCTTAACTCCATCGCTGATGTCATTGTTGGCCTCCAACAGTGTGTATGTGAGAGGGGTGCCGGGCAGCTCGATCTCACTCCACTACCCCTTCCTCTCACGGAGTCAGCCAGGGGCCCTCAGGCACCCATAGGGAGTAGAATCAGCAGGTGCACACTCCAGGCCCACCTACCCAGGTGACTCTGGGAGTGACCGGCCCATCCGAATCCCCTCTTCCTGTGACCCCAGCAGCTCCAGTTCCACAGGCTGAGGAGGGAGACCTTGTCACACAGCAGGACCCCGAAAGCAGGCCAGGGCCCTCCAAGTTTCAGCCCTCCAGAGGACGCCCGCCAAAGTCATCACAGACAGGGAGTCACAGTCAGCAGGCTGCCTCCACCTCCGCTGTGGATGTCCGGGGAGCACCAAGATGTAGCGGCAGGGTTATGAAGGTTAAGGGAGATTAGTTGCACAGCCTGGGTATGGGTGTTAATCACTTGTACATACTGTTCCCTATTGTCAATAAACTCCCAAGAATGTCTCCCTGCCTATGGCTAATTGTTCTGATGAGCAGTGTTCTTGTCACTCGGATGTGAAACCTTTCTGCACAAGATAAAGGCAGGTGTCTCAGTCTAGGGCCTCTTCCCTGTGCTCTGTGCAGCCTTCAGACCAAAGTGATGGCCCAGCCTCACACTCCCTGGACACTTTACTGATGTCGGCACCTCGATGGTGCTGGTCATTGCTGCCAGAATGTAGTGGGCAGGCAACACAGAGTTCTCTCATACTCTGTGTGCTCTCAGCACCTTTAAGGTGGGGCTGGCCCCCATCACACCAGCATCTGTGACCAGTGATGCTGTGCACCAGCTCCTGGAGGAACGAGGTGCTGAAGGCGGACACAGCATCAAATGCGTCTAAAGTTTCATGGCTGCGTCTCTCTGAGATGGCCCTGATCATGGAGCGCAAGCGAGCTGCCCCCGGCCAGACAGGAGTCAGACATTCTCAGAGTCTATGTGAAGATCTATGGAGTGTCCTCACTGCATGTTGTCATCATCCTCCTGCAATCGAGTGACTATTAGAGCCCCCACTGCATCTCCATGACAGGAGCATTCTCACAGAGGATATTGGTGCTGAGATAAGCCAGACTGGAGTCAAACTTTCACAACTGCGATATGAGGATCTATGGGGTCACCTCACCGCATGTCGTCATCATCCTCCACAAATCTGGCAGCTATGAGGGTCTCCCGAGCGCACCTGCCTCGTCTAGCCAGTACGAGGGCCTCATCCCCATAATCATTGCCTCAGAGGATCTCCTCACCCTCATCCCCATCAGCGTCCTCCTCATCGGAGGAGACCTCCAGCTCCTCCTCAGCCAGCTCCTCCCCCCCGTTGCAGTGCCAGGTTATAAAAGGCACAGCAGATGATGATGATGCGTGACACCCTCTGTGGACTATATTGCAGGGCTCCAACAGACCAGTCCAGGCACCGGAACCGCATCTTCAGCATCCCGATGGTCTGCTCCACCAAGTTGCGAGTTGCAGCATTAGCCTCATTATAATGTCATCAGCCACAGCCTCTGAGGGTAGCCCTTGTCCCCGAGGAGCCATCCCTGCAGCCTCTGTGGACCCTGGAAGACTCCAGGGATCTGTGACTGAGGATATAGACGTCGTGCACACTCCCTGGAAACTGTGCGACCTGCAGGATGCGTTTCTGGTGGTCGCATACCAGCTGCACATTCAGTGAGTAGAAGCCCTTGTGGTCGATGAAGTCCGCTGAGTGTAGCGACAGAGACCCGAGCGCCACGAGTGCAGTCAATCGCACCCTGCACCTGTGGGAATCCCGAGATCTGGGTGAATCCAATGCCCCTTGCATCCTGGCTGTCCCGGTCCCGGGTGAAATGCACCAAGTTGTTGCCATGGAGAAGATGGCATCCGTGACCTCATGGATGCATTTGTGGATTCCACAGAGGTCACCTGTGGAGCTCTGAAAGGAGCCACTGGCATAGAAATTGAGCGCCATGGTCACTTTCACAGCCACTGGCAGTGGATACCCTCCATGTCCCCTTAGTGCCAAGTCCTGCAGTAAGTGGCAGATGTGAGCCACCAGGTCCCTAGACATGTGCAGTCGTCGGGGACACTGGTTCTCAGTCATCTGCAGGAATGACAGGTGGCATCTATAGACCCTGGGTATCGCTTGGCGCTGACCAGCCACAGCTCACTGTTGCTCCTGGGCAGTGTGCAGGAGCTCCTGCTGCCCCTTCTTGATGAGGTTGCTGCTCCTGCCTTAGCGCGGCCTGGTGTCTCAGTCTTCTACAGCCTCGGTAGGCCATCAGGCATACAGCTAGGTCACCAGGATCCATGACCCTGACGTGGTCCTCCCGCGGCATGAAAGAGAGAGAGAGAGAGAGAGACATGGTTATCATGGCTGTACTTAGCACCTTCCCTGGCCCTGTGTGACCGCCCCTTAATGCTTCCTGGAGAGTGCTGGTCACCCCTCAGATGGCCAGAGATGAGTGTGCTGCATGGCTGCCCTGTCACTCTGTGACATGGAGGACACTGGTCCAAACCAGGATGCTGACATTGCAAGGGGCTGTGAGCGCTTCCAGCAGTGACTGCTACATGACCAGCATCGGCGAGGAGATTGTACAATGTGTGCAGTCCAACTGCCCTGGGGTACAATAAAGTGGTGGCGGACTCACAGTCTGTGCCAGGGGGGTGGGGGGCAGACGGATAAGGTGTGGAGTGCTTGGTGGCCCTTTGGTGCCTCTGCGTTGCTTGCATGGGCAGGCAGGCTAGGAGGCCGACCCCAGTCATATCACTGTGGCTGCTCCTGATCTGTCTCAGTTGCAGAGACATGGTCAGTTTATACAGGTGACCACTTCCCTCACTTACCCTGCCCCCCACCTCGATTGCCTGTGTGCAGGATGTAGTGCCAGGGCAGCATTTGTTCCCCCCCTCACCCCAACTGACAACGGTCATTTCCGAGGCTGGCCAACACTTGCTCCCGGTCAGCCCACCCCTCAGCAGCTGCCTCTGAGGCTGGCCAGCACTTTCCCCTGGACACTTCCTTCTCTTCCCCTCCCCCCCCGCCCCAGCAGCAGTCGCCTCTGGGGCCAGGCATTAATTGCCCCCACCCCCTGGCACCAAGGCCTGTAGACAATGGGCAAGCTGTGGCGAATGCTGCTGCTCACTCACCTTAGTTCCCCCAAAATGAAGCCGCCAAGTGCACGATGCCTGTGTGCTGTTGTGAAACACATTGGCGTGCTTTCCCGCTGACGTGGTTGGACGATGCGGCGGGTTCCAAGAGCCTGGCGGGATGGCCTTTTAATGATGTGCTGATGTAATCCAATGAGCTCCCTGCCAACCGATGGCAGGAAACGTGGCCCGCTGTTGGCGGGCTGAGGGGACGATCGCGACCTGCCTTCACGCCGTCATGAAACAGGTTGCATCATATTTTCCACCGATGATGCCCGCCCACCAGCGGGCTTGGAAAATTCCACCCCTAATGTTGTAAGGTTGGAAATGTAGCAGCCGATTGGTTCACAAGTTTCCAGAAACAGCAAAAAGTGGTTAAATATTTGAAGCCAGGTCGTACAATTAGTTTAGGTTTGTTGTAGCACAAGATCTTTGGAGACATGATGAACCAAATAGTCTTCTGAATTGCAAGCTTCTTTGCCCAACCCACACCAAAAAAAAAGCTCAACACTAGCGCTATAACAAAAGGATTTTATTTCTAAAGATATATAAAGTAAAAGTGGGCTAATACCAAAGACTCCAGATTTCAGAAAATTCTTAAGACAGCTTTAAACAACAACAAATGCACCCAGTGTTTCACACAACACACTGGGGGCAGGGGTGAGGGTGGGGAGGAAAGAGAGTGAGAAATTGTAACACAATGTACACATACAATTAGAATATTTTCATTACCCTGGACAAGACATCCAACCATGTCAGAAGAGTGATTCGAACTCCCTGAATGAGGAGTCACAATGTCACCACCTTCCCGGAAACTCTTAACACAAAACTCTTTTTCTTTTAAAAAAAAAAGGACGGATAAGGAAGCTCACGAGTGGCTCTTGTATAGATATTGGGTCATCTCAGCAAAGATGATTCAAAAGGCAGGTATTTAATAAGAATGAGAGCAAAATACTGCAGATGCTGGAAATCTGAAACAGAAAGTGCTGGAAAAACTCAGCAGGTCTAACGGCATCTGTGGAAAGAAAAACAGTGTTAACGTTTTGAGTCCATATGACTCTTCTGCTCTGAAGAAGAGTCATAGACTCGAAATGTTAACTCTGTCTTTCTCTCCACAGATGCTGTTAGACCTGCTGAGTTTTTCCAGCACTTGCTGTTTTTATTTAATAAGAGTCATTGCCATAGAGGGAGGAATGGGTAGTTAATGAGAATTCTCTCCAGAGAGGGAGGTGTAGTTGTCTGATGAAAATCATCACCAGAGAGTAGGGACATGGGTATGCATTGAGAATTATCACTAGAGAAGGAGAAAGATGGTTGTTTGATGAGAATCATTGCAGAGCGGGGATATTTAATTAAAATCAGAGAGAACGTAAGATTTAAAGAGAATCATTGCCAGAGAGAGATGTTAAATGGAACAGGGGGATGGGAATCATTGACTAAACATTTTCTTTTATTGCACACACAAAAGTTAAACACTCCTTAGAATAAACTGTGCTTTATAAAACTGAAATGAAGCACAAATGTCACATAGAATTAATCAGCTTTTCTAAAAATGCATCAAAACTGTCCAGTTGGATTAAAGATCCTCTCTCTGTCTCAGTCACTTTGGATTTTGTCAATTTGTTCCCATGCTGAAGAAGGCCATTGCTGATGAACAGTTCACCAACAATTAGCAAGTGGCTAATTTTCAACTGCAAGTCCAGACAGTGGGGGACAATAGACTTCCAAACCTGGAGAGGGGTGTTGGGGGAATAGGAGACCTCAGTTAACTCGCTTCTCACCCACAGGCATCTTCCAGCAGTGCTGGGGATACTGGAGCACTAAACTTGCTAACTACTCCATCTCTCTAGCCCAGATGTGGCAAGTTTCACTGTAGAATGTGCCCAGATCACTGCCAAGATCAGTTAACTCAATACAAACATTAGAACTGAACCAAAGGACTGTCTTGTGTCAGCTAAGTTCTTAACTGAATCAGAAAGTACATCACTTGGCTGTATTTTTTCACCGTTGAGCAGTGGGGCAGTTTTTGATAGCTTTATACACTATAGGAGATGAGAGAAAAATAGATAAAGAAAGAGTTAAGGCCAGGGGTGGGCTTTGCCACATGGACAACTACAGGATAGCCAATGTGATCTTGAGCTGTGAGCAGATTTAGCATCAATGGTAAAAATTAGATTTCCAGTCAGGGGGGGAAGAATGGGGAAAAAACATATTGATGTATTGGAAATGGAAAGCATATGAAACAACAAACAAACAAACAAACGCTCTTGTTTGTCAACAGGCAAATACCCTTTCAGCAACATAATAGCAGAAATCTAGTCCTGGGGGATATGTAAAATACGAGGTTCAAGTATGACTAGATACCATTTTAAAATATTTCCAATCCAACCTCCAGACATTGAATCTTGCTGGGACAGAACTCCAAGGCCCCAACAGCCCTCCTATACCTCACCTAAGGGGCCAATCTTCTGTATGGGCTTAAGACAGGTATCAGTGGCAAGCTAATCACCAAGGTGGGAATGCATCACAACCACATCCAATCCCAGCCTCACCCAATATTCACATGCATTGCTGATCAACGAGCTCTGCTTGGAAGTGTAATCAGTAATGAGAACGCAAAATGGTTTCTTTCCTAATTAATAGACAGTGCAGAGACAAATGACTTGTTTAAGACATGAAACACAGAATGGAGTATTAAATCCACATCAATGTGATCTCAGCCTAACTCTGCTTCCAGCCCTTCACTTCACAGGCTGAGAAAAACATTCTATTGGGTATAAGGTTAGAAGGAACTAGATTCCCTCAGGTACAGTTAGTTCCAAAAACCAGCTGATATACATAAAGGAGGCATAATTTTTTTTAACGGGGATGGTGCAGACATTTTGAGCACAGAGTGTCAGCTGCTGGGGAATGTTGCGTTCAGTCCTAACCTAAGCACTCTAATGTCCCATCTTGAGAATTGCCCTCCCCCCTGTTCTGTCCCTGTGTTAATTGCTAATCCCACATCGGTCACCCTTAAAGGGTTGATAATGCTCAGAACCTGTACTCAGTTCTGTGCCCGAGGAACAGTTTACAGTGATTGAAGAGTTGGTGACCAGAGGACATGGATTTAAGGTAATAGGTGAAAGAACTAGAAGGAACGGGAGAAATATTGTTACACATTGAGTTACGATGATCTGGAAGCACTGCCTCAAAGGGTGGTGGAAGCAGATTCAATAACATTCAAAAGAGAATTAGTTAAGTATTTGAACTAAAAATAATTTGCAGAACTACAAGGAAAGTGGGATTAATTGTGTAGCTCTTTCAAAGAGAATTCACAGGCACTATGAGCTGAATAGACTCCTGTGCTGTATTATTCTATATGTAAACAGCAGGATTAAAAAACATTGATGAGATCAGGCCCCATCTGGCCAGGATGAACAGAAAACAGACAACCTTTAACACTCCAGAAAGATTGATAGCTTTCCATCTTTAAAAAAGCAAATTTTTCTGTGGATTCAAAGTCAAGCACTTACTGGTCTGGCTGACTGACCAACCTACAGCCAGGGTCATTGAAACAAATTACTGCACATTAATTAACACAAAATGATCTAGATTTAATATTACAGAAAATCAAAGTGACTCAGGTTCGTGATGTGTTCCAGACAGCACACTTTCATAATGTGTCTTGTTCATCCCTTTGGAAAATACAGAAACTCGACTGTACAGTCAAGCCTTATACAGGATGTTACCCTATTCAGACTAGCGACAATGGGAGGATACATTCTATTTTGGAAATTATAAAAGACTAGTAAATCAAACTGCTTGAATAGTGCTGAAACTGATTAAGTAATACTGACATAATTAAAAAATGGGTAACATATATTCCATGATTGGTGGCAGAATGGTTGGGGGTTTGAAGAAGCCTATGAGGTTCTATTAGGTTTAATACTAAATTATGCCTAAACTCAAGTTGATACGCTGGAACTTCCTAACCACCAGCATTGTGGGGAGCAATTTCACTCCACAGACAGCAGCAGTTTAAAAGTGCAGCCCATCACCAACTTCAACAACTAGGGATGGGCAGTAAATGCCAGCTCTATCAGCATTGCCCATGCCCTGAGAATGATTACAATGCTATGCAGAGTAGCACATAATGGGCTGATTGAATGTTCCAACTATATAGCTGAAGCATTTGAGTTCATATCAAGTACAGTACTCAATAATGTTCAGATTGGAACACATCTTTATCCACTTCTAGGCCACCGAAACACAGGGAAGACATTGAAGTGTTGGAAGCAGTGCAGGGAAAATTATTAGGGCTCAATTCCAGTGTCAAAGGGCACAGATATAAGGAAAGATGAAGGGGGACGAGAGAGTGTCACAAGATCGTAAATACTATAGAAAAGGGTACAATTGAAAAACAATTCAGGAGTAGGTCAATGAGATATTGCTACAAACTAGTCAAACACAATTACAGGGCTGATGTTAGGATGTTCTTCATGTAAAAATCAACACATGGAATGGGCTTCCATGTATAGTGGAGGCAAAAACCCCGGAAATATTCAAGAAACAATTGGATGTTGCAATAGGGATATTGCTATATGGATGGAGGGGCCTCTCTCGACCAAATTTATCTTGTGATATTTACCAGGGCAATGGAGGATACCAGGATAACCGTAGTATTTCTTACGAGCCACTTAGCAGCATGCCAGATCATCAGTGCTGGCCTCCAATTCCCAGTATTGTAGAGAAATCACCTGACATCCTGTCTGGAACAACATTACATATTTGGAAGCCGGCAAAACATGAACGGGGTCCCTCCCGGCTGGTTTGGGACATTTGTCAGGTAAGTTGCAGCACCTGGCCAATAAACCTGTCTATCTTCATGACCCTGTGCAGTTTGCTCATCAGTAGTATTATCAGCAATGTATAGTTAGATACAAATAAAGAAACAATTACTTTAAACACCAACATCCCAAACTCCAGTAAACTGTCAGCATTTCAAAAAAGGTCAGAAAGAGTTCTTAAACAACTCACAAAGGAATTAGATGGAAATTTAATCTCAGTTGTTCAACTGCAACACTAGATTGCAGTTATTCAGATTGACTGCACGGTTTGCAAACATTGTTCAACATTTCACTGGAATACTCTATGGAGTTCCACCTTATGTCTCTCTGGAGGAGATTGGGCCCTGGCCCCAGGTTTATACAATGCTTTGAATGTTGGTCTTGATTTTAAAATTCTCATCTTTGTTTTGAATCCCTCCATGGACTCGTTGCTCCCGATCTCTGACCTCATTCAGCCCCACAACTCTCCAAAGTATCTGCACTCAAGTAATTCTGGCCTCTTGAGCATCACCACACCTTCAGTTGTTTAGACCCCAAGCTCTGGAATACTCTTTCTACAGCTTGCTACCTCTAATTCATTTTCCTCCTTTAAGACACTCCTTAGAACCTTCCTCTTTGACAAAGTTTTTGGTCACATTTTGTTTTATAATGCTCCTGTGAAGTGCCTGGAACATTTTATGTTAAAGGCACCATATAAATTGAAGTAGTTGTTGGTGTATAACAATCTCTGACAATGCTGCACTGTAAATACATCTCATTGATCTTCTTGAATTTTGACTAATTTACATATACAGATCTTTTGATTCAATATTGACCAGGAATGCTGGTTTATAAATATAAAAGCAAAATACTGCGGATGCTGGAAATCTGAAACAAAAACAAAAATAGCTGGGAAAACTCAGCAGGTCTGACAGCATCTGCGGAGAGGAACATAGTTAACGTTTCGAGTCCGTATGATTCTTCATCAGAACCCACTGATGAACACAATCTAGTGTTCTGATGAAGAGTCATGTAGACTCGATACGTTAACTGTATTCCTCTCCGCAGATGCTGTCAGACCTGCTGAGTTGATGCTGGTTTATAAACCTGTTACTGGGAAACTATGGTTTAGTCCAGCTTTTAACGCCAGCTAAGGAACACACCTTGCTAGTTTACCTTCATTTAACTCAGGTCTATTTTTAGCATTTGTTGCATCATGTTTTTAAAAAAGCTGATTAACTTTAGTGAGCAACAACACTGTATAATTGAACAGAAACAGCAATACGGTCAGTTATGGTACAGCATCACCAGCACAGGCAGGAACTTTCCTTCCTACCTCTCCTCACGCATGAGTTTACAAAGTTCTATTCGGAAGGAGTTTATTGCAGTTTATGTATGTACAATTATTTTTGCTTAGCACAATGCAAGGGGAAAAAAACACTTTTTTAAAAAAGTCATTTTCCATCCTAGTTATTTAGTGACAGTACTATTTATACATGGCTTCGGTGGCAGTTGATTTCAGTTCTCTAATCCCTTTGCACTATTCCCCCGTGACCTGGGTAGGCTGTCCATCTGCAGTCTGGTTAGTGGATTGGATGAACATGGGCTGGGTGATGTCCTGTCCGGCCGGCATCGTGACCTGTTGAATCTGGTACAGTTGCTGCAGGGAACAAGGCAAATAACAGAAATGTACATTACAATCTCCCATTGACTGAACTGTAACATTACACAATAAACAAGAACATGCATTTCTAAGGTGGTCAAGGTGCAGGATCTCAAAACTTAGCTTTTTTGTGTACTATAAGTTAAATGTATGCTATTTGGCCAAGTGGTCCAAGTCAATGTTTAATGGTCTGTTCCATATAAGCCTCCTTCCACCCCTTGAAATCTCAATATCAGCACTTTACACCAGGGAGGAAAATAAACTGTGGCCACCAGGCAGGATAGGAAAATGAGGTAGGGTGACGGTACCCATGACAAGTTGGGGAAGAATGCTGAGCCATTTTTTTGAAAGCAGAGGTAGTGGTGATATGGCCAGGTGGTAGTGGGGAGGGGTGCAGTGACCGAGTGGGCTTCTCTTCCTTCCACTGGTAACACTCCATGTAAGAGGAGCTGAGAATATGTACAAGATACAGGGCAGGAACTTATTAAAATTGGGTGAAAAAGATTTGAAGGTGGTGAATGTGTGAATGTTGAAGCACTGGGGGATAGTGGAACTTGGCAGAGTATGACAGCATGACATAGTGTGAGGAAGTGAGCTGTGGTGATCTGGATGAGTTGAAGCTTCTGGTGAAAACGTGAACTAAAGATTCACTGACCAAAGGAAAAAGAAAGTTAATTTTAAACAACATCTATCACAATCTTAGGACATCCCAAAACACTTTAAAGCTAGCTTTGCATTACACACTTTAGAAGTGTTGTAATGTCGTTATTAAGAAACACAGCAGCCAATATGTGCACAGCAAGCTCCCACAAAAGCAATGTGATAATTACCAGATTATCTGGGTTTAGATGCTGGCTGAAGGATACATATTGGCCCTAGCGCTATGAAATATTTTAAGCCAACCAGAGATGGCAGATGGGGTATTGGTTTAACATCTCATCTCAAGGCTTAGACAGTGCAGCACTCTCTTGGTAGATCAGAAGTAGTTAATGCCGAGGAGCAGAATGGTCTTAAAAACAGGATAAGTGTGAGACTGGGGAAACTGGGTTGAACCTGCTGTCTCACTGTAAGCCATGGTATCACATCTACTGGTAACGCCTGTTAGCAGTGGAGGTTGATGGGAATTAAAGCAGGGAAACTGACTGATCCAGCTTTCGATGGCAGGCATTAACTGGGGGACTGTAGTAATTTGGAAAATAGTCAGTATTGCCAGCGTAGATGTGGAAACAGCTGTTTGCTTTTAGATGATGTCACCGAGCATCTGGTGATCGAAGAGGTGGTAAGAATGTACATCACAAGTGACCTAGGAGAAGAAAAATGCTTGGAGACTCACTGCACGTGTTGTGATAGTATGAGCAGAATTAGGAGAATACATTGCCACAGAATGGGCTGCTGTAAAGAGATTTGGAGGAGAACATTCTTGTTGGAAGGCAGCAAAGAGCTCATGCTTGACAAAGAACATTCAGAAATGATAAACCACTCAATTGTTCCAATTACTCTTTTCTACAAAAAAGCTATTTTCCACCGAAATGTTACTGAGAGGGCGGGGTCGAGGGAAGGAGGGGCGATAAGGCGGCAAGAGAGATTATGAAAATATATTCTGGTTCTTCAGTTAATGTTATAGTTTCCTTTTTAAAATATTCTTCGTAGCTTGGTAAACATATCTGTTTAAAATTAAATGATGATAAAATAGTTATCCTTTTTCTCTAACTATTGCAGCTCCTGCAGCTTTACTTTATTACACTTGTAGTTAATAGTTAATGAATTTCTACTGGCTCTCACCCCTTCGGAATGCAATTCCATGGAAGCAAAGCTGTTGTTTTGTAAATTATTTACATACAACCCCCACCCAACCCTAGGTATGCAGTTGCTGAGTATGGTCCTGGGCAGTAGCCTGCAAGTTAGTGTGCTTCTAAACTGAAGGCAAGCAAAGCAATGTGACACAGGAGCAGGGATCTGTGACTTCTCTTATCTGTTAGTTGAGAAATCAGTATGAGGCATTGAGGTCCCAAGTGTCCTTTGTGGCTCAACAGGTAGCACTTTCACCCAATTCAAAAGTTTGTGGGTTTAAGATCCACAACAGAGATTTGAGCACAATCAATGCTGACACTCCAGCACAGGACTGAGGAATATTTAGTGCTTTGGGATGTCCTGCGGTCATGAATGCCGCTGCATAATTGAGAGTACATTTTTTTTTTACAGCTGGCAATGCTAAAATTCAACAAAGTAAAAAAAAGATAAATGACTCAGGAGTAATTAGGTGACACCAAGCGTGTCTTTTAAAAGCCCGAAGATAATAAGAGCGAGGGAAGATATCCCAGAATTTGAGGCCCCAGAAAGAATGAGTTGTGTTTCAATTTAAAGTCAGTGATTTGGAAAATCACGTCCTGCAGACCAGATGGTGAACTATTAACCCCATGGTTACAAAAGAGGTCAGAGGTCAGTTTTAAGCAAAACAAGGAATGAAGGGGAGGTGGGCCAAAAAAAAAAGAACAAATTCAAAACCCGTAGCTTTTCTGGAGCAGACATGGGTCAAGTCCAAAATGATTAATCTTCACAGCTTCATTGCAAATTCTCAGTGCGCTCATAAATGTATCATAGAGCACATTATGCCCAAACTATAACCTAGAACTAGGGAATGCAGAGGCAATACTCTCCATCCCAATGCCATGGATGCTACCACCTGAATTGCTTTCTGACATCAATTAATGGTCAACAAAAAAGTTATATCAGCCCCCACAGTGACAGACACAGATACCAGAAGATCCCCAGGTCAACAGAGAACAGCTGATCGCAGCTGAGGCTCACAGATTATAATGATCACTTGGACAAGATACCAGGGAGCAGTGGGAAAAAATTCTCAACTCAAAACGTATTTAACTACTGAAATATGCCATATGCTGTCTGACCAAAAATTAGGTCCCACAATCACAACAGTAATATTGCCGTAACCAAGGCACACACTTCACATATTACACTCCTTTCTAAAATAAACTCGCAACATGATTTCATTTTGGTTAGTTTAACGGTAACTCGGACATTATATGTTTAGCATAACGGATGCTTTGGCAAGTAGGATATCGGGTTGGAACGGGAGCTGTGGTGAATTTTTAAAGAATAAATAGGTTGTTTGAGTGGTTTCCAAATGCCAGTAGAATACCCGTTATTGAGACACAGCACTACCTCTTGTGCCAGATTATGGCCAACTGCAACTGAGTTCTGGCATCCCTTTTCAGCCTCTACCTTTACTTATATGATGGATGCCAAATGCAACTTCAAAAGAGAAGAACAAGTAGGATGCTTAGAACCAAGGAGTCTCTTTGGCCTATCATGTCTATGTTGGCTCTTTGCTAGAGAAATCTAAAATGAACCCTACTTTTGCTCCTATAGCTTCCTCCGTTTTAAAAATTTACTCAATTTTCCTTTTAAGATACAATGTTCTTTTTTACCTCAACTACTCTCTGTAGATGCACTACAACTTATACTCTTTACATTAACAGGTCCATCTCCAAAATACAAACCCTCAACTGTATTCATGAAAGCAACCCCACTACCGAAGAGCAGGGAGTTGCTCAGAACTCAAATTCTTTAGCGAGCAGGAGGGGTAACTTTTGTTGGCAGTGAGCCCATGTATATAAATACTATATCCTCTGATTTGCCATTGGCAATGTGATGGTAACCTCATTGGTCCACCGCAATAATTACTGTAAGATTCTAACAGAATCACAGTGCAGGGGAGGCCCTTCGGCCCATCTAGTCTGCACCAACACCTGGCCGGCCTACCTAATCCCATTTACCAGCACTTGGCCCATAGCCTTGAATGTTATGACATGCCAAGTGCTCATCCAGGTACTTATTAAAGGATGTGAAGCAACCTGCCTCCACCACCCTCCCAGGCAGTACATTCCAGACCGTCACCACCCTCTGGGTAAAAAGGTTTTTCCTCACATTCCCCCTAAACCTCCTGCCCCTCACCTTGAACTTATGTCCCCTCGTGACTGACCCTTCAACTAAGGGGAACAGCTGCTACCTATCCACCCTGTCCAAACTCCTCAATCTTGTACACCTCGATCAGGTCACCCCTCAGTCTTCTCTGCTCCAACGAAAACAACCCAGTCTATCCAACCTCTCTTCACAACTTAAATGTTTCATCCCAGGCAACATCCTGGTGAATCTCCTCTGCACCCCCTCCAGTGCAATCACATCCTTCCTATAATGTGGCGACCAGAACTGCACACAGTATTCCAGCTGTGGGCTCACCAAGGTTCTATACAACTCCAACATGACCTCCCTACTTTTGTAATCTATGCCTCGATGGATAAAAGCAAGTGTTCCATATGCCTTTTTCACCACCCCACTAACATGCCCCTCTGCCTTCAGAGATCTATGGACACACACAGCAAGGTCCCTTTGTTCCTCAGAACTTCCTAGTGTCATGCCATTCATTGAATACTTCCTTGTCAAATTACTCCTTCCAAAGTGTATCACCTCACACTTTTCAGGGTTAAATTCTATCTGCCACTTAGCTGCCCATTTGACCATCCTGTCTAAATCTTCCTGTAGCCCAAGACACTCAACTTCACTCTTAACCACCCGGCCAATCTTTGTGTCATCTGAAAACTTACTAACCCTACCCCCTCACATAGATGACTATAATCGTTCATATAAATGACGAATAATAGGGGACCGAGCACAGATCCCTGTGGTACGCCACTGGACACTGGCTTCCAGTCACTAAAGCATCCTTCTGTCATCACCCTCTGTCTCCTACAACTAAGCCAATTTTGAATCCACCTTATCAAACTACCCTGTATCCCAAATGCATTTGCCTTCTTTATAGGTCTTCCATGGGGGACCTTGGCAAAGGCTTTGCTGAAATCTATATAAACTACATCAACTGCACTACCCTCATCTACACACCTGGTCACCTCCTCAAAAAATTCAATCAAATTTGTTAGGCATGACCTCCCTCTGACAAAGCCATGCTGACTATCCCTGATCAAACCTTTCCTCTCCAAGTGGAGGTAGATTCTCTCCTTCAGAATTTTCTCCAATAGTTTCCCTACCACTGACGTGAGACTCACTGGCCTGTAGTTCTACAACCCTTCTTAAATAGCGGAACCACATTAGCTGTTCTCCAGTTCTCTGGCACCTCCCCCGTGGCCAGAGAGGAATTAAAAATTTGGGTCAGAGCCCCTGCGATCTCCTCCCTTGCCTCCCTCAGTAGTCTGGGACACAAATCATCCAGACCTGGAGATTTGTCCACTTTTAAGCCTGCCAACACCTCCAATACCTTGTCACTCCCTATATCAATTTGCTCAAGAACCTCGCGGTCTCTCTCCCCGAGTTCGATACCTTCATGCTCATTCTCTTGGGTGAAGACGGATGTGAAGTATCCATTCAACACTCTACTGATGTCCTCTGGCTCCACCCATAGATTGCCCCCTTGGTCCCCAATGGGCCCTACTCTTTCCCTGGTTATCCTCTTCCCATTGATATACTTATAGAATATCTTGGGATTTTCCCTACTTTTACCAGCCAGAGCTTTCTCATATCCCCTCTTTGCTCTCCTAATTGCTTTCTTAAGCTCCACCCTACACTTTCTGTACTCCACTAATGCCTCCGCTGATTTGCTCCCCTTTACCTGCTAAAAGCCTCTCTTTTCCTTCTCATCGTATCCTGAATATCTCTGGTCCATGGTTCTCTGGGCTTGTTACTCCTTCCTATCACCCTAGAGGGAACATGTTGAGCCTGTCCCCTCCCCACTTCCTTTTTGAACACCCTCCACTGCTCCTCTGTAGATTTCCCCACAAGTAGCTGTTCCCAGTCTACCTTGGCCAGATGCTGTCTTATTTTACTAAAATCTACTCTCCCCCAATCCAAAACATTTTTTTGCAACTTGTCTATTTCTTTGTCCATAACAAGCTTAAATTGTACCATGTTGTGGTCGCTATCACTAAAATGCTCCCCACCACCACCTCAGCCACCTGTCTGGCTTCATTCCCCAGAATTAGGTCCAGTACTGTACCGTCCCTTGTTGGACCCTCTACATATTGACATAAAAAGTTTTCCTGTACACATTTCAAGAAATCCACTCCATCCAAGCCCTTAACACTATGTCTATCCCAATTAACGTTGGGAAAGTTGAAATCACCTAATATAATTACCCTATTGTTATTGTTTTTACACACCTCCTCAAATTGTGCACATATTTGCTCCTCAATTTCCCGCTGACTATCTGGGGGTCTATATTAAACACCTAACAATGTGGCTGCCCCTTTTTATTCCTAAGCTCTACCCACAAAGCTTCATTCGATGCCCCCTCCAAGATATCATCTCTCCTTACTTGCAGTAACCGATTCCTTAACTAATAATGCAATGCCTTCTCCTCTTTTACCCCCCTCCCCTCCGTCTCGCCTGAAGATTCTATATCCTGGAATGTTGAGCTGCCAATCCTGCCCCTCCCTCAACCACATCTTAGTTGCACCATATTGGAGGCTATGATTCACACATGTTCTAATTATTTGTGAAAAAAACACAGGCTTATTTTATTTAGGCAACACATTATACAATGGCACAATAGAAATGTCATTAGTAGATGGGGAAAGCTCAAAGATAAGTCAGCGCAGCTCAAAATACCTCATCATTTTTTACTCAAACTAAGCACTCTGAGCAAAAAGGCACTAAGAATTCTGATAGGTAAAATATATGGATATAATAAAGAATGATTTAAAACAAATCCATCTCCCAATTTTCTAGACTGCTTCAAAGGACAGTCAAGGGTCAAACACATTGGTGTGGGACTGGAGCCACACAGGCCAGGCCTGGCAAGGGTAGCAGATTTCTTTCCATAAAGGGCAATGCTGAACCAGTTAGCTCTCTACAATAGTCTAGCAGCTTCATGGTTACTTTTACTGACACCAGTTATTTTATTCATACATGTCCTCAAATTCAAATTCAGGATTTGAATTTGCATTCCCTAAATTGCTAATCCAGCAATATAGCCACGACACTACTGTACACTGCACGACCATAAATGGTGCAGTCTGATGGGCCCGAAAGAAGAAGTTGGCACTACCTCAGCTGATGGATGGACATATCTCACACTCCCACAGGCAGCCAATAAGGAAGGCAGATTTGTCACTGTTTCTCACCAAGGCAACAATCCCTCTAAAAAGAACCAAACTCCTGTTTCAGCTGGTTTGCAAGTTCTGTTTCATTTTCACCCATTATCACTAATATCTATTCAGCTAATTTTATGCATAAAAAACACAAGAACCCATCCACATTATAACATCAACAGGTTAGCTATCCTTTTTTAATTCTTTCACGGATGTGAACATTGCTGGCTAAGCCAGCATTTTTATTGCCCATTTCTAATTGCCCTTGAGAAGGTGGTGACAAGCCATCTTCTTGAACCGCTGCAGTCCCTGTGGTGTAGATACACCCACAGCACTGTTAGGGAGGGAGTTCCAGGATTTTGACCCAGTGAAGGAACGGTGATATAGTTCCAAGTTAGGATGATGTGTGCCTTGGAAGGGAACTTGCAGGTGGTGGTGTTCCCATATGTCTACTTCCCTTGCCTTCCTAGGTGATGGAGGTCACGGGTTTGGAAGGTGCTGTCAAAGGAGCCTTGGTGAGTTGCTGCAATGCATCTTGCAGATGGTACACACTGCTGCCACTGTGCGTCGGTGGTTGAGGGAGTGGAAGAAGGAGGTGGTGGATGGAGTGCCAGTCAAGAGGGCTGCTTTGTCCTGGATGGTGTCAAGCTTCTTGAATGTTGTTGGAGCTGCACTCACCCAGGCAAGTGGAGATTATTCCATCACACTCCAGACTTGTGCCTTGTAGATAGTGGACAGGCTTCGGGGAGTCAGGAGGTAAGTTACTTTCCGTAGGATTCCTAGCCTCTGACCTGCTCTTGTAGCTACCATATTTATATGGTTTGTCCAGTTCAGTTTCTGGTCAATGGTAATCCCAGCTTGTTGATAGTGGGGGATTCAGTGATGGTAATGCCATTGAACGTCAAGGGGTGATGGTTGGATTCTCTCTTGTTGGAGATGGAAATTGCCTGGCACGAATATTACCTGCTATCAGCTCCAGCCTGAATGTTGTCCAGGTCTTAACACATATGGGAACTGACTGCTTCAGTATCTAAGTTGTTGCAAATGAGGCTGAACATTCTGCAACCATCAGTGAACATCTCCACTTCTGACATTATGAAGGAGGGAAGGTTATTGATGAAGCAGCTGAAGACGGTTGAGCCTAGGACACTACCCCGAGGAACTCCTGCAGTGATGCCCTAGAGCTGAGATGGTTGACTTTGAACAACCACAACTATCTTCCTTTGTACTAGGTATGACGCCAACCTGTGGAGAGTTTTCCCCCTGATTCCCACTGACTTCAGTTTTGCTAGGGCTCCTTGATGCCACGCTTATCTTGATGTCAAGGGCAGTCACTCTCACCTCACCTCTTCAATTCAGCTCTTTTGTCCATGTTTGGACTAAGGCTGTAATGAGGTCAGGAGCTGAGTGGCCCTGGTGGAACCCAAACTGAGCATCAGTGAGCAGATTATTTCTATCTTCCATCGCTTTACTGATGATGGAGAGTAGACTGATGGGGCGGTAATTGGCTGGGTTGGATTTGTCCTGCTTTTTGTGTACAGGACATACCTGGGCAATTTTCCACATTGCTAGGTAGATGCCAGGGTTGCAGCTTGACTGGAACAGCTTGGCTAAGGATGCAGCTAGTTCTGGAGCACAAGTCTTCAGTGCTATTGCTGGAATGCTGTCAAGGCCCATAGCTATTGCAGTATCAGCCATTTCTTGATATCACACGGAGTGAATTAAACTTAGCTGAAGACTGGCATCTGTGATGCTGGGGGCCTCAGGAGGCCGAGATGGATCATCCACTCGGCACTCCTGGCTGAATATTGTTGCAAATGCTCCAGCCTTATCTTTTGCATTGATATGCTGGGCTCCCCATTCGTTGTGGATGGGGATATTTGTGGAGCCTCCTCCTCCAGGGAGTTGTTTGACTGTCACCACCATTCAAGACTGGATGTGGCAGGACTGCATAGCTGAGATCTGATGCGTTGGTTGTGGGATCGCTTACCTCTGTTTATTGCATGCTGCTTTCACTGTTTGGCATGCATGTAGTCCTTAGCTTCACCAGATTGACACCTCATTTTTAGGTATAACTGGGGGTGCTCCTGGCAAGTTTTCCTGCACTCTTCATTGAACCAGGGTTGATACCCTGGCTTGATGGTAATGGAAGAGTTGGGATATGCTGGGCCATGAGGTTACAGATTGTGGTTATATACAATTCTGCTGCTGCTGCTGATGGCCCACAGCACTTCCTGGATGCACAGTTTTGAGTTGCTAGATCTGTTTTAGCATGCTGGTAGTGCCACACAACATGATGGAGGGTATCCTCAAGGTGAAGATGGGATTTTGCCGACACAAGGGCTGTGAGGTGGTCACTCCTACTGAGAGGTGGTCACTCCTACTGATACTGTCAAGGACAGATGTAACCTGCGACAGGTAGATTGGCGAGGATGAGGTCAACTAGGTTTTTCCTTCTTGCTGGTTGCCTGACCACCTAGCACAGATCCAGTCTAGCAGTTATGTTTTTTGGGACTCGACTAGCTCATTCAGTAGTGGTGCTACCAAACCACTCTTGGTGATGGTCATTGAAGCCCCACCACCCAGAGTACATTCTGTGCCCTTACCACCCTCAGTGCTTCCTCTAAGTGGTGTTCAACATGGAGGAGTAGTGACTCATCAGATGATTGGGGGCACGGGGGGGTACGTGGTAATCAGCAGGAGGTTTCCTTGCCCATGTTTGACCTGATGCCTCATGGAGTCCAGAGTCAATGTTGGGAACTCCCAGGGAACTCCTTCCTGACTGTATACCACTGTCTCAAGAGTCTGTCCTGTCAGTGGGACAGGACATACCCAGGAATGGTGATGGTGGTGTCTGGGACCCTATCTGTAAGGTATGATTCTGTGAGGATGGCTATGTCAGGCTGTTGCTTGATGAGCCTGTGAGACAGCTCTCCCAACTTTGGCACAAGCCCCCAGATGCTAGTAAAGGGGACTTTGCAAGGTTGACAGTACTGGGTTTGTTGTTGTTGTTTCCTGTGCCCAGGTCATGTTGCGTATAAATCAGAAAACTCTGCTCAAGTTACTAACATTTATGATAATCTGTGGAAATAAAGAGGCAATTCAAGCAGGATCACTAAGATAACAGCATACCTGTCCGTCAGTAAACTGGCTGTACTGTTGTTGCTGCTGCTGTTGTTGTTGTCCCTGTTGAACCTCTGCTTGTCCTACCTGGAATACATGGGAGAAGCACTTACCAAAACAGGGTGCAAATACAAAACAGTAGAGCCAATATTTCTGCTTCCACTTTTATTTATTTTTATGTTCCCCAGATCACATATTATTCTGTAGTGGAGCAGTGACCTAACTCCCTACCCAGCAGTCTACCCACATACATTTACATGCATAAGGATAGACTCTGCCATCTAATTTTCCCTCTGTGGGAAAAATGCCTAGCAACACACAGTTAGTCATTAGAGGCACAGGCAGTCATCCTGGCAGTCACCTTTAAGTTGAAGGTTTACTGGATGAAGGGTCACAACTGCTTGCTGTTAACCAAGTTTCTATTCTGTCATTGAAAGTAGATAGAGAAAACCTTTTAAAACGGTTCCTGTGCTAACATTAGCACAGCTGCTGCATTGCTTACACTGGGCAGATGTCTGACAGCCGGGTGTGCCCATCTGAATCGAACATGGACAGCAGGCACTCGCTGCAAACTGACTACACTCAGAACTTCTATGCTTAAAGCTCTGCAGATGGTGGTCATAGCTTTGCTCCTTAATCACAACATTTTAGTATGTGATCATACAACATTGTTCCAGAACAAAAGTGACTGAAACACACAGAAATCTACAGGATGGCGAATGGCCTTTTTGAGTAGTCTGGCAAAAGATAAAACTCCCTGTAATAAAACAAAGCTACAAGGCTGATCCCTGACATGAGCCACCAGCTTCTATTGCTTCCAGATGTGAAAAATAACATTCTCTCTCCAACCTCAGCCTTCAAAACTCCTTCAAATGATACACAAAAGGGCTAGTAATCGAGGCTGGACAAAGAATCTGCTCTAGGAAATGTGCAGAGACACATTAAATCACAAATGATTTATTCCTATAAATCAATTCCTGAACATTTTTGCTGGATACATGGTTAATGATCAGCTTGCCAAGATCAGAAGTCCTCACTGCATTCATTGTGCTTCCCTGTGGAATATTTCTGTTCACAGTCAACCCCAATGAGTTTAATGAAACAAACACTACTGGTTAATTGTAATTTAACAACAATTGTCCAATTTCCCAGCCCAGGGTGACTCAGTGCACTAAAATACCTGCCTACCTGCTGCGGATTTCCTGGGGCAAGGGTCTGGATTTGCCCCTGTACCACTTGTGTTCCAGATACAGGCTGAGCCAGACGAATATACTGCAGCTGTCCAGCATTCAACTGCACCTAAGGATCACAACGGAAGGAAGGAACCTCATTAAACAGGCCATCTTAAAACACAAAAAACTTTCCAGTACCTTTCTACACCTCACTAAATGCAGAAAGTTCGAACTACTTGCTCATGAGCCTTTGACCTCGGGTTCACAGTGAATTTAAAATGCAAGCAGAAATTTTCCAAAACCAACCAAGTGGAAAACATTCCTCTCTTGTTACATTCAGAAATCGTAGTTATAGGGTCTAAAAAATGTGCAATCAAACATTAGTAGAAACTATCGAGCTTGTCGCTTTTAAAATTTAAGTCTTGTTATCATCTCCACGGGAAGGTACATTTGTGTTCTCTTCTCCTTCCCCGACTCTCCCGAAGACAATGACTTGCTTGCGTTTGTAACAGTAACTCATTATGTGTGCACATGTTCGGAGATGTTTGAAAGGCTTCCTCTCAAAGTGCTAGTCTTTTAAGCAAGGATCCAATTTCATGGGCACCAGCCTCCCTCTGCTACCTTGCCCTTATATATGCAGGTTTGGACAGAGAATATCAACAGAATTTTGACCCTTGGAGAGGATCAAAAAACCTGATCCCATATCATCAGACATCTGCACAAGGGTACATTCCAAAAGGGATTACTGGAAGACAGTCAGCACTGAGAATTCCTAGCTGATTTCACAGTTGCCGAGGTCAATTTTGAAAGGTCTACCATTGCTCCAGATGTAACATCAGCCAACTCAACACAGAACAGGGAATGAACCTGGGACTTTCACATTGAGCAGAGCATTTACCAAGTGAGCATAGAGGAAATAACAAAAGCAAAGTTGACCAGCCCCACTGTGGAGGGAGCTGTAAGCCAATCAGAACTGTTGGACAGTCCCCCACAGTCATCTTATGTGCACTTCCTCTTACCCATTTGCTTGGAAAAACTCCATCCCATTCTCCTAGTTACTCCAACTCATCTGCCTTGATGATCACCTTCCACACTAGAACTTCTGGACGTCCTTCTTTTCCTTGGCCAGTGATTCCTCATTGCAGTTGTCAATAGGGCCTTTAACCAGATCTATCCCAACACCTAACTTCTATCCTCACTCCTCCATCTCAACATAAATGGGTGACCAACCCACCCCCCTCGATCCTTAAGTCCTTGTCAGTTTATTCTTTCACCGGATGTGGGTGTCACTGGCCATCCCTAATTGCCCTTGAGAGGAGGGTGGTGAGCTACTTTCTTGAGCACTGCAGTCCATGTGGTGGTTTGACCAGTCTGCCTATTGTGTTCTTGCTTCCGTTGGGAGAGGGTTAGGAGCACAATGCTCTTGTGCAGGGGCCTGTGATCCATCCAGTAAGTTAGCTGGTTGTCCGGTTAGTCAGTCTAATGCTGTACAGGCTGTCTGATGGTGGGGACACCAGTGCAGATCTGTTCCACTGGAGGACGCCGTGGTCAGTGTGCACCAGGTAGGAGCATGGATAAGTCAACTTATTCAAAACCTGGCCGGGCTAGCTCTGGTCTTGAACCCAGACATAATTCCTTGGTGAGTGTTGGTAGATCCTGCACACTGTGGTGACAGCTGTACGACAGGGCCTGGTGTGCCTGCCAGTGGTCCTCTTTCTCTCCGCACTTTTTCTATCTTTGTTGCCTTGTGACATGGTTGACGTGTACGTGGGAGAGTTAGGAGCTGCGTGCAGAAGCTCCTACCCAATGTGGGCTCTGATGGAGCCAGACCATTCTGCAGTGGCGTGGACCGGTAATCCAGTAAGGCCAGGTGGACATCATCATTTTGATTCAACAAGAATTTGAGAGTACGGACCTCTCTTTTAGCCTCATCATTTGCCTGTGGGTACCTGGGCGAACTGATGATGTGGACTAAGCCATATGTCTCTGTGAAGCAGTTATTGGTGGACTGCGGGCTGTCAGAGAAAACCAAATCGTGATGCCATGTGTGGTAAAAATTTCCTTGAGCATGGATATTTCCGCATGCCAAGGTGGGCCCATGTAGCCATTTGACATTGATCCACTGGATGTAATAATCAATGATGATAAGAAAGGTTTTATCCTTGAAGACAAAACAATCCATCCCGAGACACTCCCACGGTCGGGATGTGAAGGAGGACGTCACTAGTAGTTCCTTGTCGTATTGTCTATGGATGGCACAAGTAGTACAATTGGAACTCATATCCTCAACAGCTTTGGAGATGCCTGGCCACCAGACTGAATGAAGAGCCCTAGCCCCACACTTGGTGATACCCAGGTGTTTCTGGTGTAATCATTGGAAAGCGTGTCTAGCTGAGGACCCTGGCATTGCAGACTAACAAGTCATCCATGAGACTAAGGTGACAATGCTGATCAAAGTACTGCTTCAAAATACAATTGCTAGGGACAGATGCAGGTCATCCAGGAGTACAGTGCTCCCGTATCTGTGCACTCTCAGCATCAGCTTTCTGGGCTGCTCAAATTCTTCTAGTTTCTGGGTGGTTGTTGGAAGGCACTTAGTAGACAAGGAGACACAGGACTCCACATCCTCAGTGAAGTGCACATCGTTCTGTGTAGGCTTCCCCAGGAATGCGGGACAAAACATCAGCTGTGGTCTGGTGGTTATCCTGGACATATTCTGTAGAGGCGTGAGCCTTAATTGAAACCTTTCACTGTGGGTGGCATCTCTGCCAACTCTTTGGTGTTAAGCTGGGTGACTAATGACTTATGATCAGTTTGGATGGCGAATTTAAGCCCCAGGACATAATGCGAAAACTTTTCACAAGCCCATGTGATCACTAAGGCCTCTTTCAATAACAGCATTCTGCTGCTGTTTCTGTCAATGCCCTGGAGGCACAATATACTGGTTTGAGAGAGCTTTCTCACTGAATTTCAAACAATTCTAGGCCAATAGACGGTGCGTCAGTCGCAACTACGGTGGGTAGATCTGGGTTGTAATGGGCCAGTATTTCTGTGGACATGAGCATGCTCTTGAATGTGTCAAATACCTTCTGCTGGTGTTCCTTCCAGTACCAGGCCTGGTCCTGCTTCAGGAGTTGTCATAGCAGTTTGTTAATGTGCGCAAGATTGGGCAGGAACTTACCCAGCTGATTAACCATGCTCCTAAAACAATTAAGTTCTTTAAGTTAAGGGGTGGTGGAAATACTTGATGGCTGCCATTTTCTGACCATCTGCTTGGCCGTGAGATGCGTGAACAATATGGCCCAAGAAGTTGATATTGGGGTTAGAGAACTCTCATTTATGATTAAGTGAATGTTGTAACACTGTTCACACCCTGGCATCATGCTCCAAAATAATGGATCCATTATATCATCTAAATGGCAGATAACTCCATCCAGCCCTTCCAAAACGCCAGTCATGGTACATTGAAGGATCTTGGGCGCTGAGGCAATTTTGATTAGTGGGTGGTTAAAGTTGTACAAGCTGAAGGTTGTGATAAATGATTAACAATTTTGACTCCTTGTCTAATAGGTGCCAGAAGTCTCTATTGGCATCTCGTTTAGTGAAAACTGAGCCTCGTGCATTTTGCCAAGCTTTCGTCGACAGATGCCATGGGGTAGACCTCTCTCTTTACAGCCTTGTTCAAATGCCTGAGGTCCACACAAATACGAAGTGAGCTGTTCTGCTTGGGTGCAGGTGCCATGCTGGAACACCATGAAATCAGTTGTGTTACTGGTGATATCATGCCCTGGTATAGCATGAAGTCAATCTTTTGACTCACCTTTTATGAGAGCGGCTGGGGGAACTTTCCTGGGGTAAAGAAACGCACCAGCTTGGCATTTGGCTTTAAAGTAAAGTAATGTGGTAATCTGTTTGGAGCTTCCCCAGACCAGTAAATAACTTTGTATATGCCCTCTGGACTTTGTCCTGTTTGTCCTGGCTGTTCAGATCTTCCACCTTGTAAAGAAGTTACAAATCTGAGCAGGTTCTACGGCTCAGTAATAAGCACTCCTGATTTGGGATAACAGAATTTCTGTAATTTCTCTTCCCTTATAACAAAGTGTGGCAGTCCTCTACCCTTGGCACCTTCAGTGGAGTGCCTCCTGGGCCGTGCAGTCAAGTCATAGATGGTTGGATAAACTCAGGCTTCATTCACTGCACCGTATCGGAAAGAATGAACACTCCTGCACCCGTGTCCAAGTTAAAATTGGTTTTGTGACCATTGACTATGGCATGTGAACTCCAAAAGGTCTCCTGGATTTTGCAACTTCATCCAAGAAAGAAACTTTGTATTCCTCTGTATCTTCTACTTCCTGGATGCTGCTTGATCTGATTGGTCTGCCTTTAAATTTTGGGAGTAGGAGGCTCTGTTGCGGCATACCAATTTAAAATGGCCCTGCCTCCTACGGGAATGATACTGCATTTATGGCGGGACATTTTTCGCACCTATGGGGTTTTCATGCAACAATGGGAGCATTGTATAATGGCAGTGACTGCTCACTCTTCGTCTGGGTCTGCTTTTTAGTGGTGGTACATCTATTGCTCACAAATTATACTGAGCTAGTGGTCTGACTCCACATCACCTCCGATGAAAACTTGATTCTGCTTCCATAGCTCAGTCTGTCTTGCGAATTGAACTGCCTTGGATAATATTAGCTCTTTTCCGGATTGCAGAAAGTCAGCTAAGGTCACAATATGGTCTCAGATTCTTCTTCAGAGCCCCATACTATCAGCCAAACTACACAGGTCATTAACAAAAAAAAAAAATATCAATACTTTCTCTCGATTCTGGAGTGCGCCTGTTAAACCTTGCTCAATCTATAATAATGATCTTCTGGAAACTGAAATACAAATCGAAGGCCTTCACAGGTTGATGCATCTTCATTAACATCCAGTCTTATGAGAATGTTTCATTGGCAGCAGCGCAGATGACAGAGAAATGTGCTAACCTGCTCTTTATCAGGCTTCTGAGCTAACCCTGAAGTGGTCCTATATCTGTTGAATCTACAATGCTAAGTTTTTCTAGTGTGCTGCTTGGTTGGGCCCTTCTATGTGGCCAAAGAAGTCAGGTAGAAGTGGGACCCTTTTCCACGATTGCGTTACTTTAAATCGACTGTCTTGGTTCTCCATTGGCGCCTTTCCTTCCAATTCCTAGCTGCAGTCATTCCCTCGCTGCTGAATTCTCGATGGCTTTCACTATCCCGACACTGGCAGTTTCGTCAGAGATCCTTGCGATTCGGTTAGTTTATTGTCGTCCTTTTTGGGTGTCTCAGGGAGAAACACCAGCTGAAGAAAAGCATCTAGTGAATGCTCAACAGTCTGCCGGAAGAAAACTTCTTTTTAATTCTTTGATGGGATGTGGGTATTGCTGGCAAGGCCATTTGCCCATGAACTGAGTGGCTTGCAGCCATTTCAGAGGACAGTTAAGAGTCAACACATTGCTGTAGATCTGGAGTCACATGTATGCCAGACCAGAGGAGGAGCACTACCATCTAGAAAGACAAGGGCAGCAGGTAGATGGGAACACCACCAGCTGGAAGTTCTCCCCCAAGCCACTCAGCATCCTGACTTGGAAATATATCGCTGTTCCTTCACTGTCACTGGGTCAAAATCCTGGAACTCTCTTCTTAACAGCACTGTGGGTGTATCTACACCACATGGACTGCAGCGATTCAAGAAGGCAGCTCACCACCACCTTCTCAAAGGCAACTAGGGATGGGCAATAAGTGCTGGCCCAGCCAGCGAAGCCCACATCCTGTGAATAAAAATAAAAATTCCTTCCCTAAAGGACATGAGTGAGTTTTTACAACAAACAACAATGGTTTTGTGGTCATTATTAGACTTTTAATTTCAGATTTTTTATTGAATTCAAATTCCACCATCTACCATGGTGGGTTCAAACCCAGGTCCCCAGAGCATTACTCTGGGTCACTAGTTCAGTGACAATACCACTACGCCACCACCTCTCCTGTTTGAAATTGAGCTAACCCAAGCAAGAAACCTTGGTATTGAGATAATGATAAATCTTCACTGGGGTTTTGTGTCTTTAAGGGTTGCTGGGATAAAAGTAATAGTGTGAGTTTGAACCATTTTCTATATCTGTACTGAAATCTTTCCAACCAGTTTGTATGGTGTAATTTAGTTCATTTTATCTTGTTTAATAAACAGTAATAAACAGCTGGCAGACTCTTGTGAATGTGTTCAGTAACTGACCTCCATGGTTTCTAAAACAAAGTTAGGATGTACCAAGGGGCAGGTTTCATTCTGGGATATGACTTGCCCAGTACTAGCATCAACTGGGATCATACCAAAGTGGGGGCTCTTGTAGGATCAAAATCCTTGAATTTCAGTGGGATCCGTGAATCCTTAAAGAAATGAGTACATGGAGGTACTGGGCACAGAAACAGGATTTACAGTGAAGTATATTGCACCGGTTTGAATTCAAAAAAATGGCTTTCACTGTTGCCAAGATTTTTCTGGGAGTAGAAGATGTAACAGTAGATTATTTAAAATCCTTGACTATGGCAGATAAATTGAAGGTAGAAATAAAAGCAGGATTTTGTAAGGATGATATGATCAAAGTAATTACCCAGCGTTTGGAATTAAATTACGAAACACCTGAAATTGGTGTGTCACAGTTAGAGTTAGCAAAAATTCAATTGCAAATGAAGCAGTTTGAGATAGCAAAAGAAAAAGGGATGAAAAAACTTAAATTGGAGGAAAAAGAGAAAGAGAAATGAAAAAACTCGAATTAGAAAGAAAGGAGAAAGAAAAAGGAAGAGCAAAAGAAATGGAAGTGAAAAAGCTCAAATTGGAGAAAGAGGAGAAAGGAAAAGAAAAATTGAAAGAAATGGAAATGCGAAAGGTTGAGCTCGAGTTCCAAAGAGAGAATTAAATCAGATAACATACCTTGGCTAGAGAAAAGCCTAGAATAAAGGAAGAAAGAGGAGAGACTGGTTCAGCAGGTGATCCTGATTCCACTGTGAAATTTGATTTAACCAACAATCTTCGGTTAATGCTAAATTTTCAGAGGGTGGAGTTGAAAAATATTTCACTTCATTTGAAAAGATAGCTGTGAAGTTGAATGGCAAAACGATGCTTGGATCTTAATGTTACAAATTGTCCTGTCAAGTAGAGCTACGAACCTATACACTAGTCTGTCAGTGGAACAGTCTGCAGACTATGAAACAGTTAAAAGGACAACACTCAATACTATGAGCTTGCCCCTGAGGCTTATCAATTATAGTGTAGGACTTTAAGAAAGAAACCTAATCAGACATTTGCAGAATTTGAAAGAGGAAGAGAAATGCTATGGGATCAGTGATTTTGATCACTGAAGTTAGAAAACACTTTTGAGAACGTGAGGGAAATCATGATTATGGAAGAATTCCGAAATAGTATTCCAGTAACCATTAGAACTTATTTAGATGAGCATCAAGTATCTAAGATCCGAGAAGCGACAGTTTTGGCTGATACCTAGTGTCTTACAGACAGTTACATGTGGGGAAATGGTCACATGGGAATCAACAAGGAAACTAGAGGAATAGAAGAGCTGGGGATGGAAAAAGGTGCTAGTTCTAGGGGACAAACAGAAAAACATCAAAATAATAAAGGAGATAGATTAGAACCTAAAAGTGATGTAGATGCTACAGGAGGAACATCCTGGATTGTTCCCTGTGTTGTGACTAGATCTCAGGCCCATAAAATAGACAGGAAGAGGAAGAAACTATACAAAAAAGGGAGATGTAGAAATTCAGTTATCTGATGCGATTTTCGAAAATTTAAATAAAAAGGAAAGTAAAGAGAATGAGGCTGATGTGTTTGGCAACAGGCTGATCCTGAGTTCAAAGAGCTGGATCAAACAGCCTACTAAGAGACTGAATCAGAACCAATATGTGAGTGTTATTATTTAAAAGACAAAGTGCTGATGAGGAAATGGAGGCCACCTCAAATACCAGCTGATGAGGGATAGGGAGCAGTTCATCAGGTGGTAGCTCCATCTGGGTATCAGAATGAAATTTTACAAGTGGCTCATGAAATTCCAGTGGCAGGTCACTTATGTATTAGGAAAATACAGAGTAAAATACAGAAACATATTTATTGGCCAGGATTCATTAAAGACGTGGTTGAATTCTGCCAGACATATCATACATGTCAGGAAGCGGAGAAACCCCATAAACCTGCACCTTTAATTCCGATGCAAAAACAGAAAATGCTGGAAAAACTCAGCAGGTCTGGCAGCATCTGTGGAGAGAGAAACAGAGTTAACGTTTAGAGTCCATATGACCCTTCTTCAGAGCTGAAGAGAAGTGGAAATGTGATTAAATTTATAGGGGCAGAATTTTTGGGTCGGCGAGCAGGGACTGGGCCCACTTGCCGACTTGTAAAATGATGCACGGTGACTTCGGGCATATCTCCCGACGTCATTTATATTGTCAGTTCGGCGGGTGCGCAGCCGCATCAGCTGCATGCCCGAACTGTCAAAGGCCATTGGTGGGGAAAATAAAAGGATAGAAAATGGGATAGAAAGGGGGATAGAAAAGGGGATTTCACATTTCCACTTCTCTTCAGCTCGGAAGGGTCTTATGAACTTGAAATATTAACTCTGTTTCTCTCTCTCCACAGATGCTGTTAGGCCTGAGTTTTACCAACATTTTATTTTTGCTTCAGATTTTCAGCATCCACAGTAGTTTGCTTTTCCCTTGATTCCGATACCAGCTTTTGAAGAACCCTTTAGCTGGGTCTTAATAGATTATGTAGCAGCCCACTTAAAAGGTACTGATTCCCACTTCTGGTTTTAGCAATTATGGATGGTTCAATAAGATTTCCTAAGGCAGTGCTTTTGGGGAAAATTACAACAAAAATGGTAGGTGAAAAGTTAGTTCAAATCTTTATAAGATATGGATTATCTAAGAAGATAAAATTTGAGCCTTGATGCGATTGTATGTCACAAATATTCAAAGAAATAAATAATAGGTTGGGAAGAAAACTTAAATCTTCAACTTATCATCCACAATCTCAAGGAGCATTAAAAAGGTGGCATTAAACTTTAAATGACTAAAGCCTATTGTCAGGAATGTCATTGAATAATGATTGAAATAAAGGAATTCCATTTTTTACTGTTTCCTATTAGAGATGCCTCTAATGAGTCCACAGGATTCAGTCCTTTTGAACTGATATATGGACATGAGGTGAGAAGACCCCTTAAACTAATTAAAGAAAAAAATATAAGCCAAGGCTCAGGGACTATACTTTTGACTTGCATCAAATTTCCAGGAAAGATTAATGAAAGCGTGCGAGTTGGCCAAAAAGCATTTGAAAATCGCTGAACAAACAATGAAAGCTAGAGCAGATAAAAATGCCAAAGCTCCAAATTTTGTTGCTGGAGACAAGTGTTAGTGTTGTTACCTGTCTCTAGTGAACCGTTAAAAGTGAGGTTCACTGGACCATATCAAGTCAAAAAGAAACTCAAGGATGTAAATTATATAGTGAGTATGCCAGACAGGAAGAAAAATCAGCGAGTGTGTCACATTAATATGTTAAAGTGATATTATGACAGGGAAGATAGTCAGGACAGGAGTGCATTTACAGTATTAAAAGAAATAGGGAGTGAAATAATAATATCAGAGCAGTTCGAGAATGAATCAGGAGTCGAAAATTCTGAAGTTGACCCTCCAGTAATCAGATTGGTAAATACGGCAGTGTTCAAAACTGCCATGGTGACTTATGAAAGCTATCACAAACTCGATTTATGCAAATAGGCCCGGGAAAAAGTCTTTGGCCATACATGATGTTAATGTGGGAGATGTATTACCCATAAAGTAACATCCTTACAGGCTCAATCCAGATGAGTTAGCCCAACTGAGGGAAGAAACAAGTTCATGATGGAAAAAATTACATTATTGAACCAAGCCACACTGGAGCTTACCTATTGTAATGGTACCAAGACCAGATGAGTCGCAGCAATTATATATAGATTATCACAAAGTCAATGCGGTAACCAAGGTGGATTCATATCAATTCCACGATTAGAAGACTGTATCGAGAAGATTGGACAAGCAATGTTCATTACAAAGCTTGATTTACCAAAGGGATTTTGGCAAATTTCATTGACAGATATGGCCAAAGAAATATCAGCTTTTGAGGCCCCGGATGGACTTTTATCAATGTAAAGTTATGCCTTTCGGAATGAAGAAAGCACCAGCAACTTTTCAAACATTAACCAACAAGGTCGTTGAAGGATTATGCAACTGTGTTGAATATATTGATGATCTGGTAGCATTCAGCCAAATCTGGAAGGAACATTTACAACACTTGAATGAATTGTTTGAATGGTTACAAAGAGACAACTTGGTCATAAACTTGGCAAAAAGTGAATTTACCAAAGCAAAAGTGACATATTTGGGCTACACTGTGGGACAAGGCCAAGTAGCACCTAGAAAGGCAAAAATAAGGCTAGCTTGGATTTTCCAGTGCCTAAGACAAAACAAGAGATTCTGTGGTATATAGGCATAAGTGGATTCTATCGGAAGTTTGTTCCGAATTTCAGCACTGTAGTGGCTCCCCTGACAAGCTTTTTAAAGGAAAGGCAAGAAATTTGAATGGGCAGAGGAGTGTCAGTGTCTTTGAGAGCTTGAAAGCTGCACTGACTATTGCACTGGTTTCAACAGCACCAAATTATGCAAAGCCATTTAAACTGGCTGTTGGTGTCAGTGCCTTAGATGTTGCTGCAGTTTTATTACAGGACAATGAGATGGAGATCGAACAGCCAGCCAGTTACTTTTCTCAAAAAAGTTAAACCCTTGCCTGCTGAAATACTCAATGGAAAAAAAAACTTTGAGCTTGGTGTTGGCTTGACAACATTTTTGAAGTCTACATATCTGCTGAGACTGTTCTTTATACAGACAATAATCCTTTAACATTTTTAGCAAAGTTTCATACCAAGAATCTGAGACAATTTTGTTGAAGTTTAACAACCACATCATTTGAAAATCATTCATGTAGCAGGAAGAGACAATATCATAGCAGATACTTTATCAAGAGCAAACATGAAGGAACCAGAATGTCATGATCAAAATGGACTTGTGTAAAATATGATTTATCTGGAAAAGTCCTTGTGTATTTGATGTAAATACATTGTTACTGCTACAGTAAAATCTGTATAAGTAAAAAAAATGATGAGCAAATTGTAATAGAAAATGAAAATGCCTCTCAAAGATAATTTTTCATTTTTTTCTGCGGGGAGGTGTTAGGAACAATGTATAGCTTTAAGTTTAATTTATATTTTGTATTTGGGTGAAGCCTGGTATTTTAGTATCATTTAGAGGTTTTTGTGAGCTGGGACCCAGGAAGTCTGGGGTCCTATTTGCATACATGCATTGTTGATGAGGTTTTACAACTCTTGAAGTGAAGAGATGGGTTACCAAGGCCTTAGTAGTTTAGTGAAGTTTAAAAAATGTAGAAAAACTATGCTGTTGCCAAGTGACGGGGGTCCAAAGAAACACAGAAGGGCAGTCAGTTAGTGTGTGAATACAGAGAGTAGAGTCAGAAGGTCTAATCTCTCTAATAAGAGATCCTGCAAGCCTGCTGGGGAATTGAGTTTAGGGAGCTCGTGTGTCTGCTCTAAAGTTGAAATAATAGTGAGCTTAGATTGTAGTTTTTGGGAGCCTCAGGGAGAGATGCCAGCTGAAGAAAAGCATCTAGATGAATGCTCAGCAGTCCGCCAGAAGAAAACTATTTGAAACTAAGCTAACCCAAGCAAAAAACCTTGGTGTTGAGGCAATGGTAAATTTTCACTGGGGTTGCGTGTCTGTAAGGGTTGCTGGGGTAAAAGGAATAGTGTGAATTTGAATAATTTTCTGATATCCGTATTGAAATCTTTCCAACCTCTAGTGTAATATACTTCATTTTTTTCTTGCTTAATAAACAGTATACTGGCAGACTCTTGTGAATATGTGAACATGGTTTCTAAAATAAAAAGTTAGGATCTACCAAGCCAGGTTTCACTTTGGGATCTGACTTTTTCAGTATTAACATCAGCTGGGATCATAACACTGTCTATCTCGTGCTGCTTCCACCATTCTTGTAAGCATGTAGTCCTCTGTTGTTGTTTCACCAGTTTAACACCTCAATTTTAGGTATGCCTGGTGCTGCTCATGGCATGCTACTTCATATAAACAAGATTGATTCCCCAGCTTGACGGTAATGTTAAAAGTGAGAGATATGCAGGTCATGAGGTTATGGATTGTGGTTGAATACAATTCTGCTGCTGCTGATGGCTTACAGCGCCTCATGGATGCCAGTTTTGAGTTGATAGGTCTATTCTAAATATATCCCATTTAGCACAATGGTAGTGCCACACAACACGATGGTGGATATCCTCAATGTGAAGACGGGACTTCGTCTCCACAAAAAAATGTGGCCATAATTCCTACCAATACAACATGGACAGATTCATTTGTGACAAGTAGATTGGTGAGGATGACGTTAAGTAGCCCTCACGTTGGTTTCCTCACCTCCTGCTGCAGGCCCAGTTTGGCAGATAAATCCTTCATGACTTGGCCAGCTCAGTCAGTAGTGGTAGTACCAAGCCACTCTTGGTTGTGGGCATTGAAATCCCCTGCCCAGAGTACATTCTGGGCCCTTACCACCCTCAGTGCTTCTTCCAACTGGTGGTTAATATGGAGTAGTACTGATTCATCAGCTAAGGGAGTGGGGATAGGGGTGGGTCATTGCTAATCAGCAGGCAGTTTCCTTGCCCATGTTTGACCTGATGCCATTGACTCCAGACCCCGTGAAGTCTGATGTGTGAAATGAATCCCAGGGAAATTCCCTCCCAACCGCATGTCATTATGCAGCCATCTCTGTTGCCGGCGGGATATGACATACCCAGGAATGGTGATGGTGGTGGTGTCAGGGACACTATCTGAGAGATATGATTCTGAGAGTATGACTATGTCAGGCTGATGCTTGGTTACCTGTGGGGCTACTCTACCAATTTTGGCATCAGCCTCCAGATGATAGTAAGAAGGGCTTTGCAGTGTCGACAGGACTGGGTGTAAACCCATTGTCATTTCTGGTGCCTAGGTCGATGCCGGGTGATCCGTCTGGTTTTATTCCTTTTTGACTTTGCAGCGGTTTGGTGCAATCCAGTGGTTTGCTCGGTTGTTTCAGGGACATTAAGGGACACCCACATTGCTGTGGGTCTGGAGTTGCTTATTAGGCCAGGCCAGGTGAGGACAGCAAATTTCCTTCCCTAAAGGGCATTAGTGAGCCAGATGGGTTTTTATGACAATCAACACTAGTTTCATGGTCACCATTACCGGGGCTAGCATTTTTATTTGAATTCCAGATTTATTAATTGATTGAATTTAAATTTGACCAGCTGCCATGGTGAGATTTGAACATGTTCCCAGAGCATTACCCTGGACCTCTGGATTACTAATCCAGCGATATCACTACTACGCCACCATCTCCCCTCATGCCAACTACTAGGTTCTACTGCTAGCAGCACAACCACCACCCCCTACACTCGCTCCTAGAGGGGCTGTTCTCTCAGGCACATCGTGCTTCATTCTTTGATCAACCCCTCT
The DNA here is from genome assembly GCF_964194155.1 of Cetorhinus maximus. Taxonomy (NCBI): domain Eukaryota; kingdom Metazoa; phylum Chordata; class Chondrichthyes; order Lamniformes; family Cetorhinidae; genus Cetorhinus; species Cetorhinus maximus. Next base: position 43,027,858 of record NC_135899.1, read on the forward strand.
TCAACTTTCCTGTACTAACACAAGAGATGCACCATCTTCATACTTGTCCTCCCACACCACTGTCCAGGGCTCCACAACCTCTCTATATGCAAGACAATGATTGACTTGCATTTTCTTGATCTGGTATCCTGTACTCAATGCTCAAGGTACAGCCTCATTTACATTGAAAAACCAAGTGCAGCTTATATTCTGTCTGCAAGTGCAACTCGGAGCCACTTTAACAACAACCACTACTTTAAGCTGCCCATTCACTCTCTGTCACTGTCCTTGGCTAGCCCAATAAAATTCAAAAATTTAGGAACAAAAATGTCATTTTCTGTCCAAGGCAACTTGCAATGTTACACTTCAGCTACATTGTCTTTTTCATTTGTTTTAATTTCATAGTCAACGTCCAAATTCCATCACTCCAATTTCTTCAGCTATTCACAAATAGTACTGTTTGTTCACATAGTGCTATTGTTATCCCTGCCTATTCCTCACCAGACTACACAGCCAAAAGTCAATTGGGTCTCAATTATCTCTGCTAAGATGCAGAAGCTGTGTTTCCAGCTTTTATTGATTTTACATCATTGTGTGTATCTGCAAGCTATTTGGGAGTTCAGTACCAAGAGCCTCAGGAAATCAGCGGAGAAATACAAGGTCTAGTAGCAACATGTACAGGAAGAGCATGCAAATCAATATATTTAAACAGTATTCTCACCCACTCAAACTGGGAAATAGGGAACACCTCATCACTATTCTCCTGATATGCAAGGGCTGTGCAGGTGGCTTCCAGCCAGCAGTTCATATTTGGGGGAAACAAACCGTCACCAAGATCAGTTTATTTCATAATCTTACAAAGTGATCCCAAAGAGCTGTACATACCGGTATTTGCTGTATCTCACCAGTGTTGGTGATGATCTGCTGCATGACCTGCATGGTCTGTCCTGAGTTGGATTGAGTCTGCTGCGTTTGGTTCTGCGCTGGAACAATCTGCACCTGTTGCCCATCGCCAACCTGCATCGTCACCGGGGCACTCTGCAACAAAACAGTATGTGAGCAACAACCTTAATCTCATGTTGCTTCTAGAAGAAAGTACAGGCAAGCTTTTTTGTTTTATTTACAATGAAATTTAAGGGAGAAGTGAATATTTTATTGGCTGAGTTCAGGTTCTACTGTATCCACAGGTGTCATGGCGCAGTTGTTGTCAATGACACAAAATCAACCAAAATTAACAGTCACTTGGGCAAATGCAGGTTAATCAAGGAAAGTCAGCATGGAATTGTGTTTAACTAACTTGGAGTTTTTTGATGAGGTAACAGAGAGGATTGATGAGCGTAATGCTATTGATGTGGGTACATGGACTTCTAAAAAGCATTTTATAAAGTACTGCACAATAGACTTGTGACCAAAGTTATAGCTCATGGAATAAAAGAGACAGTAGCAGCATGGATAGGAAATTGGCTAAGTGACAGGAAACAGAGGAGTGATTAATGAATATTTTTTGGACTGGAGGAAGGTTTATAGTGGAGCTCCCCAGGGATCAGTGTTAGGATCCCTGCTCTTTCTGATAAATATTAAATGACCCAGACATTGATGTATTTTCAGACCATACAAAACTTGGAAGCATTATGAACTGTGAGGAGGATAGTGTAGAACATCAAAAGGTTATAGACAGGTTGGTGGAATGGACAGGCAAATAACAGATGAAATTTAATGCAGAGAAATGTGAAGTGATTTATTTTGGTAGGAAGAATGCAGAGAGCCAATATAAAATAAAGGGAACAATTCTGAAGTGGGTGCAGGGGCAGAGGGATCAAAGGATATATGTGAAAAAGTTACAGAAGGTGGCAGGATAAGTTAAGTTGAGAGAGCAGTTGTCATGAGGCTATGCCCCTTTATTTTTGAAAATAAGAATTTTCAACTTTCAACTGACTTTAAATTTTGCAATTTGAAATGGGACAGAACAAACTACTTAAAATGCAAGACCACCTTCCAAAGTGAAGGTGAAAAAGCAAAAAGGACACACTCAGGGGAGTGTGAAGAGAGGGACAATTCCTATAATTCAAAGATCCAACAAAACTCATCACTGTCTAAGGAAGTGGAGAGACATTAAAATGCAAAGGGTTGGATATTGAAACAATGGCTGCCACAGACAGACCCACTGAAAACCCCTTAGAAATACACAATGGGTGAAGTATAACTGCCCAGGCCTGCAGCCACTGCAGAGAGACACAAGTTAAGCATCAGGAAAGTTCTCAGTACAGGAAACAGGCTCTCTCCCTCTGGTGGAAAAAGTGTGCATCACCTGTTTAAGCCAGAAACGTTCCAGTGAACAGAGATCTCGAATAATTGAAACATCTTCTACTTCTGACTGCATCCAAGAAACCAGCTAACCTAAATCAACAGCAACGTTTAACAATCCATGCCTCAAGGACAAGCAAAGAACACTTATAAGAATATACAGCAAACTTTTTTTTATTGGATTCTAATTTCCCTTATTTCTGGTGCGTGCGTGTATGTGAGACGTCGTGATTTATTTTTTTTCCTTCAGGTTTAGTGGTTAATAAATTTACTCTTTCTTTAACTCAAAAAAAAACCTTGTTTGACTGGCTCCTCATTGCTCACTGCATAAATAGGTAAATATATTCTGATTTGGAAAAGGCATATTGCCGTGAAAAAAAAACTTAAGCCTTTTTGTGACCAACTGGAGAGGCTGAATAGAGGGGAGCAGGGGAGCTCCTTCTCATCTGGTTATAACACAGTTAATAAAGTACACGGCATCCTGGGTTTTATCAATCAGGGGCATAGAGTACAAGAGCAAGACAGTTATGTTAAACTTGTACAAAACACTGGTTTGGCCTCAACAAGAGTATCGCGTTCAGTTTAGAGCACCGCACTTTAGGAACAATGTGAGGGCATTGGAGGGAGCGCAGAGAAGCTTCATTAGAATGGTTCTGGGGATGAAGAATTTCAGTTACGTATATAGATTAAAGAAGGTGGGACTGTTCCCTTCAGGAGAAGGTTGAGGAGAGATTTGATAGAGGTATTCAAAATCATGATTGTTATGGACAGAGTAGATAGGGAAAAAACTTTCCCTTTGGTGCAAGGGTCGACAACCAAAGGGCACATGTTTAAAGGTTATTGGCAAAAGAAGCAATGGCGACAAGGAGAAATTTTTTAATGCAGCGAGTGGTTAGGACCTGGAATGCACTTCAAGAATGTGGTGAAGGCAGGTTCAATCAAGGTATTCAAGGGGGAAATTGGATTATTTGAAAAGAAAAAAAAAATGTGCAGGACCACAGGGAGAAGGCATGGAGTGGCTCTAGGTGAATTGCTCCTTCAGAGAGCCAGCATAGACACAATGGTTGAATGGCCTTCCAATCTATGATTCTCTGAACCAACAACCAGGCACTAGATACAGGAATAGTGGATCAAATTCTTCCTCTTATCCCAAGTAGATATCATATATAAACGCTCATTCGGTGTACTATGCACAAGAGACACCTCCACTTTCCAGTCAAGTTGATGGTGGCATTTTTAAAACCACGTTTCAAGTGAAGAAGCAGCCCTCCTTTCAAACAGCAATTTTAAATCTCCTGTCAATTGTGGAGCTACCTGTTGAGCAGCCATCCCCCCACCAGCTTCTTGGAATGTGATTTAAATGTACTAAAGATGATGTATCAGGAGACTGAAATTTATCGAGTGAAAATAAAGTAGCCAACTGCAGGTATTTAGTATAGAACGGAATCCCTCCAGAAGCATTAGGGTTTGCTTTAAGACAAAAGGAAACTTGATCAGAAGTTATCTTCATCACACTGCTCACTTGTGGCATGGGTTTCACTGCATTATTGGTTTTCAAAGTAGAGATTTGAAAGCCGGAATTTTCCAGCCCCTCACGCTGGCGGGACCTTCTGGTCCTGCCGATTTGAACTGAGATTTCAAGGATTTCTTTCCCTGCCGTGGCGGGGAAGAATATGCCACAAATTATAATTGCTTAATACTTGTGAAGACAGGCCAGAGGCATCTTGTATGACAGGCAATTTTTCAATGTTCTAGTTAGAAGTTTAAGGTAAAGAAGGGAAATACAAGGAAAGAGAAAGGAAAAGGTTCATTTTCTGTAGCAGTTACACTGTGCACATTTGTTGAAAACTGTAAATGGGACCTTGTTGCCTATAAGTTGTTCCTGGAATTCCTGCCATAATTCAGTTAAAACACAACTGGGTGGTTTAAAGCTGATTTTTAATGGAATCTGGTTTTGTGATGCAGCCAGGCATGTAGTTATCCAAATGTGTAGTTTCTAGTAGAATTTACTTTTCAAAGTTTTGAGGAGCTTTGATAGAGTACAAAGGGAGAAACTCTTTCCAGTGATGGGAAGGTCAGTAATCAGAGGGCACAGATTTAAGGTAATTGGCAAAAGTGCCAGAGGTGAGATGAGAACAAATCTTTTTACGAAGTGAATAGTGATCTGGAATGTGCTGCCTGAAACAGTTTCAATGGTAATTTTCAAGATTGGATAAATACCTGAAATGGAAAAAAAAATTTCATGTTTATGGGGAGTGCATGCAAGTAGCATTATTTGGATAGTTCTTTCAAAAAGCTAGCCCAGGTACGATGGATCGAATATTCTCCTCCTGTGGTGTATGATTCTAATGGCTGTGATACTCAGATTGGGGTCATGATACCAGCAGCAGCCAGGGAGATCAGTAGGAGTAGGGTGTCAGTGTTTTCCTTTACGAATACAAAACAGGGCTCTTTCTGCATAGGTTGGGAATTTGATCAGGTAATTTAATCTAAGCAGACCAATTAAAAGTTTAACTGTGTCAAATCATTTACAGGGAGATTCCCATTAATCTGCTAACCTCCATTATTTGCTGGGTGGGAAATTCCACAGGCTATAAAATAATTCAACTGCATTTGAACAAGACTATCTTAAATGTAGTATTGTGCCCACCAGAAAATGCTGAGCATCATAAATCTTTATTTTTGCAGGTAAACTGCTGTGTGCGCAGTTTTGACTTTAGGTGCATTTACATTTGGTACTGATACACAATAGTCTGTACCATACACATCTTGTGCTAACCTCAATTCATGGTCTCAGGGACCCCAGCACTATGAACAATCCTGTAACTACTACTATATTACTCCCACTGATATATATCTCACAATGCATGCACCAGGGACACACAGCTTGGAAGGATAAAAAGTCTGCTGCGGGTCTTTCTCACAGTTCAAGTGGATATAACAGAAACATTTTATGGTCTTATTATTATGCCTTACTTCAGTGACAACGCGGAGCGTATGGTTTCAACTGGGTGGCTGCTAATCCTTCACAGCAGAACAGTAAATCTTGAGAACACAGACCATTTTGGTTTGAGAGAAATCATCCTGTGTAAGTACAGCCCACTTTCCCAGAACAAATCATGTACCATACTGTCATGAAGCTATTACAACAGCACCTTGTGTTTATATAGCACCTTTAACATCGTAAAACATCTGAAGTCATTTCACAGGAGCATTATCAATCCAAATGTAATCTCGTGCCACATTAGGAGCCATTAGGACAGGTAAGCCTGGTCTAAGGGGTAGGTTTTAAGGAGTGAGTTAAAGGGTGAAGAAAGGTGGCATGGGATTAGGAAGGGAATTCTAGAACTTAGGTTACATGTATTAGCATCATGCTGTACATCAAGGCAGGGAGAACATAAACAGAGCAAGCTCAAAGAGAAAAGTACACATGCTGCTTTTCCACTGGGAGTCACATTACCGTAATGGATGATGCTGTAGTCTGAGACTGTGCAACCTGGACTTGCTGCAACTGCTGGACCGTAGCTCCTTGCACCACCTGTGAATGCAACATGCCAAACCATTGGCCCCTCTGCAGCTCAGACTTCATTACATAAAAATTGCATCAGTTAGCAAATATGACCAGTAATCGACAGCACAATATTCTATTCCATAAACAGCAGGGTGAAAGGTTGCTCATACTGATTAATCCCTCTCCCAAGGCCTACAAGCCATTGGGTTCATCATTTTGGGACCGTACTAGGTTATTATAGATTTTCACAGACATGGCAATATGTTCAGACTTAGGAATGTGAAAAATTGTCCAAAAATAAATATACATCTGAGCTTTACATAAAAATATAAAATGAACTGAATTCTGTAAAATAAAATGAATCCAATTCTGACCAAAGCTCCTGGATCACATGGCAAAGTCTCAACTACATAATAAGAAGTCAAAAGTGGCAAAGAAAGTTTCTTCAGCAATCAGCAAAAGCACAGCCAACTGGACTTTCCTGAGAGTGAGCTGGAAGAACCATGATTGCTGGCCTGAGCTGCCCGATGTACCACAATTTCAATTAGAATTTTTCATGGGCCAATGTTCTCCCTTTTCCCAATCTGTTGGGGGGAGAATTCCACATGTCTGCAGCTCTCTGAGACCCTACCCAATTGGCAGGTCATTGTGCTCCAGCCTGATCAAGTATATGCTGGCTTTTGAACTACATGGCCAGGGATGAGTGGGAGAGAGCAAAAGGTAGAGGAATAATAGCCAAGTCCAGCTGTGTCATCACCTGAATTCAACGCTCATGCACTTTGCAGCAGAGGCCGCAAAACTAGTAGCTGGAATTCTGGCTGAATTTGCTTCCTCTAGGCAAGGGACGCCAAGGTCACTTGCAGACCTCAGACCGTACAACATAGCACTACGCATGGCTGCCCTGTGAACCATCAGGAAAGCTGCGGTTTGGAAATCCTAAATGTCTAGCAAAGGACAGATCATAACACTTCTTTTTAAAGTCCTGAATTATGTTGATAATGTGAGATTACAGCGGTCACAGAGTCTGGGTGCAGCCAAACCCAAAATACTTTACAAAGAGTTTTGAGCCATCCTTTCTCACTGCAATCACATCATGGAGTTCAAGGGTTTTGGTCCCAAACAGCTGGGAATCGAAATTACTCAAATCCCAGCAAATATTTAATGAGACAAGGAACCGGCACTTAGTGTTCATGAATACATGATTGCTAAGGCTTTGAAGGAGCCCATGGGGAACAGAACCTATAGGACAGTTTGATTCAAAGTGAACATTTTTCTTTAATAAAACTTTATGCAGCTCCCTAGAGTGGGTGAACTCCTTACCTGTCCCTGTTGCGGTTGTCCAATGATGATCTGGCTTGGCTGAATGGTTGCGCTCCCAGAGCCCTGTTGACCCTGTTGCTGCCCCTGTACCTGCACAGTTGTGGGCTGCTGGGCCAACGTGAAGTAGTACTGCACCTGTTCTGAGTTTGGAACTGTCTGACGGACTTCCTCCTGTTGTACGAAAGCAAAACACAAAGTCCATCTGCCTTAGGTGAGGTAGTGAGAGGTTTGCTATTCCTCTGTTAATTAAGGTGATGCCATAGCGGGATAATACACACTAATCTCAGCCACACAAAATTAGCAAATGCTTAGGCTGCAGAGGATAGACAGCACAATACTTACAACAGGTATACTGCAAATTTAATCTGTACCAGTACTGTTCTCACCTTGATGAGTACCACTTCACACAGCATGTTCCCACAGCCAACATAATAGAGAATTAGCAGTTAAACCAACTGTTTCTTATTCCCAAACTGAAAGTTCAGCATATTGACTGCACCATTTTGGTAGTAGCTATGTGCATGAAGCTCCCTATTCTCCCCAAGTAGTATGAAAAATACTTCACTTTCAAAAATCACCAGGACAACAACCAGTTAAGAGAAAGCAGAACTGATCTTAATTTCTGTACTCTTCCTGGTGCCTTCAGCCTCCTGTTACCATGTTTAACATTTGTTTGCAGACAGCTTGTGCGTGTCCCTAATTGTGACAGCACAAAATTTACTCCAACCATATCATGGAATGCGGGATGGTGGAAGGAATGCAAGATGCACAGCCCCTTTCACTGCAGGATGTCATATTGCCACACAGTCTTCATCCTAGTCTTACCCCTCACTTGGGGTTTTAAAACATAGCATTCAGCAATCACAGAAACTCACCAATGACAGTGTTGGCAAACTCTTGCAACAAGTTTATTGGGTGATTTAGTAGAATGTATTCCCCTTCAATAATAAACAGAGCCTGGGCATGAATCACACAGACCAGAAGATATCTGGGTTCAACCCCTGGTCTGTTAAATCTCATCCTTTGTAGAAATTGGTCTCTATAATTGGCTTCAATACCTTTGGGTTTGGGGTGGAAGTGGAGGTTTAAGAAAAGTTAAAAAAAATTGCCAGGGTTCCTGATCATTATCCAACATTCCCCGATGAAAAGGGCATTCAGGTGGAAGTGGAGAGAACAAGGTCAGGTCAAATTGTAAAATAATGGCAACAGTGGCTCCGAGAATCTTTCTGTAGGTACAAGATTGATGCAACTTCCACCACATTTGGTACAATCCTCTGTGTGTCTTGCTGACTTGTTGCTGCTCAGTCTGTGTCAGAATGAGCAAACATCCCTCTCCCAGCTCAGTCAGACCACAGCTGAGAGTGTAGGATGTTTACACACACTAGAGCACAGTGTTGGGACTGTGATTCCTTTGCACTGACATTAGATCTTCTAGCGCCACAGTGAGAAAGGGTTACAAAACAAGAAGGAAATTAGAACAGTTAATGCACATCAATTGAATGAAAAGAACATCATGTGACCCATAACCAGGACAGAGCAACTCTGACAAAGGTTCTCAGCTGAAGCATTGATCTGTTTCATCCCACCTGTTCTGCATTTCCACCATTTTCTGTTTTTATTTCAGCTTCCAGCAATTGTACCTTTTGTTGGTAATTCATAAAAACAGACTGCAAATTCCACAGATAGGAGTGGTTTTAAAAGCTAAAGCGGCTGACGTCCACTTTCTCCCCATCTCCTTTAATATTAACTCCCCTCCCCACTCCACCCTTTCCTCCCCATTCCACCTGAAGGCTGCTCGCTGCAGCAGATGGTTTTCATCCCAGAGTTTAAAAGAAGTAGGTGAGAACATTGCAAATTCCCAAACAATAACTTTCCAAAGTTCTTTACGATTCAGGAGCCATTCCTTTCAATTGGAAAATTGCACATGTCACTCTGCTATTCGAGAAGACGAGAGCTGGAAACCAGGGATTTTTTTTTTAATTTATTCGCTCTTGGGATGTGGGCATTGTTGGCTAGGCCAGCATTCACTGCCCATCCCATTGCTCTTGAGCACATTTAAGAGTCAATCACATTGCTGTGGCTCTGGAGTCACATGTAGGCCAGACCAGGTAAGGACAGCAGATTTCCTTCCCTAAAGGACATTAGTGAACCAGATGGGTTTTTACAACAATCGACAGTGGTTTCATGGTCATCATTAGACTTAATTCCAGATTTTTATTGATTTCAAATTTCACCATCTGCCATGGTGGGATTCAAACCCAAGTCCCCAGAGCATCATCCCGGGTCTCTGGATTACCAGTCCAGTGACAATACCACTATGCCACTGCCTCCCCTAAATTAAATTAAAGAGCAGCTAGCCGAACGCCTACTGTTGGGAAATTGCTAAAGCTTTAATAAGGACAATGAATACCTTGAAACCTTCAGTTGATCTGAGAACACCAGCATGGATTTGTGAAGGGTAAGTCATGCCCGATTAACCTGATTGAATATTTTTGAAGAGGTCACTAAATCAGTGGATGTTATTTATATGGGCCTTCAGAAGGCATTTGATAAAGATCCTCATAAAAATCTGTTAGCCAAAGTTGAAGTCCATGAATTGCAGGCAAATTACTGACCTGGTTACAGAACCAGCAAGAGTAGGATAACGGGCAGGTTCTCTAATTGGCAGGATGTGACTAGTGGTATCCCGCAAGAATCTGTGGGCCTCAACTATTTACTATCCAAATTTTTTGATGACAAGGAAAGGTGGCATTATAAGAAGTGTAGATGGAAGCATAAAATTACAAAAAGAGACATTGATAGATGAAGTGAACGGGCAAAACTGTTGGAAATGGATTTCAATGTAGGCAAATGAGGTCATCCATTTTGGATATTAAAAAAAGGATACAACAGGGTACTTTCTAAATGATGAAAAGCTCTAAATGATGAAAAGCTGGGAACAGTGAAAGTCTAAAAAAAGAGACTGGGGGTGGGAGGTCCAGGTACACAGATCATTGAAATGGCATGAACAGGTACAAAAATAGTCAAACATGGTAATGGAATGCTGACCTTTATATTGAGAGGACTGAAGTACAAGGGGGTACTTTACTATACAAAGCTCTGGTCGTTAGACCACACCTGGAGTTACTGTGAGCTGTTCTGGGCACCACACCTTAGGAAAGATTTACTGGCCTTGGAGGGGGCAGAGTTTGGCGTGTGGATTTACTAGCATGATAACCGAATTCTAAGCTTTAAACCACAAAGAAGGATTACAAAAACTAGGTTTGTATTTCCTGGAATTTAGAAGATTAAGGAGCAATTTGATCTAAGTTTTCAAGATATTATGGGGAACTGATGGAGTAGATACTAAGAAACTAGTTCTGCTGGTTCAGGAGTCTAGAATTAGGTAGTCTAGTTTAAAAAATTCGAGCCATACCTTTCAGGAGTCAAAGTAGAAAGCATCCTACCTGCAAAGGAGGGTAGAAGTTTTGAACTCTTCTGCAAATGGCAATTGATGCTAGATCAATTGTTAATTTTAAACCTGGGATTATAGATGTTATCCAAAGATATTAAGAGATATTGGGCAAAGACCGTTACATGGATTTCATTCACAGATCAGCCATGATCTCACTGAATGGCGGAATAGGCTGGAGAAGCTAAACGGCCTCCCCGTGTTCCGATGTTTCTAATAACCTCGCAGGGGCTGGTTAACTTTGACATTTTTGTTCTGTTGAAGGTGCAAGTTGTTGTTGTTGTTCAGTAATTTACCATAATCTATGCCTGAGGCTCGTCAGCAGATGTCAGGAAGCCGTAAGCAAGTTGGCACAATAGGGCAACAGTGCTCAGTCTGGTCTTTTCCTCACCTCTCATCCATGTCTAGCAGCAGTTACTACACCTTAACTGGTGTTCCCACCTCTGCCCCAGCTGGTGATCAGCTCAGTTAGCACAAGCCAGATCCGAGATGTTGTTCAACAGTCTGTTCTGGTGATGTTGCCGGGAAAACTGACAGTAGTTGCCAAGGCCAACAGCACATGGAGCCCAAATTGTTGCTCACTGAACTGATATGAGAATTGGAATTTTGGGTTAGTTTGCTTTTGTGCAGGAACTTCAGACAGAAATATGGAAAAAAAACACTCCCACACCACACTACTTATAGCATTCTCTGAACTACAGTCTTATTCACAGTCACAGTTGCCAACAATAGAATGGAAATTAACACTGAATCCAAATAGATCAAATCTGCGCCTTAAGTGACCCACTCCATGAGTTTACATTCCTCTCAGTCACATTGTTTACAGACAGGTCCACCTGGGAATTTACTCTCTTCATGCTAGCAGGAGAGAGTTAGGCTCAAAACCACAATCCAGTCAAAGCTTTATCACTGATTTTAAAGCACAGTTTTGGGTGACCCTTCCAAATAAAAGAAAGTCACAGAATTATCCATGGCAAAGACATAAAATAACAACACTGGATTGTCAAAATGTACCCTACTGGATATATATAAGTTTAAAGGCCCATCTCCTAATAATTGCAGGTATCTGATGCCATAACAGATCTGGGTATTCTAACTGAAGAATTATCTGACCTTAAATGAGTCAACAGCACTAAAACGGAAACCCAAACGACAAACTACAGAATAAGAAATAAAAACTGAAAATGCAGGAAATATTCAGCAGTAGAGAGAGAAGCATAGTTAATGTTTCAAGCTGATGTTTCATCAGAACTGGAATAAAGTTAGAGATATATAGTTTTTAAGCAAATACAGAGGCAGAGAAAGGAGGAAAAGAAAAGAGCAAAAGGGAAAGTGTTATAGGGTAAAGGCAAAAGGCGATAATAATGGGACAAGAAATAAAAGATGGGTGTGGAGGAGGTGCAAACAGTAATAGCAGACTCATTATCAATATCTGTAGTATGAAAAGAACGATATGATCTGAAAGGTCATCATCCTGAAACAACTCGGGTTTTCTCTCCAGAGGTGCTGCCAGACCTAATGAGTATTACCAGCATTTTTTGTTTTTATTTCAGATTTCCATCAGCCACAGTATTTTACTTTTGCAGAGCATGGTTGTACTGAGTGCAAATAATCCCGAGCCTGTCTGGGGCTCACAGGTCATACTGCTAGCACTCTCAAGATAAAGTTCAGGCACCCCTGCTGAGACTCTCCAACCCAAGAGCATGTTATGTCTTATGTTTGCAGCAATTGCACAGGTAGCTTATGCAACATGTTGCACTATTACAGGTTTCATTTTCTAAATCATCACTACACATTCTGTCAGGCTAGATGCACACAGTTGGCAATACAGGTGCTCCTTCTAATCCCAAGCTAGTTTGTAACAGTGATCTCAAGTCATCACACTGAAAATGGCAAAACTTGAGGTTAGACCTTACACCCACTGTCACATTTTCATCCGTAGCAAATCTTAGGAATTGATTTGTGTACTGGGAACAAGACTTTAATTCCTGAATTAGTAGTGGAGTCCCTGTGCCTTGGAAGGGCAGTTATTACTGTGAGCCATGCAACAAATAGGCTCCGTACAGAAAGACTCAATATCCTCAGCAAAAACATATCCTACACTGCAGCTCCACAAATATGAGCCTTTCCTAGAACAGTAAATATAATAGCAAGGGTAATTATATTAGGTGATTTCAACTTTCCCAACATTAATTGAGATAGACATAGTGTTAAGGGCTTGGATGGAGTGGGTTTCTTGAAACGTGTGCAGGAGAACTTTTTCGGTCAATATGTAGAGTGTCCAAGAAGGGACAGCACAGTGCCGGGCCTAATTCTGGAGAATGAAGCCAGACAAGTGGCTGAGGTGGTGGTGGGGGAGCATTTTAGTGATAGCGACTACAACATGGTACAATTTAAACTTGTTATGGACAAAGAAATAGACAAGTTACAAAAAAATGTTTCGGATTGGGGGGGAGAGTGGATTTTAGTAAAATAAGGCAGGATCTGGCCAAAGTAGACTGGGAACAGCTACTTGTGGGGAAATCTACAGAGGAACAGTGGGGGCATTCAAAAAGGAAATGGGGAGGGTACAGGCTCAACATGTTCCCTCTAGGGTGATAGGAAGGAGTAACAAGCCCAGAGAACCATGGATGACCAGAGATATTCAGGTTACAATGAGAAGGAAAAGAGAGGCTTTTAGCAGGTACAAAGGCAGCAAATCAGCAGAGGCATTAGTGGAGTACAGAAAGTGCAGGGTGGAGCTTAAGAAAGTAATTAGGAGAGCAAAGAAGGGATATGACACAGCTCTGGCTGGTAAAAGTAGGGAAAATCCCAAGATATTTTATAAGTATATCAATGGGAAGAGGATAACCAGGGAAAGAGTAGGGCCCATTAGGGACCAATGGGGCAATCTATGGGTGGAGCCAGAGGACACCGCTAGAGTGTTGAATGAATACTTCAAATCAGTCTTCACCCAAGAGAATGAGGATGAAGGTATTGAACTCAGGGAGAGAGACTGCGAGGTTCTTGAGCAAATTGATATAGGGAGTGACAAGGTATTGGAGGTGTTGGCAGGCTTAAAAGTGGACAAATCTCCAGGTCCGGATGATTTGTGTCCCAGACTGCTGAGGGAGGCAAGGGAGGAGATCTCAGGGACTCTGACCTGAATTTTTAATTCCTCTCTGGCCACGGGGGAGGTGCCAGAGGATTGGAGAACAGCTAATGTGGTTCCACTCTTTAAGAAGGGTTGTAGAGAGAAGCCAGGGAACTACAGACCAGTGAGTCTCACGTCAGTGGTAGGGAAACTATTGGAGAAAATTCTGAAGGAAAGAATCTATCTCCACATGGAGAGGAAAAGTTTGATCAGGGATAGTCAGCATGGCTTTGTCAGGAGGTCATGCCTAACAAATTTGATCGAATTTTTTGAGGAGGTGACCAGGTGTGTAGATGAGGGTAGTGCAGTTGATGTAGTTTATATGGATTTCAGCAAAGCCTTTGACAAGCTCCCACATGGGAGACTATAAAGAAGGCAAATGCACATGGGAGACAGGGTAATTTGATAAGGTGGATTCAAAATTGGCTTAGTTGTAGGAGACAGAGGGTGATGACAGAAGGATGCTTTAGTTACTGGAAGCCAGTGTCCAGTGGCGTACCACAGGGATCTGTGCTGGGTCCCCTATTATTCGTCATTTATATAAACAACATAGATGACTTAGTGGGGGTTAGGATTAGTAAGTTTCCGGATGACACAAAGATTGGCCGGGTGGTTAACAGTGAGGTTGAGTGTCTTGGGCTACAGGAAGATATAGACGGGATGGTCAAATGGGCAGATAAGTGGCAGATGGAATTTAACCCTGAAAAGTGAGAGGTGATACACTTTGGAAGGAGTAATTTGACAAGGAAGTATTCAATGAACGGCATGACACTAGGAAGTTTTGAGGAACAAAGGGACCTTGGCGTGTGTGTCCATAGATCTCTGAAGGCGGAGGGGCATGTTAGTGGGATGGTGAAAAAGGCAAATGGGACACTTGCCTTTATCAATCGAGGCATAGATTACAAAAGTAGGGAGATCAAGTTGGAGTTGGTGAGGCCTTGGTGAGGCCACAGCTGGAGTACTGTGTGCAGTTCTGGTCACCACATTATAGGAAGGATGCGATTGCACTGGAGGGGGTGCAGAGGAGATTCACCAGGATGTTGCCTGGGATGAAACATTTTAGTTATGAAGAGAGGTTGGATAGACTTGGGTTGTTTTTGTTGGAGCAGAGAAGACTGAGGGGAGACCTGATCGAGGTGTACAAGATTATGAGGGGCATGGACAGGGTGGATAGGGAGCAGCTGTTCCCCTTGGTTGAAGGGTCAGTCACAAGGGGGCATTACCTCAAGGTGAGGGGCAGGAGGTTTAGTGGGGGGATGTGAGGAAAAACGTTTTTCGTGGTGACGGTATGGAACGCGCTGCCTGGGAGGGTGGTAGAGGTGGGTTGCCTCACATCCTTTAACAAGTACCTGGATGAGCACTTGGCACGACATAACATTCAAGGCTATGGGCCAAGTGCTGGTAAATGGGATTAGGTAGATAGGTCAGGTGTTTCTCACGTGTCGGTGCAGACTCGATGGACTGAAGGGCCTCTTCTGCACTGTGAGATTATGTGAAGTAGAACATGAACTGTAATATACAATGAGATCGAATGCATTACATTGCAGTTGATTTCTGGAGTAAAACTCAGCACTTGGACCACTGATACTTGTAACAAAATTGCCCATCTTCTGGCAATACACATGTTTTTTCAAAAATGGAGATTACCACATGGAGCCCTTCATTGTCTCAACTTGCTGAGGGTTTTAGCTGTACCTAGGAGCAAGCTGAAGGTAAAAATAGTTCCATGAAATCTGAGATAGCAGTGAGTTCAGGTATTCAAAAAGAAAAATACTGCAAATGCTGGAAATATGAAATATAAACAGAAAATGCTGGAAATACTCAAGCAGCATCTGCAGAGAGAAACAGAGTTAATATATCAGGTCGATGACCCTTCATCAGAAAATAGATCCACTCTGATGAAAGGTCATCAACTTGAAGCATTAACTCGGTTTTCTCTTTCCACAGATGCCACCTTACCTGCTGAGCAGTGTCAACATTTTCTAACAGTTCAGCACAAATCTGCTAAGGCTCTCAAAATGGGTGAAACAACTACAACATTTCTGATGCGTGCGCCAAGCGCTGGAAAGGGAAGAGTGCCTGGAGTGCTGAGGTCTAGTAATAAGATTAGAGACAGGCTTTGAAAATTAATACAAGCCCAAATATTGAAAGAAAGCTACAAGGTTATAATCTAATCAATGTGGTATAAATCAATTGCCAAAAATTCAGTCAGAGACCCATTCACTTTATGATAATCAATTTAAGGCACCATTTGGGATATAGTAAACTGCAGCTCTAATTTGCTGCAGCAGATTTCCCACTCAAAAATCCTAACTTAGACACTGTTGCAGAACGAAGGTATATTCACCAGAGGAAGAGGAGGACAGGACAACAGTATTGGGCAGTCAGTGGCGATCAGTTTGGATTTTCTCACAAACTGCTAAAGAAAGCCAGAGGAACAGACTTCCAAGTCTGCCATTTGTGCCAGAGAAAATCTAAAATGTGTGTAACATATAAAGCCTACCTCTGATCAAGCTTTCTGTCACCTGTCTTAATGACTCAAATTTGGTCTGCTCTTGTGAAGTGCCTTGGGACCTTTTACTATATTAAAGGCGCTATATAAATGCAAGTTGTTGTTGTTATGACCATATTTTCGATTATGTTGACCGGCGATCTATCAATGACCCAGACAAGACCTCTTGTTAAAGATGCAATCGTAACTGCTACTGACTGCCAAAAGGTTTTTATACACGTGTAAACACTTGATAACATTTAACTACTTGTCTGATTTCTCGATGTACACTTGTTAATGTTCCATTAATCTGACATACATCTACTGATACTATTCTGTTCCACTTCTTAGCAACCTGCTGAGACTCATACCAACTACTTGGTTCCACTTGCTTGGTAATTGATTTCTTACACCCAATTAATTTTTTAAAAAATTCATTCATGGGATGTGGGCATCGCTGGCTAGGTCAGCATTTATTGCCCATCCTTAATAGTCCTCAAGAAGATGGTGGTGAGCTACCTTCTTGAACCGCTTCAGTCCATGTGGTGTAGATACACCCACAGTGCTTTTAGGAAGGGAGTTCCAGGATTTTGGCTCAGTAACAGTGAAGGAATGGTGATATATTTCCAATTCAGGCTGGTGTGTGGCTTGGAGAGGAATTTGTAGGTGGTGGTGTCTGCTGCCCTTGTCCTTCTAGATGGCAGTGCTCGTGGGTTTGGAAGGCGCTGTCTAAGGAGCCTTGATACGCTCCTGCTGTGCATCTTGTAGATGGTACACACTGCTGCCACTGTGCGTAGGTGATGGAGGGAGTGAATGTTTGTGGATGTGGTGCCTGTCAAGCGGGCTGCTCTGTCCTGGATGATGTCGAGCTCCTTGAGTGCTCTTGGAGCTGCACTCATGCAGGCAAGTGGGGGCTATTCCATCACATTCCTGACTTGTGCCTTGTAGGTGGTGAACAGGTTTTGGGGGGTCAGGAGGTGAGTTACTCACCACAGGATTCCCAACCTCTGACCTGCTCTTGTAGCCACAATATTCATATGGCTAGACCAGTCCATTTTCTGGTCAATGGTAACTCCTTTGATAGTGAGGGATTCAGCGATAGTAATGCCATTAAATGTCAAGGGACAATGGTTAGATTCGCTCTTGTTGGAGATGCTCATTGACGGGCACCTGTGTGGCGCAAATGTTATTTGCCACTTGTCAGTCCATGCCTGGGTATTTCCGAGGTCTAGCTGCATTTAGACTTGGACTGCTTCAGTATCTGAGGAGTCGCAAATGGTGATGAATATTGTGCAATCATCAGCGAACATCCCCACTTCTGACCTTATGATGGAAGGAAGGTCATTGATGAAGCAGCTGAAGATGGTTGGGCCTAGGACACTACCCTGGGGAATTCCTGCAGTGATGTCCTGGATCTAAGATGATTGACTTCCAACAATCAGAACCATCTTCCTTTGTGCTTGGTGTGACTCCAACCAATGGAGTGTTTTCCCCAATTTTCATCGACTCCAGTTTTACTAGGGCTCCTTCATGCCACACTTAGTCAAATGCTGCCTTGATGTCAAGGGCAGTCACACTCACCTCACGAGTTCAGCTCTTTCGTCCATGTTTGAACCAAGGTTGTAATGAGGTCAGGAGCTGAGTGACCCCAACTGAATGTCAGTGAGCAGATTATTGCTCAGCAAGTACCACTTTATAGCACTGTTGATGACCCTTTCTGTCACTTTACTGAACAGGATGTTACGCTAATTGTTGCTCTCGCTTGGTTAGAGAGCATATGCACAATTCCATCACTACTCCTCCACTTCTCCTACACTTTTCAACTTTGGTCTCAGGCCTGGGAAGACATTGGCAACATCCTACAGTTTAATGACACTGTTTCAAAATAAAGCAGGTATACTGGCACAATATGTATTCAGTTTTGCACCACAAACAAGTTGAAGGACTTGTTAATGAAACAGTTTAAGTAATAATCAGATGCCAAGATTGGAATCATTTTGCCGCTAATTCTTGATTTACAACACCTTATTTACTTCTGCGGTTTCCTTCACTTTGGGTTCTCATGTGGTGAGAAGTGTGCCACTCATTGCCAGAGAATTCCACACCTCTAAGCAACCCCCATAAGGCACAGTATAATGACACATTGGTTCTTTCCACATGGTGGCCTCCTGAGCTTGACCATAACATTAGAGGAAACACCAGAGTACAGGCACTTCATTTGGGGAAAGACTTGACTTTGGGGGCAAAACTACTGCAACATGCCCTCGTGCATGTTTATTACATGCCAGCAAAAGTGGTCATCAGCAAAGTTCAGAATGTAGACAATCTTTCCATCTCATCAACCAGGCCCTAGGATATAGCAAGGGAAGGTGGATTTATAAAACCTTCACTCAAATCTACTGTGATCGGCAGTCTTACTGGTGGAATCTGCAGGGTAATGAACAAAAGCTGTGAGTTAGCTAAGTGGTCAAAGGAAGAAGGGAGGAAGAGAGAAGAAAGAAATAGAAGCAGGAGTAGATCATTGTGCACTCCGCTATTCAATACAATCATGGCTGATCATCTGCCTTAGCTCCACTTTCTCGTGCACTCCCCATACTCCTTGATTCCAAGGCCACAAATCGGTCTACCCCAGCCTTAAATATACGCAATGAATGTGCATCCACAAACTCACGTGGTGCAGAATGCCATAAGTTCACAACCTTTGAGCGAATAAATTTCTTCTCATCTCAGTCCTAAATGATCGGTTCCGAGAGAAAAAGGAGAATGGGAAAAGACAAACTTTTATTGAAGCTGTGCTAAAATGGGGGCATTTGGTAATTGGAGGAACCCCATCCTATTCCCCAGCAGTATTATCCCTCACCTTGAAAACCACATACCAGTACACCTACACTTCAAATATCAGCTTTTTCCACAAGACGTAGTTCAATACTATAGAGCTCTTCAACCAGGGAATGTCAGAGGAGCAGTGATTTATTGAAGTAAGCAGCAGTCAACAGCTGCAAACATCTGACTGAAAGCCCATCCATCTCCACACAGCTTCCAGTCAAGGATGTTTACAGCAGTATAAACTGCCAGCAATCAACACCGTCAAGATGGGCAAGAGATCACTTATAACTAAAAAACTTAACAATCCACACGCTAGAACTAGATTTGCAATAATCTCACAACTGCTATGCAAAAGACTAGGTATGATCAGAAACACAGGAATCCCAACCTACTGCCCCACTAACTGTTTCTTTTGCAGCATGGCAAACAAGAGCACATCTAGAATTCCACTAATACCACTTTGTGCCCAAATAGTTAACGGTACTCGCCTAGGACAAGATCCCTAACTCCCCCTCAAAAGGTATTTCTATATCTCCTAGTGGGGTGCAAGCCCAGGAATTTAAGCAATCGTTGCACGTAGCAATACTGACCTAGAATATGGAGAATAAAACATTAAGACATAAACTGCAGCTTATCTGGCTATAAAGAGCAACTTTCTTGTATTATGTAATATCCCAATAGGCAAAGGCCTAACACCTCCTTTAACTAACCAAACAGATAGCTAGTAGTAATCCACTGGCCCTAGTTACTAATTATGCCTGTACTACTCTAATGTCAGTCTAGGAGGATGTACTCGAGATCGAAGAGAAAACACGTCCAAGCACAAAGACTGAACAAGCAGAGGTGCAAAGCAACAGCAACATTCATGTAAGCTTATTAAAGTTAAACTCTCCACCATAACAGACCACTTCATTCCAACACCCTAGCCAGTCAAGCACATTGAGAGCCAGCTATCATTCTGGAAACCACAAGGTCTACGTATCATTCTTCAGAAAGAACCATGCCAATGGCTTCTGTGGGAAGGTGGCTTACTTCAGGCAGATTATAATGGAGCCAAGGTTTCTAAGGAAAGTGACCTAACAAGAAATTCATTCTGGTTTAGTAAATTGAAACAAGGATATTCAGAGAATTTTAGTGACAAGGTAACATAAACATCCAACTGAAAGCCGTATTTATCACGTAAAGCTTTCAGTTAAAGATGTTTACATGACCGCTGCACCAGAGCATAACTGAATGGATGGGGAATAAAAATGGACAGCACACACTTAAGACTAAACAGTTGATCTTATCAGAATCTAACAATATCTTCCTCTATATCCTACAGCTAACCAGCTCTTTTCCTGTCCTACTGTGCATTTCTCCGGCAAGTTGCATCTCATTGGAGGCCGTAAGCCCTCCTCCATATGCCTCATTCCTTCTGAAGCTGTACCTCTTAAAAGCTGGAGACTGAAGCCAAAATACTAAAAAGTAAGTCAGCAACTGGTGTGAAAACCATCGACAGTCTGCCATGCAGAGTGATGGAACAATGTGGGTCTAGTGTATGGCTGAAGATTTTCATTTGTGGGCTCTTTTGAAAGTGGATTTCCTTCGCCCAAACCGCACAGTACACAAGCACAGTAAAACCTGTCTAAAATGTAAGAAAAGCAAACACATTATGGACTTTGTTTGGAACAGGCCCTCTTACAGTATCTTAATGAAACCATGGATGACTGGATAGCATCATATGAAACTGAACTCCAACCACCTCAGGTTAAATATCCCCAAATCTGGGTCATAAAAATTAATCCACATCACCACCTAAATGATAGTGCCCTAACAGATGGGCAGTGGATAGAGATTATTCATATTGCAGTGAACTTTCAATTCCCCACTTCTGAATAATCTGTCACAGAAATAGTTTATTAAAAAAATAAACAAAATGAAATTATCAAAAAAAAATTCAGATTTCCACTTTCTATTTTTCTACCCAAAAAATACAGAGAATACAAATTTTAAAAAGATTTGCTCATGTGTTCTGCCACCAGAAGGCACTGTTTCATTTTGCTGAAGAAAATAACTCAATGCAACTACTTAATCCTTAGCCAATGAACATAAGCCCTCTTAAATAGGAGCACCATATTCAGTTACTATTACCAGGTTTAAGGGGTGGGGTGGAAAAAAAAAAATTTAGATTTCTGATGATCTGCAATATGCACAGATTTTTTTGCTCCTTACCTGTCGTTTTGGAGGTTTCAGCTCATCTCTAGGAACAATGTCAATCAGAAAATCAAACTGATCGAACTTAGTGATGGCCATTGCAATGTCATTCCTCTGTCAGGAGGGAAACATCAGAAGTATTTCAGAAACAGGTATGGTAACAAAGCAGCAATACAAACAGGTGACAGGTGTCTGAGATAGGAGGTTAAATTTTGCAGAAAGCACCAGTTCATTTGGGAAGATGAAGGTAGTTTCCATCCACAACATCATAATTCAATGATAGAAATTCTACTTCATTCTTACCCCAAAGCACAAATGTAGTTCTAGCTTCTGGAATGAATCTGGGTTAGGCAAGCACTGAGCAATTTGAAAAGTGTCTGAGGAATATGAGAAAGTGCATAGGTGGGATTGATCTATCAAAAGGAAGGGATTGGCTGTTGCGCCTCATGCTCTCTTACTGTTCCTTAGAGCTTTTGTTATGAATTTAGAAGCTGGACTGGCACCCTGGTATAGTTATATTACATTAAAATATTTTACTGCTGAGTCAGTTAAACTCTTAGCAGTAAAATAAAGTTCAAATCTTTTATGTCAGGCTGCAGCCAAACAGACCTGTCCAAGTACTGGCCTTTAACCTTCCCTTGTACTGTACAGCATTTAACCCTCATCTCTCAAAAATAAAACTAGCTCTTTATTAATGCACGGCTGGCTCCCAAAAGCTTAAGAGTCCATCAACATTGGAATTGTTAGTATATCCCAAGCCCCCCAAACAAGGCAGTAAGAAAATGTACTGAAAACATCAGAATTTGGAGCATCTGTTATGTACCCATGGCTACATTCTAGTTAGTGTTGAACTGCTCAGTCTCAGCCACAGCAGCTGAGATGAGACAATGTATTGCAACATATCTGGGCAAATGGAAAAATGGAGAGAGAGTAGAGGAAAGCAGAACTAGTCACAGTTTCCAATCTTTCCTATCAAATAATTCCCAAAACAAAATGAATGGTATGGGTTTCAGATTAAGAACAGGGTCCAACCACTACCTTCCCACCCCTCTCATTCGCAGGAAACACTCACAGCCCAAGCCAACCCTGATGGACAACTACTTGAGAGAGGTACCACTGCATCACCACCACTCAACAACTATCCCACTGCCTATGGAATCATACATCAAAGGCAATGAAAAAACATTGGGAAATTTAAAAGTTATGCTTCTGTGTGTCTATATTTAAATTCTATTCTATCAGGCATGTAGCCTGTTGCCCTCTGCTGAGAGCAGCCTGGGGCTCATTCATACATTCCTCTTCTGTTTGTGGAGATGTACCACTTTTGCTGAGATTTTAGCAAGGCTGCAAGCTGCGATAATTATTGGAAGAAAACTCTGGTCTAACCTCATAGACCAGGTGAGTGTGTAAGACAGATTCAAAACCACACCTTAGGAAGACTTTTTGATTCAACTAGACAAAAGTTAATACATTAAACCCTCTCATATCAAAAAGAAGATCCACACCAATGAGATTAAAGTCTGTTATTTTGGCTACACCAGCTGTTAACTACTTCCACAGTCAGCAGCAATAACCACTTGTGTAGGAATAATCTGACACCAAAATAGGTGTTCATGTTAAACAGCAGCACTGATGCTGTTATTGCTCGAAACAAATAGTGCATTAAAACATAATTCTAATAAAGCAACTTTTAGTGAAAACTGTGCAGCTGTGATAATCCTCCTTTTAGGAATTCTGTCAAAACTTGTGTCATTCACATTATTCTGCTTTGACTGGGAGTGTGGCACAACCAGTGCATAAGCATCCCACGTAGGTGTGACTAATACAGAGGAATGTTGAAGAAAGAAACCCTCTCAAGACAATTCTCCTTCTTTTCCCCAGCTGATAGCAATAGTCCTGGTCTAAAGTGGAAGTCTGCAGATCAGTTGAGGCAGGCCTCCTTGCACAGTCTGATCCTCTCTTGCTGCTGGATTATCATATTCTCACTTAAATTCCGCCTTTGCAGTCCAACTTCCTATTTTAGCAAGCCTAGTGTTCAGAATACCTGCAGAGTCCTGCGTTTGTTATCTTCAGTGTGTATCCACGCTCGCAAGGATAACTCTGTAATGAAAATTTGAGCTGCCTTCGCAAACAGCACTGGTGCCTCTGCGCTGATCATCTACAAAGATAAAAGGAGAATGTGAAGGTTACATCCTAAACGTCAGCGCTCTTGTCATCTGCTGTTAGTGAGGACAGGCTGATCAAAGCACTTCCATTGACAGTACCTTACTAATGCAGGGCTGCAAGGCACTGCTCACTCTGCAAAGTTCCATATATTCTAGCAGCTTATAAGCAATTTAAACACCATCCCCAATTTTGTGCTACTCGGCTGCAATTTGAAACAGCAACTGGCAATCTGGATTTTATACTTAAAAGTTTATAAAATGATCACTTTTCAAGATTAGGCAGGAGAGTAATTTAAAGATTTCAAAAACTCCTTTGATGTTTATCCTTCCATCAGGAATTCACAACTACAGGGAGAACATTCAAACTTCAGTTATTTGCTGAACAGGTTTTAGTTGTTGTTTTAATAGGCGAGACACCACTTACCTTGTTCAACACTACAGGGTATAACATTGTTGGTATATTAAGGGTATTAAGTAATAGTTAATGAAAAGATAGTTTGGTCTGATAGTTTTAAGTAAGGATGGGGGCCTTTTTAATTAAGGCACCATTATGGACAGTGTCCATTTCAGACAGGATGTAAATATAAGCTATTGGTACACATCAAATGTCCACAAGCATATTCAGACTACATGCAGAAAAACATGTTAAGCAAAACAACAAGTTATTAATATACAAACCTTCACCAAGAATCCAAAACTGCACTCAAAACAATCCTTCCACAACATCTGTACACAGACCCTATGTAAGAAGAGGTTTCAAACAATGCAAGAGGGAGACACTCAGTGGGAGACTTCAAGCAGTGCGAGAGGATGACCTCTCCCCCAGGCAAGAGGCTTCATTAAGCACGAGAGTGAGACCACCCCACCCACCCCCCGCAAGTGAGAGGCTTCAAACAGCACAAGAGGGAGAACCCCCCACCCCTCCCCAAAGCAAGAGGCTTCAAACAGTGCAAGGCGGAGATCTCCAGTAAGAAGGGCAGTGGCAGAGGTTCATTGGTGTATGTAACTTCACAGGGAAACGGGTAAGTGATTGGTTGGTGAGTATTTTTTCATATCTTTCAAAACTCATAATTTATTCATAATTGTAAGGTTTTATACATAATACTACAAATGATAAAGATGTCAGGGAAGGTGATGTGTTATGACTGCAGAATGTGGATGCTCTTGAACACCGGTGTGATCCAAGGCAAACATGTCTGCAGTAAGCATCTGTAGCTCAAGGAGCTTCAGCTCAGAGTAAGAGAGCTGGAGGCCGATCTGCAGACACTGTGATGCATCATGGAGGGGGAAAAAAAGTTACCTGACACTTTATTCCAGGAGGCAGTCACACCTCCTAGGATAGGTTCTTCTGATTTGGTCAGTGGTAAGGCACAGGAGGGTGTGACCACAAATAAGGCAGTAAGGGGATTGAGAAGGTAAAAGTGGAGGAGTCTCAGCTCTCACAACTGTCCAACAGGTTCAAGGTGCTTGCAACTGCAGGGTGGATAAGCCAACTAACCATGATTCAGGGAGCCATTCAAGCGGGGAGAGTTAATAGGAATGTAGGGGACAGTATAGTCAGGCACAGTATCGTTCACAGTTCTCCACAGCCGAGAAAGAAAGTCCAGAAGGCTGTGTTAACTTTCGGGTGTCAGGGTTAAGGACATCTGATCTGGGCTGGAGAGGGACTTGCAATGGGAGAGGGTTGATCCAGTGGTCGTGGGCCACAGAGATACCTATGACATAGGTAGGAACAGGAAAGAGGTTCTGCTTTGGCAGTATGAGCAGCTAGGGGGTTAAACTTAAAAGCAGAACCCGAGCCATGAGCAAATTGGTGTCAGGTAAATACATTAGAGAGTTAAATACGTGGCTCAAAGATTGGTGTGGGAGAAATGGGTTTAAATCCGTGGGGCACCTGCACCAGTACTGTGAAAAGTGGGAGCTGTACCATTGGGACGGTCTTCACCTGAACCATGCTGGGACCAGTGTTCTGGTGAGTTGCATAACTAGGGCAATAGGGACGATGTGAGGTGTAATAAATTCAAGAGAGAAGATAAGGCAAGAGAGCAAGGTCACAATAAGGGGAAAGATAATCAGAGTGTGGCAGGGAGGGAGAGAGCATACAAACTTAAAAGTGAGCCAGCAGAAAAGGCACATAGCATTCATAACAAAATGGATGAATTGAGAGCTCAGATAGAAATAAATATGTATGACCTGATACCCATTACAGAGATATGACTGCAAGATGACAGTAGCTGGGACCTGAATATTCAAGGGTACATGACATTCTGGAAGGACAGAAATCTAAGAAAAGGTGGAGGGGTTGGTCTGTTAATTAAGGATGGCATTTGTACATTAGAGAGGGATGACCTTAGTTATGAAAGGTCAAGATGTAGAATCAAATTGGGTAGAGATGAGAAATAGTAAAGGTAGGGAGTCACTTTTGGGAGTAACTTATAAGCTCCCTAACCGTAACCACACTCCAGGGCAGGGTATATTGGAAGAAATAATGGGGGCTTGTGACAAAGGTATAGCAATCATCATGCATGATTTTAATTTGTGTGTAGATTAGGCGAATCAGGGAGAAGGTAATCATGTGTTTTGGAGACAGTTTCCCAGAGCAGCACATTCTACAGTCAACCAAACAGCAGGCTACGCTAGTAATTCTGGTAATGGGCAACAAGACAGGCTTGATTAAGAACCTCTTAGTAAAGGCGCCCCTCAGTAGCATTGATTATAACAAAGTGAATGCAAAATTCAATCATGACAGAGAGAAGAGTGGGTCCAAGACTAGTCTTTTAAACTTAAAGGCAATTATAAGGGTATGAAGACAGAGTTAGCTAAAGCGAACTGGAGAGTTAGGTTAAAGGTTAGGTCAGTAGAGATGCAGTGGCAGATATTTAAGGAGATATTTCATAACACTCAGAAAACTATACATGCCAGTGAGAAAGAAAGGCTCTAGGGGAACAATGCATCATCTGCGGCTAACTAAGGAAGTTAAAGATAGTATCAAATTGAAAGAAAAAGCGTATAATTCCACAAAGATGAGTGGCAGGTCAGAAGATTAGACAGTGTAAAAAGCCAACAAAAAATGACCCAAAGAATAATATAGTTGGAGAAATTAGAGTACGAGAGAAAGCTGGCTAGAAATATAAAACAGATTGTATGAGTTTTTACAGGTATTTAAAAAGGAAAAGACTAATTAAGGTGAATGTTTGTCATCTAGAGAGAGAGTGTCTGGGGAATTAATAACAGAAAATAAGGAAACGGCTCATGAATTGAATAGATTCTTTGCGCTGGTTTTCACTGTGGAGGATACAAGTAACATCCTAGAAATAATTGTGAATCAAGAGGTGAATAGGAGTAAGAAACTTAAAACAGTTACAATCAGTAGGGAAAGGGTACTGAGAAAATTATTAGAAGTCAAAGCTGCCAAGTCCCTGGGTTCTGATGGACTTCATCCTTGGGTCTTAAAAGAAGTGGCTGCTGAGATAGTGTATGAATGGGTATTAATTTTCCAAAATTCCCTAGATTCTGGAAAGGTCCCATTAAACTGGAAAATAGCGAGTGTAACTCTATGCAAGAAAGAAAGGAGACAGGAAACTACAGGCTAGTTAGCTTAACATCTGTCATTGGGAAAGTGCTGAAATCTATTATTAAAGGAGGTTATAGCAGGGCACTTAGAAAATATCATTGCAATCAAGCAGAGTCAATATGGTTTGATGCAAGGGAAATAGTGCTTGACTGATTTATTGGAGTTCTTTGAGGAAGTAACAAGCAATGTGGATAAAGGGGCACCTGTGGATGTGGTGTACTTAGATTTCCAGAAGCATTTGACAAGGTGCCACATCAAAGTTTACTATACAAAATAAGAGCTGATGGTGTAGGAGGTGACATATTAGCATGGATAAGGGTTGGTTAGCTAACAGGAAAAGGAGAGTAAGCATAAATGGGTCATTTTCAGGTTTGCAAGATGTAACAATTGGAATGCCACAGGGATCAGTGCTGGGGCCTCAGCTATTTATAATCTATATCAATGACTTGGCTGAAGGGGCCGAATATTTGGTTGCTAAATTTGCTGATGACACAAATATAAGAAGGAGAGTAAGCTGTGAAGGGACATAAGGAGTCTGCAAAGGGACATACATAGGTCAAGTGAGCTGGCAAAAATTTGGCAGATGGAGTATAATGTCAGAAAATGTGAACTTGTTCACTTTGGCAGGAAGAATTGAAAAAACAGCATATTATCTAAAGGAGAGAGGTTGCAGAACTCTGGGATACAGAGGAACCTGGGAGTCCTGGTACATAAATCACAAAGTATGCAGGTATAGCAAGTGATTAGGAAGGCAAATGGAATGTTGGCATTTATTGCAAGAGGAATGAAACATAAAAGTATAGATGTTTTGCTACAGTCATACAGGGCACTGGTGAGATCACATTGAGAGTATTGTGTACAATTTTGGTGTCCTTAATTAAGAAAAAACTGCATTAGAAGCAGTTTAAAGAAGATTCATGTGATTGCTTCCTGTGATGAGGGCATTATCTTATGAGGAAAGAATTGACAGGTTCAGCCTGTATGCATTGGGGTTTAGAAGAATGAGAAATGATCTTATTGAAACAGAAAGGGCAAAATTTTTAGGTCGGGGGGTGGGTGCATCACCAACCCGACCGAGTGTAAAATGATGCGTGATATCATTGGGCAAACGTCCTGATGTCATCGCGCACTTGCATGATATTTTGGTTGGTAGGCGTGTGCCAGAGTCCGCAGCACGCCCGCCAACAATTAAAAGGCGATTAGAAAGTTAAAGAAATTTTTCTTTCCAAAAGCAAATAAAAATAAAATAAAATTTAAAAAATTAATTAACAACATGTCCCTGCTCATGTGACAGTCACGTGAGGGGACATGTTTTATAACATTTATAAAATCTTTATTATTTTCTTTGAAATCTGTTCATCTCCCTGAGGCGGCTCTGTGCCTCAGGGAGACTTGCAAGTGTGCACTTGCGTGCATGTGTGAAGTTCGGGCTCGCTCCGCTCCCACTCCCCTGCCTGCGCAGGCAGTGTTGCCGCTCGCGTTTCATGCTGGGCAGGCCAACTAGCTCACCGGCGTGAGATCACGGTCCGACCCGACCATGGGCAGAGGTTGCTTCCCAACTGCCCCCGCCCAACATGGGCAAGATTCTGCCCCAGATCTTGAGGGAACTTGACAGGGTGGATGCTGAAAGAATATTTCCCCTTGTGGGAGAGACCAGAATAAGGGGGTCACAGTCTAAAATAAGGAGTTTCCCAAGACAGGTGAAGAGAAATTTTTTCTCTCAGATGGTTGTGAGCCTGTGGAACTCTGTTTCCCACGGAGTGGTAGATGCGGGGTCATTGAATATTTTTAAGACAAAGGTAGATAGATTCGTGACTAACAAGGGGGTCAAAGGGTATTGGGGGTAGGCAGGAATGTGGCATTGAAGCCAAAAATCAGATCAGCCATGATCTTATTGCATGGTGGAGCAGGCTCGAGGGGCCAAATGGCCTACTCTGCTCCTAATTCATAAGTTTGTATGTTCCCCAAGAACAATATTACATTAAAAATTCCTACATTCATATTTACAATAGAAACTGAAGTAAAACCCATTTTGCTGTAATTATGCCTTTACCCTCAGCAGAGGTGCTACAGTTACTTCACTTGGCGGCAGGGAGTGTAATTATAGTGTGACAGGTTTACATAGGGAGTTTCCATTATAAGTGTGGACATATTTATAATGGAAGTATAAAGTAAAAACAGTGAATGTTATTACTTTAAAACTGAATTATGTCTGCATGTCCTGGGCTGATTACCCACCTAGCATTTGACCCTGATTCATCTGATGCCTACATAGCCACAGGATTTGACAAATATACTGTATTAATACTACTTTTGTCCTCTTTCCTACTCTTACTCCTGCTCCTAATTTGTATGTTCGTATGTTGTTTCCTTTCTGCCATGCAATCCTCACAACAGGTTAATCTGTAAGATAAAATCTTGTGGAATTAACGCAAAGTTGCTATAAGGTATTAAGAATTAGCTATGTCCCATAGACAGAAAATTACTAACCTCTGGGCCTGCATGGTGTCTCATAGGGTTTGGTGTTAGGAACACTACTTTCTATGATCATTGTAAAATGGCCTGCATATAGGTTTTGGGAAAATGGTCTCCAAGTTCGCAGGTGATACAAAAGTGTGTATCAAAAGTGTTTCAGTCGACAGATTTCTGCAAACAAATTTAGGTATGTAGGGAGAACGGGCAAACCTGTGTAAATAGTATTCAACCTAGAAAACGACATTGTTAAGTACATGGGCAGGACCAACACCAAGTATACTTACACCTTACAAGGAACCAAACTAAAAGCTCTTGAGGGGGAAAAAGATCCTGGCTTTGTAATCAATAATAGTCTATAATTCTCTAAAGACTCATGAACAATGCTGAGGAGCCACAACCAGCTAGGGTACTGGGTTGGATTTTCAGAACTTCTCAATATATAACAAAGCACACCATTTTGTTCTTGTAAAAGACCTTGGCTATACCACATTTAGAATACTGCATCCAGTTCTGGTTTCCTCATATGGCATAAGATATAGAAGCTTTGAAAGGGGTTCAGAGGAGGGCCACAAGAACAGCCAGTGTAAATGCTTTGGGAGATTTTATTATGTTAAAGGACTATATAAATGCAAAGTTCTTGTTAAACAACTCAAGGTAGGTTTACAAGTGTAGAATTCAGGGTGAACTGAGGTATATCACAGAATCACACAGTGCAGATTCAGCCCATCGAGTCTCCACCAATACGTGAGAAACACCTGACCTACCTACCGAATCCCATTTACCAACACTTGGCCCATAGCCTTGAATGTTATGACGTGCCAAGTGCTCATCCAGGTACTTTTTAAAAGGATGTGAGGCAACCCACCTCCACCACCCTCCCAGGCAGCCCATTCCAGACCGTCACCACGCTCTGGGTAAAAACGTTTTTCCTCACATCACCCCTAAACCTCCAGCCACTCACCTTGAACTTATGTCCCCATGTGACTGACCCTTCAAC
This sequence comes from Cetorhinus maximus, assembly GCF_964194155.1. Lineage (NCBI taxonomy): Eukaryota > Metazoa > Chordata > Chondrichthyes > Lamniformes > Cetorhinidae > Cetorhinus > Cetorhinus maximus. The sequence goes on from NC_135899.1 coordinate 43,058,280, forward strand.
TAAGGGGAACAGCTGCTCCCTATCCACCCTGTCCATACCCCTCATAATCTTGTACACCTCAATCAGGTCTCCCCTCAGTCTTCTCTGCTCCAACAAAAACAACCCAAGTCTATCCAACCTCTCTTCATAACTTCAATGTTTCATCCCAGGCAACATCCTGGTGAATCTCCTCTGCACACCCTCCACTGCAATCACATCCTTCCTATAATGTGGTGACTAGAACTGCACACAGTACTCCAGCTGTGGCCTCACCAAGGTTCTATACAACTCCAACATGACCTCCCTACTTTTGTAATCTATGCCTCGATTGATAAATGCAAGTGTCACATATGCCTTTTTCACCACCCCACTAACATGCCCCTCCGCCTTCAGAGATCTATGGACACACACACCAAGGTCCCTTTGTTCCTCAGAACTTCCTAGTGTCATGCCGTTCATTGAATACTTCCTTGTCAAATTACTCCTTCCAAAGTGTATCACCTCTCACTTTTCAGGGTTAAATTCCATCTGCCACTTAGCTGCCCATTTGACCATCCCGTCTATATCTTCCTGTAGCCCAAGACACTCAACCTCACTGTTAACCACCCGGCCAATCTTTGTGTCATCCGGAAACTTACTAATCCTAACCCCCACATAGTCATCTATGTTGTTTATATAAATGACGAATAATAGGGGACCCAGCACAGATCCCTGTGGTATGCCACTGGACACTGGCTTCCAGTCACTAAAGCAGACTTCTGTCATCACCCTCTGTCTCCTATAACTAAGCCAATTTTGAATCCACCTTATCAAATTACTCTGTATCCCATATGCATTTGCCTTCTTTATAAGTCTCCCGTGTGGGACCTTGTCAAAGACTTTGCTGAAATCTATATGAACTACATCAACTGCACTACCCTCATCTACACACCTGGTCACCTCCTCAAAAAGTTCAATCAAATTTGTTAGGCATGACCTCCCTCTGACAAAGCCATGCTGACTATCCCTGATCAAACCTTTCCTCTCCAAGTGGAGATAGATTCTCTCCTTCAGAATTTTCTCCAATAGTTTCCCTACCATTGATGTGAGACTCACTGGCCTGTAGTTCCCTGGCTTCTCTCTACAACCTTTCTTAAATAGTGGAACCACATTAGCTATTCTCCAGTCCTCTGGCACCTCCCCCGTGGCCAGAGAGGAATTAAAAATTTAGGTCAGAGCCCCTGCGATCTCCTCCCTTGCCTCCCTCAGCAGTTTGGGACACAAATCATCCGGACCTGGAGATTTGTCCACTTTTAAGCCTGCCAACACCTCCAATACCTTGTCACTCCCTATATCAATTTGCTTAAGAACCTCGCAGTCTCTCTCCGAGTTCGATACTTTCATCCTCATTCTCTTGGGTGAAGACAGATGTGAAGTATTCGTTCAACACTCTACCGATGTCCTCTGGCTCCACCCATAGATTGCCCCCTTGGTCCCTAAAGGGCCCAACTCTTTCCCTCGCCTGGTTATCCTCTTCCCATTGATATACTTATAGATTATCTTGGAATTTTCCCTACTTTTACCAGCCAGAGCTTTCTCATATTCCCTCTTTGCTCTCCTAATTGCTTTCTTAAGCTCCACCCTGCATTTTCTGTACTCCACAAATGCCTCTGCTGATTTACTCCCCTTGTACCTGCTAAAAGCCTCTCTTTTCCTTCTCATCGTATCCTGAATATCTCTGGTCATCCTTGGTTCTCTGGGCTTGTTACTCCTTCCTATCACCCTAGAGGGAACATGTTGAGCCTGTACCCTCCCCATTTCCTTTTTGAACACCCCCCCACTGCTCCTCTGTAGATTTCCCCACAAGTAGCTGTTCCCAGTCTACCTTGGCCATATCCTGCCTTATCTTACTAAAATCCACTCTCCCCCAATGCAAAACATTTTTTTGAAACTTGTCGATTTCTTTGTCCATAACAAGTTTAAACTGTACCATGTAGTGGTCGCTATCACTAAAATGCTCCCCCATCACCACCTCAGCCACCTGTCCAGCTTCATTCCCCAGAATTAGGTCCAGCACTGTGCCGTCCCTTGTTGGACCCACTACATTTTGACCTAAAGTTTAAAGCATTAGATTGTGTTCCTACTGAAGGATACATATAATTTAAGGAAAGTTAGCGTCATGGGCATACAGTTAGGATTAGCTTTGCACCGATTCCACAAGACTTCATCGTACAGATAACCTGTTGTGAGGCATGATTGGCAGAAGTGAAAAGGGATGAAAACAATACTCATACCATGGTTAATCAAATTCTGTGGTGTTGCACACAAGGAATTAAAACCATATATGGACAGTATAATACCAGAAAATAATAGATCTATAGAATGAGTTGATGGTTCATGGGTCAAGTGCTCCCTTCAAAAGAGAGCTGGGCCAGTTACTGGCTGGGGCAGAGATCATATTGTAAGGGAGGTAGGCAAGACACTTGTAATACAAGTCAGGGTCAATCTGGTCTCCTGGACTAGCTTTTTATTGTCCAAAGAAAATGAATCTTCTCGATTTCTCCACCCCGTCCCCTGCCCTCCCCATGAATTGATTTTTTCAGTTTTTCCTCTCCTAGATTACATATATGCTGGTGGGTAGAGGATATCTAATCACGATGACTCGGGGAGCACAACTATATGGGGAAGGCTTGATGAACAGATAGTCTTTTCTTGCCTATCAGTTTTGAACGTTTGTATGAAGATGGAGTGGGCAGAGGATACCGTATTACAATTTTCTGAAATTTTGCTTGCATTCCAAGATAAAAGTTACCGCTTTAAAAATGCCTCCCAAGTATGTAATAACTCACCATGTCCATAAAATCCTAGCTCCCATTTTGTAGTGAAAATTCCTAGATTTAGTGGCCAGGTTGGGAGTGTTTCAGAGCCTCAGTGTATTACTGAATGATACTTCCAATACTGCATTCTCCCTTAGTCGCAGCATGATGCAGCCACAGCAGAGGTTTTCCAACTAGGGTACCAGATGCTCAAGGATGCACAATGGCATCAAATCTTTTCCCCACATAAATAAAGACAGAAAATTCTGGAAATACTTGGGTCTGGCAGCAGCTTTGGAGAGCGAAACGTGCAAATTGTTCTCTCCACAGATACTGCCAAACTGAGTGTTTCCAGCATTTTCTGTTTTTATTTCAGATTTCCAGCATCTGAAATATTTTCTTCTTATACCAGCCGAGTTACAACATTTCTGTTGCTATATACAAATCAGGAATATTCCTATAGTAATAGCTGTTTCTCCAATACTGCCTTCCAGACCCAAGGTCCCAAGGAGTGTCAATATTTGTGGACTGTCCACCCACACTGAAATGCCAGGAATCTGGGTTGCTGGTAAACACCACATTCCAGGAGGAAAATGGAAGTTAGTGCAGGGCTGTAACAGAATCAAAAAGAGCTCAGATTAAGAAGTTAGAAAGCCGAACTTAGGGATCTTCATACCTGCATTGGTGTTCTGCCTATTACACGCTCCCAGTTGTATTTAAGAAACCAAAATCTTCCAATCTTTGTTCACTTTCCCATCAGACTTGGTACTTTTTATGTAGCTACTGCTGTTATAGGAAACTTCAGCCCCACAGTTTTCAACTCATGAGGATCATATTTTTTAAAAACACACTAAAATAAATTGAATTTGTCTTGCGTAACCAGAAGGAACATTTTTACAAAGATTTAATGGAAATGAATCAACAGTGGGCTAGTGTGTGATTTTGTTAATGAACGTTTAAGCATTTTGAGCCGTAAGCAGATAAATCCTAGTCACAGAATGTTTTGGTTTGGTTGCTAAGCTATTGGGTTGAAAGAAAGTAAGCAGAAAAATGGACTGAGAGTGATAAAATCTGTGGCTAAACATTTTCATTCTAAAGGAAATGGCATCACTCATCACTCTTTGTAAAACTAACACACAAGAGTCAATCATTGGCTTTTCCATTGCCTCATCTGGACAGAAAGGCAGTTGACCTGTACAGACCAAAAAGGTTCCAGGTTTGATCACCTGAATGAGTTCATTTCAGCCGTGATAAAAGCACAAGTGCTACAATTAGACAATTAGCAGTATTCCTGGGCTCGTGAGAGGAGGGTTGGGGGAGAAAGAAAAATCAGTCAGTCTTCCCACTTCCAATAATTCCTGCTACAAGTGCATGAGTGAACAAAGTGCTCATGTACAAACTTGACAGGTAGCCTATTAACAAGCTATCACTGTACCTTTACATCTTCATCAAGCTTCATAATCTTCTTGATACGAGCCAAAGGAAGATCTTGCACCTTGAAATCATTCTGTTTGGTCAGAGATAAAGAGTTAAAACACTATAAAAACTGCTATAACATCCAGGATATATAACTCTTCCAGGGAAATTACCCAACCACATTTAAGCTAAGTCTAGGTAAGTGGCCTGTGACTTTTCTAGATGTTTCCAAATCATGAAGAGCAGTAACTACAGTCCATCAGTCCATCCCAAACAGATTCTCAGTTACACAAATCCCCCTGAATTAAGATGACTAGTCCTCTATTCTGGATTTTTTCGCATTTTGGTTTGAGACCATGAAGTGTTACTCTGGTGTGGATCAGAGATTTGACAGAGCAGTGTTACAGCCCCATTTCCAGCCCACCAACCACAACCAGCACAGTCCTATTCCCCAAAGCATCAGCCTTTCGAATATTCATTTTAAATTACACCTCACAGCGTGTAGGGATTAACTTTATAATGAAGGGAATCAACATTGGGATTCTTTGGAACTTAAGCTAAATTTATTTAAGGCTTTTTAAATGAGTTAAAGTCTTTTATTCAGGGAAATGTATGAAAAGCAGCTAGCGTCAGCCAAAAGAGGTATTAGGCAAGCTAAAATGAATTGTGAAAGAATGTATTCGGAGTAATGCTGAAGTGTTTGTTGCTTAGGAGTCAAAAGCTGGTTAGAAAACAGGAGTGTTGCAGCAGCACTTTGAGAATTATAGATCACGACAAGGGCATGGCAGAGTTGTCGTTACCCTTCATATAGCAGAGAAAATGAACACATTGTGGGAAATGGTGCACCCTAACCCAAGGGCCCCCAAGGTGAAAAAAAAGGGCTGATTTAGTTTATCCCAAGGTGAAGGAAATGACTACAGTTGTTGTCCCAGTAAAATCAGTAATAATTTGCACTTATTTTGCATCTCAACATAGCAAATATGGCCCAAGGTGCTTAATAGGAACATTAACAAAATTTGACAAAGTCAGTTAAGGAGAATATTACGGCAGGCGAGAGGTAGTTCTTAAGGAGGAGTTCTAAAGGAGGAAAGAAATAGAAAATTAAAGAGAATTAGGGAAGGAATTCCAGGGACTTAAGACCTAGGCAGCTGAAGACTTGAACGCCAATGGTGGAGCATTGAGAATCGGGAATGCACAAGAGACCAGATGTGGAGTAGCACAGATATCTTGGGAGGATTGTGGGGCTGGAGGAGATTACAGAGAGAAGCAGAGGTGAGGCCATGGAGGAATTTGAAAACATGGATGAGAATTTTAAAAATAGAGGCAATGCTTAATTAGAAGTCCATATAGGTCTATGAGTGGATGGATAATAATATAATAATGAGGATATAGGTAGCAGAGATTTGGATGAGCACTGGTTTATGGAGGGTAGAAGATGGGAAGCCAGCCATGAGCATGTTGGAAGTCAACTCTAGGGAGAGCAGTGCCACGGATGAGGCTTTCAGCAGCAAATGAGCCAAGGTGCAGCAGAGTCAGGCGATGTTACAGATGTGGAAATATACAGGCTTAGTGATGAATTGGATCTTCTTATATCTTTGGCCCAAACATGGACAAAAGAGGAGGCAGTGATATAGTAGTAATGTCCCTGGGCTAGTAGTCCAGAGGCCCAGGCAAATGGTGGGGATGCCGGTTCAAATCCCACCATGTCAGCTAGTGGAATTTAAATTCAATTAATAAATCTGGAATTAAAAACTAGTCCCAGCAATGATAACAATGGAACTACTGTTGATTGTTGTAAAAAAAAACCATCTGGTTCGCGAATATCCTTTAGAAGAGGAAATCTGCCATTCGTACCTGGTCTGGAACTCCTCAACATTAACTCTGGGCACTATGTAGTCTTATGGCATCAGGTCAAACATGGGCAAGAAAACTTCCTTCTGATCTCCACCTACTACCCACCCCCTCCCTCCTCAGCTTATGAATTAGTACTCCTTCATGTTGAACACCAATTGGAGAAAGCACTGAAGGTGGCAAGGGCACAGAATGTACTCTGGGTTGGGGATTTCAATGTCCATCACCAAAAGTGGCTACTGACAGAGCTGGCCGAGTCCTGAAGGACATGTCTGCTAGACTGGGCCTGCAGCAGGTGGCGAAGAAACCAACAAGGAGGGGAAAAAAAAACACTTGACTTTGTCCTCTCCAATATACCTGTCACAGATGCAGCTGTCCATGACAGTATTGATAGGAGTGACCACTGCACAGTTCCTGTAGAGACAAAGTCCTGTCTTCACACTGAGGATACCTTTCATCGTGTTGTGTGGCACTACCATTGTGCTAAATGAGAGATTTAGAACAGATCTAGTAATTCAAAACTGGGCATCCATGAGGCGGTGTGGGCCATCAGCAGCAGCATAATTGTATATCACCACAATCTGTAGCTTCATGGCCCAACCCAGGAGAGGCGGTGGCGTAGTGGTATTGTCACTGGACTAGTAATCCAGAGACCCAGGGTAATGTTCAAATTCCACAGCAGACAGTGAAATTTGACTTTAATAAAAAGTCTGAAATTAAAAGTCTAACGATGACCATGAAACCATTGTCGATTGTTGTAAAAATCCCAAATCGTTCACTAATCTCCTTTGGGGGAGAAAATCTACCATTGTGCAATTCCAGATCCACAGCAATGTGGTTGACTCTTAAATGCCCTTGACGTCAGGGCAGCATTTGACCAAGTGTGGCATCAAGGAGCCTAGCATAACTGGAATCAATGGGAATCAGGGGGTAAATTCTCCACTAGTTGGAGTCATACCTAGCACAAAGGAAGAGGGTTGTGATTGTTGAAGGTCAATCATCTCAGTTCCAGGACATCAACGCAGGAGTTCCTCACGGTAGTGTCCTAGGCCGTGACCTTCCTTCCATCATAAGGTCAGAAGTGGGGATGTTTGTTGATGATTGCAAAATGTTCACTACCATATGCATCAGCATCTATGGAGTTGCAATGTGTGTCCATATGTAGCAAGAGACCTGGACAACATTCAGACTCAGGCTGATAAATGGCAAGTAACATTCATAATACACAAGTGTCAGGCAATGACCATCTCCAACAAGAATGAACATCCAGGGGAGACAGATTCAACAACACTACCATGGCTGAATCCCCCATTATCAACAACCTTGGGGCGGGGTGGGGTCATCATTGACCAAAAACTAAACAGGACCAGCACAAATACTGTGGCTACAAGAGCAAGTCGGAGACTGGAGAATTCTGCGATGAGTAACTCACCTCCCGACTTCCCAAAGCCTGTCCACAATCTACAAAGCACAAGTCAGGAGTGCAATGGAATACTCCCCACTTGCCTGGATGAGTGCAGCACCAATAACACTCAAGAAGCTCAACACCATCCAGGCCAAAGCAGCTCACTTGATTGGCACCCCATCCACCACCTTAAACATTCACTCCCTACACCATTGCAGAGTGGCAGCAGTGTCTACGATCTACAAGATGCACAACAGCAACTCACCAAGGCTCCTTTGACAGCAACTTCCAAATCCGTGACCTCTACCACCTAGAAGCACAAAGGCAACAGATGCAAGGGAACACCACCACTTGCAAATTCCCCTCCAAGTCATACACTATTTTGACTTGGAACTATATTGCTGTCCCCTCACTGTCGCAGGGTCAAAATCCTGGAGCAGACTTCCGAACAGCACTGCAGGTGTACCTACACTATCTGGACTGTAGCGGTTCAAGAAGTTGGCTCACCTACACCTTTTCAATGGCAATTATGGATGGGGAACAAATGATAGTCTAGCCAGTGATGCCCACATCATGTGAAAGAATAAAAAAATGAGCTGAATTCCAAAAGGTGAGGCGAACGTGACGAACACTGGCATCATGACAGCATTGCTGTATGGCACCAAGAAGCCTCCTTAAATTGAAATCAGTTGAAATCAGGGAAAAAAAAACTCTCCACTGGTTGAAGTCATACCTAGCACAAAGGAAGATGGATGTCACTAATGAAGGTCAATCATCTCAGTCCTAGGCTGTCACTGCAGGAGTTCCTCAGGGTAATGTCCTGGGCACATTCATCTTCAGTTGCTTCATCAATAACCTTCTCTTCAGCCAGTGGGGATGTTCGCTGATGATTGCAGTGTTCAGTACTATTTGCAACTCCTCAGATAATGAAGCAGTTTATGCCAGCGTGCAGCAAGATATGGACAACATTCAGGTTTGAGCTGATAAGTGGCAATTAACATTTGTACTTCACAAGTGCCAGGCAATGACCATCTCTAATAAAAAAAGAATCTAAAAGCATTACCATTGCTGAAACCCTCACCATCAACTTCCTGGGGATTGCCATTGGCCAGAAACTGAACTGAAACAGAAACAGCCATATAAATACTATGACTACAAGAACAGGTCAGAGGGTGGAAATTCTGCAGCTCACCTCCTGACTCCCCAAAACCTGTCCACAATCTACAAAACACAGGTCAGGAATGTGATGGAATACTTTCCACTTGCCTAGATGAGTGAAATGCCAACAACACTCAAGAAGCTTGATACCATCCAGTCTAAAATGGAAAGCAAGGATGGGTCTGAGAGATTTTTCCTAATCCCAAATGCATGCCACAATATTTGACATGCCCATAAATTGCATCTCATTGACTACACACTGTCCAATACTGACTATTTAGCAAGGAAAAGTTAATTTGATATTTAAGTGTCAAGTACTGTTAGTTCACACCAATTTTATGTATATTTATCTCTTGAAAAAGATTCCTCATCCCTTATCCCAACTTATTGGGAGTATTAAGCAAAGTGAACAGGTGGTTGATAACTTACCGGTGTCAAGTTGCGTATCTCTTCCATGACTCGTGGCCAGAATGTCTGAAGCAAGTGTTGGGCTTCACTGCTGCTACCACCTCCCTGAGAGGCTGTAGTAAATGAACCATCTGCAGTAGCAGACATTCCTAGGCCTGCGAGAAATCAAACAAATGTTTTACACAACCTACAGGTTACATGACACACTGGAAATTACCTGTCCCTATGTTTAATATCATGAAGACTTTCTTTACAGTCAATTTTGCTACATTCTTTAAAGCGAGATTTGAGGTTTCAGTAAAGGAAGTGTCCTGATAGTTTCTAGTGAGTACACAATCTGCCTTTGTAAAAGCATAGATCGTTAACCAGAGCATCTAGGAGTCAAAACATTAAAGCAACCCTGTTGTCAAAAAACAGAATCCTTCGAATCAAACATGCATTCCTGCACCCACACACCTATCATGCAGTCATTCGTTCATCCTTTTTAAGGAAGAGTTCTTGCAATTTTCTCTCTTTTCTGAAGGCCCTTATTCTTCCTTGGATATGGTTCTACAAGTGCCAACAGGCCTCCCAAAACTCATTCAAGGGGCCAAGCTTCACGTCAAAGCCTGGAGAACAAAATATAGCCATCTGAATCATAAAGCAGGATCAGAACTCAGTCTGAATCTGTCCGCATGCACTGTTCAGCAGATGCCTGGCTGTCTCACTGTCATACTTAGTACATTTCCCCAGTCAGGGAGGGAGGGACGGGCGGAGAGGGAGTGGGAGAGAGCAGCCCCTTGTTCGTGCATTTCTTCCTCTCCCTCTTTCAGCTCCAACATGTGACTGTAAACCAGCAGCCTTCTCCACAGCTGTGCTGTCAGTAACAGACACAAGACATAGCTGTTGATTTGAAACATGTAGTCTCTACAACACCCTCATAGGATCAAAGTACGGCCTGCTTCTGTGTTGTAACCAGCCAGTCACATTTGTACCGGCTTTCTGCCAAAGCAATTCTGCTAGTCCCACTCCCCTGTTCTTTCCCCATCACCCAGCATTTTTTTCCTCTTCAGGTATTTTTCAAATTCCCTTTGAAAGCCACAATTGAATCTGCCTCCACTGCACTCTCAAGCAAGTGTATTCCAGATCATAACCATACATTGCATAAAAAGCTCCTCCTGATGTCACTATGGATTTGATGTGATTTACAAAAGAAACATTGTCCTCTGGATCTCAGCCCTTCTGTCAATTAGAAGTTTCTCCCCATCTACTCTGTCTAGACTCAACATTTTGAATACCTCTATCAAATCTCCTCAATCTTCTCTTCAAGAAAAAACAACCCAACTTCTCCAATGTATCCTCATAAGTGAAGTTTCTCATCCCTGGAAACATTCTTGCAAATCTTTTCTGCACCCTCTCAATCCTTTACATCCTTCCTGAGGTGTGCCGATTGAGGCTAAATCAATGTTTTATAAAAGGCTCATCGTAACTTCCTTGCTTTTGAACTCTCTGCTTCTATTTTTAAAGCCCAGGATTCCATATAACTATTTAACTACTTTCTCAACCTGCCCTGCCAACTTCAACGATTTGTGCACATTTACCACCAGATCCCTCTGCTCCTGCAACCCCATTAGAATTGTACACTTTGGATTATATTGCCTCTTCTCATTCTTCTGATCAAAATGCATCACTTCCCACTTATCTGCATTAAATTTCATCTATCACTTGTCTGCCCATTACACCAGCTTACGTCACTGTAAAGTTTATCACTATCCTCCTCACAATGCACAATGCTTCCAATTTCTGTGTCAAGTGCAAATGTTGAAACCGTGCCCTGTACATCCAAGTCTAAGTCATTAATAGATCAAGGAAAGCAGTGGTCCTCCTACTGACCACCTGTCTCCCATGTGAAAAATGACAGTTGACCACTACTATTTCCTGTCACTCAGCCAATTTCTCATCCATGCTGCCACTGTTCCTTTTATTCCACGGTCTTCCAACTTTTCTAACACGCCGATTATATGGAATTTTATCAAATTCCTTTTGGAAGTTCATGTATATTATGTCAACCTCAGCACCCTCATCAACCCTGTTAATTCATCAAAAAACTCAAGTTAGTTAAACATGATTTGCCTTTAACAAATCCATATTGACTTTCTTTAATTAATCCACACTTGTACAAATGGCTATTAATTTAGAGCCAGATTATCATTTCTAAAAGCTTTCCCACCACCAAGGTTAAACTGACTGACCTGTAGTTACTAAGCTTATACTTACACCCTTTTTGAACAAGTGTGAAAATTGCAATTCTCCAGTCCTCTGTCACCACCCCTTTATCTAAGTAGGATTGGAAGGTTATGGCCAGTACCTCAGTAATTTCCACCCTTCCATTCTCAGATGTACCCCATCTGGTCCTGGTGATTTGTCAATTTTTAAGTACAGCCAGCTTTTCTAATATCTTCTCCATCAATTGATGCCCATCCAGAATCTTAGCTACTTCCTCTTTAACTTCTTTCTGGCAGTACCTTCTTCCTTGGATGAAATCCAAACAGATACAAAGTACTCATTTAGTACCTTCATCATGCCCTTTGTCTCCATGCATAATTTCCTTTTTGGCCCCTAATTGGTGTCACCCCTCCAGTCTAGAGAAGACTTTTGATTCCCTTTTATGCTCGCTGTCAGCCTCTTCTCATATTCCCTCTGTGACAGGCATAACCTCAGTTTTATTCAGCTCAAAATCTTTTCCCCAACACAAACCAAGTCACAGTTCAAGGGGATATGCTATGAGATTTTCAGGCTTTCATTACACTTCACTAAAATCTAAGAGATAACAGTGGAATAACACAAGTCAAATATAAAGTGGAGCTTAGATCCACCTTTTAACAGCAGAAAACACATCAGCTGTGGAGGCAATGTCATCAAATGTGGAAATACGTCATTCAGAACGGTAAACTTGGGCTGAAGTGTCAAGTAAGGGGATGTGCAAGAGGCAATGGGCCCCATTCTCCTCTAGGGAAGGAGATTTCCTTCTGGCAGTCTGATTTCCTTTATGCCCATCTTTCCTGGAATTCCATGTTTGACTCATTCCAATCAGGAATAGATTGCACTTTTAAACAAAATTACTTTTGAACTTTGACATTAAATGGAAACCCATCACTTCTCAGATTTTAAAACTTCCCCAGTTATTCATTTATTGGCACTTTAAACTCAAACTATCACAAACTCAGCGTACCTAATCCTTGAGTACTGGACAATTAATTACTTTCAAGAATAATAACTTTTGCGGAAACAAGCTTTTATTTTTCCTGAAACTATTTACATTAAACTAAATGTATATACATGTCAACAAACACCATTGAACTTTAGAATAGTTTAATTTGCCTTGCACAAACACTCTGAACTTTAAATCTGGAATGGTGGACAATACTACAGAAAGCACAAGATAAATGGTCACATGTAACAGCAGAGTCCACAGATTAATTCGTATTTTCCAGATTTATAACACTGCCCAGACGTGGACAGGTGTGCTTTGCTACCCTTGCTAGTCAAATTTAAATCTATTATTAAGGAAGTGGTAACAGGGTACTTGCAAAATCACAATATTAGGCAGAGTCAATAGTTCTATGAAATGAAAATTGTGTCTGACAAATCTTCTGGAATTTTCTTTGAGGGTGCAAAGGGAGCCAGTAGCATCGTGGTAAAGGGTCTCTCCCCTCAGGTTCTGTCCCCTCTCGCCTTCAAATTTGCCATCATCGCTCCTCTCCTCAAAACAACCAATCCTCGACACACCCCACCTCCTTGCAAACCACTGCCTCATTTCCAACCTCCCTCGCGAAAGTCCTCAGAACATTCTCACTTCATAAATTCATACCCGTCTTTCCTGGAACTCCACGTTTGATTCATTCCAATCAGATTTTAGCCCCAGCCACAGCACCAAACTGACTCTGACCAAAGTCACAAATGACATCCTATGCGATAGTGACAAAGGCCCTCCTCATTATTCTGCCTTTGACACAGAACGAAGGTCACTGATCTGAAACGTTAGCTCTGTTTCTCTCTCCACAGATGCTGACTGCCTTGAGCATACCTGGCATTTTACGTTTTTATTTCAGATTTCCAGCATCTACAGTATTTTACTTCTGTCAAAAATCTCCTTTTGTGACGTGGTGTTCCATAATGCTTCTGTTAATCTCCTTGGGTTGCTTCAGTACAATGAAGTGCATTTAATTTTAAGTTGTTGTTGTCCTGTACATGAACTTGTGCTAATGAATCACAGGAAGTCAACATGCAGGTACAACAACTAATGGAAAGGCAAATGGTATGTTAGCTTTCACTGCAATGAGGGATGCAGTATAACAGTAAGGAAGTCTGGCTGCAATTATATAAGGCTTTGGTAACCACACCTACAGCACTGTTTTGGTCTTCTTATAGCTAGTGCAGCAAAGGTTCACTAAAAATTGATTTCTTGGATGAGGGAGTTGTCTAACGAGGAGAGACTGAGTAGAATATTCCCTAATGCTTACAAGAATGAGGTGTGACTGCATTGAAATGAAGCAAATTCTTAGAGAGATTGAAAGAATAAATAATGAGAGGCTATTTCCCCAGCAGGAGAGTCTAGAATTTGAGGTCACAGCCTCAAGGTAAAGGGATTGGCCATTTAATACTTAGATGAGGAAAAATGTCTTCACTCAGTGTTGTAAGTCTTTAGAATTCTCAACCCTAAAAGGGCTCTGGGTGCTCAGGTGAGTATATTAAAGACCAAGATCGACATGTCTTTTGGGCACTAAGGAAGTCAAGGGACATGGGGATCGGTGAGAAAATAAAGTTATGTAGAACTTCAGCCATAATTTTATTGAATGACAGAGCATGCACGAGGGGCTGTGTGGCCAACTCCTGCTCCTATGTCCAGCCACAATCAATGTCTAGACTTGCACATGGTACATCATCTTGGGTAAGATTGTGGAGTGTGGGTGGGGTGTGGTGTCTGGAGTCCATAAGATATAGGATTTACTACAATTCAGCATTTCAGGAAAGGAAGGGAAATCACATATTGTCTAAAGTAGTAAAGAAATTAAAGCTTGGGGAAAATTCCAATTTATGATGCAAAATATCAAAAATAACTTAATTGTTATTATATGAAGATGCACTCATATTCTGGTAGCATTATAATCACATTAAGAAGTTTATTCTGCAAGACTGAACATTCTGTTTTTATTCAATATACCATGGGTTTCAAGAGATTTCTTTTACCTTAAGCAGGATTTGTATGTTGACTGTCAAGGGTTGCTTTAAAATGCAAGCAGTGATTAAAACAATGAGTTGCTAGGTTCTCCTAATCTTACACTGGAGTGTGTTTTCCAGTTGGAAAATATGCAAATACTGGACACTATTTAGATCATCATGTTCTGAAGGTTAGAACGAGGTGAATAGTTTGATTGGAAATGTACTGAACATCAGCATGACATCTGAAGGTACAGAGATGAATCATGTACCTCCCAAGTGCTGAGTGGTACTGTGATCAGGTAAGATTAAAACAAAAACAATTTAGCAACCACTTTTAATGAGGACAGTTCTAGTGAATTGCCCTAAGCCAAGAGAAGCTACTCAATAGTATGCTATTGAAAGGATGCAGTGTATTGAGGGAGCATGGTATTATAACTTGTTGTGCACCCAGAAGGTTACAAAAACAGGAGTTTCAGATGTAAAGCAGTTTAAGGACACTCGAACACTGGGATAGTGTTGCAGCCTTCTAACCATGTTGGATAAAGTGCTACACATACCACTTGCTTCTACGTGAAATTTTAAAATCAAGTATGGAGAGTTACTGTAGCAAGAGATTCTACCTTCAGTGAACAGCTCTGCCATGTACGCGACATTAGGAGGGTCACTACAGAACAGGACATGGCGCACACAGCCATCATAGAATATTAGGTCTGCAAGTAAAAACTAATAAATTGGATTCACAGCAAGGTGCCTGAGGCTGGAAAGCTCAATGACACAGCGAGATGAGAAAACAGAAGGAGACAGAACCATCTGATCCTACAGATGTGTTTTGCAAATACGTTTCCGCCTAATGACAATAATGGCGCAACCAAGCATCACCTGAGTGCCACACACATGACCAGCAGAATCTCCAGTGATATTTCCCTCACCTACCCTAAGAATACTGTAGCCAATTGTAGAGATGCTGCTGCGGCCCCAACTAAAACCAGGAAATTAATCAGCCTAGCAATCAACCATTTTATACTGTTATGTATAAAAAAGTAGGGCAGTTACACAGCTTTTTCCTCTTATCCTTGCTACATTTCGTGTGGTGCTCTCTGCTCATCCTCTTCATAGTCCGGCATCTGACCTGAACTCTTCAATAAACCACAAGCCACAGCCACCAGACTGTGGCTACACAAAATTCAGTTTCCAGTGTTCAAATGGGGCTGGTATATGGTGGGCAATTAAGGGAAACAAACTTGCAGGGCTATGGGGAAACAGCAAGGTAATGGGACTGATTGAATTGCTCTTCGAGTGTCAACATGGACTGGATGGGCCATTCGGAGTGTGCGCGTGCTATGCGTGGTATAGGTACACCCACTGTTCTGTTAGGGAGGGAGTTCCAGGTTTTTGACCCAACAACAGTGAAAGGAACGGTGATATAGTTCTAAGTCTGGATACTGTGTGATTTGGAGGGGAACTTGTAGGTGTTGTTGTTCCCATGCACCTTCTGCCCTTGTTCTTCTACATGGCAGAGGGGGCGGGTTTGGAAGATGTTGTCAAAGGAGCTTTGGCAAGTCACTGCAGTGTTCATTTTGTATACTGCTGTCATTCTGCATTGGTGGCAGAGGGAATGTTGAAGGTGGTGGTTGGCTGCTTATCAAGCAAGTTGCTTTGACCTGGATGGTATAAAACTTCTAGAATGTCACTGGAACTGCACTTATCCAGGGAAGTAGTGAATATTCCATTAAACTTCTGGCTTGTGCCTTGTAAATGGCGGACAGACTTTGGGGAGTCAGGAAGTGAGTTACTTACTCTCATCAGAATTCCCAGCCTCCTGCCAGCTCTTGTAGTCAAGTTAAGTTTCTGGTCAATGGGAACCCCCCAGGATGTTGACAGCGAGGGGTTCAGCGATGTTAACGCCATTGAATCTCAAGGGGAGATGGTTAGATTCTCTCTTGTTGGAGATATTCATTGTCTGGCACCTGTGTGATATGAATGTTACTTGCCACTTATCAGCCCAAGCCTGAATGTTGTCTAGGTCTTGCTGTAGGCATGGACTACTTCAGTATCTGAGGAGTCACAAATGGTTTTGAACAGTTTGCGACTTTCTGTGCCTAACACAGAGTTTCTGCACTGCTGTTTTACTTGAATAGTTATAGCACTTCAGGGCTGGGCAAAAGGTTTTATGGTGCTCAACTATAAACGCTTATTTAATCTTATGTTTTACTAGCGCATTAAAGAGAAAAACTTTCCTTTAAAAAACAATACAATATACCTTGATTCAGACGATAGGCTGATCAATGGGACAGCAACAGCCTACTGTGGGGTCGAACACAAGAAAGCTGTAAAAGAGAAAAGGTTGGATTGGAAATGGAATGATAAATATACTGACACTTGTAGATTGTCAAGATACTTTGACATTTGAGCTGCAACAAAACCTTCTTTAGCACCACAAATTTTCCAGCCTTGGAAGTTTAAAGTAACTATAACTTTTAATATGGAGTTATAAATGAACAGGTTCCCATCAGATCCATGCAATATTTTGAACCCAACCTTATTGCCAAGGTTAGGTACAGCATGAGTTATAAGCACAGACAGTAAAGTTTTCTTGCATAACATCTAGTAATTTACTCCCAGGTTAGACAGACAGGTACGGAACAAAGTTTCTTTGTGTACTTTAGGCCCTACTGCACTGTGATAGTCATTTCCCACAACAACTATTTCCATACTTTTTCAAAGTCGTTTAATTTAGCACTAATGATGAGTGGTATTGTGCTGTGGGCTCAAAACCTCTTGAACTTGGGTTCAGGCTGCTTGAAACTCATTGCCTTTAGGACTTAAAGCAAACATCCTATCAGTCCAAAGAAATCTCACATTCATATAGTGCGTTTATCGCAAATGTTCCAAATTCCTTTACATATGATGAATTCATTTGAAGATACAGTCAATGTTATTATGAAGACAAATGCAGCTGCCATTTTGTACACAGCAAGATTCACAAACAGCAATGAAATAAGTAACCAATTGGAGGAGTAGTGTTGGCTAGGATGCTATAGAACTTGCTGCTCTTCTTCAGATGGCACAGCAATATCTTTTAGTATCCATCGTCACATCCAAAGTATGAAACTCCTGACAATACTACACTGGAGTACTGGCCTAGTTTGTGCGCAAGTGGAGCTTGAACCCAAAACCTTCTGATTTAGATGCAAGGATGCTATTCACTGTGTCAACCTAACACCTGTTCTAATGTGGTGTGATATCCAGTCCCCATGATTGTAACTTCAATGTCAGATTCTGAGCCACAATTACAACCAGTTATAGTTTTGTTTTGGTTTCTTGGACAAAACTAAACATTTTCTCAGTACATTCCAGGGTGTGGCTGGTCACTCAGCAATAGCTGCCGTTCTTACCCCTTACATTTGGTGCAACTGACAATTAGAATGAGCACTCTTGTATTTAAGCAGAGTGGAGTGGCTGGTATTGCAGGAATTGTTCGGAAATAGTCAACAATGGCATATATTATAAACAAAAATCAACAGGGCACCATCATTTTAATAAGTGTATGTATTCATAATATTTAATGATACAACATTCCTATGTACACAATACTTTTGGGAAGTACAGCACACTGGTTTTCGTTGTGACCCTGGAAGATCATGCAAAGCAGTCAACACTTCAGATGTAGAGAGCAATCAGCAAGGTTCTCGTCTACTCCCCAAAACACCAATTAGCTTGCAATAACTGACAGAAAAAGTCGTTTGACATTTGGGAGAATAGGGCTATTTCAATTGCTCCAACAGGAAGACACACAACTTCTACTTGATGTAGAACAGAAACTCATCACAAATATATATGTGGAATACTGATTACTCAAGGAATTGAGCTTTGCTATCAACACTTGCAAATACACTGTAAGCTTTCCAGTTCAAAATACTTTGGATCAAAGCATTTCTGGATTTTGGAATTTTCTGCATTGTAGAATGTTAGAATGCCGAACCACTAGTGTTTGAACTAGAAAACATTTTAGGTGTAAATATTTACTTGAAGCATAAAACAGTGATTAAACATTAAAAATCAGGAATTAAAATTGTTTTACATTTTACTAAAATGATGCAGAGAGTTGCTTGGGTCTGCTCAAAGTTTCTGGATAACTGGTGTTTCCGAACAGTTGATTTCCAGACGGGCTATAGTGTACTAGTGAATCTCTTTCTTTCCAGTGTTTACAAATCAAAGTAAAACAATGCAAGATATGAGTACAATTAGAGAGAAGATTACTGAGAGTTACTATTTGTCATGGGTGGGTGGGAAAGATTCTGTAAATACACTCCAACAAGTTGCTCTCCTGCCACAGAGTGAATTATAAGGCTATATTACAGTTAAGAAGATAAATCGCCCCAGGCCATGTTTTAAAGTTGTCAGTATGTGGAAAAGCAAAAGCTTGGAAGCAGACTACCTTCTTGTCCTCTTAGCATGAACACTGTGGTGTTAAATGTGACAATAAGGGCAAAACTTAAGCAGTGTGTGAATATCGAAACCTTAGTAGCAGTCGCATTATATTGCTTTCCCAGTAAATGAATAAACCACCCTTAATCAATATACAATCAAATTGCTGTTTCATTTGTTTTTGCGGTAATCAAAGACCACTGGGGAGATACTCTTCCCATCTTACAAAATGTTAACAGCTTCAAACAGGGAGGTCAGCAATGCAGGTATTGTGATGAAGGAATTCAGTGAATCATCTAATAGGAATAATAGGTGTTAGCATTTCTTTATTGGGTTATTCAAAAGACTCCGCAGCTATCCCTTCAATTCCAAGATACTATCATAATTTCCCCATTTGGGCAAGCTAGTATCACCAATGTAAGACTGGCAGCAATACAAAGAGCTGTGCTTGTGGGAGGGTTTTGGACAGCACCAGCATATCCTGAAATGAAATGGCTGTCTGTGATCACCATATTACAGTACAGCATTCCTTCAGATCTGTGGTTGCTACTTACATGACAGCCTACTTTTGTTTTGCAACTGGCAATAAACTTATACTGGCAGTGGAAGAATTACATGCTCACATATATATATTCTGATACTCTTCACAGTTATAAAAGGTGCAGGCAATATGTTGCACTGTAAAAGAATGAGGGCACAGCGTGGAACCAAGAGCAATACAATAACAGAAACACTGGTAGACATGTTAAAATGAAGGACAGCAGAACACTTTCACCCAGAGGTTCAGAGTGTTCTGGGATAATTTGAAGGCTCAACATAAAAGTACTTAAGACAATTAAATATGTTTCTTGAGAGAAAACAGATTTTTAAAAATGGTCAAAGAATGTTGGCAGATGGAGCCTGTCAGGAACAGACAATTATTGGGCTTCACAAGTCATTTCTTATTCCTAAGAATGGGCATATTATGATGTCAGTGGTTCCCCTAAATTATCTGGAAGCAGCAAATGCCCTACACAGATGAAGCTTCCTCCATATTTGATAGGCAAAGAGTGGGCTTCAGGGACACCATTCTGAAGGATATAACATACATTCTACAAGGTGGGAGTGAGTTACTCATCACAATGTGTCCCATGGAATTAATTCACATTGATGTGAATTATATATCACCTGTTTCCAAATAATATGAAGTTTACCAGACAGGTGAAAGAGGTAGGATGTCTCATAACTATGTAACACTGGAGAATAATCAATTTCTTATTAAAGTAAGTGAATGAACAACCTAGAAGGACATTTTAAAACCATGTCCAAGCACTAGATTCAAATAATTATCCCAATAAATTAGCGTATTTATATTCTCAACTCTTTCTTGCATCAAATCTGTCACAGGCAAATTATGTTGGCTCAACTATCACCTTAAGTGTGTACACAGCATCACATGGTTCCTTAATGGTCACAATTTCTTTAAAAACATTTTCAGCGTGTTACAATAAGTTATCACAATAACTTATGAATCGCAATAAGTTATCAATCCTGTTATTTTTTCAAATTGCAACCTTTCATCCAAATTACATAACGCACAGAAGACAATTATATACAAGACAATTATATACAACCCCACGGCAAAGTTATGAAGCATTTAACAAATTTAACAAAATGTTTTCAAAGCCTGTGCCCATTACCACTAAATGGATTAATCACACCCTTTGAACAGCTATCAAGCAACTGTATCTCAAGGTCACTTATTTTCAGTTCAAGGCCCAGCTACGCCAACTTCAAGCATACTTCGTCACCCCTCAAAACGGGAACAAAGCTGACTACCATTCGAACACTACACAGATAAGAATCCCAATGGACTTTTAGATAAATTCAAAAGTAAAAGTGTTGTTTACTTCCTCTTCCATTTCTCCTTCGGTGTTTCAGTACTTCATTTGAGAGACACTGACTGGCTGAGCTATTCAAGCCAACATTCCAGTGACCTTCACACACTATTCTCAAGCCAAACAAAAGGACAGGGCACTTGTCTGTTTCTCTCCCTTTACAAGATATGACATGCTGCCCATATAAGAGAGGAAAGACTACTAAATTTCAAATGGTTTGTCTTCAAGAAGACTCCCACAACCATATTCCAATAACAAACTGAAGCCCCAGGAACTGTAATCAAATAGTCATTGTCAATAATGGGAATACCATCAGAAGTCATGACAGACTACAAGACATTTACTAGAGAGACTATAAGATAGTGGCAGGATTCCTAAACAGTCAGGTTCACAAATATACAACTTTGAATGAGTCTGTCATCTAGTTTTGAAATACTGTGAAAAGTCTGTCGAAGCTGCTGGTCTAGTCTGAACATACTCTCCACAACCACTCTAGCCCACTGCAAGTCTAACAGTCCAAAATATTGCTGACATATTAGACTTTAAAAAAAATCCAAGCTAGATTTTTTGCGAGAATGGAAAGAAAGAGCATTCAAAAGTAGGACACATTCACTACCCCACCTAGGGTATTTAATAGTTTTTCTCAACTGTAGATAAATATGACCAAAGTAAAATCCTTCCTAAGCAGAACTAGATCAAAATAAACATTTACATGACCTTTCCTTTAATAACCAGTGCATACTCACTGGCCCTTAATAAATTCGAGGTTGCTTATATTCCTTCGATTACTTATATGTGATTAGTAAAGAAACAGAAAGCTGAAGGGCACTGCCGAAATGTTGGAACAAGAATCATATACAAGCAGAATTTTGTTTCGACTAATTTTTGAGGGAAATCCACCACCTTGCGAACCTACCACAATATCGCTGCAGCCATTAACTCGTTCTGATTAAAGAAAAATCTCAAACTTACCCTAACATCCAGCTTCACGGTATACTCTTCCCTCTCCGGGTCCGGAGGGAGAAGGAGGAATGGAAGACACTCCTAGGCTCCAAAAAAAGGAGGCCAACAATCAAAAGCGTCTCAAATTTAGACAATCCCTAAGGCAGCTCCAGTGCAATGCAGGCGGGACACATTGCAAAGTAGAAAGCTTGCTGCTCTGAAGCCAGTAAATGAACGCAATCGCCATTTTTCTTTGTCTTTCACTTGACCCCTGTCTCAGTGATAAACTCACTACAACAAACCTGCAGCCTTTTTTCCCCCACTGGCAAGTGAAGGCTGAAACTCAGCCCAACCTGCTAACCACTCAAGACCCGCCTCCCTGGCACATCAGCCTTCCATTGGACCGCGACCTCACCCTTCACTATGAAGCTGCGTCCTGATTGGAGAGCCACCACGTCAATCTGCTGGCGATTTGACACTTCCGGTTTCAGGTTAGGTTGCCCTACAGAATAGGGGTCAGAGGAGATAGGGGAGGCCTGGGCACAGGAGCCGCTCAATAGAAACACATACTGAATAAAAAAATGACAATGTAATTGTAGGATTGTGTAAATAAAAGGTCTGAGCGTTTTGAATAAAACTAATCAGTAATTCTTGCATTTATCTGCCAGTGCATTTGCACATTTCCCCTTGGCAGGATTGGATGGCGGTACGTTTAGATTCCACTGCCCCCTCACCGTGTAACCTTGGTTTGTTTCTCTCCCGTTTAACAGCGATGAGGCTTTTTTTTTGCAAACTTTCCGCCGCTTTTCCCTTCAGCAAAGCTGTCCCGTCCCACGGCCTTCCCCATTGGTTAACACTGGCCTGCCAACATTCCATTCCAACACCGCCCTGCACCTGATTGGTCAAAAGCAACATCAATCACTGGAAACAGATGGCGTCATTCTGAAGGATCCTTTCCCATTGATATTTACAGATTCCTCAAAAAGATTTAACAAGGCGCCAACTTACTCTGGCTCAAGAGACCAGTTTTGCAAAACTAAACGCAGCTGCCACAGGTAACTGAGAGTTGGCTTAAACGAGAAAGATGTCCTCAGGAATATTTCAATATTAAGTTAAGTACACAACTAATTTATATCTACCAATAAAATTTGACCAAAGTGACCTATTCTCTTCATCTGACATACCTATTCCATACTTGGGCAGATTCTTAATCTGGCAACCACTAAGCACATAAGCACCAGGGTTGCAAAAGGCAACCATAGGCAAAACACTGGGATCAGACAGGGCAAGCTGAAAAAAAACACCACCAGGGTTAGACAGGACAGAGCAACACCAGAGTCAGACAAGACCTCGACAGGGCACAGCATCGCCAAGATCAGACAGAACAACCACAGGGCACAGCAACGCCAAAATCAGACAGGACAATGAGAGGGCACAGCATCGCCAAGATCAGACAGGACAACGACAGGGCACAGCATCGCCAAGATCAGACAGGACAACCACAGGCACAACATCGCCAAAATCAGACAGGACAACCACAGGCCCAGCATCGCCAAAATCAGACAGGACAACCACAGGGCACAGCAACGCCAAAATCAGACAGGACAATGAGAGGGCACAGCATCGCCAAGATCAGACAGAACAACCACAGGCCCAGCATCGCCAAAATCAAACAGCACAGCCACAGGCCCAGCATCGCCAAGATCAGACAGGACAGCCACAGGCCCAGCATTGCCAAGATCAGACAGGGCAGCCACAGGCCCAGCATCGCAAAGATCAGACAGGGCAGCCACAGGCCCAGCATCGCCAAGATCAGACAGGGCAGCCACAGGCCCAGCATCGCCAAGATCAGACAGGGCAGCCACAGGCACAGCATCGCCAAGATCAGACAGGGCAGCCACAGGCACAGCATCGTCAAAATCAGACAGGGCAGCCACAGGCACAGCATCGCCAAGATCAGACAGGACAACCACAGGCACAGCATTGCCAAGATCAGACAGGACAACCACAGGCACAGCATCGCCAAGATCAGACAGGACAACCACAGGGCACAGCATCGCCAAGATCAGACAGGACAACCACAGGCACAGCATCGCTAAAATCAGACAGGACAACCACAGGGCACAGCATCACCAAAATCAGACAGGACAACCACAGGCACAGCATCACCAAAATCAGACAGGACAACCACAGGGCACAGCATCGCCAAAATCAGACAGTAAACCACAAGGCACAGCATCGCCAAAATCCGACAGGACAACCACAGGGCACAGCATCGCCAAAATCAGACAGGACAACCACAGGGCACAGCATCGCCAAAATCAGACAGGACAACCACAGGGCACAGCATCGCCAAAATCAGACAGGACAACCACAGGCCCAGCATTGCCAAGATCAGACAGGGCAGCCACAGGGCACAGCATCGCCAAGATCAGACAGGACAACGACAGGGCACAGCATCGCCAAAATCAGACAGGGCAGCCACAGACCGAGCATCGCCAAAATCAGACAGGACAGCCACAGGGCACAGCATCGCCAAAATTAGACAGGGCAGCCACAGGCCCAGCATCGCCAAGATCAGACAGGACAACCACAGGCACAGCATTGCCAAGATCAGACAGGGCAGCCACAGGCCCAGCATCGCCAAGATCAGACAGGACAACCACAGGCACAGCATCGCCAAAATCAGACAGGACAACCACAGGGCACAGCATCGCCAAAATCAGACAGGACAACCACAGGGCACAGCATCGCCAAAATCAGACAGGACAACCACAGGGCACAGCAACATCAGTGTCAGACAGCAAGCAAAGGTACAGAAGCAGCAGGGTCAGTCAATGGCAGGTTGGGGAGTGGAAACATCCGGAGATGGATTGAAGCCAAGTTTGATCATGTTAAATATAAGCAACAATGTTTAGTAATGCCAACAGCTAATTCTGTCAACGATAACAAATGTTCATCTCCCTGGCTTATTAATCCCAGCTGTCTGCTATGGGGCAAATAAGCAGTTAAGGTTGGTGTGGAAACTGATGCAATGCTGGAAACGTTCAAGAAATTGCTCCCAGACTCTGCAATTCAAACCTTTTCAGATCAGTAGATCCTTGGCTAAAAATGATTCACATAGAAACTAAATGGAAAAATTTGTCAGTTTCATCAATTAGCTGCATAATTATAATAGGGGCAACATAACAGTTAGTCAGGGTAACATTGACCCTATATTTGAAGCAGCAACAGTTGAACCTCAACATTTTGCATCAAGTGTAAAGGTTTAGAGAATATTAAAAGTGAACTTGACCTTCTATAAAAACCTAATTGGTGAGCATGGTAATTCTCATACCTACAGAAAATGCTGGAAAAACTCAGTTTGCCTGCTGAGTTTTTCCAGCATTTTCTATTTTTATTTCAGATTTCGAGCATCCGCAGTGTTTTGTTTTTAACTCTCATACCTGTTGGACATCCCTTGTAGAACCAGAATTACTGCAGCAGGCATCAGTCATCTTATAACTTGGTACATGCCTCGCTACTCCAAATCTCACTACCACCACTAGGGAAGATTCATTTCTATATATGCGACTGTTAGCTCCCTCTTCACTGTTATGTCACTTACTAAATAACAGCTTTCACTTAAAAAGCTTAATATTGTGCCTTTCACATCCCAAAACACTTTACAGCCAATTTTGAAGCGCTGTTGCTATTATAATGAAGATGACAGAGCAAGTTCCACAAGCAGCAATGAGCAGATTATCTGTTTTAGGTATTGATTGAGGATAAACATTGGTCAGGACATTTGGGAGAACTCCTCTATACTACTCCCCATGTCCAAATGAGGGGACAGACAGAGATTATTGCTGGTTTAATGTATCATCTAGAAGTTGACAACTCCAATAGTGCAGCACTCCTTCAGTACCACACTGGTGCATCAGCCTGGACTTTGTGCTCAAGTCTCTGGAGTGGGACTTGATCACAAAACCTTTTGGCTCAGGCAAAAGTGCTACCCACTGATTCACGGCTGCCTCCTTTCATACCAAATTAACTTCTTTTGGAGTGTGGTTAAGTGTGGTTATTTTGTAGGCAAACACGGCAGTCAATTTGTGTACTGCAAAGTCCCACAAATGGCAAGGGAGTGTCAACCCAGATTATAGGAAGTCCTGGAAAGGGGCTTGAACCCATGACTCTTCGGAGGTTGCGTGTTATCAACTGAGCCAAATTGACACTACGGAAAATAAATGGTTTGCCAGGTTACCATCAACTGTGGCTGTGACTATGCCCAAGCCAATCTTGATCTGCAGCACTGAAAGTACTGGGAGTAACGGAATGGGCGGGGAGGAGACGACGCCTGAGTGCGACGTAGATGGAGAATGAAGTTGGGAATTTGGTTAACGTGGAAATTCGATGCAGAGGGGGAAAGAGGTGCTCCTGTTGCTATCTTTTTTCAATCTTCAGTAGCTGGTGAATCTTCCTTTGTCTCCAAGCCAGGAGAGTGTAACTTTCTATTACTTTGTAAATTTTTCACCAATTGACTAATTAAATAAATAAGGTTGGATAAAAATGGCAGGGCTGGTGGTGTTCCCCGACTGCAGCATGTAGGAATCTGTGGAACGCACTGCAATCCTGGACAACCATATCTGCATAATTTCTGCAGCTCGGGCAACTTTGGCTCCGAGTTGCTGAGCTGGAGTCTGAGTTGTGGACATTGTGGGGCATCTGGGAGGGGGAGAGTTACCTGGACACTTTGTTTCAAGTGGCAGTCACAGCCTTTAGGTTAGGCAGAACTTTAGAGTCAGTCCATGTCAGGGACAGGAGGGTGTGTCTACAAGTCAGGCAGATATCGTAAGCAGCAAGCAGTGATGGAGGAGCCTCAGCTCCTAACTTTGTCCAGCAGATACCAGGTACTTGCCACCTGTGTGGATAAGGAGAAGGACTGCAAGGTGGATGAACAAGATGGTGCAAGGACTGACCATGGCACCATGGTGCAGGATACCATTCAAGTGGGGGGAGTGAAGATGGATGTGGTAGTGACAGGAGACAGTATAGTCAGGGGGGAAGATACAGTTCTCTGCAGCTGTGACCAGGAGCTCCTAAGGTTGTGTTGCCTGCCCGGTGCCGGGGTTAAGGACATCTCCTGACGGCTGGAGAGGAACTTGGAGTGACAGGGCAAGGATCCAATTGTCGTGGTGCACATGGGAACCAACAACATAGATAGAACCAGGAATGATGTTCTGCTGATACAGTTTGAGGAGTTAGGGTCCAAATTAAACCACACATCATCAAAGGTAATCATCTTTGTCACGTGCCAATTGGCATAGGGTCAAACAGATTAGAGAATTAAATGCATGGCTCAAAGAGTGGTGTGGGAAGAGAGGTTTTGATTCATAGAGCACTGGCATCAGTACACAGGGAAGAGGGAGTTATTCTGTTGAGATGAACACCACTTAAACTGGGCTGGGACCAGTGTCCTAGCCAATAGTGTAGGTAGGGCTGTGGTCAGGGCTTTAAACTAACTGGGGGGAGTGGGGAGGTCCAAGTGAAGGGAGAATTAGAAATCCAAAGGGAAAGGTCGAGGCATTGGAACAGTGTAGCGATGTGGGTAAAACAGGCAGAGTGGGACGGGAAGGGATAGAGAGTTTAACATAAATTGTGCAGTGAATAAGGTTATTGCAGGGAATAAAAGTAGAAAATCATCTGCAATAAGATAGATGGCACAAATAGAGCTAAATGGTTTAAACTGCCATTGCAGAGATCTGATTGCAAGGTGATCAAGATTAAATAAATATTCCAGGGTACACAATATTTTGGAAGGACAGACAGAAAGGCAAAGGTGGTGTGACAGCCCTGATAGTAAAGGAAGACATAAGGACATTAGTGCAAAAGGATCTGGTCTCAGAAGATCATGAGGTAAAGTCAAAATGGGTGGCAATTAGGAATAGTAAGAGTCAGAAAATGCTGATGAGAGTAGTTTACAGGCTCCTAACAGTAGTTATACGATTGGGCAGAGCATTAAACAAAAAATCATTGGAGTTTATAAGGCAATGTAATAATTGGAGGACTTTAATCTTCATATAGACTGGGTCAATCAAATTGGCAAGCGTGATCTGGAAGATGAGTTTGTAGAATGTTTTCCGGCACAATACGTTGTGGAACTGACTTGGGATAAAGCTATCTTAGATCTAGTATTGTGTAATGAAGCAGGGTTAATTAGTAATGTCATAGTAAAAGATCCACTGGGAAATAGTGATCATAACACCATTGAATTCCATGTTAAGTTTGAAAGTGACATCCCTCAATCGCAAACAACAATCTTAAACTTAAACAAGGCCAATTACATAGACATAAGGAGCAAATTGGTTAAGGTTGATTGGGTAAATAGACAAAAAGGTATGGAGGTAAATTAATGGTGGGAAACATTTAAAGAAACAATTCAAAATGTCCAACAAAAATACATTCCATTGTAAAACAAAAACTCAGCAAGAAAGACCCATCCATGCTTCACGCAGGAAGTTAAGGATAGTATTAGATTAAAAGAAGAGGCTTATAATGTTGCAAAGAACAGTATCAATTCTGAGGATTGGGAGTGTCTTAGAAACCAGGATAGTTGATAAAAAGTTGATAAAAAGGGAAAAAATAGAATGAGAGTAAACTAGCCTGAAATATGAAAACAGATTGTAAGAGCTTTTATAAGTATATAAAAAGGAAGAGAGTAGCTAAAGTAAATAAAAAGCTAAAAGCTACTGCGGATGCTGGAAATCCAAAACAAAAACAGAATTACCTGGAAAAACTCAGCAGGTCTGGCAGCATCGGTGGAGAAGAAATCAGTTAACGTTTCGGGTCTTCATGACCCTTCGGCAGAACTGAGTATAGCTAGGAGAAAAGTGAAATATAAGCTGGTCTAAGGTGGGGGGGCGGGGGGAGAGAGAAGTTGAGGGTGTGGTGATTGTGGAGATAAGCAAGCAGTGATAGGAGCAGATAATCAAAAGATGTCACAGACAAAAGGATCAAAGAGGTGTTGAAGGTGGTGATATTGTCTGAGAAAAGTGCTAATTAAGAATGGAAGACAGGATACTCAAGGTACAGCTCTAGTGGGGGTGGGGTGGAAAGACTAAAAAAGTTTTAGTTTTAGATTTAAAAATAATGGAAATAGGTGGGAAAAGAAGAATCTATATAAATTATTGAAAAAAAAGGGAGGGGGGAGAAATGGGGTGGGGATGGGGGGAGGGGGAGTTTAAGATCTAAAGTTGTTGAATTCAATATTCAGCCCGGAAGGCTGTAAAGTGCCTAGTCGGAAGATGAGGTGCTGTTCCTCCAGTTTGCGTTGGGCTTCACTGGAACAATGCAGCAAGCCAAGGACAGACATGTGGGCAAGAGAACAGGGTGGAGTGTTAAAATTGCAAGCGACAGGGAGGTTTGGGTCTTTCTTGCGGACAGACCGCAGGTGTTCTGCAAAGGGGTCGCCCAGTTTGCGTTTGGTCTCTCCAATGTAGAGGAGACCGCATTGGGAGCAACGAATGCAGTAGACTAAGCTAGGGGAAATGCAAGTGAAATGCTGCTTCACTTGAAAGGAGTGTTTGGGCCCTTGGACGGTGAGGAGAGAGGAAGTGAAGGGGCAGGTGTTGCATCTTCTGCGTGGGCATGGGGAGGTGCCATAGGTGGGGGTTGAGGTGTAGGGGGTGATGGAGGAGTGGACCAGGGTGTCCCGGAGGGAACGATCCCTACGGAATGCCGTCAGGGGGGGTGAAGGGAAGATGTGTTTGGTGGTGGCATCATGCTGGAGTTGGCGGAAATGGCGGAGGATGATCCTTTGAATGCGGAGGCTGGTGGGGTGATAAGTGAGGACAAGGGGGACCCTATCATGTTTCTGGGAAGGAGGAGAATGCGTGAGGGAGGATGCGCGGGATATGGGCCGGACACGGTTGAGGGCCCTGTCAACGACCGTGGGTGGAAAACCTCGGTCTTCCCTTCCTTGACCTCTCTGTCTCAATTTCTGATGATAGACTGTCCACCAATATCCACTACAAGCCTACCGACTCCCACAGCTACCTCGACTACAGCTCCTCACACCCCGCTTCCTGTAAGGACTCCATCCCATTCTCTCAGTTCCTTCGCCTCCGTCGCATCTGTTCTGATGACGCTACCTTCAAAATCAGCTCCTCTGACATGTCCTCCTTCTTCCTTAACCGAGGTTTTTCACCCACGGTCGTTGACAGGGCCCTCAACCGTGTCCGGCCCATATCCCGCGTATCCTCCCTCACGCCTTCTCCTCCTTCCCAGAAACATGATAGGGTCCCCCTTGTCCTCACTTATCACCCCACCAGCCTCCGCATTCAAAGGATCATCCTCCGCCATTTCCGCCAACTCCAGCATGATGC
Organism: Cetorhinus maximus; assembly: GCF_964194155.1. Classification (NCBI taxonomy): domain Eukaryota; kingdom Metazoa; phylum Chordata; class Chondrichthyes; order Lamniformes; family Cetorhinidae; genus Cetorhinus; species Cetorhinus maximus. Next base: position 43,088,104 of record NC_135899.1, read on the forward strand.
CACCACCAAACACATCTTCCCTTCACCCCCCCTGACGGCATTCCGTAGGGATCGTTCCCTCCGGGACACCCTGGTCCACTCCTCCATCACCCCCTATACCTCAACCCCCACCTATGGCACCTCCCCATGCCCACGCAGAAGATGCAACACCTGCCCCTTCACTTCCTCTCTCCTCACCGTCCAAGGGCCCAAACACTCCTTTCAAGTGAAGCAGCATTTCACTTGCATTTCCCCTAACTTAGTCTACTGCATTCGTTGCTCCCAATGCGGTCTCCTCTACATTGGAGAGACCAAACGCAAACTAGGCGACCGCTTTGCAGAACACCTGCGGTCTGTCCGCAAGAAAGACCCAAACCTCCCTGTCGCTTGCAATTTTAACACTCCACCCTGCTCTCTTGCCCACATGTCTGTCCTTGGCTTGCTGCATTGTTCCAGTGAAGCCCAACGCAAACTGGAGGAACAGCACCTCATCTTCCGACTAGGCACTTTACAGCCTTCCGGGCTGAATATTGAATTCAACAACTTTAGATCTTAAACTCCCCCTCCCCCCATCCCCACCCCATTTCTCCCCCCTCCCTTTTTTTTCAATAATTTATATAGATTCTTCTTTTCCCACCTATTTCCATTATTTTTAAATCTAAAACTAAAACTTTTTTAGTCTTTCCACCCCACCCCCACTAGAGCTGTACCTTGAGTATCCTGTCTTCCATTCTTAATTAACACTTTTCTCAGACAATATCACCACCTTCAACACCTCTTTGATCCTTTTGTCTGTGACATCTTTTGATTATCTGCTCCTATCACTGCTTGCTTATCTCCACAATCACCACACCCTCAACTTCTCTCTCCCCCCGCCCCCCCACCTTAGACCAGCTTATATTTCACTTTTCTCCTAGCTATACTCAGTTCTGCCGAAGGGTCATGAAGACCCGAAACGTTAACTGATTTCTTCTCCACCGATGCTGCCAGACCTGCTGAGTTTTTCCAGGTAATTCTGTTTTTGTTTTTGCTAAAGTAAATGTTGGTCCCTTAGAAGCAGACACAGGAGAAATTATTATGGAGAATGAGGAAATGGCAGAGGCATTGAACAAATATTTTGTGTGTGTCTTCTCAGTAGAAGATGTAAGTTGCATACCAGAGGATAACCTAGCGGCTAAAAAGTGAGGAGATCAATATCAGCAGCGAAAAAGTATTGGAGAAACGTAAGGGACTAAAATCCGACAAGTCCCTGGGACCTGATGGCCTACAACCCAGGATTCTAAAAGAGAAAGCTGCAGAGATGGTGGATGCACTAGCTAAGATTTTCCAAAATTCCATAGATTCATGAACAGTCCCATCGGATTGGAAGTTGACAAATATAACACAGCTTTTCAAGGAAGGAGGGAGAGAGAAAACAGTGAATTACAGGCCAGTTAGCCTAACATCGTGAAAATGCTGGAATCTATTATCAAGAAAGTTTTAACAATGCACTTAGAAAAGTATTGTATGATTAGAACAAGTCAACACGGTTTTACACAAGAGAAATCCTGTTTGACAAATCTTTTAGGGTTTTTTAAGGATGTAATTAGTGGGTAGATAAAGGGGAACCAGTAGATGTAGTATACCTGGATTCCCAAATGGCATTCAATAAGGTGCTACACAAAAGGTTACTGAGCAAGGGCTCATGAATTTGGAGGTAATATATTAGCATGGATAGAGTACTGGTTAATGACAGAAAGCAGAGAGTACGCATAAACGGAGCATTTTCAAGTGGGCAGGCAGTGAATAGTGGAGTGCTGCAAGGATCAGTGCTGGGTCTCAGCTATTTATTATCTATATGAATGACTTAGACGAAGCGGCACAGAGTAATGTATCACAGAGTAAGATTGTTGATGATCCCAGGCTAGTTGAAAGGTAAGCTGTGGGGAGCACACAGAAAGGCTGCAAAGAGGCATAGACAGGTTAAGGGAGTGGGCAACAAGAGGGCAGATGGAGGAGTACAATGTGGGGAAGTGTGAAGTTATTCACCTTGCATAAGAGAAAACCAGAATTTTTAAAAGGTGTGAAACTTGTAAATGTCACTGTTCAAAGAGACTTGGGTGTACTCGCACAAGGGATGCAGAAAGTTAGCATGCAAGTACAGCAAGCAATTAGGAAGGCAAATTGCATGTTGGCTTTTATTGCAAAGGGATTGGAGTACAGAAATAAAGAAGTTTTAGTACAATTGTACAGGGCTTTGATGAGACCACACCTGAAATACTGTGTGCAGTTTTGGTCTCCAGATTTAAGGAAGGATAAACTTGCATTGCAATTGGTACAGCGAAGGTTCACTAAATTGGTACCTGGGATGAGGGGGTTATCCTATGATGGGAGGCTGAGTAAATTGGGCCTATATTCTCTGAAGTTTGGAAGAATGACAGGTGATCTTATTGAAACATATATGAATCTGAGGGGACTTGAATGGGTAAACGCTGAGAGATTTCCACCCGTCAGGGAATTTGAAATGGGGTGGGGGTAAGTCTCAGAAGGGGCTGATCATTTAGCTTTGACATGAGGAGAAATTATATCAAAGGGTTATGAATCTTTGGAATTCTCCACCTCAGAGGGTTATGGGTGTTCTATTGTTGATTACATTTAAGGCTGGGATTGATTGATTTTTGATTTCTCAGGGAATCAAGCGATATGAGGAGTGGTTAAGGAAAGTGTAGCTGAAGCCCATGATTGTATTGAATGGCAGAGTAGGCTCATTCTGTGAAACAGGCCATATGGTCTACTCCTGCTCCTATTTCCTGTGAAGCAGCCATGTGTGACAATGACAAGCCGATAAAGAGGGTGCTATGATTTAGCGCAGAGGTCATTCAGAACTGCACTTTCCCCTGGTCCAGTGCATCCAATGAACTGGAAGCCCCAGCCTAGTGCACCATGGCTTTGCGTGAGCCAGTGTCCCTGGTCCAGGGCACCCAATGAGCCCCCCACGCGACAAATCCCAAGTGCATCCAGTGAGCCCCTAACCTCTGCGGGCCCAGTATAGCCAATGTACTTCCAACCCCCACCCCCGACAACAGTGAGCCATAGTACTGTCCAACCCAGTGTAATTTAATAAGCCAGAGTAACCACCGGCCCAGTACATCCCTGATCCAGTAAGTCAGGATCCTGCCGCAATACATCCAACAAGCCAGGATCTCTATGCCCCCGCAGGTCCCATGCATTAGTCCTCAACAAACTTTTGCAGCATCACTATTTCTGCTGCTTTACATTGAGGCAGACTGCAATCAACCTAACCTGCTTGGAGCGCCGGCCCTACCTCCAGGGCGCACTGATTGGATGAAAGATGGGCCGTCCCCTAGCAATTAGACAGTCTGCAGCTAGGGATTGGCCGAGGCTGCTGTCAATCAAAGCGGCTGTCAAGTTAGGTTGAGACGCAGAGCGGCGGCTTCTCAATGATGGCGCCAAGTCGGCCTGAAGGAATTGGGCGGGCGGAGTGGCGGCCGCCGGGGTGAGGAGAAGCCTCCCTCGGGGTGAAGGGGGAGTCCGGCCCGGGACCCGGGGTGACCGGCGGCCGCTCACAGGCCCGGGCCCGCGAACCAATAGCGGCCGAAACCCTCAGACCAATCAAACCTCTGACCCGTGTCCACCAATGAGAGCGGCGGGAGACCAAGGCGAAAAGATGGCGGCCGAGCGCAGCGCCGTCCCTCTTGCTCCCCGGCCCAGGCCGCTCCCCAGCCGCCGCTCGGACCCCTACACTCACCCAACAGTTTGCGAAGCGCCGCCCAGTCTCGCCTTCTGCTACCCGACCGGCTCCGCTCCTTCTCCACTTGCTTCCCTCCCCCCGCGAGGAAATTCCGCTTGGAAACAAGATGGCTCCCGCGCCGCTCCTCGGAGGAGAGAGGGAGAGACACATCTCGCGAGAGTTCAGCGCTCACTCTCGCTTATTAAAGGGGCCGATTTGAATTTTTGGCGGCTAATATTTAAATAGCTCTTAAAGGGATGTCTGATCCAAGCCAAGTTTTGGTAGAATCTCAGTACAAAGGAAGCCATTCGGGCCATCGCAATCGTTGAAAAACCAATCCGATTCACTACGCTGCTCTTTTCCTATAGCCCTGCAAAAATTCTTGCTCACGGATATATCCAATTCCCATTTGAAAAATGGAAGTCTTCAATTCACATAGTACCTTTCACAATCTCCGAACACCCCAAAGCTATTTAAAGCGAGTGAAGTACTTTTGATTTTGGAGTTTAGTCACTGTTGTAGCAAGTACAACAGTCAATTTAAGCACAGCAAGCTCCCAGAAACAGCAGTGTGATGGCCAGATAATCTGTTTTTGTAATGATTAAAGGATAAATATTGATCAGGACACCAGGGATAACTTCTGTACTTTTTGTTTGAAATAGTGACTTGGGATCTTTTACATCTAGGCAGACAAGTCTCAGTGTAATAGCTCATCTTTAAACACAGCACCTCTAACAGAAGCATTCCATCAGCAATGTATCAAATTGTCAGCATAGATAATGTGCCCACATTTTTGGAATGGGACTTAACCCCACAATCTTCTGACGCAGATGCAAAAGTACCAACCACTGAGCCATTGGCTTCGACCACCCTTTGAAGCAGTGCATTCCCAATCATAACAATTAGGAAAAAACAGTAAAACTCAGAAATAGAGAACCAGTAAAACTATTCTGAACTGGTCTTGTATACCTTAATATGGAACCCCAACATAACTGATTTTTACTGGGATTTGAAAATTTTGAACTGATTTTTCTTTCTGGGAAGTCACTGTAAAAAAATTCTCATCACCTATTTGGATTTTTTGCCAAAAATCTGTGTGCTCTGGTTATTGTTTCTTTTACTAGTGAATACAGTTTTCCGCTATTCACTCTAGCAAAACCCCTCAAGTTTTGAACACGTCTTTTAAATCTCTTCTTAACCTTCTCTATTCTAAGGACAACAACCACAGTTTCTCCACATAGTTGAAGTACCTAATCCCTGGAAAATCTCCTCTGCATCATCTCCAAGGCCTTGCCATCCTTCTTAAAGCGTCGAGGCAAGAATTAGACACAATATCCGTGCTGAGGTCTAACTAGCGATTTATAAAGGTTTAGAATAACTTCCTTGCTTTTGTACTCTATGTCTCTATTTATAAAGTTAAGGATCCTGTATATTTTTTACAGAGCTTTATCAACTTGTCATGGCAACTTATTTATATATGTGAACTTAAAGATCTCTCTCTCTTCCTGCATACCCTTTAAAAATGTACCATTTAACTTATGTTGGCTCTCATTTTTTTCCAAAATTCATCACTTCACTTTTTTCTTCATTAAACTTAACTTACCATGTATCTAACCATTTCACCAGTCTTATGTCTGCTATTCTTCATCTCACTGTTTACTGCATTCCCAAGCTTTGTGTTATCTGCAAATTTTGAAAACTGCACTTTGGTCTTGGGCATTAATATATATCAAAAAGATCAGTGGGCCAAATACTAACCCATAGGAAACAGCACTGAATACTTCACTCTAAATAATCATAGAATCATTACAGCATAGAAGGAGGCCATTCAGCCTGTCATGTTTACACTTGCTCTCTGAAGCAGAAATTCACCTAGTGCCAAAACCTTGCCTTTTCCCTGTAGCCCTTGACATTGTTCCTTTTCAGATAACGATCCAACACCCTCTTGAAACTGTAATTGAATGTGCCTCTCCTACATTCTCAGACAGTGCATTCCAGATCCTAATCACATCATTGATTGGCAAGTCAACTCTGATTGGCTGAGGCATTGCCATGGAGAAAGCAACAGGGAAGTATAGGCTCCGCAAGCTCCCGGGTAATTCAGACAAAAGGAATATGTTCAAGCCTTGCGCCTTGATCAACTGTGATGAATATTCAAGTAGTGAAGAAATTACCAACAAGATTTCACTTTTTGTAACTTGTACTTTAACACGAATCAGAACCAATGCAAATTAAATGTGAATTAACAGGAAAATGATAATATGAAAATGTAAATTTCACTTAAATAGTCGATACAACAAAAATACATCTTACACAAGCACACACATTAGTCCCCGCACAAATATGGCACCACGTGCAATCTCGTAGTCTTTCCAATTCAATCATTTCAGCCCTTGAGTCCCATTCACCAGCAGGCGTATTCCATCTGAGGTCCCTGGATACGATTAGCAGTGAAAGGACACACGCCTACCAACCCTCTCTCACTCAAGTCGCGTCAGTCTTGATGGCATAGCTTTCCAGATTTCCTTTTGAACCAACCTACAACACCCAGTTCACAACTTCGGCCTCAGATATCAACTCTCAGCTCCTTTGCCTGAAATATTCACCCTGCTTCTTAGAATTCAATCCCTTTTAGCTCACCTGTACATCATTTCCCTAAGGGTTTCTGCAATTATATTTTTCTTCTTATTGCCCAACAGAAAACCAATCTTTTCATAGGGCTTTGCTGTCTTCTCACAAAAATTCTATCTTCCTCTTTCTGTCTCTGCCTGCTTTCTCTTTGTGTCTGCATCTGCGTGCTGATCGCCTTCACCCTCCAGCTCTCCTGCATGCAGTTTTCCTTTGTGTCAGTCCACATGACTTCTGTCTGAACTTCCTGTTGGTGCTGTTACAAGTCAAGAGTTGTCAGTATTTCTTATTATCCAAGCAAATTACAATTGATGTCTTTACAATTGATACAAACCCTTAAAAGTCCTTTTCAAACATTCTTAAACAATTACAGATTCCACAGATATTTTAAAAGAAATTACAAATTTTCCTTACTACTGCTTCCAGGCCAAAGGTCCTCACAGCATATATAGATGAGATAAGGTAGACAAATTAAAGCTGTTGTTAGCTGATGGTACGAGGACCAGGGGGACACAGATTTAAGGTTGTGGGCAAGAGATACAGAGGGGAATGTGAGGAAGAACTTTTTTATGCAGTAAGTGGTAATAACCTGGAACTTGCTGCCTATTAGAGTGGTTGAAGCAGACATGATCAGCGATTTCAAAAGGAAATTGGATGGACTTTTGAGGGAAGTAAACTTTCAGGCCTACAGGGATAGAGGGGTGAGTGGAATGGGACCACCCAGATTGCTCTACAGAGAGCTTGCATGGAGTTGATGGGCCAAATGACCTATTTCTGTGTCACAATGAGTCTGTGACACAATGAGTCTGTGACACTAGCTTCTCTCACAATCCTGTCTTCCTGTAAATATGATGACCTTCATTTTTAGCAGTAACAGTGGTAAATGTAACCCCACTATTTAAAAAAGGAGGGAGGGAGAAAACAGGGAATTACAGACCGGTTAACCTAACATCAGTAGTAGGGAAAATGCTGGAGTCCATTGTAAAGGATGTGATAACAGGACACTTAGAAAATATCAATAGGATTAGACAAAGTCAACATGGATTTATGAAAGGGAAATCATGTTTGACAAACCGACTGGAGTTTTTTGAGAACAGATAAGGGAGAGTAAGTGAATGTGGTGTATTTTGATTTTCAGAAAGCTTTTGATAAAGTCCTACACAAGAAATTAGTGTGCAAAATTAAAGTACATGGGATTGGGGGTAATATATTGGCATGATTGAGAATTGGGCAGGAAACAGAGAGTAGGAATAAATGGGTCTTTTTCAGATTGGCAGGTGGTGACTAGTGGAGTACTGCAGGGATCAGTGCTTGGGCCCCTGCTCTTCACAATATATCAATGATTTGGATGAGGGATCCAAACGTAATATTTTTAAGTTTGCTGACGACATGAAACTTGGTGGGAATATGAGTGGTGAGGAGGATGTTAAAAGGCTTCAAGGCGATTTAGACAGGTTGCGTAGTGGGCAAATACATGGCAGATGCAGTATAATATGGATGTGTGAAGTTATCCACTTCGGTATGAAAACAGAATGGCAGAGTATTATTTAAATGGTGATAGACTGGGAAATGTTTATGTACAAAGGGACCTGGGTGTCCTTGTACACCAATCACTGAAAGCAAGCATGCAGATGCAGCAAGCAGTTAAGAAGGCAAATGGAATGTTGGTCTTCATTGTGAGAGGCCTCGGGTACAGGAGCAAGGGTGTCTTACTCAGCTGTATAAGGCCTTGGTGTGAGACCACACCTGGAGTATTGTGTGCAGCTTTGGTCTCCTTACCTAAGAAAGGATATACTTGCCAATGAGGGAATGCAGTGAAGGTTCACCAGACTGATTCCTGGGATGGCAGGATTGTCGTATGAGGACAGATTGGGCCAACTAGGCCTGTATTTACTGGAGTTTAGAAGGATGAGAGGAGATCGCATTTGAAACATATAAAATTCTGACAGGGGTGGACAGACTGGATGCAGGGATGATGTTTCCTCTGGCTGGTGGATGTAGAACAAGGGGTCACAGTCTCAGGATATGGGGTAGGCCATTTAGGATTGAGATGAGGAGAAACCTCTTCATTCAGAGGTTGGTGAACCTGTGGAATTCTCTACCACAGAGGGCTGTGGAGGCCAAGTTACTGAATATATTTAAGAAGGAAATAGATAAATTTCTAGGCTCTAAAGGCGTCAAGAGGTATGGGGAGACAGCGGGAGTGTGGCGTTGAGATAGAGGATCTGTCATGAGCATAGTGAATGGCAGAGCAGGCTCGAAGGGCCGAATGACCTACTCCTGTTTCTATTTTCTTTGTTTCTATGTTTCTAACTTTAACATGTATACACTATCTTTTACCCAGCTTAGGGGAATTTCTGTAGTTTATCAGCTTGGACAGTTCATTTGTTCAGACTTAATTACATCATTAATGATTATCAGGACAAGTTCACCTCCAATCACAAACATTGGAAATGAGAAAATTCCTCTCCCCTTCCATAATTTTCTTTTCTCTATCTCAGCATTGCACTATTGGGATAATGAGACTTCTACAATGTAATCACGTTCCTGGTTCATCAGGTTTCTGAGTAACATAGCATGTTTTCAGTATGAAATGCACACTTTATTCTTTAGTGTGAATGAGTTCACCATCAGGTTGTTTCCCCAGATTTTAGTTTCCTACTGATGAATTCAATGCAAAGGCAAATGGTTTATCCATCATATAATCATTAAGATGAGTTAATCACTGCACTCAAAGGATTACGCAAGCTGGTTGATAATTTCCTGTAATGGTTTATTGATTTAAAAGAGGGTGTTTGCACTAACAGTGTTAACACCTCATAGAGATCACAGAGAATAAACTATTGATCAGATTCTGCTTGTGTCAGGCTTACTAACTCTTCAGAAGGTGGTGGATACCTCCAGTACTGCCACAAAATTGATTAACAAAACTTCTGTTCTTTGTTATTGACAAAGAGCTTCTTTGAGCTATAGATTAGGTGTAATCAGAAAAAAGTTTGTATTTATATAGTGCCTTTCACAATCCCAGGGTTATCCAAAGCACTTTATAGTCAAGGAAACCTTGCTGCAATGGCAGCATCTTGTGCCCTCCGCCTTGCAAGTTTAGTGGCAGGGGGTATTTAATTGGGCGGAGAGTGACCAGTGGGGACCCCACCACCTTCCCACCTCCACCCCAATTAAGTTACTTAAGGGGACTTACCATGCACGGACCATGACATGCAAAACCCGTGAGGGATTGCATGTGGGCACCCAGGGGTTCCTTGTTCAAAGGCACTCAGTGTCTGAATGAAGGACACTGCTTTGGGAAAGTGGGCCGGGAAGCTGAGAGCCATGCTCCTGCCCTTGCTGCGGATAGCCCCTCCCCGGGGACCCTGTTCCTTGACTGCCCCTCCCCTCCCCTCCACCATCACTCAGCTGTGTCTGGTTTCTTCCTCGATCTGAGGCCTCAGGAGGGTGTTGTACCGGCAGCAGCCACCCCCTCCGGGCTGCTGAGTACAGGAGAGCTGCCTGCCTCTGATTGGCTGGCATTTCTCAGTGAGGGTGACTTCCGCCCAAGGGTTCTTGATCCTGGAGCAAGGCCCATTAGTGGCCTGTTAAGTGGCCTGAGTGGCACAAGACGCAACCTTCTCAAAAAGAAACATTGCAGAGTTCTCACCAGATCTCTGAGACCCCCCCATCACTCCAACAAAATTCCTCACTAAGACTCAACTAAAGAAAACTATTGTTAGCTGCCATTGATAGGATGGCTTAGTCCTGGAAAAGTTCTGTTTGAGGCATGCCAATTGGATCAATTGGTAGATTTTTTTACCTTTGGACCTGAAGGTCCAGCATTGAAGGTCCATCCTCCAGCAGTTTGGGCATGCAGCCTAATCCTAATATTCCATTAGAGGAGAGGGCTAATCCGTCAAGAAGATACATTCTAAACAGTTGTATGCCCTGGAAGACATTAAAGACCCCGTGGCATTATTTGTAGAGCATCTAGTTCTCCCAGTGTCCTAGCCAACATTTCACCCTCAACCAATACCATCCAAAAAAATACCCAGGTTGACTGACCAGCAATCACATTATAGTTTGTGAATCTTGGTATGAATCTATTGGATGCTATGTCACAGTTTAAAGTAATTCAATGTATGTGAATCACTTTAAATCTCGGTTCTTTCCAATATGAAGAGTGGACCTCTACAATCCCACAGGTCTCACTGCAGTACAAGAGTGTGGTGACAACAACTGCTCTATACACGTAGACTTGTGTGTTGACTTGCGGAGGTCTTTGTTGTCAAACACTGACTGATGTAGTTTGTGGAAGACTGAGCTGGCGCAGCTGAGCCAGCATCAGGTAGTCGGGAGAGGTGTATGGCGGGGAGACACTTTTCGGCCAACCAGACACAGTGTTCAGTCCATTGTAATTTATTTTGCAGGAGTTTTGCTTGAATGTTTGTGGGACTGGCTTCAAGAATGACCTGAGCCAGGTGAAAGCCTCATATATTTATGAAATTGGTGCCCAGTTATTTCATCAGGACTGTGACATCATTTTAACAAGGAAGTCAGTGGGGTGTCTGCATGGCTGTCTGACAGCAAGACCCTGGGTGGAACCCCAAACAGTTCCAGTAAATTCAGAACTTTCCTTTGTGGGGCTGAGCAGGACTCCTTCCTCCTGGGTGGACCAGCTGCTCGCTAGACCCGGCAGCTAAAATTCCTAACTGAATTTTAGCAATGAGTTCCAATCGGAACAAAAGTTCCAATGAGTTCCAATCAGAACAAAAGCAAAAGCATTGACTACATTCCTTGCAAGTTTTACCAAAGCTTCCTATTTATTAGATTTAGCACAGACTGGGCTTTGACAAGCTTAACAACTTGCGCTTTCATAAATTAACTCCAAAATTGATCTTTTTAGTCCAAAGGTCATTGAACTTGTTACACAGACATTGTCAATTATCATCCAAGTACCCAGATATCTTGAGTCAGAGGGCAAGTCAGGTAGAACATTATTTATGCAATGTTATGGAATAAGTTACCAGGGAAGGCTGCAGAAGTGGATGCTATAAATGGGGGCATGAGACATTTGGATAAGTGTTGTTGGAGTGAACTTGGTGAATTGCTTCAATGTGTTCTGTAGATTATACATAAGGCAGCTACAGTATAGCAGTGATGGAGGCGGTGGATTTTGAGTCCTGTGGCAATAGGCACACAAGCAAACTGCTGTGACCTGGATGGTGCCAAGCGTCTTGAATTTTAAACAATTGTTAATTGTATAGTGGAGAGACTTTGAGGGGTCAAGGGGTGAATTACCTGCCTCAGGGTACCCAAATTCTGACTCGCTCTTGTAGCCACAGTGTTATTGCCGCTGATTCAGATAAACCTCTGGTCAGCAGTGAGCCCAGCAGGATGTTTCTGCAGCTTCTGCTTCTGTTGTGTCGGCATTACAGACTAATATTTGTATTCCGCCAACGTTTATATGGATAGTGCTACCTGACCCTCGCATGACCTCTGAGATAAAAGTGAAATACTATCGATGCTGGAAATCTGAAATAAAAACAGAAAATGCTGGAAAAACTCAGCAGGTCTGACAGCATCTGTGGAGGGAGAAACAGAGTTAACAGAGAGCCACCTCTGAAATGGTAGTCCTGATAATGAAAACTTTTAAATGGAAATAATTGAGAGGGTGGGCTGTAAAGATTTCCAATGATGGGGCTGTGACTATTTCTTTTGGCAGCTTGTTCCATTGTAGGACTGTGCTTGCAAAGAAAGATATTAATGGTGGTGAATGTGGCAATGGTGGGGCCAGTTAAGGTCAAAGGAGATTCTCTTCTTTTTATTCTGTCATGGGATGTGGGAGTCTCAGGCAAGGCCAGCAATAATTGCCCATCACTAATTGCCCTCGAGAAGGTGGTGGCGGTGAGCTGCCTTCTTGAACTGGTGCAGTCTGTGTTGTCATGGTAGGTCCATTGTACTGTTAGGGAGGACCCAGCAACAGTGAAGGAATTGTGATATATTTCCATGTTGTTCACATGTTCCTGCAGCTCTTCTAAGCAGTGGATGTCACAGGTTTGGGAGATGGTTAGTCTTTTTCTTGTTGGAGATGGTCATTAACCTAGCACTTAAGTGAAATGCAAGCCATGTGTTATTTGTCAAAAGATTGAAGACTCACCTGAGAATGGGGCATCATAGGTGCTGGAGATTCAAGCAGACACACAGACCCAGAGTCCAGACAGCAGTGAGTATAGGACACAGTCATACAGCCAAACTACTGAAGTAGCAACAGATCCAGAGCTGAGGGTAAGCATGGGGCCTACGTTGCCACTCCAGAACCATGCCGAAGCACAGACAACTCACAACAGGCTCAACACTGGGACAATTGGTGGAAGAGGTTCTCCAGATACGTAACAGCTTCAGGTTTACAAAAGAAGGAACAGAAGGATCGGGTCAGTACTTTACCCTGCATAGTAGGGGCCATAGCAAACGATGTTATGTCAAGACAGGGCATTGATGAAGCTTCGAGCTCAGATGAGGAAGTCCTCCAGGCATTCAATTCATATTTCAGGGTTCAAAAAAATTTGATCATTGAATGACCGAAATTTAATAAGAGGAGGCAAAAACCAGCTGAGTCCATGGACTCACTTATAAATGACCTATGCAGACCCACAGAGAATTGTGACTATGGATTCCTCAGAGATTAATTAATATGTGATTGTATAGTGTTCGGGGTCATAGATGAAACCCTATCAGATGTTTTGAAACCGAGGGAAGATTTAATTCTCTCAAAGGCAGCGCAAATAATGTGACAACTGAGCCTAGGAAGCAAAACAGAGTGGTTGCGCATGGGGAAAATTTTTTCCTTTGGGAAACAATGAGTGGAGCCATTTAAAGATAAAAGAACGCGAGGAGAGTGGCGGAGACACAGGATAAAAGAGCACGAGGAGAGCGGAGACACAGGATAAAAGAGCGCGAGGAGGGCGGAGAGACACAGGATAAAAGAGCGCGAGGAGAGCGGCGGAGACAGAGGATAAAAGAGCACGAGGAGAGCGGCGGAGACACAGGATAAAAGAGCACGAGGAGAGCGGCGGAGACACAGGATAAAAGAGCGCGAGGAGAGCGGCGACACAGGATAAAAGAGCGCGAGGAGAGTGGAGACACAGGATAAAAGAGCGCGAGGAGAGTGGAGACACAGGACAAAAGAGCGCGAGGAGGGCGGAGAGACACAGGATAAAAGAGCGCGAGGAGAGTGGAGACACAGGATAAAAGAGCACGAGGAGAGTGGAGACACAGGATAAAAGAGCGCGAGGAGAGTGGAGACGCAGGATAAAAGAGCGCGAGGAGAGCGGCGGAGACACAGGATAAAAGTGAAAAAGTGACGTCGCAGGAAAGCTGTGACCTGATTGGTTGGTAGGAAATCTGCAGCAAATTTGAAAAAAAAACACTGCAAAGCTAATTAATAAATTAATTAACTAAGTAGAGATGGCTGGGCAGGTGATGTGCTGTAGCTGTAGCTGGCAGATCCCATTGCGAGCCGCAGTGACCATATCTGCAGCAAGTGTTGGTTGGAGGAACTCCGGCACAGAATTGATGAGCTGGAGTCTGAGCTCCAGATGCTGCGGCACATCCGGGAGGGGGAGAGTTACCTGGATGCTTTGTATCAGGAGGCGGTCACACCCGGTAGATTAAGTACCTCAAGTTCGGTCAGTGGTCAGAGTCAGCAGGGTGTGACTGCAAGTGAGGCAGGTAGAGGGATCCTGTGTTCAGGAACAGAGGAGCCTCAGCTCTTGACCTTGTCCAACAGGTACGAGGTACTTGCTGCCTGTGTGGATGAGGAAGAGGGCTGTAGGGACGATGAGCCAGCTGACCACAGCACCGTGGCACAGGAGGCCATTCAAGAGGGGGGAGCAAAAAGACAAGTGGTAGTTGTAGGGGATTCTATAATTAGGGGAATTGACAGCATTCTTTGTAAGCAGGATCGAGAGTCCCGCATGGTATGTTGCCTGCCCGGTGTCAGGGTGACAGACATCTCTGACCGGCCTGAAAGGATTTTGGAGAGGGAGGAGGGGAGGATCCAGTTGTTGTGGTCCACGTTGGGACAAATGACATAGGTAAGACTAGGAAAGAGGACCTGTTTGGGGATTATCAGGAACTAGGAACTAAATTAAAGAACAGATCCTCAAGGGTTATAATCGCCAGATTACTACTCGAGCCACGTGCAAATTGGCATAGGGTCGCGAGAATAAGGGGAGTAAACACATGGCTAAAGGAGTGGTGCGGGAAAGAGGGGTTCCATTTCGTGGGGAACTGGCATCAGTATTGGAACAGGAGGGATCTGTGCCGTTGGGACGGTCTCCACCTGAACCGATCTGGGACCAATGTTCTAGCGAAAAGGGTAAATAGGGTGGTCAACAGGATTTTAAACTAGAAATTGGGGGGGAAGGGAAGGGTAAAACTCCAAGAAGTATGACTAATGGGAAACAAAGCAGCAGGTTAGTATGTGGGGGGGTGGATTCAACTTCATGGAAAATTATGAAAAAACTGAAAAGAGAGCCCAGGAGAGGCTATTAAAGTCTCCAGAACACAAAATAGGACAGAGTGTTTGGAAAGGTCTAGGAATCTAACTTCAAGCACATCAGATAAAGGGAGGACAATGAGAAGGGGGATGGGAAGTACAGGACTGAAGGTGTTGTATCTGAATGCACGCAGTATACGAAATAAGGTAAATGAGTTTGTGGCACAGATTGAAATTGGCAGGTATGATGTGGTGGGCATCACGGAGACATGGCTGCAAGGGGATCAGGACTGGGAGTTAAATATCCAAGGATATACATCCTATCGAAAAGATAGGCAGGTTGGCAGAGGGGGTGGGGTTGCTTTGTTAGTAAGAAATGAAATTAAATCGATAGCAAGAAATGATGTAGAGTCAGATGATGTAGATTCTGTGTGGGTAGAGTTGAGGAACCGCAAAGGTAAAAAAACCACAATGGGAGTTATGTACAGGCCTCCGAACAGTAGTCAGGATGTAGGGCACAAGATACACCAGGAGATGGAAAAGACGTGTAAGAAAGGCAAAGCTACAGTGATCATGGGGGATTTCAATATGCAGGTAGACTGGGAAAATCAGGTTGGTAGTGGATGCCAAGAAAAGGAATTTGTGGAATGTCTACGAGATGGCTTTTTGGAGCAGCTTGTGGTGGAGCCCACTAGGGAACAGGCAATTCTAGATTTAGTGATGTGTAATGAGGCAGATTTGATAAGGGAGCTTAAGGTGAAGGAACCCTTAGGAGGAAGTGACCATAATATGATAGAATTTACCCTGCAATTTGAGAGGAAAAAGCTGGAATCAGATGTAACGGTATTACAGTTGAATAAAGGTAACTACAGAGGCATGAGGGAGGAGCTGGCCAGAATTGACTAGGAGATGAGCCTAGCAGGAAAGACAGTGGAACAGCAATGGCAGGATTTTCTGGGAGTAATTTGGGAGACACAGCAAAAATTCATCCCTAGGAAGAAGAAGCATACTAAAGGGAGGACGAGGCAACCATGGCTGACAAGGGAAGTCAGGGACAGCATAAAATCTAAAGAGAAAGCATACAATGCGGCGAAGAGCAGTGGGAAGCCAGGGGATTGGGAAGCCTACAAAGACCAACAGAGGACAACTAAAAAAGAAATAAGGAGGGAGAAGATTAAATATGAGGGTATACTAGCCAGTAATATAAAAGAAGATTGCAAGAGTTTTTTTTAGATATATAAAGGGTAAGAGAGAGGCAAAAGTGGACATTGGGCCGCTGGAAAATGATGCTGGAGGAGTAATAATGGGGAACAAAGAAATGGAGGAGGAACTGAATCGGTACTTTGCGTCAGTCTTCACGGAGGAAGACACGAGTAACATCCCCAAAATTCAAAAGAGTCGGGGGGCAGAAGTGAGTATGGTGGCCATTACCAAGGTGACAGTGTTAGGAAAACTGAAAGGTCTGAAGGTGGATAAATCACCTGGACCAGATGGATTACACCCCAGAGTTCTGAAGGAGATAGCTGAAGAGATAGTGGAGGCGTTAGTGGTGATCTTTCAGGAATCACTGGAGTCAGGGGGGGGTCCCAGAGGACTGGAAAATCGCTAATGTAACCCCCCTGTTTAAGAAGGGAGTGAGGCAAAAGACGGGAAATTACAGGCCAATTAGCCTGACCTCAGTCGTTGGTAAGATTTTAGAGTCCATTATTAAGGATGAGATTTCAGAATACTTGGAAGTGCATGGTAAAATAGGGCAAAGTCAGCATGGTTTCATCAAGGGGAGGTCATGCCTGACAAATCTGTTAGAATTCTTTGAGGAGGTAACGAGCAGGTTAGACAAAGGAGAGCCAATGGATGTTATCTACTTGGACTTCCATAAGGCCTTTGAGAAGGTGCCGCACAGGAGGCTGCTCAGTAAGATAAGAGCCCATGTTGTTAGAGGCAAGGTACTAGCATGGATAGAAGATTGGCTGTCTGGCAGGAGGCAGAGAGTGGGGATAAGGGGGTCCTTCTCAGGATGGCGGCCGGTGACTAGTGGAGTTCCGCAAGGGTCAGTGTTGGGACCACAACTTTTCACTTTATACATTAATGATGTAGATGAAGGAACTGAGGGCATTCTGGCTGAGTTTGCAGAAGATACGAAGATAGTTGGAGGGACAGGTAGTATTGAGGAGGCGGGGAGGCTGCAGAAGGATTTATTTCGAGAGGACTAGAATATAAAAGCAGGGATGTGCTGCTGAGGCTTTATAAGGCTCTGGTCAGACCACATTTAGAATATTGTGAGCAATTTTTGGCCCCGTATCTCAGGAATGATGTGCTGGCCCTGGAGAGGGTCCAGCGGAGGTTCACAAGAATGATCCCAGGAATGAAAGACTTAACATATGAGGAACATTTGAGGACTCTGGGTCTATACTCGACCTAGCACCAGCAGGAAGAATGCCCAGCAGGAGGAGTTGAGGGAAATTAGGCCATTTTACAATAGTCTGCAGATACAAAGTTCCTATAGGTCATAGGAAGAACGAGATAACAACAAAACCAAGTCAAATTGATAAGTGGAAAAGTCACAGAAAGAACAAATAACCTTAAGAGAAGTTAACAAAATAGAAAATAGTTACTGGAGCATTAAATTATAAGTTCAAGGTCACCCCACAGAATTCAGCTGGATACTGAGGCAGGTGTTTCAATATTATCTGATGAAGTAAAATAGCTTCAAAATATCACATTACAGTTATGCTCCATCCAGTTGCAAGATCCAGGAGGGACAACAGTAAAAGTAACAGGCCAAAACTTGGCAGGATTAAGATAGACGGATAAAGAAATTGTGTCTTTGTGTCTCTTCACAGTGAGGAAGATCCCTATCCCATTCTTAGACAAAGTCAAGAGTGAGATTGAACACATGTTACAACAAGAGGTCATCTCACCAGTAAACTTACTGACAAAGTGGTGTTCTGGAATGATCACAGTACCAAAGCCTAATGGTTCAGTTAGAAACTGCATGGACTTTACTCAATTAAACAAGCCAGTAGAGCACAAGATCCACCTAATGGCATCAGTAGATGAAAGTCTCACCAAATTAGCAAAAAACACCCTCTTCACAAAATTGGATGCTAAGAGTGGCTTTTAGCAGTCGTCTCTGGACAAAGAATCCAGATTGTTAACTACTTTTATCACCCCATTTGGTCATTATTGTTTTAACAGTTTACCATTTGGAATTGCTTCTGCACCTGAGATATTCCAAAGAACGATACCTCAGACTTGGAAGGCATGGAAGGAATAATATGCCATATGACCAACATTCTGATTATTAAAGGAAGAACATGACCATCGAGTGAGGTCTGTCCTTAAAGTCGGATAAGAGGCAGGTTTGACATTAAAGTACAAATGTGTATTTGCAAAGCCTGATAAAATCCTTAGGTCATGTTGTGCAAGCTTTGGGAATTACAGCTGAACCGTAGAAAACCTAGGTCATTAGAGAGTTCCCCAAAGCCTAAAAACATCACAGATTTACAAAGATTCCTTGGGGGTCAATTATGTAGGCAAGTTCCTTCCAAACTTGGCAGAAATCAATGAGCCATTAGGACAGCTGTTGAGATAAGGTCAACAGTGGTGCTGGAACATGGGCCAGCAAAATACTTTTTGTCAGAATCAGAAATCTTTCAATATCACCAAAAATTCAAGCGTGCTCTGATCCAGAGTTGCCAACAATTATAGCAACGGATGCATCATCTACAGACTTGGGTGCTGTGCTGTTTCAAGTTCAAAAAGATGGACAAAGAAGACCAGTTTATTATACCTCAAGATCTCTCACGGACACAGAGGAGAGGTATGTAACCATTGAGAAGGAAGCATTAGCAGCCACATGGGCCTGTGAGAAGTTCTCTGATTGTGTCATGGGATTAAGGTTTAAAATGGAAAATGATCACAAACCTTTGGTTATTCTTCTTAACCTCAAGGAAATTGCAAAAATGCCACCTAGAATTCAATGTTTTAAACTGAGAATCATGAAATATGATTCAGTTACTGAGCATGTTCAAGGGAAGTACCAGACAACAGTGGATACATTATCAAGTATATCACTAGAAGGAGTCAAACTGGAAGATTTAAATTTTACTGAGGAAGTGGAGGCATATAATTCACTCATTACCAAATATATAATAGTCACTGAGAAGAGATTACAAGAAATTAAATGAGCACAACAGTTAGATGACAAGTGCATCAAAACAAAAGAGTATTGCCAGAATGGTTGGCTGGATTACACTCCTTAAAACCCAGTACTTCACCAATTCTTCAAACAGAGAAAACCAGCCACAGTCATGAATGATTTCTTGGTTTTTAATGACAATCACTTCAATTCGACATTCATCAGAAAACCCATCAAGGTCACTTGGGAAGAGCGAATTGCCGAGGATGAGCCCAGCAGTCAGTCTGGTGGCCAGGCATCAGTCACTCCATTGATGAGTTAAATAATGAATTGCCTAATGTGTGCAGTGAATAGCCAACAGATGAGTGAATCCCTTCACTTTTCCTTCAGACCATGGCAGCATCTGGGAATGGATTTATTTGAGTTTAAAGGCAAAGCTTTCATCATCAAGACTACAGAGTCTTTGGGCTGGATTTTATTACTGGGAGTGGGTCACTAATAGCACATGGCAAAATCAGATATACATTAAGCACGTCTAATAATGGCTTTTTAACTCAGCCACCTCATTAGCATTTTTGTTCTGGGTTTCAAGTTCAATCAATGGCAGTGGGTATAGTCCAGACATGCAAAACGTGATCTCAATTCCAGTAATTAAAGGGACAATCCAAACATGCAAGTTGATTATACTTCCTCCTGCCCCATTTCCTTTAAGGACTCAATTCCGTTCTTCTAGTTTCTTTGTTTCCACTGTATTTTGAGGGGGCGGGGAGATGGTAGCATAGTGGTAATCTCATCAAACTAGTAATCCAGAGGCACCAGGCTAATGCTTTGGGGATATGGGTTCAAATCCCACCATGGTAGCTACAGGAATGTAAATTCAATTAACAAAATCAGGAATTAAAAACCTAGTCTCAGAAATGGTGACCATGAAGCTATCATCAATTGCTGTAATGTTGTTGTTCACTAATGTCCTTTAAGGAAGGAAATTTGCCAGCCTTACCTGGTCTGCCTACATGTGATTCCAGACCTACAGGTAAATTCTTAACTGCCCTCTGAAATGGCTGAGCAAGCCACTCAGTTCAAGGGCAATTAGGGTTGGGTAAAAAATGCTGCCTTTGCCAATAACACAAATGAATAAATAAAAATCTTTTTTGATAACGCCACCTTGCCTGCCAATGCATCCAATATGTCTTCCCTTTTCCTCAACTGAGGATTTCCCTCCACTGTGGACTGAGTTCATTCCATTCGCTGCAATTCTCCTCTCACCCCTTCCCCACCCACCTCCCAGAGCCATGATAGAGTTCTCCTTGTCCTCACCTTCCACCTTACCATCCTCTGGATTCAATAACTCATTCTTTGCCATTTCTGCCACCTCCAGGATGATGCCAGCAGCAATCACATCTTCTACTCTTCTTTTCCATTCCAAAGGGACTGTTTCCTCCACCACTCTTTGTTGCCATTCCGGAATGAAACCGGACTGACCACCTAGCATCGACCTAGTCACCAGAAATGACAACTGCAAACTCAGCCCTTTCGACCCTGCAAAGTCCTCCTTACTAACATCTGGGGGCTAGTGCCAAAATTGGGAGAGCTGTCTCACAGACTAGTCAAGCAACAACCTGACATAGTCATTCTCACGGAATCATACCTCACAGATAATGTCCCAGACACCACCATCACCATCCCTGGGTATGTCCTGTCCCACCAGCAGGACAGACCCAGCAGAGGTGGTGGCACATTGGTATAGAGCCGGGAGGGAGTTGCCCTGGGAGTCCTGAACATTGATTCTGGACCCCATGAAGTCTCATGGCATCAGGTCAAACATAGACAAGGAAACCTCCTGCTGATTACCACGTAACGCCCTCCCTCAGCTGATGAATCAGTGTTCCTCCATGTTGAACACCACTTAAAGGAAACACCGAGGGCGGCAAGGGTGCAGAATGTACTCTGGGTGGGGGACTTCAATGTCCATCACCAAGAGCAGATCAGTAGCATCACTACTGACTGAGCTGGCCGAGTCCTAAAAGACATAGCTGCTAGGCTGGGTCCACGGCAGGTGGTGAGGGAACCAACAAGAGAGAAAAACATACTTGACTTCATCCTAACCAACCTCCCTCCACAGATGCATCTGTCCATGACAATATCAGTAGGAGTGACCACTGCACAGTCATTGTGGAGGTGAAGTCTCGCCTTCATATTGAGGATACCTGTCATGGCACAGCCGATGGTAAATGCTGAGTTGTTCAAATCCCAGAGGGAAACTTGAAACAACTGCCACAACTTGTTTTGCAATTTGTATAAATTTTGAGACGCATGCCCTGAATTCAGTAGTAATAAGACCATCAAGTCTTATAGGTTTTTATAAAACTAGTTTAAACATTTATTAATAGGAGAAATGATTTTGAATACATGTGTAGATCATCAAATTACTACTATGATAATTTCTAAATCCCCTACTTAATCTAACTTCCAGCTACACTTTCGTTAAGGCAACAGTAAGTGACATAGATTTTAAAAGACCCAGGCAAGGTGACACACAATACCCTGAACAAGTCAAATTCAAAATGAGTTTTCTTAATTCTTTGCAAACAGCATCTTGAGGCATAGATGCTGAAAGCTCTTCACACTTGTTAGCTCTTAAAAATGCCTACCCTTACACACAACTTTCGCTCCTTTATTCATATTTTCCTCTTTGAATGCAAATTCCCATTGTTAAACTATGTCTTTGGCCCTCACCTTTCTGATAATAAAAACCTCTCATAGTGCTAAGTTTTACCAGTATTCTTTGGGAAAAATAAACACACAGTTTCTAAACTTCATCTGGCTAGGTGACACATTTCACTCCTCCTTTGAAAACAATCTAGTCTGGTTTATTTAAAAATGCAAATATCCTTTTACGCCTTATATCCTAAACTTCCCCCATGTTTACATCAAAGCCCTCAGACCAGTCACCTTTAATCTAATTAAAGTCTTTCACACACACACATACAGACACAGATACCACTATTTTACAATAAATTCCAATAACATGATGAGAATTATATCTTCCTGATAATACCCTCCAATGTGTTGTGTGGCACTACTACCATGCTAAATGGGATAAATTTCAAACAGATCCATCAACTCAAGACTCGGCATCCATGGGCACTGTCGACCATCAGCAGCAGAAGAATTGTGCTTGAACAAAATCTATAACATCTTGGCCCAGCATATCTCCCACTCTACCATTAACATCAAGCCAGGGGATCAACCCTGGTTCAATGAAGAGTGCAGAAGGGCATGCCAGGAACAGCACCAGGCACACCTACAACGAGGTGTCAACCTGGTGAAGCTATAACACAGGATGACTTGTGTGCCAAACAGTATATGCAGCAAGTGATGGACAGAACTGAGCGATTCCAGAACCAACGATTCAGATCTAAGCTCTACAGTCCTGCCACATCCAGTCATGAATGGTGGTGGACAATTAAACAACTCACTGGAGGAGGAAGAGGCTCCACAAATATCCCCATCCTCAGTGATGGGGGAGCCCAGCATATCAGTGCAGAAGATAAGGCTGAAGCATTCGCAACAATATTCAGCCAGAAGTGCTGAGTGGATGATCCATCTTGGCCTCCTCCGGAGGTCCCCAGCATCACAGATACCAGTCTTCAGGCAATTTGATTCACTCCACATGATATCAAGAAATGGCAGAAGACACTGGATACTGCAAAGGCTATGGGCCCTGACAATATTCCGGCAATAGTACTGAAGACTTGTGCTCCAGAACTTGCCGCACCTCTAGCCAAGCTGTTCCAGCACTGGCATCTACCCGGTAATGTGGAAAATTGCCCCAGGTTAGTCCTGTACACAAAAAGCAGGACAAATCCAACCCAATCAATTACTGCCCCCTCAGTCTACTCTCGTTCACCAGTAAAGTAATGGAAGGGGTCATCAGCAATGCTATCAAGCGGCACTTGCTTAACAATAACCTTCTCACTGACACTCAGTTTGGGTTCCGTCAGGGCTACTCATTGCAGCCTTGGATCAAACGTGGACAAAAGAGCTGAACTCCCGAGGTGAGGTGAGAGCGACTGTCCTTAACATCAAGTCTGCATTTGACCGAGTGTGGCATCAAGGAGTCCTAGCAAAACTGGAGTCAATGGGAATCATGGGGGAAACTCTCCGCTGGTTGGGGTCATACCTAGCATAAAAGAAGATGGTTGTGGTTGTTGGAGATCAGTCATCTGAGCTCCAGGACATCACTGCAGGAGTTCCTCAAGGTAGTGTCCTTGGCCCAACCATCTTCAGCTTTATCAATGACCTTCCTTCCATCATAAGGTCAGAAATGGGAATGTTCGCTGATGATTGCACAATGTTCAGCACCATTCACAACTCCTCAGATACTGAAGCAGTCCATGTCCAAATGCAGCAAGACTTGTACAAATCCAAGCTTGGGCTGACAAGTGGCAAGTAGCATTCGCACCACATAAGGCAAAGACCATCTCCAATGAGGGAGAATCCAACCATCGCCCCTTGATGTTCAATGGCATTACCATCACTGAGTCCCCCACTATCAACATCCTGGGGGTTACCATTGAACAGAAACTGAACTGGACTAACCATATAAATACTGTTGCTACAAGAGCAGGTCAGAGACTAGGAATCCTGTGGCGAGTAACTCACCTCCTGACACCTCAAATCCTGTCCATCATCTAAAAGGCACAGTGTGATGGAATACTCTCCACTTGCCTGGATGAGTGCTGCTGCAACAACACTGAAGAAGCTTGACACTGTCCAGGACAAAGCAGCCGCTTGATTGGCACCACATCCACAAACATGCACTCCCTCCACCACCAGCGCACAGTGGCAGCAGTGTGTACCATCTACAAGATGCACTGCAGCAATTCTCCAAGGCTCCTTGGACAACACCTTTCAAGTACATGACTGCTACCATCTAGTAGGATGAGGGCAGCAGATACATGGAAATACCATAACCTAGAAGTTCCTCTGCAAGTCACTCCCCATCCTGACTTGGAAATATATCATCGTTGCTTCACTGTCGCTGGGCCAAAATCCTGAAACTCCTGCCCTAACAGCACTGTGGGTGTACCTACACCACATGGACTGCAGCGGTTCAAGAAGGAAGCTCACCACCACCTTCTCAGGGGCATTTAGGGATGAGCAATAAATACCCTCCCCTTTCCACAGTACCTTTCCATGCAAGTGCAGGAGATATAATACCTGCCATTTTATCTCCTCCCTTCTTATACAGATACACACACACACTCATACAGATACACACATACACACACTCATACAGTCACATACATACACACGCTAATACAGACACACACGCACTCGTTCAGATGCACACATACACACACTAATACAGATACACACACACTCGTACAGATACACACATACTCGTACAGATACACACATACACACACTCATACAGGTACACACACACTTGTGCAGATACACACATACTCGTACAGATACACACATACACACACTCGTACAGATACACACACACTCGTACAGATACACACACACACTCATACAGATACACACACTCGTACAGATACAGACACACACATCCATACAGATACACACACACTCGTACAGATACACACATACACACACTCGTACAGATACACACACACTCGTACAGATACACACACACACTCATACAGATACACAGACTCACACAGATACGCACATACTCGAAGACACACACACACACACACACACACACACGCTGACCTGAATATTTCCCTTGTCGTACGCATGATCAGCAGGTCCGGATGCGGTTGGGAAACAGGAACGGTTGGGAATGCGATCAGCCCATGACCGTAATTTCACACTGGCTACTCAATTAAGGCCTGCGTGAAACGTATCTTCCCAATGGTCGGGAAGGGCTGGGCGTGGGCGGGGGCCTGTTGGGCGCCAGGTCCAATGGTGGCCTGGTGGGCGGTTTAAAATTGGCAGAGGCAGCTCCCTGAAGGCTGCCAGGGGAGAATCTTTCCTCGGTCAGGAGCAATGGCCTCACCAGCAGCCGGAGACGTCAGGCGGGAGGGCAGGCTGGGTGGGCACTCGGCCCCCTCGTTTTTCAGACGAGTGCCTCGCGGTTCTCCAGGAGGAGGTGAGTGTCGGTGGGACACCCTCGTTCCCAGGGATGGCAGGAGGAGGCCACAGCATCAGACCCAAAAAGCTTGGGAGGAGGTGGCAGCCGAGGTCAGCAGCCACGATGTAATGAGACCCACCTGGGTGCAAAATGTTCAACAAACCTGCTGTGCTCGGCAAGGGTGAATACCGTGTTGGCATGGATCAGTGTGGTGAAGTGTTAAGGGCTGGCCGTCCTCCCATGGAGCTCAGGAGTGTTAGAGTTTGAGTGCCAGCTGTCAATGGTGCCGGAGCTGGCCAAGGTGGGTGAGCCCTGGCTGCTTGACCTGAGTGCCTTGCAGCTCGAGGACCACGACTCAGATGTGCCATGAGAGGTGCTCCTCAGGCGGGGTTGCAGCATTGGCACTGCAGGTAGAGAGTGGACTAATCAATGTTCCTCTGTCCTTTCAGGAGAATACGACCCATAACAACTTGGAGAGGTCACGGACAGGCGGAGGACTCCAAAACCTCCTAATCATGACGGGGTTTGAAATGGACGCTTTGGAGCTGGAGAGCTGCCTCGTTCAGCCCGTCATGGAGAGGCAGGGGTCTCTGACGAAGGTAAGAGTGCAGTGCACAGAGATGAGTGCTGGATTGTGCAACCATTCTAGTCTCTTCATTGATGGGAGCCTCAAACCTGGAGTCCTCATTGATCATTGAAAGACTATTGCACCATGATGCAGATCTCCATTGTCTCACCAGGGTCCCTGGCATGCACAGTGACAGTGTGATGACTTAAACTAATGACATGTCCTTGTTCTCCCTTAGATTTGTCAGCATGTAGTCGCTCTCTGAACCTCAAAGGGTCGCTCCTGATACCGGAGCGCTGCTGGGCTTCAGCTGCACCTGGGTCACACCCGCTCTCTGAACCAGGCACCAGCGCAGAGACCAGCACCTCAATGAGCATCAGATCATTGGCTGGAACATCAGTGCACAGCGGTGAGAGCACTTCACACTCGTTTGAGGAGCAGGCGGAGGCAGAGAGTGTCCAAGGTGCTGGCAGTCAAAGGACTGTTGGAGATCAGGATGATGCTGAGTCAAAGGCAGATGATGAGCCTCTGCAGTCGCCCATTAGGCGGCAGATGCTGGACGTCCAGTGAGTTGTGTGGGAGGATCTGGCAGGAATCCATGAGGGTCTGCGTGCCATGATCTCCGTTGTGGAGGAGTCCAGGTGGAGCATGTGCACTGCATTGATGCTCATCGCTGAGCACACTGCCTCCTCCATTGAGAGAATGGTGACTCTCATGGAGAGGCAGCTCCAGGGACAGAATCCGGGGTACCTGGGGTTGCACTTGGACCTGCAAGCCTCACACAGGCACTGACCTCAGCTGGTCAGTGCCAGTGTGGGAGATGGATGAGGCACCCAGTATCTAGGTGCCCGTCCATTAATGGTGAACAGGGAAGTCCAGAGCGACTTCACGTTGGCGCCCGAGCTGCTTGTTGTTCCTGCGGACTCCTCTCAGGGCGCTCTGGATGATGGCAAGAGCTCCTCCAACCCTCTGCCAGTGACCGTAGCATCTGATGAGGCTGCAATGACTGGGGAGATGCCAGCTGTGGCACTGGCCGCACCCTCCCAGACGGGTCAGCACAGACTACACTGATCAGAGGACCACTAAGGTCAACAAGGCCAACAAAACAGCAGAGTGGGCAGGCTGACTCCAATGCAGGTGCCAGCGATGGGGGCAGGGGCATCGAGATGTAGCACTCGGAAACCTAAGTTTCAGGCACCATGAGCACAAGAGGGACAGTTCACGGGTGATCTTCTGTTCTGCCATGTTTTGTTTATATGTTTACTGGTGTGGGCATTAACACCAGATATGGTAATGTTCATTTGTCATGAGTGTCAAAATTATATTAATGTTGCTTTTGTGTTATTGGCTTGAGTATGCTATTACACCAAGGAGGCAGGGACACCTGGGACAATTTAATCCAACAAACCTTCAGCTAGCTCCACACACATGGATCAGCAGGACCAGCATTGCCTGGCGCTTCCACACGTGGCACTTAGGTGCTACATCTCTCACCTTATCAACTGCAACTAAGGGCTTAGTACAGAAACATTAATGTCCACTCAAACACTCATGATACGTCTGTGAAACATACAAATGCAGCACAAAGGAGACACCCTCAGCCATGGTAACAAATGTGGACTTTATTTCCATCCATCAGATGATGCCACAAAAAACATAACAAAACGATGCTCCTACGTTGACAAATATAAATTCCCTAATCTTGGGCCAACAGAAAAGCACCAGTGAGAAACCCGTGTAGTGCCTAACGTGCCTAATGCTTATGTTCGCGGGTGCTATGTTGGTGCTGCCCATCGCTCGCAGTGGCATCTGAGGCAGCCTGCTGACTCTGCTATCCTGTTGGCCTCGATGACCTTGGCGGCCGTTCTCTGGCCCGTGGAGCCTGGGAGGAAGTGGCCAGTTCCAGAACTGGCACCTCCCCAGTTGTCGCAGCCTCAACGGATGCAACGGTCACTGGCAGAGGGGCGGAGGAGCTGCTGCCCTCACCCAGAGCGCCCTGAGAGGAGCTCGCAGAGACGACAGGCAGTTGCTGCGCCGACGTGAGGTCACTTTGGACCTCCCTGCTCACCGCAGATGGATGGGCACCGAGCAGCGACACTTGGTGCCCAGAACATCTCCCACATTGCGAATGACCACCTGTGGCCATTAGCGCTGTGAGGGCTTGAAGGTCAGAGCGTAACCCAATCAGATGATTATCAATCCGTTGGAAGCCCCTCTCCATGAGAGTCGCCAATCACTCAATGGAGGAAGCCTGAAGCTCTGTCCTGAGGTTCATGCCATCACTGACACTCTGCCTGGATTCCTCCACCACAGAGACCAACTGAAGCACACCCTCATGCAACCCTGCCAGACGCTCCCGCGCACCCGGCTGCTTGTCCTGCAGCAGCTGCATGGCTGACATCTCCAGAGGCACCTCATCACTGCCGGACTCAGCGTGTGCCTGGTCCCCTGCAGTCCTCCGGCTGCTGGCGCCATCGGCACTCTCTGTCCGTGCCATCTCCTCCAGCGATTGTGAAGTGCCCTCTCCACTGTGCCCTGGGACACTAGTCGACGTTACATTCCCCACCGAAGTGTTTGTCGCTGCGCAGGTGCCTGGCTCGCTGAAATGGTGTGATGATCGTGCCAATTGACACCCCACAGGTGTGGAGCGGGAGCTCTGGATGTCCTCCTGGCGGCCATGTGGTGGTGATGCTGAAATTAACAACAAGGACAGTGCATCAGTTAACGTTCAGTCAGTAAAACAATTCATCCCTTTCTCCCCCAAGCCTCATAATGCGCTCAACCTTCAAGAACCGAAGGAGACGAACATTGGTGGGGTGGTAAATAGCCAAGAGGAGGCCCAAACATTACACGCGCATACAGACAGGCTGGTCAGATGACCTAAGGAAAGCCACATGGAATGTTATGTGGATAAGTGTTCGGGAATACATGAGTAATGGTAGGACCGTGGGAAGTCACGACGATTACAGGGACCTTGCTGGGCAGACCTGTTAAGGTAGCAGAACAGGAACATAAAGTGTTTAACAAGGTAAAAGCCAAACTTGCCTTTATTAGCCGCGGAATAGAATGTAAGAAAAGGGAGGTCATGTTGCAAGTGCAGAAAACACTGTCGAGGCCACAGCTACACTTCTGCGTTCAGTTGTGACCTGCGCTTCATGGGAGGGATGGCATTGGAGTGGGGAGAATGCAGAGGTGCCTGACCTGGATGCATGCTGGCCTGGAGAGTTGGAGTGATGAGGAAACATTGCAAACACTTGTGACATTTGTTGTGGATCACAGGAGATTGACAGGTCACATTATTGACCTTCATACCATTATGAGGGGCATAGAACAGGTGGACAGAAGGCAACATTTCCCCTTGGCGGAGCGATGACTAACGTGGTGGCATTTATTTAAGTTGAGTGCCAAGTGGTTGACAGGTGAGGTGCTGAGGACCTTTTGGACAGAGTAATGTTGGACGCACTGGCTGAAAGGGTGGTGGAGGTACAAACCCTCCTAAGATGCAATAAGTATTTGGCTGTGCAGCAGCAATGTCATGGCATGTTAGGCTATGGGGATAGTGGTCACAAATGGGATAAGGCGACTTTGGAAGGTGCTAGAGACGCACATCCTCAAGGGGCCGAGGGACCTTTGTGTATGACCCACACGTCTGACTGCATCAGTCTGTGAATGAGCAGTGTTGCTGCATTAACGATTGCAGCAACTATCAGTGCTTTGGGTGGTGGGAAGACAGAGTGGATGAGACTGTGGCCCTCAAATACCTGGCTGCTGCACCCCAGCCTCACCGACACCTGTCGACCTGGCCGCTTGGCTCCTTTCCCGCTCCATGACTTGTTCTTCGAATTGGGTCAGTGTGTGGAGCATGGCCTGGCCACCACCAGTGTGCAAACGCTCATAGATGTTGGGTGCAGTTTTCGCCTGCAGAACAGAGAAGAGGGTTTATTGGGGCTGATCGCTCATGTACTCTGCACGCACACGCCGCACCCCAACCACAGTGGCCCATCTGAGGCCTCCAGTGGCTCCTGTCCACACTACTGGTGATCAGTCACCTAAAGATAGTGCAGCTGCTCCCAACCCCCTCCCCCAACCTTGGACACATCCGGCGTCCATCACTTTGAATAACACACGGGTCCTAGCGCCCATGGCAAGGAGGCGCAACTAGGTGTGGCGCCGAGGCCAGAAGATGGCACTTGGCCACGACATCTTGAGGCTCCCCTTCCACTATCTCATCACCATCAATAAGACATGTGTTGGAGTTCTGAGTATGTGTCTAGCGGCCTCCCCTGCAGGTTGCCCCCAGACTACTCAAATGCCACAAACACCAACATATGCTGCAGGGAGAACCCATCTTCTCCTCAACCACTAAGGCTGATGTAAGCATGGTCACTATCTGTTTGCCCACCCAGCGTGCACCAAATGCCCAATGCTGTAACGACACTAAGACATGGGGGGGTTGAGGGTGGCCTCATAGGCTAAGGCTACCTGCTGGGTTAAATGGCCAAGGCCAACATGGTACTCACCCTTCCAGAGTGCAACAAATCATTGAAGCGCTTGTGGCATTGGGTCCATGTTTGCCACAAGGCATCCATGGAGCTGACCACCTCTGCCACCTCCTGCCAGGCCCGCTTCATAACGTAGGGGGCCCTCCTCCTCCCATCCTGGGGAAACAGGACCTCTCGCCGTGTTGCAACCTCCTCAACAATGGCAGCAAGGCAGGCATCAGAGAAGCGAGGGGCACATTGGCCCCCCCCGCTGGCCTACCCTGCAGCCTGTCCTCCTCCTCTGGCCTTCCCTCCACCGGAGCCTGCTGTGCAGACCCCTGAGCCTGGAGCTGGCCATTGTGATCAGCCTAAAGGAGGCTGCCTGGCCTTTCTTTAAACAGAATGCCAGTTCCCCATTGGAACCGGCAGTCTGTGCACGCCCGCCGCAATTTTAAAAGTCCAGGTCTCCACAGGAGTGTGAAATGCACTGGGCTGGCCTTAACTGGCCCGCCCGCGCAAAATGGCAACGCAGCCCAGATCACCGCCGGCGATGAGGTCCGCGCCCGCCCGCCCGACGAATGGAAAATTCAGCCCAATGGATCTATTTCTGTGCTGTATAACTCTATGACTCAATGAAAGAACACACACACTCATACATATACAAACACACACATACATATACAAACACACACTCATACGGATAAAAACACACATTTGCATAGATACACACACACAAACACTCATACAGATAACACACATAATTGTACAGATAACGCACACACTTGTTGAGCTACACACACAGTCATAAAGATACACATACACATTCATACAAATAACCAACACACTCATACAGATACAAACACACACACGCAGATACACACACACTCATACAGATACAAACACACACGCATACAGGTACACAAACAATCTTGAACAGATATCTCACATACTCATACAGATACACACACACTGATAAAGATAACACACACAGTCATACAAATACACACACGCTTATGCAGATAACACACACACTCACACAGATACATACAAAAACTTGAACAGATATCTCACACACACATAGGTACACACACACTCATACAGATACACACACACACAGGTACACGTGCACTCATACAGATACACAGACACTTATACAGATACACGCACAATTATACAGATAACACACACTTACAGATACACACCACATACAGATAACACACACACTCAGACAGATACACACGCATTCATAGATACAGAGACACACACACACTTATACAGATACACCCACACATTTGTACAGATAACACACACACTTATACAAATACACACACTTGTCCAGATAGCACACACACACATACACACACAGATTCACACGAACACTCATACAGATACACACTCAAACACATACACACACACACACTCATACACACATACAGATACACACACAGACTCATACAGGTAAACACACAGACTCATACAGATGTGCACACACACTCATACAGATAACAGATGCACTCATACAGATAAACGCACACACACTCATACAGATATGCCCACACACACATTCGTTCAGATACACACACATGCAGATGACACACACTCAAACAGATACACACACACATTCATACAGATACACACATGCTCATACAGATGCACACACACGTGTACAGATCACACACACTCATACAGATAACACATACTCATACAGAAAAACACACACTCACAGAGATACACACAGATGCACACTCAAACACATACACACACACACTCATACAGGGAACACACAAACTCATACAGATACACACACACACACTTGTACAGATAACGCACACACTCATACAGACACACACAGTCATACTGTTAACATACACACTCATACAGATACACACACACTCAAAGATACACACATCACACAGATTCACACGAACACTCATACAGATACACCATCAAACACATACACACACACTCATACACACATACAGATACACACACAGACTCATACAGATAAACACACAGACTCATACAGATAACAGATGCACTCATACAGATACATGCACACACACACTCATACAGATATGCCCACACACACACATTCGTTCAGATACATACACACTCAAACAGATACACACACACATTTTTACAGATAACACATGCACTTATACAAATACACACAAACTTGTACTAATACACACACACACAGACACACACATACACACACACACACACACACACACACACACTTGTACAGATAACATACACACTTGTAAAAACAACACACAAACACTTGTAGAGATAACACACACACTCATACAGATACACACACACTCATACAGATACACATGCATATTTGTACAGATCAAAAACACAATCATACAGATGCAAACACACATTTCTACAGAAAACACACACATGCACACACATACAGATGCACACACTCACAGACACACTTGTACAGATAACATACACACTTGTAAAAATAACACACAAACAGTTTTAGAGATAACATACATACACAAATAGATACACACACACATTCAATTACATACACACACAGATACACACAAACACTCATACAGATGAATACTTATACAGATAACACACAGACCTGTCGAGCTACACAGGCAGTCATAAAGATACACACGCACATTCATACAGATAACAAACACACTCATACAGATACAAACACACACACTTGAACAGATATCTCACACACACACTCAAAAAAGATAACACACACTCATACACAAACACTCATACAGATACACACACACTTATACAGATACACATGCATACTTATACAGATAACACACACACACTCACAGATGCACACAAACACTCATAGAGATAACACACACACACATACAGATAGAAACATACTTATATAGGTAGACACACACACTTATACAGATAATACACACACTCATACAGACACACACACACTCATACAGACTCACACACACTCATACTGTTAACTTACACACTCATACAGATACATACACTTGAACAGATATCTCACACACTCACACAGGGATACACATACTCATAAAGATAACACATGTACTTAAACATATACACACACTTATACAGATACACCCATATACCTATGCAGATAACACACACACTGACAGATACACACACTCATAAAGATAACACACACACTCATACAGATACACAAACATGCATACAGATACACACACACTCATACTGTTAACATACATACTCATACAGATGCACACACACACTTGTACAAATAACACACACACTCATACAGATACACAGACACATTCATACAGATACAGAGTTGAGAGAGGTAACACTCATACACACACTCACACATATACACACTCAAACACATACACACACACACACTCATACAGGTAATGCACACATTATTACAGATACACACACAAGCTCAGACAGATAAACACACAGACTCATACAGATGCGCACGCACTCATACAGATACACACACATTTGTACAGATAACACACACACTCATAAAAATAACATACAAACACTTCACACACACTCATGCAGCTACACACACATTCAATTACATACACATAGAAACACATATAAACACTTATACAGATGAAATACACACACTCTAACACACACACTCACAGATACAAACACACATACTCATACAGATGACACACACACAAACACTCATACAGATACACACTCAAACAGATACACACACACACTCATACAGATACACACACACACTCATACTGATACACACACACTCATATAGATAACATATAAACTCATACAGATACAGGCAAACATTCATATAACACATAGCCATACAGATACACACACACACTTATACAGATAACACACACACACTCATACAGATACACACACAGACTCATTCAGACACACACACATACACACACACATACAGATAACACACATACTCTAACACATACTCACAGATACAAACACACATACTCATACAGATGAAAAACACAATCACACAGATACACAAACACTCATACAGGTACACACTCAAACACATACACTCACACACAATCATACAAATAACACACACACATACAGGTACATGCAAAGATTCATATGATAACACACATACCCATATAGATACACACACACATTGTAGAAATAACACACACGCTCATACAGACACATACACACTCATACTAATAAACACACAGACTCATACAAATACACACACATACTCATACAGACACAAGGTGTGTTAAAGGAAGGTCTTGCCTCACAAATTTGATTGAATTCTTGAGGAAGTGACAAGAAGGGTTGATGAAGGTAGTGCAGTGGATGTTGTGTACATGGATTTTAGCAAGGCATTTGACAAGGTCCCACATGGCAGATTGATCAGGAAAGTAAAAGCCAATGGGATTCAGGGTAATGCGGCAAACTGGATAAAAGGTTGGCTTTGTAACAGGAAACAAAAGGTAATGGTCGATGGATGCCCTTGCGAATGGAAAGTTGTCTCAAGTGGTGTTCCACAGGGCTCAGTGTTGGGACCCTTGCTGTTTGTGTTATATATTAACGATTTGGACGTGAATGTGAGGGGCACATTGGGAAATTTGCAGATGACACAAAGATTGGCCGAGTAGTGGATAGTGAAGAGGATAGCCATAATCTCCAAAACGATACAGATGGGTTGGTGGAGTGGGTGGTAAAGTGGCAGATGGATTTTAACATAGAGAAGTGTGAGGTCATACATTTAGGGAGGTCAAACAGTTACAGGGATTACACAATAAATGGGAATATACTAAGAGAGGTAGATGAAGTGAGAGATCTTAATGTACAAGTACACAGGTCCCTGAGGGCAGCAGTTCAAGTAGACAAGGTTGTAATGAAGGCATATGGAATGCTCTCCTTCATTGGCAGAGGTATAGAATATAAAAGTAAGGATATAATGTTGGAATTGTATAAAACACTGGTGAGGCCACAACTGGAGTATTGTGTGCAGTTCTGGTCACCACATTACAGGAAGGACGTAATAGCTCTGGAGAGAGTGCAGAGGAGGTTTACAAGAATGTTGCCAGGGTTAGAAAAGTGTAGCTACGAGGAGAGATTGGATATATTGGGGTTATTTTCCTTAGAACAAAGAAGGCTGAGAGGTGACTTGATTGAGGTGTACAAAATTATAAGGGGAATAGATAGAGTGGACAGGATAAAATTGTTTCCCTTGATGGAGAATTCTAGAACCAGGGGACATAGATTCAAGATAAGTGGCAGAAGGTGTAGGGGGGACATGAGGAAGAACTTTTTTACGCAGAGGGTAGTGGGTGTCTGGAATTCGCTGCCCAAGTTGGTGGTAGAGGCAGAAACTCTGAACTCTTTTAAAAAGTAGCAGGATCTGCACCTAAAGCGCTGTAAGCTGCAGGGGTATGAGCCGGGTGCAGGAAGGTGGGATTAGAAAGGGCACCTGGGTGTCCTCGGGCTGGCGTGGACAAGATGGGTCGAATGGCCTCCTTCTGTGCTGTAACTTTTCTATGGTTCTATGGTTTAAGCACCCACTGGTATATATAACACACACTCACTGATACACACACACACACACACACTCATGCAGATAATACACACACTTATACAGATAACACACAAACTCATACAGATGTGCACACACTTGTACAGATAACGCACAAGCACTTATAGAGATGACACACACACTCATGCAGATACACACACTCACATGAACAAATATCGCACACACTAACACAGGTACACACACACTCATACAGATACACACACAGTTGTACAGATTAAATACACACCCACACAGATACAAACACATTTGTAAAGATAACACACATACAAACATACAGATACACATATAGACACACACATATACACACACACATTGTAAAGATAACATACATACTAATAAAAATAACATGCAAACACATAAAGATAACACACACTCATACAGACACATACACATACTCATACAGAAACACAAACACTCATACAGATACACACAAACTTATACAATTACATATTCATACAGATACACACAAACACTCATACAGATAAGACACACTCATATGGATACACACACACTTAAACAGATAACACACTCATTCAAAGATACACACACTCATAGAGATAACACACACTCATAGATAACACACACTGATACAGATATAGACACATTTAGACAGATAACACACACATACTCATACACACACACACATTCATACAGACACACACACCCATACTGTTAACATTTGCACTCATACTGACACGCACACACACATTTGTACGTATAACACACACACATACAGGTACGCACACACACACGTGTACTGATAAAACAAAACTTCATAAAGATACACGCACACACTTGTACAGATAACACACACACTCACAGATAGACATACACACATATAGATAACACACACACTTATGCAGATACACACACAATCGTCCAGATACACGCAGACTCATACAGATACAAACACCCACTCGTACAGATAACACACAAAACACAAACTCACAGATACACCCACACACACATTCATACAGATAACACAAACACTTGTACAGATAACACACACACTCATACAAATACGCAAACACACACTTAAACAGATAACACACATTCACAGATACACACACACACACACAAATATACAGATACACCCACACACACACATTCATTCACATACACACGCTTGTACAGATGACACACACTCATACAGATACACACACATTTGTACAGATAACACTCAAACTTATACAGATACACGCATACACACTTGTACAGGTAACACACACACGCACGTACCTTGTACAGATAATATACATACTCATAAATATAACACACAAACACTTATAGAGATAACACACACACTCATACAGAAATACACATGCACTCATGCAGATATACACACTCACTTGAACAGGTATCTCACACACTCACACAGGTATACATAAAATCATACAGATACACACACATTTGTACAGATTAAATACACACCCAAACAGATACAAACACACTTGTACAGATAACATACACACTTATAAAAATAACACACAAACACTTATAGAGATAACACACACACTCATACAGACACATATTCATACAGATACACACACACATACAATTACAGACACAAACAGATACACACAAACACTCATACAGATAAAAGACAAACACTTTTACAGATAACACCCACACTTGTTGAGCTACATACACAGTCATAAAGATACACGTACACATTCATACAGAAAACAAACACACTCATATGGATACAAACATACACTCATACAGATACACACACACTCTTATACAAATAACACATGCATACTCACAGATGTGCCCACACTCATACAGACAACACACACACACAAACAGATACACACACACTTATATAGATAGACACACACACTTATACAGATAACATACGCACTCACAGATAGACACACACACATACAGATAACACTCACACTCATACAGATACACACCCATTCATACAGGTACATACTTGAACAGATATCTCACACACACACAGGTACACACACACTCATAAAGATAACGCATACGCTTAAAAAGATACACACACATACAGCTACACATGCAAACTTATACAGATAGCACACAGATACTGACATATATACACACTTATACAGATAATACACACACTCACAGATAGACACACACACATACAGATAACACACACACTCATACAGATACACACGCATTCATACAGATACACATACACTCATACAGATACACATACACTCATACAGGTAGACACACACAATCATACAGACTCACACACACTCATACAGTTAAAATACACACTCATACAGATACACACACACACTTGTACAGATAACACACACACTCATAAAGGCATACACACCCTAATACAGATAACGCACATACTCATAGAGATAACACACACACTCACAGATACACACAGTCATACAGATGCACACATCCACTCATACAGATAATCATATAGATAACACATAAACTCATACAGATAACACACACTCATACAGATAACACACACACACACTCGTACAGATAACACACACACACTCATACTACTTACATACACTTGTACAGATAACACACACACACTCATACTACTTACATACACTCAAACTGTTAATGCACACACTCATACAGATACACACACACACTCTTACTATTTACATACACTCAAACTGTTAATACACACACTCATACAGATACACATACACACTCATATAGATAATACACACACTTGTACAGATAACACACACACACTCATACTACTTACATACACTCAAACTGTTAATGCACACACTCATACAGATACACACACACACACTCATATAGATAATACACACACTTGTACAGATAACACACACTCATAGAGATATACCCACACACACATTCATTCAGATACACATACCACATACAGATGACACACACTCATACAGATACACACACACATTTGTAATGATAAAATACACATTCATACAGATATAAACACACATTTGTACAGGTTACACACACATTTATACAGATACATACACACACTTGTTCAAATAACATACACACTTGTAAAAATAACACACAAACACTTATAGAGCTAACACACACACTCATACAGACACACCCACCCACTCATACAGATACACTCACCCACTCATACAGATAACACACACACTCATACAAATATACGCAAACATTCATATGATAACATACAAACCCATACAGATACACACACACACACACACTCATACAGATAGCACTCACACTCCTACAGGCACACACAGACTCATACAGATACACACACAGACTCATTCAGACACACACACATTCATACAGATAACACGCATACTCATACAGATACGTACACACACTTAGACAGAAAATACACACACACACTTAGACAGATAACACACACTCACAAATACACACACACACTTATACAGATAACATTCCACTCACACAGACACAAAAACACACTCGTATAGGCAAGGCACACACTCACAGATACACACACTCTCATAACGATAACACACACACTCATTCAGGTACAAACACACACTCATACAGATACAAAGACTCACTTGAACAGGTAACACACACCCTCACAGATATACACACTCTCTTGCAAATAACACACACACACATAAAGTTACACAATACACTCATACAGATAACGCACACTCATACAGATACACACACAGACTTAGGCAGATAACACACACATATTCACACAGATACACACACACTTAAACAGATAATACAAACACTCACAGATAGACACACACACTCATAGAGATAACACACACACTCATACATATGATACACACTCATACAGAAACACACACATTCATACAGATACACACACACTCATACAAATAACACACACACACAGATAATACATACACTTACAGATACAGACACACACACTTAAACAGATAACACACACACACTCATACAAATACGCAAACACACACTTAAACAGATAACACACACATTCACAGATACACCCACACACACACATTCATTCACATACACACACTCATACAGATGACACACACTCATACAGATACACACACATTTATACAGATAACACTCAAACTTATACAGATACACGCATACACACTTATACCGATAACACACACGTACCTTGAACAGATAATATACACACTCATAAAAATAACATACAAACACTTATAGAGATAACACACACACTCATACAGAAATGCACATGCACTCATGCAGATACACACACTCACTTGAACAGGTATCTCACACACTCACACAGGTACACACAAAATCATACAGATACACACACATTTGTACAGATTAAATACACACCCAAACAGATACAAACACACTTGGACAGTTAACACACACGCAAACATACAGATACACACACACACATACGAAGAGACACTTGTACAGATAACATACACACTTATAAAAACAACACACAAAGACTTATAGAGATAACGCACACACTCATACAGACACAAATTCATACAGATACACATACAATTACAGACACAAACAGATACACACAAACACTCATACAGATGAATAATTATACAAATAACACCCACACTTGTTGAGCTACACACAGAGTCATAAAAATACACGTACACATTCATACAGAAAACAAACACACAAACACTTGTACAGGTATCTCACACACTCACACAGGTACAGAAACGCTGATACACATACAAACACACA
Source organism: Cetorhinus maximus (assembly GCF_964194155.1). Lineage (NCBI taxonomy): Eukaryota > Metazoa > Chordata > Chondrichthyes > Lamniformes > Cetorhinidae > Cetorhinus > Cetorhinus maximus. The sequence continues at coordinate 43,128,435 of NC_135899.1, forward strand.
TTTGTACAGATAACACACACACACTCATAGAGATACACACATCCACTCGTACAGATAACACATACACTCATATAGATAACACACAAACTCATACAGCTACACACACACTTGTACAGATAACATACACATTCCTACTACTTACATAAACTCAAACTGTTAATGCACACACTCATACAGATACACACACAAACACATTAATTCAGATACACATACCACATACAGATGGCACACACTCATACAGATGCACACACACATTTGTAAAGATAAAATACACATCCATACAGATATAAACACACATTTGTACAGGTTACACACACATTTATTCAGATACATACACACACTTGTTCAGATAACATACACACTTGTAAAAATAACACACAAACACTTATAGAGTTAACACACACACTCATACAGATACACCCACCCACTCATACAGATACACCCACCCACTCATACAGATACACCCACCCACTCATACAGATACACCCACCCACTCATACAGATAACACACACACTCATACAAATATATGCAAACATTCATATGATAACATACAAACCCATACAGATACACACACACACTTAGACTATTTCATACAGATAGCACTCACACTCCTACAGGCACACACAGACTCATACAGATACACACACAGACTCATTCAGACACACACACGGACTCGTACAGTTAACATGCATACTCATACAGATACGCACACACACACTTAGACAGAAAACACACACACACTTAGACAGATAACACACACACTCACAAATACACACACACTTATACAGATAACATACACACACACAGACACAAAAACACACTCGTACAGGCAAGGCACACACTCACAGATACACACACTGTCATACAGATAACACACACACTCATTCAGATACACACACACAATCATACAGATACAAAGACTCACTTGTACAGGTAACACACACCCTCACAGATATACACACTCTCTTACAAATAACACACACACACACATAAAGTTACACAATACACTCATACAGATAACACACACTCATACAGATACACACAGATTTAGACAGATAACACACACACATTCACACACACTTAGACATATAATAAACACTCAGATAGACACACACACTCATAGAGCTAACACACACACTCATACATATAATGCACACTCATACAGAAACACACGTGCTCATACAGATATACACACACTCATACAGATAACACACACACTCAGACAGATAATACACACACTTACAGATACACACACACGCTCATATGGATACACACACACTCATACAGATAACACATCCACGCACACTCATACAGATAACACACACAGGTACAGATACACACACACTTGTACAGCTAGCACACACAACCATACAAATACACACACCCACTCATTCAGATACACACAAACACTCATACAGATACAAACACAAATACCTACACACACACTTATACAGATAATACACATACTCATACAGATACATGCAAACAATCATGATAGCACACATACTCATACAGATACACTCATGCACTCATACAGATACACTCCCACACACAATCATCCAGATACACAAACCTCATACAGATGATACACACTCATACCGATACACACATTTGTACAGATAAAATACACACCCATACAGATGGAAACACACATTTGTACAGATAACACGCACACTTTTACAGATACACTCCCACACACAATCATCCAGATACACACACCTCATACAGATGACACACACTCATACCGATACACACATTTGTACAGATAAAATACACACCCATACAGATGGAAACACAGATTTGTTCAGATAACACACACATACAGATACACACACACACACATGCTCATACAGGTACACACACACACACACTTACAATTCCATACACTTACAGATACACACAAACACTCAAACAGATGACACAGAAACACATACAGATAACACACACACTTGTAGAGATAATGCATACATTTGTTGAGCTACACACACAGTCATACATATAATACACACTCATACAGAAACTTCATCAATAACCTTCCTTCCGTCATAAGTTCAGAAGTGGGGGTGCTCGCTGATGATTGTACAATGTTCAGCACCAGTTGCGACTCCTCAGGTACTGAGGCAATCTATGTCCAAATGCAACAAGCCCTGGATAATTTCCAGGCTTGGGCTGACAAGTGGCAAGTAACATTTGCACCACACAAGTGCCAGGCAATGACCATCTCCAACAAGAGAGAATCCAACCATCGCCCCTTGATGTTCAATGGCATTACCGTCACTGAATCCCCCACTATCAACATCCTGGGGGTTACCATTGACCAGAAATTGAACTGGACCAGCCATATAAATACTGTGACTGCAAGACCAGGTCAGAGGCTAGGAATCCTGCGATGAGTAACCCACCTCCTAACTCCCCAAAGCCTGTCCACCATCTACAAGGCACAAGTCAGGAGTGTGATGGAATACTCCCCACTTGCCTGGATGAGTACAGCTCCCACAACAGTCAAGAAGCTTGACACCATCCAGGACAAAGCAGCCCACTTGATTGGCACCACATTCACAAACATTCACTCCCTCCACCACCGACGCACAGTGGCAGCAGCATGTACCATCTACAAGATGTACTGCAGGAATTCACCAAGGCTCCTTCGACAGCACCTTCCAAACCCAAGACCACCACCATCTAGAAGGACAAGGGCAGCAGATAGATGGGAAAACCACCACCTAGAAGTTCCCCTACAAGTCACTCACCATCCTGACTTGGAAATATATCACCATTCCTTTACTGTCAATGGGTCAAAATCCTGGAACTCCCTTTCTAACAGCACTGTGGGTGTACCTACACCACATGGACCGCAGCGGTTCAAGAAGGCAGCTCACCACCACCTTCTCAAGGGCAACTAGGGATGGGCAATAAATGCTGGCCCAGCCAGAGAAGCCCACATCCCATGAATGAATAAAAAAAATACAGATAACTCACACACTAATTCAGTTGCACATATATTCATACAGATAACACACACACTCATACAGATACCCACACACACTCATACAGATAACTCACACACTTATACAGATACATACACACACTTATACAGATAACACAAACACTCACGGATACACACACACACACAAACACTTGTACAGATAACACACCCATTCACACAGATACACACAAATTCATACAGATAACACACACACTCATACAGATACACACACACTCATACAGATACACACACACTCATACAGATAACACACACACTCATACAGATACACACACACTCATACAGATACACACACACTATTACAGATACACACACACTCATACGGATACACACACACTCATACGGATACACACACACTTATACGGATACACACACACTCATACAGATGCACACACACACTCATACAGATACACACACACTCATACAGATACACACACACTCATACAGATACACACACACTATTACAGATACACACACACTCATACGGATACACACACACTCATACGGATACACACACACTTATACGGATACACACACACACTCATACGGATACACACACACTCATACAGATACACACACACTCAAACAGATACACACACACACTCGTAGGGAGGAATTTTCCCCGCCCACTGGTGTTGGGCGTGCTCAGTGGCGTGAGCGGATAATATGGCGAGACGGTGAGAAATCGGTTTCACGACAACGTGAAGCCAGTTTGCAACCATCCGCTCAGCCCATCGATGGCGGGCCGCATTCCCCTCAATCACCACCACCGCCCGTGGGATCGCCCGTCCACGTTGGCATGATTACAGAACATGTCTTGACAAGTTTGACGTGCAATAGTCATGATTTCCTGCCACGGGCTTGCTCACATCGTGGACATTCGAGGAACCAAAGATGCTGCAGGCTGATAGCAACTGCACACTGAAGGACTGTCCATGACATGCCGGGTGGATTCTCAGCGACATGACTCTGCTGTGAAGCAGCTTGCGGAAGTTGGAAAGTCACTGTTGAGGGTCTGCTGACAATAGATGATGGTTGAGGAGGTGGAGAGGAAGGTCCAGCTGTGTTTGGGAGAGGAAGATGTACTGGGGGTGGGAGAGGAAGATCTAGGATTGACTGGGAAAGGAAGAGGTGTCAGGATGGGGTGAGGTTCGATGGGGGTTGGGGGGGGAACAAAGATGTAAGGAAGGGGTGAGATTGGGAGGGGAGGAATGAAGGTGTCAGGGGGAGGTTTGGAGGGGGGAGGGAGTATGGGGGAGGAGGGGCAACTGGGCATGTAGGTGTAAGGGGGATTGGAAGGTGTAAGGGGTATTCAGAGGGGGGAAGGAGTGCAGAGAGGGCAGGGAGTCTGGGGGAAGGAAGGAGGGAGCGTGGAGAGGGGAGCAGTCCGGGGGGAGGCAGGAGTGCGGAGAAGGGAGGAAGTGTGGGGGGAGGAAGGAGTATGGAGATGGGAGGGTGTGAGGCTGGAGGAAGAAGTGAGGGTGGAGGAAGGAGTCGGGGGAGGGAATGACTAAGGGTGGTGGAAGAAGTAAGGGTGTGTCAGAAAGGGGAAGGACTAAGCGGGGATGGAGGCTGGACTGGGGGCAGACCAAACTGGGCGGGGAGTCTGGGGGTAGGGGGATGACATTCCAAGGGGGCAAGGGGTTCTATTGGGGGAACGGGTCCAGAGGGGGGAAGGTGCCTGGGGGTGGGGGGGGCGGTGACCAGGTGAATGTGTAAGGGAGGGGTCTGATGTGTCCATGACTGTCCCCTGGGGAGTAAACTGCGGGTGGGTGTGGTACGAGGGAATGGTGAGAATGACCGAGGGCAGAGTGAGGTGGTAGGGTAGGAGGGTGAGGGTTCGACAGTGGTGGTAGAAGGGACAGTGAGGGAGGTTGGTGGGGATTCAGGCAGACACAGACTCTGGGGGTGGGAAGGAGGAGGTTGGGGAGGTGAATGTGGATGGGGGTGGGATTTTCAGGAAGGAAGGGAATGTGCATGTTCACCTGGACATCCCCGAAGGAAAAGGGTTGTGGCTGGTAGGTCACAGGGGGGAGGGTGGAAGGTGATTCCGGTGGGGGGGTCAACAGTGACGGGGAAAGGAAATGGGTGACCTGGGAAGGGGAAAAGACAGGGAAACATGAGAAACTGAATCCAGGCCATGCTGTCTAAATTGAAAGTGAAATGAGAGTTGCGGTGGGCGAGACTGGGTGCTGCATGGGAGTGTGATCAGTGGGTGGGCGGAGATGCAGGTCGGCTCAGATGGACACTGAAAGCGAACCACAGCAGGTAGCAATGAAAATGCTCAGGACATTGAGGAGAGTGTGATACAGGAAGAGTCCATGTGTGTGGGAGTGTGCTTGCTCGAAGTTCTGAAAGGCCCTGACACACACACACGCAGTCCTCCCTCCAGAATCACTCATCGCCCAGCTGCTCCCTCTGCGGTGACAGAGGATGAGGTTGAGGGATCGCAGAGAAAGAGGAGTCGGAGGGGGAGGACATCCTTTGAGATTCCTGAGTGGGTGACCCTGGGGTGTCCAGATGCTGCTCCTCCTCCCTTCGGGTGTCTGGGGGCCCCGGCCTGACTCCTTGAGGGGAAGGAGCACCTGGAGGGACATTGAGGTGCCCCATTTCCCTCTAGCGTTGCCACTGCAGGAGGTCACCCATGACTCCCATGATGGAGTGCAGGTTTGCACACATCGCCGCGTTCTGCTGGACCAGGGTCTCCATAGCACCCACCATCCTCTCCATGGAGACCTCCATACGTGTACATGTGGGCACCACTTCATCAGAGAACAGGCAGACGCACTCCTCAGACTCACGTGCCACTCTGTTGAGGGCTTCCACCAGCTCTGTGTGATGTTCCCCTGCCTCCTGCTGACTCTCCATGATGAGCTGGAAGGCCAAATCCAGAGTTTCGTCATCTGACTCGGACCTCACAGATGCCCCTTCTCCAGCAGTCCTCCGGGTGCCGGGGAGCTCGCGTGAACCTGCCTCCTCCTGCTGTGGACATGTGTCCGTGCGGTGACCACCAGATTGTGAACCCGAGCCTGCTCCAGGTCTAAGTTCCACTGTGTGTGTCTCTGCGCTGCTGGAGGGCGTGGGTAAACGCTGTGATGGGTCTTCCAGGCTGCTTATTTCCAGCTCTTCAATGGAGGAGGTGTCCTCTTGGCTGGAGGTGAGGATGTGGATGGAGCTGAGGAACTGACTGGCTGAGGGTGTCGGTCGCTTGGCAGAGCTCCCTGTGAACCAAAGTAGAGATAATTAGTGCATGGCAGCAGGGTCAAAAGCAGGAGAGCGAGTACTCACAGTTGTGTTGAGAGAGGGATGATGTGGTACAGGATCCTCACGTGGATGTTTCCCACTGACCTCACCGTCACCACAGGCACAGTCCACATCCTCACCAGTCAGCGCGATGGCTCACTCCTCAAAGTGAGTGGGGGGCCTAATGTGGGCCACTTTACTCCCGTCTGGACCTCTCCCTGCTGCTGTGAGCCAGCTTCTCCTGCATGGGAACAGATGGAGAGAGTGGGAGCAGGACACATGGCACTGAGTGGAATGTTTGTGTGGTGAGTTGAGCCATGGACAGGGTGAGGACGCAAACTCCAGAGGATATGAGCCTGATGGAGATGTGAGGGTGGGTCTGAGAGTTAGTGGTGTTGTCCCTTGAGGTGTGAGATCCCTGTGGATGTGCGATGGGTTTGTGAGTGTGAGTTGAGAGTGATGAGAAGAGTGATTTACCCTGGCTGAACGGAGGAGATCATTCATCCCCTTTCGGCACTGGGTGTCTGTCCTCTTTTGCAGGGTGTTGGCACTGACCACTGCTGCCACTGCCTCCCATGCTGAATTGATGATGCCGCTGCCCCTCCTGTGGCCAGAGCAGGGGTAGAGGACATCATGGCGGGCTTCCACAATGTTCAAAAGGTGTTCCAGGGACATGTCATTAAACTGTGGGGCTGCAGTCATTCTGCCTTTCGGGGCCATCCTGCCTTCCATGCAGCAGCCCTGGGCTGGAAGCACCGAGAGGTGTATGTGCCGCTGCACTTTAAATATGGCGCCTGGCGTGATGAAGCGGCGAGGTGATGGCGTGGCGGGCGAATGAGAGCCGTTCGCCATGGAGACAGCGTGTTTCCCGGGAATGCATAATTTATGCAGCGGGTCTGGGACAATACGGCATTGCAGCCAGTGGGTAAAACATCATTTTACCCGCCCACTACTGCACTTTGTGCAAATCTGGGACAATTCTGCCCTTACAAATAACACACACACAGAGGAAAAGATTGTGCTACAAAAATACCATGTGTTTGGGTTTTAGGATTTTAGAGTTCTCTGTTACAGGGTGAAGACTTAAAACCATGCAGGTCTGTAATTTATTTTGTCCACTGAAGATAAAAGCTTTGGAAGTTTTAGAAGTTCAGATTCACTGTTGATTTCTATTCGCAGGAGCAGGTTTCTCTTCTTCTCTTCCAGTCCAGGTTCAATGGTGAAACCCTGGTACGCTTCCTCAGGCAGAGGCAAATCCAGGTCTCTACCTATTGGTGTTTCTGAGGCAGGTCTTTGCCCTTCACTGGTCTAGATGTTTCTGATCTGTTTGCTCAGAATAAACCTCATTAAGTCTCCTTATCAGAAGCCTCGGCCGGAATCATCCCAGATTTGCACTAAGTGCGGTAGCGGGTGGGTAAAACGACATTTTACCCTTTGGCCATGATGGCGGGTTTTCACTCCATATCATCCCAAACCTGCCTCATTATTTATGCACTCCCGGAAACACGCCGTTTCCATGGTGGGCACGATGTCGTTTGCCCGTCTGCCATCACCCCACCGCTGCATCACACCAACCGCCATGTTTAAAGTGCAGCCGCTCACACACGTCTCAGAGCTTCTAGCTCAGCACTGCTGCACGGAAGACATGGCCCTGAAACTGAAGAACACTGCAGCCCCCAGGTTCAGCGACGTGTCCCTCGAGCACCTCTTGGAAGCCATGGAGGCCCCCCGGGATGTCCTCTACCCCTGCTCTGGCCACAAGATGGGCAGCAACAGCACTAACCAGGCTTGGGAGGCGGTGGCAGTGGTGGTCAGCGCCAATGCCCTGCAAAAGAGGGCAGCTATCCAGTGCAGCAAGAGGATGAATGATCTCCCCCATTCCGCCAGGGTAAGTCACTCTTCTCATCACTCTCAACTCACACACTCACAAACTCAGCACACATCCACAGGGCCCTCACTCACTGCCAGTTCAAGGCACATCACCATTCACTCTCTCACATTCACCGTCATTGTCCTCATCCCATCCAATGGGGCCACTCACCACCCACATAGCCCAGACATACTTATCATCTAGCCCAGCAGGCATCCTGCTTACACTCTCTCCATCTCTATCCATGCAGGACAAACTGGCTCACAAGAGAGAGAGGTTGCAGACAGGTGGAGGGTTGCCTGAAATCAAGGTCCTCACGGACTTTGAAAACAGAGCCATCCAGCTGGCCGGCGATGACCGGGACCGGTCCTGCTCTGAAGGTGAGGTCGGCGCTGCTCTACCAAGTGAGGATCCAGCAGTGCAACATCCATCAGACAACCATGCTGTGAGTGATGTGTCCTGTTTCACAGGCCACTGCCATGCACTAATTATCTCCCCTTGCTTTCACAGGCACATCTGCCAAAAATCCAACAGAGTCCATGACCCAGGGCCTTCAATCAAGCCCCGAAGAAACCACTGAAGAGGAATCTGAAGGCACCCTCCCTGAAGTCCCATCACAGCGCTCACCCACACCCTCCACCATCACAGAGACACACATCTCGATGGGACCTAGCTTTAGAGTAGCCTCGGGATCACAATCTGGTGAGCTGATGCCTCCAACAGTGTGTACGCGAGAGGGGTGCCTGGCAGCTCAATTGCACGCCAGCTACCCCTTCCACTCACGGAGTCAGCCAGGGGCCCTTGGGGACCCATAGGGAGGAGGATCAGCAGGTGCACACTCCGGGCCCATCCACCCAGGTGACTCCGAGGTGAAGCCCATCCGACTTCCCTCTTCCTGTGACCCCAGCAGCTCCAGCTCCACAGGCCGCGGAGGGTGACCCTGTCACACAGCAGGACCCGGAAAGCAGGCCGGGGCCCTCCAAGCCTCAGCCCTCCAGAGGACGCCCACCAAACTCATCACAGACAGGGCGTCACAGTCAGCAGGCTGCCTCCACTTCCACTGTGGATGTCCAGAGAGCACCAAGACGTATCGGCAGGGTTAGGACAGTAAAGGAGAATTAGTTGCACAGCCTGGGCATTGGTGTTAATCACTTGTACACACTGTTCACTGTTGTCACTAAATGCCCAAGAATGTCACCCTACCTATGGCTCCTTGTACTGATGCTCATGTTCGTGTCACTCAGATGTGAAACCTTTCTGCACAAGATAAAGGCAGGTGTCTCAGTCCAGGGCCTCTTCCCTGTGCTCTGTACAACCTTCAGACCACAGTGATGGTCCTGCCTCACACTCCCTGGACACATGTCTGCACCTCGGCAATGCTGGTCATTGCTGTCAGAGTGTAGTGGGCAGGTGCTACAGAGTTCTCTCATTCTCTCTGTGTGCTCTCAGCATCTATAAGGTAGGGCTGGCCCCTATCTCATCAGCATCTGTGATCAATGACAGTGCTCCTGAAGGGCTCAGGTGCTGAAGGCATCCAAATGATTAGATGCTTCTAAAGTTTGATGGCTGCATTTCTATGAAATGACCCTGATCACAGAACGCAAGTGATCTGCCCTCATCCAGACAGGAGTCAGACATTCTCAGAGGCTATGTGAAGATTTATGGAGTGTCCTCACTGTATGTTGTCATCATTCTCCTGCAATCGAGTGACTGTTAGGGCTTCTACTGTGACTCAATGACAGGTGCATTCTCACAGAGGGTATGTGCGCTGCCATCAGCCAGGCTGGAGTCAAATGCTCACAGGTGCAATGTGAGGATCTATGGTGTCCCCTCACTGTATGTCGTCATCACCCTCCACAAATCTAGCAGCTCCCGAGTGCGCATGCCTCGTCTGGCCAGTGCGAGAGCCTCATCACTGTCACCCTCACCTTCGAGGACCTCCTCACACTCATCACCGTTGACATCCTCCTCATCGGAGAAGACTTCCAGCTCCTCCATCTCCTCCTCAGCCAGCTCCTCTTCCCGTTGCAGCACCAGGTTGTAAAGGGCACAGCAGATGATGATGACGATGAGCGACACCCTCTGTGAACTGTATTGCAGGGCACCACCAGACTGGTCCAGACACCGGAACCTCATCTTCAGCATCCCGATGGTCTGCTCCACCAGGTTGTGAGCTGCAGCATGAGCCTCATTATAACGTCGCTCTGCTGCAGTCTGAGACCGCTGCACGGGCGTCATCAGGCACAGCCTCTGTGGGTAGCCCTTGTCTCCAAGGAGCCAACCCTGCAGCTTCTGTGGACCCTGGAAGACTCCAAGGATCTGTGACCGACTGAGGATGTAGGCGTCGTGCACACTCCCTGGAAACCGTGCGCACACCTGCAGGATACGTTTCTGGTGGTCGCACACCAGCTGCACATTCAGCGAATGGAAGTCCTTGTGGTTGATATAGTTCACCGTGTGTTGTGATGGAGATCTGAGTGACATATGTGTGCATCGATCGTACCCTGCACCTGTGAGAAACCCGAGATCTGGGAGAATCCAACTGGTCTTACATCCTGGCTTTCCTGGTCCCGGGCGAAATGCACAAAGTTGTCCCTCACAGAGATTGCATCCGTGATCTCATGGATGCATTTGTGGGTGGAAGATTGAGAGATCCCACAGAGGTCACCTGTGGAGCCCTCAAAGGAGCCACTGGTGTAGAAATTGAGCGTCACTGTCACTTACACAGCCACTGGCAGTGGATGCCCCCCATATCCCCTTGGTGCCAAATCCTGCAGATGTGACCGACCAGTTCCCAAGACATGCACAGTCTTCGGCGACACTGGTTCTCGGTCATCTGCAGGAATGAAAGGCGGCGTCTATAGACCCTGGGTCTAGCTAGGGGCCGACCAGTGATGGCTCACTGTGGCTCTTGGGCGGTGTGTGTGGGAGCCCCAGCCACCCCTTCTTCCTGAGGTTGCTGCTCCTGCCTCTGCACAGCCAGGAGCCTCAGTCGCTCTCTCCTCCATCATCTTTGCTCCCTGTACGCCATGAGGCAGATAGCTAATTCACCAGGCTCCATGATCCTGATGTACTCCTCCTGCAGGATGAAACAGACATGGTTAGTATGGGTGTACTAAGAACCTGTCCTGGTTAAGTGTGAAGGCCCCTTAACATTCCCTGGAGAGTGCAGGCCACCACTAGGATGGCCAGGGTTTAGTGCGCTGCATGGCTGTCCGAAACCCCACCCACCTCCGCTCAGTTCCACCTGACCGATTGGCGGCAGCTTCGCCCATTAGACTGCATGCTGTGCTCTCAGCTCAGGCACAGGCATTCTCCTAACCCGCACTGCAAGGCTGCCCTGTTAGCTTGAACCATGGGGGAGATTGGTCCAAACCAGGGTGATGACATGGAGCACATGGTGGCACTTTCAGGCCTCTATGTTGCTTGAGTGGGCAGAGAAGCTAAAGGTCCGACTCCAATCATATCAATGTGTCTGCACCTTAACTGTCTCAGTTGCAGAGGAATGGTCACTTTATACAAGGTTTCCCTAATGCGTGGCCGCTTCCCTCCCCCCAACTCCGCACTTGCTTGTGAACTACCATCAACTGCAGAGCAGCCCTTGCCCCACCCTCCAAGTTGCCTCGAGCGCAGGGCAACACTGGCCTCCAACGCGCCCCAACCTTGAAGTCCACCATGTGACCCGGGCAGGTGCTGTGCAAAGTTACTGTGTGCTCACCTCCGAGTCCCCCTCAAAACACAGCCCACCAAGTGCACGCCTTATCTATGCTGCTGTGAAACACACTGGCGTGCAATCACACCGACATGGGTGGACAATCCAGCGGGGCAGGGTGGGGAGGATAATTCCGGCGGATTGGCCTGATAGTGATTCGCAGATGCAGCGCAGCGAGGTTCCCAACGTCTGATGACGGGAAACGTGGCCCGCCATCAATGGGCTGAGCGGACGATCACAAACTGGTTTCAAGATGTTGTGAAACTGATTTCTGGCCTTCTCTCCATATTGTCCGCTCATGCTGCAGTGCATGCCCGACACCAGCAGATATGGACGATTCTGCCCATGGTTTGGCACCGTTTCTGAACCTGGGTTGGCTGCAGTGATTAATGAAACGGACTACTCTGACAGATTAATGGCCTGAAGATTTTTAAAGGCTAATTCAACCTTAAAACTGAATTTTTGCTCAACCCTCACTCACCCCGTTGTCTCTGCAATCGATGAGGTTTCACAATGGATCTCCACATGCTCTGGTGGAGTCCTTTAGCTGCATGGTGGATTTTTCTCCTGCCCTACAGCCTCCAAATTTGCAATGGTGCTTCTTTTTAGGTGATCTCCAGCTGTGTATTCATTTCAGGGGCACCGCAGTCAGGTCAGGATGTTGCACTTTAACTTGTTCAGACTCTGGGGGTCCTTCACCAGCTTCTCTGGTTCTGGGTTCCTTAATGCCCAGAAAGAAAAAGCAGTAAAAACTGGACAACAAGAATACTGGTCCGAACTGTTTTTTCCTTCTGGGTGAGCTGCCACCATGTTGTAAGGGCTTGTTCAGTAGGTCTCACTAAGAGGCTCAGAGGCTTACAAGGTTGAACAGTAGCGTTTATTGATAACACATAACTATTTACATATGTACAAAGTATTGCCCAGACTATGAACTGACTCCATGCTTACTTCTACAGAGGTCTCTTCATACTCTTGGACTGCCTCAGGTCCCTTGTCATGTGACCCTTTACATCACACTGTGGGCGGGCGGTACTGTTCTCCAGTCCCACATTAACCTTCACTTTGCCAAACACCCTTATACTACACCTACACCACATGGACTGCAGCGGTTCAAGAAGGAGGCTCACCACCACCTTCTCAAGGGCAATTTGGGATGGCGGACTCAAAACGTTAACTGTGTTCCTCTCCGCAGATGCTGTCAGACCTGCTGAGTTTTTCCAGGTAGTTTTGTTTTTGTTTTGGGCAACAAATGCTGGTCTAGCCAAGCAACGCTCACATGCTGTGAATGAATTTAAAAAGAGAGCCAAAAACAAAAAATGCCGAAAGAAACTCCTCGTCAACTCTGAGGTATCAGGTAAAATCAGTAACTGATTTCACATCTACCCCTCTTCCCTGAAACCATCTGATTCTGAAACCTGTTACTGTACTAACATGCACTATCAAAACACAGTACCATAGCGTAAATAATTTTAAAAATGTTCTGTAGGTTATATTCTGGTATGCTTTTTACATTTAAAAATAACATAATAATGAATCCCACCCAGCTTGGATGTGTTCGGGACAGTTAAATTCACTCACACATCATATGTGATCCACACAAATGTGTTGAATATTCCCTCTCACGTGAAGTTTCCGCTTAATGTTGAATATGAATGAAAATAGAGCACCGGGTGGAGGCAAGGTAGCCGGTCTAGAAATTGACATGTTCACCACAAGGTGGTGCTCAAAGGCTTCAAATCAGACCCTGGAGCTCTCAGTGAGTGTGTTGAGCAGGCTGGTACAGTGAAGGTGAAGCACTGGACAATAGTCCAGAGACACATTTATTCACACAGCTCTAAAATGCCCTGCAGTGAATAAAAGAGTTGAATAAAATATTGCACCTTCACATCCTCACAACACTTCAAAATGTTTTACACACACTTACCAGCTCCTAGCAAAAGCTGACCAACAGTTCCAAACAAATCTGCCACTACCTCCAAAATTCCTGATTTTGCAAGAACGGGTTCTGAAGTGTAAAGTAGCAGGTTCCACACGGTGTGTACGTGGCAATCCATATCCATTGCTGGGTTGGATTTAAAGTACACGAATAGATGAAACCCTGAAGGAAGAAAGAGAAATGTCGAAGTGCAAGATTAATGCTGTAATTCCTGGGAGGTCTGGAAATCTCAGGCTGAATTTTCACTATGGAGGGCAGGAAGCAGGATCTGGGATTGTCCCTGGGTCAGAAAACCACCCCCCCCAACCCCCTCCAGAGGGAAGCTGATTGAAGTCATGACTTTCATGGGGATGAAGTCTTACTTGACATGGAAGTGTGAAGGCGGGAGAATGGGGTTGAGAAGCTTATCAGCCATGGTTGAATGGCGGAGAAGACTCAATGGGCCGAATGGCCTAATTTCTGCTCCTATGTCTTATGGTCTTATGGTCTAAGTGGGTTCCCTGTGCGATTAGGGCCAGCGGAGGCGAGAGCGCGGGTGGGTCATAGAGTCATAAAGTCTTTTCCAGCACAGAAGGATGTCATTTGGCCCATCGAGTCCACGTCAGTTCCCCTCGGAGTAACCCAGTCAGTCCCATTCTCTGACTCGGTTGTATGGGAGTGATTTAATTCCCCACGGCAGGACAGCACTGAGGTTGGTAGTTGTCCTGGGGGAGAAACTTGCTGATTGTGTCAAAGCTCCAGGGGAAAGCAAGATGTCACAGGAGGATGGAGTCCCGGCATCCAGTGCAGGGCAGTCCCTCACTTCATCAATGCTAACCTGAACCTAATGTTGGGGGCTGTGAGGGAAAGTTGGGGGTGAGGGGTGGTGGTGGATTGGTCTCTTCCCAGAGAGTGGCAGGAGGAGGTCACTTTCTGAAACCAAGCAGGTCTGGGTCCAGATTGCTGTCGTCAGTGGCAGAAGTGAGGAAGTGAGACCAGAAGTACTGCTGGAAAAGTTTCAATAAATGATCTGCTCAGCCAAGGTGAGTGCAACCCTCAACCCTCCAGATAGGCCTCAGGGTTTGCACCCTCTGGCAGACACACCATCTGGGGGGGTCTCAGGCTGCTCCAGGGCACTTACTGACCCTTCAGAAGCCTCAGAGCCATAGTGATGCTGAGAACCTGCCACCACTGAGACAGGTGGCTTCTAATGAATAGGGACACATGACAGCGGACACAGAGGACAACAGTGCCTTACCGTGCCTTACCTCACTCTCTTATGTTCTTGTGGGAGAAACAAGTGCTCAATGTCTGGGAGAAAGGATCCAGATGGGAGGAGCTGTGCCATTCTCCTTCCGAATTACCACATGGATCAGACAGTGATGGAGATAACCAGGATAGTGGAAGAGGAGGCAGTCAGGCCTGGCAAAACAGGCTCGTGGTGGATTTGGTGATTTTAGAGGGTAAGGTAGTCATTATGGGGGTGCAGAGCACTCCAGCCTGTCTGATAGAACGTCACACACTGAATAACATTGGGAAGCAGAGGTTTGTACTCTCTTAGGCTGGCTCTCATTATCTCTTCTTCTATCTCCCACAGGTGCAGACATCCAACCCAGGGTACCCTCTCCCCCTCCCTCTGCAGGTCCAGAGGAGCAAGAAGTTACTGAAGAAGCACCGTCACTCCTGACAAGTGCACTGTCCACCAGCAGAGTTACACTCACCTAGGTGGGTCCTTGTACATAGTCAGATAGGGTGGCACAGGGTGAAGATCATGGCACTAGTGGGCAGGAGGAGGTGCCAGAGACAGAGGCAGCTGTGGGCAGTTCCCCTTGGAGGAGGGAGAACAGGAACAGCCCTCTTCTGCCAGGCACAAATGCAGAGCTCAGGAGTCACAAGAAAGGAGGCTGGAGATGAGCTCCCACATGTCAAAGTTCCCCGATGCAATGCAGGGACTGGACAGAGAATGGAGGAGTCTATCCAGTTCAAGTGCACTACCATAGCTCTCCCTCCTTCATGATCGAGGATGACGTGCTTTCACTCTAGTTTGATGGGTTCTCAGATGGCTGATAATCCAATGTGTGATCTGCAGACTCTGCCACATGTGGGGCAGGTGGTGTTAGAAGAGTTGGGTTGATGGGTTGTTTGAAGGTTTGTGTGCTCCCTCCAACGCCTCAACTTCTCCTCTGCACATTCCCAATGAAGTCTCACGCTGTGTTCACTGCATTCCAAGATGAGCAGTCTCCATTTTGGTTGGTCACAAGCCAGGGATTCCCATGAGTGAGCGGTGATGTTTGACCTCTTCAGGATTGTTTTGAGAGCATCCATAAAATGTTTCCACTGTCCTCCTGGGAAGCTCCTGCCATGACCAAATTTCAAGAATCCTTTTCAGTTTTGAACCCTTCAAGTGTCTGAACTACCTTCTTTTTCACCATGACCTCTGCAGCACCTTCTTCCTTGATAAAGACAGAAGCAAAGTATTTACTCAATACCTGAGCCATGCCCCCAAGCCTCCCTGTGTAACTCTGCTTTTTGGCCTTTAATCGGCCCCACTCCTCTTCCCATACTTACTTTTAACATTTTAACTGCGTACCTGACCCAAACCCACTTATTTGGGGGGCGGGGGGTAGGGGGGTTATAATTCTCCCCTGTGCCTTTATTTGTAAAGCCACTGATGCTGTGTGTTTTTTTGGTTTACTAACAGGAAACAGAGCGAAGGTATAAATGGGTCTTTTTCTCGTTGGGGGGATGTGACAAGGAGAGATCAGTGTGGTGACCTTAACTTTTTACAATTTATATAAATGACTTGGATGAAGGCACCGAAGGAATGGTGGCTAAATTTGCTGATGATACAAAGATAGGTAGAATAGTAAGATGTGAAGAGGACACAAGGAGGCTACAAAGGGTTACAGACAGGTTACATGAGTGGGCAAAGACCTGGCAAATGGAGTATAATGTGGGAAAATGTGAAATTGTCCATTTTGGCAGGAAGAATAAAAAAGAATCATATTATCTAAATGGTGAGAGATGCAGAGCTCTGATATTCGGAGGGATCTGGGTGTCCTAGTGCATTAATCACTAAAGGTTAGTATGCAGGTATAGCAGGTAATTAGGAAAGCTAATAGAATATTATCATTTATTGTGAGGGGAATTGAATACAAAAGTAGGGAGGTTATGCTTCAGTTGGAGAGGGCATTGGTGAGATATCTGGAATACTGTATACAGTACTGGTCTCGTTATTTTAGAAAAGATGTCAGTGCGTTGGAAGCAGTTCAGAGAAGGTTCACCAGACTAATACCTGGATTGGGCAGGCTGTCTTATGAGGAAAGGCTGGACAGGCTAGGCTTGTATCCACTGGAGTTTAAAAGAGTAATAGGTGACTTGATTGAAACATATATGATCTTGAGGGGTTTGACAGGGTGACAGTGGAAAGGACTTTTCCTCTTGTGGGAGGATCTAGAACTAGGGGCCACTGTTTAAAAATGAGGGGTCACCCATTTAGGACAGAGATGAGGAGAAATTTTTTCTCTCAGAGAGTTTGAGTCTTTGGAACTCTCTTCCTCAAAAGATGGTGGAAGCAGAGTCTTTGAATATTTTAAGGCAGAGCCAGATAGATTCTTGACAAGCAACAGAGTGAAAGGGTATCAGGGGTAGGTGGAAATGTGGAGTTGAGTTTATAATCAGATCAACCATGACCTGATTGAATGGCAGAGCAGGCTCTGAGGGCCGAGTAGCCGACTCCTGCTCCTAATTCGTATGTTTGCATGTTTTTTAACTGCCTTCTCAGCCTTTCCTGCCATCTACAAAGATCTGTGTACATCCACCCAACTCTCTCTGTTCTTTAACCCCCTTTAAAATTCTACTATGGAGTTAATTTTCCACCTTATTCTCACTCTGGCCTCTCTGTCCTCAGCCTCTTACACTGTATTAATGCAACTCAACACAGGCTCAAGGAGCAGCATCTCATCTTTCAACTGGGCACTTCACAACTTTCTCAACGCAACTTTGAGTTCAAGGGCTTCAGACCATAACCTCTTGTCCTCATTTTTCTGGACAGCAGCTACTGATGATAATTCTGCTGTTGCCATTTACACTTCCTCTAAACCTACCTTTGACCCTGCTCTATAAACACTTTTGACATCTAGTCTCTCCTGCCTTCCACCCTATCACAGACCTTCTCTTTTGTTCTTTCTGCTGTTTCTATTTTCCCTGCCTTTGTACTTGTTTAAGCCTGTTACATCTCGAACTCGATAGGCCATCGACTTGAAACATTGGACCTGATATTGACCGATATAAGCCTAGGTGAGGGACCGGAGTTTTGATTGGAGGGCTCAAGAGTCTGGATTTCCCTGCATGCTGTCGAATTCTATCTCCACTACTTTATTCTTTTTTTATACAGGATTCTCACCCAGAAACCAGGCCCTGGGCTTGTCTAGCTGTCACTCCAGGGGTTGCCGCAGGAATAGGGAAGGAAACTACTGCACATTAGTGGGAACATGGTGGAGGGGCTCCTATCCCCAACTCAGGGGTGTCCAAACCTGGGGTTATGATCCATGCCCTTTGGAGGAGAAGGTCTTTGGATGGGGGTGTTGGGTAGGGGTAGGGGAGGGTGTAATGTCAGGCGGGTAGACTTAGGCAGCTGGAGGAAGCAATCCTGCTCTCACTGGCCCACAAACAGTGGTCTAAGGGCAGATACTTTGTCCCCAATGTAGTCTTTGTTTCACATGAACTGCTGGGTTGCTCAAGGCCAGAGTTCAGCCTGTAAAGCAGGTTTACGGTGAGCCTCCCAGCCTCATTATAACTCCAAAATGGCTTGGGAGACAGTTGGCTGCCCACCACAATTCCGCATCTGTTAAGTTTGGAAATGGGCAAGTTGGAGTCAGGTTTGAGATGTAAAATTTTTTTATATCTCACCCGATCCCAACACATCCAAATTGTCTCCGTTAACTCTGTTTCTCTCTCCACAGATGCTGCCCAACTTGATGAGTATTTCCAGCACTTTATTGAATTTTGGATTTCCAGCAGCTGCAGTATTTTGCCGATCATTACTACTTAGTTACTGCATCTCCTCAGACTTTCACCAACATGAATCATTTCACACTTCCCTGTGTTATGATTCAGCTATCATGATTTTGCCCATTTCACCAGTCTGTCTATGTCCTCCTGAATCTGTTACTATTCTGCTCGTTACTGTCATGTCCAGTAGGTTATGTACTTTCTGTCAAAAACATTTAAAAACGGAAGCTATTAAAATGGCTGCTGCAAATCATGTGACCTTTGGCATTTGAACTATGTACAGTCACAGTGGAATTCCTAATTAAATATGGACGTTCACTGCCACTGAGCTAGTTCACACATCTTCTTGTTTAAGGATGGGCCTACACAAGAGGGGAGGTGGTGACATAATGGTATTCTCACTGGGCAATTACTCCAGACACCCAGGGTAATTCTCCGGGGACCTGGGTTTGAATCCCACCTGAATTTGAATTCAATAAAAAATCTGGAATTAAAAGTCTAATTATAACCATGAAACCATTGTTGTAAAAACCCACCTGGTTCATTAGTGTCCTTTAAGGAAGGAAATCTGCTGTCCTTACCTGGTCTGGCCTACACGTGACTCCAGACCCACAGCAATGTGGTTGACTCTTAAAAAATGCCCTTCAAAATGGCTTAGCAAGCCATTCAGTTCTCAAAGGCAATTAGGGATGGGCAATAAATGCTGGCACAGCCAGCGATGCCCACATCCCATGAACAAATATTAAAAAAAAGAGACAGTGGGGCTAATAAACTGCCTCTGTATCATGCTGAAGAAAAGGAAGGATCAAAACCCACGACACTGGATTTTTAAAAATTCTTTCATGGGATGTGGGTGTAGCTGGCTAGAAAAGGCCACACCTGTGAGCAATGAATACAGTATACTAAATTAAATGAATTACAAGTTAATCACTGTTTCGATTTCAAGGAGTGTTGGGGCCTTGGATGTTGAGGAGGGAGGAGATAAAATGGCAGATATTATATCTCCTGTACTTGCATGGAAAGGTGCTGTGGAAAGGTGAGGGTATTTTTTAGATTTATTCTTTTTACAGTATGTGGGTATCGCTGGCTGGGCCAATATTTATTGCCCATCCCTAGTTGCCTTTGAGAAGGTGGTGATGAGCTGCCTTCTTGAACCGCTGCAATCCCTGTGGTGTAGGTACACCCACAGTGCTGTTAGGAAGGGAGTTCCAGGATTTTGACCCAGTGACAGTGGAGGAACAGCGATATATGGATGGTGAATGGCTTGGAAGGGAACTTGTAGGTGCTGTTTCTTCCATGCATCTGCTGGCCTAGGTACTAGAGGTCATGGGTTTGGAAGGAACTATCGAAGGAGACTTGGTTAGTTCCTGCAGTGCATCTTGTAGATGGTACACACTGCTGCTACCTGTGTGGTGGTGGAGGGAATGAATATTAAAGGTGGTGGATGGGGTGCCAATCAAGCGGGCTGCTTTGTCCTGGATGTTGTTGAGATTCTTGAGTGTTGTAGGAGCTGCACTCATCCAGGCAAGTGGAGAGTATTCCATCACACTCCTGACTTGTAGATGGTGGACAGGCTTTGGGTAGTCAGGAGGTGAGTTACTTGCCACAGGATTCCTAGCCTCTGACCTGCTCTTGTAGCCACAGTATCTATATGGCTGGTCCAGTTCAGTTTCTGGTCAATGGTAATCCCCAGGATGTTGATAATGGGGGATTCAGCGATGGTAATGCCATTGAATGTCAAGGAGAGATGGTTGGATTCTCTCCTGTTGAAGTTGGTCATCGCCTGGAACTTGTGTGGCGCAAACATAACTTGTCACTTATCAACCTGAGCCTGAATGTTGTCCAGGTCTTGCTGCATTTGCACATGGACTGCTTCAGTATCTGAGGAGCTGTGAATGGTGCTGAACATTGTGCAATCATCAGCGAACATCGCCACTACTGACCTTATGATGGGATGAAGGTTATTGATGGAGCAGCTGAAGATGGTTGGGCCCAGGACACTACCCTGAGGAACTCAGTGATGTCCTGGAGCTGAGAAGATTGACCCCCAACAACCACAACCATCTTACTTTGTGCTAGGTATGACTCCAAACAGCGGAGAGTTTCCCCCCTGATTCCCATTAACTCCAGTTTTGCTAGGGCTCCTTGATGCCACACTCGGTCAAATGCTGCCTTGATATCAAGGGCAGTCACTCTCACTTCACCTCGGGAGTTCAGCTCTTTTGTCCATGTTTGAACCAAGGCTGTAATGAGGTCAGGAGCTGAGTGGCCCTGACGGAACCCAAACTGAGCGTCAATGAGCAGGTTATTTCTGGGTAAGTGTCGCTTTATAGCACTGTTGACGACAACTTCCATCAGTTTGCTGATGATCAAGAGTATACTGATGCGATGATAATTGGCTGTGTTGGACTTTAACAAATTTATTCGTTCATGGGATGTGGGTGTCACTGGCAAGACCAGCATTCATTGCCCATCCCTAATTGTCCTTGAACTGAGTGGCTTGCCAGGCCATTTCAGAGGGCAGTTAAGAGTCGACCACATTGCTGTGGGTCTGGGGTCTCATATAGGCCAGACCAGGTAAGGACAGCAGATTTGTTTCCCCAAAGGGCATTAGTGAACCAGATGGGTTTTTATGACAATCAAGAACAGTCTCATGGCCACTATTACTGAAGCTAGCTTTTTTTAATTTCAAATTTTACTAATTGAATTTAAATTGCACCAGCTGCCATGATGGAATTTGAACCCTTGTCTGCACAGCATTACTTTGGCCCTCTGGACTACTCATCCGGTGACATTAGCACTACGTCACTATCATGCTTTTTGTGTACAGTGTACACCTGGGCAATTTTCCATGTTGTTGGGTAGATGCCAGTATTGTAGAGTGTCATCTGTGATGCTGGGGACCTCCGGAGGAGGCTGAGATGGATCATCCACTCAGCACTTTTTGCTGAAGATTGTTACGAATGCTTCAGCCTTATATTTTGCGCTGATGTGCTGGGCTCCCCCATCATTGAGGATGGGGATTTTTCTGGACACTCCTCCCACAGTGAGTTGTTTAATTGTCCACCACCATTCACGACTGGATGTGGTAGGACTGCAGACCTTAGATCTGACCCGTTGGTTGTGGGATCGCTTAGCTCTGTCTATCACTTGCTGCTCATGTTGTTTTACATACAAGTAGACCTGTTTTATAACTTCACCAGATTGACACTTCATTTTTAGGTATGCCTGGTGCTGCTCCTGGCATACCCTCCTGCACTCTTCATTGAACCAGGGTTGATTCACTGGTTTGGTGGTAATGGTATGTTTGAGTACAATTCTGCTGCTGCTGATGGTCCACAGTGCCTCATGGATGCCCAGTTTTGAGTTGCTCGATCTGTTCGAAATCTATCTCATTTAGCACAATGATAGTGCCACACATGATGGGAGGTATCCTCAATGTGAAGACGGGACTTCGTCTCCACTAGGACTGTGAGGTTGTCACTCTTACCACTATTGTCATGGACAGATGCACCTGAAACAGGTAGATTAGTGAGGATCTGGTCAAGTAGATTTTTCCCTCTTGTTGGTTCCCTCACCACCTGCCGCAGATCCAGTCTAGCAGCTATGTCCTTTAGGACGCGGCCAGCTTGATCAGTAGTGGTGCTCTTGGTGACTGACATTGAAGTCCCCCACCCAGAGTACATTCTGCACCCTTGCCACCCTCAGTGCTTCCTCCAAGTGGTGTTCAACATGGAGGAGCACTGATTCATCAGCTGAGGGAGGGCGGTACATGGTAATCAGCAGGAGACCTCCTTGCCCATGTTTGACCTGATGCCATGAGACTTTTTGGGATCCAAAGTCAATGTTGAGGACTCCCAGGGCAACTCTCTCCCAACTGTATACCACTGTGCCGCCACCTCTGCTGGGTCTGTCCCGTTCAGAACGTACCCAGGGATGGTGATGGTGGTGTCTAGGACATTATCTTTAAGGTATGGCTCCGTGAGGATGACTATGTCAGGCTGAACTAATTGTGAGACAGCTCTCCCAATTTTGGCACAAAAGCCCCCAGGTGTTACTAAGGAAGGCTTTGCAAGGTAAACAGGGCTGAGTATGCCATTGTTATTTTGGGTGCCAGGGTCAATGCTGGGTGGTCCATCCAGTTTTATTTCTTTTTTTAAGGTTCTGTAGTGGTTTTGTATAACTTAATGTCTTGCTAGGCCATTTCAGAGGGCAGTCAACCACATTGCTGCAGGTCTGGTGTCACATAGGCCAGACCAGGAAAGGATGGCAGTTTCCTTTCCTAAAGGACATTAGTGAACCAGGCTGGTTTTATAACAATCGACAATGGTTTCATGGTCTCCATTACCGAGATGAGCTTTTTAATTCCAGGTTTATTAACTGAATTTAAATTCCACCAGCTGCCGTGGTGAGATTCAAACTCATGTTCCCAAAGAATTAGCCTGGGCTTCTGCGTTATAGTTCAGTGACATTACCGCTATCCTACACTACCACCTCCCCCATGAAATCAACAGAAACACCACCCCTTACTTGGAAAAGGATTTCCATGTGGGGCAGCCATGTTTTTGTTGGCTTTTAAAAAGCAGCTAAGAGCTGTTTGCAGTTAGCAGTCAGTTGCTTAGAGAGCCAGACCATGAGCTAACTGCAAGTCATCAAACAGCCAAGATAATTAACAGCAATAATTTGAAAGTGGGAGATCCCAACAGAGAGAAGGACTCCCATCACTGCCCCCAAACATTTTCTAGTTTAAAGTTCGCCAGAGAACCAACCTCCTAGCTATTCGACAATAAGAAACCCCTGAACCTGCTTGAATCTTTGCTTTACGAGTCTCTCCCTTCAACTTCAGAGCATCAAAACCATCCAAGGGACTACGGGCCTGCCACATGGGACAGCAGAGATCGTCAACCAGAGACTGAGATACCTGTAATCGGTAAAAGTACATTCCCTTCACCTGCATCCAATCTGTGTGTGAGAGAGAGAGAGATTCACTGGGTAACATTGCATTAATTTGGAGTAAGACTGTGAACATAAATAACCTTCCTTATGTTATAACTCACAAAAGCTTGTTGCTGAAATTATTCAATTGGAACACACACTCAAAGGGGTAAGAAAACATACTCTTCTTTCCATATAAGGCAAACTGATCACGGGCAGTAAGAAATCAAATAGACTACATTTCCACAGAATCATAGAATGATTACAGCACTGGAGGCCACCATTTGGCCCATTGTGCCCATGCCAGCTCTCTGCAAGAACAATTTAGCTCGTCCCACTTCCCCAACCTTTGCCCACAGCCCTGCATTTTTTTCTCTTCAGGTGTTTATCCAATTCCCTTCTGAAAGCCATGATTGAACCTGCCTCCACCACACTCTCAGGCGGTGCATTCCAGATCCTAACCACGCACTGCAACAAAAGTTTTTCCCACGTCATGATTGTTTTTTTTTGCCAATCTACCTTAAAGCTTTGTCCTCTGGTTTTTGACCCATCTGCTGATGGGAATAGTTTCTCTCTATCTACTCTGTTTAGGCTGCTCGTGATTTTGAACACTTCTATCAAATCCCCTCTCACTCTTCTCATCTTTAAGGAAAACAACCCCAGCTTCCCCAGTCTATCCATGTGACTGAAGTCCATCACCCCAGCATTTCCAAATTTCATGCCATCTCCAAACTTTGAAATTATCCCTGTGTACCCAACTCCAGTTCGTTAATATATATCAGAAAGAGCAGTTGTCCTAATACTGACCCCTGGGGAACACTACTGTAGAATTGCCTCCAGTCTGAAAAACTACCATTTATCACCCGACCTTTCTGCAACCCATCTCATATCCACACTGTCATTGTCCCTTTACTCTGATAGGTGCCAGTCTTCTAAACAAGCCTATTATGTGGTACATTGGCAAACTCAAATCAACTGCATTATTCGCATTTGTTCTCTCTGTTACTTTATTAAAGAACTCAATCTAGTTAATCAAACACTATTTGCCTTTAATAAATCCCTATTGGCTATTGCAAATTTAAGAAAGCACAGGAAAATTTGCTGTATCGGTGTGTCAGCTATGGTTCAGTTGGTAGTATTCTTAGTTTGAAGTCAAGGTGAACACTGCAGTGCAGCACTGAGGGAATGCTGCATTGTCAGGGGCCCTGTCTTCTGCTGAGATGTCAAACCCAGGCCCCATCTATCTGCTCTGGTAAAAGATCCCATGGCACTATTTTGAAGAAGAGCAGAGAAGTTCTATCGGGTGTCTTGGCCGATATTTATCCACCAATCAAACTCACAGATTATCTGGTCATTGTTACATAGCTAATTGTGGGAGTTTGCTGTCCGCAAATTGGCCATGTTCCCTGTATTACAACAGTGAATGCACTTCAAAAGTACTTCATTAGCTCTAAGGTGCTTTGAAACATCCAGTGATTGTGAAAAGCACTTTATAAAGTAAGTCTTTCCTCTTTTTTTCCTTCACTGAGCTTTTACCGATGGAACAGTAAAACCAAGTTCCTCACCTTTCTTTTGCAGATATTTGAAGGTAAATTTTGAGGAGAGTCCTCAGTGACTAGATTGCTATAGACTACTTCTTGTAATGAATTTCTGTTTAGATAATTAGGATTTGTACCACTGCTCCTTAATGATTCATTTGCAGTTTGTGATTTTACCAGTGAAATTCTTTATAGTGAGGGTCATGGTAAATTGACCGACTGCCAAAAGCTGTGGAGAGACAAAGCTCTATCTCTGGTATTCCTTTTTACATCATCAATTTGCTTGCTACAATGACTGTATGCTGATTTGCGTAAAAGCTTTTGGAAATCATATTTTTAAAATTCATTCATGGGATGTGCGTGTCGCTGGCTAGGCCAACATTTCTATAGCCCCCATTGCCCTTGAGAAAATGGTGGTGAGCGTGCTCTTGAGTTGCAGTCCATGTGGTGTAGATGCACCCACAGTACTGTCATGAAGGGAGTTCCAGGTTTTTGACCCAGTGACAGTGAAGGAACGGTGATATATTTCCAAGTCAAGATATTGAGTGGCTTGGAGGGGAACTTGCTGGTGGCGGTGTTCCCATGTGTCTGCCGCCCTTGACCTTCTAGGTTGCAGAGATCGCAGGTTTGGGAGGTGCTGTTGAAGGAGCCTTGGAGAGTTGCCAGAGCTTCCTTACTGTTCTATTGATTTGAAGTACATATTCTATGAGCAATCCTTTCACTTAAAAGACAGCTTTCCTGAAGAAATCCATTGACCGAGAGAAATTGGTTTTCTTGAGTTACTCTTTTACACATATTTCTTTTCCTACATTCTGCCCCTTTTTCTTTGTATATTCACTGGCAGGCACTTATATCATGATATCACATTTCAATTACAGATGGGGATTCATCCATTTGGATAGGTCTTAATGCCCCTATCCCCCATTTTAGCACCCAATTGTTTGGTAAATGATTCCAGACATTTTACCTCCATTCCTCTCTCTAAGCATTTATACCACGTGCTTATCTCTCTTTGTGTGAAGAATTTCCTGATAGCAAGTCCTAAAATTGCCTTTTACTCACCCAAGCCAACTTACCCTCTAATTATTCTTGGAGTGCGCAGGTCATTTGTTTAAGTGCACAGCCCCTTTAAATTGTTTTGCATGGCCACACACGCATGGAAACTTAAAGGTGCTGACTTGTGTGTGGCCTGTGTGGGGTACTTTCACCAGCTAGAGGGAACATTGCCCCCCAGCTCTGCTCTGTTTGAAACTAATATTCGAGGTGAACCTTTCCTATCAGTTACTCAATCCCTCTACAGGATCACCTCTCAGTTAACTCCTGTTATATTATTGTATTATTTGAAAAGAGTTAGGAACTAATTGTTAAGAGAATGTGCATCCAGGGCGCCACATTTACTGCTGCACTGCAGTCAAGTGCCGAACAACAATGTAACAGTCCACCAGCCACATGGTGAACTATAAGAAATATGCTCAATGAAGCTCCAGCGCTTGAATTCTAAAAGTGCGACTATTTTGTACTTCTGAGAACTAGAAGACATGACATCGTGGCAGCAGCTTCTGTGAATAACTCTCAAATATCTTAAATGGATTTCATGTTGAATTAGATTGAGGAAAAAATCAACCCAAATTAATGCTAGAGAGAGAAAAACTGAGTGAATTGTGCAAAAACGAAATTGCCACTTCTGTCTGCATCAATGAACACACAGCTCCATGCAGGATGAATTGAGAGGCTGATGGTGTCATAGAGTCATCTGAGAAGTTTAAACAAAAGTGCTGACTGCAATAGCTTTCTAAAAGGCACAAGTGAAGAGGAAAGGGTCAGCTACATCCTTTTGTGGGCAGGAGAGAAAGGGTTAAATTTGTTTAATGGTTGGGAGCTGAGTGAGGATGACAGTAAAAACCTGGACAAAACTTTTGGAAAATTTAGCTCACATCTCCAGCCAAAGTCAAATTATCAGATCCACTGACATGAATTTCAAAGCCTGAGGCAGGATCCAGGTGAGCCAGATAACATTTCTTTTAACAAGATTGAAAAATGCAGCAAGAAAATTTAAATTCAAGGAATCAGAAAAAAGGCTCATAGATCAGCTCAGGGCTCTGCACACCCTGAAGTACAAAACAATTTTATTGGAAAGGACAAGCTCACAATATCACAGGCCATAGACAATGCCAGAGCACATGAGTAGACAGATGAAGACGCTGACTACCCAAATGGTTAGCCTTCAGTTAAGTCAAGGGAAAGGCAGCGGGGTTGATGCAGTAAATTAGAGAGAAAGGTGTGCAAGAGCTGTGGATGCCAAACTGAGTTCACAGACAGAAGGAAATGTCCAGCATACTGATCAAGCTGCAGAGCTTGTGGAAAGCCCAATCACTGGGAAAAGATGCGCAGAATAAAGGAAGAAGATGGGAAGGAATTTTCGGACACAGAGTAACAGGCCGAATGGGAAGGAAAAGAAACTAAAACACCTATACCCTGGAAGATAACGATGAGTTTGAAGACACAATAGACATAGGAACCATACAGCTGTATGAAATGGCTGGATGTGAGAGTTCCCAGAGAAAAGAAATTCACACAACCATTCAGATCAGGAAGAGGGTGAGAAATAAGCCCATAACCATAAATCTGAAGCTTGATACCGGAGCACAGAGTAACATTTTCCTGCTCAGACTATACCAGGAGATTCTTCCTGAAAAATCAAAATAAAATGGTTACCCAAGGTAAATACTCGGAAACCCTTCAACGTCATGCTAATGGCAAAAGGGGGACTAAGACTTGACAGCTAGGAGCAATCCAAATCAGAGAGACACATAAAGGAAAATGTATTATCCTCGTTCTATGCCACTGAAACTGATCCTGGGGTTAAGCAGTTGCGAAGAGCTGCAGCTTGTTTCAGTAAGCCACGAGATGAAGGAGGCATCACTGTAGGTTAATGGCAGTAAACACATTGAAAAGCATCCTCCAATCAGAAGCAATAAAATGGTTACCAGAGTCACACGGCCTACAGGTTGGGTAAATTCCATCATTTGTGTAGTAAAAGAGTCTGGTACTTAAAGGGTTAATGTGGGACTGAGTACAGTACTGCACACACAGGGATGTAAGAAGACACCTGACCCACAGCCCAGCTCAGTCTGGAGATGGACACAGTTGGATTAAGATCTAGAATGGGGTCAGCTCCAAACCTGCACCTTCTACTGTAAATATGTACATAGTTAAGAGTTGTTAATAAGGACTTTCTGTTAACATAATCCAGACTGGAAGCCTATTTCATGAGCCAGGATTTCCCGGTCGGCGAGCGGAGGGCGGGGCCCACTCTCCGACGCATAAAATGACGTGGGATGACGTTGGGCGGAACTCCCGATGTCACCCCGTCTCATTTCCATTTACAGGTCGGCGGGGGCTCAGCTGAATCAGCCGTGCGCCCACCGACCTGTCAATGGTCTATTGAGGCCATTGAAAAAGTAGTTAAAGTGGTTAATGGACCTGCCCGTCCAACCTTAAGGTTGGCGGGCAGGCCAGGAGCCCTGGAGGGCATTGGAAAAAGTAGCAAACCTCAAACACGGGTGGGATGAGGCTTCTTGTAGGTTTTAAAAAATTTAATAGAAGTGTAACTAAAAGTGACGGACATGTCCCTACTCACGTGACAGTCAGGGAAATTTTTGTTTCTGTTTTTAACATTTTTTAACGTAGAGCCGATCTCCCTGAGGCTGCACTTAGCCTCAGGGAGATGAGTGCGCATGCATGAAAGAGCACGCTCTCGGCTCAGGGATTCCACCCTCCCCCGCCCACACAGGGAGTGCATGGCCTTAATTGGCCCGCCCACATAAAATGGCGGTGCGCTCCCAATTGGGGGCGCCGATCGGAGGCGCGCCTCCACACGCCCGCTCCTGAACATCCCCGCTGATGGGGGGAAAATTCTGGCCATGGTGTCCGGAGCAGAATTCCTCATGGCAGCAGCAGTGGGATTAAAACCCCCAACCTCACAACAGCGCTGAGAAATTAAGAAAAAGGACACCTTCTTCGGACTCTGCACTGAACCCAACTCCCAAATGAAGCTACAGACACAGGAAATTCACCAGAAAGAGAAAGCTGCAGAGAGAGAAGAGCCTGGAAGCCGACAGAAAAGGTCGAAGTTTTCCTCACTCAAGAGACTCCACTGCTCCCTCCTTGGAAGCTGAATTTCAGTAAGCAGCGCTTGCAGCCTGCAAGGGTGAGATACATTTTTTCAAAGTTCCGGGACAAAGTCTCGACAAACCTCTTTTAAGTTGTTCAGTCAGCAGCTCCATTTGAAAGTAACTTGTCGCTAAACCCTGTCCTAGACTCCGAATCTCGGTGCGCAGCTCCCTGAGTCCAGCAAGAGGAAAATAAATCACGGATTAATTTAGTCTGCTCTGGATACCTCGTGGCTGTCCAGGTTCAGAAATGACAAGCCCATGGTTCTTTTCCAGGATCCCCAACTCATAACGTGATACCGCCGAATTAATTAAGTCGGCAGCCAGCTGACCTCCGGCCCATTGTGGTCCCTTCTTCAGGCAGAAGCTGCTGACATTTTGAAAAGCCCGTCAAAAACCGGCAAGCGTGGGACGATCCTTTGTTGAGCAGTAACGGGTGACGCCATCTTAGAAGGCTGTAAACTCTTAAAGATGCACCCAGAGATGGATGGGAGATGGTGGCATTGTGGTAATGTCACTGGACGAGTAATCCAGAGGCCCAGGCTAATGGCCTGGGGACAGGGGTTCAAGTCTCACCACAGCAGCTGGCGGAATTTAAATTCAATTAATTAAAAAGTCTGGAATATAAAGCTAGTCTCAATAATGATGACCATGAACCCATCATTGATTGTTGTAAAAACCCATCTGGTTCACTAATGCCTTTTAGGGCAGGAAATCTGCCGTCCTTATCTGGTCTGGCCTACATGTGACTCCAGACTCTCAGTAATGTGGTTGACTCTTAACTGCCCCCGCAATAGTCCAGCAAGTCACTCAGTTCAAGGGCAATTAGGGATGGGCAACAATATCCAGATCCCATTGAAGAATAAAACAAAAACAAATCTTCCAAAATGGATCACAATTCCAGCTCTGCTGGGATTCACCTATGGCCCAGACCAGCCACAGAACTGGGGTCTTTGGAGGAGAAGATTTTTAGGATTCAACGTTACTCCAGACTTCAGAAAAAATTCTGTAGACCTGCAACTAGAGGCTATCATACCCTAGACAAGGCAACCCAGCTACATACACTGAACGACGTGAGCAATGCAGGACCATCCTGAGGGGCGAGAACACTTCACGGGGCAAAAACCAGCACTCAGTCCACTGTATCAGATCACAAAGACGCAGGGACCGTCCGAGTCAAGAAAGGCAACCCCTGAATCCCAAGCAGAGTGACCTTGTCAGCGCTGTGCCCTCGCAGGAGAGATCAGTGTCCTGTGAGTGTGGCCCAAAGCTTCCACTGCAACAGGCAGGGTCGCTTTGGTAAACTGTACAAGTCAAAACCCCGGCACCGCACAGACACCCCAAAGATCATCCATGAGGGCGACACAACCCAGAGGCACACGGTCACTCTTCCTGGGTGAGGCCAAAGAGAGTGGCTCTTCATTTTGAAATGCTGACATCCTGGTAAATGGTCATCTAACCAATTTTAAATTAGACTTGGGTGCCTGTGACACAGTCCTGCCAGACAAGGAACCCTGGCTGAAAGACATCGAACTCCAAATGCCGGACATTCTCTCTCCACGCAGCCGGAGGATCCTCCTCCCAGTGAAGGGCACTCTGCTGGCTACTCTGCAGTTCAACGACAAAACATTCCAAGGGACCCTCTTTGTGGTCCAAAATCAGGACCGCTTCTGTTAAGCCACAATGCCTGCATCGAGCTTAACCTCCTGAAATGGACATGTGAAGTCAAGCAGCGAGGGTCTGGCTCCAGGTTCAGACAGCAGCTTCCGAAGCTCTTTACGGGACTGGGCCACCTTAAAAATGCCTACTGGAGTAACGCCAAGCCAGTGTGCTTCTTCACTCTCTGAAAGGCCCCCTGCCCCTTCATGGAGGTACACCGGCAGCTGGGTGACAGGATCAACATGGGAGTCATTTCCCCAGTCAGGCAACCTACCACATGGTGCTCGGGGATGGTCCCTGTCCAGAAACCGAATGGGTCCCTCCACATCTGCGTGGACCTCACAAACCTTAACAAGTCCATGGCTAGGGAGGTCCACCCCATGTTCTTAGCATATGAGAGTCTGATCAAGCTTTCAAGGAGCACAGTATTTTCCAAGCTAGACATGAACAGTGGTCTCTGGCAACTTCCCCTCAATGAGGACTCCAGGCTCCTAATTACATTTTTTTTACCCCCTTTGGCAGATTTTGCTTCAACTATTTACCCTTTGGGATTACATGGGCACCAGAGATATTCCAATGCACAATGTCAGATATCCTGCAGTGTATTCAGGGGGTCACTTGCCACGCGGACGTTGTTGTGGTGCACGGTATTATGCCGGAAGAACATGACAAAAGGCTCAGGGCATCTTGGAGCGACTGCAGGAGACAGGCTGATGCTGAATGACAAATGTGAGTTTACCAAAACCTCCATCTGCTTCCTGGTCCACGTTGTCAGGAACAAGGGTATCACAGCAGACCCACACCAAACCAAGGCGATCACCGACTTCCCCACCCCTTCCGCCATCCCTAACCTCCAGCGCCTCCTCGGGATGGATAGTGAACCAACTGGCCAAGTTTTTACCTTGCTCGTCACAGGTAACAGAACCATAGAGACACCTGCTCAAAGACCAAGTGTGGCACTGGGACTGTGTTTGCTCGTACCAAGGAGATGTTACTCCTCACTGACATTCTGGCCCACTACGATCTGGCCCTGCTCACCACCTTAGCAGCCAATGCTTTGTTCACAGTCTTGGAGCAGGTGTCTTTCAGGAGCAATGGGACATCACAAGGTGATCCATCTACTACACTCCTAAAGGACCGTTGGACACGGAAACCAGGTACACCATCATCAAGGAAAAACTCTTGCAGTCACATGGGCCTGTGAGGAGTTTTCTGACTACATCATCGGCCTCAAGATCACAATTGAGATAGACCGAAAACACCAGTCTCCTTGTTAAATGAAAAGGAGCTCTCAAAGAACCTCGGATCCAGAAGTTTCACCTATGACTCATTCGATTCGCATACGAGACCGTCTATGTCCAGGGTGAAAAAATTCAGACAATGGCAGATGCACTTTCCAGGGCCACGGTAGGACTTCTGACCAAAATCGTTGCCCTCATTGCTGAGCTGGAGCCCTACTGTCAGACCACTGCCACACTCCTACCAGCAAGCGAAACCCGGCTCCAACAAGAGCAGCTCGGCGATGAGGAGCATGCCCTACACCTACTGCCAACAGGAATGGCCTTGTCAGAGTCCAAGTGGTACTTCTACCAAAATGTGGTTCGAGCAACAGAGTCACTTCACACTCATTAACAGCCTCATGGTCTATGATGAACGGCTGGTCATTCTGGCCTCTCTGCAGGCGAACGTCTTTCAGAATATATTCCCTGGTGTCACTAAGTGTAGGGCACAGGCCTAATCCACCGCTATCTGGTGGCCAGGCATCTCCAAAGCAATAAAAGAGACTATCGCAAATTGTCAGGTCTGCACGCGGCACCGCCCAGACCAAATGGTGTGACTCATTCCCACGCAGTTCCTAACAGGCAGTAGAAAAGGCTGGTCATTGACCTGTTTGTCTACAATGACAGATCCTTTCTAATCATTGTAGACTGCTGCTCCACATGGGTGGAGGTAAAGCAACTTCATACGACCACCACGGAAGTGGTCATCAAAGCACTCAAAGAAATGTCCAGGGCACCCTGGACAAGCTCTTATCAGATAACGGCCCAGTTTTCTAACGCATGCTTCATACACTTTGCGGCCGCAGCCAGGTTCCGCCACCGCACCAGCTCCCCAACATACCCGCAGTCAAACGATGGAGCGGAACGCGGAGTCCATATGGTGAAGGGCCTTCTGAAGAAAAATGAGGAATTCCTCACCTCACTGCTCAGTTACAGCTCCACCCCTGTACAGTGCAGCCTGTTCCTGCCTGAGTTACTGATGGGCAGTAAACTTCTGATCATGCTGAAGAAACTCCTGCCAGAGTTGGTATCCAAAAACTATCAGGCGGTATAAGCAGGAGAGCAGTCCTACAGCCAGAAGCAAGCTTCTGCCTACAACAGACGGCAGCACACCAGACACTTGCTGCAGCAGGGTGACAAGGTCTGGGTCCGGGCTTGGGAGACAAGAGACAGTCTTCTGCCAGTACGAGGGTCAAGCCCTCTCCTACCACGTTGATATGCCAGAGGGCACAGTCTCTACCCTAGACAGGCTTCCTCCATTGCATGATGGAGGGCTATCGATGAAGATACACAAACACCAGTCTAATCTCCAAACCAACAACAAGAGCATGCAACACCAGAGCCTCCCAACGGAATGACGAATGAGATGTGGAAAAGTTACAAGGCCTCCAGGCCTCCTGAACCTCTATCTTTAAGGACTTGGAAGGGGTAGATGGGGTAGTGAAAATGTTAGTGTTGTTAATGTTAACGTACTGTGTTAATGTAATAGCAATAATGTTAGAATAGCATCAAGATTGTAACAATAGGTTAATGCACAAGACTTATAACAGTATAAGACTTGGGAGTAAACTATGATAACTCTATATCCATGGATTAAAGATTTGGGGGGGAGGTGTAGTAGAAGGCGTTGGTATATAAAGAGTTAGTGTGGGTCTGAGTACAGTACCGCCACACATGACCCCGAGCTTGGGTCAGCCTGGAGCTGGACACAGTTGGGTTAACTCCATACTCCAGACTGGAAGCCTGTTAATAACCTGGTGTTCAAAGCAGGAATCTTCAGTTCTGAGAGATAACATGTAAAGCCAAATGAATAGATTTCAGTCGGATATTGAAATTCTCAAGGTCAATATTGAAAGGCATGAAGAGCTCTTGACAGAAAAGGCATGAAGAGCTCTCGACAGAAAAGGAAAGAGAGCTAATTCAGAAATTTCAAGCAGCCAAAGAAAAAGATTTCCAGAAACTTATACTCCAGGAATAAAACTTAGAAATAGAGAACAAAGATTCTGACCTGGAAAGGCTGAGCAGGACATAACCTGACTTTCTGAAAAGGAGCGTACGGAAGAGAAACTGCAAGCTGTACAATCAGCAGAGGAGGCATCCAAAAGGGAGGTCCTGAACCTCAACTTCACATGCTTCAAATAGAAGAACTTGAAAAAGAAAATCATTAGTTCACACAGTGAATTAGTGAATTGCAGATGCAGGTTATCCCTGTATCACACTCCGAGAATGATTTACTGGAGACCAGTAACAAACTGTGTGAAATGCTGGAGAGTTTAACATACTAAATACAAGGAGTGAAGCAGAGCGGGCACAGGGACTGAAAAACTGGTGGAAGACAGGCACATGGAGTGGAGAGGCTGGGAGGGAAACGTAAGCTGCAGAATGGTAACACAGAGCTTGAGGAGAAGTACTGCCAGGTCAAACTGTGCTGCTTTAACTCTGAAGAAGAGGAACAACATTTTACCATCTAAGCAATACTGTGAATAATATTTTGAGAAAAGAAAATCCATTACAGACTCTAAACGTGTTCAGTTAACTTATAAAAGTTGATTGTTAATCTTCTTTAGTTTAGAGAAAAAGTTAATGATTGGAACAGTTATAGTGATATAGAGACACCAATTTCTTTTTAAAGAGAGTTGTTATGATGTTATTATTTGTAAAGAATTACTCAGAAGGAAAAAACAGTTCGGACCAGTACTCTTATTTCCCAATTTTTACTGGTGTTCCATTTTAAGACATACAAGACCAGTTGGAACCAGTATTCTTATTTCCCAGTTTTTACTGTTTTTACCTTCTGGGCAGGAACTAATTGTTATGTGAATGCACATCCGGGGTGCCACATTTACTGCTGCACTAAAGTCAGGGGCTGAGCAACAATGTATTAGTCCGCCGGCCACATGGAGCATTGTAAGATATACACTTGAAGAAGCTCCAGCATTTTGAGTCTAAATGTCTCATTATTTCAAACTTATGGGAACCAGAAGACATAACACCTCCTTTTCAGAATGAAAAGTCCTAGTCTCTCCTCATCACCCTGACGCTAGGATCAGCCTTGTGATTCTTCCTTACACGACTCCCAATAACTGAAGATTGTTACAATTCCTGTGAGGGAATTGTAAACCAAAATAACCAAATGATCTCCAAAGAAGAAACCACCAATAAGATTTCACTTTTTGCAGCTTTTACCTTAACATGAATCTGAATCAACGTAAATGTTTTTTTATTCATTCATGGGGTGTGGGTGTTGCTGGCTAGGTCAGCATTTATTGCTCATCCCTAATTGCCCTTGATCAGAGGGCATTTAAGAGCCAACCACATTGCTGTGGGTCTGCTGTCACATGTAGGCCAGACCAGGTAAGGACAGTAGATTTCCTTCCCTAAAGGACATTAGTGAACCAGATGGGTTTTTACAACAATCAACAATGGTTTCATGGCCATCATTAGACTTTTAATTCCAGATTTAAACAAATTAAGCATGATAAAAGGGTAAATTTCACTTCAAATAATCACTACAACAAAGAAACGTCTTATACAATCACAAGCAATTTGCATCACTCCCCCCACAAATGTGGCACTTTATAGCAACACAGTTCCACAATCATGGTGTTCCTCATTCATGCAGGGTTGGTCAGGAGTCCTATCAGGCAACAGCTTTCACCTTTGAGTTTCATGGGTATGATTATTATCTACAAGGCACACTTCTACAAACCCTCTCTCCTTCAGGTCATGACAGTCTGGATGCTTTCCAGAGTTCCTTCACAACCAACTAACCAATAACACCCTGGTTTCTGGTTTGGTCACTTCTGGGAAAACACCCAGCTCTTTAGCGTCTCTGAGCTATTAACATAGATTTCCGGTTTTAGACCTTTTTTAGCCAGCTCGCACAGTACTTCAGAGAGCTCCTGTCTCCTTTTCTGCCAAAATGAACAATGCACCTCTTCTTTATCTATTATCATTGTTGTGGGTCTTAGGTGAAAATTGAAATGACGCAGGGTGATGTCAGGAGTTCCGCCTGATGTCATCCCGTGTCATTTTATGCATCGGTGAGTGGGCCCCGCCCCCCGCTCGCCGAATTCAATATCCTGCCCATAGAATCATAGAAAATTTACAGCACAAAAAGAGGCCTTTCAGCCCATCATGTCTTACTATGTAAACACCCACTGTGATGAAAAAAGTCAAACCTTTCAGCTAAAGACTTTGACTCCATCCCTGGGTATGTCCTGTCCCATCAGAAGGACAGACACAGCAGAGGTGGGGGCACAGTGGTATACAGTCAGGAGGGAGTGGCCCTGGGAGTTCTCAACATTGAGTCCGGACCCCTTGAAGTCTCAAGGCATCAGGTCAAACATGCGCAAGGAAACCTCCTGCTGGTTATTGCTGATTGCCCTCTCCCAGCTGATCAATTGAACGGGACCAGCCATATAAATACTGTGGCTACAAGAGCAGGTCAGAGGCTGGGAATCCTGCGACAAGTAATTCACCTCCTGACTCCCCAAAGCCTGTCCACCATCTACAAGTCAGGAGTGTGATGGAATACTCTGCACTTGCCTGGATGAGTGCAGCTCCCACAACACTCAAGAAGCTCAATACCATCCAGGACAAAGCAGCCCCGCTTGATTGGCACCCATCCGCCACTTTAAATATTGATTCCCTCCTCCAATGGTGCAGAGCAGCAGCAATCTTTACAATCTGCAATCTGCACTTCAGCAACTCACCAAGGTTTCTTAGAAACACCTTATTGAATCATTACAGCGTAGTAAAGACATTTGGCCCATCGAGTCCACTGATGGCCCTGATCTTCCTATTTCCACTCTGGCTAGTTTGGGGCACTGGAAGGTACTAATCTCTGGATTACTCTGGATCTCTGGATTTTCAACTCCCTCTCTAATTCCTGAATGTCTGACTGTAGGACCTCGATACCTGCTCCCTCTATGTCATTGGTACTAACGTGTACCACAACTTCTGGCTCTCGGCCTTCCCCATGCAGAATATTTTGCACCCTTGCAATGATGTCCTTTGCCCTAACACAGGGAGGAGCACACCATGTGGAACTCATGATGACAGTTACAGAAATACCTGACTGTCCCCCTCACTATGAAATCTCCTCTAGCACTTGTATTTGTACACTTTGCTGTTCCTGCCTGTCCAATCCCTTGTCCATTGGTGCCTTGGTTTGAGCTGCATTCCTTCAAAATATCATCACTGCCAGCAGTCTTCAAAGCTGAGTGCTCATTTGAGAGTAGCACACACCCTGAAGATTCCTGTACTTCCTGCCCCTTCCTAATCCTCTGGGTGCCCACCCAGTGATCATCCTGAACTCTCATTGCCTGTGGGTTGTTCACCTCCTGAAACATACGAACCAGGAAACTCTCACCCTCCCGGATGCTCGGCAGTGACTCCAACTTGACCCCTCAAGCTCAGAATCCCTGAGTTCGAGCTCAAACAGCTGAAGGCGCTTCTTACACATATGACCCCAAGACACATGAAAGATCCTGAAGTTCCTATATGGCACAGGAACTGCAAGCAACAGGTCTCAGCTACCCATCCAAGATCTGAAAAAGCTCTCTGTCCTCTTTTAGAATCTAGCTAGCACCTTGTTTAAACTATTAATGTCAATTGGCCAGGCTTGTATCTGCTAGGATTTAGAAGAGCAAGAGGCGACTTGATTGAAACATATAAGAACTTGACGGGTCTTGACAGGATGTGGAGAGGATGTTTCCTCTTGTGGGAAAATCTAGAACTATGGGTCACTGTTTAAAAATAAGGGGTCACTCAATTAAGACAGAGATGCAGGTGAAATGTTTGCTCTCGGAGGGCGTGAATCTTTGGAACTCTCTTCCTAAAAAGGCGGTGGAAGCAGGGTCTTTGAATATTTTTAAAACAGAGCTAGATAGATTCTTGATAAACAAGGGGTGAAATGTTATCGGGGTAGGTGGGAGGTTACAATCAGATTAGCTATCATCTTATTGAATGGTGGAGCAGGCCCGAGGGGCTGAGTGGCCGACTCCTGATTTGTATGTTTGCAATTAATGTCTCTAGAGCTGCTTTGTTTTAATGCACAATTATTAATTCACTTAATATTATACTTAACTCAATTGAAAAGTTTAATTTCCTGGTTCCTAGTTTAAGCCAATGTCCTAGTTTGGAGAGAAAGACTCAACAACCAATCATTTACCTGCTTTCCTGTGATGATGCTCTGTGTTTTTTTCAAATGGGATCCATCTGCTCCCAGCAGAGTTCCCTCTCCTCCTGGTCTCGGCCCTGCCCTCTCATTGCTCTTTCTATCCACTCATACTCACAGAGTTCCCCCTCCTCCTGATCTCCTATGAAATCTGCCACTTCAATCTGCTGGAAATCAAAGGCAGCAGGGTCATGGAAACATCACCGCCCTGACTCCATTGTCACTGGAACTCCCTCCCTAAAGCACTAGCTACACCACATGGACAGCAGTGGTTCAAGGAGCAGCTCTCCACCACCTTCCCAAGGCTAGTTATAGATGGGCAATAAATGCTGGCTTTGCCAACATCCCACAAATGAATAAAAGATAAATGACCAGCCACCCACAGTCACCTCTCTGGTTGGCTTTCCACTGGTACAGCATGCTATTGCTTTGCATATGAGATCATCCAAGCACCAGCACATTAACCAGGAGTTTTTAAATACCACAGGGACATTGATGGAATAATGTGCAGCTGGTGTGCAACCACTAAAGGTGTGAGCCATGGGAACGGTCATGATGCTTAAGAGCTGATTTGTTGGAAACGAGGGAAACCCCTATCTATCTTGGCTCATGGACTTGTGAGGAACCCACCAATGAGGTGCAGCAGCACTACAGTGAGAGTCACATGACCACTAGGTGTATCATAGAGCAAGCTAATAGAATATTGAAGATGCTGTTTAGGTGCTGAGTTGCACCTGGATGTATCGTTCAGTACTCGCCAGTCAGGGTGTCCAGAATAATAATGGACAGAGAGTCGGAGGATGAGGAATCTCATCACTCATCCTCGGATGGGGAGAACATAGAGGAAGTGGAGGAAGATGGGCATCAGATTGGGGGTAGTGTATTGAGATGGATAGAAAACTGGTTGGCAGACAGGAAACAAAGAGGAGGAATAAACAGGTCTTTTCCCGAATGGCAGGCAGTGTGTGAGGAGGATGCAGAGATGCTTCAGTGTGAATTGGACAAGCTGAGTGAGTGGGCAAATGCATGGCAGATGCAGTATAATGTGAGGTTATCCACTTTGGTAGCAAAAACAGGAAGGCAGATTATTATCTGATTGGCTATAAATTGAGAGAGGGGAATGTGCAACGAGACCTGGGTGTCCCCATAAACCAGTCGCTGAAGGTAAGCATGCAGATGCAGCAGGCGGTAAAGCAGACAAATGTTTTGTTGGCCTTCATAGTCAGAGGATTCGAGTACAGGAACAGGATGTCTTGCTGCAATTATACAGGGCTTTGATGAGACCACACCTGGAATATTGTGTGCAGTTTTGGTCTCCTTATCTGAGGAAGGATGTACTTGCTATAGATGGAGTGCAACGAAGGCTTAGCAGGCTGATTCCTGGGATGGTGGGATTGACATATGAGGAGAGATTGAGTCAGTTAGGATTATATGTGCTGGAGTTCAGAAGAATGAGGGGGGATCTCATAGAAACCTATAAAATTCTAACAGGACTAGACAGGGTAGATGCAGGAAGGATGTTCCTGATGGTGGGGGAGTCCAGAACCAGGGGTCACAGTCTGAGAATATGGGGTAGAACATTTAGGACTGAGCTGAGGGGAAATTTCTTCACCCAGAGAGTGGTGAGCCTGTGGAATTCATTACCACAGGAAGTAGTTGAGACCAAAACATTGTATGCTTTCAAGAAGGAGTTAGATGTAGCTCTTGGGGCAAAAGGGATCAAAGGGTATGGGGAGAAAGCGGGAGCAGGTTATTGAGTTGGATGATCAGCCATGATCATAATGAATGGTGGAGCAGGCTCGAAGGGCCGAATGGCCTACTCCTATTTTCTATGTTTTCATGTAAGATGAAGATGGGGCACCCATCACTGACCAGCTGCTTACATTGCTGCCCAGGATGACAGGGATATCCTAATAGCCCAAAGGTTCATCTAGTGTGAAACATAGCAAATGAAATCCAGTTGACCACTCCCATCATCTGCACCCCAATTTTTGCAGTAAACAGTCCTTCAAAGTCTCACCTGCCGAGTGCACCTCCTTCCAGTGCACCTCCTCCCAATGCACCTCTGCCCAGTCACCTCCTCCCAGTACACATCCACCCAGTGCAACTTCACCCACTGTACATTCCCCTGGTGCACAACTGTCCAGTGTACCTCTGTCCAGTGCACCTCTGCTCAGTGCACCTCCTCCCAGTGCAACTTTGCCCTCTGCACAACCCCCAGTGAACATCCCTCCAGTGCAGCTCCACCTATGCACCTCCTCCAGTGCACATCCCCCCAGTGCACTACCCCCCAGTATATCTCCCCCAGTGCACCTTTTCCCAGTGCACTTCTGCCCAGTGTACCTCTGTCTAATGGATGCTGGCTGAAGGGTTCTCAAAATTCCCACATTTTTCATATCATCGACAAGGATATGACTTTTGGACTTTTATGGCAGAGGACCCAACTGCTGAGTTAAGTGTAAAACCCTGCAGCCTATGAAGGCCTGGGACTGGACATGCCCGGGCTTGTTGAGTGCAGTGTAGATTGTTGCCTGTAACCAGACATGGGAGAAGAGAGAATATGCATTCTTCCCTTTAAAACAATCAACCCAGAGAAAGACTTCATCTTACACGAAACTAAAGCCCATCAAAATCTTGCATAAATAATCGATACTAACTACTAAAGCAGGAAGGCTGCAATCAATGCAATTATGCGAACCCATCAATACTCTACGTATACAATAGCTTTCAGTTCAAGACTAGTTACGGGGACAGGGAGACAACAATAAACATCATGCGAGCCCATTAAAAACAACAAGACAACAATCACCTGAAGAAGCCCACCAAAAATCAGACAAAGAACTAACCTTGATTTGGATTTAGATAAGAAATTCGAAAAAACAGTATAACTGGGCCACCAGTTATGAAGGGGAAGCTGACACAGGAGGGGTGAGAAGTTTTGGAGCAGTTGAAAGCAGTTTTTGGAGGGGTGAGCAGTTTTGGAGCAGTTGAAGCAGAGTTTAAGCAGGGAGAGGCAGCTGAGGCAAGCGGAGGAAGGAGATCTGGAGGTTTGCAGGCCCACAGGCAACATCACGGCGAGGGGCACGGGGTGGCAGGCTCAACCGAAGACCACAAGGCTGCAACCGCAGCCCTCCACGAAGATCGACCACTCGCAACTGTGCCCTCCACCCAACTGAAGAACCTTCGCAGATTCCACAGACCAGGACCATGTGGGGACGGCAGGCCCCAGAGGACACAAAGAGCGTACCCCAAAACTGCAACCGGCTTACCTGGCTGGATTTCGAACTGTCAAGGAACCCTGCTTAGTGAGCATGATCCCTGACCTCTCCTAGTTCAATTTAGTTAGGTTTTGGGGGTGGGACAAGGGTAAGGGGACTAGTAGCGTGATTTTCCCTCGTTATGCCGTGTGTTCCCCATTCTTAACTAAGTGTACTTTGTAGGTCTGTATAATCTCAATGTAATCCTAATGTTATAAGTTCATTTGTGACTTCAATAAACCCAGCTTTTTTCTTGCACCAAAACCAGTTGTCTGCTGCACTTTGTCACAACCCCCAAATAAGTCCAAGGTCTAGAACCCAGGGAGTGGGAGCGATTCGGACCGCTCAGAGGTGAAGCTGACACACGCCACCACCCCCTACATAATGGCGACTGCGACAGGACCTTGGCAAATGGGATGCGATGCAGTGGACACTGATTTGGAAGAGAGAACTGTAATGGAAGAGAGGATTTCAAATTATGTGTTCAGTAAGGTGAATATGGAAAAAAAATGGGTCACTAATCTGTTAAAGGCTGGGCGCCCGGAAGATGCTGCAGCTAAATGGACAGAAGGGAAGGATCATAAAAAATCCATAGAAAAGGCCGTCTGGCTGATGTGCATCAAGAAACAGATCCAGCTTTTGGACAGACTCGTTGAAGCACAGGCAGCTGAGACTCGGGAGCCAGCCCTGGAAGTCCAAACAAAGGCCCTAGCAGGGGAGAAGTTACTGTTAGCATTGCAGGCTCTGAACCAGGAAAGGGTGCAGTTAGTGTGGGAGCATAAGACCCAGCAGGAATATTTACAGTGTCAGGTCACCGAGGCCAAGAACAATGAGCTGGGGTTGCGGGAAAAGAATGCCCACCTAGCAAGACAAGTAAGAGAGCAGGAGGAGAAAGTAAAAGGCTTACAGGCAGCCTATTAGATAGTGAGCGCACAGGGGTTTGAGGATGCAGACCATGGCCCCTGCCAGAAGCAGACAGAGAGTCTAAACCTTGCTCTAAGGACGGCAAAAGGCATGGTGTACCTCATAAGCCCTAGTGCAGTCCAGGTCGACTTCACAGGGAACCTGGGGGAGGACGGTTCAGACACCACAGGTAGTGCCAAGGGACTACCCGGTTGAGGAGCAGGAGGCCCCACGACCACCACCCGTCGTGCCAAGCTTTAGTGAAATCTGGCAGGAGGTGGGGGGGGGGGGGGGGGGGGGGGGGCTGGAATTAGGGACAGAAGTTGAGGAGGAAAACCCCCAGCAAGAGAGACTGAGACCAGGGCCGATGTGCCCGGCCCGGCAGCAAAGTTTCGGCCCGCCCACTGATAACGGGGATGAGGGACCCCTCCAAAACTAGTTCGTAGTTCCCCACGGCACCCATGGCCATGGTAAGCCATTTAACTAAACTTGTGGCAAATGGGGATCCCTCGGTCCACTTCAGAGAAGTAGAACAAGCAGCAAGCATCAACGAGTGCAGTGATGCTGAACAGGCCCAAATGCTGCTATTCTCCCTGGAGAGTAAGCTCTTCCAGTCCCTCTCTGACCAATGTAAGATGGGACAGTGTGATTATGGGGAGCTCAAGGAGGAAGTTCTTGAGGCCATGGGGATGAATGAGGGAAGTCCTTTCTCCCGGGTGGAAAAAACAGTGCAGCTCGCAGGAGAACCCCCGCAGGC
Organism: Cetorhinus maximus; assembly: GCF_964194155.1. Classification (NCBI taxonomy): domain Eukaryota; kingdom Metazoa; phylum Chordata; class Chondrichthyes; order Lamniformes; family Cetorhinidae; genus Cetorhinus; species Cetorhinus maximus. The sequence goes on from NC_135899.1 coordinate 43,171,875, forward strand.
CTTTGCAGACAGGTTGTGGTCGGTGTATAGGAGCGCATGCAGTGGGACGCCTAACCGGGCTAACCTGGACCAGGATCAGCGGGCCCACTGGCTCCGTTACCTGGTGACAAACAGCTTGGCCACAGGTCAGGGCCGCGGCAGGAATGTGGTTTGACCCAAAGAATCCCCTGACTACTGAACTCACAGTGATGAGACAATTGACCATAGCTTACCATAACGGTAAAGGAACTGATGCACGCCCACCTAAAGGGAAGGTGCATGAAATGAAACCCGGCCAGGGTAGGAAGGAGTGGCATCAGGAAGGGAATAACCCTTCCAGCACAAAGCTCAACTGTTATGGGTGTGGAAAGAATGGACGCTGGAGGAAGGAGTGTAAGAATCCTTGGAAAGCTAACAAGGGAAAGAATTCCTCAACCCCAGCCCAAAAGGCAGAGACAGGAATCCATCCCGCCAAGGTCGAGTCATTTTTGGACGCCATGAAAACCCTATTGACTGGCCCAGGGAAGGTAGCAGCCACCACCAGCGCTCTGACCCCATCAGCCCCATCTAACCCACCACCCTGACTAGAGCCAGCGCAGCCTGTTTACCTGTGTTCCCTTACCTACGACTTATGGAAGAGATCCCTCGTTGAGATAGAGGTAGAAGAGGTAAAGGGGACCTATCTGTTGGACACGGGAGCATCATGTACCGTGATCCATTCAGCTAACCCCACCACCTCACCTCTATCTAACGGGGTCCCATACAGTCTGTCGGGATTCACAGGTAAAGAACAGGCTGGCTCATTTTCCATCCCACTGACCATTCGTTTAGGAACACTCCGCTCTAAGTGGACCTGTATCCTAATGAAGTGGGAAGTGGAGGGTGGGAAAGGGATCCTGGGAGCCGACTTTATTGTAGGCCATGGGATCCTAGTGGATTTGAGGAATCACTGCCTATGGGGGGCAAAAACAGGAAAGGAAGGCGGAGTAGTAGTCATCCCAGGGAAACAGGGGAAGGGGACCCTGAAGGGCACCATGAAGCCTAAAGAGGGTTATAACCTCGAACCCATGGTCAGTAATACCCCAAGGGAGTTCCAGGCATTTGTGCGAGCCCACCTAGCCACATTTGCCACACACAAACATGACTGTGGGAGGGTCAATGGGTTCGAGGTCAGTGTAGATGGTGACCCTATGGCCCGACCACAAAAGCAATATAACTTCCCCAGGGAAGCGGAGCCAGACATGGAAGCAGCCATGTCCTCCTTAGTGCAACAGGGGGTCGTGAGACCGATAGCCACCCACGTGAACTCTCTACTGTGGCCGGTTAGAAAACCAGACAACTCCTGGAGGGCCACAGTGGACTATCGGGTGCTCAACAGTAACATCCCAGCCTGTGCACCCATGGTAGCAGCAGTTACCGACCTGATAGGAAGTATCCCAGCATCCGCGACCACTTTCACAGTGCTCGATGTCTCCAACGGGTTTTGGTCCATCCCTTTAAGGAGAAAGGATCAGTACAAGTTTGCCTTTACCTTTAAAGGACAACAGTACACCTGGAACTGTCTGCCTCAGGGCTTCCACAATAGCCCCAGCATTTTCCACCAATGCATGGCAAACAGTTTAAAGGGCTTCAGCCAGCCCAGGCGGCTGGTACAATGCGTGGATGACCTGCTCCTATTCACCAATTCACCCACTTCTGGCAGAACAGCTGGAACTACTCGGGCAGGAAGGTTTCAAAGTGAACCCAAAGAAAGCGCAGATCGGCCAGCAGGGGGTGAAATTCCTGGGCCTGACAATACGCGCTGGGGAAAGGGCCATAGATAAAGCTGGACGGGAAACAGTACAGGAGTTACCAGTCCCCAACACAGTCACAGGAGTGAGATCGTTTCTAGGGCTAACCGGTTACTGCAGAGACTTCATTGAGGACTATGCGGCCATAGCAGCCCCTCTGCTCCGACTCCTGCATAAGGGAGTGGAGTGGGTTTGGGATGAGGGGTGCCAGGCAGCATTTTTCAGGCTCAAGAAAGATCTACAGACTGCACCAGCTCTAGGGGCCATAACTGGAGCAAAAGAGTTCTTCCTGGAGGCAGCAGCCAGCGGGGACAGCCTGAGTGCTGTTCTGCTCCAAGAGCGGTATGGCAAGCTGAGACCGGTGGTCTACTCCTCCAGGATACTCACAGATGTGGAGAAGAGCTACTCCAATTGTGAAAGGCACCTCTTGGCCACATATTGGGCTGTGAAAAGATTTCTGATCTTCACAGGCACCTCTCCCATCACCCTCCTCACCCATCACATGCACACCCAGATGCTCCTGGATGGGAGAATCAAGGATGGGACAGTGAGCAGTGCCCACATTGCTCGCTGGACCCTGCTTCTCTCACAGATGGACCTAAAAGTAAAAGGGCTCTGCGAGCCAAAGCTCGCAGCTAAACTGGTATATCCTGGAACAGCCCACCGGTGTTCCATAGAAGGGGTTTTGGGAGTAGACATAGGTTTAGGGGCCGGGATACACCCCACAGGCCGTGAAATCTATGTGGATGGCTCCAGCACAGTATCTGCTGGTGAGCAACTCACGGGGTGTGGAGTTTATGACCCAGCGGCAAACCTTGCCCTGGCAATTAAGCTCCCCAGCACCATGAGTGCCCAGCAGGCTGAACTGTCTGCGGTAGTGTACGTGGTTACACACCCCGAGATCTTCCCCACCCCATACATGATTTGCTCGGACAGCATGTTCACATGCAATTCGTGTCCGGAGTACCTGGCCATCTGGTCCCACCGCGGATACACCTCCGCTGACGGGAGACCCCTCACAGTGAAACTCTTACTGGAGAAAATCTTAGCAGCAGTGGGGAAGGAAGGGGAGGTTTTCATCCATAAGGTGAAAGCCTATTCCTCTGCAGAACCCCGGAGTGAGGGCAACCGGCAGGCCGACGTGCTAGCTAAGGAGGGTGCCCGCACAGGCATTTTCTGGGACCTGTATGGGTCCCGTCCTATAGCAGCAGTTACGGGTAGGAATGGGACATGGGGGAGTGCAGGGGTAGCTTTAACCCCGGACCTTAAGACGGTCCAAACCCAAGACCCCGTCCTCAAGGCAGTTCTCAGTGCAGTGGTAGAAGGGAAAAGGGTAGAGGGCCCTTACAGCACAGCAGCCCTCTCTGTAAAGGGAGGCTATTTAAGGGAGAGCAATGGGTAGCACCACAGCAGCACAGGAGGGAATTCCTTCAACTGGCCCATGAGGGTCCAGGAGCGGGGCATCCCGGGCCTGAGACCACCTGGCAGCGGGTGTAACAGGCAGGTTGGTGGCCAGGACTCAGGGAAGATGTCCGCGAGTTCTGTGCCAGCTGTCTGGTGTGTGCTGCTAACAACCCTGACCCGCACAAAAGGAAGGTACCTGTGGGACACATCAGGAGGGTAGAGGGACCATGGCAGTCAATCCAGGTCGACTACATCGGGCCCCTACCCACCGCCCAGGGAGGCTATGAGTACTGCCTAGTCCTGGTGGATGTGTTCACAAAGTGGGTAGAAGCCTTCCCCTGCCGAACAGCCACGGCTCTGAGTACAGCCAGGATCCTGGTCAGGGATGTGTTCTCATGATGGGGGCTACCACAGTACGTGGAATCCGACCAAGGGAGCCGCTTTACCGGGCAGGTCATGCAGAAGACTCTCATGGTACTCGACATAGAGGGGAAATGGCACGTTGCACAAAACCCACAGTCCTCAGGGATTGTAGAGAGGATGAACAGACCCTTTAAAGAAAGGCTGAGGAAAGAGATGGTAGACTCACCTAGAAAGTGGGTAGAAGTCTTACCGTTGGTCCTAATGGGGATCCGAGCCAGCCAGTCAAAAAGCACGGGGTATTCCCCACACCAGCTCGTGACTGGTAGGGTTATGCGGACCCCCACCCATGTGCTAGCCCCGGTGCTCACGGAGGGTCAGCTCAGAGAGGTGAACCGGGACAGCTTCTTCAGGAATCTGTTTGAACACCTTAAACAGGTTCACTGGTAGGCTGCTAGCAACATGGGAAAACAGCATCGGAGTAACCGACTGCTGCTAGAACCCCGTACGCACCACGAGTGGGAGATCAGGTTATGGTTAGGAATTTTGCTCGGGTAGGCAGTCTAGAACCATTATACATGGGGCTCTACAGCATTGTAGATAAGGCAAGCCCCATGGTATACACCATAGAGCTGCCTCGGTGCACCAGATGGTTCCACATTAACCAACGTAAGTTCTTTAAATCCGAGAGAAGGGAACAGCCAGTTGGGGCAAGGTCTGAGGATAAAAATCCTCAGCCTGCAGCAGGAGCAAACTCACAGGCTGCACAGGCAGGTGCAGTGGCTTGTTTTAAGGGAAGGGCCATCCCACCCACTGTTTGGGACACTCCCCTGCTCATCTGGGACTCAGACAAGGTGGGACCTGAGGGCAGAGAGTTACCTGCCCCTGGCACAGGTTTAGAAGAGGTACAGCCTGAGGATAGAAATCCCCAGCCAGCGGCAGTGGAGATTCCACAGACTGCACAAGAGGGGACAGTGGCTCGGGTTGAAGACCCACCAGCCAGAAAACCCCGACCAGCCAGAGTCCCTAGAAGGTCACCACGAACGCCACGGCCAAAGAAACCATGGTCACCGGCTCCCCAGTTTAAAAGGGCAGCCCCTCAAGTCAGGGATTGATCTGAGGACAGAGGTCCCCAGCCAGCAGCCGCAGGCTGAGAGGGACCAAAGGTACAGGACAGGGCGGCCACACCGAAGGGAGTAGTGTGCTGTACCCTGAACAGGGATTAACCTGGCCGCCCGGGGACGGGTGGCGGATGTACATAGCTTCTGTTATTTAATTTTGAGATTGTTAAGTTTGGGTGTTTTTGTTTAATTTTAAATAAGATGGTTGGTAGTTTAAGTATTATTGTTTAAGAGTGTTTGTATTGAGTCGAGGTTGCAAGACTCGACTATGCTTTACCCAAGCCAGCGAATCTGTTCGGGACCTGGCTATATGCTCTTATGTCTCCCTACAGAAAGGATTTCGATAGGATGGGGGGCATACTCCTACTCACCCTGATAGGAATGGCCGCTGGGAGGCGAGGTGACATGGAGGACGCTCACATTTTTGGGTGCTCAGGGGAGAGAGCACCGGTTGTGACTGCGAGGGGCAGCGAAGGTAACATGGAGGAGATCACTACCTATTCCCATGTGGGAAGATGGCCAGGGTGGCTGGGATCTAACTCCACCCGATACTCCAGTCAGACTGGGTTCACCCACGGGGAGGCCTCCTCCCCTTCCCCAGCGTACAGGTTGTGGCCACACAGGTCGGGGTCACTGAGGGGAAACGCGTGTGCCTGACCTGCAGAGAACAGATTCCCCTGGGAAGGTGGTGGTGGCTCAGGAAGCTGAGCAGAGACATGGGGGACGGTACAGCTGACTGGGAGCGACTGGGGAACGACACCCATCGGACCATTACCGGGAACCATGGCGGGGTGAGCGTGTGCTGAGACAAGTGGTGGAAATCGGAACAGGGAATCTATGTCTGCATGTGGGGATCACGGAAGACCTGCTCCACAGGTTTATTATCTTTTCTGCAGCATGGCTGGACAAGGGGAAGGGGGTGGAATGGGATTCTCACCTACGCACTTGCATAACCCCATCCTCTCCAGCCTCAGTTAAGGCCACTGAACTCGTGGCACATGCCCAAAAACCCCTGCCCACGGCCCCGACAGTAAGGACACATATGGAGAAGAGCCCGCCACCACCACGGGACCAGGGAATGGGCTGGTACTAGTGCCGACCGAAAAGGTGCTATACCAGGGGGTACACCATGCGGTAGCTTCCGTGATTCTAAACCTCACAGAGGTACACTTACCTGAGTGGTGCCCTAAGGAGACAGAACAGCTATACCAGACCCTGTTAAGAGAAATGTTCAGGAAATTCTATGAGTTCGATTTTGCCAATGTAGACAAAACAGAACTGTACACTACCCACACTGAGTACTTTAGCAATGCAGGGAGACAAAGAAGGGGAACCTGGAATGATGTTTTCACAGCATATAATACAGGATCCTCCGTGATAAACAGTCTGGATGACATAGAATTGCAGACACAAATAAACGGTTTAAAAACATAATTACGAAAAATCTTAACAGAGGAGAACACAGTGATAGGCTCAGAGCTACACGAGGACCAGGCCATGATGGTCCATTTAAAGGAGATTATTGCTGAATTGGAAAGGCACGCCAGAACAGTGAATGCACTAATTCGAGAGGATAGGAATGCATCAGACCAGGCTGCACAGAATGAGGTGTGCGTGCTGTATGGGGCATGGTTGCTGGGCGAGGGCTGCAGGAACCTAGAGGATTTAAAGCAAGGTTTAGTCCCCTCCTGGATCAGCAACAAGCACCTCGCAGCCCTCCACCCATTTGAGAATTCACTAAGCCCGTGTCAGTTCCATCTAGACTCTGAAGCCTACCCTGTCCCAGTAGATTGTGGGCGCTCCAACCACACCATCATGGGTATAGTAGTGAGGATGCCGGTCATGGGTGGGACATCCTGACCTGCTCCGGTATATAGGGTGGAGAACATTGGAGTCATTCAAGGGGGTACACATGTCCGTTTCGCAACGTCATAAAGTGGGAGCACATGATGACAGGTACAGACCTCTCTGGGTGCTGGAGCCGGGGTGCACACGTAATACTGTGTCCCCAGCACTTGAACGCCTATTCCAGACCACAGTGCGGGTTTAAAACTGCTGGTGCACAGCCTATAAATGGTACCATGGAGGTAATGGCACAAGGCCATGTTCCCCCACAGGTAGCATATATAGGGGGTGGGACATATTGTGTCACCACAAGTGCGCCCCACTACCAGCTTGGACAGCACATCCAGTGTCCGGTAAGTGACAGCAGTTTTTGTTTTAAACCCGAGGCAGAAGTTCAAGTGGCCCAAGAACAGATTGCTCCCATTCCTGAACCCTCCACTGTTCACCTCACTGTTAGGGAAAACATTACCAACCTGCAGAGCTCTGTCACACGTTTCAGTTACGAAATTCCGCCTCTACCAGAACATCTTACTAAACTACTAAAAGCTGTAGAGTTATCACAAAAGTATTTCTATACTTTGGAACAGAAAACACACGAGATAGAGGGAGAGATTCAAGGTATCACAGTCCCACCCTGGTGGGACATTTTCGAAAACTTAGAGGTCCTTTCATGGGTGAGAATGGCTTCCCACATCCTCGTGGTTTGCCAGCTGGGAATAATGTTGTACCTGTTGTGCTCTCAGTCCAAGGGAAAAGGCAAAATCCTAGCGTTCCAAAACGAAAGGCCCTGGAAGAAGCATTATGCTAAGGTGGAGAGAGATACACCTGTTTGAACTGTTCATATATTTTTTTTTGTGTTCCTGAATAAAGATTGTTGTTTTTTTTTGTGTTCGGTTATTTTTAAGAAAGACTTTTACGTGTTGTTTTCTTTTAATAAAGATGTATGTACACCAAGTGGGGTGTTAGACCCCCTAAATGTTTGGATGTATGTAAATAACTGTATTTTGCCTATGCATGCTTACGTACAGCACATTTTAAAGAATGGGGAATGTATGTGTCATGAGATCTTAGCTAGGTAATTACAGGGGAAGTTGACTATGGAGGGTCGGGAATTTTGCTTTTTTGTTTTTTTTCCCCAGTGTGATACTTGAAGCAAGGTTTAAGTATCACAGGGCGGGGGGCGGTGGGGGGGGGGGGGTGGGGCTGAAGGGTTCTCAAAATTCCCACATTTTTCATATCATCGACAAGGATATGACTTTTGGACTTTTATGGCAGAGGACCCAACTGCTGAGTTAAGTGTAAAACCCTGCAGCCCATGAAGGCCTGGGACTGGACATGCCTGGGCTTGTTGAGTGCAGTTTAGATTGTTGCCTGTAACCAGACAATGAGAGAAGACAGAATACGCATTCTTCCCTTTAAAACAATCAACCCAGAGAAAGACTTCATCTTACATGAAACTAAAACCCATCAAAATCTTGCATAAACAATCGCTACTAACTACTCAGGCAGGAAGGGAGTAGTCAATGCAATTATGTGAATCCATCAATACTCCACACATACAATGGCTTTCAGTTCAAGACCAGTTACGGGGACAGGAAGACAACGATAAACATCATGCGAGCCCTTTAAAAACAACAAGACAACAATCACCTGAAGAAGCCCACCAAAAATCAGACAAAGAACTAACCTTGATTTGGATTTAGATAAGAAATTCAAAAAAACAGTATAACTGGGCCAAGGGGAAGCTGACACAGGAGGGGTGAGAAGTTTTGGAGCAGTTGAAGGCAGTTTTTGGAGGGGTGAGCAGTTTTGGAGCAGTTGAAGCAGAGTTTAAGCAGGGAGAGGCAGCTGAGCCAAGCGGAGGAAGGAGATCTGGAGGTTTGCAGGCCCACAGGCAACATCACAGTGAGGGGCATGGGGTGGCAGACTCAACCGAAGACAACAAGGCCGCAACCGCAGCCCTCCATGAAGATCGACCACCCACAACCGCGCCCTCCACCCAACTGAAAAGCCTTCGCAGACTCCATAGACCAGGACCACGTGGGGACGGCAGGCCCCAGAGGACACAAAGAGCGTACCCCAAAACTGCAACCGGCTTACCTGGCTGGATTTCGAACTGTCAAGGAACCCTGCTTGGTGAGCATGACCCCTGACCTCTCCTAGTTCAATTTAGTTAGGTTTTGGGGGTGGGACAAGGGTAAGGAGATTAGTAGCGTGATTTTCCCTCATTATGCCATGTGTTCCCCATTCTTAACTAAGTGTACTTTGTAGGTCAGTATAATCTCAATGTAATCCTAATGTTATAAGTTCATTTGTGACTTCAATAAACCCAGCTTTTTTCTTGCACCAAAACCAGTTGTCTGCTGCACTTTGTCACAACCCCCAAATAAGTCTAAGGTCGAGAACCCAGGGAGTGGGAGCGATTTGGACCGCTCAGAAGTCAGAGGTGAAGCTGACACACATCACCACCCCCTACATATATTGTCATATATTGACATTCATCATGAAAAATGTGAAAAAGCATGTTGGCTCTCTGAATGCAGTAATGGATAAGATGTGAAAGTGGTGATAATAAATGTTATGTAGCATTATTAACAAAAAGGGAACTTAACAACATAAAATGTTGGACCCCTGACATGGACAGATGACCCTACCAGCAGTATCTCTCCTTGTTCACTTATGAATTGTGAATCACCAGATGAAAACCCAACTAACTGTCTACCTGGACCCAGCAAAGTGGGAGTACCTGCGCTGATACACGGTTGTACTTCCCATGAACCTGCATCCTCAGAAGGAATGAGGTCCACTGAGGAATTGTCCTCATGTATGTCCTGCAACATGTGAAGAAAATCTGCCATACTCCCTTTTCTATATTTCTTTTTCCCCTGAGATCTCCAGGAATTAAAGTTTGGTCTCCTGGACACTGTAAGCAACATCCAGGGAGAAAATCACAGGGGCATTAAAGAGAATTGTATTTTCACTTTCTTTGAACACATTTGTTTATCAGTTATTAAAATATTGGAGAACAAGGTTATTTCACTGGATGGAATGGGTAATGGTGGGAGGTCAGACGATAAAACCTCCAGGATTACATACAACCAAAGTTGGCAACAATTACCTGTTCCTCCTTGTATAGAACCTTTATTGAGGCTACCTCAAAAAAAGCAAGCTCAACACTTAATTTTTTTTGTTGAACTTCTTGATAGTAGTTGTTCCCTCTCAATATTATTCTTGCAAATTCCCAGGAAAGGTCACTGAAGCAAAGCGGATTGAGACGTGTATCTCGGGAGAGAGGAGGGATCGATGGATAGGCTGAAGCTCAAATGGCAAAGGCTTTGTTGGATCAAATTACCTTTTCTTTTTAAAAGCTTACAAAGTCTCCATTTCCCGTTTGAGAGAGGAGGAAAAGCTTGAATCAGGCTTCCTCACAGCAGGACTTGAAGCCCAATGAAACCCAACTGCAAGTGTCCTCATCACTGTAACTTAACAGTACAAATGCACTGTGCCACTACAGGCCCCGCGTCTCCCTGCCTACAATTATTTTGATTGCCTGCTATCAGCACAGGAATGATATGCCACAAAATAACTCAATAAAACATTGCTCTCATTGTACTAAATGGTCATTATCTGCTTGACAATTGTTAGTCTACAAGCAAATTTCAATTGGTCCACTAATGTAAATACAAAAAAACACATTTCCAGTTCAATTAGTTAATGTACTTCAGTGCTAAATATTCACTCCTGGTGATGGGTGTCAAATAATGGCAATCAGCTAGAGAATGAATAGCAGAACATCAAGTGTGTAAATGTGAGAGGGAGAGAGAGAGAGTGTGCATGAGTGAGAGAGAGAGAGAGAGAGAGTGTGTGTGTTGTGTGAGAGACTGTGCATGTGTGTGACAGAGAGAGTGTGAGTGTGTTTTTTTTATTCATTCACAGGGTGTGGGCTTCACTGGATGGGCCAGCATTTATTGCCCATCCCTAGTTGCCCTTGAGAAGGTGGTGGTGAGCTGCCTTCTTGAACCGCTGCAGTCCATGTGATATAGGTACACCCACAGAAGGTGAGAGAGAGAGTGCGAGTGTGCGTGTGTGTGTGCGAGAGTGTATGTGTGTGTGTGTGTGAGTGCACGTGTGTGTGTGAGTCCAACCTTGTGAAAAACACATCAGAGTGGATTTTCCATGTCTGGCTCTCTGTGCCAGTGTTAACTGGGACAGTGGCTCTGGATGATGGGTGAGAGTTCCTTACTCCCAGAGCTCAACCCATGTTTACACCCATCCTGTTTGGGTTCTTGCCTATCCATTTTCAGATGGGTGCATTGAATGTAGATGGCACTAAGCTAAGGGACACAGGAAGAGGTATCGATCAGAACAGGAAGTTACAAAGAACCAACAACAGATCAAGAAAACAGGCAAAACTGTGGCAGGTGGTGTTCAGTGTGGGGAAATATCCCACACCATTATAACTTGTGGCTTAATTAAATACACCAGGCCCAATTTCTGTCTGAACCCAGCATCAATAATATCAGGCCAGAGGACTGAAGTTATCATAGGAATGGTTCCCAGTGGACATACAAACATATGAACATTCAAATTAGTAGCAGGGATAGGCTATTTGGCCCCTCGAGTCTGCTCTGTCATTTGATAAGATCATGGCTGATCTGATTGTAGCCTTTACTTTCCCGTCTACCCCAATATCCTTCAACTCCCTTGTCAGTCAAGAATCTATTTAACACTGCCTTAAAAATATTCAATGACCCAGGCTGCACTGCTCTCTGAGGAAGAGAATTTCATGGACTCAACCATCTGAGAGAAAATAAATTCTCCTCATCTCTGTCTTAAATGGAAGGCCACTTATTTTTAAACTGTGTCCTCTGTCCTAGCCCCTCCCACAAGGGGAAACTCCTTTCAGTTTCCACCCTCTCAAGTGCCCTCAGGATCTTATGTTTCAATAAGATCACTACTCATTTTTCTAAGCTCCAATCAATACAGACCCAACCTGTTCAACCTTTCCTCACAAGATAACCCTTTCATCCCAGGAATCAGCCGAGTGACCCTTCTTTGAAATGTTTCTTTATCTGGCATACCAAAATCTGGAGAGACCTGAAAACCAGCTGTGAAGCTGGCAACATTCCTGCAGTGGACACTACTGGACAATCCCCATCAGGCATTGCTGTCCATTACAAAAACAGAAAATGCTGGAAAACTCAGCAGATCTGACAGCATCTGTGGAGAGAAAAACAGAGCTAACGTTTTGAGTCGGTATGACTCCTTCAGAGCCGTTATTTCCATTATATCTTTTGTTAACAAAGTGTCGATTTGCATGGTTCCATTGATGGCCCAAGACAAAATTATTTTCCCCCCTGCTGGTTAGTTCTTTCACTGTTTACTGCTCTTTGTGTCCAGCCTTATTTATTTCATGTCAGCGCGAAAGCTGGTCTGGTTCATCCCTCATCCCTTCCCTTCCCCTCCCCGTCCCAACTGAATCACAGAATCACACAGTGCAGAAGAGGTCCTTCAGCCCATCGAGTCTGTACTGACACGTGAGAAACACCTGACCTACCTACCTAATCCCATTTACCAGCACTTCGCCCATAGCCTTGAATGTTATGACGTGCCAAGTGCCCATCCAGGTACTTTTTAAAGGATGTGAGGCAACCCGCCTCCACCACCCTCCCAGGCAGTGCATTCCAGACTGTCACACCCTCTGGGTAAAAATGTTTTTCCTAACATCCCCCATAAACTTCCTGCCCCTCACCTTGAACTTGTGTCTCCTCGTGACTGACCCTTCAACTAAGGGGAACAGCTGCTTCCTACCCACCCTGTCCATGCCCCTCATAATCTCGTACACCTCGATCAGGTCGCCGCTCAGTCTTCTCTGCTCCAATGAAAACAACCCAAGTCTATCCAACCTCTCTTCATAACTTAAATGTTTCATCCCAGGCAACATCCTGGTGAATCTCCTCTGCACCAACTCCAGTGCAATCACGTCCTTCCTATAATGTGGCGACCAGAACTGCACACAGTACTCCAGCTGTGGCCTCACCAAGGTTCTATACAACTCCAACTTGATCTCCCTACTTTTGTAATCTATGCCTCGATTGATAAAGGCAAGTGTCACATATGCCTTTTTCACCACCTCACTAACATGCCCCTCCGCCTTCAGAGATCTAGAGACACACTCGCCAAGGTCCCCTTGTTCCTCAGAACTTCCTAGTGTCATGCCGTTCATTGAATACTTCCTTGTCAAATTATTCCTTCCAAAGTGTATCACCTCACATTTTTTAGGGTTAAATTCAATCTCCAATTTATCTGCCCATTTGACCATCCCGTCTATATCTTCCTGTAGCCCAAGACACTCAACCTCACTGTTAACCACCCGGCCAATCTTTGTGTTATTCACAAACTTACTAATCCTACCCCCCCACATAGTCATCTATGTCGTTTATATAAATGACGAATAATAGGGGACCCAGCACAGATCCCTGTGGTAAGCCACTGGACACTGGCTTCCAGTCACTAAAGCATCCTTCTGTCATCACCCTCTGTCTCCTACAACTAAGCCAATTTTGAATCCACCTTATCAAATTACCCTGTATTCCATGTGCATTTGTCTTCTTTATAAGTCTCCCATGTGGGACCTTGTCAAAGGCTTTGCTGAAATCCATATAAACTACATCAACCGCACTACCCTCATCTACACGCCTGGTCACCTCTTCAAAAAATTCGATCAAATTTGTTAGGCATGACCTCCGTCTGACAAAGCCATGCTGACTATCCCTGATCAAACCTTTCCTCTCCAAGTGGAGATAGATTCTCTCCTTCAGAATTTTCTCCAATAGTTTCCCTACCACTGACGTAAGACTCACTGGCCTGTAGTTCCCTGACTTATCTCTACAAGCCTTCTTAAATATCGGAACCACATTAGCTGTTTTCCAGTCCTCTGGCACCTCCTCCTTGGCCAGAGAGGAATTAAAAATTCAGGTCAGAGCCGCTGCGATCTTCTCCCTCGCCTCCCTCAGCAGCCTGGGACACAAATCATCCGGACCTGGAGATTTGTCCACTTTTAAGCCTCCCAACACCTCCAATACCTTGTCACTTCCTATATCAATTTGCTCAAGAACCTCGCAGTCTCTCTCCCCGTGTTGGATACCTTCATCCTCTTGGGTGAAGATGGATGTGAAGTATTCATTCAATACTCTACCGATGTCCTCTGGCTCCACCCATAGATTGCCCCCTTGATCCCTAATGGGCCCTTCTCTTTTCCCTGGTTATCCTCTTCCCATTGATATACTTATAGAATATCTTGGGATTTTCCCTACTTTTACCATCCAGAGCTTTGTCATATCCCTTCTTTGCTCTCCTAATTGCTTTCTTAAGCTCCACCCTGCACTTTCTGTACTCCATTAATGCCTCTGCTGATTTCCTCCCCTTGCATCTGCTAAAAGACTCTCTTTTCCTTCTCATCGTATCCTGAATATCTCTGGTCATCCATGATTCTCTGGGCTTGTTACTCCTTCCTATCACCCTAGAGGGAACATGTTGAGCCTGTACCCTCCCCATTTCCTTTTTGAACGCCCCCCACTGCTCCTCTGTAAATTTCCCCACAAGTAGCTGTTCCCAATCTACCTTGGCCAGATCCTGCCTTATTTTACTAAAATCCACTCTCCCCCAATCCAAAACATTTTTTTGCAACTTGTCTATTTCTTTGTCCATAACAAGCTTAAATTGTACCATTTTGTGGTCGCTATCACTAAAATGCTCCCCCACCACCACCTTAGCCACCTGTCTGGCTTCATTCCCCAGAATTAGGTCCAGCGCTGTGCCGTCCCTTGTTGGACCCTTTACATATTGACCTAAAAAGTTCTCCTGTACACATTTCAAGAAATCCACTCCAAGCCCTTAACACTATGTCTATCCCAATTAATGTTGGGAAAGTTGAAATCACCTAATATAATTACCCTATTGTTATTGTTTTTACACACCTCCACAAATTGTGCACATATTTGCTCCTCAATTTCCTGCTGACTATCTGGGGGTCTATAATAAACAGCTAACAATGTGGCTTCCCCTTTTTTATTCCTAAGCTCTACCCACAAAGCTTCATTCGATGCCCTTTCCAAGATATCATCTCTCCTTACTGCAGTAACTGACTCCTTAATTAATAATGCAATGCCTCCTCCTCTTTTACCCCCTCCCCTGTCTCACCTGAAGATTTTATATCCCAGAATGTTGAGCTGCCAATCCTGCCCCTTCCTCAACCATGTCTCAGTGATGGCTACTATAGCACAATTCCACATGTCAATCCTCACCCTTAGCTCATCCGTTTTACTTGTAATATTCTTGGCATTAAAGTAGAGGCCATCCAGCCTTGCCTTACTCCCTTGAAACTTAATGCAGCTGTACTCCCTCTGACTTGATTGTTTTACTGTATTATAATGTGTCCCTATTCTGCTAACATTCTGTGTCCCCTCCCCCTGCCGAATTAGTTTAAACTCCTCCCAACAGCACTAGCAAATCTGCCCGCAAGGATGTTAGTCCCACTCTGTTTCAAATGTAGACCGTCCCGCTTGTACAGGTCCCACCTTCCGCAGAAATGGTCCCAGTGATCCAGGAATCTAAAACCCTCCTTCCTGCACCAAATCTTAAGCCACGTATTCATCTGTGCTATTCTCCTATTTCTGAGCTCTCTAGCACGTGGCACTGGGAGTAATCCAGAGATTACAACCCGAGAGGTCTTGCTTTTTAGTCTGCTGCCTAACTCCCTCAATTCTTGATGCAAGACCTCATCCCTCTTTCTACCTATGTCACTGGTACCAACTTGTACCATGACCTCTGCTTTATCACCCAACCCCTTCAGGATGCCCTGCAGCTGTTCAGTGACATCCCAGACCCTGACACCAAGGAGGCAACATACCATGCTGGAGTCACGTTGACGGCCACTGTAGAACATATTTGTTCCCCTGACTTTAAAATCCCCTATTACTATTCCTCTTCCTCTCTTCCTCCCCTCCTGTACAGACAGGCTGCTTGTGGTGCTAGAAGCTTGGCTCTGTCCGCACTCCCTGGGGGAGCCAATGCCCTCATCAGCCTCCAAAATGGAATACCGATTTGCAAGCGGGACCCCAGGGGACTCTTGAACTACCTGCCTGTTTCTCTTGGACTGCCTGGTGGTCACCCATTCCCTTCCTTCCTCAAGTCCCTTCAGCTGGGTCCGGTTTGGTGAGAAATCAGCCTGACATTAAGTTTTAGCTGATTGTTATCCTGTTCCGCCCCCACCAGGACTTAAAATCTGGAAAATCCCGTATCTGGCACACATCCAGCCCCAAGCTTCACGGGTAAGGGGTCCGGTACCTGTATGCCCTTTTTTAAATAAGGAGACCAAAATTGTACACAGTACCCCAGATATGATCTCACCAATGCCCTGTACACCTGTAGCAAAACATCCCTACTTTTATATTCCATTCCCCTCGCAATAAATAACAACATTCCATTTCTTCCCAAACACTTGCTATATCTGCATACTAATATTTTGCGATTCATGTACCAGGACACCCAGATCCCTCTGTACCTCAGAGTTCTGCAATCTCTCTCCATTTAAATACTATGTTATTTTTCTATTCTTCCTGCCAAAGTGGACAAGTTCACAGCCAGAAATTTTCCTGGCCCACGCGGGCACACGGGAGTACTGGCTCAGCGCTAAATGGCGCGTGATGACATCGGGAGGGGGTCTCGCCTCATGAAATTACAGTTGACGGGCACACGAACGTCAGAAGCGCACCTGCTGTTAATTAAAGTGCCTATAGGCCATTAAAGACCCAATTGTCCCGAATTCTGAGAGGCCTGTGCAATTTTACGCTTGGTGCACGGGCAAATCAGGCAGGCGGGATTCACATTTCTTCAACTTTCTGGATCCAGGGTGGGATAAAAGGGCCAGAAGGAACAGAGAGGTGAGGAGGTTGAAGTTTCAAATTGAGCTGTGAGTCTGTGCATTACTGATTATTTAGTGAAGCATCCTGTTTATTTACATTACTTTAGGAGTCTTAAATCATTGCAGAGGCTTTCTGTAGACAAGCCCCTTCATAACATAGGTTTGAGATGGGCGTAGTTTACTCTGCAGGAGGGACTTCTTCAGATGGAGGAGGAGAGGGCAAGGAGGGAGAGGGGGCCAGTTGGCCGCAGATAGCGTAATAGAATCTGCCCTCAAGACAGAGGCACAAGGGTCGAAGGCCAGCAAGCGTTGCAAGGGGGAAGGGGCAGGAGAAGGCAGCAATACCCTGCTGGAAGAGCCCAGAGGCTGGGATCCAGCTATCTGGAGTTGACCGAGATCCAGTGTGGAAGAAGGTTCTGCCTCTTAAGGGAGACACTGACCTCAATATGTGAGATGATAGGACCCAAGATAGCTTCCAACTCGGTAGGTGAGCACCCAATGCCAGTGGCGCTGAAGCTCACAGCTGCCCTTAATTTTTATGCCTCAGGTTCATTCCAGGGAGATCTATGTGGAGATTTGTTGGAGATCTGTAGGGAGTGTCACAATTCACAGTGCACAGCTGCATCAAACTGGTGACAGATGCACTGTTCCAAAGGGTAAATACCTTTATACATTGTAAGACAGATGAGGAGAGACAGTTGGAGTGAGACAGGTGTTTTGTAACTATAGCAGGCTTTCCAAGGATTCAGGATGCCATTGATTGTATACATGTGCCCATTAAGCCACCTTTGGGAGAGCCAAGGACCTTTGTGAATCGAAAGGGCCTCCACTCTCTGAACGTCCAGTTAGTATGAGATCATCAACACGAGATCCTGCAGGTTTGTGCCAGATATCGTGGGAGCTGCCATGAGTCATATATTCTACATCATTCCCAGGTGCCAAGGCTGTTCACAGTCCCTTCATGCTTGGATAGCTGCTGCTGGGATATCCTGTCAAAAGGTGGCTAATGATATCAATCAGGATGCCTGCAGAGGAGGGGTACAGGAGCCATGCCTCCACTAGGTTCATCATTGAGAGGACAATAGGCCTCCTGAAAATGAGGTTTCACTGTCTGGGCCACTCAGGAGGATCTCTGAAATAACCTCCAGAACACATGTCCCTGGTTGTGGCTGTGTGCTGTGCCCTTCAGAATCTGGCTCTCTCAAGGGGAGAGCAGATGGAGGGTGAAGAAAATGATGTGTTTCCAGAAGCTGCTGAGGAAGAATCTAGCGCTGGCTCTGAGGAAGAACCTGCTCAGCCGCAGGGTCATGAAGATGATCCAGCAGTGAGGCTGCTCCTGGGAGCCAGGGAGACCAGGGAGGCCTTGATTCAAAGGGCTTTTGAGTAGCCCTGCAAAGTCAGGACTCCAAAGCTTTGTAAGGAGTCAATCACCTTATCGCTCGGGGCTGATGAGGCCCTCCTGACACCATCATGTCTTGTCCCTCCTTCTGAAATACACTATCCAGCCCAATTGATGAATTACAGAATTGCACGTCTGCTCTCTCACTATCAAATAAAGCACGATAAGGCCATTTGAGTTGATGTCGCATTTTAATAGTGATGTGTGACAGCTATATACAACATGGGGCAAGTGACAATGAGAAAGATTTCACCCGTGAATGCCCTTCTGTGATTATAGTGATTTAACAAACCGCTTACGAGTGCCACATCTAGGTGCTTCCCCATCGCTGGCAGCTGGATTTGGGGCAGCCTGCTGACTCTGATGCCCCCTTCAGCCTTGATGATCTTGGAAGCCGTCCTATGGTCGGCAGAGCCTGTGAGGGCCCCCTCTGGGCGGGAGAGTCCAGCACCATGGTTGGGCACTCCTCAGTCGTCACTGTCTCCTCAGATGCATCAGGCACTGGCAGAGGGGTGGAGGAGATGCTGCCATCATCAGGAATGCCCTGAGAGGAGCCCCCAGATGCCGAGCTTCAGATCATTCACCAACATGAAGATTGCTTGAACCTCCCTGCTCACCATCGCTGGACGAGCAGCTAGCAGAGTCACTATGTGCCTCATCCATCTCTCACATTGGCAGTGACCTGCTGAGGTCAATGCCAGTGTGTGGGCTCGCAGCTCTGAACAAAGCCCCAGAAACCCCTGATTGAGTTCCAGGAGCTGCCACTCTCTCTGTGGCAGAAGCTGTGCGTTCAGAGCTGAGGATCAACGGAGTGCTCACGCTCCACATGGACTCCTTCAAGACAGAGACCATGGTGCGCAGATGCTCAGGAATCTTTGCCAGATATTCACATGCACCCTGCTAGACTCCAGCATTTTCTGCCTAACGGACGACTCCAGAGGCTCATCATCTGCCTGGGGTCCAGCATTGTCCTGGTCTCCAGCAATCCTCCGATTGTCAGAGCCCTGGGGACTCTCAGCCTCCGGCAGCTCCTCAGGTAAGTGTGACGTGCCTTCCCCAGTGTGTCCTACTGTCTGTTCCAGAGTGCTCAAACCCGCTGAAGTCCCTGTATTTGAGGCAGTGCAGGATGCAGGGAGAGGATGTGACGTGGATAGACATCATCCTCCGATGTCGATGGAGGGTCTTCCGGGTCAGTCTGTGGTCTGGAGGGTGGTCCATTTGAGGGAGGGAAAATATATTTAAGTCTCCATCAGCATTTACAAATCAGAGTACATGCATTTTGTTAGCTTCTCAAATTGGAAATCTGGCTAAGCAATGACTTCTGAATGGATGAGCATAAGGTATTAATGGATTTCACCTGTCAGTCTTACAATCGTTGCCCTACATTTTCTCATAGCGTTCCCCAATCTCTTCTTTGCCCACTGGACTCTTACCCTCCCCTGAAACCCCTGCCTCTTTGTGACCAGTAGATGTCGCTCCACGCTCGCATGCCATTTCCAGGTTCCACTCCTCCACCAGAGTTCGCACTGTCAGATTCAGGACACCACCATCAGTTTGTCTTCGCTCCTGGGCATTGTGACTTCTCTTCTCCTGTAAGGACAACAGTACTTTCATGGCTCTCCCTCTACATGCTGGAACATTCCATCCTCCTTTCCAAAGTTGCTGCTTTAGGTGCCCAGCATATTGCCGGTCTTCCCCCTTCCATACATGCCTGCCATCCTGTCTACTCACATGCAGTCTTTAAGGGCACAGGAAGATGTAGCAACCTGAGCTCGGGGCTTTACATCCGAGAGCCCCATCAAGTGCAGGCACACACATAAAGATTTCTTCAAGATTACATGGGGTCTAAAATCTCACCCTCACAGAGTGGCAGAAGACATTGACCCTCTTCCGACTCCGCATCCAGATCCTTCAGACTACCCACAGCCCCTGACTAGAGATGCCAGCTCTGACCAAGCCCTCTTCGTTAGGCGTAGAGGCCTCCTCTTGCTACCTTCCAGCAGTAATATCTTCCGTTGATCGCTCACAGCCTCCAATAGGACCCACAGGCAGCCTCTGAGAAGCTGGGGGGCTGATTGGCTTCAGTCACTTCCACTCTGTTTGGCATAGCTTCCGGCTGTGAGGACATTGGAATGTCCTTGGCAAACTTTCCTGCTCACTTTCTGACCTCAGTTGTCACTGTCTCTTTAAAGTTAACAAAAGTTCTTTCCCACAGTTCCTCCACGCATACAAGCCTTCATGCAGCTGCTTTCAAACCCACCCCCCCGGCTGCAGCTGCACACATTCAGTCTACCCTCCTCCCCCAACCCCCTCCCCCCGGCAGTGCTGGCCCTCTCTCAGCATGGGTTTTGCGCTGGCCGGCTATTAATTGGCCAGCGAGCGCATAATCGCTCTCAGGTGCTAATCACGGGCGGGAGCTGATTTCACATCCGCTTCCAGTCCCGCCAAGCGTGCTTGCACACCAGGCTGAAGGTTCAGACCCACATTTTCCCACATTATGTTCCATCTGCAAAATTATTGTCCATTCACTTAACCCATCTATATCTGTTTACAGACTCCTTATGTTCTCTTCACAACTTACTTTCCTACCTTTCTTTGTGTCATCAGCAAATTTAGCAAATATATATTTGGTCCTTTCATCCAAGTCATTGAAAAAGATTGTAACTGGTTGAGTTCGCAATAGTTGAGCACTGATCCCTGTGGCACTCGAACAACCTGAAAGTGACCCATTTATGCCTACTCTCTACTTCCTGTTAGCTAACCAATCCTCTATCCATGCTAATATGTTACCCCCTACATCGTGAGCTGTTATTTTGTGTAGTAGCCTTTGATGTGACACCTTGTCAAATGCTTTTGGAAATCCACGTACACCACATCTACAGGCTCCTCTTTGTCCACTGTCATGATAATGAAGGAAAAAATACCAAATTGTATCCGGAAATATTGCACTTTAAAAAATAAGACCTGAGTTTTAAAATGCATACAGACCACTGGCTGGAATGCTGCAGGGTGACTCCCTAAGAGGTAATTGAACCCCACCCTGTTGCCAGACAAGGTACTTCTAAAGACATCCAGAAGCTAATTTCTCCCTCCGGTAGGGACAATGGGACATAATGGGAGTCAAGTATCATCTCATCAAGAAATCTTGTGAGCAACGCCCAGACAGATTTGTGAATTTGCTTCCCACTTGGAATATACAAAGAAGGGGTTAAAAGTGAACTGAGAAGCTGTCCCGGTGTCTGTCTCTTGGTGGGTGTTCTGAGACAGAGCAAGTGCTGGAAGTTTGACTCAGAAGTAACAGTCACACACAGTACCCCTACAAATCACCATTTTGCAGGTATCCTGATCTCTCTCCCTCTCAAACAAATTCAACTCTACTGGAACCTTGAAACCAACTATTCATCCACCAGAGTCAGTTCTACTGGAATCTTGAATCGCATTGGCTGCAACGCTCAACACCTACTCCCCATGAGTCAAGGACTGTTCTGTATACCTTTTTCTGTATATATATATATATATATATACATAAATATTCACTTCAAGCTAAATTCTTAATTTTAACCTGTATGAACGTACATGCATGCGTTTTATCCTTTCTTGCCTTTAGTAGTCAATAAACTTACTCTTATCTAAGCAAGTCTGAGCAAATTGGCTCCTTCAAAACCAGAACGATTGGGTCTGGGAAAAAGGTATCTGCGAAAGGGATCCTTTTTAGATTAAATCTTGTTGTAACCAACAGAAGTTGGGGGAGGGTCTGAAGGAAGACAGGGAGCCAGTTCATCCCTCCTCACCTGGGGCATAACAGCTTGGAGGTGTCCCAGCCAGATGGTGACAAATTGAGGGAAAAAAACAAAAAGCTAAAAGCTACTGCGGATGCTGGAAATCCAAAACAAAAACAGAATTACCTGGAAAAACTCAGCAGGTCTGGCAGCATCGGTGGAGAAGAAAAGAGCTGACATTTCGAGTCCTCATGACCCTTCAACAGAACTGAAGTATAGTTAGGAAAGAGGTGAAATATAAGCTGGTTTAAGGTGGGGGGCGGGGGGAGAGAAGTTGAGGGTGGGGTGGTTGTGGGGACAAGCAAGCAGTGATAGGAGCAAATAATCAAAAGATGTCACAGACAAAAGGATCAAAGGGGTGTTGAAGGTGGTGATATTATCTAAGAAAAGTGCTAATTAAGAATGGATGGCAGGATACTCAAGGTACAGCTCTAGTGGGAGTGGGGTGGAAAGACTAACAAGGTATTAGTTGTAGATTTAAAAATAATGAAAATAGGTGGGAAAAGAAGAATCTATATAAATTTTAAAATATTAAAAAAAAGGTGGGGGGAGGGGGAAGAAACGGGGTGGGGATGGTGGGAGGGGGAGTTTAAGATCTAAAGTTGTTGAATTCAATATTCAGCCCCGAAGGCTGTAAAGTGCCTAGTCGGAAGATGAGGTGCTGTTCCTCCAGTTTGCGTTGGGCTTCACTGGAACAATGCAGCAAGCTAAGGACAGACATGTGGGCAAGAGAGCAGGGTGGAGTGTTAAAATGGCAAGCGACAGGGAGGTTTGGGTCTTTCTTGCGGACAGACCGCAGGTGTTCTGCAAAGCGGTCGCCCAGTTTGCATTTGGTCTCTCCAATGTAGAGGAGACCGCATTGGGAGCAACGAATGCAGTAGACTAAGTTAGGGGAAATGCAAGTGAAATGCTGCTTCACTTGAAAGGAGTGTTTGGGCCCTTGGACGGTGAGGAGAGAGGAAGTGAAGGGGCAGGTCATGCTGGAGTTGGCGGAAATGGCGGAGGATGATCCTTTGAATGCGGAGGCTGGTGGGGTGATAAGTGAGGACAAGGGGGACCCTATCATGTTTCTGGGAGGGAGGAGAAGGCATGAGGGCGGATGCGCGGGATATGGGCCGGACACGGTTGAGTGCCCTGTCAACGTCCGTGGGTGGAAAACCTCGGTTAAGGAAGAAGGAGGACATGTCAGAGGAGCTGTTTTTGAAGGTAGCTTCATCAGAACAGATGCGACGGAGGCGAAGGAACTGAGAGAATGGGATGGAGTCCTTACAGGAAGCGGGGTGTGAGGAGCTGTAGTCGAGGTAGCTGTGGGAGTCGGTAGGCTTGTAATGGATATTGGTGGACAGTCTATCATCAGAAATTGAGACAGAGAGGTCAAGGAAGGGAAGAGAAGTGTCAGAGATGGACCATGTGAAAATGATGGAGGGGTGGAGATTGGAAGCAAAATTAATAAATTTTTCCAGGTCCCGACGAGAGCATGAAGCAGCACCGAAGTAATCATCGATGTACCGGAGAAAGAGTTGTGGGAGGGGGCCGGA
The DNA here is from genome assembly GCF_964194155.1 of Cetorhinus maximus. NCBI lineage: Eukaryota > Metazoa > Chordata > Chondrichthyes > Lamniformes > Cetorhinidae > Cetorhinus > Cetorhinus maximus. The sequence goes on from NC_135899.1 coordinate 43,195,015, forward strand.
GTAGGACTGGAACAAGGAATGTTCCACATACCCCATAAAGAGACAGGCATAGCTGGGACCCATGCGGGTACCCATAGCCACACCTTTTATTTGGAGGAAGTGAGAGGAGTTAAAGGAGAAATTGTTCAGTGTGAGAACAAGTTCAGCCAGACGGAGGAGAGTAGTGGTGGAAGGGGATTGTTCAGGCCTCTGTTCAAGGAAGAAGCTAAGGGCCCTCAGACCATCCTGGTGGGGGATGGAGGTGTAGAGGGATTGGACATCCATGGTGAAGAGGAAGCGGTTGGGGCCAGGGAACTGGAAATTGTTGATGTGACGTAAGGTGTCAGAGGAATCACGGATGTAGGTGGGAAGGGACTGGACAAGGGGAGAGAGAAGGGAGTCAAGATAACGAGAAATGAGTTCCGTGGGGCAGGAACAGGCTGACACGATCGGTCTGCCAGGACAGTTCTGTTTGTGGATTTTGGGTAGGAGGTAGAAGCGGGCCGTCCGAGGTTGGGCGACTATCAAGTTGGAAGCTGTGGGAGGAAGATCTCCAGAGGAGATGAGGTCAGTGACAGTCCTGGAAACAATGGCTTGATGTTCTGTGGTGGGGTCATGGTCCAGGGAGAGGTAGGAGGAAATGTCTGCAAGTTGACGCTCAGCCTCCGCGAGGTAGAGGTCAATGCGCCAGACAACAACAGTACCACCCTTGTCAGCGGGTTTGATGACCCGAGAGAACCTGAGAGAATGGAGTGCAGTGAGTTAAGAGAGAGACAGATTAGAATGGGTGAGAGGAGCAGAGAAATTGAGACGGCTAATGTCACGCCGACAGTTCTCAATGAAAAGATCAAGAGAAAGTAAGAATCCAGAGGGAGGGGTCCAAGTGGAGGGAGAATATTGGAGGTGGGTAAAAGGATCCGTTGAACGGGGAGAGGACTCCTGCCCAAAGAAGTGAGCACGGAGACGAAGACGGCGGAAGAAGAGTTCAGCATCATGCCGAGCCCGAAATTCATTGAGATGAGGGCGTAAGGGTATGAAACTAAGTCCTTTGCTGGGCACAGAACGTTCAGCATCGGAGAGGGTAAGGTCAGGGGGTATAATGAATACGCGGCTGGGGCTGGGATTGGAAGATGGGATGGGGACGGAGGGACAAGCAGGCATGGAGGGTCCCAGATGGGTGTTGGTGTCGATGAGTTGTTGGAGCTTGTGTTCCTTAGCACTTGAGAGAAAGAGAAAAAGTTTCTTGTTGAGGCGTCGGATGAGGCGAAGAATAAAATGAAACTGGGGGCACGCGCAGCTTTGAAAAAGGGTGTGGCGGTGCTGCTGGAGGGAGAGGTCGAGTGTGTTCATATGGCGGCGCATGGCACTGAGTGTGGATCTCAGGTCTCGTCTGGATCAACAACTTGGGGGAACATCACCTCCGGGTCGTTCGTAACAAATTGGAGTGCTTGTCCGGGATTTGAACAAATTGGGGGCTCAGAGTCTGGAATTTTTTTTTCCCACAGACAAAACAAACAAATTAGAGTGGGGAAAGTAAATTGTCCTTTTGAAATCAATTTTTTAGAAACTGCAAAACGACTTTCTTGAAGTGTTAAAATGTCCACTTTTGGTGCCAGTACCTTTCTAGCAGAACCAGAAACAGTTACTTTTGAGGATCTAAAAGTTCTGTCCCTCAAACAGTTAAAAGAGTTGGCGAGATGTTTTGGATTAGAAGTTCAGCTAAAAGCCAGAAAACCTGAAATTTTAAAAGGGGCGACCAATGGTCTACATGTGGAAATTCAGGACGATGAAACGGATAGCATAGCAGTGGAGAGATTAAAATTGGAGAAGCAAAATTACAACTTCAGCAGAGAGAAACGGAAAGGGAATTTCAGGAAAGGGTGCGAAGGGAAGAGAGAGAATTTCAGGAGAGGAAAGGCAGTTCCAACAAAAACAGCTTGAATTGAGGAGCAGGCATCCCACTGGGTCCCTTGAAGACACCATTAGCTCAGGTTTAAGGATTGAGGCATCTCGGTTCGCTCATTTAATCCCTAAGTTTGCTGAAGCAGAGGTGGAAGCCTTTTTTAATATCTTTCAAGCAGTTAAAGTGGCCAGTCCACCAGTGCTCCCTATTACTGCAGAGTAAGCTTTCAGGGAAAGCTCACAAGGTTTACTCCCTCCTGCCTGAGGAAAGTGTCACTGACTGTGAGGCAGTAAAAAGGGCTATTTTGTGTGCGTACCAGTTAGTGCCAGGGGCGTACTGTCAGAAATTCCCTACCCTCAGGAAACGGCCTGACCAGATATACCTGGAATTTGAAAGGCTGAAGCAACTTGCTCTGACCAGTGGGTGGGGTAACTTAAAACAGAAGCCACTTACAGAAACCTCGGTGAAATAATTCCCCTGGAGGAGTGTAAAACCTCCAATAAGAACACACCTAGAAGCACAGGGGGTCACAGGGGTCAGGCAGGCAGCCACACTGGCCAATAATTATGAGTTGATTCACAAACCCTTGTTCCAGAAGAGACCCTCCCCTAGTCACCCCCAACCAAATGGGAAGGATAGAGGGAGGAAGAGTGACAGGAAACTGAGCACCCATGGGAGAGGGGAAAATGCTGGGGGCCCTCCTCAGGACAGAAAGAGTGGTGCTGAGATGAAAAGTGAAGCCAAGGAGTCTATGTTTTAACTGCCAGAAGGTAGGGCACCTCCGGGCCAACTGCTGGAGGCTACCAGAAAAGCCAGGGGGGCTTACCTTGGCATGTACATCCCTTGCAGAGAATGGGCTCAGCCAGAGAGCATAGCAAACCAGGCTATGGCTCTGACTGCAGTTGCGAATCCCTGTGAGGGCAACTCCTGAGAGTGTGGATGAGGTTAAACCGAATCCCTGAGGCTTACCGGGATTTTGTATCCGAAGAAAAGGTGGCCACATTTCCTCAGGGTGAGGCAAGTAAGACTGTGATAATACTGAGGGATACAGGAGCCAGCCAAACTCTACTGCTGGGAAAAGGCATGACCTTCCACCAGAGAGTGCAGTAAGTGCCAAGGTGCTGGTAAAGGGGATTGAAGCAGGGTATATGCCCATTCCCCTATACCGGGTCCACCTGGAGTGTGACCTTGTATCAGGGCCTGTGACCGTGGGAGTCGCCCCCAGTTTGCCTGTGGACGGGGTCGACTTGCTCTTTGGCAATGACCTGGTGGGATCAAAGGTAATAGCACCCCCAGTGGTCTCAGGGAAGCCCATTGAGGTTAAGGAGACCAAACAGCTGCAGGGGGAAGTGCTGGGCATTTCCCCTGACTGTGTGGTAACCCGGTCTATGATCCGACGAGCTCCAACAGGGGAAGCTGAAGTGGCACTGCAGACAGAAGAGCCTCCGGTCTGGTTATCTGAAACCTTTCTCGGGAGTCTAGAAGACCCTAAGGCGGTGATAAATATATCTTCCTTGGCAGCGGCCCAGCAAGCTGACTCACAGTTAAAAATGTTAGCTCAGACTGCTCACAATGAGGATAATTTTCAAGTGCCCTGCTATAACCTCCTTAATAATTTCCCCTATGATAGATGTTAAGCTAACTGGCCTGAGTTTCCTGCTTTCTCTCTCCCTCCTTTCTTGAATAGGTATGGGCAAAATGGTCAAATGGGCGGATAAGAGGAAGATGGAATTTAACCCTGAAAAGTGTGAGGTGATACACTTTGGAAGGAGTAATTTGACAAGGAAGTATTCAATGAACGGCATGACACTAGGAAGTTCTGAGGAACAAAGGGACCTTGGCGTGTGTGTCCATAGATCTCTGAAGGCAGAGGGGCATGTTAGTGGGGTGGTGAAAAAGGCATATGGGGCACTTGGCTTTATCAATCGAGGCATAGATTACAAAAGTAGGAAGGTCATGTTGGAGTTGGTGAGGCCTTGGTGAGGCCACAGCTGGAGTACTGTGTGCAGTTCTGGTCACCACATTATAGGAAGGATATGATTGCACTGGAGGGGGTGCAGAGGAGATTCACCAGGATGTTGCCTGGGATGAAACATTTAAGTTATGAAGAGAGGTTGGATAGATTTGGGTTGTTTTCGTTGGAGCAGAGAAGACTGAGGGGTGACCTGATCGAGGTGTACGAGATTAAGAGGGGCATGGACAGGGTGGATAGGGAGCAGCTGTTCCCCTTAGTTGAAGGGTCAGTCACGAGGGGACTTAAATTCAAGGTGAGGGGCAGGAGGTTTAGGGGGGATGTGAGGAAAAACCTTTTTACCCAGAGGGTGGTGACAGTCTGGAATGCGCTGCCTGGGAGGATGGTGGAGGCGGGTTGCCTCACATCCTTTAAAAAGTACCTGGATGAGCACTTGGCACGTCACAACATTCAAGGTTATGGACCAAGTGCTGGTAAATGGGATTAGGTAGGTAGGTCAGGTGTTTCTCACGTGGTGGTGCAGACTCAATGGGCCGAAGGGCCTCTTCTGCACTGTGATTCTGTGAATAGAGGAGTCACATTTGTTATTTTCCAATCTGATGGGACCTTCTCAGAATCTAGGGAATTTTGTAAAATTAAAACCAATGTACCTATTATCTCAGCAGCCACTTCTTTTAAGGCTAGGATGAAGCCTATCAGGACATGGGCGCTTGTTATTCGTAGCTTTTAGTTCTAATAATTTTGTCAGTATCTTTTCCCTGGTGATTGTCATTGTTTGAAATTCCTCCCTGCCTTTCAGCTCCTGCTTTACAATTATTTCTGGAATATTATTTCTCTCCTCTACAGCAGGCTTCTCCAGCCTATTCGCTCAGCGGGGCACATTGCCATTTTTTTCTCACTCGAAAGGCTGATGAGCAAATTTTGGAAAGATAAGGTTTGACACAACAATAAATTGTTAAGTTAAAAATAGTAATTAATAAAAATGACCAGTGTGTGAGGGGGTCACACTGTTTATGTCCAGCTCACTCACTCACTCTCACCCACTGTGAGTGGGTGTGTGTCTGTGTTGGTGTGTGGTGCTCAGAGTGAGTGAGAAATCCGAGACTGGGAGTAAGGTAGACAGTCACTCACTCACTCCCTCACACTCACTCTCTCACTCCAACACACACACACACACTCTCTCTCTCTCTCTCACTTCCTCATTCCCAATCCACTCACTCACTCTCTGGGGCTCTCCGGGCCCACCAAAACTTCACCCTGTCTGGGCCTGGCCCACCATACTTTAGTTGCCTGGGCTCCAGCCTCACTTTACCTTCTCTCCCCGGGCTCCAGCCTCGCTTTATCTTCACTCCCCGGGGTCCACTCCCTGGACTTTGGCAGTCCTCAGCACACTCACCGCCACCGGTGTTTGCTGCTCCTCCAACCTGAGGCTGTTTCTCTTCCTTATTTGTTACTCATAGGGTAACTGTTGAGGTATCAGCAGCAAATGCAGGAAAGGAACGGCCTGTGATTGGAGGAGTAGCCCCTTGCAAAATCTTGAATTCCAGTTAGCTGCATTTTGAACTTATTGGTCTGTCTTACTGGCTATTGAACTCCATGGGTTTGGATCCATGGGCCACAGGCCACCAGTTAGACAAGCCTGCTCTACAGTGAAGATAGACACAAAAAAATTGTTCAATTTATCTGCCATTTCCTCATTTTCCATTATTAATTCCCCAGACTCACTCTCTAGAGGACCAATGCTCACTTTACTTACTCTTTTCCTTTTTAAATACCTGCAGAAACTCTCACTATTTGTTTTTATATTTCTAGCTAGCTTTCCTAGCTTACTCGAATTTCTCCATCTTTATTATTCTTTTAGTCATTCTTTGCTGGATTTTACATTCTGTCCAATCATCTGACCTGCTACTAATCTTCACACAATTGTATGTTTTTTATTTCAATTTGACGCTATCTTTAACTTCCTCAATTAGCCACGAATGATTCAGGGAAGGGAAGGACAGGTTGGAGGAGCAGTTAGGAGATCAAGTCCAAAGCCTGTGGTTCTAGGTTTTTGTGTGGGGGCAGAGGGGAACTCCTACTCCTCCTGGTCAAAAGAACACTTTTACTAAAAAAGAGACATAACTTCTCAGCTCTCTCTGTGTGTACCCACTGCCTGGACGCAACTTAATGAAGACTCTAGTGGAGGAAATCAGGGCAGGCGGGCTGAGTTCATCAGGTGGGAGGAAAATGTTGAAATCCTGACAGTGGGTTGAGATGCAGAGATTAAGTCAGTGATGTGGTGGCGGCGAATCGCACCTCACACCGCCCCCTGGTGGGCTCCTACTTGTACTACATTTGCATGCCACAAATACTCATATTAAAACTTTTTGAAATTAATTCCTACCTTCAAGATAAAGTCAATGGCACACCCGCACTTCATGGCACCCAGTCCACATTCATCTAAAGGTGCCATACACTAGTCAACTTTGTGCAGTTGTTTCTGAGGTCAACGGTTTTCTTTGTTGAATTTGTGACACAAGAGAGGGGGACAGGAGAATGGGAGCTTGGATGGGCATCAGAACCAGTAAAGGCAAGTCAGGGGAAGGGTGGGTAGGGGGTTTAGGCGGGGGCACAAAGGAATGGAAGAGACCTCCGAGGGAGGAAAAAGGCTGGGATCGGGGCAGGGAGGAGTGGAAGAAGGCTCTGAGAGGACACAGGGTGAGGCCAGGCCATGGAAGTGCTCGGTGGGAAGGGCCCTGTTTCTTGGGTGTGATTGAGGTTGGGTGGAGGGGGGCGGGGGTATCCAGTCAGTGTACAGAAAAAAAATTCTAGGGGAGATGGAAGCAAAGTGGCAATGTGACTGGACTAGTAATCCAGAGGCCCAGGCTAATACTCTGGGGACACGGGTTCAAATCCCAGCCTGGCAGCTGGTGGAACTTAAATTCCACAATAAAACCTGGAATTGAAAGCAAGTCTTGGTAATGGTGACCATGGAACTATCATTGGTTGTTATAAAAACCCATCTGGTTCACAGGAAATCTGCTGTCTTTACCTGGTCGGGCCTGCATGTGATTCCAGACCCACAGCAATGTGGTTGACTCTTAACTGCCCTCTGAAATGGCCTAGTAAGCCATTTAGCTCAAGGGCAATTGGGAATGGAAAACAAATGCTAGCCCACATCCCATGGAAGAATAAATTTTTAAAAATGAGGTGTCTAAATAGTGGGGTCAGTGCTGTCCACATGTGTGTAAAACTCGGTGCTGGCTGGCAGAGGGGATGTGGGCGGGGGTGGGAAGGGAGATTGGTGCCATAGGGGGACGGGTGGAGGGTCATGGGGTGCAAAGTGATGGGTCACTTGCACACTGTAGCTGGCCATTTTCAAAATCTCCCTTGTAGTCGTCAGGAGTGCAGATCCAAATGGGAGGAGGTCAATGTGGGGTAGATGGACAATGGGAGGAGTAGAAAATCTCACTGCTGCTGTATAGACAAAACCCAGGGACACACAGGTTCTCCTATCACTGTTTGTCTTTTTCACAGAGTTCACCTGGTGGAATACCTACAGGGTCTCATACACTCAATATTCCCACAACCTTGGGAGCAGGAGGAATGGACTCAACAACTCCTCTGGTGCTACCTGCTGTTGGCCTTGCGGTCTGAGTTTTTTTTTATTCATTCATGGGATGTGGGCTTCGCTGGCTGGGCCAGTATTTATTTCCCATCCCTAGTTGCCCTTGAGAAGGTGGTGGCGAGCTGCCTTCTTGAACCGCTGCAGTCCATGTGATGTAGATACACTCACAGTGCTGGTAGGAAGGGAATTCCAGGATTTGACGCAGTGACAGTGAAAGGAATGGTGATATAGTTCAAAGTCAGGATGGTGAGTGACTTGGAGGGGAGCTTCTAGGTGATGGTGTTCCCACGTGTCTCTGCCCATGTCCTTCTAGGCAGTAGTGGTCGTGGGTTTGGAAGGTGCTGTTGAAGGAGCCTTGGTGAATTCCTGCAGTGCATCTTGTAGATGGTACACACTGCTGTCACTGTGCGTCGGTGGTGGAGGGAGTGAATGTTTGTGGATGTAGTGGCAAGCAGCCTGCATGATTGAATCCACAAGGCCAACAGCAGGCAGCACCAGAGGAGGAGGGCGGTCAGGGGGCAGATATCCAGGGATGGATAAAGTCATTTGCGTGGCAGCGCATCTTCAGGGTGCAGACAAACCACCACCAGACATTCGAGAGGCAATTCCAGGGAAGCCTAACGATATCCCGGGAAGCAGTCACGGAATCTTCCGGATTCTGCAGCAAGACTTGCAGCCATACCGCTTTGGTGGCAATTTCGTGGCAGAGGCCCCAGAAGTGAGTGCAACAGTCAATATTTTCACCTTGGCTGCTTCCAGGGAAATAAAAGCCAATATTGAAGTGCTAACACTGAGGTCAATGGACATCCCACTGAATTCAAATTGGACAGAGGAGCTGAAGTCTCAGTTTTATCTTAGAGGTTCATGGTTGAACAAAATAACCCTGCAGCCTTCCTCTATTCAAATCCAAGGTCCAGGAGGAATTTAAGCTAAACGTTTAAGATCAGCTTGATGCAATACTAAGGATGGAATTTTCTGGCCCTGTTGCGGTGGGTAGTGGGGCCCGCAAATGTGGCGAGCCATTTAAACATCCACTCACTTCGGCGGGACTGGAAGATTCCGCCAGTGGGAGGGGCTGGAAAATTCCGGCCTGGAGTACAAGATAGGAAAATTCCTGAAACGTTACACATTATTCAGATTCAAGAATGCTCCTTGTTGGGCAGAAAAGCTTGCATAGATCTGAACCTGCTCATTAAAGTTGGTGAAGTCAATCAACAAACAGAAGATAGTGAATTTAGAAGGGAATTCCCCACACTCTTCAAAGGCTTGTGTACCACATCATGATCAAGACCATTTGTCTATTCACACCAAGGAAGGTCCCATATCCACTTCTGAAAAGAGTCAGGAGTCAGATAGAGGCAATGTTGCAACAAGGGGTAATTTTGCCAGTCACTAAACCAACCAGGTGCTGCTCTGGTATTGTACCAGTCCCAAAGCCTAATGGCTCCATTCGAACCTGCATTGATCTGATACACCTGAACAAGGTGGTGGAATGAGAAATACATCCAATGGCGGCGGTAGATGAAAATTTGGCCAAACTCACAAAAATTGCAATCTTCTCCAAACTCGACACCAATAGTGGATTCTGGCAGTTACCACTGGATCGGGAGTCAAAACTCCTAACCACTTTCATAATGTCCTTTGGATGTTACTATTTTAACCGTCTGCCGTTTGGCATCACATCCACCCTGGAAATGTTCCAAAGTACAATGTCCAACATACTGGAGGGCATGGAGAGAATTGTATGCCACATGGGCAACATCTTGATCCATGGTTCAATGTAGAAAGAACATGACAAATGAGTCAGAGAAGTCTTACAAACACTGCAAGATGCTGGCTTGACACTCAATGATAAAGTTCCCAAATCATATTATACAGGCAACTGTAATCATTACAGACTCACAGGAGGTGAAAGCTATAAAGGCATTCCCGCCCCCAGGAACATCACCAACTACAAAGGTTTATGGGCATGGTCAACCAACTCGGTAAATTCCTACCTCACTTTGCCCAGTTAAATGAACCCCTCAGACCACTTTTACGACAGGACCAAGTGTGGTGCTGCACAGAGCATCAGCAGCAGCAGTTTGAACAAATTAAAATGATGCTAACATCCTCAGAGGTCCTAACCCACTACGATCCTGAACTCCCAATGATTGACATGGCATCTTCAACAGGGCTGGGAGCAGTGCTATTCCAGATCCAAACTGATGGGACAAGAAGACCTGTCTACTATGTATCCAGACCCTTAAGCGCGACTGAACAGTGCTATGCTGTCATAGGAAAAGGAGTCCTCGCAGCAATTTGGGCGTGAGAAATTCTCTGATTATGTCCTGGACCCACAGTTTAAGATTGAAATTGACCATTAGCCGCTGGTAACCTTGTTGAATATAATAGAAATCATGAAGATGGTACCCAGGATCTAGAGATTACGATTGAGACTTACGTGTTATGATGCTACCCAGAGTATGTACAGAGTAATTATCAGATTATGGCTGACACTCTGTCAAGGTACCCACCAACTACCCAATTCAGGAAGACAATATCTTCATTGAGAAAGTTGAAGCCTTCATGACCTTAACTGCTGGACACATTGAACATAAAAATAAGGATGTTATGCTTCAATTATACAGGGCATTGGTGAGATTGCACCTCGAATACCGTGTGCAGTTTTGGTCTCCTTATTTAAAGAAGATGTAAATGCATTGGGGGCGGTTCAAAGGAGGTTTACTAGATTGATACCTGGAATGAGTGGGTTGTCTTATGAGGAAAGGTTGGACAGACTAGGCTTGTTTCCACTGGAGTTTAGAAGAGTGAGGGGTGATCTGATTGGAGTATATAAGATCCTGAGCGGCCTTGACAAGGTGGACCTGGATAGGATGTTTCCTCTTGTGGGTGAGTCCAGAACTAGGGGGCACTGTTTTAAAATTAGGGGTTGCCCTTTTAGGACAGAGATGAGGAAAAATTTTTTCTCTCAGAGGGTTGTGCGACTTTGGAACTCTCTGCCTCAGAAGGTGGTGGAAACAGGATCATTGAATATTTTTAAGGCAGAGGTAGATAGATTCTTGGTAGGCAAGGGAATCAAAGGTTATTGGGGGTAGATGGGAATGTGAAAATCGAAACACAAGATCAGCCATGATCTTATTGAATGGTGGAGCAGGCTCGAGGGGCCGAATGGTCTACTCCTGTTCTTATTTCTTATGATCTTATAATAATATGGGGATAAAGATTGGGGGGGGGTGGGGGGGGAGATGCAGCATAAATGGTTAACTCTAATAATAGCTACTGAGCATGTGTGTAAGGGGCTATGTCACAGTGATGTCACTCACTGAGAAAAGGTGACTGAGAAGCATCTCAGAGAGTAGCTATAGCTAGCTATGTCCTGATGTTCTATAACCTTATAAGAAGTGAGTGTTAAAATGAAGTTAATTTGAATGAAAGACCATTTCCTCCAACAAAATCTCTTTGGAGTAAGAATCCAAGGAGTCCCGAGACAAACCCACAGTAACAGACACAGATGAAAATTAAATAAAGACTGACCTCAAACACACAACACCATTGTCTCCGAAACAATAAAGGAGATGTCTAACATTCTCCTGCAGCAGTCCATGAGGCATGCCAGTCTAGTTAGGTCTCTGACTATTCAAGTCCCTAAAAAGGAAAATGATGCACACATGAATAAAGTGGAAACAATATATTGTGCAATATTTACATGTGACAAAGTGGATTTCATAAAGCCTCGTGCCACATTTGTGCTTTCCTAAACTCTTAAATTTTCTTTTCTCACCATGACATCTTATGTGAACCTAACATCACCAGCTGAGGTGGAAGTGGAGGGTGCTGAGTTTAATGTCCCATTGTCTGCAATGACTTTAGCCTGCGTCTGCTGGAGCTCTGGGGGCTTTGAAGGGCTCTGTCTTACTGGGGGTGTCCTGCATGGCGCAGGGGCAACCTGCCCGGCCCTGCCTACTGGAGGCAATGATGTCATTGGCAGAGGGAAGATAAGAGGCCGCTCACCCTAGGGGTGTCCTAAGAGGATGCCCCCGGGACAACTGGAACGCACTCTTCTTCCCTTTGGGTGCGTAATGGTACCTCACTGACTCCCTGAGGATAAGGGGCACCTGGAGGGAGGTAAATGTGCCTTGTCCTCCTCCTATGTAGGCACTGCTGTATGGAGCCAATGGCTAGATTGACGGAGTGCAGGTTAGAACGCATATGGATCGACTCCTCAACCTGACTCTCCAATGGTGACCACCAATCTCTCCATGGAGGAAACCATGCACTCACTGAGACATGGCAGAATTCATGTCATGCATGGACTCCTCAATACTCAACACAAAGCCACGCACAACCCCTGGCATCTCTGTCATATGTTCCCCATACCTCTGCTGCATTTCTAGTAGGCTCTGCAATCAGAGGTCCCTCATCGACCTGAGGCTCATTGGGAGCCTGATCCACAACAGTCCTCCGCGTGTCTGGGACCTTGGCTATCACAGCCTCCCTTAGCTGCTGGCATGTTTCTGTGCTGTGCTCACCAGAATGTGGCCCCGATTCGAAACTCTGCTGCTCCATGGCCCGATGGGTGTAGCTGAGCTGGTGGACGGTGCGAGAGAGGCAGGTGACGGTGCATCCTCTGGGTCACTGGGGTCATCGTGCCCAGGGGTGGAGTCTTCAATTTCCAGTGACTGAAGTCTGGATTGTGGGCACCTGTAAAGTAGAACAGAGAGAAACATATTGAGGTTCCACAGAGTTCCTAAGCTCTGTACAATCCCTCACATGGCCCTGAGAGTTCATTATGGCAGCACCAGTTGGGTGCATTCTCACTCTGCTGCCTTACCACTCCAGCCTCATTGTCAGCAACATATTAACCTCGCTGTTTCCCAGCAATCTGGAGGTCTTCATTCTCAACAGGGGTGAGGACCTTGAGATCGGGTACGTTTCTGCCCATCCTCACTCTTTCTTTCTAGCTATGGGTCTTGTTTTTATATGTTTTCACGGGATGTGGGCTTCGCTGGCCGGGCCAGCATTTATTGCCCATCCCCAATTGCTCTTGAGAAGGTGGTGGTGAGCTGCCTTCTTGAATTGCTGCAGTCTATGTGGTGTAGATACTCCCACAGTGCTGTTAGGAAGGGATACCAGCATTTTGACCCAGCGACAGTGGCCCACTTGTCCTTCAGGGTAAAGTGGAGATTTAGTGACTTAACAAATGCCAGTTGAGTTATTTGCCTGCACACATCCCCATCGTATACTGGCCTGATCTGTTAGTTTGTGTGCAATCGCTCACTCAAGCCAAACTGTCACACGCTTTGGCCATGGGGTCCTGAGGTTGATCATGCATTCACCTGCCTACTCTAGCCTAATCAAAAACAGAATTACCTGGAAAAACTCAGCAGGTCTGGCAGCATCGGTGGAGAAGAAATCAGTTGACGTTTCGAGTCCTCACGACCCTTCGGCAGAACTGAAGTATAGTTAGGAGAGAGGTGAAATATAAGCTGGTCTAAGGTGGGGGGCGGGGGGAGAGAGAAGTTGAGGGTGGGGTGGTTGTAGGGACAAGCAAGCAGTGATAGGAGCAGATAATCAAAAGATGTCACAGACAAAAGGATCAAAGGGGTGTTGAAGGTGGTGATATTATCTAAGAAAAGTGCTAATTAAGAATGGATGGCAGGATACTCAAGGTACAGCTCTAGTGGGGGTGGGGTGGAAAGACTGACAAAGTATTAGTTGTAGATTTAAAAATAATGGAAATTATTCAAAGGGAAGAAGAGTGCGTTCCAGTAGCCCCGGGGGCATCCTCTTAGGACACCCCCAGGGTGAGCGGCCTCTCATCTTCCCTCTGCCAATGACGTCATTGCCTCCAGTAGGCAGGGACCAGGGACCACAGACCTGCTGAGTTTTTCCAGGTAATTCTGTTTTTGTTTTGGATTTCCAGCATCCGCAGTAGCTTTTAGCTTTTTGTTTTTACTCTAGCCTAATGCCTACCTGAGAGACAATCCCACACCACTGTGCCACCTATCCAGGTGAATCAAAGGAGGTCATTGATCCTTTTCTGGCCCAGCGCCCATGATCTTGGGTGGACCCCACAGTTGCTAATCTCCTCTATTATCTCTGCCCAGGCCACATTGAGCAGGTGGGATTGTCTCCTGTTACCATCGATTGGGAAGACCACCTCCCCTATTCCCTGACGGACTGACGGATAGAGCCTCACTGCTCGTCCAGACGGAGCCTCACTGCTCGTCCAGACGGAGCCTTACTGCTCGTCCAGACGGAGCCTCACTGCCCGTCCAGATGGAGCCTCACTGCCTGTCCAGACGGAGCCTCACTGCTCGTCCAGATGGAGCCTCACTGCTCATACGGACGGAGCCTCCCTGCTCATACGGATAGCTATTTTATAGCCTGCCTGCACCTGCTGAACTACCACCTGATGGGGATCCTCCAATGGAAACCCTCCCCCGCCACGCATTTACATGAGCTTCACATGTCCACTCCGGCCCTTTACATTTTCGTACGAATCATGTGGGCTCCCAGAATAAAAGTGGAAGTGTTAACAACCCCACCCCACTCCACATACCCCATTCTGATGCAGCATTGGCCCTTAAGGTTTCTGCCTTTACTGGAGCCTGCCCACCCCTGGTGAAAACTACCTCAAGTGCTGATCACTCGGTGCTAGTAATGGCTCAATAGGCAGCCTTCTTGCGTCTGTTTTGGAAGATTTGGGGTTCAAGTCCCACTCCAGAAACATGAGCACAAAAATTAAGGTTGACATTTCGCTCAGGGTAATTATCCCTGGTATCTAGACTAATATTTATCCCTCAACCAACATCACAAAAACAGATGACCTGATCATCACCACATTATTGTTTGTGGGAGTTTGATACGTACAAATTGGCTGCCGGGTGTCCTATGTTACAACAGTGACTACACTCCAAAATTACTTCATTGCCTGGAGAGCATTTTGGGACATCCTGAGGTCTTGTTAAATGCTATATAAATGCAAGTCTTTTCTTTATTTTCATTGTCTATGAAGAAATCTGAAATCTGTCCACAAATACCCGAAACCCCCTCCTGTCCTGGCAGACTGTGATATTGATATCCACCTTCTGGATGAACCTTTCCTGTACATTTCAGTTTCTGCTATACTTTATGTAAGATCCCTTCCAACATCTCTTTATAAGTCATGAGGAGCCACAGCTTCTCCATCTTTCCTTCAAACTCAAATCTTTGATGCTAAGGCCCAGCATCAAATCCTGGGCACTTCACTCAGTATGTCCAACCACCCTGAAAAAATGTCTGTTACTTTGTCCCATTCAGCCAATTCATTACAGAAGAGCGACAGAAATAGGAGCAGGAGTAGGCCATTTGGCCCTTCGAGCCTGCTCCGCTATTCAATAAGTTCATGGCTGATCATCTACTTTAGCTTCATTTTACAGCACTATCCCCACAACCCTTAACCCCTTAATCCCCTTAGCATCCAAAGATCTATCAATTTCTGCCTTGAATATACTCAACGATTGAACATCACATCTCACTGCTTTTACTTTCAACCTCAGCACCAGCCATGCATGAGGAAACTTGTCAAAATCTTTTTTGGAAATCTAAGTACCACTAAGCTACATTAACTGGTTTCCTGCTGTCCGTTTGGTGTGTCCTTTCCTCAAAAAGTCAAGGAGGCTTATCAGCTGGTATAGTCACTTTCTGAAGCTGTGTAAATGTCTACTTTCAGATAGTTTTCAAGTTTGGTCCCTATTCCTGATCCCATTATGTCCCCAGTTATTGATGTTAAACTGATGATTTATCATTTTGAGTCCATTTGATTATTCTTCAAAGCTAAAGAGAAGTAAAAATGTGATGAAATTTGTACTGTTTGACAGGGGTGGGGCAGGTGAAGCTGGATAGAAGGCCAGCGATAGGTAGAGGCAAAGGAAAGATTGCCAGAGATGTCATGGACAAAAGGACAAAGGGGTGTTAATGATAGTGGTGCTGGCTAAAGGAGGTGCTGATGGTGGCATTAAGGTCAGAAAGTAGAATGTGGTAATAGCAGGACAAGGGTAAGCACTCTGGAAAGAACAACATGAACAAGTGACAGATGGTCCTTGTGGGGGTGGGATGGGGACATGGGACACTGGTGGGAAAAAGATTGAAAATAGGTTAAAAGATGGGGATAAAACAATGAATAAAAATGAAAATAAATAAAAAAATAAGTGGATAAAAAATAAAAATAAAAATGAATATTGAAAAAAGGGGATAAAAAAGGGGTGAGGATGGAGGAGAGAGTTCATGGTCTGAAGTTGTTGAACTCAATGTTAAGTCTGGAAGGCTGTAAAGTGCCTAGTCGGAAGATGAGGTGCTGTTCCTCCAGTTTGCGCTGAGCTTCACTGGAACATTGCAGCAGGCCAAGGACGGACATGTGGGCATGAGAGCAGGATGGGGTGTTGAAATGGCAAGCGACAGGAAGGTCTGGGTCATGCTTGCAGACAGACTGAAGGTGTTCTGCAAAGCGGTCACCCAGTCTGCGTTTGGTCCCTCCAATGTAGAGGAAACCGCATTGGGAGCAGCGAATGCAGTAGACTAAATTGAGGGAAGTGCAAGTGAAGCGCTACTTCACCTGAAAGGAGTGTTTGGGCCCTTGGATGGTGAGGAGGGAGGAGGTAAAGGGGCAGGTGTTGCACCTTCTACCATTGCATGGGAAGGTGCCGTGGGAGGAGGTTGAGGTGTAGGGGGTGATGGAGGAATGGACCAGGCTGTCCTAGAGGGAACAGTCCCTACGGAATGCCGACAGGGGGGATGAAGGGAAGATGTGTTTGGTAGTGGCATCATGCTGGAGTTGGCGGAAATGGCAGAGGATGATCCTTTGAATGCGGAGGCTGGTGGGGTGAAAAGTGAGGACAAGGGGGACCCTATCATGGTTCTGGGAGGGAGAGGAAGGTGTGAGGGCAGATGCGCGGGAGATGGGTCGGATACAGTTGAGGGCCCTGTCAACCACCGTGGGTGGAAAACCTCGGTTAAGGAAGAAGGAAGACATGTCAGAAGCATCGTTTGGGAATGCGGCATCATCGGAACAGATGCAACAGAGGTGAAGGAACTGAGAGAATGGGATGAAGTCCTTACAGGAAGCGGGGTGTGAGGAGCTATAGTCGAGGTAGCTGTGTGAGTCGATGGGCTTGTAATGAATATTGGTGGGCAGTCTAACACCAGAAATGGAGACAGAGAGGTCAAGGAAGGGAAGGGAAGTGTCGGAGATGAATCATGTGAAGGTGATAGAGGGGTGGAAATTGGAAGCAAAATTGATCAATTTTCCCAGGTCTAGACGAGAGCATGAAGCAGCACCGAAACAGTCACCAATGTACCAAAAAAGAGTTGTGAGAAGGGTCGGACTGGAACAAGGAATGTTCCACATGCCCCATAAAAAGACAGGCATAACTGGAACCCATGCAGATACCCATAGCCACATCTCTTATTTGGAGGAAGTGAGGCAAGTTCAAGGAGAAATTGTTCAGTGAGAGAACAAGTTCAGCCAGACGGAGGGGAGTGGTGGTGGATGGGGATTGTTCGGGCCTCTGTTCAAGGAAGAAGCAGAGAGCCCTCAGACCATTCCGGTGGGGGATGGAGGTGTAGAGGGGTTGGACGTCCATGGTGAAGAGGAGCCGGTTACGTCCCGGGAACTGGAAATTGTTGATATGACGTAGGGCTTCAAAGGAATCGTGGATGTAGGTGGGAAGAGACTGGACAAGGAGAGAGAGAATGGGGTCAAGATAGTGAGAAATGAGTTCCGTGGAGCAGGAACAGAGTGACATGATCGGTCTACCAGGACAGTCCTGTTTGTGGATTTTGGTTAGGAGGTAGAAGCGGGCCGTCCGAGCTTGGGAGACTGAGGTTGGAAGCTGTGGATGGAAGATCTCCAGAGCAGATGAGGTCAGTGACAGTCCTGGAAACAATGGCTTGATGTTCGGTGGTAGGGTCATGGTCCAGGGGGAGGTAGGAGGAAGCGTCTGAGAGTTGGCGCTTAGCCTCTGCAGGGTAGAGGTCAGTATGCCAGACAACAACAGCACCACCCTTGTCGGCAGGTTTATAACAAAGTCAGGGTTGGACCTGAGAGAACGGAATGCGGCAAGCTCAGAACTTGTTTTAGATTTCGAGCATCTGCAGTATTTTGCTTTAATATTAAATTGATGAGCCTTTGGTTAATGGGGTTAGATTTATCCCCTTCCTTCCTATGGAAATTAAGTTAATATGCTGGGAAATTATAATCCATTGTAGGATTTGGAGCATTAGAAGTCTCCTAAAATCTCAATGTCATTGATGTCAAATTTCTTTAGGTAGATGTTAAGTACTGGGTGGAGGACCATGGAGTACACTCATCTGCTACTTGCTCCTGTGGTGAATTCTGGCTTTGATTTTGAAACTCAAGTCTCCAGGCAGTTCCACTCAGTTCATTAGATTGAAGCCTGGAACTTGGACCAGAGCTGCTGCCAATGAGCTAAGGTCCTATGTGGACATGGAGGCGAGGGCAAATCATGGAGGGTGGAGATCCAGAGTTATCCCAGGTTATTCAATTATTCAAGGCTTAGATTTTTGGGGTCTTTTACATCACCTCTGGAACTGATCAGAGTGAACACAGCACGGGGCATGAGCAGTTCTGACCTAAAATGGCATTCAAAGTCTTATTTCTGCCATGGGGCCCCAGTTTCCATATTGGTCTATTGCCAGAATCCGGTAGCTGTTTTAAATATCCACTGGTGGGCCCTTTTAAAATGGCGCTAGTTAGTTTGTGTTAATGGGGCAGTTAGGCCATTGACAGCATCTTGAGGCACCATCTCATTAACACCAGGCAAAGACACTCAATATTGACTCTCTCATGTCTACAGCAATTAATCTTGACACAGCACAGCAAGTTATTTTAATGTTCCCTGGTGACTACTTCAAGGAGGCATTCAGTGAATATATCAACTATTCTCTGCTCATCCTCAGTTTTGAACCCATTAGAATCCTGTAAGACCATCCACTTGCTATTCTGCAATTGGAAGAAATTCTTTTCATATTTACCATCTTCTGCTGCACTCATCAACAGTTCCTCTTTAGTCCTCTTGTCAGGACCCTGATGTTTGCTGTAACCTTCACACTGGACCTTTCCCCTTCACCTTGAGACCGTTAAAGTTCACTTTCCATACTACAGTACAATATCTCAAAACCGGCAACCTTGGCACCAGAGCCCTGCTGGATTTTGGCTCGGGCCAGATTTTGTGTCAGGTCAAGTTGGGTTGGGTGGGGTCAAGGGTCTGTCGGAGTGCGGGAATAGAGCAGCGCACAAGCGGGTAACTAGTCTGGCACCACCCGCCCCAGTGCAGTGCCTAGCCAAATTGTCTACTTAAGTTACATTATTCTTTACTCAATTAAAATTGATGCACGGCGCATTCTAAAAATGCCCAGGTTTCAGGCAACTCCAGATGTTGGGCAGCCGGACTTGAGACACTGTAACCTGTGCAGTGAATCTGATTGTCTTGTTGAAACATTTCAAGGTTTTTTTTTGGTTGCACTGCTAGACGTGTAGATAAAATCATAGAATCATCCATCACAGGAGTTTGTTCAGCCCTTTGTGTCTGTATAGAGGCTGGTCCCACTCTTTCACCATCGCCCTGCAAATTTCTCCTTTTCAATTCTTTATACAATTCTGTTTTAAAAGTTATTATTGAATCTGCTTTCATTACCCTTTCAGGTTGCACATTCCAGATGACAACTCTGTCCGCTAAAAACAAACTCCTTATCGTGTTTCTGTTATTTGTCCTGTTTTTGGGGCCATTGAAAACTGCTTCACTTTGTGAAAACTGGCATTTCAATCAATCTGTTATAGCTTGATGCAAAAGATTTTCCTTTGATTTACCTACCATTTCTGGCTTTTTTGATGCAAATGTCACCCTATCAACACACTACATAAAGAATGTCCTGAAGGGAAGACCGATATCCAGCATTGAGGAGACACATTGGTCTTACTTTGCCTGCAGCTCAGTGGTTGGCTTCAGACCAAAGTGATCTGGTCCTGATTAGGCAGCCCGACCGAAAATAGAGTTTTGGACTGGAAGCATGGAATTCGTATTGGAAATCCTTGATTCTACATTTTGAAGGGAAGGAGGAGGAGATGGAAGAGTCTAGAACAAAGGCATCGCAGGCGATGTTTGTTCCCTACATGTAGGTACCCATTTAAGGCTCTATAGACTAAGCTAGTCTTTCTGTACATTGATGCCCTAGGAGTTTGTGCTTGCCTTTGGATGATATTGAGGTATTTAATTGCTGACCAATGACCTGTACCATCTTTCCAACAGAAGAACAACCTGGGCTGACCAGTCAGTCACTATTTGCAACAGAATCCTTCCAGTCAGAATCTGGTGATGTCTGAGTAAACCAATGCTCTATTTAGGAGGGTTGCACCATTCATATCCTTCCTAGTGGAAGCAGGGGAATATAGAGAATGAGATATCCTATTGCAGACTGCCAGAGTACCCATAGGTGCAAAGAGCAATTGATGGAATGCAGAGCGAAGCCCAATTGAAAAAACCCTCCATTCTCTGAACAGGAAAGCCTCATTTGATAATGTGCATCCAGCATGTGATGCCAATCACCTTACCCCGCACATAACTGCCCCATACCCAAGAACTGCCTCCACACATGGTTAGAGCTGCTATCCCCTGATTTGCAAAAGAAGCAAATGTGACATGAGAAAAAGCTTTTTCACACAGCGAGTGGTTCAGGCCTGGAATGCACTGCCTGGAAGTGTGGTGGTGGCAGGTTCAATCGAAGCATTCAAGAGGGCATTAGATGATTATTTGAATAAAAACAATGCGCAGGGGTACGGGGAAAAGGCAGGGCAATGGCACTAGGTTATAATGCTCATTTGGAGAGCCGGTGCAGACACGATGGGCCGAATGGCCTCCATCTGTGCCATTAGAATTCAGCGATTATGTGTATGAAACCACTATCAGGTGGTAAAGGAAGTTTAGTGGTAGCAGAGTTCTGGCTTACTCTGGACACCCCTGGGAGCTCAGTAAACCTCCTTGTACACTAACAGGACTACTTGAGTTAAAGCAAAGTCTGGGTTTGAGAACATTCCAAGTAAACAATAAGCAGGTCTTAAATTTCCACATGTGGATCCACGGTTTATCCTGGCATTTCCTTGTGCCCAAAACAGACATGCTTTAAAGTACTGCACTGTATCAGAGAGCACTCTCTCTAGAATCATTAACAGGTTAAGGCTAATGTGGGGTGACACTGAAAGTTTTGACCACCTCACTCCACATAGCTTGAAATACCCTTGGTGTTTAACTCGTCCATTTTAGCCCTGACTTCAGCCAATAACATCTAAGGATACATCTGACAAAATAGGAGTCCTTCCGAACAGCCAAACCTCTTGAGAATCTTGCTCCTTCAGACATTCTTACAGTTGTGTTTTCAAAGAGTGATGCTCCCCTCCCACCCGCTGAAGGCTGTAACCAGTATTCACTTACCCATAGCGGAGTGGCATTCCATCTCCTGACTTGTCCTGGGAGGAAACTGCATGAGGAAAAGACACGCAAGTGGAGTGGTGCAGATGGTTGGGATGGTGGGGGTTCGTTCCTGCTTTGGAGCTAATTCACCAAAACGGCTTGAAACAGGAAAGCCTTCCATTCCCATCAACAAACTCCACACCTGGAGCTCAAGATTCAATGGATTATTTTCCCCTATATACCAAAACTCTTGTAAAATATTACACACGCAATTCCCCCACAGTATACTCACACACAGACACGGACACATACTCACACAGACACAAAGACACATTCACATAGACACACTCACATAGACACACACACAGATACACACTCACACAGACACTCACACACAGACACACACTCGCACAGGCTCACACAGACACACACTCACACAGACACACACACAGACACATACTCACACGCAGACACACGCTCACACAAACAGACTCAGGCTCACACAGACACAAACTCACACAGACACACACACACAGACACACACTTGCACAGGCTCACACAGACACACACTCACATAGACACACTCACACAGACACTCATACAGAAACACACTCACACCCACAGACAAACACTCACATAGATACACACAGAACCACCCACACACCCTGTCTCACACACGCACTGTCTCACACACAGAAACGCACACATATAGACACACACGCAAACACACACATTGTCGCTCACACACATGCATTGTCTCTCACACAGACACACACAAACAAACACACACACACACACACTGTCTCACACACACACATGTACTGTTTCACACATAGACTCAGGCACACACGCACTCAGAAACAGCCACATGCACTGTCTCACACACACATGCACTGTCTCACACATATACACACACATACAGACACACACTCACACCCACAAACAAACACTAACATAGACACACACAGAACCACCTATACACACTGTCTCACACACGCACTGTCTCACACACAGACATGCACACATACAAACACACACACCCCGCCACAGGCATTGTCACTTACACGCATGTACTTTCTCACACACAGACACATGTGCACACAGAAACATCCAGACACACACATACACTCACACCCACAGACAAACACTCACACAGATACACACAGAACCACCCACACACACTGTCTCACACATGCACTGTCTCACACACAGAAACACACACACATAGACACACACACACAGACATTGTCACTCACACACATGCAGACATGCGTGCACACAGAAACATCCACACAGAGTCACACATACACACACACTGTCTCACACACACGCACTGTATCTCACACAGACACACACAAACAAACACACACTGTCTCACAGGCACACATGTACTGTTTCACACATAGACTCAGACACAAACACGCACACAGAAACAGCCACATGCACTGTCTCAAATACACACATGCACAAACACACACACACACACAGAAACAGCCACACACACTGTCTCACATGCACACACACACACACAAACACACACTGTCTCACAGATACACACACATACAGACAGACACTCACATAGAAACACACGCACACAGAAACACCCACATGCACTGTCTCTCTCACTCACACACACATACACACGGACAAACAGACACGCACTCATGCACACACTGACATGCATTCACACACCCTTAAAAGGGGGGTCTTATTGTACTGAAAAACTGGTTTAAACAAAACTCCAAGCACTGTTTGCTTCAGCTGCTAATTGCGAGGTATTAATATCCAGTTCTTGCTGACACACTCTCATTAAAAAGCTTGTGTGTTTCTGGAAGCCTGTAATTTGCATTGTTTTGAGTGTCGGTTGTGTGTATAGGAATGAGAGGCTGACAGCATGAGCCAGTGATAAACCTGCCACCACTGAGCTTTGCATTGTTCTTCATGCCCCTTGGATGATCCCATTAGCCATTCGATCACTTGGGACAGGATCTTGGTTTTGACTGTCCAGAGCTGAATAATTACACTGACAGGGCTGTTTGTGTTAAAGCAAAGTCCGGGTTTGAGAACATTCCAAACAAACAATAAGCTGGTCCTAAGTTTCCAAATGTGGGTCCACAGTTTATCCTGGCATTTCCTTGTGCCAAAAACAGACATGCTTTAAAGCACTGCACTGTACCAGAGAGCACCCTGTCTATAATCACTAATATGTTAATCCCCTTTTAACATCAGAGTTTGTTTATTCATTCATGACCAAATTAATTGTGTTGTGTTTTTTATTCTTTCATGTCTGTTGGCATCTCTGGCTAGGGCATCATTTATTGTCCATCCCTAATTGCCCCTTGAGAAGGTGATGGTGAGCTGCCTTCTTGAACTGCTGCAGTCCATGTGGTGTAGGTACACCTACAGTGCTGTTAAGAAGGGAGTTCCAGAATTTTGACCCAGCGACAGTGAAGGAACGGCGATATATTTCCAAGTCAGGATGGTGAGTGGCTTGGAGGGGAACTTCCAGGTGGTGGTGTTCCCATCTATCTGCTGCCCATGTCCTTCTAGATGGTAGAGGTTGCGGATTTGGAGGGTGCTCTCGAAAGTGGCTTGGCGAGTTCCTGCAGTGCATCTTGTAAATGGTACACACTGCTGTTACTTTGGGCTGATGGTGGAGGATTGAATGTTTAAGGTGGTGGATGGGGTGCCAGTTAGAGACCAAACACTTGTGCGTTGAGGCAGAAGACATGCACATGGTTCTGAATGGGCATGGTTAAAGTCATATCTAGCACAAAGGAAGATGATTGTGGTTGTTGGAGGTCAGTCATCTCAGCTCCAGGACATCACTGCAGGAGTTCCTCAGGGTTGTGTCCTCGGCCTAACCATCTTCAGCTGCTTCATCAATGACCTTCCTTCCATCATAAGGTCAGAAGTGGGGATGTTTGACTGCACAATGTTCAGTATCATTAACAACACCTCAGATACTGAAGCAGTCCATGTCCAAGTGCAGCAAGACCTGGAAAAAATCCAGGCTTTGGCTGACAAGTGGCAAGTAACATTCATGCCACACAAGTGCCAGGCAATGACCATCTCCAACAAGAGAGAATCTAACCATCACCCCATAACATTCAATGGTATTACCATCGCTGAATCCCCTACTATCAACATCCTGGAGGTTACCATTGACCAGAAACTGAACTGGACTAGCCATATAAATACTGTGGCTACAAGAGCAGGTCAGAGTCCAGGAATCCTGCAGTGAGTAACTCACCTCCTGACTCCTCAAAGCCTGTCCATCATCTACAAGGTACAAGCCAGGAGTGTGATGGGATACTCCCCCCTTGCCTGGATGAGTGCAGCTCCCACAACGCTCAAGAAGACACCATCCAGGACAAAGCAGCCCACTTGATTCGCACCCCATCCACAAACATTCACTCCCTCCACCACTGACGCACAGTAGCAGCAGAGTGTACCATCTACAAACGGCACTGTAGGAACTCACTAAGGTTCCTTAGACAGCACCTCCCAAACCCACGACCAGTACCAGCTAGAAGGACAAGGACAGCAGACACATGAAACTTCCAGGTGGTGGTGTTCCCCCTCCAACCCATTCACCATCCTGACTTGGAAATATATCGCCATTCCTTCACTGTCGCTGGGTCAAAATCCTGGAACTCCCTCCCTAACAGCACTGTAGGTGTACCTACACCACATGGACTGCAGCGGTTCAAGAAAGCAGCTCCCCACCAACTAACCAGAGGAAAAAGGGATAGACTGTGTAATGACAGACCAGCCAGTTGAACCCTAGCAATGGGCAAATTACTGGAAAAAATTCTGAGAGAGTATAAATCGTCATTTAGAAAGACATTGATTAATCAAGGACAGTCAATATAGGTTTATTAAGGGAAGGGCGTGTCTGAATATCTTCACTGAAGTTTTTGAGGTTGTAAGGAGGGTTGTTAATACATTGGATGGGAAGAGTCTAATTTCCTTTCTTGTCAGTTGTGGCTCAGAGACAAGAGTTCTACTTACTGAGCCACAATTAACAAGGGATAGAAATCCCTCCTTATTAACTGTTGTGTACATGCTAGGCCAAAGCTGACCAGAAAGGTAAGTTGAGCCAAGCTGAGAGAGATTGTTGCACCATTCAGAGTTTAATAAGTCTGTGGAGAAAGTGCTTAACTGTAAATTCAAGGACAAATAAGAGAAGCCTGCAATCTAAACCTGCAGAAAATTGCTCAGAGGATATCCAGGGTCAAAATCCTGAACTCTCTCCCTAACAGCACTGTGGATGTACCTACACCACAGGGACTGCAGCAGTTCAAGAAAGCAGCTCACCACCACCTTCTCAGGGCAATTAAGAATGGGCAATAAATGCTGGCCTAGCCAGTGAAGCCCACATCCCATTATTGAATTTTTTAAAAAGTAGGACCAGCGAAAAGGAGCAAACACAATTGCTTTCCTCAAATAAGTCTGAAGGGTATACTAGACTAGTTCAGGAACAGGGAATGTCCTGGACTAGATCATGGATAAGGCAGGTCCGAGACTAGATCAGGGACAGGGAATGTCCTGGACTAGATCAGGGACAGCGGGTGTCCTAGGTTAGATCAGAGACAGGGGCTGTCCTAGACTAGATCAGGGATAACACATGTCCTGGACTAGATCAGGGACAGGGGGCTGGGCTGACCTAGACTGGATCAGGGACAGGGGCTGTCCTGGACTAGATCAGGGACAGCGGGTGTCCTAGGTTAGATCAGAGACAGGGGCTGTCCTAGGCTAGATCAGGGATAACACATGTCCTGGACTAGATCAGGGACAGGGGGCTGGGCTGACCTAGACTGGATCAGGGACAGGGGCTGCCCTGGACTAGATCAGGGACAGCAGGCATCCTAGACTAGATCATGGACAGCGTGTGTCCTGGACTAGATCAGAGACAGCGGGTGTCCTAGACTAGATCAGGGATAGCAGGTGTCTTAGGCTAGATCAGGGATAGCAGGTGTCCTAGGCTAGATAAGGGAACAGGGGCTGTCCTAGACTAGATCATGGACAGCGGGCATCCTAGACTAGATCAGGGATAGCGGGTGTCCTAGAGTAGGTCAGGGAACAGGGGCTGTCCTGGACTAGATCAGATACAGGGGCTTTACTAGACTCGATCACTGGCAGCGAGTGTTCTAGGCTAGATTCGGGACATGGGCTGTCCTAGACTAGATCAGCAACAGCAAGGCTGCCCTAGACTAGATCAGGGACAGGGGTTGTCCTGGACTAGGTTAGGGACAGCGGGTGTCCTAAGCTAGATGAGGGATGGGAGAATTTGACTATATCACATTCCAATCTAAGTGAGAACCTTCCGTATTAAGTGAGAAACAGACCAGTCTAACTCACGGAATCATACCTTAAAGAAAATGTCCCAGAATCCTCCATCACCACTCCAGGGTATGTCATGTCCCACTGGCAGGGCAAATCTACCAGAGGTGGGGGCACAGTGGTATACAGTCAGGAGGGAGTGGCCCTGGGAGTCCTCAACATTAACTCCAGATCCATGAAGTCTCATGGCATCAGTCAAACATGGGCAAGGAAACCTCCTGCTGATTACCACGTACCACCCTCCCTCAGCTGATGAATCAGTGCTTCTCCATGTTGAACATCACTTGGAAGAAGCACTGAGGGTGGAAAGGGTGCAGATGTACTCTGGGTGGGGGACTTCAATGTCCATCACCAAGAGTGGCTCAGTGGCTATTGAGTGACTAACTACAGACTGAGCTGGCTGAGTCCTCAAGGACACAACACTTTTAGTACCTGGACTGCATCAAAACCCAGAGTTAAGAAATAAAAGTAAGCTGACCTAATCCAGCACCTGGTCCAATTAGAATAATAATTTTGTATAAACCAGCACTAAACAGCTGATCCTAGTCAGACCAAGCTGTGCCTGACTCCTCCACACTCCTTAATTTATAAAATAGAAGCTCAGAAACCAAAATATCCAACATTTGTTCCTCCTCCTACTCAGTGGCCCAAGTTTGATCTGTGCATAAGGATTGTAATCCAACACAGCACCATCAAATGTAATATCAATTTATTTGGCAAAAAGTTCATGTGAACTTTGACCTTCTGTTTCCTGAACATAACTCTAACCTATGCTGGTGTCATTAGATGAGTGACTCTGCTGCTAAATCTTCAGGGGACAATGTACCCAACCAACAGATTCAAATTGCAGTCAGTGTTTGGAGGTATCCTGTAATGTATTTGTACTTTATAGATATAAGCTTTAAGCATCTCATATTGCAAATGGGATTGCAACAGAATAGAAAGAGCAATAGAGGCTTTCATTATTCTAAAAGTTGGAATATCCTTGACCCCAATAGTGTCGATGTGGATTGACCTGAACTTTAGCGTTTCATATTGTCTTGCTGCTTAACTTGCCTGAAAAAGTAGTTTCAATGCATGGACACGAACCCTTCAGTAATACAAGACTCTGCCTCCCTGATCCATGGAAGATGTAGATGCATGATGCTGTCCTTGTCTTCAACTTCAACGAAGCCACACAATACTTGTCACCTTACACAGTGACAAATGCAACAATTAGACATTAATACTTGGGGTACAGATCCACCACCTCCTACCTTACCAACAGAGGCAGTTGTGTGTCAGCTTGGCTCAGTTGATTGTATTTTTGCCAATGGGACAGATGGTTATGTGTTCAAACCTCAGTACAGGATTTAAATATGTGATCTAGAATGACACTCCAATGCACGATTGATTATGCGCTGCACTCTCAGAGGTGACATCCTTTTGAGTGGGACAGTAAAACAGAGCCCCATTTGCTTATTCACATGAGGCCAAAGATCCTGTGACAGTATTTATGGAGTAGGAACTTCGACTGCTATCACCATTGAAAACCAAACTCGCCAATCAATCAGCAGATAACATTAGCTAAGAATGAAGACAAGTCAGAACTGAACCCTGTTGACCTCTACATGACACTGCACATTGGCAACTAGTTCAAACATCTGGACTCACTGTGCAAGAGTAGGACATGGTGCAGGGAAGACAATGTTTTAAAACCATCAAATGCACAAGAGGAGGACAGTTTAATTTCTAGAAAGGAGGAGTTTGCAAGGCACAGTATGGCCTGTATTAATGAACTGATATTTAAAAACAGGCCAAACAGATTGTGTTTCATCATGAATCAAAGAAAGGGATTTTTTATATTTGGAGTTATCAGGTTCGCTGTGTCCCGCAAACACGAGCTGGGCCCTTGATATTGACACACTAGTCGGTGCTTGAAACAACGTAGGCAGAGAGAGACCGATTAACTGAACAAGTACTGGTGGTTTATTGAAACTAAGAACAGAACACTAACACCATGTGTGCTTCTTCAATCACCTCCAGCTCTAGACTTACAGTTACCCAAATAGCCCACACTGTATAGCGATTGGTCGATACAGTCACTTGGTCAATTAACTACATTCTCTTAAAGGTACATAGCACTCCACTTTACCACAGGGTTGGAAATGAACCCTGAAAATGGGTCATAATCAATGGTTGACAGGAAGGCCCAAGGACAGCCCAAAATTGGTCCTTGGTTCTCAAGTGGAAAATTGCCCAGGTATGTCCTGTCCACAAAAACCAATCCAATCTGGCCAATTACCACCCCGTCGGTCTACTCCTAATTATCAATAAAGTGATGGAAGGGGTCATCGACAAGTGCTACCAAGCAGCACTTATAGAAGAATAAGCTACTCACCAATGCTCAGTTTAGGCTCTGGCAGAATGACTTGGCTCCAGACCTCATTACAGCCTTGGTCCATTCATCAAAAGAGCTGAATTCAAGAGGTGCACTGAGAGTGACATCAAACAGAAGTCAATGGGAATCAGGGGGGCATAATCTCCACCAGCTGGAGTCATATCTAGCACAAAGAAAGATGGTTGTAGTTGTTGGAGTTCAATCATCTCAGTCCCGGTACAATGCTGCAGGAGTTCCTCAGGATAGTATCCTAGGCACAACCATCTTCAGCCGCTTCATCAATGACCTTCCTTCCATCATAAGAAGTGGGGATGTTTGCTGATGATTGCACTATGTTTAGCACCATTTTCAGTCCATGCCCATATGCACCAAGAGCTGGAAAATACCTAGGTTTGGGCTGACAAGTAGCAAGTAGCATTCATGCCATACAAGTGCCAGGCAATGACCATCTCCCAAAAAGAGAAAATCTGATTATTTTCCATTGACATTCAATGGTATTACCATTGCTGAATTCCCCACTATCAACATCCTGGGGTTTAACATTGACCAGACACTGAATTGGCCTAGCCATATAAATACTGTGACTACAAGAGCAGGTCAGAGGCTGGGAATTTAATGGCGAGCATCTCACCCCCTGACTCCCCAAATGCCTTTTTAAAAATTCAATCAGTAATGATTGGTGTAGAGCTAGGAAAAGTGGGAGTACCGAACTCCTCAGCACTTGCAAATGCCACCCACGCTCCTCCCAACTCCCCCGTAGCCCACACCATACAACCCCCCACCCATTCCCACTCCCTGGGACTTACCTTTGGACTGCTCTTGATGGAGGGATGATGGATTCTGACAGCTCACTCAAATTCTTTCAGAGAAGTCTAGGGGGTATGGAACTTGGGGCAAGGGAACAATTTGGATTAATTGGTTTGAAGGGAGGAAACAGAGGGCAGGTGCTGTGGCCAATTTCTCCAACAGCGGAGTCCCACACAAGGACTGAAAAGCAACAACTCAAATGGGTACGGTCATGAAAAAGCTAATGGGAGGTTGGGTTTTATAGGGCAAAATTAGACAGCCCTCAAATTTGGGAGAGGGGATTGCAATATTTGATTATCTCGCACCTGATTGAAGTGGTACAGGGCATCAGGCAAACTTTGTGCTGCCTGCGATGATAGTGATGCCCTCCTGCACTGTACACACTGCTGAGTGGCTGCATGCCTTAAAACCAGACTGCACCATTGAAAGACAAAGTGCTTTCTAGCTGCAGGAGGGGCTGGAAGTGGCTGTGCAACATTGTGAGACCTTCAAGAAGAATCCAAAATTGAACGATGAGCAAGACAGCATGCTGGCTGACACTCTGCTGGAGTCACTGGTAGGGGAGGCATACGGAAGGAGAGGTTCTCCTCCCATAGGGGGCTTGGATACCTTCAGAAGGCAGTGGGAACAGGTGGCCATCGTGCTCAACACCAATAGTCTGGTGCTGAGGACATGGTGCAGTGCCGCAGGAAATGTAATGATCTCATACAAGTGGCCAAGGTCAGTGAATGCATCCTCACATGCACCACTAGCCTCAGACACTATTCCAGTCACCACACCCCTTTCACTCACCTCCCATAAACCTCAACTCAAACCTTCATTTGCTTCACCTCACCCTCACACTTTTGGCATTGCTGGAAGCTTCATACTCACTTCTCACAGCTTCCACATACTGCCAGCTATCCAAGTGTGCCAAGGACATCACTCAAACACATGGCATCACATTGGCATACACCCCTCTCTCTTACAGAACAATGTGGCACATAGAAAGCTGCAGCAGCAAACTGGTGAGGAACAGATATGAATAAATGTGCTGAGACCCATGGGGGAGATGGTGCTGGGGATAATTTCAGTAGCTGCCACTGAAGCCATGGCAAGCAGTGTCACAGGAGCAACAGGGTGACAGTATATTCCTGTCTTGTGCACCTTCACAAATCCCACTTCACCTCATCCTGCAATCTGGTATGATGTACAAGCTGCAGATGATGTAACCAAGCACCTCTTGCTATCTCCCCACTTTACCCCTCATCCCCCCTCACTGATGTCACACGACCTTTCCCTTGTGCATTTGTGCTTTCAGATACCCAAGAACTATCACCTAGCTGGCCAGTATCGTCTGATGATAAAGGTCCCAGGAACAGCAGACCTCTGAGGAAGCAGCATCATCCCTAGATCTAGGTTAGTCACCATCAGCTCAAATACTGGTACTGCCTGCTTTAAAGGGTACATAGTGAATCATTGGGCACATGTTGACAGCAGTCACGCCAGGGAGAAAGCATGTGCCAACTCGGCAGAGGGTCAAATTACTGATGGATTCTGCTGCAGAGGATTCAGATGGGAACCTTCATGGGACAACGTACAGGAAAAGGCTGATAGGTACGTACACACAAATGCTTGGTGCATTCATGGGCCTGCCAAGTCTACGTTCGATGTCAAGAAGCATGGAGAAGTCTGGCTTCAACTTGACACAGGGCTATGAACGGACCTTGGGGTCCATCTTTCCAGTGAGGAAGTGGTGGCCAAATTCTCACATGAGAAGATTTGTGGACCCAACAATGATGCAGCATCTGGCGGATGTCTCCGGTAAGCGGCTTGTGAAGACACAGGTGACTACGCGAAGTCAGACGGAGAATAAGTCAGTAGCGAATTAGGCTCGTGTGGGAATTCAGTGCATGGGGGAAAAAGGTGTGATATACATAGGAATTATTCTAAGTCGGGAACAGGAGCAGCTGAACAGAAACAGACCCGTGTGTAAACCTTACCTTCGGAGCTGAGTTTGAAAGAAAAATCAAACAGTGGCATCACAGGAAAACCATAAGTGCATTGGTTGGTAAGAAACTGCTGTTAGAAAAATAGAAACATAGAAAAATAGAAGCAGGAATAGGTCATTCAACCCTTCGAGCCTGCTCCACCAATCAATATGATCATGGCTGACCCTCTATCTCAACGTCATACTCCCGCTCACTCCCTATACCCCTTAAAGCCTTGAGTCTAGAAATCTAAATATTTCCTTCTTAAATATATTCAGTGGCCTGGCCTCCACAGCCCTCTGTGGTAGAGAATTCCACAGGTTCACCACCCTCTGAATGAAGAAGTTTCTCCTCATCTCACTCCTAAATAGTCTATCCTGTATCCTGAGATTGTGACCCCTTGTTTTAGATGCCCCAACCAGAGGAAGCATCATCCCTGCATCCTGTCTATCATCCCTGTCAGAATTTTAAATGTTTCGATGAGATCCCCTCTCATCCTTCTAAACTCCAGTGAATATAGGCCTAGTCAGCCCAATCTCTGTTAGGGACTGTCTTTAAATAGCTGTAAATTAGAAAAGCGTGTTATTTTTAAAGAAGCAGTTACTAGGGTTTGAATAAAAAACACTAGGAGTAAGGCGATGTCAGGGCCAGTAACGTTAAGTAATATAAGTAAGCCAAAGTAAAATACAGTTAACATAAGGGAAGTAAAGTTAAGACATGGCAGGGCAGTTTGGTCCTGTGGAATGCATGTCCTGTAATACGTGGGAAATTGTGGACACCACTGGTGACCTAGACCACCACATGTGCAGGAAGTGCTGCCAGCTGCAGAAACTTGAGCTCCAGGTTTCAGAGCTCGGGTGGTGGCTGGAGCACATGTGGCATATCCGCGAGGTTGAGAGCTATGTGGGTAGCACATTCAGAGAGGCGGTCACACCGTAGCTTAGGAGCCTGGAGGCAGAAATGGAATGGGTGACCACCAAGTAGTCCAAGAGAACCAGGCAGGTACTGCAGGAGTCCCCTGGTGTCCCGCTCGCTAATTGGCTTCCCGTTTTGGATAATGGTGGTTGGTTCCTTAGAGGAGTGCAGTCAGAGCCAAGTTTGTGGCACCATGGGCAGCTCGGCTGTACAGGAGGGGAGGAAGAAGAAAGGAAGAGCAATAGTGTTAGGGGATTCATTAGTTAGGGAAACAGACAGGCATTTCTGTGGCCATAGACATGACTTCAGGATGGTATGTTGCCTCCCTGGTGCCACAGTTAAGGATGTCACAGAGTGGCTGCAGGTAATTCTTCTGGAGGAGGGTGATCAGCCAGAGGTCGTGGTCCACACTGATACCAATGACTTAGGTAGGAAGGGGGATGTGGTCCTGTAGACAGAATTTAGGGAGCTAGGTAGGAAATTAGTAAGCAGGTCCTCAAAAGTAGTAATCCCCAGATTACTCTCAGTGCCATGTGCAAGTGAGTACAGAAATAGGAGGTTAAGGCAGGTGAATGCATGGCTAGGAAGATGGTGCAGGAGGGAGGACTTTAGATTCCTGGGACACTGGGACTGACTCTGGGGGAGATACCACCTGTACAAGCCTGATGGGTTGCATCTGAACAGAGAAGGGACTGGATTCCTTGCAGGGACATTTTGCTAGTGCTGTTGGGGAGGGTTTAAACTAACTCAGCAGGAGTGTGGGAACCAGGAGAGAATATTAGGGAAGACTACCAGCTTGCACAAAATACTGGGAGAGAGAAATAGCAATAGAATAGAGAATAGTAAGTTAATAGGTGGAGTCGGAGTAAGCAAGAAAGTAATGAAGTCTAAATCAGGGTTATACTGCCTGTATGTGAATGCATGGAGTGTAGTAAATAAGGTTGGTGAGTTACAAGCACAGAGTGCCATGTGGAATTAATGATGTTGTGGCAATAACAGAGACGTGGTTCAAGGAAGGGCAGGACTGTGTATTAAATATTCCTGGGTACAAGGTATTCAGAAAAGATAGGAAAGGAAGAAAAAGATGAGGGGGGCAGTATTGGTTAAGGAGAGCATTGCAGTGCTGAGAAAGAGGATTTCCCAGAGGGTTCAAGGACAGAATCTGTTGAACCTGGTTCTTGGAAATGAGGTGGGCCAAGTAGATCAAGTGTCAATGGGGGAACATTTAGGAGACAACGATCATTGTATCATAGTGTTTAGGATGATGGTGGAAAAGGACAATGGGAAATCCAGAGTAAGAATAATTAACTGGGGGAGAGCTGACTTCAATGGGGCAAGAACGGAACTGGACCAGATAGACTGAAACCAAAGGTTAGCGGGAAAAACTGTAGCTGAACAATGGGCTACCTTCAAAAAAGAAATGGTTCAGCCAAGGTACATTCTCTCAAAAGGGAAAGGTGGGGCAAACAAATCCAGAGCTCCCTGGATAAAAAAGGAGATAGAAATTAAGATAAAGAAGGAAACGTGTGCTTATGACAGGTGTCAGGTAGAAAATACAATTGAGAACCAAGCTGAATACAAACACTTCAGA
This sequence comes from Cetorhinus maximus, assembly GCF_964194155.1. NCBI lineage: Eukaryota > Metazoa > Chordata > Chondrichthyes > Lamniformes > Cetorhinidae > Cetorhinus > Cetorhinus maximus. The sequence continues at coordinate 43,228,957 of NC_135899.1, forward strand.
GGGGAGGTGAAGAAGCCAATGAGAGAAGTGAAGAGGGAGTATGAGAAAAGGCTGGCTGTCAACATTGGGAAATCACAAAGTATTGTATGGGCACATAAATAGTAAAAGGGTGGTAAAAGGAGGAGTAGGGCCGATTAGGGATGAAAAAGGGGATTTACACATGAAGGGAGGGGGCATGTCTGAGATGTTAAAGAAATATTTTGCATCTGTCTTTACCAAGGAAGCAGATGCTACCCAGGACATAGTGACAGAGAAGGAAACTCTGCCATTAGCAGGGTTCAAAATTGATAAGGAGGAGGTATTAGATAAACTGTCAGTACTTAAAGTTGAGAAAGCACCGGGATCAGGTGAGATGCATCCAAGGATATTGAAGGAAGTAAGAGTGGAAATTGCAGGGGCACTGGCCATAATCTTTCAGTTTTCCCTGGACTCAGGGGAGGTGCCAGGGGACTGGGAATTGCAAACATTACACTCTTGTTCAAAAAAGGTTGTAAGAATAAGCCCAGCAATTACAGACCAGTCAGTTTAATGTCGATGGTGGGGAAGATTCTAGAAAGAATTCTTCAGGATAGAATGGGGGTTGATTAGAAGGAGCCAGCATGAATTTCTAAAGGGGAAATCGTGTTTAGCTACCTTGCTGGAGTTTTTTGAAAAGGTAACAGAGAGGGTTGATGGGGGTAATGATGTTGATGTAGTGTATATGGACTTTCAAAAGTTATTCGATACAGTGCCACAAACAGACTTATGAGGAAAGTTATGGAATAAAAGGGACAGTAGCAACATGGATACAAAATTGGCTGAGTAATAGGAAACAGAGGTTAATGGCCAATGGATATTTCTCGGGCTGGAGGAAGGTTTGTAGTGGAGTTCCCCAGGAGTCGGTATTGGGACACTTGCTTTTCCTGATATATATTACTGATTTAGATCTTGGTGTGCAGGGGACAAATGCAAAGTTTGCAGATGATACAAAACATGGAAGCATTGTATACTGTGAGGAGGACAGTGTAGAACTTTAAAAGGACATAGACAAGTTGGTGGAGTGGACAGATAGGTGGCAGATAATGTTCAATGCAGAGAAATGTGGTAATTCATTTTGGTAGGAAGAGCTTGGAGAGACAATAAAAAAAGAGGCACAACTCTAAAGGGTGTGCAGGAGCAGAGGGACCTAGGTGTATTTGTGCATAAGTCATTGAAGGTGGTAGGACAGTGGAGAGGGCAGTTAATAAAGCATATAGTATTCTAGGCTTTATTAATAGGGGTAGAGAATACAAGAGTAAGGCGGTTATGATGAACTTATATAAGACACTGGTTATACCTCAGTTGGAGTGTTGTGTTGAGTTCTGGGCGCAACACTTTAGGAAGGATTTGTACGCATTGCAGAGAGTGCAGAAGAGGTTTACAAGAATGGTTCCAGGGTTGAGGAACTTCAGTTCTGAAGATAGATTGGAGAAGTTGGGACTATTCTCCCTGGAGAGGAGAAGGCTAAGAGGAAATTTGATAGAAGTGTTCAAAATCATGAGTGGGCTGGACAGAGTAGATAGGGAGAAACGGTTCCCGCTCATAAAAGGATCACGAATAAGAGGGCACAGATTTAAAGTTATCTGCAAAAGAAGCAAATGTGATGTGAGAAAAAACTTTTTCACACAGCGAGTGGTTCAGGTCTGGAATGCACTGCCTGGAAGTGTGGTGGAGGCAGGTTTAATTGAGGTATTCAAGAGGGCATTACAAGTAGTCCTCGGACTTACAACACTATTGATTCCTGAAAACCATGTCTTAAGTCAATGTTGTAATTCGGAAACGATTTTCCCATAAGACCAAGGTTATAAACGGGGTATTGGATCCCGAACCAATCCCCTATTTTCACTAAAATAATCCAGGATTTTGTACCCAATCAATTATAGACATGTAATATGGCAACATTAATGTATTTATGTTGTAAATAGCAATCATATTGACATTAAAAATCACATAAGCTAAAAATACATACAGAAATATGGTATAGTACTGCACTAAAGGTGTCAGAACAACAACTGAGCACCTTGAGTCAGGGAGGTGAGTGGCTCAGAACGTCGATGTGCACTGATGAATGTTTGAACTTGTTCGCTGGCGTGGTATTGTAAAGTCGAAGCTGACATGGGAAAGTCAAAACAGAATGTCAATTTATAAATGTCATAAGTGCTGTTTGTCATAAATCGAACGTTGTAAAGTCGAGGACTGACTGTCGATATTATTTAAATAGAAACAATGTGCAGGGTTACAGGGAAAATGGAGGAGAATGGCACTGAGTCATAATGCTCATTCAGAGAGCCAGGGTAGACCCGATGGGCCAACTGGCCTCCTTCTGTACTGTAAATTCTGTGATTCATTGCAGTACAGACAGGAACCACCCAATGCTCAGATGTTCAGACTAAGGTCGTGCAACCGCAGTTTGGTGCCATCAGCCCAGACTGCTGCTATCATGGCTGTAGATACCAGTGCTGGAAAGGCTATGCAGGCTCCAACAGAAGTCCAGCAGATTACCACTGAGGTGCCACCTCTGGGTAGGGGCAGTGGCATCCTCTCTCAGAATGACAGCTTTCGTGCTTCTGCCATTGCCACTCCGACAGTGCCCTTGCTGTTGCCTGTCAGCCAGTCAGCCCAGGCTGCTGTCACCCATGTCAAAGCGCTGCAATCTGAAGCCAGCCCGCAAGGCCCAGAGCTGCATGTGAGCATCTCCGTCTGATGCTGGAGCCCAAGGCAGACTGCAATTATTGCTCCCATGGCAGGAAGCAAGTGACAGAGGCCTTTCAGAAGCACAAAACTCCTTCAACAACTCTTCCAACAACACAAAGCTTCCACTAACACTGCAACAGCAAGTAAACTGACAAAAACACCTGACCCGCAGCTTGGATGGTGATGTCTTTAGATGGCAGTTGGGGTTTCCTTGTGTTGTTGTTGGAGGTGTTAGCTGGCTCAGTGTGTAGTTCCCTCACCTCGAAGGTTTTGGATTAAAGTTCCACTCCAGGATTTAGCACAAAAATCATAGTTGATACTCCACTACCAGAGGTGCTGTCTTTTGGATGAGACGTTAAACCGAGGTCCTGCCTATCCTCTAAGGTAGATGTAAAAAATCCCATGACGCTATTTCAGAGAAGTGCAGGGGAGTTATTCTGGTGTCCTGACCAATCTTCATCCCTCAATGATCATCAGAAGACATTATTTAGTCTTCATCACATTGCTGTTTGTGGGAGCTTGCTGTGTACAAATTGGCTGCAGCATTTCCTACATTATTACAGTAACTACACTTCAAAAAGTACTTCATTGGCTGTAAAGTGCTTTGAGATGACTTGAAGTGTGAAAGGTGCTATAGAAATGCAAGTCTTTCTTTTGCTTTAGAACAGGAGTTTAGCTGTGTCTGTATGATTGAGGGTGTTAATATGAGTTGCAAGGTTCAAAATGGCAATGCTGACTGATAGCACAAACTGCCCACTTGCCCTTCTCCCATTGCACATTGTTGCCCTTCACAACATGGCGATTGGCACAGGCCATGCCACAAGTGAGCAGGAATGACTGCCCTTCCAGTTTTACCTCACCCAGCTTCCATTGTGCCAAAACCACCAGTGCTACAGAAACGAATTTTGCTACCAATGAATATAAAATCCAGATTGTCATGGCAAATCTTTATAAAACTTTACGGTGTGCAGTTTTGGTCCACATTATAGGAAGTGCTTTGAGGCAATATATACAGCTCCGAATCAGCCTCGTGTGAGGAAATACAAATACAAACATTGTTTCTATTAGAACAGAAGAGTTTAAGAGATGATTCAAAAGGCTGGGACAGAGTAGCTAGTCCAGGTCACCTGTTCACTCTGGGAGGCCACATTTCTATTTTTTCACACTCAAAGGACCAATGAGTAAATTTCAGAAAGTTAGGGTTTGGCACAACATTAAACATGAATTTCAAAATAAAGTTGAGGTATGAAGAAAAGAAACAACTTGCTGAGCAAAAATAATAAATAAAAATAATAAAGCAATAAATTGATAATTAAAAAGAGTAATTAATAAAGATCATCATTAGAGTGTGAGAGGAGCAGAGTCTGGTTGTCTGGGTCACACCCAATCTCTTGATGTTTTCTCATTCACCCTCACCCACAGTGTGAGTGGGTGTGATTGTGTGGGGCTGAGGGTGAGTGGGAATCCTGAGACTGTGAGCGAGCCAGATACACACACACTCTCACACTCACTCACTCTCTCGCTCTCCCACTTACCCTCTCTCTCACCCACACTCACTTACTCACTATCTCTCCCACATCACCAGGCAGTGAGCCCCTTCACCCTCACCACTCTCGCCCGCAGCACCGCATCCAGCCTCTACCGTCTGGCAGTGTCTTCCCCCCGCCCCGCCCGGCCCAACCCGACCCAACCCGCCCCAGCCTGGCCTCGGCAGCGTCTTCCTCCCTCTTCCGGCTCAGCCTTGCCTGGCAGCCTCTTTCTCTCTCTCGCCCAGCCAATACCTCTTTTTACGGAGCACACTCACTGCCACCAGTGTTGCTGCTCGTCCAATCATAGACTGTTTCTCTCCCACAAATGCAGGGGGTGAACAGCCTGTGATTGGAGGAACAGTCTCTTTCAGAATCTTCCACTTAGCTGCATTTTGAAAACTTCCTCCGGGGGCCACATTGCAAGTCTCCGCAGGCCACATTCAGCCCGTGGACCGTGCGTTGGACAAACCTGAGCTAGAACAACAGCTTGTAATTATACACCAGATGGTTTGAAGTGAGTGGATTGCACAGCATCATGGTGGAGGCAGTCGTTACATCACTAAGGAGAATTTTCATGACACATGGCATCTGGACATTGTTGTATCAGACAACGGTCCTCAGTTTGCTGATGAATTATTCCACAACTTTGTGATGAAATATGGTTTCATGCATGTGCCTATTTCGCCTAGATATTCTCGGTCAAATGGAGAAGCAGAAAGAGGAGTTTGAACAATCAAGGAATCGATGAAAAAGAACGAAGATATTAACTTAGCCCTTCTTAACTACAGAACCTCACTGCTACAAAATGTGTTCTCGCAATCTGAATTATTGATGGGAAGAAGGCTGTGAATGCAACTTTCAGCTCCACAACAAACTGTACAACCTAACCTCAGCTGGTCATGAGATAGTTAGGAAGCGTGAGGGGCAAAATACAAACACAAACAAGCTTGTAACTTCAACTTCAGGCGCAGAGCATGAAACTTAAAATTGCTGCAGCCTGGGGAGAGAGTGTGGATATGAGATCAACAGAAAGAAGGCACTGTAATAGAAAGAGCTTGTAGTAATTATAGTTTTACTTAGTGTTTAATGTACCTTTGAGAATAATACTTGTTAAGGGAGATCACTCGATGGGCCAAAGGGCCTCTTCTGCACTGTGATTCTGTGACATGATCTGTAGTAACCAATAGGAGAGTAGCATGTGCTACCTCAGCAGTCAGTGTAGAGATAGAGTTGGAGTTGAAAGCACATGTGTAGTCGCTGCTGAGTGTATTGTAAATAAACTTAAAGTTTCCACCCAAGAAGTGTCTGCAGATCAACTCTATCATTAATAGTACAACTGGGCCACCCTATAACAGAGCTCCACAACTGAGATCTGATAGAATAGAAATCGACCAAAGAAATATAAAAAAGAACCGAAAAGCCTTGATATCCTTGGAAAAGAAGCCAATAGAAACTTAGGGTTACTATTCATATCTGGATGGAGACAAGGAACCAGAAACAAGAGGGAACTCTACAATCACCCAGCAGCAAGACACTCATGTCAACCAACAAGCAAGTACAGATCGTCCTCAACCTCAGTGAGATGAGAACCAGATCAGGGGGATTGGTCAAGCCTCAGAGATTAACCCTGTGAAGCCTGAGGCTTAGGGCAGGATGTCTATAGTTGGGGTAAAGATTTGTTGGGGGGCGGGGAGGAACTGTAGAGTAAAAGGTTAACATCAGAAGCACCTGATAGTCATGTAATGATGTTGCAATGTCACATGACCAAGTAACAGAGATCTAGGGAGAAGCAGAAGTACAATCTTGTGTAGAGTTACTGAGACGTACATAGAGCTGTGAGTAAATAATGACGGTTTTATTAGCTACAGTTTTAAATAGCTTTCTTAGGGAAACAGCCAAACCCTAAAGAACCCCATCTAGACCCTGAACACAAGACGAAATAAAGAAGGCAAATTGGCAACACCCATTTTATGTCCGAAGGTTTAGGCACCGAGAGCATACTGGTCAGCGGGAGCCCACTTTCAAATCTCCTCTATCACTGGAAACATCTTCTCCATCTCTAGACTTCCTTTTCCCTCCAAAGAATTTGAACTTGTTGTTGACGCCCAAATTTTTCCCACCATTTCATGTTTGAATCTCTTCAATCAGGTTTCTATTCCCTGCCACATGACTGAAACTATCCTAATCAAAGCTGCAAGTGACATCCTATGTGATTGTTACCATGGTAAACTATGCCTCCTCATCCTTCTCAGCCTGTCTGCAACCTTCAACATGGCTGACCACATGATCCTCCTCCATTGTAAATCTAAATGGGACTACGCTTGCCTGACCCCATTCTTATCTATCCAGTCATAGCCAGGGAATCCCCCACAGTGGCTTCTCTTCCCTCTCCCACAGCAATACCCCTGGAGTCTCCCAAAGATCTATCCTTATACCCCTCCTATTTCTCATCTACAGGTTTGCAACATCATCCAAAACACATTTCTGGATCTGAATCTAAAACATAAAGAAGGCTGCATCTTATGTTGCTGGATTACAGGTTGAAACTGTTTTCTGGATTGAATTCTTTTTGACCTATGGAATCAGTAAGAGAGAGGCTGCATTATTTGCTAATCCCTCAAAGATGCTCCGAGGCCAGAGTTTTGATTCGCCTTAGGGAGGTTTTACAGAAGTGTGGTCCTCCTTAGCAACTTATCTGCAGTGAGGTCTCTGTCAATCTACCCATCGAAACACCTACTCAAAATATTCAGGCCCTGCACAAATGCTTCAAGATATTTCATTTGGCCCACACGGCATCAGTAATTTCTTTCCTCATCTTGATTCCCTGAATTTGTTTTTATTCTTTTCAAGGTGATGTGGGCTTTGCTGACTAGGCCAGCACTTTTATCAACGGGTCAAACAATTTATGTTTCAGGTTTCTATCTCTCCTGTCAATTCTGTGCTTTTTCCAAAACACCTCAGATCTGTTTTCTGTATTCTGTACCACATTCATGGAAGTTAATCTTTGCCTTGTACCAATTGAATTCTCCAGTCCCTCCCTATTTAAATGGACAGCCCCCTTATTAAATCCAGTATGAATTGCACCATCTTAAGAACATTTTCTGTAAGGTTCCCACCCATTGAATTCTGCAGATGGTTGATTCCCATGATGGGGTTATCAGTTTCACCAAGCTGCTTGACCTTATTCCCTTACAAGCATTACATTTCCTTTAGCCATCTGACTATAAGAACAAAGAGAATATGCCGGAAACACTCAGCAAGTCTGGCAGCATCTGTGGAGAGAGACAGCTAACATTTCAGGCCTGTGGCCTTTCGGAGGTTCTGATGAAATGTTAACTCTGTTTCTCTCTTCACAGATGCTGCCTGACCTGCTGAGTATTTCTAGCATTTTCAGTTTTTATTTCAGATTTCCAGCACCTGCAGTATTTTGCTTTTGTATTGTGAGCTATCACTTGCCCCATGCATTCCAAGCTCTGATGCTGATTGACACCATCACTTCAATTAAGTAACTGGACTGATAATCTTTCCCATTCACACACCAATCCATTGATCCCATTCTCTGTTTTCGGCTGAGTTGAGTAATATATCAGACGTGTAGACTTTCAAGATTTTTCCTATTCTGTTTGCCTTTAGTGTACTTTGCAAAGTATTTGAAATTTTTGTATATGAAGTCATTTTGAAAAAGCTGTATTGTTCTGGATTTGCATCCAGTTTCTTTTCTTGGAGATTTTTTAAAGTATCCTTCTTACTCTTTGATGGACTGGATATGAATTAAACTGTCATGTAAATAAAAGGATGATACATGTTATCAAGTAATAACCAGATTTTACATTCATTAATGTCAGAAAACTCACTGGTAGACTTACCAATAAAGAAAAGGCAGGAACTCCCACAGCTCCCAGCTTCTTCTGAATGCTATTGTGTAAAGAGTTACTTTCAATTCTCCTCTTAGTTTCTGGAACAAAAGTGATAAAACCTGGGGTCCTGCAGATCAGCAAGGGAGCCATCACTTTGTGCCAATGCCTGTTTCCTGTTAGCTACTTTATTTGCAGCTCTAGACCAGATATACTTATCAAAACGTTTCATTTTTTTCAAGATTGATAGTTCAAAACAGAGACCTCTTTAGCTATAGACGTTCTTTTGCAGTTTTTCAAGCTGCTCTTAATACTGTAATAGTTAATATTAAATGAACTGGATTGTACGCCCATTGCTGTGACATTGCTGTCCCATTACTGGGACAAAATGGCTGCCCACCCCCATGATTTTCCTGATGATATATTATACTAATTCCAGATTTAATTGAACCACTTGTGTGTCTGTTTAAGTGTGTATATGTCTCTGTGCCTGTATGTGTCTGTGTGTGGGACATTATGTATTCCGGCGTAGCTGTGTATGTGTGTGGGGAATGTATGTGTCTTTCCGTGTGTGGGGTGTGTATCAATGTGCGCATGAGGAGGGAGTGTGGCTGTGTCTGTTGTGTGTCAATGTGGGTGTGGGAGTTTGAGGTGGGTCTGTGTTTGTGTCTATTTGAGAGTGGGGGTATGTCTATGGGTATCTGTCTGTAAAAAGTGTGCTTGTGCCTGGATGAGCATCTATGGTTGTGGTTGTAAGCATAGATACTTTTTTCTCACAGTGAGTGTGTCAATGTTTGTATGCACTGGGGGATTGTGTGTGTCAGGGTATGAATATGTGCAAATGTGAGGGTCTATGTACAAGTATGTGTTGAGAAGGCGCATCTGTGTGAGTGCATGTGTCTATTCATTCCTTTTCTCTTTGTTCTGATCCTTTTTATATACTGATCATCTACAATATGCTCCAGACCTGGTGACATGTCCATACTCAGGCCAGCATCTAGTCTATTGTTTCTACAGATGCTGCCTGATTGACAGAGTATTTCTAACATGTTCTGCCATTTTTTTCCTACGTAAAGGTCACATGAAGCATTCTTTCTTAAATAGCCCTTTAGCATGTGTCAGCCACGGCTCAGTCGATAGCACTCTTGCCTCTGAGTACCAAGGTTCTGTGTTCAAGTCCTTCTCTGTAATATTTAGTGGTTTGATATCCATTTGATCACCGTGGGAGCAATAGATTTTGGGGTTCAAGACCTACATGCTCGCTACGAGGATGGACAGTCTGGATATAGCAGCTATCCATAACAAGGCAATACTTGTACATTGTCTCGGAGCAGAAGGCCAGGGGATATTCGAGAAGCTCACAGACAATAAGTCTATGTTTCATATGGCTGTAAGTGCTCTTGAAAAAGACTTTGGGCAGAAGAAAAGTGTGTTGATCAACTGATGTATATTCCATCAGCGATCCCAGGGAAACAATACACGGCTGCAGTGATTGTAAGTAAAACCTTTCATACTGTTTTAGGGATCATGTGGTTGTATTGACAAATCAGCCCAAATGTGGGTAATCTTAGGGGCGGAGCTTTCTAGGATGGACCTGGTTCAAGCATGTAGCTTCTTCAAGAGCTCTATAAAGTCAGCTGTTTCTAACAAGAAACCTACACCAAGTTCATTACAATTGGCGACGAGAATAAATAGCTCCAACACTGCACCTCACCTCCTGAATGTAAGTACGTTGATTTTTAAGGAAATAAAGTAAAGAGTAGTCACCAATCATGCCACTCCTTGGCAGAATTGACCTGTATGACTCGTCCATGGAAGACTGGAGCCAGTACTTAGATCGCCTAGGTTTTTACTTTGTGGTGAATGAAGCAACAGCGGAGGAGAAGCAATTTTCTAAGTGTCTGCAACAAGATTTATAACCTCAATGTGTAGTCTGACAGCCCCGAAAGCGCCCAATTCCAAATCTTTTAATGAGCTAGTAGACCATCGGTAATTATGCAGAGATTCAAGTTCAACTCCAGAGTAAGGGCCCCGGGTGAGTCAATCGCAATGTGTATCGCGCAGTTAAAACAGTTGACTGAGCATTGCGACTTCGGAGGTACTCTCAATGACATGTTGTGGGACAAGTTGGTTTGCGGCGTACACGACAACACCATTCAGTGCCGTTTACTTGCAGAACTTAATATTGATCTGAAGTGAGCCATGGAAATAGCGCTAGCAATGGAGAGCGCTGAGAGGGACCTCGCAGGCTTTGCAGAGTGTGCAACATGGCAGCATCCTTCAGCTGGGGCAGGAACCTGTCGCTGGGCATGGCGTGAAAACCAGAGAGACAGCCGCGAGGCGGGAAACAGTCTCTACCACTCAAAAAAAACAAAAACAAACACTGGAAGCATCTTACCAGCAATTCAGAAATTAACTTGTTACCGATGTGGGGGTAACCATGTACTGGAAATCTGCAGATTTAAAGAGGCAGAATACCACTACTGTCACAAAAATGGGCATGTATTAAAGCAATGCAGGGTGAAATCAAGACAGCCAATCAGACAGAAGACCAAGATTATTGAAGTACACAATATAAGTGAACCAGAAGCTTCTGATACTGATATCTATTCCCTATGCAATGTCAAAGCAGTAAAAACTGAACCAATCACCGTCACTTTTCAAATGAATGGGAAGCCTCTAGTCATGGAGGTTAACACAAAAGCATTGACCACAGTGGTGGGAGAACACATCTTTAAATACCTAAGTGAAGGTACCCAGCCACTGAATCTGAAGCAAACTACGGCTCAGCTGAAGACGTACACTGGAGAGGCAATACAGGTGAAAGGCATCACCTCTGTACCTGTATCCTAATGGCAACAGACAGCCCAGCTTCCAGTGATTGTTGTAACAGGTGAAGGACCTAGTCTTCTAGGCTGCAATTGGTTAAAAGAAATTGAGCTGGACAGAAATTTTTCAAGTTAGAGCAGGAGGGATTCCTGAGCTGTTAAAAAAGTATGACAGTATTCCGTGATGAGTTGGGAAAGATAAAAGGCCTACAAGCAAAAATGTATGTAGATTCAGAGGCAACACCCCAGCTCTTTGATGCCAGACCTGTGCCTTACGCCCTAAAGGAAAAGGCAGATGTAGAATTGTGTCACTTAGAGAAGTTGGGAATAATCCAGCCAGTCCAATTTTCAGAATGGGCAGAAACCAGACCAAACCATTTGCATTATAGACTTAATCTATAATTGCATGAATTGTATACATTTGTATATGTTATGGATTAAGATATTCTTGTAAATAAGAGATGTAAAAAAAATTAAAGGGGGGAAGAATGTAGCGACTATAAGTAAAACCTTTCATACTGTTTTAGGGATCATGTGATTACATTGACAAATCAGCCCTCAGTGCAGGTAATCATAGGGGACAGAGCTTTCTAGTTGTGGACCTAGTTCAAGCATGTAACTTCTTCAAGAGTTCTGTTAATAAAGTTAACTGTTTCTAACAAAAAACCTGTCCGGTACACCAAGTTTATTACAGTGGCAATTGGCTTCTACATGTAAATTTGGTGTACTAACCAATGAACTAATTTGTGAGCACAAGAAAGTACATAAGGAATAGGAGCAGGGTTAGGCCATTCAGCCCTTCAAGCCCGCTCCGTCATTCAATGAGATCATGGCAGACCTTCTACTTTAACACCATTTTCCTGCACTATCCCTGTATCCCTTGATATTTTTAATGTGTAGAAATCTATTGATCTCAGCCTTGAACATACTCAACAACTGAGCCTCTACAACCCTCTGAGGCAGAGAATTCCAAAGATTCATCATCCTCTGAGTGAAGAAATTCCTCCGCATCTTAGTCCTAAATGGCCTGCCTCTTATTCTGAAATTGTGTCTCCTGGTTCTACAGCCCACCACCCCCGAAACCACCCCCCCAAGCCCCCCACCAGGCAGGGGAAACACCCTTCCTGCATCTACCCTCTCGAGCCCTGTAAGAATTTTGTATGTCTGAGCGAGATCACCTCTCATTCTTCTAATCTCCAGAGAATAAAGGCCAAGTCCATTTAATCTTTCCAGATAGGACAGTCCCTCCATCCCAGGAATTAATTTAGTGAACCCTCGTTGCACTCCCTCTGTGGTAAGTATTTCTTTCCTTAGGTACGGAGACCAAAACTGCACACAATACACCAGGTGTGGTCTCACCAAGGCTCTTTATGATTGAAGCAAACATCTTTACTCCAATACTCAAACCCTCTTGCAATAAAGGCCAACATCTCATTTGCCTTCGTAATTGCTTGCTGTACCTGCACGGTAGCTTTACTTAACTCATGAGCAAAGAGACCCAAGTCCCTTTAAAGATCAACATTTCACAACCTCTCACCATTTAAGAAATACTCTGTATTTCTGTTTCTCATACCAAAGTGGAAAACCTCACTTTCTCCACATTGTACTCAATCTTTTTTTCCCACTTGCTTAACCTCTCCAAATCCACTTGAAGCATTTTTGCATCCTCTTCACAACTCACACTTCCACCTAGCTTTGTGGCATCAGCAAACTTGGAAACATTACATTTCATCCTCACATCCAAATCATTAATATAGATTGTGAATAGCTGGAGTCTGAGCACTGATCCTTCTGGTACCCCACTATTCACAGCCTGCCAACCTGAAAATAACCCATTTATCCCTACTTTCTGTTTTTTGTCCATTAACCAATCCTCAATCCATGCCAGTATATTACCCCCATCCATGTGCTCTAATATTGTTTACTAACCTCTTGTTTGGGACTTCATCAAAAGCTTTCTGAATATCTAAATATACCACATCCACTGGTACCCCCTTATCTATTCTGCTAGGTACATCATCAAAAAACTTCAACAGGTTTGTTAAACATGACTTCCCTTTCATAAATCCAAGTTCACTCTGCCCAATCCTACCATTATTTTCGAAGTGTCCAGTTATCACATCCTTTTTCATAGATTCTAGCATTTTCTGATGTCAGGCTAACAGGTCTGTAATTCCCCATTTTCTCTCTCCCCCTTTCTTAAATAGTGGGGTTACATTTGCCACCTTCCAATCTGTGCAGGAGCCATTCCAGAGTCTGTAGAATTTTTGAATGCATCCACTATCTCTACAGCCACCTCTTTCAACACTCTGGGAAGTAGATCATCAGGTCCACTTTAAGTCCTATTAATTTCTCCAGTATTCGTTTCAGGAACCTTGGATAACGAAGGATATTGTGAGATTAGTCAAAAAGAAAAGGGAAGCATTCGTAAGGGCTAGAAGGCTGGGAACAGATGAAGCCCATGGAGAATGTAAAGAAAGTAGGAAGAAACTTAAGCAAGGAGTCAGGAGGGCTAAAAGGGGTCATGAAAAGTCACTGGCAACCAGGATTAAGGAAAATCCCAAGGCCTTTTATATATATGTAAAAAGTGAGAGGGTAGCTGGGGAAAGGTGTAGGGACAGAGGTGGGAATCTGTGTGTGGAGCCAGAAGAAATGGGAGAGATACTAAATGAATACTTCTCATCAGTATTCACCAAAGAGAAGGACTTAGCAGTCGATTTGTCTAGGGAAGACTGTGTAGATAGCCTGGATCATGTTGAGATCAAAAAAGAGGAGGTGTTAGGCATTTTGAAGAATATTAAGGTGGATAAGTCCCCAGGGCCAGATGGGATCTACCCCAGAGTACTGAGGGAGGCAAGGGAGAAGATTGCTGGGGCCTTGACAGAAATCTTTGTATCCTCACTGGCTATGGGTGAGGTCCCAGAGGACTGGAGAATGGACAATGTTGTTCCATTGTTTAAGAAGGGTAGCAGGGATAATCCAGGAAATTACAGGCCAGTGAGCCTTATGTCAGTGGTAGGGAAATTATTGGAGAAGATTCTTCGTGACAGGATTTACTACCATTTGGAAGCAAATGGGTGTATTAGTGAGAGGCAGCATGGTTTTGTGAAGGGGAGGCCATGTCTCACTAACTTGATCGAGTTTTTCGAGGAAATGACAAAGATGATCGACGATGGAAGGGCAGTGGATGTTATCTACATGGATTTCAGTAAGGCCTTTGACAAGGTCCCTCATGGCAGACTGGTACAGAAGGTAAAGTCACACGGGATCAGAGGTGAGCTGGCAAGATGGATACAGAATTGGCTTGGTCATAGAAGACAGAGGGTAGCAGTGGAAGGGTGCTTTTCTGAATGGAGAGCTGTGACTAGTGGAGTTCTGCAGGGATCAGTGCTGGGACCTTTGCTGTTTGAAGTATATATAAATGATTTGGAGGAAAATGTAACTGGGCTAATTAGTAAGTTTGCAGACGACACTAAGGTTAGAGGAGTTGCAGATAGTGAAGAGGATTGTCAAAGGATACAACGGGATATAGATCGGTTGGAGACTTGGGTGGAGAAATGGCAGATGGAGTTTAATCCGGATAAATGCGAGGTCATGCATTTTGGAAGTTCTAATACAGTTAGGAATTATACAGTAAATGGCAGAACCCTTAAGTGCATTGACGGGCAGAGGGATCTGGGTGTGCAGGTCCACAGGTCACTGAAAGTAGCAACGTAGGTGGATACGGTAGTCAGGAAGGCATATGGCATGCTTGCCTTCATTGGCAGGGGTATTGAGTATAAAAGCTGGGAAGTCATGCTGCAGCTGTATAGAACCTTGGTTAGGCCACACTTGGAATATTGCGTGCAATTCTGGTCACCACATTACCAGAAGGATATGGAGGCGTTGTAGAGGGTGCAGAGGAGGTTTACCAGGATGCTGCCTGGTCTGGAGGTTATTAGCTATGAGGAGAGGTTGGAGAAACTCGGATTGTTCTCACCAGAGCGACGGAGATTGAGGAGCGACTTGATAGTTTACAAAATTATGAGTGGCATGGACAGAGTAGATAGTCAGAAGATTTTTCCCAGGGTGGAAGAGTCAATTACTAGGGGACATAGATTTAAGGTGAGAGGAGAAAACTTTAGAGGAGATATGCGGGGCAAGTTTTTTATGCAGAGGGTAACGAGTGTCTGGAATTCGCTGCCAGAGGAGGTGGTGGAAGCAGGTACGATAGTGGTGATTAAGAGGCAGCTTGACAAATACATGAATAGGATGGGAATAGAGGGATATGGACCCCGGAAGTACAAAATGTTTTAGTTGACGGGCAATATGATCGGCACAGGTTTGGAGGGCCGAAGGGCCTGTTCTTGTGCTGTACTTTTCTTTGTTCTAGTACTTTTTTTTACTGATAGTAGTATCTTGCAGTTCCTCATATACACTAATCCTTTGGTTCTCCGTTATTTCAGGGAGTTTTTAGTACTTTCCCTTGTGAAGACAGACACGAAGTTTCTTCACCATTTCCTTATTTTTTCCCATTCATGGGGTGTGGGCTTCGCTGGCCGGGCCAGCATTTATTGCCCGTCCTTAATAGCCCTTGAGAAAGTGGTGGTGAGCTGCCTTCTTGAACTGCTGCAGTCCATATGGTGTAGGTACACTCACAGTGCTGTTAGGAAGGGGGTTCCAGGATTTTGACCCAGTGACAGTGAAGGATCAGCGATATATTTCCAAGTCAGGAGGGTGAGTGGCTTGGAAGGGAGCTTCCAGATGGTGGTGTTCCCATCTATCTGCTGCTCTTGTCCTTCTAGATGGATGGAGTGAATCACAGAATCACAGAATTTTATTGGCACAGAAAGAGGCCATTCAGCCCATAGTGTCTGCACTGGCTCTCCAAATGAGCATTATGACCTAGTGCCATTGTCCTGCCTTTTCCCCATACCCCTGCACATTGTTTCTATTCAAATAATCATCTAATACCCTCTTGAATGCCTTGATTGAACCAGCCTCCACCACACTTCCAAGCAGTGCATTCCAGACCTGAACTGCACGTTGTGTGAAGAAGTTTTTTCTCACGTCACATTTGCTTCTTTTGCAAATCACTTTAAATCTGTGCTCTCTCATTCTTGATGCTTTTAAGAGCAGGAACAGCTTCCCCCTATCTACTCTGTCCAGCCCCCTCATGATTTTGAACATTTCTATCAAATCTCCTCAAAGCCTTCCTCTCTCCAAGGAGACCAGTCTCAACCTCTCCAATCTATCCTCATAGCTGAAGTTTCTCATCCCTGGAACCATTCTTGTAAACCCCTTCTGTAATCTCTCCAATGCGTTCACATCCTTCCTATAATGTGGCACCCAGAACTATACACAATACTCCAGCTGAGGTCTAATGATGTCTTATATAAATTCAGCATAATCTCCCTGCTCTTGTACTCTATGCCCCTATTAATAAAGCCCAGGATACTATATGCTTTATTAACTGCTCTCTCCATCTGTCCTGCCACCTTCAATGATCTATGCAAATATACACCCAGGTCTTTCTGCTCCTGCACCCCCTTCAAAGTTTCACCCCTTATTTTATATTTTCTGTCCATGTTCTTCCTACTAAGTGCATCACCTCACACTTTTTCGCAATGAACTTCATCTGCCACCAATCTGTCCACTCCACCAACTTGTTTATGTCCTTTTGAGGTTCTACACTGTCCTCCTGACAGTTTACAACACTCCCAAGCTTCATATCATCTGCAAACTTTGAAATTGTCCCCTGCACACCAAGACCTAGATCATTAATATATATCAGGAAAAGCAAGGGTCCCAACACCGACCCCCTGGGGAACTCCACTACAAACCTTCCTCCAGCCCAAAAAATATCCATTGACCATAACATAGAAACATAGAAACTAGGGGCATAATTTTGCCGTCGGCGAGCAGGGGGCGGGGCCCACTCGCCAACGCGTAAAATGACGCGGGATGATGTCGAGTGGAACCCCCGACGTCACCGCGCCCCATTTAAATTTTCAGGAAGGTGGGGGCACAGCCAAATCAGCTGTGGGCCCCGCCGACCTGTCAATGGCCAATTGAGGCCATTGACAGGATCATTTAAACAATTAAAGGACCTGCCCATCCAACCTTAAGGTTGGCGGGTCAGCCAGGAGCTCCAGCGGCAAATAGAAAAAACATGAAACCTCATCCACCAGCGGGATGAGGTTTCATGCAGGGTTTTAAAAACTTTAACAAAGTTATAGTGTAAATTATGCACATGTCCCATCTCATGAATTTTTTTTTCTATTTTTAATATTTTTCAAACTGTAAGCGATCTCCCTGAGGCCGCACTTTGCCTCAGGGAGCTGTGTGCTCTTTCGTGCGCATGTGTGAAAGAGCGCACTCTCGCTTTTAGGGAATCCCCCCTGCCCGCACAGGGAGCGCATAGCGCTTCCCGGCAGACGTCACGCTGGGTGTGCCTTAATTGGCCCGCCCACGTAAAATGGCGGCGGGGCCCGCTTCTCTGGCGGCGATCAGCTCCCCGCCCACCGGAGATTGGGTCGGGCCCGCCCGCCCGGCAGGCAGAAAATTCTGCCCTAGGAGCAGGAGTAGGCCATTTGGCCCTTCGAGCCTGCTCCGCCATTCATTGTGATCATGGCTGATCATCCAGCTCAGTAGCCTGCTCCCGCTTTCTCCCCATACCCTTTGATCCCTTTCGCCCCAAGAGCTACATCTAACTCCCTCTTGAAAGCATACAATGTTTTGGCCTCAAATACTTTCTGTGGTAGCTAATTCCACAGGCTGACCATTCTCTGGGTGAAGAAATTTCTCCTCATCTCAGTCCTAAATGGTCTACCCCGTATCCTCAGACTGTGACCCCTGGTTCTGGACTCCCCCACCATCGGGAACATCCTTCCTGCATCTACCCTGTCTAATCCTATTAGAATTTTATAGCTTTCTATGAGATCCCCCCTCATTCTTCTGAACTCCAGCAAATATAATCCTAATTGACTCAATCTCTCCTCATATGTCAGTCCCGCCATCCCAGGAATCAGTCAGGTAAACCTTCTCTGCGCTCCCTCTATAGCAAGTACATCCTTCCTCAGATAAGGAGACGAAAACTGCACACAATATTCCAGGTGTGGACTCATCAAGGCCCTGTATAATTGCAGCAAGATATCCCTGCTCCTGTACTCAAATCCCCTGGCTATGAAGGCAAACATACCATTTGCCTTCTTTACCGCCTGCTGCACCTGCATGCTTGCCTTCAGCGACTGGTGTACAAGGACACCCAGGTCTCGTTGCACATTCCCCTCTCTCAATTTATAGCCATTCAGATAATAATCTGCCTTCCTGTTTTTGCTACCAAAATAGATAACCTCATATTTATCCAGATTATACTGCATCTGCCATGCATTTGCCCACTCACTCAACTTGTCCAATTCACACTGAAGCATCTCTGCATCATCCTCACAGCTCACCCTCCCACCCAACTTTGTGTCATCTGCAAATTTGGAGATATTACATTTAATTCCCTCATCTAAATCATTAATATATATTGTGAATAACTGGGGTCCCACCACCGATCCCTGCGGTACCTGACTAGTCACTGCCTGCCATTCAGAAAAAGACCCGTTTATTCCTACTCTTTGTTTCCTGTCTGCCAACCAGTTTTCTATCCATCTCAATACACTACCCCCAATCCCATGCGCTTTAATTTTACATGCCAATCTCTTATGTGGGACTTGTCGAAAGCCTTCAGAAAGTCCAAATAAACCACATCCACTGGCTCCCCCTCATCAACTCTATTGGTTACAACCTAGAAAAATTCCAGTAGATTTGTCAAGCATGATTTCCCTTTCATAAATCCATGCTGACTCTGTCCGATTCTGCCACTGTTTTTCACATGCTCAGCTATTAAATCTTTTATAATGAGCTCTAAAATTTTCCCCACTACTGATGTCAGGCTGACTGGTCTATAATTCCCTGTTTTCTCTCTGCCTCCCTTTTTAAATAGTGGGGTTACATTAGCTACCCGCCAATCTGTAGGAACTGTTCCAGAGTCTATAGAATCTCGGAAGATGATCACCAATGCATCCACTATTTCTAGGGCCACTTCCTTAAGTACTCTGGGATGTAGATTATCAGGCCCCGGGGATTTATCGGCCTTCAATCCATCAATTTCCCCAACACCATTTCCCTACTCATACTGATTTCTTTCGGTTCCTCCCTCTCACTAAACCCTGTGTTCCCCAACATTTCTGGTATGTTATTAGTCTCCTCCTTTGTGAAGACAGAACCAAAGTATGTATTTAGTTGGTCAGCCATTTCTTTGTTCCCCATTATAAATTCCCCTGTTTCTGACTGTAAGGGACCTACATTTGTCTTCATCAATCTTTTTCTCTTCACATACCTATAGAAACTTTTACAGTCAGTTTTTATGTTCCCTGCAAGCTTACTCTCATACTATATTTTCCCTTTCTTAATCAATCCCTTGGTCCTCCTTTGCTGAATTCTAAACTGCTCCCAATCCTCAGGTCTGTTGTTTTTTCTGGCCACATGTACATATTTTTCAGCCAATTTTGTATCCATGTTGCTACTGTTATGCCATGAGCATAAACTTTTCTCACTAGTCGGTTGTGTGGCACTATATCAAATGCCTTTTGAAAGTCCATGTACATCACATCAACAGCATTACCCTCATCGACCTTTTCTGTTACATCTTCAAAAAACTCCAGCAAGGTAGTTAAACACAATTTCCCCTTTAGAAATCCATGCCGGCTCTTCCTTATTAACCCATATTTTTCCACGTGACTACTAATTCTATCTCGAATAATTGTTTCTAGAATCCTGCCCACCACTGAAGTTAAACTGACTGGTCTGTAATTGCTGGGCTTATCCTTACAACCTTTTTTTGAACAAGGACGTAATGTTTGCAATTCTCCAGTCCTCTGGCACCTCCCCTGAGTCTAGTGAAGACTGAAAGATTATGGCCAGTGCCCCTGCAATTTCTACTCTCACTTCCTTCAATATCCTTGGATGCATCTCATCCAGTCCCAGTGCCTTGCCAACTTTAAGTGCTGACAGTGTATTCAACACTTCCTCCTTATCAATTTTGAACCCTTCTCATGACAGAGTTTCCTCATCTGTCACCATTGCCTGGGTAGCATCTACCTCCTTGGTAAAGACGGATGCAAAGTATTCATTTAATAACTCAGCCATGGCCCCATCATCCATGTGTACATTTCCTTTTCATCCCTAATCAGCGCAACTCCTCCTTTTACCACCTTTTACTATTTACATGCCTGTAGAAGAATTTGGGATTCCCCTTTATGCTGGCTGCCAGTCTTTTCTCATAATCCCTCTTAGCTTCTCTAATATGCTTTTTCACCTCCCCCCTGAACTTTCTGTATTCCTCTTGGTTCTCAATTATATTTTCTACCTGACACCTGTCATAAGCACCTTTTTCCCCTTTATCTTAATTTCTATCCCCTTTTCCACCCAAGGAGCTCTGGATTTGTTTGCTCTACCTGTCCCACCCCGCTAAACCAGCTTATATTTTACCTCTTTTCTATTTTTACTTAGTTCTGTTGAAGAGTCATACGGACTTGAAATATTAACTGTGTTCCTCTCCGCAGATGCTGCCAGACCTGCTGAGTTTCTCCAGGTATTTTTATTTTTGTTTTGGATTTCCAGCACCCGCAGTTTTTTGCTTTTATTTCATTCCAGTCTATCTGGCCCAGCTCCATTCTTGCCCCATCAAAGTTGGCTCTCGTCCAGTTAATTATTATTACTCTGGATTGTCTATCATCCTTTTCTATCATCATCCTAAAATATACAATGATCACCGCCTCCTAAATATTCCCCCACTGACACCTAATCTACTTGGCCCACCTCATTTCCAAGAACCAGGTCCAACAGTGCACCTTTGCTTGTTGGATTGGATACATACTGCAGTAGAAAATTTTCCTGAACACAATCTGAGAGCTTTTTCCCCTCTCCACCCTTTACACTATCACTGTCCCAGCCTACTCTCGGGTAATTAAATTCCCCCATTATAACTACTCTATAATGCTTGCATCTCTTTGCAATTTCCCTGCAGATTTGTTCTTCTATGTTCTTCTCACTAGTTGACGGTCTATAGACTACACCGAGCAATGTAATTGCACCCTTTTTGTTTCTTAACACTAGCCAAATTGATTCTGTCCTTGAACCCACCAGGACATCCTCTTTCTCAAGCACTGCATTGCTCTACTTAACCAATACCACCACCCCTCCCCCTTTCCTTCTTTTCTTATCTTTTCTGAACACCCTGTACCCGGGAATATTTAACACCCAGTTCTGTCCTTCCTTGAGCCAGGTGTCTGTTATTGCCACAACATCATATTTCCACATGGCAATCTGCACCTGTAACTCCCCAATCTTATTTACTGTACTCTGTGCATTCACATACATGCACAGTAACCCTGCTTTAGATTTTGTTAATTTCTCCCTCACCCCAGCTTCACCTATTAACTTACTATTCTCGATACTAGTGCTATCTGTCTCTCCCAGTATTTTGTGCACTCTGGTATTCCTCTCTAATATTTTCCCTTGGTTCCCACACCCCTGCTGAGTTAGTTTAATGATTTTGTTTTTGGATGGGGTGCCAATCAAGTGAGATGCTTTGTCCTGGATGGTATTGAGCTTCTTAAGTGTTATTGGAGCTGCACTCATCCAGGTAAGTGGAGAATATTCCATCACACTCCTGACTTTTGCCTTGTAGATGGTGGGCAGGCTTTGGAGAATCAGGAGATGAGTTTCTCACCACAGTATTCCTAGCCTCTAACCTATTCTTATAGCCACAGCATTTGTATGGCTAGTCCAGTTCAGTTTCTGGTAAATGGTAACCCCCATGATTTTGATAGTGGGGTATTCAGCTATGGAAATGCCATTGAATATTAAGGGGTGATGGTTAGATTCTCTCTTGTTGGAGATGGTAATTGTCTGGCACTTGTATAGCGTGAATGTTACTTGCCACCCCAAGCCTGGATATTTGGACATGGACTGCTTCAGTATCTGAGGAGTCATGAATGGTGCTGAACATACCTTACAGATCATGCCCCAGAAACAACCATCACTATGCTTGGGTATATCCTGTCCCACTGACAGGACAGACCCACCAAAGCTGGCGGCACAGTGGCATACAATTGGGAGGGAGTAGCCTTGGGAGTCCTCAACATCGACTCTGGCCCCCATGAAGCCTCATGGCATCAGGTCAAACATGGGCAAGGAAACCTCCTGCTGATTACCATGTACTGCCCCCCACCCCTCAGCTGATGAATCAGTGCTCCTCCATGTTGAACACCACTTAGAGGAAGCACTGAAGTGGCAAGGGCACAGAATGTACGCTGGGTGGGGGACTGTTTGATCATGATTGCACAATGTTCTGCACCACTTGCGACTCCTCAGACAGTAGGTGGTAATCAGCAGGAGGTTTCCTTGCCCATGCTGGGTCTGATGCCATGAGGCTTCATGGGGTCTGGAGTCGATGTTGAGGACTCCCAGGGAAACTCCCACCTGACTGTATATCATTGTGCTGCCACCTCTGCTGGGTCTGGCCTGCCAGTGGGACATACCCAGAGATGGTGATGGTGGTGTCTGGGACATTATTTTGTAAGATGTTATTTTGTGTTGCTTGTTGTGAGACAGCTCTCCCAATTTTGGCACTAGCCTCCAGATATTAGTAAGGAGGACTTTGCAGGTTCAAGGGCTGAGTTTGCTGTTATTATTTCTGGTGCCTAGGTCGATGTCAGGTGGTCCTTAATGAATTGTTTTTAGTTGTTTGATACAACTGAGTGGCTTGACCCCATGAAGCCTCATGGCATCAGAGGACATTGCTGTGGATCTGGAGTCACATGTAGGCCAGACCAGGTAAGTATGACAGATTTCCTTCCCTAAAGGGCATTAGTGAACCAGACGGGTTTTTACGACTATCAACAGTGGTTTTATGGCCATTATTAGACTTATAATTCCAAATATTTATTGAATTTAAATTCCACCATCTGCTGTGGTGGGATTTGAACTCAGGTCCCCAGAGCATTACCCTGGGGCTCTAGATTACCAACTAGTCCAATGACAATACCACTATGCCACCACCTCCCCTATTTTCCATTATTATTTCTCCTGACTCGTAATGGACCCACATTTGTTTTTGCTAATCTTTTCCTTTTTACATACCTATACAAGCTTTTACTGTCTGATTTTATGCTCTTCACTAGTTTATCTCATATTCTATTTCCCTTGCTTAATCTTTTTCTTGGTCCTCCTCTGAAGAATTCTAAAATGCTACCAATTTTCAAGCTTACCATTTTTTGGCAACTTTATATGCCTCTTCATTTGATCTAATGCAATCCTTGATTTCTTTCGTTAGCCCCGGTTGGAACATTTTCCATACTGGGTTTTTGTGCATTAAAGGAATGTGTTTTGATTGTAATCTGTGTTAGTTGTTTAAATGTTAGTCATTGCCTGTCTACCATCATATCTTTCAATGCAGTTTCCCAATCCACTATAGCCAATTTGCCCCTGATACCTTCATAGTTTCCTTTTTTTCTAAGACCCTAGTCTCTGATTGAACTACATCACTTTCAATTTTAATTTAAAATTCTATCATATTATGGTCACTCTTTCCTAAAGGCTCCTTTACAATACGATTATTAATTTGCTCTTTCTCATTGCACAATATTAGATCTAAAATAGCCATAGTTGGTTCCATAGTATTGCTCTAGAAAACCATCTTGCATAGGTTCCAAGAATTTGTCCTCCACAACATTAGTACTAATCAGGTTTATACAGCCTATATGTTGATTGAAATCCCCCATGATTACTGTTTTACCCTTGTTACATGTGCCCCTAATTTCCAGATTTATACTGTGATTTACATTACCATTACTGTTTGGTGACCTATGAAAACTCCACCACCCCCACCCCCCAAATATTTTCTGCCCCTTGCTGTTTCTTAGTTCCATCTCTCTCTCCAGCACTAATGCCCTCTTTAATTAACAGAGCTACCCCACCATTTCCCCCAGTTTCCTGTCCTTCCTGAATGTCACATACCCTTGGATATTCAGGTCCCGGCAATGGGTTCTTTGAGGCCATGTCTGTGTAATGACTATCATGTGATACATTTGAATTGATAATGAATTGAAAGTTCCACGAATTAGGGAACGTCTCCTCCTGAAGGATGATGATTTAATCTTAGAAAAAGCCACAACCTTGGTGGTCCAATTTGAAGAGGTCACAACAGGAATGCACTTTAGGCTCAGTGTCATAGATACAGCTTGCCCAACCAGCTCAAGTGCAAGGGTTACGGACAAGGAGACCTCAGCAATCTCATCAACACATCTGCCATCACAGTTAGATACCTTCAAAACTGTGCCCAAACTGTGGAAATGCTCACCAAGTCACAACACCACGTCCAGCTTGAGGGAAAACATTCAATTCACGCTTTAAGTGGAACCACTTTGCAAAGGTGTGCAAGTTGTCAAAGACGAAGATTTCATTGGCTCAACAAAGGAAAGAGTCTCTTCTTGAGAGTGAGGTGCAGCATGTATATACCATCATAAAAGGAAACTCTCAGAGGAGACTGATGTGCTCTGTGTGCAATAAGAAATGTTTTTGAGCTGCAACCCTACAGGAGCATTGAAAGATTCACAAGGTCTTCAATTACCGGGACTGTGACAAAAAATTCATATCCGCAAACCAGGTGAACCCAGGTGAACCTCTGAACCTATTCAGAGAAATGCCCTTACTCCTGTGAAGTCTACAGTATATCTTTCAAACAGCCAGATCAAGCGACAGCACATAAAATTATCCATAACAAGGACAACCACTACAAATGCAAACCTTGTGGAAAAGGATTTGCCCACAGAAGTGTGTACAAAAAATACAAAAACTAACACACTTGGAAGAGAGACTATTCCAGTGTGAGGAGCGTAAGGCTTCGGTTCAGACTCCCTTCCCCTGCACAGACATCTACTGATACACAACAGGGAATGAGCTTTGAAATGTGATCTAAGTGACAAAGCCTTTGTGACTCCATCTGTGCTTGAGAGTCATAAAAAGACACATCCTGGAGAGAAGGAGGTTTGTTCATATTGTGGCCAGAAATTTGCCAGCAATGGAACATTACATGTACATAATTGGAGCCATGTAGATGGGCGCCCATACCAGTGTCCCTAATGCAACAAAGTTTTCAGCGAGAATTACAGATTAAGATACATATTAGAATGCACACAGGAAAAAAACCTCACCATGGCTCAGAATGTAACAGGGCTTTAGTCAGATGAGGGGCCGAGATGAACATATGGGCCAGAATTTTTCCCTTGTCGGGCGGGCTCGGCGGGAGCAGGCAGGGGTGGTCAGGAAGCTGACCGCCACCCACGATCGCCTCTGCTCCACGGTTTCAAACGGGCGGGCCAATCAAGGCCCATCCTGCATGGATCGCGAGCGGCTGCGCTCAGCGCTACTTGTGCAGGCGGGGGGGAGGAGGGAGAGCGGGCCTGGCGCGCATTTCGTGTATTCGCGCGAAAGAGTGCTTCAATCTCCCTGAGGCACGGAGCTACCTCAGGGAGATTGAAGCACTTTTTAATAAAATTAATAAAGACAGTAAAAAATTTTTTAAAACATGCCCCCTCATGTGACTCTGTCACATGAGCTGGGACATGTCTTTAATTCAAAATAAAGTTTTTAGCTATTGTTTATTTGCTTTAGAAAACCTCGTCCTGCTTGTGAATGAGGTTTCCTAAAAAATGTAAAGGCCGCTTGGCCTTTTCGCCTGCCCGCCAACCGTAAGGTTTCATGTGCAACATAAATTAGATTTTAATGAGCTTGTTAATGGCCTTAATAGGCCTTTAAATTATCAGCGGGCATGCAGCCAACTCCGGCATGTGCCTACCAAACGAAATATCGCACGAGTTCATCCTGACGTCATCACACGTCATATTATGCTCGGGCGTGTTGGGCGTGTGCCCGCACTCCGAACGTAAAATCCTGCCCATGAGGTCAGTGACTATGAGGATACATTTCCTTTTCCTATGAGTGATGTTAATCATACAACTCATCAAGTTGATCACACAGAACCACAACACCAAATTTATAGATCTAATTGCAGACCGAAGAGAGTTTTGTATCTCAAAGGCTATTTCTGTACTTAGAGAAAACAGACAAGTAGAACTTTAAGAAATCATTTGACATATGTTTGTTGTTTAGAATGATTTAATTCCAAACAAGGCTTTTATTTAAAAGGGGAAAAATATGTAATGTTTAATGCTTTAATTGATCTGTGTTTGAATATGTTAGTTTGTTCTCTGATCTATGTTAACTGTACTTGATTGTTTATGCCGGTGAGTGGAGCTAGAGAGTGAAGTGACTGACACCACATAGAAAGTTCTGGAAAGATCTGAGATCTGGGCAGTGACATGTGTCTGTAGAAAATCTTGTAAGTTGTGAGATATTTTAAAGTAATGTAAGTAAAGTTGTTGTAGATTTGGAACTAGCATCATCTCTGCTTTGCTCTAAGATAAATCAGACATATAAGATATACAACAAACTGGAAAATACCTAGAATACTCCAGGGCTTGAGCACAAAAAATCAGGGCTGACACGGTAGGCTAGTGCAGTCCTAAGATAGTGCTGCACAGTTGGAGGTGCACTCCTTTTTGGATGAGATGTTAAAGCGAGGGCTCACCTGCACTCTCAGGTGGCCATTAAAGATCCCATGGCACTATTTTGAAGATGCTGTGAGATGTCCAGTGGTCATGAAAGGCACTATAGAAATGCAAGTCTTTCTTTTTTCTATACCTTTTAGAGGCTTCAATATTAAAGAAGGGGAAATGCCTACCTCTGGGTCATGTAGCTGTCATCACTGAGTCTCCGAAGCAATTCCTCTGTCTAGTGTTAAATCAACATTGAGCTCGGCTGAATAAGAATTCTATTGCACTCACGAATCTCAAGCCTTATTGTATCAGTTACCCTACTATGGGCTGCTAGCTACTGTATTTCTATTTGTAATGTGATAGGTTAGCATTATCTCGCTTTGAAAGCATTGCCTTAAATAATGCCCTGCACCATCACAATACTGACACTGACACACTGCAAGTGGGTTAGTCAGTTTGATTTCTGCTCTTGCTAACAGATTGCAAGTGTTTGAAGTGTTGGATCTGTGGGTTTATACATTAAAAAAAAATATTTGATGCAATTGGAAAATCACCAGTCGAGTTCCTGCCGACACTAATGGCAGCCACTGTGTGTACGTGCAGATTGCTCTCCCTATATCCCCAGGAGATGCTGCCTGGGGCTGGCTTGTGAGCTACTTCAACCCATCCACCAACCCAGCACCCCCCTCTCCCCACTCTCCACATTAACCCAGACAAGCACCCATTCACACAGAGACCAACAGTCCAGGAGATCTGTCCCACCTTGGAATGGCAAGGAGGTGAGTCATTTACTCACCCGGCCTGTTCCTGTTTCCTCATCCTGGAATAGGCCTGCTGTGTGGGGAATGGGGGAGGGGTAGAGATTCTGTAAAAGCACTTTGGTGCCCTGTCACAAAGGTGGAACTTTCAGACAAAGAATAATCCACCACTATACCTTCCTGATTCACTGGTGTCAGCAAACTGATATTGTGGGACCCACTGGGATCTTAGCCTGCAGTGCATGGGAAGGATGTATGCGCAGATTCCTGGCAGGAGACCTCACCCTGCTAGCCCCACGCATGGGAAAACTGACTGCTTCTTTTCCCTTTCCCAACACAGAAGATGCTGAGACTGACTGTAGCATCCTCACCGTAGCAACTCCAGCATCATCCCCAACACTGGCTGACACCAGCTAATTCAGCACAAACTGTGGACTGAATATAAGACCCTCTGTTATCCACTAGATTGTACAGGGAGCTATTCACACAAGGAAATACCCTAAGGGAATACATCAGCTGTGGCTCATTCTTGTGGCTGAGTCAGCAAACCGTGGATCAAGCTCCACTCCAGGGACTTGTGCACCTAATCTAAGCTAAGGCCTGTGTGTTTTACCAGCCCAATAATTTCTTAGCAATTTTCTTCTTGTTTGCAGAAAGGGAATATGCTGGAGTGAACCTGACAGCAACATGAGGCTGTAGAACACCAGATATTAAACGTCCTGGCCGAGGCTTTAATATTACACTCTCTGCCCATCCCCATTTTACAGCAGGGCATTGGGATGGTGCTGGAATTCAGGGGCTGAGCACACTGCTGCTTTCACTATTGGATTTGGGATTGTCTCCAGCTTGGTCTGCTGGGACACTGACTGGAAAGCCTGTCTGTGCAAAATCAGTTTAGATATTCTTAACATGACAAACCACAAATCCACACTGAATATAAAAAATTTTTGCAGAGTAGTTCAACAGAAATGGGTTTGGGAACCAGAGGACACAGTTTTTAGACATTTGGCAAAAGAACCACATGAGGGAAGGAGAAATGCTTTTAATGTAATGAGTTGTTGTGATCTGGAAAAATAAAATAAAGGCTTGGTCAAAGTAGATTCAATAATAACTATCAAAAGGGAATTGGATAAATAAAAGAAAGTCTTGCATTTATATAGCATCTCCCATGACTACCGGATGTCTCAAAGTGCTTTACAGCCAATGAGATACTTTTTGAAGTGAACAGTAATCACTGTTGTAAAGTAGGAAACACAGCAGCCAATTTGTGCACAGCAAGCTCCCACAAACAGCCATGTGATGATCACCAGATCATCTGTTTTTGGTGATGTTGACTGGCCAGGACATTGCATGTAACTCTTTACTGCATGTAACCCTGCTCTTCTTTGAAATAGTGCCTTGGGATCTTTTACATTCACTCAAGCAGCAAGAAGGGGTCTTGGTTTAAGATTTCACCTAAAAGACTGCACCTCTGATAATGCAGCTCTGATAACCTCAGTACTGCACTAGAGTGTCAGCCTTGTTTTTTGTGTTCAAACCTTGAAGCAGGATTTGAATCTGGCACTGAGATAATTCAGGGGCAAAGGTACAACGAACTGAGCCACAGCTGACAAACTAAAATCTTCAATAGGGAAATATGCAGGGCTACGGGAAAAGAGCAGGGGAGTGTGATGATTAGATAACTTTTCCAAATGCCCTCCTAGTGTGCTGCATCACTGTTTCATTCCATGAAATTTGGAACAAAAGTGGGAGTCTAGCTGGGAGTAGCCAGAGGAGTGAAAGCTGTGGAAAGTGGGAATGTGTTATAAGAAAGAGTTTGGGGCTTGGGTATTCAGGGTAGAGTAAGAGAGCTTTGCTCTGCAAATGGGCATGTTATACCTGAGCTGTGAGTGATTGGTGCCTTCTCAGGGTGCAGAAAATGGGAAGGTGTTCCTATCCCAATCTTAACATCTCTTGGCTTGGTGAGCAGAGAAATGGTTATCAAAAATTTAAAAGTAAAATGGTACAAATTAGGACGTTGCACAGTTGACCGATTGCCTATAGGAATTCTGGCAGAGATTGCAACCAAATTTCATTTACCCTTTAAATTTCAATTTGGAGGCCATTGCTGATCTCCTGCCTTCACTCCCACTCAACTGGCCATGTCTGGGAGATCCTGGGCTTCTCTGGGAAATATATCATCATCAGCTAGGCCTCAGTGAAACTGAGACAGCTGAGAGCGGGTGTCATTCCTGTGGAGGTCTTGCTCAGATCCTTTCTTTTAAATAACGTTTATCTCCCATTAGAACTGAACATATTTCTCCCAGTTCTTTTCTTCAGCCCAATGGCACCTTCATATCCACAAGCTAAATAGGATTCCAGTGTGAAAAATTATCTGTTTGTGCAAGTTTGTGGCTTGGGATCCTCTTGCCTTCTACCTGTCATATTCCTCTTCTCCAAATATATTTTACAGCCTATCAAAATCTTCAGAGAACTTGATGGGGACAGTGTAGAGTGAGATTTATTCTGTATCTCACTCCGTGCTGTACCTGCCCTGGGAGTGTTTGATGGGGACAGTGTTGAGGGAGCTTTAATCTGTATCTAACCCCGTGCTGTCCCTGTCCTGGGAGTGTTTGATGGGGACAGTGTAAAGGGAGCTTTATTCTGTGAAAGATGGATTTGCACAATCAGACTGCATATACTTAAAGTAAAACATTCTTAAAACATTAAAAAGCTGTCAACTGACAATGCAGGACAGCTGCAGCAACATGCATGCACGTCCTAAGCCATGAGGGAACTCTACAACACCTTGTGTGTCCTGGTAAGCCACATATGCAGGAGGGCCACTGGCCTCACTACTGGGCATACAGGAAGTGAAGAGATTCACAGTTAGCACATGTCAAGAGGTGACCTCCCATTACTTATAGGGAGTTCAGAAAGGGAGGGTGACTAGGGAGGCTAGAAGGAAAGCAGTCAGGCAGTACAGGGAGCCCCTGAGAGTTTTACATTTACAAGCAGCTATTCAGTGTTGGGTAGTGACAGCTCAAGGGAGTGCAGTCTGAAGCAATTCCATGGCACTGCGGGAGACTGGACTGCATGGGGAGTGTTTGGGTGGGACGGGGTAGTGGGGGTGGGGTGGTTACAAGTAAATGTAGAAATGTGGTGGTCATAGTGAATTTGATAGCTGGGGGATAGGCAGGTGTTTCTGCCACTGTCAACTTGAGTCCTGGATAGTATGTTGCCTCCGTGGTGCCAGGGTGAAGGTTGTTATGGTCGCGGGCCATGTTAGAATCAGTGACATTGGAAAGGAAAGTGTTGCGCTCCTACAAGAAGAAGGATTAAAGAACAACCCCTTAAAAGCGGGAATCTCAGGATGATTCCCAGTGTCCAGTGCAGCATTAAATAAAGAAACAGGAAGATGGTGCAGGGGAATGGTGCCTGTAGAGGGAGGGCTTCAGTTGCTCATGAATAGGGATCACTTCTGGGGCAAGGAAAGACATGCCCAAAGTGGATGGGTGCACTTGAGCAGGGCTGGGATGAATAAACTCATGCAAAGTTAACTGGAGTTGTTTGGGTGTGGGCAGGTTTAAACTAATTTGGCAATGGGGGTTGTGGGGGCGGGGTGGTGCGGTGGGGGGAGCCAGAAAGTCGCAGCAGAGAGGAGAGACAAGATATTAGAAACAAGGAGAGAAAAACAGAAACAGGACAAAGAGAAATGTAGAAAGAGCAGGAAGTAGATGCTAGAGGAGGGAAGCAAAGCTGATTCGCCTGGTGTTGGAATGTGTGTGTGTTAATACAAGGGCTACAAACGAGGCTGATGATCTAGCTGCAGATGCAAGTTTCCACATGGGGTTAGGATATAATGGCTTTAACAGAAACCTGGCTTAAACATGCGCAGGGGTGGGAGCTAAACATTCCTGGCTGCAGTGAATTCAGGAGAAACAGTGGAGGGAAGAAGACAAGAGGAAGAGAAGTGGCTGCACTGATATACCCTAATATAGACATGGGGAGAAACAGTGTGGAGGGCAAGGAGGGTGGCGGGGGAGGGAGAGGAATTGCTAAAATGTGTAAAATAGAACTTTGTGACTCACTGAGCTGAATTTTACAAAAGTCAGTTTCAAACTGACCGACTTAAAAAAGGCCACCCACGCCAATAACACGGTGAGGTGGCCTTAAATAGCAGATAGTGGGACATCTGCCCCTTAGTGGCACAAAGTCCTGCCCTCTAGAGCTGCCAGCCAATCTGATTGCCCACAGCTCTAGCTGTCCCAGCAGTGCCAGGGTTCACTAATGGGCACTGCTGGAACTGCAAGCTGTCCCCAGGAAGAAGAACAATGGACTAAGATACGGCCTGGGCTTTTAGAGCAGGAAGGGATTGGGCACCCTGAGGGGGGCGCAAGAGGGAAAGGGGGACCAATTTTTGAGGCCAGGTGGGGAGGCACAAAGTACGGGGCAGTAACATCTTGGGTGGGGGTGCTTCTGATGCACACAGTGCACCCCAGAAAGACATCTCCCCTTCATTTCCTGTCTTTAAACCAGTTGGTTTAAAAAGGCCTTCCCCTCTCCCCCTCCACCTACCCATGCCTTAATTCAGTTGGCGTAACAAGCTCAATTGCCTATTAATTATTTTTTCAAATATGGCGGCTAGGCTGCCAATTTGGGTGCCCACTTGCCTACCGTTTTATGGGGACTGGGTTGGGGGTGGGCAGGAAGGTGGTGAGCAATAATTGTAGAATCATAGAACGTTTATGGCACAGAAAGCGGCCAGTTGACCCATCACACACTCACCAGGGGGCCATAAAAATCGAGCACAGTATGTTACCAACCCAACAAGGAAGTGCTGGATCCAGTCCTGGGGGATGAAGTAGGTCAAGTGGAGTGGAACAACATTTGGGTAATACTGATCATAATATAATTAGGGTTAAAGTCGTTAAAATCATAAGAAATAGGAGCAGGATAGGCCATTCAGCCCATCAAACTTGCTCCACCATTCAATAAGATCATGGCTGATCTGATTGTGACCATAACTCCAGTTTCCTGCTTGTCCCTCATAATTCTTGACTCCCTTATAAATCAAAAATCTGTCTAGCTTAGCCTTGAATATATTCAATGACCCAGCTTCCACTGCTGTCTGTGGGAGAAAATTCCAAAGACTAATGGCCCTCTGAGAGAAGAAATTCCCCCTCATCTTCACCTTAAATGGGAGATCCCTAATCTTTAAATGGTGTCCCCTAGTTCTAGATTTCCCCACTAGGGGAAACATCCTTTCAGCCTCTACCTTGTCAAGCCCCCTCAAAATCTTACATGTTTTAATAAGATCACCTCTGACTCTTCTAACCAATGAGTCTCGGCTCAAACTGCTCAATCTTTTCTCATAAGCCAACACCTTCATCCCAGGACTCAGCCTAGTGAACCTTCTCTGAGCTGTTTCCAATGTAAGTATATCCCTCCTTAAACAGGTTGACCAAAACTGTGCACAGTACTCAAGGTGCCATTTCACCAATGTCATGTACAGTTGTAGTAGGACTTCCTTACTTTTATACTCCATCTCCCTTGCAATAAAGGTCGGAAATCCTCATGCCTTCCTAATTACTTGCTGTACCTGCATGCTAACATTTTCTGATTCATGTACAAGGACACCCAGATCCCTCTGTACTGCAGTGTTCTGCAATCTCTCTCCATTGAAATCATATTCTGCTTTTATATCCCTCCTCCTAGGGCAACATTTTCCCCTCTGTTGGGAGGGAAGTGCGGGAGCGGCCGCGGGCGGGCTTCCGATTGGCGCCCCCAGTCGGGGGGGCGGCCCCGCCATTTTATGTGGGTGGACCAATTAAGGCCTGCCCAGCGTGACGTTGCCAGGAAACGCTATGCACTCCCTGTACGGGTGGTGGGAGGGGGGTGGGGGGAGTTCCCTCAGCCGGAAGTGCGCTCTTTCGTGCATGCGTGCAAAAGAGCACACAGATCTCCCTGAGGCAAAGTGCTGCCTCAGGGAGATTGGCTCAGAGTTTGAACTTTAAATAAAGCTGAGAAAAAAATTCCCCTGCCATGTTCCCTCACGTGACACTATCACATGAGTTGGGACATGTCCATAACTTTTATTTTAAAATATTGTGAGATTTTTTAATCCTCATGAAACCTCATCCCACCCATGGATGAGGTTTCATTTTTTTTTCAGAAGCTCACCAGTGTTCCCAGCCTACCCGTCAACCTTAAGGTTGGACAGGCAGGTCTATTAATGGCTTCAACTAATGTATTAATGGCCTTAGTAGGCCGTTGACAGGTCGGCGGGCGCACAGCCAAGTCGGCTGCGCACCCGCCAACCTGAGAATGTTGCCTGCCTGACGACACCCCGCATCATTTTACATGTTGGTGAGTGGGACCTGCCCCCCGCTCGCCGAACAGAAGATAGAAAAGTTCACAGGAAAAGAGGAAAAGGAGGTTCGTGACAAATGTCGAGTAAATCCACAATCCAAAATCCAGAAAGAATAGAGAGAGTCTGTAGGTGGGTGGGTTGGGTTGGGATGAATTGTAAAAAGATATAAGAGCAGGAAACATAGAAGAGAATGCAAAATATCTTATTAACATATATAAAAAAAGATAGCTAAGGGGAAGGTCGTTTACTGTTTTCCTCGACAATCTCTTGTTTCCAGTCTACCTGTGCTAAATCTCTCCTTAAATCACTGAGATTAGTTCTCTTCCATTTGGTATTTTCACCATTCCTTTAGGGATAAGAAAATAAATCTTCTTGTGGAGGCAGGGGACAGAACACACGAAACTGAATCTGTATTTTGCATCAGTCTGCACAAAAATAGAGGATGAGTTAAAAGCAAAATACTACAGATGCTGGAAACCTGAAATAATAACAGAAAGTGCTGGAAAAACTTAGCAGATCTGGCAGCATCAGTACAGTGAGAAACAGAGCTAAGGTTCTGAAGAGTCATATTCAACTCGAAGTGTTAACTCTGTTTCTCTCACCTAGGATGCAGTTAATGTTGCAGAGGAGTAGAGATATTAGAAATGATAAAAATAGATAGATTAGGCAATAAATAGCTTGGCATCACTCAGAGTTAACACCTGGCCCAGATGGGATGCATGCTAGGTTGCTGATGTAAGAAAGGGTGGAGCTAGAAGAAGCTCTGACCACAATCTTCCAAACCTCCTTGGATATAGGAGTCATGTCAGAGGACCGGAGGATTGAAAATGTGAAAACTCTGTTCAAAAAAAGGTGAAGTGATAAACCTGGTAACTATAGGCCAATTACCCATCAACAGTGGGGAAACTACAACTAGATCATTCTAAGGGGGAAAAAAATGTTCTCTGTTGGAGGAGCACAGGCAAATAAGAAACAGCTGGAACTGTCCTAGTTCTGAAGAAGAGTCATATTGGACTGGAAACTTTAGCTCTGTGTCTCTCTCCACAGAAACTGCCAGACCTACTGAGTTTTTCCAGCACTTCCTGTTTTTATTTTGGATTTCCAGCATCCACTGTATTTTGCTTTTATTTTAGTGTTTAATTTGCTGCCACTTCTCTTTCAGGAATGCTTATCTTGAAGAAGTTCCATTCTTCTCTCTGGTAGGATATCCATTTGTCTCTTTTACCTTGTTCACCTTCATTGCTTTCCATTTCCCTCCCGGTGTTTGATAAGGCGTTTACCAAAACTCGTTTTCAAAGGCCACATCCCCTTCTTCAATGATTGTCTTCAGCTCCAATTTATTGCACGTGGTTTCCAACTGAAGTTCCATCCTTCATGTTTCAAATCCACCCAGAATTACTGGTATCTCTGAGGTATACAATGTTCCTCGGACAGCTGTACCCGCCTCATCCTCACTCAGTGCCATGCGCCGCCACGTGTGCACATTCGACCTCTCTCCCCAGTGGCACCGACTCACCCTAGGTCAAATCTGTCCTGGTCCATAGTAAGCAGTTCTGAAGGACAGTCATATCCGACTCGAAATGTTAACTCTACTTTTCTCTCCACAGCTGCCACCAGGCTGGCTGAGTATTTCCAGCACTTTCTGTTTGTAGTTAAAGAACAGCTTGCATGGGCTGGTCAAAGACAAATCATATCTAACTAATATGAATGAGTTCTTTGATGAAGTAACAGAAATGGCTGATGAAGGTAGAGCAGTGAATGTTTTACAAATTTGATAAAGTGAAATTTTATAAAATACCTCAGAACAGACTTATTTGGAAAATAGAAGCTCATGGTATCAACGGCAGGGTGGTAATTTAGGTATATAATTGGCTAAGTGATAGGAGGCAGACAGTAGTGTGAACATATGTCTTTCTGATTGGAGACTATGGAGTGGGGTTTCCCAGGGATTGGGATTAGAGCCAGTGCTTTTCTTCATAGCGAGTATAAATTAAAAGTTTGTGAATGGTACAAATCTTAATAAATAGTGAGCAGACTGAAAGCAAACTTCAGGAGAAAATTGCTGTAAGTGGCAAGTAACATTTGCTCCTCACAAGTGCCCAGCAATGACCATCTCCAACCAGGGAGAATCTAACCATCTCTTCTGGGGGAGGATGAACAGCCAGAGGTCATAGTCCACATTGGTACCAACAACATAGGTAGGAAGAGGGATGATGTACTTAAAGCAGGTTATAGGGAGTAAGGAAGGAAATTAAAAAGTAGGAACTCAAGAGCAGCAATCTCAGGATTACTCCCAGTGCTGCATGCTAGCGAGTTTAGGAACAGGAGGATTGATCAATTCAACATCTGAGGCATTGGGACTGGGTCTGGGGCAGGTGGGACCTTTACATGCTGGATGGGTTACACCTTAACATGACCGGGACTAATATTCTCACAGGGAGATTTGCTAGTGCTTTTGGGGAGGGTTTAAACTAGTTTGTCAGGGGGCTGGGAACCTGAGGGATAGCTCAAATTGCAAGGAAGTAAAGCTGGTAACAGGAAGTGAAAAAATAACAAGCAAAATTAGAAGGCAGATGAAACAAAGGCAAGTATCAACTAGGCTTAGAAGGTGGAATAATGTCAAAAAGACTAAGTTAAGGGCACTCTACCTGAATGCATGCAGCATTCGCAACAAGGTAGATGATTTAAAGGCACAAATAGAGGCAAATGGGCATAATATCATTGCCATTACGGAAACATGACTACAGGGTGACCAAGACTGGGAACTGAATATTCAAGGATATCCGACATTTAGGAAGGACAGGCAAAAAGGAAAAGGAAATAGTGTTGTGCTGATAATAAGGGATGTGATCAGTACATTAGTAAGGGAGGATCTTAGATCAGAATAACAAAATGTGGGATCTGTCTGGGTAGAACTATGAAACAACAATGGGTAGCAAACATTGGTAGGAGTTGTTTATAGGCAACCAAACAGTAGTGGTAATGTGGGGCATGGTATTAATCAGGAGATTAGAGAAGTATGTAGCATGGGTAATACAGTAATCATGGATGACTTCAATCTGCATATAGACTGGGTAAACCTAATGAGAACTAATGCTGTAGAGTACTGGAGTGTGTTAAGAGTGGTTTTCTAAAGCAGTATGTTGAGGAATCAGCTAGAGAATAGGCTATTTTAGATCTAGTATTATGTAATGAGAAAGGGCTAATTAATAATCTTGTTGTAAAAGAACCTTTAGGGATGAGTGACCATAATATGGTAGAATTTTACATTATATTTGAAATTGAGGTAGTTCATTCTGAAGCCAGGGTGTTAAATTTGAACAAAGGAAATTACGAAGGTATGAGGGGCAAATTGGCGGAGGTGGATTGGGAAAATACATTGAAAGGAATGACGGTACACTGGCAATGGACAGTCTTTAAAGAATTTGTAAATAGCTTATAGCAACTATACATTCCTTCAAGGCACAAAAACCCAAAAAGAAAAGACAGTCAACCGTGGCCAACAAAGAAAGTTAAGGATTGTATAAGATAAAAAGAAAAGGCCTATAAAGTTGCCAGAAATAAACCTGAGGATTGGGAGGACTTTAGAAACCAGCAAAGGAGGACCAAGAAACTGATAAAGAAAGGGAGAATAGAATATGAATGTAAACTAGCCAAAAACATAAAAATGGACTGTAAAAGCTTTTATCAGTACATAAAAAGGAAACATTTGGCTGAGACAAGTGTGAGTACATTACAGGCAGAGTCAGGAGAATTTATAATAGGGAATAGAGAAATGGCAGAGCAGCTAAATGAATACTTTGTGTCTGTCTTCACTAAGGAAGATACAAAAATTCTCCCAGAATTAGAGATTCAAGGGACTAGGGAGAATGAGGAATTGAAAGAAATTAGTATTAGAAAGAAGGTTGTATTGGAAAAATTAATAGGACTGACGGTTGATAAGTCCCTGGGACCTGATATTCTACCTCCCAGAGTTTGAAAGAAGTAACCATGGAGATAATGGATGCATTGGTGATCATCTTCCAAAATTCCATAGATTCTGGAACACTTCCTGCAGATTGGAAAGTAGCAAATGTCACCCCACTATTTAAGAAGAGAGGGAGAAAGAAAACAGGGAACTACAGACCTGTTGGCCTCATGACACTAGTCAGGAAAATGCTAGAATCTATTCTAAAGGATGTGATAAATGGATATTTGGATAATAATGGTCTGATTGGGCATAGTCAGCATGGATTCATGAATGGGAAATCATGTTTGACAAACCTGTTGGAGTTTTTTGAGGATGTTACTAACAATTTATAAAGGGGAGTCAACGGATGTAGTATACTTGGATTTTCAGAAGGTTTTCAATAAAGTCCCCCACAGAAAGTTGGTTAGCAAAATTAAAGCATGTGGGATGGGAGGTAATATACTGGCATGGTTTAAGGATTGGTTAACAGACAGAAAACAGAGAGTAGGAATAAATGGATCATTCTCACATTGGCAGGCAGTGACTAGTGGTGTAACGCAAGGATAGCACTCAGGGCCCCACTGTTCACAATATATATCAATGATTTGGATGTAGGGACCAAATGTAACATTCCCAAGTTCGTGGATGACACAAAACTAGGTGGGAATGTGTGTTGTGAGGAAGATGCAAAGCGACTTCAAGAGGATTTGGACAGACTCAGTGAGACAGATGGAATATAATGTGGAAAAATGTGAGGTTATCCACTTTGGTAGGAGGAACAGATGTGCAGAGTATTTCTTAAATGGTAAGAGATTAGAAAGTGTCAATGTACAAAGGGATCTGAGTGTCCTCATCAATAAATCACTGAAAGCTAACATGCAGGTGCAGCAAGCAATTAGGTAGGCTAATGTTATGTTAGTCTTTATCGCAAGAGGATTTGAGTACAGGAGTAGTGAAGTCTTGCTTCAATTGTATAGAACCTTGGTCAGACTGCACCTGGAGTACTGTGTACAGTTTTGGTTCCCATACCTTATGAAGAATATTATCGCCACAGAGGGAGTGCAACGAAGGTTCACCAGACTTGTTCCCTGAGCTTGAATGGTGGGACTCTCCTATGAAGGGAGATTGGGGAAACTGGGCCTGCATTCTCTAGAGTTTCGAAGAATGAGAGGTAATCTCATTGAAACCTACAAAATACTTAAAGGGATAGACAGGGTAGATGCAGGTAAGATGTTTCCCCTGACTGGGGAGTCTAGAACCAGGGGACACAATTTCAAAATAAGGAGGAAGCCACTTAGGACCGAGATGAGATTTTTTTTCATTCAGAGGGTTGTAAATCTTTGGAATTCTCTACCCCAGAGGGCTGTGGAAGCTCAATCACTGAGTATGTTTAACGTAGAGATTGACAGATTTCTAAATGCCAATGGCATTAAGGGATATGGGGATAGTGTGGGAAAAAGGTATTGAAGTGGATGATCAGCCATGATCGTATTGAATGGCTAAGCAAACTTGATGGGCTGAATGGCCTACTCCTGCACCTTTGTTCCTTGACATTCAATGGGATTATCGTCACTGAATCCGCCCACCATCAACATCCTGGGGGTTACCATTGACCAGAAACTTAACTGGACTAGCCATATAAATACTTTGGCTACAAGAGCAGGTGAGGAACTGGGAATTCTGCAGCAAGTAACTCACCTCCTGACTCCCCAAAGCCTGTCTATCATCTGCAAGGCACAAATCAGGAGTGTGATGAAATACTCTCCACTTGCCTGGATGAGTGCAACTCCAACAACACTAAAGTAGCTTGACACCATCCAGGACAAAGCAGCCCACTTGATTGGTACCCCATCCACAAACATTCACTCCCTCCACCACTGACACACAGAAGAGGCAGTGTGTACCATCTACTCACCAAAGCTTTTTCAACAGCATCTTCCAAACCCTCAACCTCTACCATCTAGAAGGGCAAGGGCGGCAGATACATGGGAACACCACCACCTGTAAGTTCCCCTCTGAGCCACACACCATCCTAACATGGAAATATATCTCCTTTCCAGTGTTATTGTCCTCTCGGGTAAGGAACCATGGCTGAGAGACCTCTGGTTATGAACAATAGGCACACCACTCTACGGCCCGGAGGAATCTGACCTTCTGGTCACAGGTGTAATCCTAGAACCACTGAGAAATGGCAACAAGCAGATGTCTGAAGTCATGTACGTCATCTGAGAGTAATCCTTTTCTGTCTTGAGCAGAGATGCCTGTGTTGCCCTTAACCTTCTTAAAATGACATAGCATGTCAAGACAACCTCTGTCATCAACTGTACAGAACTACACGTTCCCAAGAGGCCTACCAATAAAGAGACCCTCGACTGGGATTTCAGCTCTGAATTGTCTTCACTCTTCACAGAGCCATTTTGTCCAATTTCTTTGCAGGTGGCAGGAACTCCTCTTTGGTCAGACCAGCCAAACCTATAGATAATCACCACTGTACCTGAGTGGAAGACACACAGGAAAATAAGAAGAAACAGAAGAAAGAGCCCCAACCCCAGGTTCCAATGGTTGCTGTCACACTAACTGTAAACACCTCAGCACAGACACTGCAACGTCCTGCCAATGCACAAAGCTCCAAGATGATGCAGGAGCAAGGAGCTAGTGACCCTCAACTCACCAGAGCACACCTCAGTGAGGCACATGGAAGAACAGTGTTTGATAAAAGCCAAACTGCAAGGTGAGCCCACTGATGAGGAACATCCAAATGACAGGGAAAGACACCTTCAGCTCCCACAAAGATCAGGGTGGACCACACAGAAAAAGAAAAAAACAGGGTCTTCCCATGAGTGAACAGAGTAAACACTGTCTCCAGAAAGAATGGGGCAAGCTGGTGGTCCCTGAGCAGAGCAGGTGGGGAATTGACAAAGAGAAATTCAACTCCAAGGAGCATATCAGAAAAAGACAACCAAGTGCCAGAAACACAGACTACAACTCAAACTCAGAATCAACAAAGGTTTCCTAAATCAACAGAGCCGACCACTCCTCCAAATGTGACCAGAATGAGATCTGGAAGAACCTTCATTTCTCCAGAGAATCTTAATCTATAAAGTTAGAGACTTGAAGAGGGAAGAATGGGTAGCATGATTTTAATGTAAATAAATTGGGTAAAGACTTGGAGGGGAGGTGTAATATAAAGGTATCTGGCATAGCAAGGGTTAATGTGGGACTGGGAAAAAGCACGGCCCACAGTATGATGTAAAGAGACATATGACCTGAGACTAGAGTCAGTTGTGGATTGGACAGAGACCTGTGTAGAAGCAAGTGTGGAATTAGCTCATAGCTTGAGTTATACCCTGTATATAGGTACTTAGTTATGTGTTATCAATAAACGTTTAATGTTCAACCATACAAGACTCAGAACCTATTTGGGTGACCTACTGAACATACAACAACTACAATCGGTAACCTCATGGCTTGGTATATCCCCCACTCTACTATTATCGAGCCAGGGGATTGACCTTGGTTCGATGAGTATTGCAGGACAGCATGCTGGGAGCAGCACCAGGCATACCTAAAAATGAGGTGCCAACTTGGTGAAGCTACAACTCAGGACTACCTGTGTGCCAAACAGCGAAGCAACATGCTATAAACAGAACTGAGCGGTCCCACAACCAACGGATCAGATTTAAGTTCTGGAGTCCTGCCACATCCAGTCATAAATGGTGGTGGACAATTAAACAACTAACTGGAGGAGGAGGCTCCACAAATATCCCCATCCTCAATGATGGGGGAGCCCAGCACATCAGCGCAAAAGACAAAGCTGAAGCATTTGCAGCCATTTTCAGCCAGAAGTGCCGGGTGGATGATCCATCTCAGCCTCCTTTGGAGGTCCCCAGCATTACAGCTGCCTGGCTTCAGCCAATTTGATTCAGTCCACGTGATATCAAGAAACGGCTGAAGGCTCTGGATACTGCAAAGGATATGGGCCCTGACAATATTCCGGCAATAGTACTCAAGCACTCAAGAACTTGCCATGCCCCTAGCCAAGCTGTTCCTGTACAGCTACAACACGGGCATCTACCCGGCTATATGGCAAGTTGCACTGGTATATCCTGTCTGCGGCAAGCAGGACAAATTCAACCCAGCCAATTACCATCCCATTAGTCTATTCTTGCTTGATCTGTTCTGTTGAGGCTACCTGTAATGTTTACTGCTTGGATACCATAAAGCAGTCTTGTTGAAGTTACAAAGAAGTCTTTGTTAATATTACTGAACTATGTACATATTTATAATAGAGGGTAAAGGTATGGAGAGGACCCCATAGTAGGTGCTTACATGTTGCTACCTATCTCTGGACTGCCTTTAGCTGTAGGTCATGTGACTTCTTATGTACTGTGTTCA
Organism: Cetorhinus maximus; assembly: GCF_964194155.1. Lineage (NCBI taxonomy): Eukaryota > Metazoa > Chordata > Chondrichthyes > Lamniformes > Cetorhinidae > Cetorhinus > Cetorhinus maximus. The sequence goes on from NC_135899.1 coordinate 43,270,984, forward strand.
GTCCCACATTAACTGTTTAGGTACCAGATCCTTCTACTACATTGATCATCAGCAAATTGATGGAAGATGTTGTTGACAGTGCTATTAAGTGGCAATTACTCAGCAATAACCAGCTCACTGATGCCCAGTTTGGGTTCCGCCAGGGCCACTTAGCTCCTGACCTCAATACAGCCTTGGTTCAAACCTGAACAGAAGAGCTGAGCTCCAGAGGTGAGGTGAGAGTGACTGCCCTTGAATCAAGGCAACATTTGACTGAGTGTGGCATGAAAGGAGAAAAATACTGGCAAAATTGAAGTAAATGAGGGAACAGTAAGGCTGAGAGAGACCAAACAGTTCAAAATTTGAGTGATTTGGTAGAGCAATTAAGGAAAAACTACTTCCACTGGCAAGTGGGTTGATAACACACATAGAAATCCTAGATTTAAAATAATTGGCAAAAGAACTAGAGGGGGAAATAAATTCACCCACTGGATTTTTAAGTTCCGGAAGGCACTACCTGGAATCAGATTCCACAGAAACATTCAGAAGACGATTGGACATGTACTTGAGGGGGATTCGTTTGCAGGATTATGGGGTTAAAGCTGGGAAGTGGGACTGGATTGGGCAGCTCTTTTTGGGCAGAGCTTTCAGCTTTTATAAAAGCTTTGTGTGTTGGGACCATTTCTGGGTCACAGTGCTCAAAACTTTAAAAAGTGCTAAGAATTGGGTCAGTGGCATACAAGAGGGGAATTCTTCCAGGAGGCTGCCTCTCCATTCGCTATGCAATTCAGGATGGTAGGTCAAACAGTGAGGCTGGAGGACCAATGAGAGAGTCTGAAGGAATGCCTGGCCAGCTGTCACACTGGGACAGCTGAGCACTGGGAGACCTATTGGACACCTCAAAATAGAGGTGCTCACAAAAACTTCCAAACTCAGTTTCCAAAAACAAGGGCCACAACTAGGCGGAGTCTCAGAGTGGAGGGGGAACTGCGATTGGACTTCTTTGAGACTTGTGGAGCCCTGAGCCCATTTCAATCACAAACAATGGCCCTCTGACCTCTGACTGAGAGGCTGCCTCTTAAGCATTGCTGGGCTCCCAGCGCGCTTTGGGCACTCAAGTGATGCTGTCAAAATTCCAGGACTGTCAGAAAATGACCCTTGATTGAGGACTTAATTATCTTTCATCCTCGGAGGCAGGGCCATGTCAGAGAGCTGTCCCAATGGGGTTTCACATAACTTCACATCTCTCCACAGATGCTGTCTGACCTGCTGAGTATTACCAGCATTTCCTGTTTTTATTTCCAATTTCCAGCATCTGTAGTATTTTGCTTTTGTATCAGGTTTGTTCTCATAGATTCATAGAGTCATAGAGGTCTATAGCACAGAAAAAGGCCCTTCAGCCCATCGAGTCTGCGCTGGTCAAACAAGTACCTAACTATTCTAATCCCTTTTTTCAGCACGAGGCCCATAGTCTTGTATTCCATGGCGTCGCAAGTGCACATCCAAATACTTCTTAAATGTTATGAGGGTATCTGCCTCCACCACCCTTTCAAGCAGTGAGTTCCAGATTCCCACCACCCTCTGGGTGAAAAAATTATTCCTCACATCCTCTCTAAACCTCCTGCCACTTACCTTAAATCTATGCCCCCTGGTTATTGATCCCTCCACCAAGGGGAATAGTTCCTTCCTATCTAACCTATCTATGCCCCTCATAATTTTATACACCTCAATCATGTCCCCCCTCAATCTCCTCTGCTCCAGGGAAAATAGCCCATCTATCCAATCTCTCCTCATAACTAAAACTCTCCAGCCCAGGCAACATCCTGGTAAATCTCCGCTGCACTCTCTCTAGTGCAATCACATCCTTCCTATAATGCGGATTCCAGAACCGCACACAACACTCTAGCTGTGGCCAAACCTGCATTTTATACAGTTCCAGCATAACCTCCCCGTTCTTATATTCTATGCCTCGGCTAATAAAGGCAAGTATCCCATATGCCTTCTTAACCATCTTATCACCTGTCCCGCTACCTTAAGGTGGGCATGCATACCAAGGTCCCTCTGATCCTCGGTGCTTCCCAGGGTCCTACCATTCATCATGTATTCCCGTGCCTTGTTTGTCCTGCCCAAGTGCATCACCTCACACTTATCTGGATTAAATTCCATTTGCCACTGATCAGCTCATCTGACCAGCCCATCTATATCCTCCTGTAACTTAAGGCTATCCTCCTCATTATTTACCACCCCACCAATGTTCACGTCATTCACGAACTTACTGATCAACCCTCCTACATGCGAGTCTAAATCATTTATATATACCACAAACAGAAAGGGACCCAACACCGATTCCTGTGGAACCCCACTGGACACAGGCATCCAGGCGCAAAAAAACCCCTTGACTATCACCCTCTGCATCCTGCCACTCATCCAATTCTGGATCCAATTTGCCAAATTGCCTTGGATCCCATGGGCTCTTACCTTCGTTATCAGTCTCCCATGTGGGACCTTATCAAAAGCCTTGCTGAAGTCCAAGTAGACTACGTCAAATGCATTGCCCTCATCTACACATCTGGTCACCTCTTCAAAAATTGTTCTGTTGCCTTTGCATATAAAAATTAAGTTAGCTGGGGCATTAACTTCTGTGATTTTACATCTAACCTTCTGTTCCTTAGTTGATTGTCTGGCTCTCCTTCTCTAGGCCTCTGAGAGTCATTGTCTGGAAGCATGATTATATCCATTGTCGGTGCATCAACCTCAGACTGACGAATGAACATTGGTCCCTTCATTCTCGAAGGGGAGACCAGCTTCTTTGATCTCACACCTAGCCAGCCCATTGTCAAACCAGCTGACTGTGCCCAGAGCACTGCTGGACAGAGTATTATCTTCAAAGATCTTATTTCAAGCCTAGGTTTAAACCTATAAAGTAAATGCAGTCTGCTGGGTGGTGGGAAATGCTGACATTGGTGAATACAAAACACTGGGTTCTGCAGCTTGGTGCTGTGTTGTGGGCTTCACGCTGTCTGGTTGCCTAATATGAACTGACTGGCATTGCTGCATTGTATTTAAAATTTAAACAGTTTTTATAACAGTTGTTCCACCAACTGCAGCTTACCAACCGCAATTCCCTGTATGACCAGCCATGTCACTGCCGGGTGCAATGCTGGGCTGTGGATGAAAGTATATTGGATCGAGGTTGCCACGGTAACACATCCTGCAAGTAAATTCCCCATCTTTGTGTTAAGAGGATGGAGTAATGTAAACCATCAGGAATACTATCATCATACGTAGCATTACTGTTTCACCAATAGCTCATTAAGTAACAGTGCCCTGCTGGTACTGAGGCACACCGTAAAGGGAAGTCCCAGAGTTGCTCAGTGCCGGGTTAGCTGGTCCCAGGCACATCTGATGGTGACAACTGTTCACCAGGGAGCATGAGAATCAGCACAGATCGGATGCCTCATTGCTTATCAGTGACCCGTGCTGGAGAGTGCATGCGTCCAGACTGCCAGATTGAATTCGACTCAGAGTATTACCCACAAATGTCAAATCAGCCGTACAGGCTCACAATGAAAGATTAACAGTCCATCAAAAATACAGAAGGCTCTCAGAACTCCCACAACTATACAACAGCATGAGTGAAACTGTAACACAGTTTCAGGAACTGTGAAACAATATTATGGGAAGTGCAAGACAACTCAAGGCATGTGCAAAGCACTACAGTAGAGACTGTAATATAACACTAGGAAAAAGGAAATACAACCTAGGAAGAGCGACAATGCAACACTCAGAGAACTGTCACAAAACACTACAGGAACTGTCACAAAACACTACAGGAACTGTCACAAAACACTACAGGAACTGTCACATTGCATTATAGGAACTCTAACGCAACGCTACATGAACTGTCATACAATACTACATGAACTTTAACACAATGCTACAGGAATTGTCACACAGCACTGCTGGAACTGTTACACAGTGCTATCGGAACTCTAACACAACACTACAGGAATGGTCACACAACACTACAAGAACTGTCACAAAACACTACAAGAACTGTCACAAAACACTACAGGAACTGTCACAAAACACTACAGGAACTGTCACAAAATACTCAGGGATCTGTCACACAGCTCTACAGGAACTGTCACACAGCACTACAGGAACTGTCACACAGCACTACAGCAACTGTCATAAAACATTATTGGAACTGTCACAAAACACTACAGGAACTGTCACAGAACACTACAGGAACTGACATAAAATGCTACAGGAAGTAAAACAACACTACAGGAACTGTCACACAACACTACATGAACTTTAACACAACACTACAGGAACTGTCAAACAACACTGCTGGAACTGTTACACAGTACTACAGGAACTGTTACAAAACATTACAGGAACTGTCACAAAACACCACACAACCTGTCACACATCACTACAGGAACTGTCACACAACAATGCAGGAATGGTCACACAACAATGCAGGAATGGTCACACAACAGTACAGGAATGGTCACACAACAGTACAGGAATGGTCACACAACACTACATGAACTTAAACACAACACTACAGGATCTAATAGAACACTACAGGAATGGTCACATAACATTCTAGGAACTGTCACACAACACTCTAGGAACTGTCACACAGCACTACAGGAACTGTCACACAACACTACAGGAACTGTCACACTACACTATAAGAACTCTGACACAACACTATAGGAACTGCACAACATTACAGGAACTCAAAACACTACAGGAACTGTCACACAACACTATATGAACTTTAACTCAACACTATAGGAACTTTCACACAGCATTACAGGAACTCTAACGCAACACTACAGGAATTATCACACAACACTGCTAGAACTGTTACACAGCACTATCGGAACTCTAACACACTACAGGAATGGTCACACAACACTACAGGAACTGTCACACAACACATGGTAACTTTCACACAACACTACAGGAAATCTATCATAACACAATAAGAATTGTCATACAACACACAGGAACTATCACACAATGCTGCAGACACTCAAGAAGGATCAGAGAGTTTAAGGGTGCTCACAAAGTATTACATATGGATGTATCAGATACGGTAAGGGGTTCCCAGGGTGGATCACCGAGGGTAGAGGATATTCAAGATGTATTAGACAGTAAAAGAGATTCTCAGAAAGAATCAGAAAGAGCACTGAGTAACAATCAGAGAGGTTATGGGACTCTCAGGCTCAATCACAAAGTGTAAAGGCCACTCAGGATTGGCTCAGTTGGCTGGATGGTTGGTCTGGGTCAGACTGGCGTCAACAACATGGGGTTTGTTATAGGGTGGCCGAGTTGTACTATTAGTGATAGAGTTGACCTGCAGACACTTCTTGGGTGGAAACATTAAATTTATTTGCAATATACTCAGCAGCAACTACATATGTGCTTTCAACTCCAACTCTATCTCTACACTGGCTGCTGAGGTAGCTGGCGCAACCCTCCTATTGGTTACTACAGATCATGTGATCTTCCTTAACACGTATTATTCTTGAAGGTACGTTATACGTTAAATAAAACCATAATTATTACATTCCCCCCTTTAACTCGGCTATACACATTATATTTACAAGTACATATTTTTCAAGACAAAATAATATTTACACTGGGTTAGGAATTTCCAAGTTCAGTCTTTCAGGTGGTTTCCTGGAACATGTGGAACGTCGCAGCTCCACAACTTCAGATTCTTTGTCAGGAACCTCCTTTTCCGGATTTGCCTGAACATCAGGTGCTTCAGTGGGCACTTGCAGTTCTGTATCCTCAGCTCTTACAGGAACATCAGACGTGTCTGCCCTGGGTTGAGTATCCTCAATAGGAAATGCAGACCCGGGCATGATCACTGGTGGAGTCAAATCTTGATGATTTGTCTCTCTCTTCCATAAATGATTGACATGTTTACAGATGATCCGGCCTTCCACCTCCACATGGTAAGATAGAGGTCCAGTCGCAGCATTTATTCACCCGGTAACCACTTTGGTCCTTTTTCGAAGTTCTTCACGTCTACCGGCTCTCCCGTGGTAAATTTCCTCTAGTGAATATGCCAGTCGTGTCTAGTTTTTTTACTTCCCTGACTCCTTTCCACCTTCCCCTCTAAATTCGGCAATATTAAGCTCAAACTCGTCCTGAGACGGCGTTTCAACAATAACTCCGCAGGTGTGACATCTGTTGTTGTGTGAGGGTAGTCCTGTAATGAAAAAGAAAGTGTGCTAGTGTGGTTGCCAAGGAATCACCAGTTAGCTTTTTCATGCCTGCCATGAATGTTTGAACCACCCTTTTGGTCAGTCTGTTTGAGGAAGGGTGGTATGGTGCAGTTTTCACATGAGTGATACCGTTGAGGCTGATAAACCGTTGAAGCTCAGCACTCGGAAATGCCGTGCTGTTATCGGAAACCACTACTTCTGGTAGTCCATGAATGGCAAAACTCTGACATAGTTTCTCAATTGTAGCGACCGATGTTGGTGACTTTTCCTCATATACGTCCAACCATTTTGAATGGGCATCGACAATGAGCAGAAACATTATTCCCAGGAATGGTCCAACATAGTCAATGTGTAACCGCACCCAGGGTCCACCTGGCCACTCCCATGGGTGTAATGGAGCTGTCACTGGCAACTTTTGCAGTTACTGACATTGCACACAGTGCTTTACTAAACTCTCTATTTCGCTATCCATCCCAGGCCACCATAGATAGCTGTGTGCTATGGTCTTCATTCGGGAAATTCCTTGATGAGCACTGTGTAGTTCAATTAAAAGTGGTTCCCTTCCCTTTGGAGGAACTATCACTCGTGCTCCTCACAATAAGATGCCATCCTGGCTGGTTATTTCATGTCTTCTGTTGAAGTACGGCTTCATTTCATCAGATCCAGCTCCTGTGACCAACCATGTAGCACTTGTTCTCGTGCTTGAAATAGGACTGGGTCCCGGCTCATCCAGGCTCTGATCTGTCGAGCAAATACCGATGAGGAACCTAAGAAATTTAACAGTAAAACAAGTTCCTGTGGAACTGGAACGTACTCGTCATTTTCTTGTAAAGGCAAATGACTAAGTGCATTGGTGTTTGTGATTTGATTGCCAGGCCCATGTACGAAAGCGTATATGTATGTTGTCAGAATTAAAGCCCATCATTGTATTCTTGCTGAGGCTATCGGCGGGATTTTCCACACCCGCCCGCCACTGGGATCTTCCGGTCCCGCTGCAAGTCAATGGACTTCTGGCTGGGGCACCGTCTCACCCATGGCGGGTCCCACTCGCAATGGAGCCGGAAAACCCCAGCCTATAGGCGTTATAGCCTTGTCCTCACTAAACAATCCTAGCAATGGTTTGTGGTCTGAAACGATTGTAAAAAGGCGGCCGAGTACGTACTGATGAAATTTCTTGACACCAAAGATGGCGGACAGGATTCCTTTATCTACCTGCGAGTATCCCCTTTCCACTGTGGTGAGCATTCTTGATACTTAGCCTATTGGCCATTCCATGCTGTCATCCATCCGATGAGAGAGCACTGCTCCCATTCCATAGGGAGATGCATCACATGTCAGCACCAATTCTTTCAATGCACTAATAGATTAGACGAGTGCAGCAATTGCTTCATCTTTATGAAAGCTTCTTTCCGAGGCACCTCCCGAGACCTACTTTGGTTCTTTTTGAGTAGAGAATACAGGGGGGCCAGCACTGTAGACAAATTGGGTAAGAACAGCCCATCATTCCTGGGAATGATTTGAGCTCTGAGGCATCCTTTGGTGCAAGTGCCCCTCTCATGGCTCTCACTTTCTCCTCAACCAGGTGTGAATCTACCCGGTGACCCAAAGAGATTACTTCCCTCACTTGGAACATGCACTTTTCTTTGGATGTGCACTTGCAATGCCATGGCATGCAAGGCTATGGGCCTAGTGCTGGAAAATGGGATTAGAATAGTTTGGTACTTATTTGACTGGTGCAGACTCGATGGGCCAAAGGGCCTTTTTTTGTGTTGTAGACCTCTATGACTCTATGATTCTTTCTTTAAACGCACTCCAGCTTGCAAGAAACATTTTAAGACTTCTTCTAAGTTTGTCAAATGCTCTTTTTCAATGAATCCTGTCAGCAATACATCATCTAAATAGACTACAATCTGGGCAGCCCCGGCAGTAAACTTTCCATTGTGCTCTGAAAGATGGCACAAGCGGAGTAAACACTGAAAGGCAATCGTGTATATTGGTATAACCCTTTCTGCGTATTAATTGTGACAAATTGCCAGGACGCATTATCCAACTCTAGTTGTTGATAAGCATGACTCATGTCAATCTTTGTGTACGTTGTCCCTCCTGCCAGCTTGGCAGACAGGTCTTCGATTTTTGGAATGGGCTGCCTGTCTAGCTTAGCTACTTCATTAACCATCGCTTTTTAGTCTCCACAAATTCGGACACTTTGGCCGTGTTTCAGGACAGGGACTATGGGTGCTGCCCATTCTAAGAACTGAACAGATTGTTTAATGCCCAGTTTCTCTAGTCTGTTCAATTCAATGTCGGCTTTTTCTCACAGGGCATATGGTACTGGTTTCCCCTACATGAAGCGAGGGGTTGCTTCCAGATCCATGTGAATCTTGGCCTGCAGTCCTGGATTTTCCCCAGTTTGTCCTTGAAGACGGTGGCATACTTTCTAAGTAGCTCTGGTAGCCCACTTGCTCTCAACTAGAAAATTTCAGCCCATTCCAACTTAATCTCCTTGAACCAATTTCATCCCAGCAGGCTTGGCCCTTCACCTGCTACCACCATCAAGGGTAGCTTTGCCGATTGGCTTCCATAATGAACAGTTACTCTGCTTATGCCTTTTACTTGAATGTCTTCACCCGTATATGCTTTCAGCTTGGCGGCTGTTTCTTCTGAACTTAATTGATGTTCACCATTATTCAAATATCTGAAGGTATGTTCCCCAATTACCATAGTGGAAGCTCCCATGTCCACTTCCGTTCTAACTGGTTTGCCATTTACTTTCACTGTGACAAATATTGGTTCTGTCTTTCCAACTTTCAGATTTAACAATGAGTAAATGTCTGAAGTTGTTGTTTCAGGTTCTTCTACATTATAGATTTCATTGGGCTTCTTCTTTTGTTTACAAGCCTGCTTGAATCTTTCCTTTCATTGCCTCATCATATGTCCATTTCTGTGACAATAGTAGCATTCAATATTTTTAAACTGCCAATCGCTAAAAGACTGATTGTTTCCACCTTTATTAAAATTATTCTTCAATTTCGCAGCTAAGTTATTTTTCTTTATTCTTCGGCTGTTTCCCACTTCTCGGCGGAGTCTTGCTTTTTTGAACCTCTTTCGGCTGGGGTTTCCTGTCCGATGTGGAGGATGGCACCATTTTGCTCACCCTGTATTGCTTTTGAATCTCTTACTGCGCTTTACATGACCAGCACCATCTCTAGCGCCTTCTTGAAATCCAGATTTACTTCAGATAATGATCTTTTCTGAATAGAGTCTCTTTCACATCACACACTAAACGATCTCTGAGCATGTCATTCAGACTCATACCAAACTCACAATGTTCTGTTAACTGCTTCAAATTTGCCATGTAGCATGCAATTGCCTCACCCGGGGCTCTATTTTGTGAATCAAACCTGAACCTCTGCATCGTGACTGGGGGCTTTGGATGAAAGTGACTCTTTATGAGGTCCACCAATTCATTGAAATTCTTTGAATCTGGGGCACTGGGTGCCGTCAATCTTTGAATCAGACTGTCGGTTTTGCTCCCACAAGTACTCAAGAGGATTGCTCACCTCTTCTCTTCCCCCGTAATTTTGTTCACTTGGAAAAAGAACGTGAGGCGTTCTATGTATTGAGACCAATCATCTGTGGCTGGTTCAAAAGATCAATTCTCCAGAATTGTGGCATTTTGAGAGGGGATAACTTCTTCAATTCTAACAGAGCTTGCTACTTACAATCACAGGGTGAGGTACAGTGCCGATTTCTTCTTAACTTGATTTCTCCTGTTCAATCCTGTTTTATTCTTGTTACCAGTTTGTTGTAGGGTGATCAAGTCATAATATTAATGATAGAGTTGATCTGCAGACACTTCTTGGGTTGAAACATTAAGTTTATTTACAATATACTCAGCAGCAACTACATGTGTGCTTTCAACTTCAACTCTATCTCGACACTGACTGTTAGGTAGCCTGCGCTACTCTCCTATTGATTACTACAGATCATGTGATCTTCCTTAACAAATATTACTCTTAAAGGTACATTACACACTAAATAAAACCATAATTACTGCACGGTTCGATCCCCGTCTGGCTGGGGTGGATTTGGGATCTGCCTTCTCACCCTACCCCGAATGGAGATCACGGTGCTGTGGATTGGACCTGTCTTTGGGCAGATAACTCAAGGAGAAGGGGGCACTCAGAGAACTGTAGTATGATTAAACAGAATCAACATAGATTTATGAAAGGGAAATTATGTTTGACAAATCTGTTAGAGTTTTTGGTAGATGTAATTACTCAGTTGGATTTTCAAAAACCATTCGATAAAGTGCCACACAAGGCACCACATTACACAAAATTAGGACTCATAGGATTGGGGTAATATATTAGCATGGATTGCAGTTTGTTAATGGACAGAAACAGAGAATAGAAATAAACAGGATATTTTCAGTTTGTGGACTGCAACTAGTAGATGTAAGCACAAAGATCAGCACATTGGCCTCAGCTATTAAAAAGAAAGTAAGCAGTAGGGAGAATGTAAAAAGGTTGCAGAGGTATATAGACAGGTTGGGTGAGTGGGCAAGAAGATGGTAGATGGAATACAATGTGGTAAAGTGTGAAGTTATCCAGTTTGGTAGGAAAAAATACAAAAGCAAATTATTTTTTGAATGGTTAGAGTCTGGAAGATGTTTGCATTCTGGGGGACCTGGTTGACATTGTATATGAATCACAGGAAGTTAACATTCAGACATACTAAGCAATTAGGAAGGCAAATGACATGTTGACCGTCATGACAATGGGATTGGAGTATAAGAGTGAAGAAGTCTTACTGCAATTATACAGGGTATTGGTGAGACCACACCTGGATATTGTGCACAGTTTTGGTCTCCTTAATTGAGGAAGGATATACTTGCCCTAGAGGGAGTGTGACGAATGTTCACTAGGTGGGTTCCTGAGTAGATTGCCCTATGAGGAGAGATGGAGTAGACTAAGCCTATATTCTCTAAAGTTTAGAAGAATGAGGAGTGATCTGATTGAAACAGATAAAATTCTGAAGGGCATTGACTGGGGCTGAGAAAATGGGTTAAATTTTCCCAGTCCAGCAGAGGTGGTCTAGGAACCGGGAACAAAGTTGGAAAACAGTATGTCGCTCGTCCACCTGATGTATTCCTGTCTCCGAGTGATCCGCTGGAGGCGGAATCAACACAGCATAGGCTACCCACCAGGTAGCAGCAGGTAACCAATCAGATCTATAAATGGGCATGTTGTCCTGAGGCTGGGACATTTAACTGGAGGCAGCCTCCCAGCAGAAGACCAGGAGGCCATCGAAGCCTCCTCTCAATCACCTAGCACGGATCCACTGAGATGTGACAGTCACAGCTGCACACTATTCTGAGGAGGGATCACTCTCCACGCTTTTGGCTGTGCTTATGCCTGATTTTGAATTTGTCCCAATGCTGCAGAGGGCATTGCCTGCCTCAGCAGTGCCCACTTCCCTCGGTCAGAATGCCATCTGGACATCGCTGCTTGCCCTCTCACTTCCTTGGTCCGCTAGCTGTCCCTAATTAGATTTGGCTTCTGGAGGCAGCTTCTAAATTGGCTGCATCCAGACTGATTGGGATCAATGTACCCCTGTGGCCACTTTGGGGTTTCTGACCTGGAATTGAGGTCAATGTCGGAATTGTGACCCAACCGGGAAAATTCAGCCCAATGTGTCCAATTCTGGGAATCTAGAACACGGGATCACAGGATAAGGAGTCAACCATTTAAGATGGAGATGAGGAGAAATTTCTTCACTCAGAGGTTTGTGAATCTTTGAAATTCTCTACTGCAGTGGATAGTGGAGGCTCAGCCATTGAATATATTCAAGTCAGGTTGACAGATTTTTGAGTACCATGGAAATTCAGGGAGACAGCGATAATGGGAAGGTGGAGCTGAAGTGGAAGGTCAGCCATGGTGGTGGAGCAGGCTCGAAGGGTCAAATGGCCTACTCCTGCTCCTATTTCTTATGAATTGTAAATCAGCGCAGCAGAAATTTTAACATGACACCAGGGAACTGTAGAAAAACTGTAGAAAAACAGTAGAAAAACTGTAACATGACACTCCCAGAACTGTAACCCCACTTTCCCAGAATTGCTGCACAACTTACGTGCAGGAAAATTTGAGACAACATTAGAAGAATGTAGTTTAAAGACAGACCTGCATCTTCTAGCATTTGATATCTTGTTGTATACGTCAGGGTAAGGAATCTTTCAGTTGTAGCTCCTGTTTCTTGGGCAGATGCTGTGCATCACATTAACAATGGATTCATCATGCCTGCTCCGTATCTTAGATTCAGTTTAATACATGAATCCAATTCAGTAAGTACTCTGGACTCCACCCCCCTCCATTGCTCTCTGCCATTAAAAATCAACTTAAGACCTGTCAACTCTTGGCTTTGTTTATGGTCACTCGTTCTAACCTCTGCCTTCTTAGCTCAATGTCTATTTCCCTACCCATGAAGCACCCAATTAGGATGCTTTAGTGTTGAAGTGTGATATAAATGCAAGCTAGTCTTATTTCATTGGAAAATCACTGATACCCAAAGCTCTGCTGCCAGCACCCTAGCTCACAACAAGTCTTGCTCACCCATCAGCCCTACGCTCACTGAACTGTGTGGCCTACTGGAGTTACAGAGAGGCCAGAATGGATTTGAATGTTAGCTTTCTTTTACCAAAGGATGTTAGTGAACTGCTTGGATTTTTATGATAATCCAACAGCTGTGTGGTCACTTTCAGTTTTCGTCAAAGTACATTGATGTTTTCAAACTGCCAAGTTGTGATATGGAACTCCCAGTCTCTGGACTCCAGTAACATTGCCATTCCACTAACTATACCCAAATTCATTTAATATAGGATGCTCAACCCCATCAACCTAGGCTGGATTTGGCACCAGTTGTTAATAAATATTGTTATACTCACTGTACTTCCTGGTCGTCATAGTTTCAAACTCCCCTATCCCAAGTTTCTCACTGAATATCCTCCATGATGTTCACTCTGAAGTGGAGGCACATTTGGTGCTTATTAATCCTCCTATGATGAGCTCCTGACCATCAAGCAGGTCATTGGAGGAATTCCAGGGTGGAGATAAGCTGCTTTTATACTTGGGAATTGCATGCCAGGTGAGACAATAAGGAAACCCATGCAACCACTGAACAAGTTGGGTATTGAGGGTGTGCTGGCAGCAGCCTGTTGGAGAAAGTACATGGAATTCCCCCTCCTCTACTGGTGTTGGTGAGGGGCGTTGTGATGTCAGTTCTCATCATGGCCACACAGCTGATGGACTCAAAAACAGCAAGTTACTTACAACATCTACTGACCTGAAAATATAACATTTGGTGAGATAAAATGCCCCCAGCTGGTAGCATTTGAGACAGTTTTTTGCAGCATAGCAACCAGCATCACACAGACACGCACAGTTCTGAGGGCTTATTAGTATTCAAGATATAGCTTATCACAAGCTGCTGGACGCCTGGTACAAGAGGAGAGAGAGAGTAAAGAAAATCAAAGAGGATGCTTCACAGCTGGGAGTGACTGAGCAAAAACAAAAATAGAAAAGCCAGAGAGAAATGGAAATCCAAACCCAGTCTCTTCAGTGCTAAAGCTCCTTTGACACTCACTGAGTTTGGTGCTTGATTCCGTGCTCAGAAATGACCAACTAACTCTGGCTGTGGTAAGCGAAGGAGAAATGCAGGCAACCTGCAGGATAGTCAGCCTCATATTCTACATTCAGAAATGGAGTCAAAGTGAAGTTTACTGTTGAACCTTTTGCTCCTTCCTGCAATCAACAGGAGATTTAGTAGGTGCACAGCGCAATCCTGTTACAGTCCCTCAATCAGCTAATCCAACCTAAACCAACACTATACAGTGAGTATCAATCCCTATGTGTAGCTGTATATTTGTGTGAGTGTATGACTATGTGTGTCTCTGTATCTTTCTGAGTTTATATGTGTGTCTGTGTGTGTATGTGTGCCTGTATATGTGCATCTGCGTGTTGAATGTGATTATGTGTGAGTGTGTCTGTGCCTGTGTATATGTGTTTATATAATTGTGAGTAATAGTGAGTGTGCAGGAGTGAAATTGGATAGTCCTCAGAAAGGGAATCACAATGTGTGATTAGCCAGGACCAGTTCAATAGAATGAGGACAGCATGCCAACTTTGTGATGCCCACTAATCTGAATGATTGCTGTGTCCAGTCAGCACTAACCCCGCTGTTTATTGCCTGCACACATCAACAGGGAGCCCAAAATCATAACTTCATAACACCACTTAAAGCTAGCCTACACCTCTTAAAGGGGAGGTTCATTGCAGCTGGAACAACTGCTGGGAGTCATGCAGGAGGTGACTCTGTCCTGGGAAACATGGAAGAATGGCCCAATATGAGAGACATCGAGCTTCAAAGTTTTCAGACATTGCACTGGAGGTCTGGGTGGACGAGATGAAAAGGAGGAGAGATGTCCTGTATCCACAGGTGGCCTTCAGATACATGGTGAATAGGCAGTAGGAGCAGACAGACACTGCCCTCGATACCAGGAGTAAGCCCTGAGGACCTGGATACATGCTGTAAGAAGTCCAATGACCTGACATAAGTGGTCAATGTCAGTGAATGCAACTTCAAATGCCACATCACACCAAGTGCACCACTAGCCTCAGACACTTCTCCATGAACCACATGCCCATCACTCACCAAAAACAACCTCTATCAATCAAGATTCAGACTTGACTTTCTTATGCTTCACCTCACCCTCACAATTAGACCTGCTGCAAGACTCATCCCCAATACTTTACCGGGATTGCTGATGCCTGGGGAAGTTGCAGTGGCTCCATGGAGCACAAGCCTGCTGTCCTCTCTCAGGGTGACAGCAGTCATCTGCCCACTGCTGCCACTCTGACAGTGTCCTTGCTGTTGCCTGTCAGCCAGTCAGCCCTGACTGCTGCTGTCCATACTGAGGGGGTGCAGTCCAAAGCCAGGCCTTATAGACTGTTCATGGTCATCCTCCACGATCAGTCTCCCCCACTGAGAGTCAGCAGTCTTCCACTTGCCATGCAGCAGCCACTCGGGTAGCACTGCGTAGGAGAACTGAGTTAGGCAAAGGCACCTGGGAGACAGGCATTAAGGCAATGCACAAGGGTGATTAGTTGTATGCAATTTGACATGATTTGATTCATAAATTTGATTTAGAATGTTGATTTTGTGATGGCTTTTATTCCAACATTGTGGCCAAAGGGACGTTGTGAATGTCAGTAACACTGCTGCTGAACGGGGAGCTGGGCTTGCAGTTTCAGTTGATGCACTTGGATGATTTCTTCACCGTCAGCGCAGGCAGAAGGGGGCTGTCTAGTTACCACCTCCCTTCCTCTTCCTCTTTCTCCTTCTCCTTCTCCTGCTCCTCATGCTTCTCAAGGGCAATTGGGGTTGGGCAACAAAAGCTGGACTTGTCAATGAGACCCACATCCTGTGAAAGAATAAAAAAAAACTGGTCCTGCTTTCAGCTGGTGTCTGTGGCAAGGGCTGTACTCTCCAGATGGTGAGGATGTGCAGCGTGCAGCAGATGAACACAAACCCTGACTCTCTGTCTGCCGAGCATTACAGGTCTCCTCCAGAGCAGTCCCGACAGTGCAAACATGGCTTCGCCATGCCAGTTGTCTGCTCTATCACATTGCATGTGGCAGCTTGGCTTTCATTGTATGTGTGGGTTGCATACTGGAGTCCTTGTTATACATGAGGCACCTTTTAGTTTCTTGGGGTGGCTCAAATACAGCCGGCACAGTGGACTGGCACAGAATGAAAGCATCATGATGCCAGGACAATGGGCATTGACCTGCATGGTGCCCTGCCTATGGTCACAGATCAGCTGGACATTAAGAGGGTGAAATCTTTTGGTTCTAGGAGATGGCAGAGTGCATGGCATTCCGGCTGAGTCTTCTCAGCTGTTGGGCTTTTGCTCACATCAAAACTCCATGCACTCGTCTTATGGATTTCGGAGGAAAAAGAACTTCCCCTCTCTCCCACCTGCCACCCCCCACCCCCAACCCCCAACCCCGCCCGCCCTGCCCCCCCACCCCCCACCCCCGACTTCAGGAATGTGACACTTGTAACTATCTTCACGAAGGGAGATGAATTACGCTGTGGGAACTGGAGGTATTTTCCTCTCGTCCTACTTCCTGTGGCTGAGGAAATCCTCCCAGAGACACAGTGAGGCTTTCGACCTTCCAGAGGAACCTCTGACATGGTCTTTGTTGCCAGACAAATCCAAGAGAAATGTCAAGAACACGAGCAGGAACTCTTCATTGCGTTCATCAACCTGAGCAAAGTGTTTGAGTCAGTAAATCACCAGGCCTGAGGATTGTACTCTGGAGATCTGGATGTCCAAGAAACGTTATCAATCGGGCAACTTCTTCATGACAATATGACTACATCTGTCCTGAGTGGGACATCCAAAACTGACGGCTTCCAAATCCAGACTGGGTTTAAGCAAGGCTGTGTGAAAGCCCTCAAACTATTTACAATCTACCTGACGGTGACTATTCACCTCATTAAAGATCAACTTCCCTCTGGGGTCAGTATTGAATACCATCAAGGTGGAATATTCTTTAACCTCAGTCGCCTCCGTGCCAAAACTAAACTGGCCACGTGATTTATAGTTGATATTTAGCACTGGCAGAGCAATCTATGTGCAGCCAACAGCACCCTAAACCATGGGGAACCTGTGATCTGATCCAAACCTCATGGCCACTCTGCCTGCTTTTCTCTGGCATGAGAGAATGAAATGTATCAGCTCTCTTTGAGCAGTGACCTCCCTAATGCAGCAGCATTTGGCAAACTGCGAGATTTTGCTATTATCTCCAGCACGAGCATGAAAGGAACCAGGCGCATAAAAATTCACCTCTACACTCACCTTCACAGCCCCTGGCAATGCAGTCCTTGCCCTGCTCTGAGGTTGCAATTGTGGCTGCAGCAGGTGACAGATTTCAGTAAGGACATCCTTACTGAAGCCCACTGGTCTCTCACGTTATTCCTCACTGAGGTCCAGATAGGTGAATTTCTCCCTGAGTCCTCTGTGCAGGTATAGCATCCTTCTGAAGGCCCTTCTCCCTTCTTCCTCTTCCCTCTTACAGCAACATGTCCTGCTTTATGTGACTTCTGCTCATTTTCCCAGTCATGCTGTATTTCTTCATGCTAAAGCACCCATGCCTGGAAGCAACTTGTTTGTGCTGAAGCCTTGAAGTCAGCAAAAAGTACTTCAGCACCTGTCAAAGCGCTCCCTGTAGACTTTTGTCATTTGAAATGCTACAAAACAACACTTGTAGAATCATAGCAACAGCCAGAATGATTAAAATTATAAATTAATTTAATTAAATTACAAATGAACAGATATGTAGTTTGATAATCTCTTTAAATAGTGCAGGGTTAAACTGGTGCTTAAATTGGTGGCTGAGGGTGAAACGCTCAACTCATTTAAAAGGTACCTGGATCTGCCCCTGAAGCTCTGTAACCTGCAAGGCTGCAGACCAGGTGCTGGAAAGTGGGATTAGAATGAGCGACTAGTTTCTTATTTCTCTTTTTGGCCGGTGCAGATGCGATGAGCTGAATGGCCTCTTTCCGCACCGTAACATTTCTATAGTTCTAAGGGGTCATCCTGCCGCTGAGCACATGTCCAGCTGTGCAGGGTTAAGAGAAAGGACATTGGCTGGAATGATGAGGATCACAGTGACACCTCTGGTGTCAAATCAGCATTGCACACTGACCAACATCATGGCTTGATGGACACCATGGCCTGACCAACATCGTGGCCTGACCAACATCGTGGCCTGACCAACACCGTGGCCTGACCGACACCGTGGCCTGACCGACACCGTGGCCTGACCGACACCGTGGCCTTACGGATACCATGGCCTGACTGACACCATGGCCTGATGGACACCGTGGCCTGACCACTGCACACACACTAACACCTTCACCAATCTGGCATCTAGTGCAATTCACCCAGCAAGTAAATGCTCACTGCTGGTGTCACTTAGGAACTCTGAGGACACTCATAATAGCCACAAAATGGGTGCAAATGACCTCAATTTCTTTCCCTATTTGTCTGTGTGTTTATGCATGCCGGTGTGCCTCTGTGCCTCTGTGTCTGTGTCTCCTTCTGTTTGTAGAAACTGGGGGCAGGATGGAAACTGGTGGACACATAAAAGTGGAGCAGCCTCATATCAATCGCCTGCCCACCCCCACCCGTATCCGTAAGTACTTCATTTGTGACAGGGAAGGCGTCGGGTGACTCGCTCACCTGGGGGCCAGTTGAAGCTCTTAAATGGATAATCAATGGCCTGTGGGCCCCTTGTTCTGCTCCTGGGATTTTACCCACAGCAGAAGAAGCTGACACCAAGTGTCCAGGCTGCCTAGTGAAAGCTGCTGGCCTTGAGACCGGGTTTATGGGGTGTATTTCCTGTTTGGGCACTCTGTGTTCATTGGAGGCCCAAATGTTTTATCCATCCCCACAGTTTCTCTCCCTTTCTGCCCTGTCCACACCAGCGCCCCACCCCATTGTGCCGGGTCTGCTGGGCTTCACCCCAGCAAGACCCTGGACTCCCCTTGTTTCAGGATTCTGGTTCCTCTTCTTCAGGGAACTTGCTGTCACCCCAGCAGTGGCCATTGCTCCTGGTGGCACTGCTGGGGCAAGAGAGCTGCTGGTCATTTAATTGGAAGCCCCACCTCAAGCCAATTAAAGGCCAAAAAACTGTTAAATGGCTGGGGAGTGAGTAGGCCAAACATAGGTGTACAGACCACCAACCCTGACCCCCGTGTAAAATTCAGCACTCTGTGTGTGTGTGTCCTTCTCGATGTATGTGTTTGTGTCCCTGTGTGTGTATGTGTGTGTCCTTCTAGGTTTGTGTGTGTCCTTCTAAGTGTGTGCGTTTGTGTGTGTGTGTTTGTGCCTGTGTGTTTTTGTGCCTGTGTGTGTCGGTGTACCTCTGTATGTTTCTCTGTGTGTCACCTTGTTCCTGTCCCTGTGTATTTCAAAGTATTCATCAGCATTTTATTTTGTTCAAAAAAATGAATGTATTTGATTTTAATAACATATCCATCTGAAAGTGTGATCGTTAACTGAAACATGTTTGTCTCTGATATATTTGTTTTGGAGTTGGCTCTGAGGACAATATTACATTGGTTTGACTTTCACCAGCTGATTCGAACACTAATATTTGACAGTGATGTGTGATTGTAATAAGTGATTGCAGTCTGTAACAGTAACATGTGGCAGTGATATGTGATTGTAATATGTGACCCGAAGAGTAATAGGGATGGTGATATGGGATGGCAATGTGAGGCGGTAATATGGGATGGTAATATGGGACAGTAATGTGGGATGGTGATATGGGATGATAATATGGGACAGTAATGTGGCATGGTAATGTGGGATGGTAATGTGGGACAGTAATGTGAGATGGTGATGTGGGATGGTGATGTGGGATGGTGATGTGGGATGGTGATGTGGGATGGTGATGTGGGATGGTGATGTGGGATGGTGATGTGGGATGGTGATATGGGACAGTAATGTGGCACGGTGATATGGGATGGTATGGGACAGTGATGTGGGATGGTGATATGGGATGGTAATATGGGACAGTGATGTGGGATGGTGATATGGGATGGTAATATGGGATGGTAATATGGGACAGTGATGTGGGATGGTGATATGGGATGGTAATATGGGATGGTAATATGGGACAGTAATGTGGGATGGTGATATGGGATGGTAATATGGGACAGTGATGTGGGATGGTGATATGGGATAGTAATATGGGACAGTAATGTGGCACGGTGATATGGGATGGTAATATGGGACAGTAATGTGGGATGGTGATATGGGATGGTAATATGGGACAGTGATGTGGGATGGTGATATGGGATAGTAATATGGGACAGTAATGTGGCACGGTGATATGGGATGGTAATATGGGACAGTAATGTGGGATGGTGATATGGGATGGTAATATGGGACAGTGATGTGGGATGGTGATATGGAACAGTAATGTGGGATGGTGATATGGGATGGTAATATGGGACAGTGATGTGGGATGGTGATATGGGATGGTAAATTGGGACAGTGATGTGGGATGGTGATATGGGATAGTAATATGGGACAGTAATGTGGCACGGTGATATGGGATGGTAATATGGGACAGTAATGTGGGATGGTGATATGGGATGGTAATATGGGACAGTGATGTGGGATGGTGATATGGGATGGTAATATGGGACAGTAATGTGGGATGGTGATATGGGATGGTAATATGGGGCAGTGATATGGGATGGTAATATGGAACAGTAATGTGGGATGGTGATATGGGATGGTAATATGGGACAGCACAGGACCCAGGATGGGGGTGGGGGGGGTGGGGGGGGGGGGGGGGGGGCAGATGGTACCATGCACCAGGGTTCCAATGCTTCTCACCGACAGTGAAGACATATGTTGTTCAATTATTCCACTTTGTTGCTCAAGACTCATTTGATCTTTCTACCCTGTGAGATTTCTGATAAAATTGCAATTACACCCCTTCTATGAAATAATTATATTAGATAATATCATACACCGAGGCAAGAGAAAGTCTTCTACTACTCCTACAGAATGGGAAAGATTATCAGTTTATCTGGGTTGCAAGTATCGAATCTTTCTCCAAATATGAATTTACTGTTACTGTGTCCATCTAGTGCAATGTGCGGAACATGCTAATGAGGGCTGGGGCATTCACTGAAATCAGTGTTATCATCTGCACAGTGTTATAAATTACTAATAGGATATCTACCTGTCAAATTAACAATATTGCATGTTGCTGTTAAAGTAAAATTCATACTCCCTGGTTTGTTTAAAAGTCACAGTGGGATCACCTATTGGGCACACAAACTAACACTGCGTAATATCCTTGCTGCTCTTAATATTAATGACCCATGCTGCATATATAATCGGATGATATTTGTAACTAGAAGCCTATGATGGGCGTAATCATTTGTTCTGGGACCTTTCTGTGATTATTTGGTGAAATGATTGGTGATTCTGGAAAGGGGAAAAAATATCCTACATGATTGAGAGGGAGGATTAAAGGGGGACGGGCTGAATAAAGGGACCGGAAACAGGAGAGATTTCTCTTCCTGGCCCTGTTCAGCAATCTATGACAGTATTACCTGACTGCAATGACAGTAATGGATGACAGTCATACATGAATATAAGATGCAACAGTAATTTTTTGACAGTAACAGGAATATACTGCAATTCTCTTAGCTAGTGAATGGTTTCCTTTGGGATCGCTGTCATGGATGAGATGGGGTTAGTGTTTAGCATTTATACAGTAAGATCATGTTTCCAGCTTCCTGGATAGGGTTTTAATTTTCCCATTTGTGGCTTTTAAAAATAAACGAACAGTGAATTGAACATGAAGACCAGGACCTAAAGCCTAAGACATGACAGAGGCTGTAGAGAAATGCAGTTATATTAAGAGTGGTGATTGGATGACACCAAATTTGGGTTTGAATAGGTTGTAAGTTGTAGGATGAAGGGAAGAATGTTGGAGGTAAAGAGTTTCACAGTTTTAAGATCCAACTGGAAGAGTTAGACAATGTGATGAACTTTGATTAGCACAAGGCCCGCAGGTAGGAAGACTGGGTTGGGCAGGATAGTTGGAGTTTAGGAGGAACAAAGAGGAAAGTTAAAAACATCAAATTTGTAGTGTTGATAAAATTGAGAAATACAAACAAATGCAATAAGAGAAATAATTTGAAGTCTTGAATAGAGAGAGGGAAAACTCACATCTGAGATAACTGATGCTTTCTTGCAGTTGGTTGAGGGTCAAGATAGGCTAGAATTGCCTCTTCAGATGGAGGAACAGATCCAAGACTGGGAGACACTCAGACTTTAGGGAGAACAAAGATAGTCTGATCTTTTAAAACAAGCTCCATGGGAGCAGATTGTGAATGAAGGAAACATGGGAGGTCCATTTGAGGCCAGGGAGAAAATGAGATCCAATTGACATTGAAAGATAGTCAATGATTAGCCGTTGCATTGTAGCTATTACTCTCACACTCGCTTTCTCACACACTCCCTCACACACTCACTCACTCTCACACACACACGTACCCACTCACTCTCTCTCTCACACACAGACACACACTCACTCTCTCACACACACACAAACCCATTTACTCTCACACATACACTCATTCACTCCCTCACACACACACCCTCACTCTCACACACACACACTCACTCTCAAGCACACACTCGTTCACTCTTTCTCACACTCACTCACACACATACACACACACTCTCTCTCACACATAGACACACACACTGTCTCATTCACTCTCACACTCTAACACATACACTCACTCTTTCACACACACACACTCTCACACTCACTCACTCATACACACTCTCCCACACACTCACTCTCACTCTCTCACATGCGCTCTCACTCACACACACACTCTCACACACGTGCTCTCACTCACACACACACACACTCTCACTCTCACACACACACTGTCTCTCTCACATGCACTCTCTCTCTCACACGTGCTCTCACTCTCACACACACTCAACCTCTCTCTCTCACACTCACACACACACACACACTCTCATACTCACTCACTCATACACACACACACACACTCACTCTCTCACTCTCTCTCTCACACACACACTCTCTCACACATTCATTCACTCTCTCACAGCCTTAGTGACAAAGCCCAACCACCTGAATTTTCTCTTCCTAACTCTGCCTCCTCGTCCTTCATAATATCCTGGTGAACCAACAATGCCCCTTTTCTATTACTTTGGTCTTTTCTATTTGAAGGTGCTCAAAACTACACAGTCTATGCCCTGCTACAGTGTTTGTGAAGGTGACAAGGCTCACAACCTTTCGGCCCTGTCTACGTCATCCAGAATGCACCCTGGCTGTAAAAATGAATGGTCGCACAAACTCGGGCTCTCACTCCAATAACTCTTTATACAACAGAACCCCCTGGCAGCAGTGGCTACCTCAGTGCCAAAAATCCCCTGCCCTTGCCAAAGACCCCCCCTACACCTTGTTGGAACCTGCCTGACTGGGCCCATCAACCCCAGACCCCACTTAGCTGGCTGGGAATGCAGCATCCTTCCATGGCATCCTCTCTGCTGGGCACAGTCACAGCGGAGGATACCACGCACTGCCACATCTGCTGAGCTGCCGCTAGTCTGATTGGTTGGCAGATCTTGGAGGTGGACTGTCATCATTTAAAGGTATGGGAGCCCCAGTGACAACTTATTAATTTTTGGATGGCCGAATAATGCAGCTAAGGGACCAGCAAATGGTCAAGGCAGGGTATCCCCTCGCTTTCGGACCCATTGCCAGCACCCTTGCCACGCTGACTGAAGTTTGGCAATGAGTGAAAGATGTTGATTGGCAAAGCTCTCCCAGTTCTCTGTGGATACGGGCGCTGAGATCCAGGGGAGGGAGAGTGCAGGTTATGACTGATGCAGTTGGTAGAGTGGAGTTATTTAAAAATCCCAGAGGGAAACTTTAAACAACTGTCATAACCTATAATTTTAAGTGTTATGCTTCAGATACGACTCTAAATTCAGGAATCAGACCACCAGTTCTTGAAACTTTACGTTAAACTAAATGAAACATCTTATTAATTTACACAGGTTAAAAATAGATATATGCACGGCTACAAGTTACTACTATCATAACTTTTAACAAAGTCCCAAACTAATCTCCATTAAGGTAACAGCAACCCATAGACTTAACCAGACACCAGGCAAAGCATTTTCACCGTATGAATTCAAAATGAGGTTCTTTTCACTGTGGAGCCAGTTGGAGGCTTACAGCTGCCTTTTGATCTTACATTGCATCTGCTCTGCACACCCGAAAACTGCTGCAGTTATACCTACCACCACTGATTGAATTCAAATTCTCATTGTCTCGCCTGCCTCTTTGAACTTCACCTTTTAACAATGAAACCCCTTTCATTGTACCAATTTTATTAATAATATAGCCATATTGCTTGGTAGTTGCTAGAAAGGCATCAGTTTTCACCCCACTTTTTGAATGCTCTATTCAAAAAAATGCAAATGCACGCTATCTCTCTTACACATCAAAACTAGTACCCATCAAAGCACCCAGGCTAGCTGGCTTTAATCCAATTAAGACATACCTGCAGACCAAACCTCTATTTTAAAAGAAAAATATTTTCCAAAATATTATATACATTAATAGCTTCATGGCATCCCCTCCTTATCGAAAAATGAACTGTCATAATTCTAAAAGATGGCATAATTTTAAAACCCATCTCACACTATCTCCTATACCCATTACACTTTTACATTACCAGATGCATGCATCAACATAACAATATATATACACAAGTCGTTGGTATCAACAGAAATCACTCCAGTTCAGTGTCCAGGTTTTTTTTTTAAATGTCCCATTTTCCTTTAAGCTTCAGACTGTTGATTATGCATTTGCGAACAGATTTTCTCTTCCAGCAATATGTATAATACTTAGATTAAATGGTTGTAACAATAGACTCCATCTGAAAAGCCTTGCGCTTTTGTCTTGAAATTTGCCCATAAATTTCAAAGGATTAATGTCTGTATAAACGATTGTTTCTGATGAATTGTTTGCAACATAAATTTCAAAATGCTGCAATGCTAACACCAAACTCAATGTCTCCTTTTCCATCACTGAATATCTTCTCTGTTATACATTCAGCTTCCTGAAAAATACCCTATCGGTTTTTCAATTCCAGTGTCACCTTCTTGTAACAAAACAACCGGAATGCCTATATCGCTTGCGTCAATGGCCAAGTTGAATTGCTTGGCATAATTGGGTACTGCCAACACTGGCATCATAGCTAATACAGTTTTCAAACTACTGAATGCCTTCTGACACTCCAGTGTCCATTGAAACTTCTTGTTCTTTTTTAATAGTTCAGTCAATGGAGCAACCACTTGGCTAAAATATGGTACAAATAGTAAAACCCACTCATGCCCAAAAATCTCAAAACTTTTGTTGTAGGCACTGGGAAATCCATGATAGCCTTGACTTTCACATCCCTCGGAGCCACATTACCATGTCCAATGGTATGGCCTAGATACGTAACTTGCGCTTTTACAAATTCACTTTTAGCCCAGTTCATCACCAAATTAGCTTCTTGTAGTCGAGTAAATAATTATTCCAAATGCTGTAAATGCTCTTCCCACGTCTGACTGAAAACAATTAGATCATCAATATAAACCGCACAGTTGCTTAGACCCGCAATTACTTTGTCAGTCTTTGAAATGTTGCAGGTGCATTCTTCATACCAAATGGCATGACTTAAAACTGATGTAGTCCACTTGGCATTATGAAAACTGATATCTCCTTTGCTCTCTCCGATAACGGTACTTGCCAATATCCTTTTAGCAAGTCAATCTTTGTGATAAATTTCGATTGTCCCACTTTCTCAATGCAATCTTCCAACCGTGGTATGGGATATGAATCCGCTTTTGTCACTGCATTCACTTTTCAATAGTCCACACACAGTCTTTGTGTTCCATCCAGTTTCGCTACCAGCACAATAGGCGAACTCCGGTTACTGCAATTAGACTCAGTGACATCATTTTGAAGCATGAAATCAATTTCTTTTTGTATTTGTGATAACTTTGCCGGATTTAACCTATAAGATTGTTGCCTTATTGAATATGATATTTCTATACATACATCATGTAAAGCTAAATGTGTCTTTCCCAACTTATTTCCACAAATAGGTTTATGTGACTGCAATAGCTTTTCCAAATCACTTTGGGCACATTTGCGTGGAAAGTAACTCAATATTGCATTTAAATTTTCAAGCATTATCCAATTTGATTAGAGGGAAATCAATTTCAGAATCCTGTACTTCTACCTCTTTCTCATCATCCACCATCACTAACAACTCTTTTTGTTCCTCTTCCCTGTCAAAGTACTTTTTAAGCATATTTACATGACACACCCTCTGTTTCTTTCTTTTATCTGGAGTATTTATTAAATAATTTACTTCCTCAATTTCTTTTCAATCCTGTAAGACCCACTAAATCTTGCATTTAAGGAGTCCCCTAGAGCTGGTAACAAAACTAATACTTTCTCTCCAGAAACAAAGCTGTGCATTTTAGTCTCGTTATCTGCTTTCACTTTCATCACTTGCTGTGAGATCTTTAAATATTCCCTAGCCAACTCACATGCTCTGTTCAATCATTCCCTGAAATTTGATACATAATCCAGTTTCTGAATTTTGACCCACCAATTTCTCCTGAATAAATTTCAGTGGTCCCCTTACCTCATGACCATAAACTAGTTCAAAAGGGCTAAAACCAGCTGATGCATTAGGAGCATCTCTGATAGCAAATAACAAAAATGGAATTCCTGTATCCCAATCTTGTGCATTATCTGACAGTATGTCCTCATCATAGCTTTTAAAGTTTGATGCCACCTTTCCAAAGCTCCTTGTGACTCTGGATGATAAGCTGTTGACTTAAACTGTTTTATCCCCAAACTGTTCATTACTTCCTTAAACAGCTGTGACATGAAATTTGACCCCTGATCTGGTTGTATTTCCTTAGGTAAACCAAATCTTGTAAAAAATGTAATGAACTCCTCCACAATATTCTTAGTTGTAACATTTCTTAAAGGTATCACTTCAGGAAACCTATTAGACACATCCATTATTGTTAATAAATATTGATTTCCACTTTTAGTCTTTGGGAGGGGTCCTTTACAATCAATTATGACCCTGGTAAAAGGTTCTTCAAATGGTGGTATTGGGGTTAAAGTCACCGGCTTAATCACTGTTTGTGGTTTTCCTGTTACTTGACATATATGACAGGTTCTACAGAATTTGACTACATTCCTATGCAATCCCGGCCAAAAAAAAACCTCAGCATCTTTTCCTGTGTTTTCCTAATTCCAAAATGTCCCCCCATTGGGCTTTCATAAGCAATCCTCAGAATCTCATATCTATACCCAACTGGGATAACAATCTAATGCACGTCCCTCCAGCTTTCATTTGCTGAAGCATGATCCGACCACCATTTTCTCATGAAAATACCTTCCCGAAGATAATCACATACTGAATACATTGTGCCTCAGTTTCTGAATAAGCTTTCTGATATAAATGTTTTAATTGCAAATCATTTTTCTGCAACTCCACTAACCTCTTTGAGTTAAATGCTTCAACTGAGTTGTCCTGCATTCCTTCCTCCTGAATAATATTATCAAATACAGTGCCAGCTAATTGGATTTCAACACCTCCTTCTTGCCTTTGAACTGTCTGCTTCTCTTGTTTATTTTGTTCTTCCCTATGGGCATTTCATCATGTTATTACACAATCAGGAAGCAATCCAGGATGTTCCTTCTGTAGCACTCATGTTGAAAACACTTCTACAGGCTGCTCAACTACTGCAGGCATCACCCACATTTGCGATCCAGCTACATTATTACCCAGAATAAATTGAACCCCTGCAATGGGCAAATTTTCTACCACTCAACGATAACTTCACCTGTCTTCCATCCGCTCTTTAAATTTACCTTCCACAACGGAATAGATTTAGCATCTCCATGAACCCCACTTATTATTAGCTTCTCCTGTAACACCCACTTTGAACAACAAATTTCACTATCCCACAACATTAAGGATTGACTAGACCCTATGTTCTTAAAATTTTAACATCTTTACCTACTCCACCCTGTACACATGGAAAGACTTTCCCTTCACATACAAAGTCTTTAAACATTTCTGCAACCTGCTCCTCAGAATTCTCTTGAGTAAACTGTTAACACAATCCCACTTCTTTACCTATCACTGATTCTCCCTGTTTCACATGTACACAAACCACTGGTTTCTCCTGTGCCTGAACCTCAAGAACCCACAGTACTTTTACTCCCAGAGCTTTTCTGTACCCCTACAATTCCTACAGATTTTTCCTGCAACCTCCAACACACTGGCCAGAATCCTCGGATCGGTGAGCAAGGGTGTAAAAAGATGCACAGTGACGTTGGGCATGCGTCCCGACGTCACCGAGCATCATTCAGATCCTCAGTTTGGCAGGCACACACCGCAGTCGGCTGCGTGCCCACTGAACTGTCAAAGGCCTATTAAGGCTATTTAAATTGCAATTAAAATAATTGACTGAGCTGCTCGTCCAACCTTAAGGTTGGCGGGCAGGTGAAGAGCCCAGGCGACCTTTGCATTTTTCATCCACGGGCGGGAAGAGGTTTCATGAAGGTTTTTAATGTTTAATAAAAAAATTTTCATAAAATTCATTGACATGTCCCAGCTCATGTGACACTGTCACATGAGGGGACATGTCTTAAAATTTGTTTTTTCTTTATTAAGATTTTAAAAAATCAAACTAATCTCCCTGAGGCAGCTCTGTGCCTCAGGGAGATTTCTGCGCTGTTTCATGTGTATGTGTGACAGAGTGCAGGCCCCAACTCAACCTAACCCCCCCAGCCCGGACAGGGAGCACTCAGCGCTTCCGGGTGTGTGTACAATGGCAGCGTGCAGCCGATTGTGGGTGGCGAACGGCTGCACGCCCGCTCCCGCCCAACCCTCCCCATGATGGGGAGAAAATTCTCCCCACTGACTTCGTATGCCCTACTTTATTAGAATGAAAACACCTCAATTTTTGAATGTCACTTCTACCTTCAGGCCTTTCCTCTTTGTTCTAAGAATAAACATTCTGGGAACTTCCAGCTACTCCTTCTCTTCCCTGACTGCGCACCTTCCCACTTTTTATCCTTTTCCAATTTGAAAGGGTGACAGAAAAATGGTTTAGCTCTATGAATTAACTCATAATCATCAGTTATCTCTGCTGCTTGTCTTATAGAATCAACCCTCTGTTCCTCAGTACCGAAGGGTTTGAATCTTTAAATACTTCCAAAAGAATGACTCCCCTAAGAACTGCATACGTTGTCTCTATTTTTAATGCCCGTATCCACCGGTCAAAATTACTTTGTTTTACTCTTTCAAACTCAAATATAAATTTGCC
This sequence comes from Cetorhinus maximus, assembly GCF_964194155.1. Classification (NCBI taxonomy): domain Eukaryota; kingdom Metazoa; phylum Chordata; class Chondrichthyes; order Lamniformes; family Cetorhinidae; genus Cetorhinus; species Cetorhinus maximus. The sequence continues at coordinate 43,300,285 of NC_135899.1, forward strand.
CAGACTGTTTTCACATATTCCTAAATTTATGCCTGTATGCTTCAGAAACCAACTCATATGCACTCAAAATAGCTTTTTTACCACATCAGAATTCAGTGACATTTCTTCTGAAAGTGAAGCATATATCTCATGTGCCCTACCTAACAACTTAGACTGTAATAATAATGTCCAGTTTTCCTGTGGCCATTTCATCTGTTTAGCTAGCTTCTCAAATGAAATAAAGGATGCTTCAATATCTTTTTCCTCAAACTTTGGAACAGCTTGTACAAATTTAAACATCTCCCCACTTGGTTTTATCCTAGAGATAATTCCTTCCTCACTTCCTGACATCTCTTTTCTCACTGCCACATTTTCAGTTGGAATTCTCTTTCTCTCTCTCTTCCTCTTTCCTCCTTCACCATCTTCACAATTTCTAATTCCCTTGCTCGTTCAAATTCAAACTTTTTCAGTTCCTTTACTTGTTCAAGGGTCTTCATTTGTAACTGAAGTCTTACTAACTCCAGCCGTGACTCACTAGTGTCAGGTATCACTTCCAACTGTAGATGCTGTGCTATACTTTTAACTATATCTGATTTCCTAGCCTCACAGGTAAGCCCAATTTTAACTTATCTGTCAACTCAACTTACTTTTGGTTATTCTCTCCAACCCAATCAGAGTTATCTCTTCTTCTTCCAGACAAGCCTTAGCAATTGCCAAAGCTATTTTCACAACAGTCTCACAACTTCTAAACTACCTCACCAACTCTTGAATTCAAAGAGCCTCCCGTACTCGTAAGCTTAAGATTCACCAATTCCTAACCAATCGCGGAATTAGAAATATAATTTAACCTGGCACAGCCCCCAATTGTTATGACCAATGCAATTGGTAACAGCTAATTATTTTAAAAATCCCAGAGGGAAACTTTAAACAACTGTCATAACCTATCATTTTAAGTGTTATGTTTCAGATATAACTTTAAATTCAGGAATCAGACCACCAGTTCTTGAGGTTTTACATTAAACTAAATGAAACATCTTATTAATTTACACAGGTTAAAAATTGATATATACATGGCTACAAATTAGTACTATCATAACTTTTAACAAAGTCCCAAACTAATCTCCATTAAGGCAACAGCAACCCATAGACTTAACCAAAACACCAGGCAAAGCATTTTCACCTTACGAATTTAAAATGAGGTTCTTTTACTTTGGTTGCTGTGGAGCCAGTTAGAGGCTTACAATTGTCTTTTGATCTCACATTGCCTCTGCTCTGCACACCCAAAAACTACTGAAGTTATACCTACTACCACTGATTGAATTCAAATTCTCATTGTCTCACCAGCCTCTTGAACTTCACCTTTTAACAATGAAACACCTTTCATTGAACCAATTTTAGTAATTTAGTAATCTAAACATATTGCTTGGTAGCTGCTAGAAAGGTGTCAATTTTCACCCTACTTCTTGAATGCTCTATTCAAAAAAATGCAAATGCACGCTTCCTCTCTTACATATCAAAGCTAGTACCCATCAAAGCACCCAGGCTAGCTGGCTTTAATTCAATTAAGACACACCCACAGACCAAACCTCTATTTTAAAAGAAAAATATTTTCCAAAATATTATATACATTAATAGCTTCATGACAGTGCAGGATGTCTGGGGAGGGAGCGTGTCTGGGGAAGGACAGTGCAGGATGTCTGGGGAGGGAGCGTGTCTGGGGAAGGACAGTGCAGGATGTCTGGGGAGGGAGCGTGTCTGGGGAAGGACAGTGCAGGATGTCTGGGGAGGGAGCGTGTCTGGGGAAGGACAGTGCAGGATGTCTGGGGAGGGAGCGTGTCTGGGGAAGGACAGTGCAGGATGTCTGGGGAGGGAGCGTGTCTGGGTAAGGACAGTGCAGGATGTCTGGGGAGGGAGCGTGTCTGGGGAAGGACAGTGCAGGATGTCTGGGTCAGGAGAATCAGGCTGATTCGCTGAATGGGTATTGGTCATGGTTTGGTTGGGGGAGGGGCTGACTGTGTAGTGATGTGACAGATGGAAGCGTCTAAAAGGTAGGGCCGTGGGTGTCAAGGTTTGGGTCCGGGGAGTTAAGGTTAGGGTACTGGGAGGCAGAATGTACAGTGATGGAGACAGTGGGTATTTGGATCCGGTAGGGTGCTAGTGGCAGGGCCATGATTGGGTACACTAGGGTTTCGTGGGGTTGGCCGTAAAAATTCGGGTTAACGGTGGCTTTATGGATAGGAGGGGTCAGTGTCAAAATGGACATCTGGACCTGGATGGTAAGAGCTCAGGGATGAGAACAGAGATAAAGACATAAAGTATTATAAGGTTAAGAATAATGGGGGGGGAGGTGTAAGGTGAACAGGGCGAGATGAAGAAATTTTTGTTTTGTTCATTCATGGGGTGTGGGCATCGCTGGCTAGGCCAGCATTTATTGCCCATCCCTACTTACCCTTGAGAAGGTGATGGTGAGATGCCTTCTTGAACTGCTGCAGTCCATGTGGTGTAGGTACACCCACAGTGCTGTTAGGGAGGAGTTCCAGGATTTTGACCCAGCGACAGTGAAGGAACGGCGATATATTTCCAAGTCAGGATGGTGAGTGGCTTGGGGGAGAACATCCAGGTGGTGGTGTTCCCATCTATCTGCTGCCCTTGTCCTTCTAGATGGCACTGGTCGTGGGTTTGGAAGGTGCTTTCCAAGAAGCCTTGGTGAGTTTCTGCAGTACATCTTGTAGATGGTACACACTACTGCTATCAGCGTCGGCGGTGGAGGGACTGAATGTTGAAGGTGGTGGATGTGGTGCCAATCAAGCTGGTTGCTGTGTCCTGGATGGTGTCAAGCTTCCTGAATGTTGTTGGAGATGCACTCATCCAGGCAAGTGGAGAGTATTCCACCATTCTCCTGACTTGTGCCTTGTAGATGGTTGACAGGCTTTGGGGAGTCAGGAGGTGAGTTACTCACCACAGGATTCCTAGCTTCTGATCTGCTCTTGTAGCCACAGTATTTATATGGCTAGTTTAGTTCAGTTTCTGGTCAATGGTAACCACAAGGATGTTGATAGTGGGGGATTCAGTGATGGTAATGCCATTGAATGTGAAGGGGAGATGGCTAGATTCTCTCTTGTTGGAGATGGTCTTTGCCTGGCATTGTGTGGCGTGAATGTCACTTGCTACTTGTCAGCCCAAACCTGGATATTGTCCATGTCTCGCTGCATTCGGACATGGACTGCTTCAGTATTTGAGGAGTTGCGAATGGTGCTGAACATTGTGCAATCATCAGCGAACATCCCCACTCCTGACCTTACGATGGAAGGAAGGTCATTGATGAAGCAGCTGAAGGTGGTTGGGCCGAGGACACTACCCTGAGGAACTCTTGCAGTGATGTCCTGGAACTGAGAAGACTGACCTCCAACAACCACAACCATCTTCCTTTGTGCTTGGTATGACCCCAACCAGTGGAGAGTTTTCCCCCTGATTCCCATTTACTCCAGTTTTGATAGGGCTCCTTGATTCCACACTCGGTCAAATGCTGCCTCGATGTCAAGTGCAGTCACTCTCATCTCACCTCTGCAGTTCAGCTCTTTCGTCCATGTTTGAACTAAAGCTGTAATGAGGTCAGGAGCAGGGTGCACCTGGTGGAACCCGAATAGAGCGTCAGTGAGCAGGTTACTGTTAAACAAGTGCCGCTTAATAACACTGGCGATTATATTTTCCATCACTTTGCTGATGATCGAGAGTAGGCTAATGGGGCAGTAATTGGCAGGGTTGGATTTGTCTGCTTTTTGTGGACAGGATATATCTGGGCAATTTCCCACATTGCTGGATAGTTGCCAGTGTTGTAGCTGTACTGGAACAGCTTGGCTAGGGGTGCAGCTAGTTCTGGAGCATGATTCTTCAATACTATTGCTGGATGTTGTCAGGGCCCACAGTCTTTGCAGTTATCCAGTGCCTTCAGCCATTTCTTGATATCACATGGAGTGAATAGAATTGGCTAAAGACTGGCATCTTTTTGAAGCTGTGGATCTCTGGAGGAGGCTGAGATGGATCATGTCCTTGGCACTTCTGGCTGAAGATGGCTGCAAATGCGTCAGCCTTATCTTTTGCACTGATGTGCTGGTCTCCTTCATCATTGAGGATGGGGATATTTGTGGAGCCTACTCCCCCTGTGAGTTGTTTAATTGTCCACTACCATTCACGACTGGATGTGGCAGGACTGCAGAGTTTAGATTTGATCCGTTAGTTGTGGGATCACTTTGCTCTGTATACTGCATGCTGCTTTCTACTGTTTAGCATGCATGTAATCCTGTGTTGTAGCTTCACCAGTTTTGCACCCATTTTTGGTATGTCTGGTGCTGCTCCTGAAATGCTTTCCTACTTTCCTCATTAAGCTAGCATTGATCTCTTGGCTTGATGGTAAAGGTAGAGTAAGGGAGACAATGAGGTTACAGGTTGTGATCGAATCCAATTCTGTTGCCACTGGTGGCCCACAGCATCTCCAAATGTCCCATCTGATATTTTTTGAAAATTACCTTAATCCAACCCTCCTGCCAGTGGAAACAATTTCTCCTTATGTACTCTATTTAAATCTTTCATGATTTTGAACAGCTATTAAATCTCCCCTTAACCTTCTCTGCTCTGAGTGAAACAATCCCAGCTTCTCCAGTCCCTACACATAACTGAACTCCTTCATCCCTGGAACCATTCCAGTAAATCTCCTCTCTGCCCTCTCTAAGTTCTTGACATTCTTTCTAAAGTGCGTTGCACAGGATTGAACACTATCTCCCAAGCTGAGGCCTAACTAAGTGTTTTAGAAAGGTTTTTGTATTCTCTGCATCTATTTATAGAGCTAAGATTTCTGTACGCTCCTTTAACAGCTACCTTCAAAGATTTGTGTATGTGAATCCTCAGATCTTTCTGTTTTTCCGTCTCTGCCTTTAAAATTGTACCATTTAATCTATAACGCCTCTAAGTCCGTTACTGTTGTCCTCACTGTTCAACAATTCAACAGCAATTTGCATAAAGCATTTTTAATGCAGTAATGCATTCCAAGACACTTTACAGGAGTGTTATGAGACGAATTTGACACTGGAGGGGTAATACCCTGGAGGGGTATTAGAGCGAGTCACCAAAAGCTTGGCCAAAGTGGCAGATTCTAAGGAGAATTTTAAAGGAGGAAAGAGAGATAGAGAGGTGGAGAGGTTTGGGGAAGGAATTCCAAAGTTCAGGACCTCAGCAGCTGAAGCCAATGGTAAAGTAATGGAAATTGGGAATGTGTAACAGGATAGAATTGGAGGTCAGCAGAGATATCCGAGGTGTGCAGGACTGGTTCTAGAGATATGGAGGAGCAGGGTCATGGAATGATTTAACATTAAGGTGTTGCTGGACCAGTCAGTGAGAAAAAGAGCATTGGGTGAACTTGGTGCAAGTTAGTTTATGGGTAACAGAGTTTTCGATGGGCTTAAGTTTATGGAGAGTGGAAGGTGTGAGACCAGCCTGGAGGGCATTAGAATAGTCAAAACTGAAGATAACAAAGACAAGGATGAGGGTTTCAGCAGCAGACAGGCTAAGGCAGAGGTCTCTGGGCAATATTGTGGAGATGGAAGCAGGTGATCTTGGTGATGAAGAGACTCAGCTACTGACATATCACTCAAGCTGTTATCAGGGTTTATTGGATTGAAATAACTGTCAGCTCAATTCAGAAAGAATTTACAGTAATACACATAACAAAACCAGTCACACAACATTTCTATTTGCAGAATGTGACTCGGTTTCTTCCTCATACAAATTTGCACAGAAAAACACCAACCAAGACTTCACAATATTTTTATTGAGCAAGGCTGGGATATGATTCTGAATGTAGTTAGTTTTTAAACCCCTGATGTACTGATTTGATTAAATGCTCAAATTAGCCACAAATGGTTAATTTTTGCCACAGTTCTCACTGCAAGGAAGGTGACCCAATTGCTAAGGGATTAAAACAATTTAACTGCTTTGCAAATATGACAGAGGGTGTGTTTGTGACAGGATGTCAGTGCTGAACTGTTTCTGGTGTGAATGTTGTACTTGTTGTGGATAAGATGCATTCCATGGCACTTTGTGGAGGCCAATGCTGTTACAATTGGTGATTATATTTAGTGCTGAGAGTTTGTGGCCAGTCAGAATCATCCAAACACCTTCACTGTACAGTTGGAAGAAGCTTCACCCACTTCACATGGCATAATGGTTACAGTATTGCACTGTGCAACCCAAAGATCTCCAGTTGAGATATATCCTGATAAGTTATACTCAATAACTGTAGTCATTTATGGACTGGCATCAGGGAAACGACCATGCCAGGACCCAGGTAAGTTACAAAAACCCAACCGGTTCACTAATGCCCTTCATGTAAAGTAACCTGCCACCCCTACTTGTCTGGCCTAGATTTGACCTTCTGTCTTGACCTTTCATGTTTTTAGGGCATGTAAGAAGAAGTAATTAATGCTGGCTGGCCAGTGATGTCCAAATATTAAATAATCCATTTCATCAATTCATCTAGGTTTCAAATAGCCTGGCCTCAAAGTTGAAAACTGGCATCCATCTCTCCTAGATCTACAAGCTACTCCTTTTTTTATTATTTATTCAAGGGATGTGGGCTTCACTCGCTGGGCCAGCATTTATTGCCCACCCCTAGTGGGTAACACTTGACTGGCTGTATAATCCAGGTATCTTAGATATCAAACAGGATGTTAGGAACCTGCTTGAATTCTGGATGAGCAGTTTAATGTTTGCTGTAAGTTACAGCTGGTCCTTTGCTGGCTCACTCCGGGATCACCCTATGGTGGCGATCACTCTGGGGTCACCCTATGGTGGCGATCACTCTGGGGTCACCCTATGGTGGCGATCACTCTGGGGTCACCCTATGGTGGCGATCACTCTGGGGTCACCCTATGGTGGCGATCACTCTGGGGTCACCCTATGGTGGCGATCACTCTGGGGTCACCCTATGGTGGCGATCACTCTGGGATCACCTTATGGTGCATTGGATTTGTCCCTCTCAGTGACATAAGAACATAAGAAATAGGAGCAAGGGTGGACCATCCAGCCCATCGATTCTGCTCTGCCATTCGATACAATCGTATAAGTCGCCATGTGGGAGACTTATAAAGAAGGCAAATGCACATGGGATACAGGGTAATTTGATAAGGTGGATTCAAAATTGGCTTATTTGAAGGAGGCAGAGGGTGATGACAGAAGGATGCTTTAATGACTGGAAGCCAGTGTCCAGTGGCGTACCACAGGAATCTGTGCTCGGTCCCCTATTATTTGTCATTTATATAAACGACATAGATGACTATGTGGGGGGTTGGATTAGTAAGTTTGCGGATGACACAAAGATTGGCTGGGTGGTTAACAGTGAGGTTGAGTGTCTTGGGCTACAGGAAGATATAGACAGGATGGTCAAATGGGCAGATAAGTGGCAGATGGAATTTAACCCTGAAAAGTGTGAGGTGATACACTTTGGAAGAAGTAATTTGACAAGGAAGTATTCAATGAATGGCATGACACTAGGAAGTTCTGAGGAACAAAGGGACCTTGGCGTGTGTGTGTCCATAGATCTCTGAAGTCAGAGGGACATGTTAGTGGGGTGGTGAAAAAGGCATATGGGACACTTGCCTTATCAATCGATGCATAGATTACAAAAGTAGGGAGGTCATGTTGGAGTTGTATAGAACCTTAGTGAGGCCACAGCTGGAGTACTGTGTGCAGTTCTGGTCGCCACATTATAGGAATGATGTGATTGCACTGGAGGGGATGCAGATGAGATTCACCAGGATGTTGCCTGGGATGAAACATTTAAGTTATGAAGAGTGGTTGGATAGACTTGGGTTGTTTTCGTTGGAGCAGAGAAGACTGAGGGGTGACCTGATCGAGGTGTACAAGATTATGAGGGGCATGGACAGGGTGGATAGGGAGCAGCTGTTCCCCTTAGTTGAAGGGTCAGTCACGAGGGGACATAAGTTCAAGGTGAGGGGCAGGAGGTTTAGGGGGGATGTGAGGAAAAACTTTTTTACCCAGAAGGTGGTGACGGTCTGGAATGCGCTGCCTGGGAGGGTGGTGGAGGCGGGTTGCCTCACATCCTTTAAAAAGTACCTGGATGAGCACTTGGCACGTCATAACATTCAAGGCTATGGGCCAAGTGCTGATAAATGGGGTTAGGTAGGTAGGTCAAGTGTTTCTCACGTGTTGGTGCAGACTCAATGGGCCGAAGGGCCTCTTCTGCACTGTGTGATTCTGTGATTCTGATCATGGCTGATTTTGGGCTTCAACTCCATTTTCCCACCCACTCCCCATATCCCTTAATTCCCTGAGAGACCAAAAATCTGTCTATCCCAGCCTTAAATAAATTCAACGATGGAGCATCCACCACCCCCTGGAATAGAGAATTCCAAAGATTCACAACTCTTTGAGTGAAGTAATTTCTCCTCATCTCAGTCCTAAATGATCGGCCCCTTATCCTGGGACTGTGCCCCGTGTTTCAGATTCACTAGGTCAGGGGAAACAATCTCTCAGGGTCTACTCTGTCAAGCCCCTTTAGAATTTTGAATGTTTCAATGAAGTCACCTCTCATTCTTCTAAACTCCAGAGAGCACAGGCCCAGTTTACTCAGCATCTCATTAGAGGACAAGCCTCTCATCCCAGGGGCCAAGCTAGTGAATCTCCACCATTCCAACTCCCGGAGGCCAAAGTGAAATGTGAGGAATATTTCCTTGGCTACTCACTCTGCTGGTGAGCCAGCAATGGGATATTGGGGGTGCTGTTGTTCTGCTCATCTGGTGATCATTTCAGCAGGTAACATTCAGTATACAACTGGGGCAAAATCACATGGCATAGGGTGCAATGACATTTAATTAAATCTACAAATCCCTGTTAGGCAGACACAAAGGTGCTTGTCTATTGGGCAGAAAATAAAACAAAAGAGCAATGATGCACCAATAATTCATTCTTAAAACAGAAATATAGAGTAGTAAAATATTAAGTCAATTCTTAATCGGTTGGGTCAATATCATAAATATTTAATCTCACTCTATAATATCCTGGTGTTTGATTGTTGTTCATTAACTCGATACCTGTTGTCTCATAAAGTGTCATAACTTTCACCATAAAACATAGGCTTCTCTGTACAGCACCTCCCACTGCTAAACAATAAACTCCAGCTATAGCTGCACAAACAAAAGCAGCAGTCCTCTCCAGGAAAAGGGAGACAGTATGCTGGGAAATTCATCTTCCACCCATTTGGAGACTTGTTCCGCAAGTCTCCAGACAGCAAACATCTCAGTTGTTCAAAACTCAATACGATCTGAATAACACGGTGTTTCACAGGGAACCTAACAAACTGGGTTCAAGGCTGTGGCTTCCATCACTTAGAAACTGCTCAGAATTTACCAAAATGATCAAGGATGTCATCCAAATACAATATTAGATACAAACCTCTAATACACTCCTGAGTATCTGTTATTCTATACATATAACCACTGAGTGCCCTTAGATTCCAGCCTGTAACTCATTCCTGGGTATCTGTTGTTCTGTAAACAAAGCACCAAACCCCTCAATTAGGTTCCAAACTGTACCTCACTTTTGGGTGACTATTATTCTATATGCAAACTACCTGAACCAATTAGATTCCAGCCTATAAATCATTCTTACTCCATTTATCATGAGTCATCCAGTAAAGGATGACAAAAAAAGAGCGAGAATAAAGTATGAGAGTAAATTAGCAAAAAATATAAAAACAGACAGTAACATATTCTATAAATATATAAAAAGGAAGGGAGTAGCTAAAGTAAACTTTGGTCCTTTAGAGGTGAGACTTGAGATTTAATGAAGGGAAACAAAGGAAATTACAGAAATTTTGAGCAAATATTTTGTATCTACTTTCATTGTAGGAGATGCAGTAAGGACCCCAATGATAGTAGAAAATTGTGGGGGATGGGGGTTGGTTGGCGGGGGCGGGGTGGGGGGGGGTGGGGGCGGTAGAGGCGGAGAGGGGGAAACTTAAAACAATCACCATTACCAAAAACCAACTGGTAAACTAATGGGACTAAAGGCTGACAGATCCCCTGGACCTGATGGCCTACATCCTAGAGTTGTAAAAGAAGTGGCTACAGAGAGTGTGGATTCATTGGTTGTCATCTTCTAAAATTCCCTACATTCTGTAAAGGTTGCAGCAGAATGGAAAACTGCAAATACGGAGTCCCTATGTCCCTATTCAAGAAAGGAGGGAGAGAGAGTGGGAGAGCAGGAAACGATAGGCCAGTTAGTCTAACATGTTTCATTGGGGAAATGCTGGAATCCATTATTAAGGAAGTAGTAGCAGGATATTTAGAAAATCATAATGTAATCAGGCAGAGTCAACATGGTTTTATGAAAGGGATAGTGTGTTTGACAAATTTATTAGAGTTCTTTGATGATGTAAAAAGCATGGTGGATAAAGGGGAACCAGTAGATGTAGGGTATTGTATTTTCAAAAGGCATTCATAAGGTGCCACATAAAAGGCTGCTACACAAGGTAAGAGTCATGGTGTTAGGGTTAATATATTTAATGGATGGGAGATCTGCTAAATAACAGGAAACCGGAAGTTGGGATAAATGGGTAATTTTGAGGTAACTACTGAGGCCCCACAAGTGCTGGGGTCTCAATTACTTACAGTGTATGTTATTGACTTAGATGTAGCACAGAATGTGTTGTAGCCAAATTTGCTGATAATACAAAGAAAGGTGAGAAAGCAAGTAGTAAGGAGGATACAAAGGGCTAGATTTTTGTTGAGGAGGTGGGCACCGAGGTCACAATACCACCTCCATCCTGGAGGAGCCTGCCCACGTTGTTTGTGTGTTGGGGAGGCAGGGATGGGATGTGGATTGGTCAGCCAGATCTGGATGCAGCCCCAAGCCAGCAGCGGAGGAGAGCAGCTGGCATGTCCAGCAGGCTAGAAGGCCCAATTCCATTCACTGGGACATCAGCTCTATTGTCTTCATGGCTGTTAGGTCCTCTAGCTCTCACCTCTCAAACCATGTCACCCCTTCCACACACCCCAAGCCCCCTCCATGCCTCTCCAGATTCCCTATGCACCCTCCATGCCCTCTTATACCCCACCCACACCTGTTACATGCCCCCTCCATTGTTGTAACATGCTTTTAAGGGTTAGCAGCATGACATGAAGGGAAATATGTCCTGTGATCCAGCCTTAGTTTAACTTTTGCTTTGAGCAGAGCACACACACAGCTCTGATGCCTTTAAGCTTTATTCCTATGTACAACTGTTCTCATGTGCCTAGTCTTAATAAATGAACCCACAATGTGTTTACGCAATCCCTAATGGGTGATTAGGTATTATAACATTATAATAACACAGCATCCATGACCCCTCATATCTCACAAGCCCCCTCATATCTCCCATACTTTCCCCATGGGCCTCTCATATTCCCCTTGCCCTTTCATGCTCCCTGTGCCTCCTCCATATCCATCCTTCTGTAATCCATCATATACAAAACCAAAGAGTGATTAGCAAGTCTTTGAAATGCTTCTGAAACTGTAGGTAAGATAATTAGCCATAGCCTACAAGGGACCATAGGCACCTTTCTCCTTTAAGGAGAGGCATTTGGTTATATATAGTTTGATAGGCACCACTCCATAAGCGTGGAATAAGGTAAGGAGATGAGGAGGCAGGCCTCCATGAACTAGTACAGCTGGTAAAGACATTGAACCCACGATAATGGCATCATTCTGCATCACACTCTAGCCATCAAGCCAACTGAGCTAAGACAACATAAGCAAAAAGACTTTGAAAATCTCCTTTATCTTACAACCTCACAAAAGTGTCAATTTAGCCATATAGCCATTTATAGTATCAATGGCAAAAAGTTTTAATCCATTTCACACCTCTTAATCTTGTGTAAATAAACACAAAGGCATCGAAAAAAATCTCCAGAGAAAGATCATGTTATTGCAAGACAATGAAGATGTCAATCAAAGTTAGCATTGCCCTGCAATCTGTGTCAACTTTGTCTTCAGGTTTGAGTCCATTGGCCATTCTTGGAGGATAGCCAAATACTCATAATGAGGCCATCTGGCAACTGCATCAACAGAAGCAATTTGAACAGATGGCCAGACATCTGTTTTACTGGGAGGACCTGACAGGTTAGATTTTGGGAGGATGTTTGCCCTCATGGGTGAATCTAGAACAGTTTCAGAACAAGGTGTCACCCAATTAAGATGGATTTTAGGAGGAATATCTTATTTTCGAGGATTGTGAATCTTTGGGATTCTCTACTCCAGAAAGCAATGTAAGAGGATAACTCAATATATTTAAGGCTGAGTTAGACAGATTTTTGAACTACAAGAGAGCCAATGTTTATGGGAAACTGGCAGGAAAGCAGAGTTGAGATCTAGATCAGATCAGCCATGACCTTCTGAATGGCAGAGCAGACTCAAGAGGCTGAATGGCCTTTTCCTGCTCCTATTCCTTATGTTCTTATATTATAATCCGCCCGAACCCTATGATTGGATTCCACCCTTCAATTCTCAGGTATTTGTTATTCTATATAAAGCACTATCCCCATATGTTTTTTTTTGTAATTTTTAAAATTTGTTCAAGCACAATGCACAAATCAAATAACAATAAAATTAGACAGCTGCTCTTCACCCTGAAACCAAACACCAAACTTTGGGCAGATGCTTGTCTCTGATGGTAGATAACGAGTGAGTCTGGGAGTTGTTGGCACTATGGCATCTGAGTCAAGGGGGTGCCACTTTATTGTGGTGCTGAGGGAGGGCTGGAGTTTTGGGGAGCCACGTTTTGAAGGAACAGAGATGTTAAACAATAATTCAGCCTCCTGGTTCAGGTGACGGTTAGCTATCCTTGAGCAATATTGAATTAACAGAAAATGCTGGAAATGTTTTCTTTCCAGTTTTTATTTCAGAGTTCCAGCATCTGCAGTATTTTGCTTCTATGATATTGAATGAATATTGGTTAGCATAGCTGCTTCAACCCAGACTACAAAAATCAGATTAACTAGCTTCTCATATCATTACCGCTTGTGGAATTTTACTGCCTGAAAAATAGTTGTCAAAGTTGCCAACATGACGATGATTAATGCACTTCATAATGAACTGGGTTAATTTCCACTTGGTGTGATCATATAAAATGGGTATAACATGGAATTAGCTGCCCATTCTATGCTGCTGCTGAAGTCATAGAAGTTGAAATCAAGCAGGGCGTATAATGCACAGCCAATCAGATATTACCATAGCTCCAAGTGAAAATGACCTCCAAAGTATATGAAGTTTTTCAGTTGAGTCTGAGTGACAGGATTTATTATCCTTTCAGTTTTGCATCCAACTTCAACCCAGCTCAGACCTTTAGGATGAAGATTTTTCAGTTTGCTGCTTTATGGGTTCAATGTAAAGGTTTGCTCACTCTTAACCCAATACTGACTGCCTGAAACTGGGGGACAAACAGGTGATGTCACTCAGGGAGACTGAAGAATGGAGAATCTACACAGTGGAAGCATTGCACTGGTGAAGCAGGAGCATTATCTAAAGGAGGAGGATTTAGTTTGGGTCCAACCCATACTATAGCTGCCCTGAGAGTGTTTGATGGGGACAGTGTAGAGGGAGCTTTACTCTGTATCTAACCCCATGCTGTACCTCTCCTGGGAGTGTTTGATGGGGACAGTGTAGAGGGAGCTTTACTCTGTATCTAACCCCGTGCTGTACCTCTCCTGGGAGTGTTTGATGGGGACAGTGTAGAGGGAGCTTTACTCTGTATCTAACCCCATGCTGTACCTCTCCTGGGAGTGTTTGATGGGGACAGTGTAGAGGGAGCTTTACTCTGTATCTAACCCCGTGCTGTACCTCTCCTGGGAGTGTTTGATGGGGACAGTGTAGAGGGAGCTTTACTCTGTATCTAACCCCGTGCTGTACCTGTCCTGGGAGTGTTTGATGGGGATGGTGTAGAGGGAGCTTTACTCTGTATCTAACCCCGTGCTGTACCTCTCCTGGGAGTGTTTGATGGGGACAGTGTAGAGGGAGCTTTACTCTGTATCTAACACCGTGCTGATATTCTGTGAAGGAAATGGAAAGAGATTATTTTCCTCGCACTGACCCCCTTATCTTTCTGAAATCAAAATCACAAACACATTAAAGATACTAAAATTATGATTTAAATAATGGTGATCGTGGTTTTCTGTATTTGTGAAATATTAACCAGTCAGAACATTGAAGGTTTTTGACATGGGCTTGAGGTGTTGTGTATGGGGTGAGTGTGTCACGGCATATTCACAGATGGATGTCTTTACTTTCACACCAGAGATCATAAGTATGGAGGTGGTGAGATACTGACTCAGGCTCTGAATTAATATTTGAATGTTTTGTGCTCCCGTCTGGACGATACTCCTCCACCAGCACTCAGGCTGCTGTTTAACACCAGTGACACATAAAGATGGGAATATGGCTGCGAAACCAACACTCACAGTCTCTGCTTTTTTACGCAGAGGGTAGTAGGTGTATGGAATTCGCTGCCCAAGTTGGTGGTAGAGGCAGAAACGCTAAACTCTTTTAAAAAGTACCTGGATCTGCACCTTAAGTGCTGTAAGCTGCAGGGCTATGGTTCGGGTGCAGGAAGGTGGGATTAGAAAGGGCACCCATGTCGGGCTGGCATGGACAAGAATGGCCGAATGGCCTCTTTCTGTGCCGTAACTTTTCTATGGTTCTATGGGTGGATGGCCCTGGATCGTGCACCTGCTGATCCTCCTCCCTATGGGTGCGCGAGGGCCCCTGGCTGACTCCGTGAGCGGAAGGGGTAGCTGGACTGAGATCGAGCTGCCCTGCACCCCTCTTGTGTACACACTGTTGGAGGCCGACTATGGCATCAATGATGGAGTTCAGCCCGTGCAGCTGTGCAGGAGTGATGTCCTGCACCAAGGTCTCCATGGCGGCCATCATCCTACCAGTGTTGACCTCGGTGTGTTGGCATGCCCGCACTATCACTTCAGACTGAAGGCAAACGGACTCCTCCATCATGCCTTGCAATCCGAGGAGTGCAGCGGACATCCCTTCCTGATGTTCCCCAGCTTGCCTTTACAGCTCCAGCAACTGTGACATGACTGAGTCCAGAGGCTCATCATCTGGCTCAGACTCAGCAACGTTCTGGCCTCCAGCAGTCCTCTGAGTGTCGGGGACCTGGGAAGTCCCTGCCTCCGCCTGCAGTGGATCAGAGAGTGCGATGTGCTCACCAGGTCTAGATCCCGGGGCTACTCTAAAGCTAAGTCCCACCGAGGTGTGTGTCTCTGCGCTGGTGGAGGGTGTGGGTGAGCGCTGTGACAGACCTCCAGATTTTTCTTTGATGTGTTTCTTCGGGGTTGGAGTTGAGGACTTGGTTTGTGGACTCTGTTGGCTGCTTCCAGATGTACCAGTGAAAGCAAGGAGAGATAATTAGTGCATGGCAGGAGACTGCGGAACAGCATGGTTGTCTGATGGATGTTGCACAGCTGGATTCTCACTTGGTTGAGCACTGCTGACCTCACTGTCAGCACAGGACCGGTCCCGGTCATCGCCAGCCAGCTGGATGGCTCTGTTTTCAAAGACCGTGAGGACATTGATTTCAGGCAACCCTCCATCAGTCTGCGACCTCTCCCTTTTGTGTGCCAGCTTGTCCTGCATGAAGACAGATGGAGAGAGTGTATGCAGGACACCTGCCAGGCCAAAAGGCTGGCAGCCAATTGGGATTTTCAAGATTGATAGGTTTTTGCTAGTTATGGTTTTCACATATGTGGAGCCAAGGCAGGTGAATAGATTGTAGGTGGAGATCAGCTGTGATCCAATTGAATGGTACAACAAGTTTGAGGGGCTGAATGGCCTCTTCTTGATTCTCATATTCCTGTTGAGCATCAGTCAGATGCTTAACCACTAAGAATGGCAGAGCACAGTGCCATGGCACTGTTATTATGCACAGAATATTACATTACCCAGCCCTGTGACCTTATTGTGTACATCCTGTGAAATGATAAGAGCTTTTCAATCATAAATAACGTGTTACAGTTTGTGTGGCTCATGAGTAATGTCATCGCTGTATGTTACATCTATAAAACAGTGAGTCCAGAAGTGATAATTATTTAAGTAGATTAAATACGATGTCCTGGATTTACTGCTCTGTTTTTCATAAACTCATTGCTGGATTTACTCACAAGAGACATGAGGCTGACTGAAATATAAATTTGTTTTAGCAACTATACAGTAATATCAGAGGAGATAATCATCCCATGAATGGGAGGCCTTTTACTCACTAATATTAAAGAATCAAAGAATGATTCAGCACAGAAGGAGGCCTATGTGCATGCATGAGTATATATGTGAGTGCATGTGAGAGTGTGTGTTTGTCTGTGTGAGTGTGTATGTGTGTGAGTCTGTGTATTAGTGTGTGTCTGTCTGTAAAAGATGTGTGTGTGTATGTCTGTAAAAGGTGTGTGTGAGTCTGTGTGTGTGTTTGTGTATGTGTGTGAGTCTGTGTATCAGTCTGTCTATAAAAGATATGTGTGTGTTCGTGTGTGTATGAGTGTGTGTATCTGTTTGGGTGTGTGTGTGCGCGCATGAGTCTGTGTGTGTGTTTGTGTTTGCATGTGTGCATGTGTGTGAGAGTATACGTGTCTGATTCTGTGTGTGTCTGCGAGAGAGCGTTTGTGTGTGGTGTGTGAGAATGTGTGCCTGTGTGTGTGTGTGTGTGTGTGAGCGTATATGTGTGTGTGAGTCTGTGTGTGTGTGTGAGAAAGACTGTCTGTGTGTGTTGTGTGAGTGTGTGTGTATGCGTAAAAAGGTTTGTGTGTGTTAGTGTGTATGTGACTGTGTGTGCAAGTCTGTGTGTGTATGCAAATGTGTATGTGTATGCATGTGTGTGCGTGTGCGAGAGAGAAAGAGTGTGAGTGCATGCAGTGTGTGAGAGTGTGTTCCTGTGTTTGTGTGTGCAAGCGTGTGAGTGTGTGTGTGTGGCTGTATGTGTGCATGTGTGTAAAAGGTGTATGTGTGTGTATGCATGTTTGTGAGAGAGTGTGTGTGAGAGAGAGTGTGTGTGAGTCCGTGAGTGTGTGTGTGCAAAAGTGTGTGTGTGTGCAGAAGTGAGTGTGCGTGTCTGTGTGAGAGAAAGTGCGTGTGAATATGTGTGTGTGAGAGAGAGAGTGTGAGTCCGTGTTTGTGTGTATGAAAAAGTGTGTGAGTGTGTGTGCAAAAGTATGTGTAAGTGTGCATGTCTGTGTGTGAGACAGAGTGTGTGAGTCCGTGTTAGTGTGTGTGCGCACACAAAAGTGTGTGTGAGTGTGTGTGCAAAAGTGTGAGTGTGCAGGTCTGTGTGTGAGAAAGTGTGTGTGAGTGTGTGTATGTATTTGTGTGTGTGCGTCTGAGTGTGCGTGTGCGTGTGTGTGTGTGTGGGTATATGTGTTTATGTGAGTCTGTCTGTGCGAGAGTGTGTGTGTGGTGTGTGAGAGTGTGTCTGTGTGTGAGTATATTTGTGTGTGTGCGTGTGTGTGAGTGTGCATGTGACTATGTGTGTATGCGTGTGTGTGTGCGTGTGTGAAAGAGAGAGAGAGAGAGAGAGAAAGAGTTTTAGCGGTGAGTATAAAAACCTTACCTCGGGGATTCGCGGCCTAGTTCCAGGGAGCAGAGTCGGAGGACGGAGTTCCAGAGCGGTGAGTATAAAAACCTTACCTCAGGGATTCGCGGCCTAGTTCCAGGGAGCAGAGTCGGAGGACGGAGTTCCAGAGCGGTGAGTATAAAAACCTTACCTCAGGGATTCGCGGCCTAGTTCCAGGGAGCAGAGTCGGAGGGCGGAGTGCCAGAGAGGTGAGTATAAAAACCTTACCTCGGGGATTCACGGCCTAGTTCCAGGGAGCAGAGTTGGAGGGCGGAGTTCCAGAGCGGTGAGTGTGGGGGCCTTGCCTCGGGAATTCGCGGCCTAGTTCCAGGGAGCAGAGTCAGTGGGTGGACCTCGGGTCTTAAAAAAAATTAAAAGTGGCGTCACAGTAAATCTGTGACCTGATTGGCTGGTAGGGAATCTACACTGAATTTGAAACTAAAACATTGTTAAAATAATTAAACCAAATAAATTAATCACTTAATTAATAAGTAGAAGGTATCTAGACCAGAAGCAGGTGATTACTGTTCTTAGAATTTAGCATTTATAGTAGAAATCTAGCCCTAGGGAACGTATAGTTAATAAGGAGTCAAATCACTGAAAATGACTTTATGAAACTTTACAGAACCACGTAATAGTTTCAAGAGCAAAATATTGCAGATGCTGGAATTCTGAGGTATAAAGAGAAAATACTGAAACTACTCAGCAGGTCTGGCAGCATCTGTGGAGGGAGAAACAGAGTTGACGATTCAAGTTGATGATCCATCATCAGAACATCAGGTCACAGGCTGAAACATTAACTCTGTTTCTCTCGCCACAGATGCTGCCAGGCCTGCTGAGTTTTTCCAGCATTTTTCATTTTTAGTTCACTTAATATGTTCACTGGTGTGCACGATTCTCAGTATTCTCAGAGTTTTTTTTGATGCGAAGACACTTAGAACGTGTCTCCTAGTACCAGAGCGCCCAAGGGATTGAACGCAAATTGAAGGAGCTTTCACCGCCTGTGCAAACAGCAGAATCTCACACTGTCAACCTGGCTGACTCTGCGGGTGGGGCCTGATCCAGGCAAACTGAACCTTGAATCATGTAAAAGTTGGTGGAAAACACTGGAGTAAGTAATTGTGAACGTAACCCGTGTACAAAGTTCCCTGATCGTGTGTGCACCTTTGGCCGATTCCCCAGGTTGCACTGATATTACTGGTGTGACCAATCAGGAACTCTAAACCATTGTGTGTTAAAAATGTACTCCTTTTCCCTCTTAGTGATTTGACAGGGCCTGCCACTCCTAACTTACTAAACCGACACTCTGGATCATTCTCGGCCCCTTTGCCAAGCTGAGTGAATTGAGGTCAGTGCACAGAACCTATACTGGCCTGAAAACATAGGCATAATTGGTGAGTCAGCATCAAGACTTACATGGCTGAAACAGGACTGAAAATCAATCAAGGAAACCAGAAAAGTACTTAACAAAAAGTACAACATTTATCTACCTATGAAGCTAGACAAGCCTTGAGGGGAGAGATCAACAAAGCCAGTAAATGGACCAATGCATTTTGGATCATTCAGTTATAAGGGGCGACTCAAAACTGTTTAAAATTCCTCCCTAACCAAGAAGATTAATGTTTGATGTAAACAAACTACAGGTCGAGTATCCTTTATCTGTAAATTGGGAACCTGAACACATCCAAAAAACGCACTCTTATTGAACCTCATTCACATTTAGCATGGGAAATCCCTGACCCAAGTCAACACGAACCTTGCTGACCGTACTCAACCTTTAGCACAGGGAGTGTGGTTGTTTGCCTTACCTTGTGTCCAGCTGCTGTGAGAGTTTTTGCTTCTGACCCAAACCCTGTCATGGTAACTAAGTTCAACCAAGAAAATACTGCCCCTCGGGAATCAAATGGAATCAGCAAGTCTTTGGAAGTACAGGTCCGAGTGCCAAGTCCAGTCTGCCAGAGGCTGCTATCCCTTGTTTCACAAACTGATTAATGTATCACTGAGGGACATAACACCTTCTCTCCAACTCCTTATTAATAGCTAGATTTCCACAAGTCACTGCTTAACTATATATCCGAAAACCAAAAATATTTGAATACCAAAACACAATTGGCTCCAGAGCTTTTGGATAAAGGATACTGAAGTAGTATTACTGAACTTGCAGCAGAGATAGAGCAATCAAGGCAAACGCTTCCAGAACTCAAATGCGGTCTCCTCTACATTGGAGAGACCAAACGTAAACTGGGCGACCGCTTTGCAGAACACCTGCGGTCTGTCCGCAAGAAAGACCCAAACCTCCCTGTCGCTTGCCATTTTAACACTCCATCCTGCTCTCTTGCCCACATGTCTGTCCTTGGCTTGCTGCATTGTTCCAGTGAAGCCCAACACAAACTGGAGGAACAGCACCTCATCTTCCGACTAGGCACTTTACAGCCTTCCGGACTGAATATTGAATTCAACAACTTTAGATCTTGAACTCCCTCCTCCATCCCCACCCCCTTTCCATTTCTTCCCCCTCCCTTTTGTTTTTTCCAATAATTTATATAGATTTTTCTTTTCCCACCTATTTCCATTGTTTTTAAATCTATACCTTTAATGCCCAGTTAGTCTTTCCACCCCACTCCCACTAGAGCTGTACCTTGAGTGTCCTGCCATCCATTCTTAATTAGCACATTCTCTTAGATAATATCACCACCTTCAACACCTCTTTGTTCCTTTGCCTGTGACATCTTTTGATTATCTGCTCCTATCACTGCTTGCTTGTCCCTACAACCACCCTACCCACTCCCCCAACTTCTCTCCCCCCACCCCACCCCCCCCCACCTTAAACAAGCTTATATTTCACCCCTCTCCTAATATTACTCAGTTCTGTTGAAGGGTCATGAGGACTCGAAACGTCAACTCTTTTCTTCTCCGCCGATGCTGCCAGACCTGCTGAGTTTTTCCAGGTAATTCTGTTTTTGTTTTGGATTTCCAGCATCCGCAGTTTTTTGTTTTTATCTCTATGTCATTAATATAATAGATGAGGAGGACAGGAATTAAAGGGACAATTCCAACTGTTAAGAAGGATGGAGCATGCGTGGGGGTTAAATGGAGGCTCTGCTCACCCTTGCCAACCTGCTGCTGTACTCACAATTCCTCGGCACAAATGCTATTGAGCTGGTGTGACGATCTGGGTAAACCCATGCCTGATTAGAAAATCAAGGCTGATGACCATGCAATCCATGATAGTGTTTTGTTGGTGGGTTAGTCCATACAATTCACATTGGACCATTGATCTGAATTCATCCTGCTTTTGTCAATTTTACTGATTGGCAGTGATTTGATCCCTGAGTCTGATTGGTGCTCTGGTCCATCTACTCGATTGGTAGTCAATTGATCCATTCATTAGTTTGCAGATTTCACTCATTTAATTGATTGTATTTATTCTTTCATAAGAGGGCATTGCTGGCAGCAAGGCCAGCATTTATTGTCCATCCCTAATTGCCCTTGAACAGGTGGTGGTGAGCTGCCTTCTTGAACCGCTGCAGTCCATGTGGTGTAGGTACACCCACAGTGCTGTTAGGGAGGGAGTTCCAGGATATTGACCCAGCGACAGTGAAGGAACAGCGATATATTTCCAAGTCAGGATGGTGAGTGGCTTGGAGGGGAGCTTCCAGGTGGTGGTGTTTCCATGCATCTGTTGCCCTTGACCTTCTAGATGGTAGAAGGTGCTGTCTAAGGTGTCTTGGTGAATTCCTGCAGTGCATGTTGTAGATGGTACACACTGCTGCCACTGTGCATTGGTGGTGGAGGGACTGAATGTTGAAGTTGGTGGATAAGATGCTAATCAAGCAGCTGTTTTGTCCCGGATGCTATCAAGCTACATTTGTCCAGGCAAGAGTATTCCATCACACTCCTGACTTGTGCCTTGTAGATGGTGGACAGGGTTTGGGGAGTCAGGAGGTGAGGTTCTCGCCTCAGAATTCCCAGCCTCTGACCTGCTCTTGGAGGCATAAACTTAAGTGGATGATCCAGTTAAGTTTCTGGTCAATGGCAACCCCCCAGGGTGTTGTTGGCTAGAGATTTGGCGATGTTGATGTCATTGATTTATATGCAATTCACTAAAGAAGTTAAATAAACTAACTTGGTTGGATTACTTTACCCAGTATGTTAAAAATAACGCAGAGATGAATTATAACCCCTGCTTTAGAAATGGCTATTTACAGTTGTTTCTTAATAATTTATCAATGTAGGTAACTTTTATTTTTATTTATCAAGTATATTAGGGATTTCTGGTGGGGAAACTATGGAACAGATGGAAAAGGAAGAGGGATAGAGAAAAAGAGTGAAATCAGACTCATACATGATAAAACATGTGGTATTGGACTCTCCATGATAAACATTTCATCATCACCCACAACAACATGCCAACAGCAGTATAACTCTACATTCATTGTGTACATCTAATGACAGAAGTAAACTCACTAAACATAAGTTAATCATTTTGCAAAGCTGAAACCTGGACCAAACAATATGACCTACTTTAGTTTACTTTCATTCTTTGAACCAGATCTGTCAATAAACTATAAGCACTGGGCTACAGGGATAAGGTCCTAACAAGGTTTGGATTCAAAATACTTCTTGACAGCTCCAAAATTCAGGTTATCCAAGTCTGAAATTCCTAATTAAAATGATGGTTCACTGGAGAGAAATCCAACATGGCTCAGCACAGACCCAAGATAAATTTACCCAATGAGATAGATGAACCAATACACCAAAAAGAAAGATGAATGTACCAATCAGGTTCTTGAACAAAGCATCACCAATCAGATAGATCGACAAATGTTTAACTGGACCAACCATATAAATGTGGCTATAAGAGCAGGTAGAAGCTGGGAATCCTGTGACAAGTAACTCACCTCCTGACTCCCCAAAGCCTGTCCACCATCTACAAGGCGCAAGTCAGGAGTGTGATGAAATACTCCCCACTTGCCTGGATGAGTGCAGCTCCAACAACACCCAAGAAGCTTGACACCATCCAGGACAAAGCAGCCCGCTTGATTGGCACCCCATCCACCATCTTCAACATTCATTCCCTCCAACACTGACATACCATCTACTGTACACTCTGCAGCAACTCACCAAGGCTCCATTGACAACACATTCCAAACCTGCGACCTCCATCACCTAGAAGGACAAGGACAGCAGATTCAGGGAAACACCACCAACTGCAAGTTCCCCTCCAAGGAACACACCATCCTGACTTGGAACTATATTGCTGTTCCTTCACTGTCATTGCAGTTCAAGAAGAAAGTGCATCACGACCGTCTCAAGAGTAACTAAGGATTGGCAATAAATGTATTCATTACTATCAACACTCACCTCCCAGTGAGTAAGTTAGATCAACAGGATATTGGAACAAACATGTGAACCAGGAACCCAGAAATAATTCAATTACAACCTCCTTCAAATTACCTTATCATCCTAAAGTTTCCAAGTAGGACAATTCTTCCACTGACACACAACTTCACCCACTGACAAAAAACATCACCCACAACATCACCCACTGACACACAACCTCACCCACTGACACCTGACACCCAATGACACACAACCACATTCACTGTCACACACCACCCAAAGACACACAACCTCACCCACTGATGCACAACCCCACCCAATGAAACACAACTTATTCACTGACACATGACACTGACTGACACACACCCACACCCACTGACACAGAACATCACCCACTGAAGCACAGCCCCACCCACTGACACACAAGCTCACCCATTGACACACGACACCCACTGACACACAATCTCTCCCACTGACAAAAAACATCACCCACAACATCACCCACTGACACACAACCTCACCCACTGACACCTGACACCCAATGACACACAACCTCACCCACTGACACCTGACACCCAATGACACACAACCACATTCACTGTCACACACCACCCAAAGATACACAACCTCACTCACTGCTGCACAACCCCACCCAATGAAACACAACTTATCCACTGACACATGACACCAACTGACAAACAAGCTCAGCCACTGACACATGACACTGACTGACACACACCCACAGACACAGAACATCACCCACTGAAACACAGTCCCACCCACTGACACACAAGCTCATCCACTGATATACGACACCCACTAACATACAACCTCACCCACTGACAGATGCCACCCATTGACACACAATGATACCTACTGACACATGAGACCCACTGACACACAGCCTCACCCATTCACACACAATGACACCCATTGACACACAATTTTACCCAGTGACACAAAACATCACCCAGTGACACACAACCTCACCAAGTGACACACAACATGGCCAACTGACACACAGCCTCACCCATTGACAGACAACATCACCCAGTGGCACACAACGTTGCCCACTGACACACAAGACCCACTGACACGCAAACTCACCCACACACAGAATGACACCCACTGACACACAATTCATCCAGTGACACACAACATCACACAGTGACACACAACCTCACCAACTGACACACGACCTCACCCACTGACACACAATCTCGCCCACTGACAAAAAACATCACCCACTGACACACAACATCACACACTGTGACACAATTCCCACTGACTCAGAACCTCAACAGATGGCACCCATTGACACAACATAACCCACTGAAACATAACAATACCCACTGACACAAAAGCTCACCCACGGACACACAGCATCACCCACTGACACATGACACATATTGACATGCATCCTCAGTCAATGACAGGACACCCACTGACACACAGCCTCTCCCACTGACAAACAATATCACCCAATGACACACAATGAAACACACTAACACACAATGACACCCACTGACACACAATCTCACCCAGTGACAAACAACATAACCCACTAACACACAACATCACCCACTGGCACACAACAACACCCACTGCCATACAATCTCATGCAGTGACACACAACCTCACTCATTGACACACACCACCCACTGGCACACAGCCTCCCTCACTGGCACACAACCCCACTCAATGACATGCAAACCCACCCAGGGACACACAACATCACCCACTGACACACAACAATGCCACCTGACACATGAGACCCACTGACACACAAACTCATCCACAAACAGAAATGACACACAATTCACCTAGTGATACACAGCATCACGCAGTGACATACAACCTCACCCATTGACACAGAACCCCATTCACACATGCAAACTCACCTAGTGACACACAACATAACCCACTAACACATAACATCACCCACTGACACATAATGACACCCACTGACATACAATCCCACTCACTGGTACACAGACTCCCCCACTGACACACAACCCCACTCACTGACATGTAAACTCACTTAGTGACACACAACATAACTCATTAACATAAAATAAAAGCAAAAAGAGAGACCAAACACAGACTGGGTGACCGCTTTGCAGAACACCTTCGGTCTGTCCGCAAGCATGACCCAGACCTCCCTGTCGCTTGCCATTTCAACACTCCACCCTGCTCTCATGCCCACATGTCCGTCCTTGGCCTGCTGCATTGTTCCAGTGAAGCTCAACGCAAACTGGAGGAACAGCAACTCATCTTCCGACTAGGCACTTTACAGCCTTCCAGACTGAATATTGAGTTCAACAATTTTAGATCATGAAATCTCTCCTCCATCCCCACCCCCTTTCCGACCCCCCCCCTCCTTTTTTTTCCAATAATTTACATAGATTTTTCTTTTCCCACCTATTTCCATTATTTTTAAATGTTTTTCCATCCATTGTTTTATCTCTACCTTTTAGCCCATTTCGATTCCTTCACCCCACCCCACCCCTACTAGGGCTATCTGTACCTTGCTCGTCCTGCTTTCTACCCTTAATTAGCACATTCCTTAGATAATATCACCACCTTCAACACCTCTTTGTCCTTTTGTCTGTGACATCTTTTGGTTAACTCCACCTATCACTGGCCCTCTATCCAGCTCTACTTGTCCCACCCCGCCTTAAACCAGCTTATATTTCACCTCCTTTCTATTTTTACTTAGTTCTGTTGAAGAGTCATACGGACTCGAAACATTAACTGTGTTCCTCTCCGCAGATGCTGCCAGACCCGCTGAGTTTTTCCAGGTATTTTTATTTTTGTTTTTAACTCATTAACATGCAACATCACCTACTGATACACAGCGACACCCACTGACACACAAACTCACCCACTGACACACAACCTCACCCACTGACACACAAACTCACCCACTGACACACAACCTCAGTCATTGACACACAACCCGACCCACTGACACACAAACTCACCCACTGGCAAAAAACATCGTCCACTGACACACAACATCACTAACTGATACCCAACAAGACCCACTGACACGCATCCTCCATCACTGACACAGCACACCCACAATGACATCCACTGACAGACAATCTCACCCAGTGACACACAACCTCACCAAGTGACAAACAACATCGCCACTCTCAGACAGCCTCACCCACTGACAAACAACATCACCCATTGACACACGACACCCACTGCTGCACGACACCCACTGACACACAACCTCATGCAGTGACACACAGCATTACCCACTGACACACAACACCCACTTAATCACAACCTCACCCACTGACAAAAAACCTGGCCCACTGACACAAAATGATACCCACTGACACACACCACCCACTGACAAACGACATCACCCACTGACACACTTCACCCACTGACAAACAACATCACCCACTGACACACTTCACCCACTGACAAACAACATCACCCACTGACACACTTCACCCACTGACAAACAACATCACCCACTGACACACTTCACCCACTGACAAACAACATCACCCACTGACACACTTCACGCACTGACAAACAACATCACCCACTGACACACGACACCCACTGACACAAAACCTCACCCACTGACAGGTGCCACCCACTGACGCACAACGACATCCACTGACACACAATCTCACAGTGACACAAAACATCACTAAGTGACTCACAACCTCACCAAGTGACAAACAACATCGCCAACTGACACATAAACTTACATACTGAAACACAATGACACACCTCACCCACTGACATGCAACCTCACCCACTGTCACACAATGACACCCAGTGGCACACAATCTCACCCAGTGACAAACAACATTACCACTGACACACAACTTCACTCACTGACATACGACACCCACTGACACACAAATCACCCACTGATGCACAATCTCACCCACTGACAAACAACATCACCCACTGACACACAACACCCACTGACACATGACACCCAATGACACACAACCACACCCATCTACACGCACCAGCCAAAGACACTCAACCTCACCTACTGTCACACAACCAAACCCACTGACACAACAACACCCACTGACACAAGACACCCACTGACACATAACCTCACGCACTGACACACATCGACACCCACTGACACACAACATCAAGCAGTGATGCTCAACTTCACCTGTGACAAAAAACATCACCCGCCGACGCACAATGTCACCCACTGACACACAAATGACCCACTGACACACAATCTCGCACAGTGACACACATCCTCACCCACTGGCACACAACCTCACCAAATGATGCACAACGACACCAACGGACACACAATCTTACCCAGTGGTGCACAACCTCACCCATTGACATGCAATACCACCCACTGACACACAACAGCAGCCACTGACAAGCAACCTCACCCACTGACACACAACAGCAGCCACTGACACACAACCTCACCCACTGACACACAATAACACTCAATGACAAACAACATCACACACTGACACACAACCTCACCCATTGACACACAATAACACTCAATGACAAACAACATCACACACTGACACACAATCTCACCCAGTAACACACAGCATCACCACAGACACACAACACCCTCTGACACATAATGAACAGCCACTGACAAACAATCTCACATACTGACACACACCATCACCCACTGACACACAACAACACCCACTGAAATACAATCTCACCCACTGACACACAATAACACCCAATGACATGCGATATCCACTGGCATACAACCCCACCCACTGACACGTAGCATCACCCATTGACATACGACACCCAATGACGCACAACCACGCCCACTGACGCATGACCCCACCCAATGACACACATCTTACGCACTGACACATAATACCCATTAACAAACGAGCACACCCACTGACACATGACCCCACCCACTGACACACATCTTACGCACTGACACATAATACCCATTAACAAACGAGCACACCCACTGACACATGACATTGACTGACACACAACTACACTGACTGATACAGCACATTACGCAATGACACACAGCAATACCCACTGACACATGACACTCACTGACACACAAAATCACCCACAACAATACCCAGTGACATACAGCTCACCGAGTGACACACAACATCACCCACTCACACAAGCTCACTCACAGAATCTAGACACCCATGGACACAAATCCTCACCCAGACAAAACCATCATCCACTAACATACAACCTCATCCACTAACAAGGAACATCACCCACTGACACACAACGACACCCGCTAACATACAATCTCACCCAGTGATAAACAACATCAGCCACTGACATACATTCTCACCCACTGACGTGCAACCACGCCCACTGAAGCCATCCTCAGTCACTGACACACCACTTCCAATTACACGCAACCTCACCCACTGACAATCACCATCAACCACTAACACGCAGCCTCACCCACTGACACACGACACCTACTGACACACAACGACGCCCACTGACACAGAATCTCACCCAGTGACAAACATCACACACCGACACACAACCTCACCCAGCAACACACAACCCCACCCATTGAGTCCACACCTCACCCACTCACGCACAACGACACCCACGGATGCACAATCTCGCCCAGTGAGACACAATCTCACACATTGACACACAACACCCACTGACACACAATGACATCCACTGACACACATTCTCATCCAATGACACACAGCCTCACCCAATGACACATAAACTCACCCACTGACACACAACAACACCCACTGACACACAATCTCACCCACTGACACATAATCACACCCACTGATACACAACCACATCTATGGACACCCATTCTCACTTCACTGACACACAATCTCACTCACTGACATACAATGAGGCCAACAGACACACAATCTCACCCAGTGACCCAAACCTCACCCACTGGCACAGAACATCACCCAGTGACACACAACACCTATCGACACACAACACCCACTGACACACATTCTCAGTCACTGAAACACAACCTCACACACTGACAAACAATGAGACCCACTGGTGCACAACCTCAGCCACTGACACACAATCTCACATACTGATACAGAATGACACCCACTGACACTTAATCTCACCCAGTGACACACAACGACACCCACGCACACACAAACTCACCCAGTGTCATACAACCTCACCCACTGACACAAAACCTCACCAACTAACACAACCACACCCACTGAAACAGACCTCACACACCCACTGACAAACAACCACACCCACTGACACACAACCTCACCCACTGACTCACAATATTACCCACTGACTCACAACACTCACTGACACATATCCTCTGTCACTGCGCACAACAACCACTGTGGCATACAATCTCACCCAGTGACACGCAACAACACCCACTGACACACTGACACATAATCTCACCCAGTGACAAACAACATCAGCCACTGACACACAATGTTTCCCACTGACACACAATGACACCCACTGACACACAAAGACACCCACACACACACAATCTCACTCAGTGACACACAGCCTCACCAACTGACAAGCAACATCACACACTGATGCACAACACACAATGACACAGAACCTCACCCTCTGACACATAACATCCACTGACATACAACCTCACCCACTGACAAACAACATCCAATGAAACAGTCTCACACACTGATACACGACACCCACTGTCACACAATGACATCCACTGTCACACAACCTCACCCAGTGACACACAGCCTCACCCACTGATGCACAACCTCACCCACTGACACACAATGACACCCATGCACACACAATCTCACCCACTGATACACAGCCCCACCCACTGACACACAACATCACCAACTCACACAGACTGACACCCACTGATACACACCCTCAGTCATGGACACACGGCACCTAATGACGCACAACCTCACCCACTGACATACAACACCCACTGACACACAACATCACCCACTGTCACACAACCTCACCCACTGACACACAACATCACCCACTGGCACACAACCTCACCCACTAACACAACCTCAACCACTGATACACAACACTCACTGGCACACAATCTCACCCAACGATACACATCATTACCCACTGACACACACCTCACCTACTGACACACGACACCCACTGACATACACCTCACCCACTGACACACACCTCACCTATTGACACACAATGACACCCACTGACTCACATCTCACCTACTGACACACAACGACAGCCACTGACACACAACGTAACCCATTGACACACAACCTCATCCACTGACACACACCTCACTTACTGACACACAACGACACCCATTAACACACAACCTCACCCATTGACACACACCTCACCCACTGACACACAACATCATCTATTGATGGAGAATTGAACTTGAACTGCAGTCACTGCTATTGAGCTAAAATGGAAATAAATTGCGACATTTGAGGGGAAGCAAGGGAAAGAATAGAAGCATATAAAAGCAATGTTAGATAAAGTGTGGTGGGAGGAGGCTCATGTGCAGCATAAACACTGGCAGGGACCAGTTGGGCCATTGACCTGCTTCTGTGGTGACAAAGTCTTTGTAAAATCTAAGTTAGCTTTTAGGATGGTGAACAGCGCGGTACAACTTTCAGGCGCAGGAATTATCCAAGTCCGCGGGATCTCTCCAGGCTTGTGTGGTAGAGCATCAAAACATCAGACTTAGTGTTTTGTTTACTTTTGTAATAAGGGATGAAGCAGTGATATGATAGCTGTTTATAGTAGAATTTTTTTTTATTTGGGTCCTTGAAAGGGAATCAATACCAGTTCACAATCAAAATGGCCAGCCTATCTTATATGGATAATGTATTGATTTATAAATGCAGAATTTCTTGCTACTACAGAGCTGTGCAGATCTGAATTTTAGCACTAAATTCAACAGCTGGTGTGAAATAAAGAAGGAACTTTGCATTTATATGGAACCTTTCATCAACTCTAGGATGTCCCAGAGCAATTGCAGTCACTGAAATCATTTTGATGTTTAGCTATGGTTGTAATGTAGGAAATGCGTCAGCCAATTTGTGCACAGCAAGATCCCACACACAGCCAAGTGATAGCAACCAGATAATCGAGTTTCCTGCACCCACCCTGGGGTTGACTGAGTGATAAATATTGGCCAGGATACCAGGGACAACTTACCTGCTCTTCTTTAAGATAGTGCCATGGATGTTTTAGATTCACACGAGAGACCAGACAGGACCTCAGTTGAACATCTCTCATCGGAATGGTGGCACCTACAACATACTGCACTCGCTCAGTATTGCTGAGGGACATCAATTTAGATTCTGTGCTCAAGTCCCTGGAATGGAGCTTGAACCCGCTGCCTTCTGAGACAGAGTAACTGAGCCAAAGCAAATCCAGAGCACAGGCCAGGATGTACAGGCAGCTCCACATGTGGGGACGGGGCCACTCCGGGTCTTTCACATCCCCTGGCAGTTCAAAGGTGCCATGGGATTAGTGGAAGGGCCCCATTAACCCCAAGGGCTGCAGCCAGGAACTTTTAAGAAGCCAACCAGCAGAGCCTCCTCCTTTTGATGGTTAAAACTTTAGTAAAAGAGGCAGACTGCCATTTGGAGAATAACCCTTCACCTGGGTGCTTCCCTACACTCAGTGACCTAACCCTTCTGTACACTGCGAACCTCAACCGCTCCCTACACTCTGAACCTAACCCCAGCACTCTGAACCTAACCCTACCCTACATTCTGAATTCTAACCTTTCGTTCATCCTGTCCTGTGTTTGAGGTCTCCAGATTTTTAAAACTGAGTTCAAATAGTCAAACTGTCATGGTTAAATTAACTCACAATTTCTGGATTACTAGTTCAGTAAAGCAACAGCTACACCATTATACCCATGGGATAAAAGCAGGAAGGGAGTCAAGAAATTAGTGGGGTTGGTGAATTTGAAAATGAATTAGGATGATGTGGAACATGGAAAAAGGCAAGTAGGGAGATCAGAAACGTGACATGACAGTAAGTGGCCACAGGGGACAGTGATCAAATTAATTGCCCTTTTTAAAATTCTATGATGGGATGTGGGCTTCTCTGGCTAGACCAGCATTTATTGCCCATTCCTAATTGCCCTTGAGAAGGTGGTGGTGAGCTGCCTTCTTGAACCGCTGCAGTCCCTGTGGTGTAGGTACACCCACAGTGCTGTTAGGTTTGGCACAGAGTGATCATGGGGGGCCTTTCCCTACCACAGAAAGAAACAGAAATTTCCAATCAGGTGCTCACTGATGGGCTGAGGAAGAGGATGAAGGGTGAGGCCCAGAAGGGCCGCATGAGGTTTTCAAATAAATAGGATCATAAGATCATAAGAAATAGGAGCACGAGTGGGCCATTTGGCCCTTTGAGCCTGCTCTGCCATTCAATAAGATCATGGCTGATTGTTATGGCCTTAACTCCACTTTCCTGCCTGTCCCCCTAACCCTGGTGAGTGAAATTGGCAATGGACTTACTACCAACTTTAGAAAATCATCACCCTCAGGAGCTTTGCCCAAGGACAGGGAGGCAGTAGAATAACAATTGTTAAATAGGGGCAAAGGGGCAACACTGGAACCTGCAGGCCAGAGCCAGTTGTAGATAAAAGATTAGAAAGCAGGAGATGAACGATGTGAGGAGAAAAGGATGGTAAAAGGGAGTCAATGTGGAGTTCAGAATTATCCAAATAATTTGCTGCAGTTCAAGAAAATGAGAGATCTTGTTGACAATGATAATTGTGTGGTTGGGATATATTTAGATTTCAGCAAGCTTTTTGATTCTGTGCCATGCCAGCAATGAATCCAGAGGGAAGGAACAGAAAAGGAGGCAAGGTCTGAGATGGATTCAGAATTGGATTGAGAATGAGGAAAAAATGAAGAGTGGTTGTAAATCGAGTGACATCAACATGGCAAGAGGGGTAGTCACAGGTGGGGGAAGAGTGGGGGGGAATGGGGTTCACTACTGTAGGGAATCCAGTTAGAGCTCAGGGCAGAAGCAAACTATGGATGACATCAACTTGTGGACAGACAAACGAAATATAAACAGACCTGGATACAGAAAGATGGGCTAATGAGTGGGAAGAGGCATCGAATGGAGGTCAGCAGACAAGAGAGGGGAAATAAACATGAGAAAGGTAAATAGAGGAACTCTGGGCTACATGGCACAATGTAAGAGGGAGACCTAATGATATGGTGTGAGTCTTAGTGAAACCAACAGCACAGTGTCAGGAAGCAGAAAACAAACTGGATTGGGATCTATAGCCAGTGGGATAGAGTGCATATCCTAGAATGTGATAATGGTGTCGATTTTGACTGTTGGCCTTTGACAGTTGCGATTGTGTAAAATGGGTGATTGTACCTCAGCAGCCTGTCATATTGCCATTGACTGCAATGGGGAGAGGTGTACACGTGCTGCAGACTTCCCATCACGCATTTTACACTCTGACACTGAGTCAATAAGTCTGTACTGGTGTGGCTATACCTGGAGTACTGGGTACAATTGTGGGCACCACATTCTGACAAGCAGATTTAACAAGGAGGTAACATCTAAAAGGACAACCAAACTAATCCTGAGATTTAAGGCATGGAGGCATTTAACAGAAGCCAGACATCAGGTCACACCCATTGCCTTTTTTCATTCTTTCACATGATGTGAGCATCACTGGTGGGGTCAGCATTCATTGCCCATCCCTAGTTGCCCTTGAGAAGGTGGTGGTGAGCTGCCTTCTTGAACCACTGCAGCCCGGCTGGTGTAAGTACACCCACAGTGCTGTTAGGAAGGTAAAGGATACATTCCAAGGACCATTTAATTTAAGACATACTGTGTAAGTGATAAGCTGAGGAACCCTAATTTGTAGATGACAGCTGCTGAGCATCATTTTGGGATAGTGTTAGGGTCAATGTTAGGATCAGTGTCACTGTTGGAGTGGGGGGGTCAGGGTCAGGATCAGTGTTAGAATCAGGGTCAGGGTCAGTGTTAGGGTCAGGGTGAGGGTCAGTGTTAGGGTCAGGATCAGTGTTAGGGTTAGGGTCAGGATCAGTGTTAGGGTTAGGGTCAGGGTCAGTGTTAGGGTCAGGATCAGTGTTAAGGTTAGGGTCAGGATCAGTGTTAGGGTCAGGATCAGTGTTAAGGTTAGGATCAGGGTCAGTGTTAGGGTCAGGATCAGTGTTAGGGTTAGGGTCAGGGTCAGTGTTAGGGTCAGGGTCAGTTTTAGGGTCAGGGTCAGTGTTAGGGTTAGGGTCAGGGTCAGGGTCAGTGTTAGGGTCAGGGTCAGTGTTAGGGTTAGGGTTAGGGTCAGGGTTAGGGTCAGGGTCAGTGTTAGGGTTAGGGTTAGGGTCATGGTCAGGGTTAGGGTCAGGGTCAGGGTCAGTGTTAGGATCAGGGCCAGTATTAGGGTGAGGGTTGGGTTAGTCAGGGTCCGGGTCAGTTTTAGGGTTAGAGTCGGGTTCATTTTTAGCGTCAGGGTTAGGGTGAGGATTGGATTAGGGTGAGGGTTAGGGTCAGGGTGAGGGGTGAGGGTTGTGTCAAGGTCAGGGTTAGGCTGAGGGTTGGGTCAGGGCCAGGGTTAGGATGAAGGTGAGGGTTCGATTAGGGTCAGGGTCAGGGTCAGGGTGAGGTGTGAGGGTTGGGTCAGTGTTAGGGTGAGGGGTGAGGGTTGAGTCAGGGTCAGGGTTAGGGTGAGGGGTGAGGGTTGAGCCAGGGTAATGGTTAGGGTGAGGGGTGAGGGTTGAGTCAGGGTCAGGATTAGGGTGAGGGGTGAGAGTTGGGTTAGGGTCAGGGTTAGGGTGAGGTGTGAGAGTTGGGTTAGGGTCAGGGTTAGGGTGAGGTGTGAGGGTTGGGTTAGGATCAGGGTTTGGGTGAGGGGTGAGGGTTGAGTCAGGGTCAGGGTTAGGGTGAGGGGTGAGGGTTGGATTACGGTCAGGGTTAGGGTGAGCATTGGATTAGGGTCAGGGTTAGGGTGAGGGTTGGGTCAGGGTCAGGGTTAGGTTGAGGGGTGAGATTTGGATTAGGGTCAGGGTGATGCGTGAGGGTTGGGTCAGGGTTAGGGTGAGGGTGCGGGTTTAGTCACGGTCAGGGTTTGGATGAGGGGTGAGGGTTGGGTCAGGGTCAGGGTGAGGCGTGAGGGTTGGGTCAGGGTCAGGGTGAGGAGTGAGGGTTGGGTTAGGGTCAGGGTGAGGCGAGAGGGTTGGGTCAGGGTTAGGGTGAGGAGTGAGGGTTGGGTCAGGGTCAGGGTGAGGCGAGAGGGTTGGGTCAGGGTTAGGGTGAGGAGTGAGGGTTGGGTCAGGGTCAGGGTTAGGTTGAGGAGTGAGATTTGGATTAGGGTCAGGGTCAGGGTGAGGAGTGAGGGTTGGGTCAGGGTCAGGGTGAGGCGTGAGGGTTGGGTCAGGGTTAGGGTGAGGAATGAGGGTTGGGTCAGGGTCAGGGATGGTTGAGGAATGAGATTTGGATTAGGGTCAGGGTCAGGGTGAGGAGTGAGGGTTGGGTCAGGGTCAGGGTGAGGCGTGAGGGTTGGGTCAGGGTTAGGGTGAGGAGTGAGAGTTGGGTCAGGGTCAGGGTGAGGTGTGAGGGTTGGGTCAGGGTTAGGATGAGGAATGAGGGTTGGGTCAGGGTCAGGGTGAGGAGTGAGGGTTGGGTCAGGGTCAGGGTGAGGAGTGAGAGTTGGGTCAGGGTCAGGGTGAGGCGTGAGGGTTGGGTCAGGGTTAGGATGAGGAATGAGGGTTGGGTCAGGGTCAGGGTGAGGAGTGAGGGTTGGGTCAGGGTGAGGAGTGAGGGTTGAGTCAGGGTCAGGGTGAAGAGTGAGGGTTGAGTGAGGGTCAGGGTGAGGAGTGAGGGTTGGGTCAGGGTCAGGGTGAGGAGTGAGGGTTGGGTCAGGGTCAGGGTGAGGAGTGAGGGTTGGGTCAGGGTCAGGGTGAGGAGTGAGGGTTGGGTCAGGGTCATGGTGAGGAGTGAGGGTTGGATCAGGGTTAGGATGAGGAATGAGGGTTGGATCAGGGTTAGGATGAGGAATGAGGGTTGGGTCAGGGTGAGGAGTGAGGGTTGGGTCAGGGTGAGGAGTGAGGGTTGGGTCAGGGTCAGGGTGAGGAGTGAGGGTTGGGTCAGGATCAGGGTGAGGAGTGAGGGTTGTGTCAGAGTCAGGGTGAGGAGTGAGGGTTGGGTCAGGGTCAGGGTGAGGAGTGAGGGTTTGGTCAGGGTTAGGGTGAGGAGTGAGGGTTGGGTCAGGGTCAGGGTGAGGAGTGAGGGTTGGGTCAGGGTGAGGAGTGAGGGTTGGGTCAGGATCAGGGTGAGGAGTGAGGGTTGTGTCAGGGTCAGGGTGAGGAGTGAGGGTTGGGTCAGGGTCAGGGTAAGGAGTGAGGGTTGGGTCAGGGTCAGGGTGAGGAGTGAGGGTTGGGTCAGGGTGAGGAGTGAGGGTTGGGTCAGGGTCAGGGTGAGGAGTGAGGGTTGGGTCAGGGTGAGGAGTGAGGGTTGGATCAGGGTTAGGGTGAGGAGT
The DNA here is from genome assembly GCF_964194155.1 of Cetorhinus maximus. Classification (NCBI taxonomy): domain Eukaryota; kingdom Metazoa; phylum Chordata; class Chondrichthyes; order Lamniformes; family Cetorhinidae; genus Cetorhinus; species Cetorhinus maximus. The sequence continues at coordinate 43,336,746 of NC_135899.1, forward strand.
GAGGGTTGGGTCAGGGTTAGGGTGAGGAGTGAGGGTTGGGTCAGGGTCAGGGTGAGGAGTGAGGGTTGGGTCAGGGTCAGGGTGAGGAGTGAGGGTTGGGTCAGGGTTAGGGTTAGGGTGAGGTTTGGGTCATAATTCTGAATGATTAATAACATTGGCATGGCAGAATAATGTCCACATTCACAGCTGAATGATAATCTGATGGAGTAGATCAGCTACCCAGTGTGGAACGCATCTGATATCCTTCTATTATTTCGGACAGGCTGTGCAACAGGTATGAGTATTGTTAGATTACATACCTAAGGTGACAATGAGAATGACACCCCATACTTTCACTCCATCTCCACTGATTGCTCAGATTGTTAATGCAGTGTTTGTCTGATGTACACAGATCAGGTAGGTCCTATTGTCAATCCCCAGTTTGCACTGACTGAGCTAATCTCTGAGCAAGAAGAGATACAGTAGAACATCAAAAACCAGCAGCCCTGAGCTAGGGTGGGATAAAATAATGGCCAGGGCTCCTGCTGCCATCATTGCATAGTCTTCCTGGCTGCAATGTCAATATGTCTGGATGATGTCTGGTCAGAGCTGTTTGCAGATGGTCTGCCACCCGCTAATACTTGGAGCTAGAAATTCATCTCGTGTGGAAGTGCATTGCCCCCCTGTTCCAGCCCCAGCCAATGTGTAAGACAATAGAGCTGAACACGGGTTGAGACCTATAACTGGCGGCCAAAACATTCTCAGCCTAGGCAAATATCCAGCTGACATTGCCTAGGCTCTTGCACAGAACATGCCCACTCCAGGGAGCCAGCAGGGGCTGGTAGCCTCCCGTGGAGCTGTAACCCTGCAAGGCAATGCATCAGGTGGACAGAGGGACATTGGAGACAATAAACAATTGGTACATTACCACTGCCTGCTAACGGAACAATAATTCATGACAGCTCATCGAGAAGTGGCACAGCCAGTATGGATGGAACTGATAATTAATTATTTGGGCTATATAATTATTCCTCATTCTGGACAAATCCAAAACAAAACAGCTAAGGTTGGGAGGAGGGGTGGGGGGAGCAGTGGTTAATTCATTCCTGACACTAAATAGAGAAACAATTAGAGAGACATTTTTAGCCTGTTCCTGTTTCTTCAGCACCCCCTGCATTTTAATGATTGCTGCTGTTGTTGGGCAGCCTGCTCGCTGGTGAGGCTGGTGTGTACGTCTTCAGATTGTTCGAACTTGGATTTTATTTTTAAACCAGCAATGTTGTGCAGTCCTGGATGTTTGATGTTCTAGTGCGGCTGACAGTTTGGATAAGTGGGTCAGGTAGGTTACCATGGTGACGTTGGGGTCGCTTTCAGCTGTAAGCTTCTCTACTTAGATAGCAAGAAGGCAGGGAATAAAGGGTGCCTTCATTTCTGGACTCACAATCAAGAGAATGGCCAAGACTAAAAGATACTTATACATATGAAATATAACCTTTATCTCAGCAGGCAGGAAAAGCATTTTTTCATCGGTGAGTATGTTTCTAGTTTTTTCAAATGAATCTTAAAACAGAATTGCAGAAGACATAATCAATAATATTGTATCTGTTGCTGTCTGGCTGGAATTATCACCAGCCGATTGTCGGCTTATCCTATTGCCGGGCTTGCTTTGTCCATTCCAGTGATGAGAGGGGCTAGGTGGGTCTGGCTGGAAGGGGTAGGGTAGGGGGACAGTGGTCTTATGGTTCCTATAGTGGTCGGACTGTGTCTCAGCCCGTTCCTTGTGAGCATTTGCTGTCTTCGGACATCTGCTCTGTGCTGCATTGCTGGAAAATTGATCTAAAAACAAAATGATTGTAAATATGTTTTATTTTATTTCGTAACGAGGTGAAAATTTGGTCTACTTCCAGCCTTTGCATTTACACCCCTCATTATCAGCTAGTGTGTTGATCCAAGTATTAAGTTTGCTTTGCAAAGGCGGGTTAACCCTTCGAAGTCTTCATTTGGGTGGTTAACCTCTGTACTGAGTCTCTGTTTAAATCATGTTTGTGTCTCAATTGACACAGAACAATCAGTGTTTGTGATACTCCCAGTGTTTTGTACAATTACTCTCACACTCTGTGCGTGCGTGTGCATATTTATTAATAAGATACATCTTGTGGCTGATTGCTGTTTTCGTGTATTTGGGCTGTAAGTTTTCTAAACAAAAAGTACCGTAATTGCTGGTGTATAAGTGCTAGTTTACTGCTTGATTTGGGATGTTCGCTCTGTGACTTGACGCCACTTTTTTTTCAAATGGACTGTGGAAGGGTGTAAATGGGATGGTTGCTTATAGTGAGCATAAGTTACAACGTTATTTTTATGGTAGTGTGATAGGGTCGATGCAGAGCGAGATGTGGATTTGGGCTGGAAACAAGGTGAAGTGTACAATGCAGGATTCTGCTTCAAATTGCAGCTCAGTTTCGTCAGTTTGTGAGGAATTTGTTTAATGGGAATGTCAGTGAACTGGGAGCAGTAGGTGCTTATAGCAGCAAAGAGGTTAGAGGCCATTCCTTCCCACTGAGTTATTTCCTCCTTATTTTCTCTCCAGCGTTTGGTTGTTCCATAGGAACCCGATGCCCCAGTCGCACCTCAATAAAGGAACCATATTTATGTGAGTCTGGGCAATGACGGCTGGCAAGCTATTTAACTATGGGGCACATCAAGCCTTGCCCAATTCTCACCCAATGACCGTTACCCGCCCTCCAATAAAGAATGGCTGGCTGGTGATCATGAGGATGTCAGTCTAATTGGTGTCTCCCTAGCCAGGCAATATTAAGGTGCCTCTAGCCCCTTATAATTTCCCTGGAGGAGCTCAGAAAATCAAGTGTAGGCCCTGAGGCCTTGCTTTCTCAACTCTGGTCCCCTAACCCCAGTTCTCACTCCTAGGGCGGAATTTTCCCAAATTGCACTGAGTGCGTAGTGGGCGGGTAAAATGGAGTCCTACCCGCCAATGAAAATGGCATTTTTTCCGCCATATCTTCCAAAGCCCGCCTCATTATATATTCACTCCCGCAAAACACACCGTTTCCACGGCAGGGGGGCTCTCATTCACCCACTTGCCATCACCCTGCTGCTGCATCACACTGGCCGCCATCTTTAAAAGGCAGCACCAGCACAGCGCTCATCGCCACCAGCTCACCACCGCTGCCCGGGAGACAAAGGCAAAAAGACTGCAGCTCCCCACTTCAACAACAGGTCCCTCAAGCGACTGCTGGATGCCGTGGAGGCCCACCAGGATGTGCTCCACCCCCCACTCTGGCCGCAGGTTGGGCAGCAAAGTCACCAACCCGGCTTGGGAGGCGGTGGCCGCGGTGGTCAGCGTGAATGCCCTGCAGAGGAGGACAGCCACTCAGCGCCGCAAAAGAATGAATGATCTCCGTTCCACCAGGGTAAGTCACTCTTCATCACTCCCAACTCACACACTCACAAACCCATCACACATCCACAGGGCCCTCACTCACTGCCAGTTCAAGGGACATCACCGTTCACTCTTTCACACTCACCGTCATTGTCCTCATCCCGTCCATGGGATCACTCACCACCCACACAGGCCAGGCATACTTGTCATCTGGCCTGGCAGGCGCCCTGGTACACTCTTCACAGCTCTATCTGTGCAGGACAAACGGTCACAACAGGAGGAAAAGGTCGCAGACAGGTGGAGGAATGCCCGAAATCAAAGTTCTGACAGAATTTGAAAACAGAGCCATCCAGCTGGCCGGCGATGACCAGGACCGGTCCTGGGCTGACGGTGAGGTCGGTGCTGATCTACCAAGTGAGGATCCAGCAGTGCAACATCCATCAGGCGACCATGCTGTGCGTGATGTGTCCTGTTACACAGGCCACTGCCATGCACTAATTATCTCCCCTTGCTTTCACAGGCACATCTGCCAAAAATCCAACAGAGTCCATGACCCACGGCCTCCAATCAAGCCCCGAAGAAACCTCTGAAGAGGAATCTGAAGGCACCCTCCCTGAAGTCCTGTCACAGCGCTCACCCACACCCTCCACCAGCGCAGAGACACACACCTCGGTGGGACCGAGCTTTAGAGTAGCCTCGGGATCACAATATGGTGAGCACATCGCACTGTCTGATCCACAGCAGGCGGAGGCAGGGACTTCCCAGGTCAACACTGGCCGGATGGCAGCCGCCATGGAGACCTTGGTCCGGGACATCGTTCCTGCACTGCTGCACGGGCTTAACTCCATCACTGATGCCATAGTTGGCCTCCAACAGTGTGTATGTGAGAGCGGTGCCGGGCAGCTCGATCTCACTCCAGCTTCCCCTTCTCCTCAAGGAGTCAGCCAGTGGCCCTCAGGCACCCATAGGGAGGAGGATCAGCAGGTGCACACCCCGGGGCCATCCACCCAGGTGACTCTGGGAGTGACCGGCCCATCCGAATCCCCTCTTTCTGTGACCTACGCAGATCCAGTTTCACAGGCCGAGGAAGGTGATACTGCCACACAGCAAGACCCTGAAAGCAGGCCGGGGCCCACCAAGTCTCAGCCTTCCAGAGGATTATCACCAAGGCCATCACAGACAGGGCGTCGCAGGCAGCAGGCTGCCTCCACCTCCACTGTGGATATGCAGGGAGCACCATGACGTAGCGGCAGGGTTAGGACAGTTAAGGAGAATTAGTTGCACAACCTGGGCATGGGTGTTAATCACTTGTACATAATGTTCACTATTGTCAATAAACTCCTAAGAATGTCTCCCTGCCTGTGGTTCCTTGTTCTGATGAGCAGTGTTCTTGTCACTCAGATGTGAAACCTTTCTGCATAAGATAAAAGACACGTGTCTCAGTTCAAGGCCTCTTCCCTGTGCTCTGTGCAGCCTTCAGACCATAGTGATGGTCCAGCCTCACACTCCCTGGACACTTTACTGATGTCTGCACCTCGATGGTGCTGGTCATTGCTGCCAGAATGTAGTGGGCAGGCGCCACAGAATTCCATCATTCTCTCTGTGTGCTCTCAGCACCTTTAAGGTGGGGCTGGCCCCCATCACACCAGAACCTGTGACCAGTGATGCTGTGCACCAGCTCCTGGAGGACTGAGGTGCTAAAGGCGGACACAGCATCAGCTGCGTCTAAAGTTTCATGGCTGCGTCTCTGAGATGGCCCTGATCATGGAGCGCAAGTAAGCTGCCCCCGGCCAGACAGGAGTCAGACATTCTCAGAGTCTTTGTGAAGATCTATGGAGTGTCCTCACTGCATGTTGTCATCATCCTCCTGCAATCGAGTGACTATTAGGGCCTCCACTGCATCTCCATGACAGGAGCAGTCTCACAGAGGATATTGGCAATGCCATAAGCCAGACTGGAGTCAAACGTTCACAACTGCGATATGAGGATCTATGGGGACACCTCACTGCATGTCGTCATCATCCTCCACAAATCTGGCAGCTATGAGGGCCTCCCGAGTGCACCTGCCTCATCTAGCCAGTGCGAGAGCCTCATCCCCGTCGTCGTCACTACCGAGGACCCCCTCACCATCATCCCCATCGGTGTCCTCCTCATCGGGGGAGACCTTCAGCTCCTCCACCTCCTCCTCAGCCAGCTCCTCTCCCTGTTGCAGTGCCAGGTTGTAAAGGGTGCAGCAGACGACGATGATGCGTGACACCCTCTGTGGAGTGTATTGCAGGGCTCCACCAGACCGGTCCAGGCACCGGAACCGCATCTTTAGCATCCTGATGGTCTGTTCCACCAGGTTGTGAGCTGCTGCATGATCCTCATTATAACGTCGCTCTGCTGCAGTCTGAGGCCACCGCACGGGTGTCATCAGCCACGGCCTCTGTGGGTAGCCCTTGTCCTCGAGGAGCCAACCCTGCTACCTCTGTGAACCCTGGAAGACTCCAGGGATCTGTGACTGACTGAGGATGTACGAGTCGTGCACAGTCCCTGGAAACCGTGCGCACGCCTGCAGGATATGTTTCTGGTGGTCGCACACCAGCTACACATTCAGTGAGTGGAAGCTGTTGAGGTTGATGAAGTCCATTGTATATTGTGACAGAGACCTGAGCGCCACATGAGTGCAGTCAGTCACACCCTGCACCTGTGGGAATCCCGAGATCTGGGTGAATCCAATGCCCCTTGCATCCTGGTTGTCCCGGTCCCAGGCGAAATGCACAAAGTTGTTGCCATGAAGAAGATTGCATCCGTGACCTCATGGATGCATTTGTGGGTGGAGGCTTGTGAAATTCCACAGAGGTCACCTGTGGAGCCCAGAAAGGAGCCACTGGCGTAGAAATTGAGTGCCATGGTCAATTTCACAGCCATTGGCAGTAGATGCCCTCCATGTCCCCTTGGCACCAAGTCCTGCAGTAAGAGGCAGATGAGAGCCACCAGGTCCCTAGACATGCACAGTCGTCGGGGACACTGGTTCTCAGTCATCTGCAGGAATGACAGGCGGCATCTATAGACCCTGGGTATCGCTTGGCGCCGACCAGCCACAGCTCACTGTTGCTCCTGGGCAGTGTGCAGGAGCCCCTGCTGCCCCTTCTTCATGAGGTTGCTGCTCCTGTCTTTGCGCGGCCAGGTGCCTCAGTGTTCTACAGCCTCTGTAGGCCATCAGGCATACAGCTAGGTCACCAGGATCCATGACCCTGACGTGGTCCTCCTGCAGCATGACAGAGAGAGAGAGAGAGACGTGGTTATCATGGCTGTACTTAGCACCTTTCCGGGCCCTGTGTGACCGCCCCTTAATGCTTCCTGGAGAGTGCTGGTCACCCCTCAGGTGGCCAGAGATGAGTGCACTGCATGGCTGCCCTGTCAGCCTGTGACATGGGGGACACTGGTCCAAACCGGGATGCTGAGATTGCAGGGGGCTGTGAGCGCCTCCAGCAGTGACTGCTACATGGCCAGCATCGGCGAGGAGATTGTACAACGTGTGCAGTCCAACTGCTCCACAGTCCAATAAAGTGGTGGCGGACTTGCAGTCTGTGCTGGGGGAGTTGGGGAGAGTGACGGGGATCAAGTATGGAGTGCTTGCTAGCCCTTTGGTGCCTCTGCTTTGCTTGCATGGGCAGGCAGGCTAGGAGGCCGACCCCAGTCATATCACTGTGGCTGCTCCTGATCTGTCTCAGTTGCAGAGACATGGTCAGTTTATACAGGTGACCACTTCCCTCGCTTACCCTGCCCCCCACCTCGATTGCCTGTGTGCGGGATGCAGCGCCAGGGCAATGCTTGACCCAACCCCCCCTCCAATGACAACGGTTGCCTCCAAGGTTGGCCAGCACTTGCCCCAACACACCTCCCACCCCTCAGCAGTCGCCTGCTGGGCCAGGCATCCGTTTCCCCTACCCCTCCTGCACCCCTGAGGCCTGTAAACAACAGGTAAGCTGTGGAGAACACTGCTGCTCACTGTCCTCAGTTCCTCCATAGTGAAGGCCGCCAAGTGCACGTCGCCTGCGTGCTGTTGTGAAACATGTAGGCGTGCTTTCCCACCAACATGGATGGACGATATGGAGGGGTTCCAAGAGCCTGGTGGGATGGCCTTTTAATTATATGCTAATGTATTACAATTAGCTCCCCTCTGACTGATGGCGGGAAACGCGGCCCGCCGTCGGCCAGCTGAGCGGAAGATCGCGACCTGCCTTCACGCCATTGTGAAGTGGGTCCCACCATATTTTCCCCACACACCACCTATCACACCCACTGCCAGCGGGCTTGGAAAATTCTGCCCCTAGTTACTTCTCTATTTCTAAGTTGCAGCTGGTTTTGTTTGAATGTCCTGGGACTGAAGATTTGGGATTGGCTGTTATTAGTGTTCTTGTCTCATTGGGTGTGTGAACCCCAAATCAGAGCACCAGGATCTGCTATTGGCTGCAACTGGAGATATCAGAGAATTACCAGGAATATGGATCACCAGATCATTGTGGGTGAGGACACAGTGTAATTTATAAAGTAAGAAAGAAGTGTATTTATATAGCACCTTTCACAACCACAAGACTTTTTAAAATGCCTTATAAATGGAGTACTTTTCAAGTGTAGTCATTGTTATAATGTAGGAAACACAGCAGCCAATTTGTGCCTAGCAAGATCCCACAAACAGCAATATGGTAATGACTAGATAATCTGTTTTGGTGATGTTCGTTGAGGGATTACTGGCCAGGGCAATGACGAGAGCTCCTCTGCCTTTCTTTGAATTAATGCCAGTGGATCTTTTACGTCCACCTGAGAGGGCAGACGGAGATACATTTAACATTTCACCTATGACAGTGCTGCACTCCCTTCAGCACTGCACTCAAACATCAGCTGAAATTTTGTGCTCAAGTATCTGGAGTGAGACTTGAACTCACAAACTTTCTGACTCAGAGGTGAGAGAGCTACCCCCTGAGTCACACTGGCAGCTTATTACAACACTGCTGCTACTGCAAACTTCTCAAAGTCCCTTTCCCACTTTTCCATGACTACAACATAACTCACATTTATTTACAAACTCAAACCTTACAGACTCTGAATGTCACTAAACCCTTTCCTGTCTATTGAAATTGTGTTTTTAGTTAATAAAGCCATCAATTAGAATCGAGTGTGTGGAACTGATCAGCCTCTTTCCCATCTCAAATAGACAGACTGGGGCAGTGTCTTCTTAGACATTCAGCTTGAATTCAGATGATATCACTGAGACCTAAACTACTATTTTAACTCGAGGCCTGAGTGGGGAACAGGGGAGGGTGATTTTCATACATATAGTATACAGACAGGAAGTGGGCTGGGTGATTACACTGCCTGCCTGATGGTGCCAGAACAAAGCACAAACTGATTTCATGGCCTGGCCTCATTGAGGTGAGCTGCCCTTGCTCACTGATCGGGTGCCAGGGTAAAGGGGACCAAGGGCAGGAAGCTGGCAGTTGTTTCACTGGGTAAAACAGGATAATTCTGTGGGTGTGGGGCACTGATGACAGTTAGAGGATGGGAAGCCTCTTGTGGGGCCTCAAGGAGCAGCCATTGTGACCCTACAAAAGTTTACTGCAGCTGTTTTCCAAGCACCTTTTCAAGATCACTGTTTAAGTTGCTCTACATCCAGTATTGCTGGCCAGCCATTCACTCACTGGTATCTTAAAATCATTTCTTGGTCCTACAAACAGCAGAGGACCCTGATTTAAATATATTCATGAGACTTCTACCTGCCAGTTGCTAGGAGCTCTGGACGGCCATGTTAATACCTACTCAAAAGGTCATTCAGATGTTCTTGGGCAGCCATTTTGTCTGCTTACCATTTTGTAACATGAAGAGGTGGTAAGCAGATGATCATCCCTGTTCTTCTGGACTTTGAGGCATTCCCCCAAGCATTCCTGTCCATCCTCCAATTATTAACTCTTTTATCTAACTTCTCTGTAGCTGCCTGACCTCCAGAGCCATCGTGCAGTCTGTGCAGCACATACTATCCACCAAATTGATCATTTCCTTTAGAAACAGCCTCCGCCAAACTGTTCACATTCCAGAATCGAGAGGGAGTTGACTAGTTTCAAGTAGCCTGTCTGCCTGCACCTTCTAACACACTCACTTGCATTTGTCACCTTCTCTCAGTTCATTCCTGTCTCAGCTCACTTGTCGAGGTTCACAGGGACTTCACCTTTAACTCAGACTCCAATCTGAGCACCATGAGGAATATACCAAGATACTTCTCAAGCCCAAAAATGTGTTGCTTGGATGTAGTGACAATTAGGGGAAATGTACACATCCTAGGCTCAGGTCTGGGCTATGTACATGACTGCACAAACATGTATGTGAATACCATTTCACATTCCCCCACATATTAATGCCCTTATTGCACATTTACATATATGTTAGTGCCCCAATTCAGCTAGATTTACATGATCACATACATTGTCATGCTGTTTCATGCTCACACATATGTCAGTGCCTGATTCACACTGCCATTTATGTTAGTACTGCATTTCACAAAAAATGCATGTTAATAGCCATTTCACACTCACTCATGTTAGTCGAGCTGCTCACAATCATTCCCTTCCCATCCCTCCTAATGCATCACCTGCCCTTGCAGTCCCTCCAAACCTCTTCCAGTTCCTCACCTTCCCTCTCCAGCCCCTCCCTCCCCCATCCCACCCTGTCCCTCCCCAACCACTCCCCCTCCCCACGCCATCCCTCCCCGTCACTCCCCTTTCCCTCTCTGTCCCCACCCAGTCTCTCCACCATCCCACCCTGACCGTCCTCGGTCACTCCCCCTTTCCCTTTCCGTCCCTCCCTAGTCACTCTCCCTTTCCTCTCTGTCCCCTAGTCACTCTCCCATTCCTCCCCCATCCCCCTCATTCCCCCCGCCCCGCCATCCCCAGTCTCTTTCCTGCTTCTCTCTGAGGAAAGATGGCTGTCCGTCCACAAGCTTTTCAAAGGCATTAAAAATTCCAATCTAATCAAACGCCCTCCTTTTCTTGAGAATGCAACATTTCTGTTACACGGACAATACTATAAAGATCTATGTGGAATGTGTGTGATTGGCATAAAGCTGCCCATTCCTGCCCCAGGCCACCAGAGCAGACTGACAACTTAAATCAAGGTGACTGATGCTCCGATATCTGACTCAGAACAGCTTTAAAACCCAACTTGCAACGTCTAACTTCCTGCCTGATCCAGTTGTGAACCTATAATCTCTCCAGTTTTACATGAATTTCTAATACCTTTATAACTGCGACAGTTATGTAGAGCACTCTCCCTGATTTGGTAGATCAGTGTGGTGGTGTAGTGTGGCACTGAGTCATCCAGGTCAGGGGAGGAGATGTCTCTCCCTGGCCTGTCTGGGGGTAGCTCAGGGGTGTCTAAGCTTTTTATCATCATCAGCTGCATAGTCATTTCTCATGGAACTGCAGCTAGTGAGTCTGGCATTTAAACCCACCAATGAGGAGACCACAGGTCTGTTCTCCCAGGTGGACATAAGAGATCAAATGGCACTATATCGAAGAGGAGCAAGGCAGTTGTCCCTGGTGTCCTGGACAATATTTATCTCTTGCCAACAGTCATTGCCTGGACTCACACAAATATGGTTCCTTTATTGAGGTACAACTGGGGCATCGGGTTCCTATGGAACAGCCAAAAGCTGGGGTGAAAATAAGGAGGAAATGACTCAGTGGGAAGGAAAGGCCTCTAACCTCTTTAAAAAGAGGACATGCTGCTATAAGCATCCGGTGCTCCCAGTTCACAGGTGAGCTGGTCCTGGAATGAGCTGCAATGGGAGTGAGCTGGACCTGGACTGAGCTGGTATGGGAGTGAGCTGCTCCTGGAGTGAGCTGGTGCAGGAGTGAGCTGATGCTGGAGTGAGCTGGTATGGGAGTGAGCTGCTCCTGGATTGAGCTGGTGCTGGAGTGAGCTGGTATGGGAGTGAGCTGCTTGTGGAGTGAGCTGGTATGACAGTGCGCTGGTATGGGAGTGAGCTGGTATGACAGTGCGCTGGTATGGGAGTGAGCTGGTATGAGAATGAGCTGTGCTGGGACTGAGCTGGTATGGGAGTGAGCTGGTATGGGAGTGAGCTGGTATGAGAATGAGCTGTGCTGGGAGTGAGCTGGTATGAGAATGAGCTGTGCTGGGAGTGAGCTGGTATGGGACTGAGCTGTGATGGAAGTGAGCTGTTCATGGAGTGAGCTGGTATGGGAATGAGCCCCACTTCTTCAAACAATGGAACACCCTTAGGAATAGTGAGAGCCTATTCAGATCAAACGAATTTCACTTCAAAGTGGATGGAGGTGTTGGCAGACAGTGAAAACATAAATGCATCCAATTCCAATATTGGAAGAAAAACAAAGTAAAGATGTTTATAATGTAAACGGGAAAGATAAAAAGCATTAGAGCTGTTGATCTTGGAAGGTCTTGACGTGTTTGATATCATTAGTATCACAGGGGCATGGCACAATCATTCCAATCAATGACATAAGTACCTGGGTGTTGGAAACTGGAAGTGATTCTATCGAGAAACAAAGAGGTGGTGTGGCAATTTATTAAACTCCAGTCACTGACACATAAGTGAGAGAAGATATAAAAAGAAGAAAAGGGAAGAGAATCACTTTGGGTAGAATTAATAGAAGCTATTATTGAAGTGTGTTATAGACTCCAGGAGTAGGACTAAAATCCTGATCTGGAAATATGGGGTTGAGATAAGGAGGGCGAAAAGAAAGGGACTAACAGTAATATTTGGAGATTTAAACTGTGAATTAATTGACTGGGGCAGTAGTGTCTCTATTTAAGATGGGATGGATTTCTTGAGCTAATGGAAGAGTTTTCATGAATCTGTTTTCAAAAGAGTCAGCAAGAGGGAAAAATCCTTATCCTGGCTTGATCAGATCTCCAACACTAAGTGGGGTGAGGTTTGAACTATCAGTGATCAGAGCGTAATCACACTTGAGATTGCAAGAATTGGAAAGGTTACTAAAATTCAAACAAAGTTGCCAAATTTTAAGACGGCCATCTTTATGTGAAGGATAAGAATAAACACGTTTGCTGTTAAAAGGAAAGGAAACAAGGGATGGATTTATAAAAGCAAAATACTGCAGATGCTGGAAATCTGAAATAAAAACAGAAAATGCTAGAAAACTGGCAGCACCTGCGGAGAGAGAAACCGAGATGGAGTGGGGCTGCTGCCAGTGGGATCAGGTGAACAGGGGAATAACTCTTGCTACACAGGCTGCAAAGGTGCTAGAATTGATTTTTGCCTCAGTTTTCATCAAGGAGGAGACAGATAAGTTATTTGATTTGGAAAGGGAATGAGAGGGATATTGGAGATGAAAGTTGTGGCGCTTTACACATTAAGACCATCGCAGTTGCTGAAAAGCTTCGCAACCTAAGGAAATTTCAGGGGCCAAATGAGATGCATCCAAGAATTCTTAAGGAAATAATGGAGGAAACTGCAGGAGTCCTAGCACAAATCTCCCAGAGATCACTGAACACTGGGGAGGTCCCTGGGGACTGGGGTGTTACTCCTTTTTTTTAAAGGTAGCAAAATTGACCCAAGACCTTTGAGTTTGAGGGGCTTTATGGGTAAAGTTATGGCAATGCTTATTAAAAATAAGATCACAGAATATCTGGGTAGAACTAAAATCATAAGATAAAGTTAACTTGAGTTCATGAATGGAGGTCTTACCAATCGAACTTACCGGCTTTCTTTGAGGGTGTGACAAAGGCCTTTGATAAGGCTGAGGCAGTAGGTGTGGTGCACTTGGGTTTCAGTAAGGCCTTTGATAGAGTTCTTCTGGAAAGGCTGGTACTAAAAATAAAGAAAGTGGGAATCAATAGAAATAGTTTACAATGCGCATGTGGACCAATAGAATCCGGAGGTGGTGCAGAGATTGTCTAGGAGAATGTTACCCAGTGGGGTTCCGCAGGGCTCTGGTTTGGGACCTCTTTTGCTTAATATCTTCATAAATGATCTGGAGCTTGGAGTCACGAGCAAAGTGGCTAAATTTAACTGAAGATGCAAATCTAATGAAGGTGGCAGACTGAACAGCTGAACAGGAATAGCTACAGAAGATTCGAGTACATTTGGAAAATTGGGCCAACAGGTGGCAAATAAAATTCATTGTAGAGAAATGCAAAATGTTTCACGTGGGGATAAGAATAAATCCAGAAAGAGATTATTACTTAAATGGAAAAAAAATAATGAGCGTGGGAAATGAGAGATCTGGGGATCCTTATTGACAGTAAATTAAAATGATTACAATAATGTACAGCAGCAGTGAAGGAAGCAGATCAGATGTTGAGATGTACTAGAAAATGAATATTCTGCCAAAATAGTGAGGTAATCCTGCTACTTTATAAATCATTGGCATGACCGCACTAAGAATACTGCCTGAAGTACTTGTCACCACAACACATGATGACTGCAGTTATTGAAAAGATACAGAAGAGAACAACCAGAATGTTTAAGGGCAAGGAGGGATTGGATTCGGCAGAGATTATATAAATTGAGCATGTTCCAATATTGTGATATGATTGGTATTTCTATTTAAGCAATGACAAGGCTGTTTCGCCTCGTCCAAAACAGGAAAAGGGACATGGCCTGTGCTTGAAGTGGGAATAGATTCAGAACTAATCTGCAGCAACGTTAGGCAGAATCTTCCCGGGCCTGTGGTGGTGGGCTTGGAGGTGGGGCACTGGGAAAATAATGGTGTCAGGATAGCTCCTTAGTGCAATCTCACCATCAGGGTACTTCCACAGGAGTGGATGGGGAGTGGGTCAGCTGCCAACTCCCTGGAGGCAGCAGCTAATTTGCAGAGTTAAAGCCCCAATTAGGGGCAATTTTGCACCCTCTCCATCATTTTGCCGGCAGGACATTTTTGCCAGCCGCCACTCCCCACCCCACCCTATGTAGAGGCCGCCAGCTCGACTGAGATGGCTTGCTTGAGGCAGTGTGATGGTGAGGTCATCAAACCAGAGGCTCCATGTCACAAACAGGCAGCAGAATTCATAAAAAGCTGCAATTGTGGCCCAGACCGTCCAAGAGAGGAGTCTTCCTGCCAGGTCAATTCACTGTCGGCCTAAATGCCGGCTACTTGACGATCAATGTGGATGCCAGGGAGGCAGTCATCAGGTTTCAGTGCCTTCCCAGTATCTGAGCTGAACAGCACCCACCCCTCCCTGTGGGGCTGACAAGACTCTGGAGCTGCCCACCTGCTCATTGTCCCGCAACATTGGGAGATCAGCCACCATCCGGCGAACTCAAAGACAGCCAATCAGGAGACTGCATCCAGGAAACTTGGGATTGCCATTTGATGCCGATGTTGGAGTCCTGAAGCACACAGGAAAACCCTGCGCTTTATATCCGTGAGTGAGCGGTGAATCTGTGGAACAGACTCCCTTGGGAGATGATGAAAGCGTTACTGTTATATTTTTAAAATGCAAATTAGATATACTTTATTCAGATAATATTTTGGGATACAATGTATGAGTAATTGGAGGAATGATGTGTGCTAAGTGTGGCATAGCTTGGAAAAAACAAGTGACTTTGGATCGATGGTTCCCAAAGCTCCCCACCACTGGGGATTTTTCTCACCTGGGCCTGTTGTAGATCAGTTGACAAAGATTTATTGCTCTGATTAGTCAACAACTCCATTATCATTGGATCTTGTGACTACAAGGACAGTAAAGGGTGAACTAGTTGAATCTTGGTCTTTGTCTAACACTTCCTGCGCTCCTGTGTCCCAAAGCACTTTGCGTACAGGTGTATTTCTCAGTACAGGAGTATTTCTCAGTACAGATTATTTTTCAGTACAGGTGTATTTCTCAGTACAGGAGTATTTCACAGTACAGGAGTATTTCTCAATACAGGATTATTTCTCAGTGCAGGAGTATTTCGCAGTACAGGGTTATTTCTCAGTACAGGAGTATTTATCAGTACAGGAGTATTTCTCAGTCTGCACAGTCTCTAGCCAGAATATGACAGCGTGCACATCTCATGGAATGGTACAAGATTTAGCATCCAATCACCATAGCAGAGAGAAGATCACAGACAGCGCCAATGCAACTTCCTGGAATGTGTTCCAAAGGCACCGAGCTTCAGACCAGGAGCATGGAAAGAGAAAAGTTACCTCGTAGTGAAAGATTTTGGAGTGCAGTGACCATTATAGCACAGGAAGTTATGGCAACCATATTGCAAGCAGCAGAATCTTTTTGAATTAGCACCGTGAAATCTTGCACATACACCTAAAACACTAAGACAGGCAGATTGGGTTTTGGTTAAAAAGTCATTTAAAAAGCCGTGCCTTTAGCCAGGAAGAATTCAATCAGAACTACACTGGAATGTCATTTTAGATTGGCAGAACTAAATGAGAGCTTGAACCCTAACCTTTTGACTCAGAGATGAGACTGCTACTAATTGAGCGAAGATGCTATTGCCTTTGTGAATACCCAAGAGCCTTTTGCATGCGAGTATCAAAGTCTGGAGTATGAAGGGAGGTGAGGAAAGTTTGCTCTCAAACCTCCTTAATGGAACAGCTGCACAAAACAGGACTGCCTATTCTTGGACTCATTTGTGACTTGACCCTGAAAGTATGGAGACATTGTCAGAATCATTTTGATCTCAGATTGTCTCCTCCTTACCATGTGTGACATCTGACATTTACATTTTCTGTGCAATTGAGGCAAAGAAGAGCCTATTGCAATCTAAAGTTAATGCTGTCTGTTGTAGCTGGAAGGCTTCTGCCTCTGCACTGGGTGAGGGATGGACTTTCGTCCTTTTTCTTTTCGAAGCATCATTGCTTCAAAGCACAATCTTTTGCTTTCAAATAACTGAGATTGTGCAATTTTATGTTCTTTTACAAGGGCCTTTCAACCACACTGGGGTATATTTTGATTCCCAGAGTGTTTGGGACTAGTGATGTGGTAGGGTGGGGTGATTAGATTTAACTCCTGGGTTTTATCTGCCCACCTGTCATTGTCCATCTGAAACAAGTTGCAGGCTGGTGGATATGAGTGGAAGTTTGAACAGTTGGAGACAGGCTTGATTGTAGTGAGTAGATGGAATGTAGGTCTCGGTAAAGAGAAGGGGGTACTTTGGTGATTTGGAGGCTGTAAGACTCCTTACATTCTTGCTTCTCCTGATCCCAAAAGCAAAACTTATCTCGAGGGGCCACTTCATCTTCTGACCCGGTTTGAGCTGCTGTGAAAGCCACAGAAATCTCCAATCTGGCCTGGGATAAAGTGCGGTCAAGGTCCCAATGAGAATAGGGTGCCACTTTTCATTCAGTAATCAGCCTGAGTCCAGCAGTCAAACCAATGGCCTTAAAATTCACAATGGATGGGAAATGGAGCCATCCATTTTAACAGGCGTTTATTACGTATTCCATTCCTGCTGAATGGGGAGACTTAAAATACCCCCCACCCCAACCTCGCTCCTCTTACTGGGTGAATGAGAGAAGCATGTTTATTACAGCACAGTGAGGCCTTGGCCAAGAACTGCCCCCAGAAATCCCTCTCCCTATTTCTGAATGTGCATTTCCTCCTTTCTCAGTATTACTCCACACACAGTAGGATAACAAGGCAGGGCAAATATAACTCCAGTGTTGGCTCGTAGCTTTTAATGGTGTCAGCTGTGGCTAAGTAAAAAGTTGTCTCACCTACGCGCCAGAAAGTTGTAGGTTTAAGTCACACTCCAGGGATTTTAGTACACAGTATAATCCAGGCTAACACTTAGGATGCGTGTCTTAAAGATGTACAATTCTCACTGCTTACATCAGACTTGTAGGTGTGAATATGGTTTATCCATTATACGAAGGATTTTTTAACTGTTCACGGGATGTGAGCTTCGCTGGCTGGGCCAGCATTTATTGTCCATCCCTAGTTGCCCTTGAGAAGGTGGTGGTGAGCTGCCTTCTTGAACCGCTGCAGTCCATGTGGTGTAGGTACACCCACAGTGCTGTTAGGGAGGGAGTTCCAGGATTTTGACCCAACAACAGTGAAGGAACAGCGATATATTTTCAAGTCAGGATGGTGAGTGACTTGGAGGGGAACTTCCAGGTGGTGGTGTTCCCATCTATCTGCTGCCCTTGTCCTTCTAGGTGGTAGTGGACGTGTGTTTGGAAGGTGCTGTCTAAGGAGCCTTGGTGAATTCCTGCAGTGCATCTTGTAGATAGTACACACTGCTGTCACTGTGCATTGGTGGTGGAGGGAGTGAATGTTTGTGGATGAGGTGCCAATCAAGTGGGCTGCTTTGTCCTGGATGGTGTCCAGCTTCTTGAGTGTTGTTGGAGCTGCACTCATCCAGGCAAGTGGGCAGTGTTCCATCACACTCCTGACTTGTGCCTTGTAGACTGTGGACAGGCTTTGGGGAGTCAAGGGGTCAGTTATTCACCACAGGATTCCTAGCCTCTGACCTGCTCTTGTAGCCAAAATATTTATATGGCTAGTCCAGTTCAGGTTCTGATTAATGGTAACCCCCAGGATGTCAATAGTAGGGGATTCAGCAATGGTAATGCCATTGAACATAAAGAGGTGTTGGTTGGATTCTCTCCTGTTGGAGATGGCCATTGCCTGGCACTTGTATGGCACAAATGTTACATACCACTTCTCAGCCCAAGCCTGGATATTGTCCAGGTCTTGCTGCATTTAGACATGGGCTGCTTCAGTATCTGAGGAGTCGTGAATGGTGCTGAACATTGTGCAATCATCTGACCTTATGATGGAGGGAAGGTCATTGATGAAGCAGCTGAAGATGGCTGGACCTAAGACACTACCCTGAGGAACTCCAGCAGTGATGTCCTGGATCTGAGATGATTGACCTCCAACAACTACAACCATCTTCCTTTGTGCTAGGTATGACTCCAACCAGCGGAGAGCTTTCCCCCTGATTGCCATTGACTCCAGTTTTTCTAGGGCTCCTTGATACCACACTTGGTCAAATGCTGCCTTACTGTCAAGAGCAGACACTCTTACCATCGCCTCTGGAGTTCAGCTCTTTTGTCCATGTTTGAACCAAGTCTGTAATGAGGTCGGGAGCTGAGTGGCCCTGACGGAACCCAAACTGAGCGTCAGTGAGCAGGTTATTGCTAAGCAAGTGCTGCTTGATAGCACTCATGATGACCCCTTCCATCACTTCACTGATGATGAAGAGTAAACTGATAGGGCAAGAATTGACTGGGTTGGATTTGTCCTGCTTTTTGTGTACAAGACATACCTGGGCAATTTTCTACATTGCAGGGCAGATGCCAGTGCTGTAGCTTTTAAATTGCGTAGCACTGCTCCAGTATTAATGTCATGTTGGCGTGAGTAACGCAGTAGGTAGCTCTCTCACTTCTGAGCCTGAATGTTATGAGTTCAAGTCCCACCTTGGTGACTTGGTGGGGGTGAAGGGAATTGGGAAAATCATGCTAAAACACATCGTGCTGACTCCCTGATGTGTTCCTGTTTTTTCAAGAGCAATCTTCCCATTCCCCTACGAGGCAAATTCTATGTACTGATGGCAACCCACCCAGCAATGGTGGGAAGCCAACTGAAATTGATAATTAGGCAATTAATCCGTTATCATCGTTGTGGGTCTTAGATGAGGTTGTTCATGGTCCGGATGTATAGATTATGCTGGAGGCAAGGCTGTTGGTAAACATTACCTTTTATTGAATATTATACTCACTCTTTACAATACAGACTCAGCATGAGGCTCTACATAGAACTACCTCTCAGCATACTCTGTATGGTGTAGACTATATATTTACATGTTTAACATTAACCTTTACACTAAATCTACCACCCCCACTGCCCCCCAAGTCTCTGATGCCATTAAATACATTATTAACATTATTCTACATCTCCCCCGGAAGTCTCTGTCTTCATCCCTGGTTCACGTTGTGATGGTTTCACCAATCACCCCACCACAGTCTCAGCTCTCTCTGATTTTGTATAGGATTCAAGTTCCCCATGGTCTCTTGAACTCTGTAGGATAGTGTGTGAATTGTCAAAGATTATTGGCTCTCTGTTCACGTTGTCTTCCCGATCATATGGATAGTTGGTCCATTCCTTTGATGGTCTTTTTGTAGATATGAATGTGCTTCTGTTTCTTCTCACTATCCCATTTTCAGTCGCTGCAAGATAAGATTGTGGATTTTGTGTCTTTTCCAGTATTTGGTATTCTCATTTCTGGTCTCGAATCCAGACTGATTCACCTGGCTGGAGTTCTGGTCAATCCTGCACTCTATGGCATTGATTATAGTTTCTGGTTTGATTTACATGATACTCATCCCCCTTCTCTCCTCACTCTCTCTATATCTGCTGCTTTGAGATGAACTAGTCAACTAGCCACGTGGACAAACCTGTGAGCTTCTTAAAATATTCACTTGTAAACTATGGACCATTGATTGAAATGACTAGGTCTGGAACGTCATGTGTAGCAAAATGTTCTGAGGTTGGACCCACAAAGACATTTAAACTCAATCCATCCGGAGTGATAGTCAACAACCATGAGGAATCGCTTCCCCTTGAGCTCAACGGTTCATTCTGAGATGTTCCCACAGTCTGGATGGGAATGGGGATACCAACAGTGGTTTCTCTTTGCTCCTGGTGATGGATTGCACAGACGATGCAGATCAAAATCGTTTCCTCTAAGTGATTTTGAGATCCCTGGTCACCAAACTGAATTTCTTGATTGAATTTCTTGCTCTGGCACGACACTTTGTAATGCCTAAGTGTCTCTGGTGTATTCACTGAAGGATCTTGAGTCCGAGGACCCCTGGTATGACCAACCTCTCATCATAAATCAACAAGTCATCCACGGCACTGAGATGTCTTTGTTGCTTCAAATATTATTTCAGGATGAGATTGTATGTTTTATATGATTAAATACTGCAAAAATGGTTGGCAGAATTCTCTAATTTTAGCACATTCTTCATCTGTTTTTTGTGCCTTTTGATTTTCATTCAGCCTCTGTGTTGTTGCTGGCTGGAATTTGGTGGTCAGTGAGGTAAATGATTCTACATCCCTGATGAAATCCATGTCCTCCTGTTCAGGTTCCTCAACAGGATTGTGTGACAGTACATCTGCTGTTCTTTGTTGTTTTCCTTGGACATACTTGTCTATCAGTTTCTTGTTTGGTGTGAGCTGCTCTTCCATGTACTGGACTTGTGGTTCCTTCACCTGCTTTCCTGGGAAATTTTCTTCCTGGTTATCTCGAGGTTTCCACATGGTTCTATTCAGTTTTGGTGATTCCGTTTCACAACACTTGGTTCAGTCTTCTCAGGACCTCTGGATGGTTTTGGAAATTCCACTCTGAATTCTGTCAGTTTTTCTTCAATTCCCAATTCATCTACTTTACAGATGAGTTGTAGATCTGTGCAAGATTTTCAGCTTAATAGTGAACATTCCTGGTTGTGGATCACATAACAAAGTTTCTGTGATTTCTCTTCCTTTGTACTGAAGATTAACAGTCAACTGTCCCTTGACCTTCAGTTAAATACCTCCTGGACTGAGGAGTCGTGTGATCAATGGCTGGAGGAAGTTTGCTTAAGGCACTGTTCTATATCTGAAAGAATTGAAACTCCTACTCCAATGCATCATTTGAAGTTTGTTTTATGTCCATTGACCAGAATGTCTGTGCTCTAATAGTTTCCATTAGATCTTGTAATTTCTCCCAAGAATGGCACTTCATTACCTTTTTCATCTTCAACTTCCTGAACGCTACATTATTGTTGTTGATTCTCCTTTAATTTTGGTGTGAGCAGTTTTTTACTCTGGCATACTGATTTAAAATGCCCTCACTTCTTGCAGGAATGACACTGCGCATTTTTGGTGGGGCATTCTATGCACCAATGCAGCCTTTTCCCGCCACGACAAGAATGCAATAATGGCGGCTACTGAGCCCTCTTCACTCTCCCTCTGTTTTAAATTAGGTGTGCTGCTACTTCTGTGCCCTACAAACTGCACTTTGCCAGTCGTTTTTCTCCACGAGATCTCCTTGTCACCTCGAATAAATTCAGGATGTTGTTTCCTCACTTCTCCCTGTCTTGTTAAATGCACAACCTTCGATAGGGTCGAATTTTCCCCAGACTGCAGTAAATTGATAAAGTGTCCTCTAAGACTCCTACAACAATGCAATCACAAATTAAATCACCTTTCAGGCTCCATATTCACAATTCTCAGCTGGTCAATATAAATGTTTAATGAAAGAATCTCTGCTCTCTCCCGGCCTTTGGGTACGTCTATTGAACTTTGCCCTTTCTATAATGGTGTTCCTTTCAAGACTAAAATAGGTATCAGAGGCTTTGATAACCTCTTTATATGTTGCTATGTCTTCATTTATGCCCTGTCTTACCATTACGTCATCTGCACTGCTGCCTGTGCCATAGAGAAGAGTACTGACTTGTTCCTTGCTTGTCTACGCTGCCAGTTCCAATGTTGTTCCATACCTGGTAAACCTGGTATACCTGGTAAACCAGTTCTGCCACTTCTCGGCTTGATCCAGACCTTCCAAGTGGTTGAAGCGCTTTAGTAAAGGTAGGATTTTCTCCAAGGCTTCTCTTCATTGTAGCCTCTTCTCATATTCTGTTGGTGATTTTCCCATACTATCCTTGTCCTGCAGTTGTTTCTCTTATTACTTCTTCCAGTCGCTGGGCTCTTTACTTGTGTTTTTCACTGTCACCATCTGTTATCATTGTTATGGCTCTTAGATGAGGTTGTTCATGGTCTGGATTTATCAATACTGCCGGAGACAAGGCTGTTGGTAAACTTTACCTTTTACTGAACACTAAACTAACTATATATAATAGACTGCACAAAAGTCTCCACATAGAGTTATCTCTCAATATTCTCTGTTGTTATGTGATGTTGCATCACTGATGACATAGACTATATATTGACATATTTAACATTAACCCTTTGTACTACAATTAACTGCAACCTTCTAAGGACAATGTTCCTTTCCAGTGCTGCTTGGGCCCCATATTTTGTCAGCATCCCAACAACTCTGGGAAGGCAAACACACAGCATGAGGTTGGAGTGGTATGCAAGCTTAACAGTACAAAATGGAAAGTCTGAGGTCTTCCGTCAGCAGAGACTATCCATTGCCTGATTAACTCCTACAGACTGGGTAGTGTTGGGGGTAAAGGAGGGGCTGCTGCACCTATTAGTCTTATTGCACCTCCTTTTCGTCTCCTCCTCTCCTGCTGCATTCCCCTCAGCAACATCCTCACTACAGACATCGTGAAGACTGATGGCCAATCTTGCAATAGCATGCGCTCAATTGATCTTCAAACTCCTCAGCTCACCCGCTGTCCCTGATTGGTCAGCGATCCAGGAGTTGGACTGTTAATTGCTCTCTTTCTGGAAGATTGATCCTAAAGAATCGCTGCTTTCCCAGCCAGTTACAGATCCAGAAAGAGTCACAGCAGCTGAAATTGTTCCATATTGGGAATTTTCAGTCATTGAGCATAAGATCTGCGCTGGCACTCCAATGGAATGCTGCACTGTCAGAGGTGCTGTCTTTTGGATGTGATGTTATATGAGGCCCTGTCTGTTCTCTCAGGTAGATATAAAAGATTCCATGGCGCTATTTGATGAAGAGCAGGCGAATTCCACTTGCTGCCCTGGACAATGTTTATCCTTCAATCAACATCACTAAAAAACAGATTACCTGGTCATTAAACCATCACTATTATTGGGAGATCCCTGTGCACAAGTTAGCTGCCATGTTTCCCAAATTACAACAGTGACTACAATTCACAAGTACGTCTTTGGCTGTGAGGTGCTTTGGGATGTCCTGGGGTCGTGAAAGGCGCTATATAAATTCAATTTTTCCTTTTCTTTTACATGACACCAACCAGAGGGAAACTTGCTCCTCCAATTCTTTCCAATTGAGGAGGGCATTTAACTTTACCTGAGTGTCTTCCCCAGTGATAGAGAGTAAATTAAAAACTTGGGGCGGAATCATCCCAGATTTACATTAAGTGCGATCGGAGGCGGAGGAAAAGACCTTTTACCGGCTGGCTGCAATGGCAGCTTCTCACACCACATCGTCCCAAAACCGCCACATTACTTATGCATTCCCAGGAAACACGCCATTTTGATGGCTGGTGGGCTCCGATTCACCTGCCACACCGTCACCTCACCGTATCATCATGCTGGGCGCCACATTCAAAGTACAGCTGCATACACCTCTCAGCGCTTCCAGCCCAGGATGGCTGCAAAGAAGACATGGCCCCGAAAGGCAAGAAGGCTGCCGCCCCCGCATCCCCCCCAGGTTTAGTGACACATCCCTCTAGCACCTTTTGGATGCCACGGAGGCCTGCTCTACCCCAGCTCTGGCCGCAGGAAGGGCAGCAATATTACCACTGGCTTCACAGGCAATGGCAGTGGTGATGGGGGGGATCTCATAGAAACCTAGCAGGACTAGACAGGGTAGATGCAGGAAGGATGTTCCCGATAGTGGGGGAGTCCAGAACCAGGGGTCACAGTCTGAGGATACGGGGTAGACCATTTAGGACTGAGATGAGGAGAAATTTCTTCACCCAAAGAATGGTGAGCCTGTGGAATTCACTACCACATAAAGTATTTGAGGCCAAAACATTGTATTTTTTCAAGAAGGAGTTAGATATAGCTCTTGGGGCAAAAGGGATCAAAGGGTATGGGGAGAAAGCTGGAGCAGGCTATTGAGTTGGATGATCAGCCACGATCACAATGAATGGCGGAGCAGGCTAGAAGGGCTGATTGGCCTACTCCTGCTCCTAGTTTCTATGTTTCTATGTTTTCTATGTGATCAGTGCCAATGTTGCACAGAAGAAGCAGGGACACAATGGGCCAAAGGGCCTGTTTCTGTGCTGTATAACTCTATGACTCTAGAAGAGGTTGCCCATCCAATGCAAGTAGAGGATGAATGATCTCATCCGTGCAGCCAGGGTATGGCAGCCATCTCATCACTCTAAACTCGCACACTCAAACCCATCACACATTCACTGACATCTCACTCACTGCCAGCTCACGGGACATCACCACCCATTCTCATACACATACCCTCACATCTCCATCTGGCCTCATCTCCTCTGGAGACTGCCTCCTCAGCCCTCACCATCTTGAGTCCACTTGCACAGATCAACAAGTGCCCCCACACACATCCCGGGATACCCTCCTTCCCCAGTACAGCACTCGTCCTGCAGCCTCTTCCCTTGCCTGAGGCCACTTCTCCCCCTTCCCCAAGCAAGCTCTAGCCCTGCAGCCATTGAAAAGATACCCACATATGGCTGATCTGGTAGGTAGAGACCTGCCCACGAGCCCCCCTAAAAGTGACATGGTGCTGCCTGTGAAGCCTGGCGCTGATGACTGCGAGTGCTGCCTGAAGCAAGGTAGGCAAATAAACCTTGAAATCCCGAGCAAAGTGCACGCCTTATATATGTTGTTGTGAGACATGTCAATGTGCAGTCATGCTGATGTGTTTGGATGATCCAGCATGGGGAGCTGATTCCAGTGGGCTGGGCTTATGCTGATGTATTACAATGAGGTTCCCGACGTCCGATGGTGGGAAACATGGCCACTGATGCGCAGAGCGGACGATCTCAAACTGGTTTCACGACGTTGTGAAACTGGTTTTTGGCCTTCTCGCCATATTGTCCTCTCACACCGGCGAACACACCCAACGCCAGCGGGCACGGAAAATTCCACCCTTGCTGTTGAAGATATTATGGGCAGAAGCCTGCATCTAACTGTTCCCTCGAACAGAAAAATGGGCTAGGTTTTCCCTTCCCTGTTGCCCCACAAAGAGCAGCGAGAATCTCTGCTCGAGAGTTCCCCATCTACTGTTCTTTTCCTGTAAAAAACTCCACGAAACCTACCACTTTGACCAAGCTATTGGGCATCTGGCCTAACATTTTCTAAAATGCCTTGATGTCAATCTCGGTTTTGGATCACTCAGTGCAAACTGAGATGAAAGCTGGGCCGTTCCTGCTCTCTGCAGTTCAAGGTCAAGTCGATGTACCCCTGCCATGCTTTTTCATTCACTCCAATATCGTAGGGCTGCTTTGTCTTTGAATCATGGAAGAATGATTGTAGTTTTGACAACCTAATTTTCATTCAGCAAAATGCGCTATGTTTATGTTTTCACAAATACATTCAAGATGATGGTTGTCAAAAAGGCATTAAACATCTTCCCAGTTATTCACTCAATGTGAGGATCAAACACTCCCAGGGCAGGTACAGCACGGGGTTAGATACAGAGTAAAGCTCCATCCACACTGTCCACATCAAACACTCCCAGGGCAGGTACAGCACGGGGTTAGATACAGAGTAAAGCTCCCTCTACACCGTCCCCACCAAACACTCCCAGGGCAGGTACAGCACGGGGTTAGATACAGAGTAAAGCTCCCTCTACACCGTCCCCATCAAACACTCAAAGGGCAGGTACAGCACGGGGTTAAATACCGAGTAAAACTCCCTCTACACTGTCCCCATCAAACACTCCCAGGACATGTATACACGGGGTTAGATACAGAGTAAAGCTCCCTCTATACTGTCCCCACTCCTAGGATAGGTACATTCATTCAGCAGAGTCTGGGAACTTCTGTTATCTGTCACCATCCCTTGGTGGGACAGCAGGCAGAAGTGGTGAAGGTAAGTAACAAGATGAGGAAAAAGTCGGATTAAATAGCCGCTTTGATAAAAAAAAATCCCAACCAGTAACTTGCTCGGAGATGCTGCCTCACTGTTGCTGTAACTTAGTGTGAAGTGCAGTGGAATGCCAGCTCTCTGTGTGTAAGCAGGGCTTACACCAGCTCAGTTACAACAGCTCTTAGGATATTTCTGGCTTACGTTAGCTTCACCTCAGAAGCTGAGTCCAGGTTCAAGTACCCCCTCACTCATGGCTCAATTGATCTCGTCTGAAATCTGTCTGTGACAGTTAAGTGGGTGTGAGTTTCCAACACAAAACTATCCTTTATATAGTGATGAAAGGCACTAAATCTACTCTTACTCAGAGAGGACACATGCAGCTGTAAGGAAAATAGAATGGACAACAGGAACCTACTGAGAGATAACTGATTATTCATTTCTATGGTAGGTTAGAGGAACACATGGAAATATAGAAACATTTACAGAAGAGAAGAAGGCCATTTGGCCCATCATATCCATACCAGGCCATGAACAAAAATCCATCCTAATCCCACTTTCTAACTCTTGTTCTGTAGCCCTGTAGGTTACAGCACCTTAAGTGCATATCCAAGTGTTTTCTTAATGGTTTCTGTCTCAACCACTCTTTCAGGCAGTGAGTTCCAAGCCCCTATTGCCCTCTGTCTGAAAACATTACTAATTCCTCTCTAATCCTTCCACCAATTACTTTAAATCTCTGTCATTTTTTATTGTCCTCTCTGCCAATGGGAAGAAGGCCTTTCTATCCAGACTACCTAGGCCCCTCATTCAGCATTCTCTATTCCAAGAGAAAACCCCAGCCTGTCAAATCTTTCCTCAGCTAACATTTTCCATTTCTGCCAATATCCTCGTAAATCTCCTCTGGTTTAAATTATTAATATATAAAATAACAGATACTCTGATCGATATGGGAATACTTGATGAAGTATGATGTCAAAATTGAGTACAAAACTGTATTAACACTAGTACCAGAAATGTAGACAGAGCAGGCACATGTGATTGCATGGTGTCAGAAGTGTGTAGCTGAAAATGAGTGGATTTTGATGGCTGTAGGAGAGCCAGCCACTGTAAGAAACAACAGAGAATAATTAGAACTTTGGTCTGCAACTTCGTACAGGGGCATTGACTGCTGGGTGAGTCAGTATGGCTTTGAATATTCCAGTACCTGCTCCTATGGAGATGAAAGGATATTTGAGAGGCAATTGACAATTCTTCCAGTCTCAATGGCAGAATTATGAGATTGCCACAGAATTGAACAGGAAAGCTGAACAAACAAGAATAGCAATGAAAGCAAAATACTGCACATGCTGGAAATCTGAAATAAAGACAGAGTGTTGGAAATATTCAGCAGGTCTGGCAGCATCTGTGGAAAGAGAAACAAAATTAATGTTTTGAGCCAAATATGATTCTTCTTCATATTTGACTCGAAACGTTAACTCTGTTTCTCTCCACATCACTTTCTGATTTTATAATAAGAGCTGCAACTCTGGTGTCAGTGATGGTTAAGGAGTGTTACAAACTGGGTTGTACTTTATACCTCACTGAGGAGTAGAAAAGCAAGATGTGTGAAATTTTGAAGACCCACTTTGAACTCTCTACTAATGTTATTCACGAACACTATGGCCCAGATTTTCGCTCAGAGTTGGATGTGCAGAGCTGGGAGAAGCCTATGCTCTATAAACCCGATCTTTAAAAATGGGCACCTGCATGTTGGGTTTCCCTTCTGGAGGTGGGGGGTGGGGAGGATTTGGGCTGGATTTGAAGCCACCCCCGAAAGGAGTGCAGAGGCAGGCTGGGCGGAAGGTCTGCCTTTGTGTTCTGGTACGGTGGTGAATTAAATTTAAAAAGTGAATAAAACAAGACTCAGCCCTCCAGCCCTTACCCCTCACCCACCCCTCACCCCCAGTCCCCATCCATGCTATCCTATGCCATCTCATGCCCCCACCCATCACCAATGGTACCTCAGAGCCCTATGCCAACTAATGTCCTTCATTACCCACCCATCATGGGCCCCTCATGCCCTCTATGTCCCCAGATCTCCATGGCCCTTTATATACTCTTTGCCAACTTAGTGCCAACTCACACCAACAAATGCCCCCATCCACCACATTTTGACCTTACCCTTTCCATGCCAACTCACCTCGTATCCTTTGACAGTTCCTTGACAACTTGACAGTTCTTTGACAATTTCTTGACAGCTTGGCAGTTTCAATCAGTTTATGCACTTATTACACACAATCATGTTTACCTTTAACTATACCAAAGGGTGCCTCACCTCCCCCCAAAGAGAGGCTCTCCATCATGGTGAAAATCTGGGCCAATGTATTTAACACTAGAGCTCAGGAAAAGAGGGAGAATATTGATCAGCATACTGAAACATCTATCTGAATCTTGTAAGTTTGGGCGAATGAAGGATGATCTCATCAGAGATATGATTGTCTTAGGAACGAAAGATCCTCCTGTGATAGCATGTCTGCTGAGAGAAGAGAAACTCACCCTCAAGAGAGCTATTGACATGTGCAGAAGCTTTGAAGTGGTTAATCATGAGCTGAACAGTATTGATGGGAGAATCGACGAGGCTTTGCACTATGCTAAGAGGCAGTTCAGGACTTCCAAGCACAAGACAATGAAGAAAAGAAAGGACAGCTTACAGAATTCTGTGTACAATGCTGACAAACTTAATTAAACACCCAGAGCTGGGTTTTTAGGTCAGCATGCGGGCACAATCGGTGGCCCCGGGAGCAGCTGGGGAATGGACCGCCACCAGCGATTGACCTCAGACCACAATTTCACGCTGACTGGCCAATTAATGGCCAGCTAGTAGGAAGCGTGCACTGAAATGCTCAGCGCTGCCAGGGTGGGGGCAGGAGGAGGGTGGGTGCTGATGTAATCACGGGCGTGGGCGAGCGCTGAATGAAAGCTCCCTGAAGGCAGAGAGCTGCCTCAGGGTGCTGAAGACTTCAAAACAGTTAAATAAAGATCTTAAAACCCGGAAAAAAGTCTCCACGCATCAGAATCAGTCGCCTGAACATAAACATGATGAAAATTCTGTCCATTCTTTTTTATTTAATAATGGAAACCTCATCCTGCCCTTGGATGAGGTTTCATCAAAAATGCAAAGTCTGCCTGGCAGATTCACCCATCTGCCAACCGTAAGGTTGGATGAACCACAAAAAATCAGGGACAATTGGAACTTCAACAACTTTGATTGTCTTCTTAATTGTTGGCGGCTGCAGTCCTGACACTTGCGCGTGCCAACCGAATGAAATATGGCACGAGTGCGAGATGACGTCGGGACCCTTGCCCAGTGTCATTTCGTGTGATTTCACGTCTGATCGGGGCAGGCACGCGCCCACATGCCGACCTAAAAATTCTGCCCCCAGTATTTTTAAATTGCACAGATAATAAAACATTTTAAACACGTTACAAAATATGAAAATGTCAAAATCCAATATCATTTAGGGCACTCATGAATGTGGCACCACACTTGTTACCACAGACATCAGAAAGCCACATTGGTAGAAAGCACACATGACGTGACAGTGAATACTCACCAGAGAGGTACGGAGGGAGCTAAGTGACCAAGCGCAAGATATCTACAGAACACATGCTTATCTTAGTTAGCTAGTTAGTTGGAGGTATGGTTTCCTCTCCCTTCTGTTGAGTTCAAAATTGAACAAGCAGAAAGATAAAGGTCAGAGAACAGAATGTAAACGTTTCAGAGGACACCAGACGAAAGAAAAGGAAGCATGTCCAATGTGGGAAAAACAGTGCTCCACCTACAAGAAGCTGAATCACTTTGCATGCAAGTGTTATTGCTGCAAAGAAGAGAAACCATCCTATAAAGATGGTTGCTGGAGCAATGTCAGGCAATGATTCTGACGAATCACTCTACACCCTAGAACAGGGTCAGATTTTGAGATTTAAAAAATGGTTTGTGACAGTTGGAGTGATGACTGCAAAAGGAGAATGTCAAGTTATAGTGGTGTCAGATAGACACCGGTGCTATGTGTAACATAATTTAACATGAGTTTTTTTAAGCATGCGTGGAGTTGCTCAAGACGGTGACCTGAAATGAAGCCATCAAAGGTAAAGTTGGAGGCTCTATGATGGAACAATGCTCACTCCAAGAGCAAAAAGCTGAGCTGCAGGTCTATTATGACACCGCCGATGGTGACAGCTGAGTTGTTCAAATCCCAGAGGGAAACTTGAAACAACTGTCATGATCCATTTTTGCAATTTGTATGTTTCGAGATGCAGGCTGTGAATTCATTAATAATAAGACCACTGAGTCTCAAGAGGCTTTTTATAAAACTAAATTAAACATTTATTAATACAAGAGAGACACATACAAAATTAACACTATAACTATAAAAAACCCTAATTAATCTGACTCTCAATTACACCCCCAGTAAGGCAACAGCAAAACTCATAGATTTAACAGACCTCTGGCAAAGCAGACCCTGGACAGTTGCATTCCAAATTAGTTTCTTTCAGTTCTGGGTCCTTGCAGACAGCAGCTTGAGGCTTACAGGCTGGAAGCTTCTTACACTTGTTGGATCTTAAAATGCCTCTGCCTTACACACAATCTTCTTTCTCCTTTATACATATATTTCTCTTTGAATGTAAGTTATCACTAAGCTTTTAACTTTACTTCTTTGAACAATAATATCCTTTCATCCTACCAATTTTATTAGTAA
The DNA here is from genome assembly GCF_964194155.1 of Cetorhinus maximus. NCBI lineage: Eukaryota > Metazoa > Chordata > Chondrichthyes > Lamniformes > Cetorhinidae > Cetorhinus > Cetorhinus maximus. The sequence continues at coordinate 43,367,511 of NC_135899.1, forward strand.
GCTGAAAAAAAAAACACGATGCTTGGCATCTTCTAGCTAGGTGTAAGATTTCACCCTCAGTCTTGAATGGTTTATTTTAATAAATGCAAATTTACACTTTATCTTCTACCCTCCTTACGTTCATCTAATTAACATCTCAAAACTACTACACATCAAATCACTCAGACTAGCTGGTTTTAACCCAATCAAGACATATAAAGACACACACATTGGCACATTGGCCAGGATTTTCCGGCCCCATCATGGGCGGGACACACCGTGGGTGAGGCAGCGCCCCAGCCAGAAGTCCATTGGCTTGCAGCAGGACTGGAGGATCCCAGCAGCGGGCGGGTGCAGAAAATCCTGCCAATAGACACAGATCCCAATAGAACTCTATTTTAAAATAATTTGCAATAACATTATTATATCTTCTTGACAGAGTTCAATACAGAGGAAGGAAGGAAGATCTACAGTTCCAGCTAGTGGGAACTAAGCAAAATCCGCTCATCTCAGTTGAAACAAATTAAAGTTTGGGTTCGTAAACCTTTGTGTACCAGAAGAGATTTGCAGGGCAGAATATTGCCCTCGTTGGGTGGGCGCACGCCTGAACCGAATGAGCGTAAAATGAAGCGCAATTACATCGGGCAAGCATCCTGACGTCATCGCCCACTCATGCAACATTTCGGTCAGTGGGCGTGCACAGGAGTCAGCAGTGCGCCCGCCGATAGTTAACAGACCTATCAAGGCCATTAAAGTTCTAATTAAATAATTTTTTTTCCTGCCCACCAACGAGGCCAAGCGGCCTTTAGGTTTTTTGCAAAACCTCATCCACGGGTGGGATGAGGTTTCAATCAGTGGTTAAAAAAAAAATTTCAACCTAATTTCTAACATGTCCCTGCTCAAGTCACATGTATTAATACTTTTAAATTCTTCATTTGTTATTTTCAAAATTCTTCAGCCTCCTGAGGCAGCTCTGTGCCTCAGGGAGTTTTTAATATGCACACCCCCCATGTGCACATTTCAGCACTCACTCTCCTCACATCCCCACCCCCACAGTGCTGAGGCTCTTAGCGCGCCTTTCACACTGGCTGGCTGCTAATTGCCCGGGCAGTGTGAAATCCATGTTGGGGCCCAAATGAGGGCAGCGGTCAGCTTCATGACCACTACCGGGCCCACCCGCCACACCCGCCCGGCCAGGGCAAAGTTCTGCCCGCAATGTTTTGAATGGCTGCTGAATAGATCCTGACAGACGGGCATCTTGCTCAGGCCAAACAAACTGCACGACTTGACACAACTCTCCAAGTGCTACAGGAAGTTATGAAAAAAGGATGGTCTGAAACCATCAAGGACACTTGTTGCTGCAAGAGAGTATTGGGCATACAGAGATGAAGTGATCACTCAAATAGCATCTTGTACAATGGGACTAGGGTCATTATCCCTAAAGAGATGGGAAAAGAGATACTGAAGTGCATCCACAAAAGCCATAAGACCATAAGACATGGGAGCACAAGTAGGCCATTCAGCCCATCGAGTCTGCTCCACCGTTCAATGAAATCATGGCTGACCTGATAATTCTCAACTCCACTTTCCTGCCTTTTCCCCATAACCCTTGATTCCCTTGCTGATTAAAAGGCTGTCTATCTCAGCCCTGAATATACTTAACAACCCAATCTCTACAGCCCTTTGCGGTAAAGAATTCCACGGATTGACTACCTTCTGCGAGAAGAAATTCCTCCTCGTCTCTGTTTTAAATGGGCGACCCCTTACTCTGAGATTATGCCCTCTGGTCCTAGACTCTCCCACAAGGGGAAACAACTTCTCAGCATCTAACCTGTCAAGCCCCCTAAGAATCTTATATGTTTCAAGAAGGCCGCCTCTCATTCTTCTAAACTCCAATGAGTACAGGCCCAACCTACTCAACCTCTCCTCATAAGAAAATCCCTCCATATCCAGGATCAACCTAATGAACCTTCTCTGCACTGCCACCAATGCTAGTATATCTTTCCTTAGATAAGGGGACCAAAACTGTTCACAGTATTCTAGTTGTGGTCAACATAGTGCCTTGTATAGTTTTAGCAAGATTTCCCTATTTTTATACTCCATTCCATTTTAAATAAAGGTCAACATTTCATTGCCTTCCTTATTACCTGCTGAACTTGTATGCTAGCTTTTTGTGATTCATGCACGATGATTCCCAAATCCCTTTATGCTGCAGCTTTCTGCAGTCTTTCTCCATTTAAATAATATTCAGCCCCTCTATTCTTCCTGCCAAAATGCATAACCTTACATTTTCCCACATTATATTCCATCTGCCAAGTTTTTGCCCACTCACTTAACCTGTCTATATCCCCCTGTAGACTCCTTGTGTCATCCTCACCTCTTGCCTTCCCATCAATTTTTGTGTCATCCACAAACTTGGCGATAGTACATTCACTTCCCTGATCCAAGTCATTAATATATATTGTAAATAATTGTGGTCCCAGCACTGATCCTGTGGCACTCCACTAGTTGTAGGTTGCTATCCCAAAAATGCTCCCCTTATCCCAACTCTGTCTTCTATTAGTTAGCCAATCCTCTATCCATGCTAATAGACTACCCCCAACACCATGGGTTCTTATCTTATTAAGTAGCCTTATGTGCGGTACCCTATTGAACACCTTTTGAAAATCCAAATATATTAACTGTACTGGTTACCCTTTATCTATCCTGCTTGTTACCTCCTCAAAAAGTTCTAATAAATTTGTTGGTCATGGTTTCCCCTTCATGAAGCCATGTTGACTCTGCTTGATTAGATTATGCATTTCTAAATGCTCTGCTACTACATCCTTTATAATAGACTCTAACATTTTCTCAATGACAAATGTTAAGCTAACTGTTTACCTGTCACCTGTTTTTTGTCACCCTCCCTTTTTGAATAAGGGTGTTACATTGGAAGATTGGAGTCTGGAAAGTTCCAGAGGACTGGATTACTACCCTTGCATCCACTATTTGTGTAGCTACTTCCTTTAATATCCTAGGATGCAACCCATCAGGTCCAGGTGACTTATTGGCCTTTAGCCCCATTAGTTTCCCTAGTACTTTTTCTCTAATGATAGTTATTGTATTTATTTCTTCCCCCACTTTTGTCCCGTGATTATTTAGTATTTTTGGAATGCTATTAGTGTCTTCTACCATGAAGACTGATGCAAAATATTTATTCAACTCCTCTGCCATTTCCTGGTTCCCCATTATTATTTCCCCAGCTTCATTTTCTAAGGGGCCTATGTTCAATTTGGCCTCTCTCTTCCTTTTTATATATTTAAAGAAGCTCTTACTGTCTGTTTTTGTACTACTTGCTAGTTCTACTCTCAAAGTTTATTTTCTCCCTCTTTATTATCTTTTTGGTCACCTTTTGTTGGTTTTAAAAACGTTCCCAATCCTCTGGCTTACCACTAATCTTTCCCACATTGTATGTTTTTTCTTCCAATTTGATATTATCCTTAACTTCCTTGATTAGCCATGGTTGGTTTAACCCCTCCCTAGAATCCTTCTTCCTCACTGTGATATATCTTTGTTGTGAATCATGGACTGTTTTCTTAAATATCTACCATTGTTCATCAACCACATTTTCTGCTGAACTCCTTTCCGAGTTCACTCCAGCCAACTCTTCCCTCATTCCTTTGCAATTACCCTTATTTAAGTTTAGCACAGTTGTTTCCAACCCAAGTTTCTCACTCTCAAACTTAATGCTAAATTCTATCATGTTATGGTCACTGTTTCCTATGGGATCTTTTACTCTGAGATCATTTATTAAACCTGCCTCATTGCACATTACCAGATCCAAAATAGCCTGATCCCTGGTTGGATCCACAACATATTGTTCTAGGAAACTTTCTCAAATACACATAATGAATTCTTGCTCGTGGCTACCTCTGCTAATTTGATTTTCCCAGTCTACATGAAGATTAAAGTCACCCATGATTAATATACTGCTTTTTTTACATGCTCTCATTATCTCCTGATTTATTCTCTGTTTTACAGCTTGGCTACTGTTAGGGGGCCATACACTAGTGTCTTCTTCCCCTTGTTATTTCTTACCTCCACCCATATGGATTCTACATCTTCCGATCCAAGATCATTTCTTGCTATCGTACTTACTCCATCTCATACTAACAAAGCTACCCCTTCACCCATTCCTTCCTGCCTGAACTTTCGAAAAGTCACATACCCCTGAATATTTAGTTCCCAGCTTTGATCTCCTTGTAACCATGTCTCCATAATGGCTACAAGATCATACCCATTAACCTCTATTTGTGCCGTTAATTCGTTTATTTTGTTCTGAATACCAATGCCTTTAAATAAAGAGCCGTTAATTTTGCCTTTTATACCATTTTCCCCCCTTTGACCCTATTTGCTGCTTTTTTTATGTTTGTATACTCTGTCCCTTCCGGTCACACTCAGGGTGTCAATATCTAAATAGCTGCCCTATAATGTTGCCATATCCTTTTGCTTTGTAAGCCTACATATCGCCTCTCCAGAACCCTCTGCCCCCCTCTATTTGGTTTAAAGGCCTCTCTACAGCCATTCAATTTGTCAGGACTCTGGTCCCAGCACGGTTCAAGTGAAGCCAGTCCCACTGGAACAGCTCCCTTCTACCCCAGTACTGGTGCCAGTGCCCCATGAACTGAAACCCATTCCTTCCACATCAACCTTTGAGCCATTGAGGATTTAACTCCTTGACTTTATTTACCCTATGACATAAGCCATCAAGAAATTTAGTCTACTGACCAAACATGAGCAATGAGATTAAGGATCACATCAGCCACTGCAATTAATGAACATCAAGCTAAGCAAGCTAAGGAGCCATTCATAATTCATGACATCCCAGACAGATCACAGATAAAGCTTAGAGTAGACCCCTTCACTCTCACTGGAACTGATTATGTTGTCACAGTCGACTACTATTCAGACCACTGGGAGTTAGACAAGCTGACGTCAACGACTACCAGTGAAACTGTAGAAAGCACACTTCAGTTGTCATAGCATTCCTGACATTGTGATGAGTGACAATGGCTCTCAGTTCATTGAGCGAAGAACTCAGACACTTGATGAATGATTGGGAAATTCAGCACATCATCTCTACACTATCCCCAGTCAAATGGAAAAGCTGAAGTAATGGCAAAAATTATCAAAGGGATCATCAAAAAATTGACAAAATCCAGCACAGATGTGTACAAGGCGATCTTAGAGTAGAGAAATGCCTCACTGAAGGTATGGAAAGTTGTCCAGTCCAGTGACTAATGTTAAAGGGCACATAGTTCACAGCCACACAAGCTGAATATTGTGCAGTGGCAGGGGAGTTCCATGTTACATTTTAAACAGTGTTTATTTTTTGACTGCAGTACTTGGGAGCTCTGCTTTTTGTTGAATATTTTAATGGATGATTTACTTGCATTTTGTTCCAGTATCTGAAACTGTAATCCAATGATTCAGCTGACAGGTATTTTTAGCTTGAGACACAAACATTGTGACAATTTCCAGGAAAAATGTAGGACTTTAAACCGTGCCCCAGTATTGATTTGAAAGAAAGGCAGAGAGCATTTTCAAGCCATGTGATGAGATTGTATCTGGTGGACATCAGCTGAGGGCTGCTAATGTGCAACATTAGCCAAGACCTCTGCTGTGCTTTAGGAATGTAGAGGACCAGGAAAGACCATTTTAGTCATAATTCCTCATTAGGAAAAATCTACCATTGTACCTCACACATTCTCCACAAATTTTACTGCAGGTATCGACCCAATACTTTCCTGTATTTATTGATATAATCAGGTGTCACTGCATCCCTGAACAGGCTATTCCATATATTCACCCCTACCTATGTAAGTTTCCTTTCACTGCCTCTGCTAAGTTTCAGGCTGTGTCCTCTTGTTGCAGAATCTGTAACTATTATCATGAAAATGAGCTTTATGTCAAACTATCAGTTTAATCCACTGGCTGAAAACATGAATCAAACTTTTAAAAACCGAGACTTTTTGAAACACAGACTAAAAATTTGACTTGAACTTGCAACAAAGGTGGTTACCCTAACTTGCGTCATTATATTCTCCACATTGCAACTGAGATGGAGACTGCAAAGATCTGGCAAATGGAGGATAATGTGGGAAAATGTGAAATTGTCCATTTTGACTGGAAGAATAAAAAAGAAGCATAATATCTAAATGGTGAGAGATTGAAGAGCTCAGAGGTGCAGAGGGATCTGGATGTTCTAGTGTATGAATCACAAAAGATACAGCAAATAATTAGGAAAGCTAATAGAATGTTACATTTATTGCAAGGGGAATTGAATACAAAAATACAAAAGCGGGGAGGTTATGCTTCAGTTGTATAGGACACTAGTGAGACCACATCTGGAGTATTGTGTACAGTATTGGTCTCCTTATTTTAGGAAGAATGTAAATGCATTGAAAGCAGTTCAGAGAAGGTTTACCAGACTAATACCTGGAATGGGCGGGTTGTCTTATGAGGAAAGGTTGGACAGGCTAGGCTTTTATCCACTGGAGTTTAGAAAAGTAAGAGGCGACTTGATGTAAATAGGAAGAATGTAAATGCATTGAAAGCAGTTCAGAGAAGGTTTACCAGACTAATACCTGGAATGGGCGGGTTGTCTTATGAGGAAAGGTTGGACAGGCTAGGCTTGTATCCACTGGAGTTTAGAAAAGTAAGAGGCGACTTGATGTAAACATATAAGATCTTGACAGGGTGGATGTGGAAAGGATGTTTCCTCTTGTGGGAGAATCTAGAACTTGGGGATCACTGTTTAAAAATAAGGGGTGGCCCATTTAAAACAGAGATGAGACGAATTTTTTTCACCCAGAGGTTCATGAGTCTTTGGAACTCTCTTCCTGAAAAGGTGGTGGAGGCAGAGTCTTTGAATATTTTTAAGGCAGAGGTGGATAGATTCTTGGTAAGCAAGGGGGGGTGATAGGTTATCGGCGGTAGATGGGATGCAGATTTCAGGTTACTACCTGATCAGCCATGATCTTAGTAAATGGCAGAGCAGGCTCGAGGGGCTGAATGGCCTCCTCCTGCTCCTTGTTTGTATGTTTGTATGAGAACAGCTAAATCAGCTGTCTATATCTTTAAATCAGATGCATTGTGACAACCAAAGGAAAGTCACAAGAGCACCTATTTTAGCCTGAAGCCAGTTGAGTCACCAAACTACAAGCTGTATATTCCTTTTAATATTTATAGACGTTATTTTGATCAACACATCTTTCCCTACTCTGTAATCTGTATTTTTGTGTGCGTGTGTGAACTCCAATGGTGTCTGTGAGTGTGTGTGTGAGATCTTTGAGTGTGTGTGTGAACTTTGAGTGAGTGTATGAGTGTGTGAACTTTGAGTGTGTGTGTGTATGTGTGTGAATTTTGAATGTGTATGTATGTGTGTGTGAGAACTTCAAACGTGTGTGTGCATGTGTGGGTGTGAACATCTAGTGTGTGTGGGTGTGAACGTCTAGTGTGTGTGTGGTGTGTGTGTGCGAACTTTCAGTGTGTGTTTGTGTGAATTTTGAATGTGTATGTATGTGCATGTGAGAACTTCAAATGTGTGTGTGCATGTGTGTGGGGTGAACATCTAGTGTGTGTGGATGTGAACTCGGAGTGTGTGTGGTGTATGTATGTGCGCGTTTGTGTATGTGTAAGTGTGTGTGAACTTCAAATTGTGTGTGTGAATGTGAACTTAGATTGTGTGTGTGTGCGTGCGTGTGTGTGAGCTTCAAGTGTGTGTGATCTTCGAGTGTGTATGTGTGTGTGTGAACTTTGAGTTTGTGTGTGTGTGAACTTCAAGTGTGTGTTTGTGTGAATTTCGAGTGTGTATATATGTGTGTGTGTGAGCTTCTAGTGTGTTTGTGTGAACTTTGAGTGTATACGTGTATGTGTGTAAACTTCAAGTGTGTGTGTGTGTGTGTATGAGCTTTGAGCGTGTGTGTGTGAGCTTCAAGTATGTGTATGTGGTGTGTGTGTGCATTTGTGTGTGTGTGATCTTCAAGTGTGTGTGAACTTCTAGTGTGTTTATGTGATCTTTGAGTGTATGTGTGTGTGTGTGTATGTGTGCGTGTGTGCATTTGTGTGTGAACTTCGAGTGTGTGTGTGCATGTGTGTGAGCTTTAAGTGTGTGCGTGCATGTGCGTGTGTATGTGTGAGCTTCGAGTATGTGTGTGTGTGTTTGAACTTCGACTGTGTGTGTGTGTGCGTGTGCATTTGAGTGATCTTCGAGTGTGTGTGAGCTTCAAGTGCATGTGTGTAAGAATTTTGAGAGTGTGTGTGCATGTGTGTGTGTGAACTTCTAGTGTGTGAACTTTGATTGTGTGCATGTATGTGTGTGAACGTCCTGTGTGTACGCGTTTCTGTATGTATGAGTGTATGTGAACTTCATGTGTGTCTGTGAGCTTCGAGTGCGTGTGTGTCAGTGTGTGTGTGTAAGTGTGCATGTGAGAGTGCATTAGTGTGTGTGTGTGTTAGTGTGTGTGTAAGTGTGCATGTGAGAGTGTATTAGTGTGTGTGTCAGTGTGTTAGTGTTTCTGTGTAAGTGTGCATGTGAGAGTGTATTAGTGTGTGTGTGTGTGTTAGTGTGTGTGTGTAAGTGTGCATGTGAGAGTGTATTAGTGTGTGTGTGTGTGTGTTAGTGTGCGTGTGAGAGTGTATCAGTGTGTGTGAGTGTGTGTATTAGTGTGTGTTAGTGTGCATGTGAAAGTGTATTAGTATGTCTGTGTATCAGTGTATGTTTGAGTGCATGCCAGTGTGTCAGTGTTAGTATGAATGTGTGTGGTTGTGTGTGAGCGTGCATGTATATATCTGTGTGAGTGTTTTTGTTTGTGTGCATGTGAGAGTATGTGTGTGGGTGTATCAGTGTGTATGACTGTGTGTGTGTTTGTGTGGATGTGTGAGACAGTCTTTGAGTGTGAGTGGGAGTGTGTGTTTGTATGAGTGTGCTTGAGTGTGTGTGTGAGTCTGAGTGTGCGTGTATGTGTGAGCGTGTGTGTATGGTTGTGTGTGTGCGTGGTTGTGTGTGTATGTGTGAGTGTGTGTATATGTGTGTGAGTGTGTGTATTTTATTTTACTTAAATTGATTTCAGTTTAATAGGGCAGAATCTTCTGGCTGGCGTGTGGGTGGCAGAGCCCGCACGCTAGCGCTTAAAATGTCGTGCGCTGACGTCGCGAGAGCGCCCCTACGTCAATGCGCGGCATCGCGATATTTCAGTCGGCAGGCGCGCTATGCAGCGGGACGCGCGCCCGCCATTAATTAAAGGCCTTGTTAAGGCCATTAACTTGCCAATCGGCAACGATTTTGAGGGGCCCGTGCGAACTTCGGCTCTGCGCACGGGCCCAACGGGCAGGCGGGTAGGTGATTTTTTTACAAACCTCATCCAGTGGCGGGATGAGGTTTGATAGCGGTTTTAAAAACCTTTAACAAAGTTTTTGTATATTTCATTAACATGTCCCATCTCGTGTGACATTTTCACATGAGGGGGACATGTTAATGAATTTTTTATTGTTCTATTTTTTATATTTGCCAGCCTTTCAGCGATCTCCCTGAGGCAGCACTTTGCCTCAGGGAGATGTGCACACTCTGACAGCTGGGGAATCCCTCCCCCCCACACAGGAAGTGCATAGCGCTTCACGTCGGGCAGCCTGCTGGGTGGGCCTTAATTGGCCCGCCCACTCAAAATGGCGGCAGGGCTTGTTTCGGCGGCGGCGATTGGCTGCCCGTCCGCCGCCAAGCCGGTGGGGCCTGCACACCCACCAAGGGCAAAATTCAGCCCAGAAAGTTAACTCTTTGATAAACTCAAGAAAACTTATCTGATTGGTTTTTTTATGATCACAGTGCGTAAACAGTTAAGTACTCATTAAATTATCGAGTATACCCTTTTCAAAACAAAAAAACCTAATGCAGTCAAATGAAAAGAGGGAAGTGATGGGAGACATCTGACCCCTCCTCACCTGATCATAACACTAAAACACATTTGTTATTTGTCCTGTCTATACTCCTTGGACCTTGAATACCTTGGGATCACAATATCAGTGAAAGTTTTTTGGGATGCCTCAAAGTATCATGCTGCTCTCTCCCCCTCACCCCACAACTGGCACACGCCTTGGAACCTCAAAGGTGCAGCTCTGACCTGTTGGGGTGTCACATAGAAATCTGGCGTTTCCCATGGTCATTGTACAGAATAAGAATGGAAAGAGTACCCAGCAATGTAGAACAAGAAGGGCTTGTCTGATAAAAGGGCAGTATCGAGGTACACTTGAGATTTTTAACAAACTAATCATTTTTTCAATTTATGTACAATTAACTTGTGATGCCATGGGCGGAATCATCCCAGATCTGCACAAAGTGCGGTGATGGGGGTGAGAAAAGTTGTTTTACCCACCAGCCGTAATGGCGGGTTTTCGGGCTGTATTGTCCCATCTCCGGTGCATCGTGCCTCGTTAATAATGCATTAATAATCCCTGGAAACACGCCAGGTGGCTGGCTGGGATCCTCTGAATCGCCCACCCCACTGTCACCTCAGGCCTTCATTAATCCAGGTGCCACATTTGAAAAGTGCCCCTGCAAAGCACTAGCTCTCCCTAGGAGATCGTAAGCTACTGCAAAGTCATGGCTGCCAAAGGGAGGAAACATACAGCTCCCAAATTTAGCGACACCTCCCTTGGCACCTACTGGATGCAATGGAGACCCACCGTGAAGTCCTGTACCCCCGCTCTGGATGAAGAACAGCGAGCAAGGTCACCAATCCAGCATGGGAGGCAGTGGCAGCAGTAGTCAGCGCCAACACCCTGCAAAAGAGGCCCAGTGCCGAAAGGGGATGAATGATTTCCTCCGTTCATCCAGGGTAAATCACTCTTCTCATCACTCTCAACTTACACAATCACAAGCCCATCGCACATCCACAGGGCCCTCACTCACTGCCAGTTCAAGGGACATCACCATTCACTCTCTCATACATGTTTTCATTGTCCTCATCCCATCCATGGCACCACTCACCACCCACACATGCCAGGCATCCTTCTCATCTGGCCTGGCAGGAGTCCTGTTTACACTCTCTCCATCTGTCTTCATGCAGGACAAGGTGGCACACAATAAAAGGGAGAGGTCGCAGACTGATGGAAGAATGCCTGATTTTGAAAATAGAGTCATCCAGCTGGCTGGTGAAGACCTGGGCTGTTCCTGTGCTGGCGGTGAGGTCAGTGATGCTCAACCGAGTGAGGATCCAGCAGCGCAACATCCATCAAACAATCATGCTGTGAGCCACTTCCCATATTCCACAGTCCCCTGCTATGCACTAATTATCTCTCCTTGATTTCACAGGCACATCTGGGAAGCAGCTAAAGGGGTCCATGACCCAGGTCCTCGACTCAAGTCCTGAAGACACCTTGGAAGAAGAATCTGATGACACCCTCATTGAAGTCCTGTCACAGCGCTCACCCACACCCTCCACCAGCGCAGAGACACACACCTTGGTGGGACCTAGCTTTAGAGTAGCCTCGGGATCACAATCTGGAGAGCACATCACACTGTCTGACCCACAGCAGGCGGAGGCAGGGACTTCCCAGGTTTTTGGCACTTGGAGGAATGCCGGAGGCCAGAACGTTGCTGAGTCTGAGTCAGATGAGGAGCCTCTGGTCTCGGTCGTGTCATAATTGCTGGAGCTCCAAAGGCAAGCTCGAGAACATCAGGAAGAGATGTCCGCTGCACCCCTCAGATTGCAAGGCACGATGAAGGAGTCCGTCCGTCTTCAGGATGAGCCTTGCAATGCACCAAGGTCAACACTGGGAAGATGGCAACTACCATGGAGACCTTGCTCCAGGATATCGGTCCTGCACTGCTGCGCAGGCTGAAATCCATCACTGATGGCATAGTTGGCCTCCAACAGTGTGTACACGAGAGGGGTGTGGGCAGCTCGATCTCACTCCAGCTCCCCTTCTCCTCACGGAGTCAGCCAAGGGCCCTCGGGCACCATAATCAGCAGGTGCACACTCCGGGCCCATCCACCCAGGTGACTCAGAGAGTGTCCGGCCCATCTGACTCCCCTCTTCCTGTGACCCCAGCAGCTCCAGCTCCACAGGCCGAGGAGGGTGACCCTGTCACACAGCAGGACCCTGAAAGCAGGCCAGGGCCCTCCAAGTCTCAGCCCTCCAGAGGACACCTGTTAAGTTCATCACAGACAGGGCGTAACAGTCAGCAGGCTGCCTCCACCTCTGCTGTGGATGTCCAGGTAGCATCAAGATGTAGCAGCAGGGTTAGGAAAGATAAGAATTAGTTGCACAGCCTGGGCATTGGTGTTAATCATTTGTACATGCTGTTCACTATTGTCAATAAACTCCCAAGAATGTCTCCCTGCCTATGGCTCCTTGTTCTGATGAGCAGTGTTTGTGTCACTCAGATGTGAAACCTTGGTTCTTGCACAAGATAAAGACAGGTGTCTCAGTCCAGGGCCTCTTCCCTGTGCAGTGTGTAACCTTCACACTAAAGTGATGATCCGGCTTCACACTCCCTGGACACATTACTGATGCCTGCACCTCGGCAGTGCTGGTCATTGCTGCCAGAATGTAGTGGGCAGGTGCTACAGAGTTCTTGCATTCTCTCTGTGTGCTCTCAGCACCTTTGAGGTGGGGCTGGCCCCCATCTCTTCAGCATCTGTGACTGGTGACACTGTGCTCCTGAAGGAGTCAGGTGCTGAAGGCAGACAAAGCATCAGATGCTCTTAAAGTTTCATGGTTGTGTCTCTGTGATATGACCCTGATCACGGAGCGCAAGCGAGCTGCCCTCGGCCAGACAGGAGTCAGACATTCTCAGAGGCTGTGTGAAGATCACTGCATGTCGTCATCATCCTCCTGGAACCTAGCGGTGATTAGGGCCTCTGCTGTGTTTCCATGACATGAGCCTGAGCACTGAGGGTATGTGCGCTGTCATCAGCCACACAGTAGCCAAATATTCACAGATGCAAGGTGAGGATGTCAGGACTGTCCTCACTGTCATCCTCCTCCATGAATCTTGCGGCTACGAGGGCCTCCCAAGCGTGCCTGCCCCGTCTGGCCAGTGAGATGGTCGCATCCTCGCCTTCGAGGACCTCATCACCGTCATCTCCTTCGACGTCCTCCTCATCGGGGGAGACATGCAGCTCCTACATCTCCTCCTCAGCCAGGTCCTCCCTCCGTTGCTGCACCAGGCTGCGTAGCACGCAAGTGACGATGATGCGCGACACCCTCTGGGGACTGTATTGCAGTCTCCACCGGACCTGTCAAGGGACCGGAACCTCATTTTCAAGATGCCTATCGTTTGCTCCACCAAAACCCGCATCGCAGCATAAGCCTCGTTGTAGCATTGCTCTGCTGCAGTCTGAGGCCACTGCACGGGTGTCGTCAGCCACGTCCTCTGTGGGTAGCTCTTGTCCCCGAGGAGCTATCCCTGCAGCCTCTCTGGACCCTGGAAGATGTCAGGGATCTGAGACCTGCTAAGGATGTAGGAATTATGGATGGTCCCTGGGAACCTTGCCTACACCTGCAGGATGCGTTTCTGGTGGTTGCATACCAACTGCACATTCAGCGAATGGAAGCCCTTGTGGTTGATGTAGTTGACTGCTTGTTGCCATGGAAATCTAAGCGCCACATGACTGCAGTTGATGGCAGCCTGCACCTGTGGAAAACCTGAGATCTGAGTAAATCCCAGCGCCCTTGCTTCCTGGCTTTCCTGATTCCAGGCAAAATGCACGAAGTTGTGTGCCTTCGCAAAGATGGGGTCCATGACCTCATGGATGCATTTGTGGGTGGAGGCTTGTGAGATCCCACAGAGGTCACCTGTGGAGCCGTGGAAGGAGCCACTGACGTAAAAATTTAGCACCACGGTCACTTTCACGCCCACTGGCAGGGGATGCCCTCCATGTCCCCGTGGCGCCAAATCCTGCAGTAGCTGGCAGATGTGAGTGACCAGTTCCCTAGACATGCACAGTCTTCGACAACACTGTTTCTCGGTCATCTGCAGGAATGATAAGCGGCGTCTATAGACCTTGGGTCGAGCAAGATGCGTACGAGCAACAGCTTGCTGTGGATCTTCAGCTTTGTGCACAGGAGGCCCTGTCACACCTTCATCTTGAGGTTCGTGCTCCTCCCATTGGCGAGCCAGGCACCTCTGGGAGTCCCTTTCTTGACGTCCTACAGGTGATGCTCGCGAGTGCTGTGCAACGTTGTGTGCACTCACCGCCGAGTTCCCCTCGAAGTTCAGGTTGCCAGGTACATGCCGTTTAAAGGCAGTTGTGAAGCACACTGTTCTGAAGTCACACTGACGTGGGCGGTAAATTTGATGTGGGGAGATGATTCCGGTCAGCAGGGCTTCTAATTAGATGCAAATGTATTAAAATGATGTTCCCAACGTGCAGCAATGGGAAACCCAGCCCGCCATTGACAGTTGGAACGGACAATCGCAAACTAGTTTCACAACGGCATGAAACTGATTTTTGGCCTTCTCGCCATATTTGCATCACCCCGACCGCCATGATACCCAACGCCAATGCGGCCAAAAAGTTCCAGCCGTAGTTAGTCTCGAAGGCCAAGGAAGGTAAGTTAGGGGGCAGGAACAGGGGCAAAGTTCGGCAATGGTATGTTGGGTCGACTACCTGAAGCATTCCCGCCTCTGACTGGTCTTGCTGGGAGGGCAGGGATCAATCTGGCAGAGACCACCCGCCCGGTGGGTAAACAAATTAGGCCCATTTAATGGGCCAGATTGGGGAAAGTTGATGGCGTTGCTCCTGAGGCAAGAACCAGGCAGGTCACAGCCTACAGACAACAGGCCGAGGAGGGCGGGGTCAGCCACACCTCCTCACAAACACCCAGCGACGACATGTTAGGACAGCCCCAGCCCCATTCACAGACCCAGCCCCAGTCACAGCCCCAGCCCTAGCCCCAGTCACAGCCCCAGTCACAGCCCCAGCCCCAGTCACAGCCCCAGTCACAGCCCCAGCCCCAGTCACAGCCCCAGCCACAGCCACAGCCTCAGTCACAGCCTCAGTCACAGCCCCAGCCCCAGTCACAGCCCCAGGCCCAGCCCCAGTCACAGTCACATTTCCAGCCCCAGTCACATTTCCAGCCCCAGCCCCTGCCCCAGTCCTAGCCCCAGCCCCAGCCCCAGCCTCAGCCTCAGTCACAGCCCCAGCCCCAGTCACATTTCCAGCCCCTGCCCCAGTCCCAGTCCCAGCCCCAGTCACAGCCCCAGCCCCAGCCCTAGCCCCAGCCCCAGCCCCAGCCCTAGCCCCAGTCACAGCCTCAGTCACAGCCTCAGTCACAGCTCCAGCCCCAGTCACAGGCCCAGCCCCAGTCACAGTCACATTTCCAGCCCCAGTCACATTTCCAGCCCCAGCCCCTGCCCCAGTCCTAGCCCCAGCCCCAGCCTCAGTCACAGCCCCAGCCCCAGCCCCAATCACAGCCTCATTCACAGCCCCAGCCCCAGTAACAGCGCCAGACACAGCCCCAGCCCATCGCAGCCCCAGCCCCATTCATAGCCCCAGCCCCAGCCCCAGTCGCAGCCCCAGCCCCAGCCCCAGCCCCAGCCCCAGCCCCAGCCCCAGCCACAGCTGCAGCCCCTGCCCCGTTCACAGCCCCAGCCCCAGCCCCGTTCACAGCCCCAGCCCCAGCCCCGTTCACAGCCCCAGCCCCAGTCACAGCCCCATTCACAGCCCCAGCCCCATTCACAGCCCCAGCCCCCGTCACAGACTCAGCCCCCGTCACAGACTCAGCCCCCGTCACAGACTCAGCCCCCGTCACAGACTCAGCCCCCGTCACAGACTCAGCCCCCGTCACAGCCCCAGTCACAGCCCCAAATCCCCAGCCCCAGTCACAGCCCCAGCCCCAGCCCCAGTCACAGCCCCAGCCCCAGCCCCAGCCCCAGTCACAGCCCAAGTCACAGCCCCAGCCCCAGCCTCAGTCACAGGCCCAGCCCCAGCCCCAATCACAGCCCCAGCCCCATTCACAGACTCAGCCCCAGTCACAGCCCCAGCCCCAGCCCCAATCACAGCCCCAGCCCCAGTCACAGCCCCAGCCTCAGTCCCAGCCCCATTCACAGCCCCAGTCCCAGCCCCAGTCCCGGCCCCAGCCTCAGTCCCAGCCCCATTCACAGCCCCATCCACAGCCCCTGCCCTAGCCACAGTCCCAGCCACAGCCCCAGCACTAACCCCAGCCCCAGTCACAGCCTCAGCCCCAGTCACAGCCCCAGCCTCATTCACAGCCCCAGTCACAGCCCCAGCCCCAGCCTCATTCACAGCGTCAGTCACAATCACAGCCCCAGTCCCAGTCACAGCCCCAGTCACAGCCCCAGTCCCAGCCCCACCCCCAGTCACAGCCCCAGCCCCAGCCTGGGTCCCAGTCAGAGCCCCAGCTCCAGCTCCAGCCCCAGTCACAGCCCCAGCCACAACCCCAGCCCCAGTCACAGCCCCAGACGCAGCACAAGACCCTTTCACAGCCACAGTAACAGCCCCAGCCACAGTAACAGCGCCAGGCCCATCCCCAGCCCCAGTCAAAGCCCAAACACCAACCCCAGCCCAAGCCCCATCCCCAGACACAGCGCCAGGCCCATCCCCAGCCCAAGCCCCATCCCCAGCCCAAGTCACAGCCCCAGCCAAAGCCCCAGCCCTTGCCACAGCTCCAGCCCCAGCCCCAGTCACAACCCCCACCCCCACCCCCAGCCCCAGTCATAGCCCCAGTCAAAGCCCAACCCCATCCCCAGTCCCAGCCCCAGTCACAGCCCCAGTCACAGCCCCAAACCCACCCCCAGCCCCAGTGACAGCCACAGTCCCAGCCCCAGCCCCAGCCCGATCCCCAGCCCCAGTCACAGCCCCAGGTCCAGCCCCAGCCGCAGCCCCAGTCACAGCCCTAGATACAGCCCCAGCCCCAATCACAGCCCCAGCCCCAGCCCCAGTCACAGCCCCAGCCCCAGCCCGATCCCCAGCCCCAGTCACAGCCCCAGGTCCAGCCCCAGCCGCAGCCCCAGTCACAGCCCTAGATACAGCCCCAGCCCCAATCACAGCCCCAGCCCCAGCCCCAGTCACAGCCCCAGCCCCAGCCCCAGCCACAGTCACAGTCACAGCCCCAGTCACAGCCCCAGTCACCGCCCCAGCCACAGCTCCAGCCCCAGTCGCAGCCCCAGCCCCAGCCCCAGGCCCAGTCGCAGCCCCAGGCCCAGTCGCAGCCCCAGGCCCAGTCGCAGCCCCAGGCCCAGTCCCAGTCACAGCCCCAGTCACAGCTCCAGCCCCAGCCCCAGCCCCAGCCCCATTTACAGCCCCAGTCACAGCTCCAGCCCCAGTCGCAGCCCCAGCCCCAGCCCCAGCCCCAGCCCCAGCCAAAGTCGCAGCCCCGGTCGCAGACCCAGCCCCAGACCCAGTCGCAGCCCCAGTCGCAGCCCCAGTCGCAGCCCCTGCCACAGCTCCAGCCCCAGCCCCAGCCCCAGTCCCATTCCCAACCCCAGTCACACCACCAGCCACAGGCCCAGTCACAGCCCCAGTCCCAGCCCCATTCACAGCCCCAACCCCAGCCCCATTCACAGCCCCAACCCCAGCCCCATTTACAGCCCCAGCCCCATCCCCAGTCACAGCCCCAGCCCCAGTCACAGCCTCAATCACAGCCCCAGCCACAAGCCCAGCCCCAGTCACAGCCCCAGCCACAGCACGAGACCCTTTCACAGCCACAGTAACAGCCCCAGCCACAGTAACAGCGCCAGGCCCAACCCCAGCCCCATTCACAGCCCCAGCCCCATCCCCAGTCACAGTCCCAGCCCCATTCACAGCCCCAACCCCAGCCCCATTCACAGCCCCAACCCCAGCTCCATTCACAGCCCCAGCCCCATCCCCAGTCACAGCCCCAGCCCCAGTCACAGCCTTAATCACAGCCCCAGCCACAAGCCCAGCCCCAGTCACAGCCCCAGCCACAGCACAAGACCCTTTCACAGCCACAGTAACAGCCCCAGCCACAGTAACAGCGCCAGGCCCATCCCCAGCCCCAGTCACAGCCCAAGCCCCATCCCCAGCCCAAGCCGCATCCCTAGCCCAAGTCACAGCCACAGCCAAAGCCCCAGACCCCGCCCCAGTCACAGCCCCCACCCCCACCCCCAGTCATAGCCCCAGTCAAAGCTCAACCCCATCCCCAGTCCCAGCCCCATTCCCAGCCCCAGTCCCAGTCACAGCCCCAATCACAGCCCCAATCACAGCCCCTGCCCTAGCCCCAGCACCAGCCCCAGTCACAGTCCCAGCCCCAGTCCAGCCCCAGCCCCAGTCCCAGTCCCTGTCCCAGCCCCAGTCCCAGTCCCAGTCACAGCCCCAGCCCCGGCACTAGCCCCAGCCCCAGCCAAAGCCCCAGACCCCGCCCCAGTCACAGCTCCCACCCACAGCCCACAGCCCCCACACCACCCCCAGCCCCAGTCATAGCCCCGGTCAAAGCCCAACCCCAGTCCCAGCCCCAGTCAAAGCCCAACCCCAGTCCCAGCCCCAGTCAAAGCCCAACCCCAGTCCCAGCCCCAAACCCAGCCCCAAACCCAGCCCCAATCACAGCCCCAGCACTAGTCACAGCCCCACCCCCAGCCCCAGCCCCAGCCTGATCCCCAGCCCCAGTCACAGCCCCAGCCCCAGTCACAGCCCCAGCCTCAGCCCCAGTCACAGCCCTAGCCCCAGTCACAGCACCAGCACCAGCCCCAGCCCCAGCCCCAGGCTCAGCCCTAGTCACAGCCCCAGCCCCAGCCCCAGGCCCAGCCCTAGTCGCAGCCCCAGACGCAGCCCCAGACGCAGCCCCAGTCGCAGTCCCAGCCCCAGTCACAGCCCCAGTCACAGCCCCTGCCACAGCTCCAGCCCCAGCCCCAATCACAGCCCCAGCCCCAGCCCCAGCCCCAATCACAGCCCCAACCCCAGTCACACCACCAGCCACAGGCCCAGTCACAGCCCCAGCCCCAGTCACAGCCCCAGCCCCATTCACAGCCCCAGTCACAGCCCCAGCCCCATTCACAGCCCCAGTCACAGCCCCAGGCCCAGTCAAGCCCAGCCCCAGACCCAGCCCCATTCCCAGCTCCAGCCCCAGTCACAGCCCCAGCCCCAGGCCCTGCACCAGTCACAGCCTCAGCCCCAGTAACAGCCCCCGCCCCATTCCCAACCCCAGTTCCAGCCCCAGCCCCAGTCACAGCCCCAGCCACAGCACAAGACCCTTTCACAGCCCCAGCCCCAGTGACATCCCAAGCCCCATCCCCAGCCCAAGCCCCATCCCCAGCCCCAGCCCAAGTCACAGCCCCAGCCAAAGCCCCAGCCCCGAGTCACAGCCCCAGCCCCCACCCCCAGCACCAGTCCCAGCCCAAGCCCCATCCCCAGCCCCAGCCCAAGTCACAGCCCCAGCCAAAGCCCCAGCCCCAGCTCCAGCCCCAACCCCAGCCCCAACCCCAGCCCCAGCCCCAGCCCCAGCCCCAGCCCCAGCCCCAGCCCCAGCCACCAGCCCCAGCCACCAGCCCCTGCCCCAGCCATAGCCCCAACCCCAGCCCCAGTCACAGCCCCAGCCCCAGTCACATCCCCAGTCGCAGCCCCAGTCACAGCACAAGACCCTTTCACAGCCACAGTAACAGCCCCAGCCACAGTAACAGCGCCAGGCCCATCCCCAGCCCCAGTCACAGCCCCAGCCCCAGCCCCAGTCACAGCCCCAGCCCCAGCCCCAGTCACAGCCCCAGCCCCAGCCCCAGCCCCAGTCACCGCCCCAGCCACCGCCCCAGCCCCAGCCCCAGACCCAGCCCCATTCACAGCTCCAGCCGCAGTCCCAGTCCCAGTACCAGCCCCAACCCCAGGCCCAGCCCCAGTCACAGCCACAGCCCCAGCCCCAGCCCCAGCCCCAGCCCCTGCATCAGCCCCAACCCCAGCCCCTGCACCAGTCACAGCCTCCCCCCAGTAACAGCCTCCGACCCAACCCCAGTACAACCACAGCCTCAGCTCCAGTCACAGCCCCATCCCCAACCCCAACTCCAGTCACAGCCCCAGTAACAGCCCCAGCCACACCACCAGCCCCATCCCCAATCACAGCCCCAGCCCCATCCACAATCACAGCCCCAGCCCCAGTCACAGCCCCAGCCTCAGCCTCAGCCACAGCCTAAATCACAGCCCCAGCCCCAGTCCCAGCCCCAGCCCCAGCCCCAGTCCCAGTCCCAGTCCCAGTCCCAGTCCCAGTCATAGCCCCAGCCCCAGTCACAGCTCCAGCCACAACCCCATTTCCAGCCCCAGTCACAGCTCCAGCCCCAGCCCCAGTCATAGCCCCAGTCACAGCACAAACCATTTCACAGCCACAGTAACGGCGCCTGGCCCATCCCCAGCCCCAGTCACATCCCAAGCCCCATCCCCAGCCCAAGCCCCATCCCCAGACCCAGTCACAGCGACAGGCCCATCCCCAGGCACACCCCCAGCCAAAGCCCCAGCCCCCGCGCCGGTCACAGCCCACACCCCCAGCCCACAGCCCCCACCCCCAGCCCACAGCACGCACCCCCTCCCCCAGCCCCAGTAACAGTCCCAGCCACACCACCAGCAACAGCCCCTGTCACAGACCCAGCCCCAGCCCTAGTCCCAGTCACAGCCCCAGCCCCATTCACAGCCCCAGCCCCCGCACCTGCCCCAACCCCATTCACAGCCCCAGCCCCAGCCCCAGTCACAGCCCAGCCCCAGACCCATCCCCATCCCCAGTCGCAGCCCAAGCCCCCACCCCCAGCCCAAATCCCCCACCCCCAGCCCAAATCCCCCACCCCCACCCCCACCCCCACCCCCAGTCATAGCCCCAGTAACAGCCCCAGCCCCAGTCCCAGCCCCAGCCCCAGCCCCAGCCCCACCCCCAGCCCCAGTCCCAGCCCCACCCCCAGCCCCAGCCCCAGTCGCAGCCCCAGTCACAGCACAAGACCCTTTCACAGCCACCGTAACAGCGCCAGGCCCATCCCCAGCCCCAGTCACAGCCCAAGCCCCATCCCCAGCCCCAGCCCCAGTCACAGCCCCAGCCCCAGCCCCAGCCCCAGCCCCAGCCCCAGCATCAGTCCCAGCATCAGTCCCAGCCCCAGTCCCAGCCCCAGTCCCAGTCCCAGCCCCAGTCCCAGCCCCAGTCCCAGCCCCAGCCCCAGTCCCAGCCCCAGTCCCAGCCCCAGTCCCAGCCCCAGTCACAGCTCCAGTCACAGCTCCAGTCACAGCTCCAGTCACAGCACAAGACCCTTTCACAGCCACAAGTAACAGCCCCAGCCACAGTAACAGCGCCAGGCCCATCCCCAGCCCAAGCCCCATCCCCAGCCCAAGCCCCATCCCCAATCACAGCGACAGGCCCATCCCAGCCCCAGTCACAGCCCAAGCCCCATCCCCAGCCCAAGTCACAGCCCCAGCCAAAGCCCCAACCCCAGCCAAAGCCCCAGCCCCCGCCC